>NC_138355.1:7558742-8950409 GCF_046562875.1 Panthera onca | reverse complement strand
ACCATGAGATCATGACCCAAGCAGAAACCAAGAGTTGGATGCTTAGCCAGCTGAGCCACCCAGGTACTCCATCAGAGCATGATTCTAAAAAACTCTTAGAATGTTTAAAAATGACACAGACACAAATTGATCCTTAATCTTTGACTACTGGGAGGCTGGGTGCTGAACTGGAGGCTCAGTTGAAAACCAGGTCTGAGTTTTTACCTACTTGAACCTCAGACACTCTTTGCTTTACAGAGGCCCCTGTTCCATAGGGCTGAGATCTTTTTTTAAAATCTGACTCTAAACTTGGGCCATTTCTTCTTTCCTCTTCCTCCTCTCAACTTCCATCTTCACAATGACAGACTGCACTGGGTAATTGCTGTCTTTTGTAATTGTTCTATCTCCAAATTGGCTGATTAGGGGAGAGACCCAGCTGTCCATCAAAATGGTGTCAAGTGGCTGAAGCCACCATCCCCTGAGCTGGAGAAAGTTAATTGCACTCTCTGAGGCTGTCCCAGTAGGAGAGGTGCTGAGAAGAGCCCTGGGAGTCCCTGTTAGTGCTTTTTTTTTTTTTTTTTTTGAGCATGTCCATTCGTAACCTGGAAAAAATGTAGTAAACAGCATGTTAATTAGATTTACAGACGAAATTAAATCAAGAAGAGTTGGAAACACACCAGTGAATAAAGAAAAATGCTACACAGGGTTTCCGAGCCTAAAAATATGGAAAGGATCAAACAAAATGAGAATTAAGGTAGACAGGTGTAACCCCTGTGCTTTGGAGGGGAAAGAGACAGGCTATAGAAGGAAGTGGCAACAGGGAAAAATCCAGAAAACAGTAATGCCAGAGAGACCAGGGGAGAGTGGACAACAAATTAGACATGTTTGCAATATGCCGTTGAAGCTAATGTGATTTGGGGCTGTATGTGCAGAGACATCACATCATGAGGGAGAGGTGGAGTAATTTAGTGCATTTGGCAGAAACACACCTGGAATATTGTGTTCAGGTCTGTGTATCTGGGGAGCACACAGATATAAAGAAGAGCTAGAGGGAAATCAGCATAAAGCAACAAAAGTGATTAACAGGTGACAGGCTGATGTTTTGAATCCTGGACTGTGCGGTGTGACTTAAAAGAGACACAAGAATGGAACATTTAAGTGTAAAGATATCTTCCTGATTTTTCACCTAAGAGTCAGGAATTATTAAAGCATAATTAGTGTAAAAGTATATAACCTAGTTTAACAGCACTGAAATTGACAACAAGGAAAACTTCTCGTGAATAAAAATGATGAGATCATATTGCGAGGGGAGGAAAAGGAGGGCTAGGCAGGAAAAATAGGAGTTTGCATTGTTATCATACTTTTCATTCCAAAGCCATTGGATTTACCCTGGCCGTGACCCTTCAGCACTGAAGATTTCAGTGGAACCCGAGAGAACTCCCCGGATGCCCATTCCTCTGCAAAGTTCCACCCAGAGGTGCACATTTAAAATTTTCCCCATGTAAATGTTTGTAGCAGATGGCTTACCCTCCCCATCCTTTTTGGGTGCTCCTGATATCTGCAAAGGCAGTGACCCAAAGCAACAACTGGTCTGCCATATTATCTCTCTGTGTGGCTGGAGGCAGTCATTTAATCTAAGGGTTGGCTTCTGATGGCAAAGGAAAGATGAATCTAATTTTAAGAAAAATCTCAAAATGATAGCAGCATTTTGTACTAGCTAATGAGGCTAATTTGTTCTTAAAATACGAGTTGCTGTGTTTCCTAAATTAAAATTCCCTTCTGATGTAAATACAGAAGATATAAATACAGAGAAGAGATGTGTGCTGTATTTTTTATTTTGCAATTTGGAACTCATTCTAAAAGGAACTGTTAGAAAAGTGATTTTATTCTCTAAGTTCGGGGAGACCTTTACTTCCTGGCTTCAAATACAGGGAGAGACAATATTAGCATGACTTTTACAAGAAAGAGAAGAAGGTGGGATGATGTCTTCCCAGCTAGAGATTGTAAAATGCATTGTCCTAGAGATGATTTCCTAAATCAATGTGATTCTCGACTTCCTCATCTGGAAAATGAACATGGGGGAGTATATTGCTTTCAGAGTAATTAAGTAGTCCACTGACAAATGCTTTATTAACATTTAGGTATTTAATTAAATCTGCCGGAGAGAAAGTTCTTATTCCTAAATCAAGGGATTTCTCTGCTTCTGTTCACTCTGGTGGGGAAAGCAATTCTCAGGGGGTCTTGCTATAGAAGTTTGTCTTATCCTTTACATTTTGAATGATACAAAGGACAGAGCAGAGTCTTGGGGTAAATGAAAGTGAACAATACAATGAAAGACCTTAAAAAATAAATGGCATTAATTTTCTAAAGACTGTTTGATCTTTAGAAAATGTCAGAACTAAAATGATAGTTCTAACCACATTCTTGACGAAATAGATACTCTCTTAATGGGGCAGTAGCATTTAATGCATAAACTAACAAATTACACAGGGCAAGTATCTAAAGTTTTAATATCTAGTTTATCTAAGGGATTTATTCTACCCTTTTGCTCTAGATTTTGCTTCTGAACACTGGGCTCTGATTTTTCTTTCCCCCATGTAACAGGGGAGTGAGCTTCCCCAGCTTTATGTCATTCTAAGTTCAGATTTAGGAACCAGAAAAAGTTACGTTGTTTAGATGAATGAATTGATGAGTTATGTCTGGGATTTTGTATGCATCTATAACAGATAAACGTGGCCCTTTATGGCACCTGTAATTCACTTTAAAGCAATTAGAACTGTTCCTCCAAGGAATTTCAACTTCTTTTCACTGACCCATCCATGTCTTCATAACAGGCCACATGACAGCGACCTCAGCTTTAAAAAATCTGAGCACTCAGACTAAAGATTTCTTTGTTTTCCCTTTTCCATCTAGGTTTGGCCAAAGTTTCTCAAAAATGTACTCCTCCCTATGCATTTTCTTCTTTACTATAGCACTGTTGAAAATTTTGGTGTAACAAATGGTTATTAAAGTCAGAAGAAGAGTATGCCAGATCAAAGCAAGATCGCTGTATGGAGCCTGGCGGCTTAGATGCAAGTTGCTAACACGCTAGACATGTTTTCTCCAGCACCTGCGAACTCCTCACAGTGGTCACAAGGCCCTGCCTGATCTGGCTGCTGTCTGCGTCTCCAGTCTTGTGCTGCGACACTGTCCCACCTTTGGCCGTGCTGGCATGCTTCCTGTGGTTTGAGTAGCCTGTCTCTTCTGCCTCTGGGCCTTTGCACTTGCTGTCCCTTTTGGCGGAAGTCTCTTCCCCTAACTCTGAGTGGCTGTCTGTCTCCTCTTTCAGGTCTCAACCTAAATGTCACTGGGTCAGAAAGGACTTCCCTGCATTCTCAGAGCTGCCACCTTTTCTGTAACTTACTCTCTATCACATCAACTGGTTGTCTCTGCCCACCCCCTTCCTCCTCTTCTGCCTCTTCCTCCTTTTCCTCCCTGGCACTTAACACAAATTGTCCTGCTTGTTTGCCTGTTTATCAATTGTCTCCTCCCCTCAAATGTGTGTTCCACAAGAGAGAGTACTTGCCTGCTTTGTTCTTTGCATTTGAGAACAATACTTGACCCATAAAGGTGAGCCAATATTTGTTAAATGTTGGACGAGATTTTATAGAAATGTCTCATTACACATTTTCCAAACATTTTTTGCTTATATTAATGGAGGAGGAAAGAAGTATTGAACGTAATTGTCTTAGAATACACTGAAGCACTTTTTGTAAGTACAGCTATATCAGGATATTATATCAGGATATAATAAACGTTGCCAACTTCAGCAGACTCATCTGAATATATGCACGGATGCCAGGGTACCACCATCAGAAAAACAACAAATCAAGAGGTTGGATTCTTGTAAAAGCAAAGGAAATTGGAGGACTGACGAAAGGTTACAGGCTGGAAGGTCCTTGAGGTGAAGACCCTTCTTTTCAATAACTCTTTTGGAGCCTCTAAAACAATGGTAGGACACAGAACTCATCCATAGCCCACAGAAGAGGCTGAAGAGAATGGACTGTTGTCATGATAGGTGCCAAGCACGGACACGCCAGTGGGGAGGATGTGAAGTCGGTTCTATTCTCAGTCGAAGGGCATTACCAGTACAAGACACCTAGCACAGCCCCCTTGCCTTTCCCAAATAACAGAGGCTTAAATGAGGAGTAAATCCACGGATAAGAAGGAAGCACCCAGGCCCATGTCAAGAGCAAATCACACAGAAAACAACAACAACAACAACAACAACAACAACAACAACAACAAAAAGTGCATTTCCCCAAGCCCTTATGCATCTAAGTACTTGTAAAGACTCCTGCCATGGTCCTAGGGGGAGCAAGGAAGTCTCTGCTATGGTCACTGCTACAAGTGCAAAGGGAAAGCCTGCCCCCACAGCAGCAATAGTGGAAAGGGTCTTCTAAGGGGCAGGTGTCGAGTAAGTGCTATGCATACTCATCAAAGCTCCATCACAACCCTGGGAAATACATCCTGTTATCCTTAACCTTTTTATGGGTGAAGGGACCAAGACACAGAAAAGGGAAGCAATTTGCCCAAGATCAGTCTGCCAGCAAGTGGACCTGGACAGGCTGGCTCCAGAGCCTGTGGAGACTGAGAACACTCCGTTTTCCTGGGAGATCTGGGTTCTGAGAATATCCCTTGTATAGTCTCCTATCACTGAGGGCAGGAAAACCAGGGTCAAATATTAGGGAGGGATAAGGCCAACAGTGCCTCACCATGCCTGAGCAACACAGTAGAGAGAGTGCTTAGTGACCCAGCTGTAGTCCGCTGCCTCCAGAGAGATGGATGGAGAGAGGCCTGCTTCTTTCTGTGAGCCCCATAGCATTATGCAGGGGGCAGAAAGGAAAGCGTTTATGACTTCCTGAATGGGGTCCACCTGGCTCTCTGTTTGCTGCATTCCAAATGATGCTTGTTGGTAACACATCCCACAGGCCCCGCACATACCAGGAGAAGCAGCCCGGCAGAGAGGAAGGGGTGGATGGGGACCCCGGGAAAGAGGCAGCCTTGGATTTAAATCCTGGCTCTGCTACTTAATTAGCAGCATGACTGTTGGCAAGTTATTTAAACCCCTTTATGCCCCAGGTTTTTCATCCACAAAATGAGCTTGGTCATACTCCCTTTCCAGAGCTATTGTAGGAATGATCAATGAAATAAGACCTGTGAAAATATCTAGCGCATGGAAGACACTCTATAAATGCTTGCTCAGTCTCCCCAAGCCAGACCAAATCCTTACCTGGAGATGGTTGAAATTATGGTTAAGGTCTTGTATGGTTTCCAAGTAAGTTTCTCAGCGGGGGACATGGAACACACAAAACTGGGTTACCAGTTTGCATATGTGTGATAGAAATGTAAGACCACCTAGCACCATTTGAATTCCAAGTCACTGAAATCCACACCAGTTTTATTATTGAATGTGTAGACCCAGGTTTGGTGATACAGGCATGTGATGAAGGGTGATGGAGAGCAATGTTTACCCAGATGGCAACAAGAGAGTTAAGGCAATTAAACTAGATTTTACCCTCCACAGTCCAACACAGTTTCTCCAAGTACAGTGAGTTACAGAGATAGCACATCATGTACCAATAATGAAAATAGCTCTGTGAACAGCACGGAAGTAAGTTGGGGCTACTTCCACCCACACAGAGATGAATTTTATGGGCAGAAGCCCAGTGGAATATAAATGAATCGCTGTATATGAGAAATAAGGAACAAAAGGCTGAGACTCTGGGATATATCTCCAGAAGAAACCTGCATATTATTTCCTCTGTCTTCCCAAAGTAAGATCATGGACACAGGACTTCCTTCTTGCAGGGCCAAAGCTGGTTGTAATAAAATGTCACACACAGTGTGAATGAAAGCCTGCTTTTCGAGACACTCTGTCTCAAGAGCCTCTGGTTCTCATCACAAACTCTCTAGATGCTCTTCTATGTGTCCTTATTCAGGGCACGCTTCACTGGCAGCAGGTGTTTGCTGAATTTGATAAATGTCAGCTTCTTAACATTCACTTTGGAGAGGGAAGGGTGACAGACACCATCCTGCCCTTGCTGAACTGATGGCCCTTCCACAGTGTGTGCTGGAGGGCAGAAGCATATACATGTTAGAGCCACATGGCTGGCGCTGGCCCTGCCTCCCTTCCCCTTGTCAATGTAGGGCGACTCAGCATCCGCAGACATGCTCCAGATGTCCTGCCATCATCTGACTGATGTAGACTCTAGGGAGCCCCTAGCCTCCCATGATATACAAGGAGACAGGAAGCCCAAGGCTTCCAAGTGGTGCCCTAGGGGTTTCTGAAGTGCACTAATGCACTAATTGAATATCAGTGTTCTGCTGTCTGTCCTGCTGCTTCTGTCCCTGCCCGTTCCTCTTTCTTAGTTGTTTGCTTTCTGAAGGCTCACTTAATCAAATATCCCACTCAGTCTAGCGACGCCGCGGCGCTGTCCATGGTACCAACGCTATAGTTAGTTACTGCAGATTGCTGTTTACTACCACAGGGTATGCTCCATTTCTGCCTCTGTGAAATCTCCTCCTTACGAATATAAAGGGTAATTATAGACAAAGAATAAAGTGATTAAATAATATTAATTGAGAGTTTTGAGATAAAAAGTGATGAGATGTTGTAACTTTCCAAGTGGCTGTTTTTCCAACATTTACTTAAAATTTTAAGGGAAGCATCAGACTGAGGTGTATCCAACTAAAAATCCTTCTTTATTGATCAATAATTATTGATTTATCATCTGTTGTGTCACTGCACTGTTATAGGTCTCAAGAAGGACTTGGAAAGGCTTAGACATGGTTCAAGCTTTCAGGAAGCTTCCAGTCAATCTAGTTAGGAAGATATAATAAATAATGTACATATCTGAATAACCCAAGCAATATGCAATTAAGCAGTAAAAATTTTTAAGGGAACAATTAGCTAAATGCTTTATTTTAAGCTCTTAGACTTATGCATGGACTTGGTTAGCATGAACTCATTTTTTCCTAATTTTTTGATGCAGTACATGTACATATGATATTTACCATAAAATTTACCATTTTTAAGACAACAGTTATGTGACATAGTGGTAAATTTTGTAGTATATACTCATCTGGATGGAGAAATTCAGAAAGGGGGAAGAATAGAGAAGTCTGATGCTCTCAAAGGAGGTATGACTTCAGCTCTTGTTCAGAGAAGACATCTAGGACTGGGACTGTTAGCAGCGTCTGTGGCACACCAACAAGATTTGCCTGAATGTCCACATCTAGGTTGGAATTTATGCAAAGTATTTACTCATTTTTTTGTGTGGCTGCTTAAATGTGAAATAATATAGTTCTGATAAGTGTAGAGTTCTAGAATAAAAAATCTTATTTTAAACAAATTAAAAACTTGAGGGTCATCTTGCAATCTTGTTACAGCTTTTGTTTGAATACATTCGATAAGAAAATTTCCCCAGAGACTAAGTGTCAAAGAATAGCTCATTAAACATTGCTATCAATCAAAAATGGCTTCAATCTTTCTATTTTTCTAGGTAATAAATGGCCTACTTCTGTAGAGGTGACAGTTGCTATCTCATCTGTTTGCTATTGGCATGGCTATTGGAAACTTACAATTTTTTTCAAAGCCAAAATTTTCTATAGGGATTGTCTCTCTAACAGCAAAAATGACTGGCTTAAGATGCTATGACACTTCAAAGGATACACAGATATCATACATAGGAAAATGCAAAGCCAAACAAAATAGAACAGAAATAAACGAATTCCATGACATATAAGGAACTTCTGATTGGAATTTATTATAAAGAGTCCTAGGGTATGGCACAAAGAAGGAGTCCTAACACCTGGGTTCGTGCCCAGCTTCTGGCACCTTGATCACTTTGGCAAAGAAACACTAACTGGTAAGCTTCAGTGTCCTTCTCTAAGCTAGCCATTAGAGCAACAGCACCTTCCTCTCCATTAAATGTCTGATGAGTTGTCTAAGATGGAGATAATGCCTGTTCTTCCCAATTTTCTTGGTTTTGTTAAGTGTCAAAATGGATCAAGATGTACTAAGAAGATGTAAGATGTTGTTATCAATAAGAAGCCAACAGAGTAAGTGGTACAGGGATCCAACAAGTTCTCTTTTAAGAGTTATTCTTGAAGAACTTTTGGATCACAGAGGTGAGGACTGGACTCTTAGTATTAATTCTGAGCATTATTTAAAAACTTCCATCTGTATGACTTTGGACTTATTTTTGTGTCTACTAGAAAGCTTGTTTATATGTATGTTTTCCCCATTATCTGTCTCTGTGCAAGGCCCCTTAGGTGGCATTTGCATTGAGGGTGTGATTTTTGTTTTCAAAGAGGGAAATTTTACAAATTGTGCTTCACTTTTATTTCAGCTTGAGCTGTTTTCTCCTGGGAAAACAGCTTTTTGCTTGGCAAAAATGGATGTGAAGCATTGGCGAAAACGAAAGGCCGTTTTTATTGCAAAGAAAACTGCCTTTTGCTTTTGCCAAAAAAAAGCAAAACATATGAGACAAAACCACAAATATTTCCCTGTTTGCAAACCCTGTGAAAACGTGATTTTTCACCAGTGGTGAGAATATTTTCCCACACTACACTTCCCATTTCTAAAAATTATGGTTTCACTGGTAAAAGTCATAATTTATACCTATAACACCTCATTGCTATAATCAAATATTATGAGTATTGTTATTAAACATGTTGAATATATTTTCTGCTGGATATAATATTGGAGGAGACACAGCTTTTACCAAGATTATATTTTCAACAAAGTAAAATGAAAAGGGTACTGAGCAATTGTGGGCTGTGAACATGGGGCAAGAAAGCTTGCAAAAGGAAGAGGTTTGGGGTTCAATTTGGACTTAATATAGAGAATGTAGCTGAATGAATCAAGACTTTAGAGAACAGCAATGAAAGAGAATAAAAGCTTGGTAATAATATCATGTGGCAGAAACAGTGCTGAAATGGTATTTGAGAGAATTGTGTTCCAGTCCTGAGTGCACTGGCTCCACGACCTTTGGTAAATCAGTTCAACCTCCTGGGGTCTCAGATTCCACTTGTGATATGTTAAGGTTCAGTTAAATGACCATTCAGATTCCTTTCTTACCTAAAAGTTTGCAATAATAAGATTGGAAGTGCATTTGTAAAATACAGAAATTGTGACTATCAAGGGATCTCCTCTAAATGACTCTCTTGACTCCAAAGTAGCCCACTAAAGTCAGAGGGTTATGTGGTGTCCTTAATAATTTATGTGAAGGTATTCACATAACAAATTTAATAGGGAATTTCTTTGTTTTCACGGTTGCCCTTAATATCAATGTTTTTCCTCATGCCTACCCTAAGCCATTCCTACTGTAATTAAGCTAATTTATTTTTATCCTCCCCAGTGAAGTAGAAAGCATTCACTAACAATTTTTTATATTATTAAAATATTAATACAGATGTGACTTGATCAAAACAAAAAAATTGCTCAGGAAAGTGGTGTGTAAATAAATTTTTGATATGTGAAATGCTATTTTGAAAAAGATTTACTATTTATTTTTTTACTTTTATTTTTAAGAGAGAGACAGGGGAGGGGGGTATGTGCAGGTTGGGGAGGGGCAAAGACAGAGGGAGAGAGAATCCCAAGCAGCCTCTATGCTGTTAGTGCAGAGCCCGATGTGGGGCTCAGTCCCACTAACTGTAAGATCATGATCTGAGCTGACACTAAGAGTCAGATGCTCAACCAACTGAGTCACCCAGGCACCCCAAAAACAGTTTAGTTTTTAAAACAAATGGATGGTGAATGTTTTATCAAGCAACGAACCACTTTATCAAATGAAGACATTTCCCCAAATGAATTTATTTTATACAAATTTATTTACTTATTTATTTTTATTTTATTTTTTATTAACTTGTTTTATTTTTTATTTTTTTTTAATTTACATCCAAATTAGTTAGCATATAGTGCAACAATGATTTCAGGAGTAGATTCCTTAGTGCCCCTTACCCATTTAGCCCATCCCCCCTCCCACAACCCCTCCTGTAACCCTCGGTTTGTTCTCCATATTTATGAGTCTCTTTTGTTTTGTCCCGCTCCCTGTTTTTATATTATTTTGTTTCCCTTCCCATATATTCATCTGTTTTGTCTCTTAAAGTCCTCATATGAGTGAAGTCATATGATTTTTGTCTTTCTCTGACTAATTTCACTTAGCATAATACCCTCCAGTTCCATCCACGTAGTTGCAAATGGCAAGATTTCATTCATTTTGATTGCCGAGTAATACTCCATTGTATATATATACCACATCTTCTTTATCCATTCATCCATCGATGGACATTTGGGCTCTTTCCATACTTTGGCTATTGTTGATAGTGCTGCTATAAACATGGGGGTGCATGTGTCCCTTCGAAACAGCACACCTGTATCCCTTGGATAAATGACTAGTAGTGCAATTGCTGGGTCGTAGGGTAGTTCTATTTTTAGTTTTTTGAGGAACATCCATACTGTTTTCCAGAGTGGCTGCACCAGCTTGCATTCCCATATTTTTATTTTTTCAATGTTTATTTTTGAGAGAGAAACAAAGGAACAGAGTGTGAGCAGGGGAGGGGCATAGAGAGAGGGAGACACAGAATCTGAAGCAAGCTCCAGGCTCTGAACTGTCAGCCCAGAGCCTGACACGGGGCTGGAATTCACAAATCGTGAGATCATGACCTGAGCTGAAGTCGGATGCTTAACCAACTGAGCCATCCAAGTGCCCCTTATACAAATTTATTTTCATAGATACTGTACAGAACCCTCAGAAGTTGCTTGCTGTTCTTGACCATCATCCTTCAGATCTGGATCTTTGTTTCTCTCCTTAAGAGCTGCCTTTAATTGAATGACAGCCATGAGTCAGCCACTGGGCTAGGTACATTGACTCTTCAACCATGTATTGGTTTATTGATGCTGAAAGTGCAACAGATACCCTTAGGCACTTGAAGTATGTTTTTTTCATTCATCCCTAGAGCAAGCCCTAAGGAGGAGTTATTATCCTGTGCAACCAGGGTGGTCCTCTTTATGGCTTGGGTTGCTGAGAAAGTATGGTAGGCAGACCTCAGATTCCCCTTCTTTCTTCTGCTGATCTATTTGTCTCCAAGGCCCTACTGTTCTCAGCAGGGTTTTGATAGCATTTTTGTGGTTAGGATGACGTGAGAGTTGGGGAATGCCCATGTGCCTTCTCTGCAGAGGGACAATGCTTACTGGGAAGAAGCTACATGGTAATCACATCCAGAGCGCAAAGCTGGTGACACCCAGGCTGCTGTGGCACCCCTGGTTCCAAAGCCGTTTCCTCCACATTGGTAAATGTTCAGAGGTGGGCTGTCCCTTCCTTGATGTACTTGGTGGAAGGGCTCTTGCCACTGTTCCAGGGCTCTTTGAATTCCCCTCATCCTTATTTTGTGGAGGCTCAGAGCTGAACTGGTCTGGCTCTGTGGGAGAAGCGACTCAGCCTGGCTCTGCATGGGCCAGCAGTGTGGATGGACAGATGTGATTCATGAGTGTCCCGCATTCTGGAATGGCCTGAAGAGCCTGCACTTCAGTGGGAAACAAACAAATAAACAATAAACAAAGAAGTAAATGAGAAAAATAACTGTTAGTGAGGTGAAACGCCAAGATGATTTTGAGCAGATGATCCTCAGCCCTATCAAACACAAAGCTCTTCAAAAAAGCTTATAACACTCCATTTACTACCTTGACATGAAAGTTGTGGTTAATATATCAGCAAATGTAATTTTAAAAGAGCACAATATGGGGTGCCTGCGTGGCTCAGTCAGTTAAGCATCTGACTTCAGCTCAGGTCATGATCTCATGGTTCGTAGGTTTGAGCCCCATGTCGGGCTCTGTGCTGACAGAGCAGAGCCTGGAGCCTGCTTCCGATTCTGTGTCTCCCTCTCTCTCTGCCCCTCCCCCACTCACACTTTCTCTCTCAAAAATAAATAAACATTAAAATTTTTTTTAAATAAAAGAACACAATATAATACACTTTATTATTTTCATTTTATTTTTTTTTAAATGTTTATTTTGAGAGAGAGGGTGGGGAGGGAGAGGCAGAGAGCTAGGGAAAGAGAGAATCCCAAGCAGGCTCCATGCTCAGCGTGGAGCCTGACGCAGGGCTCAATTTCACCACTGTGAGATCATGACCTGAACCAAAATCAAGAGTTGGTGGCTTAACTGACTGAGCCACCCAGGGGCCCCTATAATGCACTTTAATATAAATATAGTGCATTTATAAATGCATTTTATGTAAATATATACCTAGAAAATATTTTAGTTTATGGTAAATATGAAATAGATTTTTATTTATATATAAAATATACTATATTTACTAAATACAAAGAGGAAGTAAGAGGGAAGCAATTGTCAAAAAATAGTATGTATTGCAATATATATATATATATATATATATATATATATATATATATATATAAACAATTGAACTCAACTATACTTGATATTGTTCTTTCTCTGGTGGTTACTTCCAACTTTATTTAGATTTTTATTTATGTTTATTTTTCACTATTAATGTTTAAAGTGTGTGCATATTTATGTCTTCCCATTGAATGAAAGAAATGCTTAGCATGCTTTCTGGTTTCTTCTTCCTCAACCCTCTCTTCCTGGCACATTGCTATTGTCTGGAGTTTTAAGTCTGAAATGCTATAGATAGTTTTTGGCAGGGGACAGGGATAGACCATTGCTTTTTTTTTTTTTTTTCCTTTAACTGACTTTCCTAGTACCTTTTTTTGAATTTATTTAAAATTTATTTTTAAAAGAGTACAATTTGGTGTGTTTTTAGTATAGTGGCAAATTCATGCACCCGTCACTACTAACTCCAGAATGTTTTCATCGCCCCCAGAAAGAAACCTTGTACCCATTAGCAGCCACTTCTCACCTTCCCCACTTAGCCCCTAGTGATCACTAATCTACTTTCTGTTCCCGGATTTCCTATTCTGAACATTTCATGTAAATAAAATCAGATAATATGTGGCCTTTTGGACTAGTTTCTTTCAGCTAGTATAATGTTTTCAAGGTTCATCCATGGTATATCATATATCAGTACTTTATTTCTTTTTATTTCCTAATATCTTAAAGTGTATACCACAAGAAGTCCTGCAAAGAGGCATAAATCTATGGCACAAATTTTTGTTAGGCTCAGGATGCTTCATAATATCCTCATTTTGTCCTCACATTTAAATATGATTGACTGAATGGAAATATTTAGGTTCAAAGTTCCTTATCTTCAACATTTGGCAGATATTTCTTTACTACTATCAAGAATCCTGATTCCAGTGTGGTTCCTGTTCCTTTGAAGGCCATCTTCTCTTTCCCTCTGTAACCTTTTAGAATGTTCTCTTGGCTTTGATGTTCCTAAATGTCACTATGATGAAAAAAACACATAATTGTGGCTTTCCCCACCATCTTTGATCTTATTTAGCACTGGATAAGACCTTGCAATGTAAACATTCTTTCTCTAATTCTGGGAAAGTATTTCATTAAATATTTTTCTCTTTATTTATTTATTTTTGCCCCTTAGAGACCTTACTATGCAGAGAGTGATGGTTTTAACTCTGCTTTCTATGCCTCTTTGCTCTCATTATTTCCTTTCCTGGTGCTTTCTCTGGGAGTTCCTCAACCTGATCTTCCAGATCATTAAGTCTTTCTTCAGCCATATCCATTCTGACATTTAATGTACCCATGGAATCCTTTACTTGGAAAATTATATGTTTCTGTATATAGTATTTCTAATAGCTTTACCTTCATAGTTACTTGTTGATGCTCCTTTATGTTGGGGGCTACTAATTATGCCTGTGTAAAATTATTGTTCTTTCTTTCCTATTAATTTTGCTCCCTCTGGAACAGTTGTTTGTTATTTTCTCTATGAGTTCATCTTTTCTTCCATTGGGACTCTCAGCTGCGTTGACGACTGATGTTTGCCTAGACGAGGGGAGAAAATCTTGCTTGTGCTTTCCAGGTTAATGTAGGTTTGGAGGGTAGGGCTGCTCCTCAAGGTATACAGACCCTTGTATTGCTGACTTGCTCAACAACTCCCTTTGTTCCCTTCTGTAGACATCATCTGTCCCCCAAGGAACCCCCCAGTACTTCTGTCCCAGGAGAGGTGTTTGCAGGTGGGTGCCACGGAGAAGATGCTCAGGCTCCTGCCTGCCCCTCTGCCATGTTTCTTATTCTGATGGGCACTAATGTTGGCCTCATGTGGCCTTTCCAGCTCCACTTTCCCAAGGTGCTGGGCTAATGTCGCTGCACAAAATGATTTCCATGGGTAAATGCAAAAGAGGGAAAGAGAACTGTAGGAAGGAAGGAATCCAGTGGTTTAGGCCCTCTCCAACTCCAGACCACACTGCTCCCATGTTAGTTGTTGAGCTTAGCTCTGGAGTCCTACAGCTTCAGCCTCTTGATCACTTCTGTGGTGTCTCCATCAAGGGTTAGATTTAGGGGAAGGGGCCAGCATGCTGTGCTACTTTGTTATTCTTCAGTCTTCACATGTCATCATTTGTCTTTCCCAATATGAAAGAAACATTAATTTTACTTCAACCAAGGCTATTCCAATGTTTGAGCAGCAGGACATTCGGAATAAAATGTGCAAGCCATCGGATTTTATTTGTACCCAAATAGTGTATATATACAAAAAGAGATCATTTCAAAACCTAATCAAACGTCTGATTAATATTTCATCTCAGGAGCCCAGGCACTGAGCCCAACCCAGTAGTCAGTAAGGATTCAGTTGGTTGGTGCTTGGCTCCGAACTTCCAAATTCAGAAAATGGCATGCTTGTGAGGATGTTTGTCTGTACAATTGCCAGCTCTAATTTCAAAAGGCAATCTAGTAGTACAACTTTTGGAGAGGGCGATTTTTGGTGGGGAAGAGTGCATTTGAATCATTTCTTCACTCAAAAAATATTTACTGATCACCTATACTGTTCCAGACTCTATGCTAATATCTTCATAAGATATTCTTCTGTGTGAGTGATAACTGGAGTTTTGAAGTATAAATTGATCATGTATTTCCTGGCAATGAACATATAGTCTGAAGAATGAGTCTTATTGTCTACTTGTTCTATTAAAATTCTGGCCTATGCTAAAATTTGGGCAAGTTATCCATGAAACTTTGTTCAACAATTTGATGGCTCAGGAAATACTGTATCAGACAGATGGCTATTTCTTTAGACTGTCTAATTAGACACTGGTATAGAAAAAGTTAGCATCCAGGTCTACAGACACAGCTGAAAGCAGAGAACCAGCAGAGGACTCTTGGCAGATATGTGGGTAGGCGCAGTGGCCCAGAAGCAGCACAATAAATTATCCAGAGAGCTAGTAAGTCTGGGATCTTTCCAAGAGATACTGAACTTGTGTCTCTAGGGTTCATGACCCTGACATCCAAAAAAACCTCATGATCTTGCCTGTCTGTGGGTGTCTCCTGTAGTTCAAGGGCAGACTAGATGGCAGCCACTCATGTGAGAAGAAGACAAGGAAGGTCCGAGGAACAGGCAACATCGGTGGGCATAGGGGCCATAATAGAAAGTGAAATTGTATTCAGAAGATAGCTCAGTTATTAAGTCCTGAGAAATGAGATTGTGTGTCAAGATAAGTGCATGAGGTGACAGAATCATTGCCAGGATGGGTTGTGAAAAGGAAGCCAAGAGTTAGGTGTGAAATTAGTGTAGCAAATTGAGACTGTCCAGAAGACTGGACAGTGGTAAAACCTAACCTAACTTAGAGCTTCATGTCTGTTGTCACCCCTTGAAGATTCCACTGGTGGATAGAGAGATTATTTTCCAAGTACTAAGAGAAAGGTAGCTATTCACTTATTTATTCATTCATTAATTGTTCACTTAACAGCTAGATGTGGCATATTTATTACTCAACAAATATTAAGGGTATCCTACATACCAGGCACTGTGTGGATGGTAAGATAGGAGAGGTAGGCAGAGATCACACCGTCCAGGGCTAAGTGAAGTTCTGTCTTTATCCTAAAAGTAAATGGAAGTCATTGAACAATTCTAAGAAGAGATGTGATGCAAACAGGTCACATGTTGAGAGGCTACTCTGCTGCAATGAAGAGGGGAGATTGGAGGGCATGGACATGGCTGCAGGGCAAGTCCAATGGGAGACTGTTGTGATTGATGCTAGACAGACTATGGGGAGGGTTTGAGGGAGAGGGATGTGCCAGGAGTCATTCCTGGATTCCTGGCTTGACCAAATAGATGGACGATGGTGCTATTCACTGAGAACGAAGGCTGAAAAAGGTAGGTTGTGAATTATGGTGCTACACTCAAGCTATGTCCTCTGGCTACTCCTGTTGCCTCTAATGGGCCGCTTGGGTTACCTCCACAGAGCATTGACTCACTGCACTGAAGAGAAATGTTTTCTAAACTAGTTGGTGACCAGTATGGGAAGGCCATAAGGTAAAATAACTGGGAGGGTATGCAATAGTACCGGGTCCCACCCCAGCGACCGAGGGGAAGGAAGAACCTGGATGGTTTCATCTTGGAAATTCTTCACTATGGTTATGAAGCCACTGGAATCCACCTTTCTGGCTTTTGTGAGCCCTTCCACCCCCAACATTCATCAGAGTTGGCTAACAAGTACTACCTGTTTTTAATGTCCTTTCCTTTAGTTTTTTTTCTGACTCCTCTGGAGCTTGTAAACAGAAATATGTCAGAAAGGCAGACAGAAGACATTATTCAGCCAGACGATGGTATTTATTGAGCTCCCTGTGTGCAAAACATTCTACTGGTTTTTCTAAGAGGTAAAGAAGAAATGGCTCCCAAGAAAAAGAAGAAGTAGAAGCAAACCATCAAGGTAGTTTGCAAACTGCACAATCAGCTCTTAAAAAAACTGAAGAGGAGGAGGTTGGTTGTCAGGAGGTTCCATGGACAGAAGCTGGGAGCTCAATAGAGGCTGGTGACTGAGCCCCTTGCTTTACTGTTTTACAAGTGGGGACCGGCAGGCAGTTTGGAACTACTGGGGTGTATTCAGGCTGGTGTGATAGACTTTGGCCACTTCTCTCTTTCTCACTTTGTCACTGGAAAGGACCCCTAAATGTGCTGCTGATGTAAATCACAAAAGTTACAAGGCGATATTCCTGGAAAACATACCCTCTGTGTGTAATTTTAGAGAAAATGGAGTTAATTCCCTCTGTCTCGTGGGTGAGTTGATCACAGAAAGCTACCAAAGTAGGAAATAATGTTTATAGAATGTTACAGTGTAAATTAAGAAAGTAATAACTTTCTCTCATTTCTAGACTCAGAAATAGGAAAGATGTCGATCCACATATGGGGTCTAGTGCCTGCATATTTTCTGAATAATGTCATAAAATGGTATGAGGAAAACTCATGGGAAACCAAGGCCGGGGAATGAAATACCATTTCTTGGCCACTTACTATAACCCTGAGTCAGGCACTGCAGGACCTTCCTCGACATTACCTCTAGGTAATTCCTGAATCTTTCCAGCCATCCTATTACATGGTTATTGTATCCCCATTTTTAGAGAAAAGGAAGCAGAAATTCAGAGACATCGATCCCGCAGCCAGTATAGGACAGAACAAGACCCAAAAGAGTTCTGTTGGACTCCATAGTCTGGGATATTATATTGTCACCTGTTCTTGGTTCCTTTCCTCACCTTTACTCTTTACTTTTAATTTTAACCTCTAGAGAATTACTCATCCCAAACTACACGAGCTACAGAGGGAGCTTCCCACACCTTCCATCTCCCCAAGGCATCAGACACTTGGAGCAGTGGCTGTGCAGGTGACCTCAGGACCAAGAGCCTTGGCATCACCTGGAACTTCTTAGTCACGCACATTTTCAGGCTGCATCCCAGAGCTACTGAGTATGAAAGTCTGGGGTGAGGGCAGCAATCTGTGTTGTTATAAGCCCTCCAGGGATTCCGAGGTAACCAGTGATGCAGAGGGATTCCCTGGGGATCTTTGCTAGGGCATCCCCACGAAGCACCCTGGAGTAATTCAAGGAAGTGAGCAAGAACTCTCCAGGGCTCCATGGGTGGCAGATCATTTCCTGGGGGCCTGCAAAGGGGTCTGTGCTTCTGGAGCTTCTGCATGGATGGAGGAGGCCACGCCTGCAGTCTTTCCCTGGCAACGTAGGAAAGCCTCCTAGAGATGTTCACTTCACAGACCATCTGGCTACAAGACAGGCCAGCCTGGTGGTCCCTTACCCTGGCAGGACGCGGCCCAGGCAAGGCTCTCTCTGGCACATTCTCCTCTGTGTTCCCGTCCTCTTTCTGGCAGGGAGGCTGGCATGGTGGTGAAGAGCAGGTTGCTTTGGAGAGAGCTCCTCTAGGCCACCGCTGGGTGGACGAGGGCCTCATATTTGAAGATATTGTGATCCCACCCCTGGGGAAGATGTGCACCTGCTGAGAAACAGGTAGGGATCCAAAAATGGTAAGCTAGAGAAGAGACTCAGGGCAGACACCAACACGGAGGGGCTGAGGGCAAAGTGGGGCAGAGACCTGGGATGAGTATTCTGTTCCAGAAGCTGCACCACAGAATTATCTGGATAAAATGACAGATGTTACAGGCCTTCCAAGTTTTTTAAAAAAGCTTCTTGGCTGGGAGCCACCTGGGTGGCTCAGTCGGTTAAGCATCTGACTCTTGATTTCGGCTCAGGTCATGATCTTGTGGTTGGTGAGCTCGAGCCCCATGTCTGGCTCTGAGCTGACAGCACAGAGCATGTTTGGGATTCTCTCTCTCTCCTTCTCTTTTTGCCCCTCCTCTGCTCTGTCTCTCTCTTTCTCTAAATAAATAAATAAATGAATAAAATAAAATAAAATAAAATAAAAATAAAAGGTCCTTGGCTGGCTGACTCTGAAAGAGCTGATCCATAGACCTTTATCTGGAAACCCTTGCTGACTTTCACAATACGATATGAGCCCACTCTGTGTAACATCCAGAAGTAGGGTGGGCTTCTTGGGATCTGTGTGCACTTTAATCATTGTTACAGCCTGAACTTTGTTTTTATTAGTTAGGATGTTGGCTTGGCTGTTTTCACAGAGATGAAAAACAAGAGGACTAAACCATGTAGAAGATTTACTGCTCTTCTATATCAAAATCTGAGCTGGCAGGGCTTCCGGGGTGGTACATTGACTTTGCTCCACAGTGGTATCCCAGAGCCCCAGATGCCTTCTTTCTTGCTGCCTGCCTCACCTTGGGGTGCTGTTCCCATCCACATGATCAAAACCTGCTCACAAGTGCCATGTCAGTGTTCCAGCCCTCAGGAAGAGAAGAGAAGGAAGCAGGGTGCATTAATCTGCATGGGCTGCTCTAACAAAAAACTAACCTAGAAGCCTGAGACCAGGAGGCCAGCAGGACTGGGTGCCAAGGACAGCCCTCTTCCTGGCCTGGAGATAACCACCTGCTTGCTATATCTTCATGAGGCAGATAGAGCTCTGGTCTCTTCCTCTTCATATAAAGGCCTTAATTCCGACATGGGGTCTCCACCAACATGATCTCATCTAAACCTAATGACCTCCCAAAGGCTCCATCTCTGAGAACCATCACATGTGGTCACGCCTTCAACATAGGAATTTCAGGGGGGACACAAGCATTCAGTCGGTAACCTGGAGCAAATGGTTTCCTTTTAACAATGGAATCCAAAAGCTGCAAATGTCACTTTCACTCACAGCCCATTGGCGAGAATCTGTGCATGTGGCCTTACCTATTGCCAGGGAGGTGGGGAAATAAAATCTTTAACTGGGTAGCCATTGCCCACGTAAAATTTTGGGAGTTTGGTTATTAGAAGGCAAAGGGGATAATGGATACTGAGGGTTAATCAGATGTCTTTTTAAATGTCCTGGAGTCACTATACCTCTCTTCCCCAAGCTAACACTTTCTAGCACTATGCTCTGTCTCCTATCTTTCCCTTGTATGTCACTCTCCCATGACCTTAGCCATTATGGAGGTCCCTCGAAGGCTGTGACCAGTTCTGTATCTGCCACATGGGATGTTATATTTTAAGCTGCCTGGGGTTTTGCTTTCTAAGGAGGAAGTAGAGGTGGGAGGGGGATGGGGCTCAATAAATGGCAGGGCCAGTGGTCCTGAGCTCACTTCTAGCAGCTGCTTACGCATTGATTTAAGACTCTTCCTTCAATTCTTAAAATGGGGATTCCCAGTTTTGTTTGGCTCTTATTGGGTCAGTGCATATTTGCCTATACTTCTATATCATACACATCTATGTCACTACATAATAAAATCCTGTGTTTGCCCTACAGCACCTTATCCATCAGATACCCCTCACCCATCAAAAATCCTCAAATTTAATGGACAAACAAGTTTTTTTTTTTTGACAAACCAGTTTTTAAAATGTATAGGTTGTGGGATATGAAGCAAGCAGTATTTATGTTTGAGTGTTTAGCATCTAATACAAAATGGGCACGTAGTAGGTATTTTTTAAATGAGCAAATGATTAATTGTGGGGATCCGGAGATGAAGTAAACTGTCCTGAAAGAGTTCATCATTCAGTGGGGAAAATGAACACAAGAAGACCTCATAACACCACTCTGGGAATCTTCTGGTCCCTGACTCTGCCTTCTTGTCCCAGCACACCATACCAGCTTCTCTGTGTTGGAGGGGGCATTGTCCATCCACCAGATTGGGCCACTCACCTCCTTACACACATTGCCAAATGTCTCCTGAAAGGCAGAATCCACCCTGGTGGAAAAACTATCAGACATGTCCTTTACAAAGCGCACTGCCGACATTGACTGAGATCTTGCACAAGTACTCACAGAGGATTCAACAGTTTTTCTCAGGGACACTGGCTTTTCCCAAAGCTTTCATCTCATTGAAGAGGTTGGACTTCAGTCTGGGGGGCACAATACACATCTTATTCTTAAACTTTCCACAACAGAATGATAACTCTTTTCTCACATCTGGTTTTAAGTCATATGGTTCTTGTTCCAACCGAGACACCAAATATTTGCACGGAGGCAGTGGGTAGAAATTCATTCCACTCACATGTGGAATTAAAGAAACAAAACAAACAGAGAAAAAGAGAGATAAAACAAACTGGTGGTTGCCAGAGGGGAGGTGGGTGGGGGGGGTGGGGGAAATAGGTGAAGAGGATTAAGAGTGCACTTGTGATGAGCCCTGAAAATGTATAGAATTGTTGGTCACTGTACTGCACACCTGAAACTACTATGACACTGTATGTTAACTTGAATAAAAAACAATTAATGATTACCAGGGATTGCCAAGATTTACTACAGACATCTGGTATTTGAGAGGCAGGTTAATCAACATGTTTATGTTCTTGGACACATGGTCATGCACAAACTTTACTGTGCATCAGAATCTCTTGTGGGGGGGGGGTAGTGTTTAAATACATGTTTTCCAAAGATTTTGATTCAGTGGTTTTGAAGTAAAACTCAGAAGCTACCTTTTCTGAAAGGCCCTTCCAGATAATCCCTGTGTTCCACTTTGAGAAATGGAATTTATTTCTCCAAGTGCTATTTCTGTGTGAAATTAGGCAGTAAGAAAGAAAAGCTCTTGCATCTTATTATCTCAGCCCCCTTAAGGGATGCCTTCAGTAACTCACACCTTCATGCTCTATGTTCAAACTTTATAATCCAAGTTGATCTAAAAATTTATCTTTAGTGCTTGTTTGTATTCAAAATCTATCCATGGTGTCCATAAAGACACACATGATGAATTTCTTCTAGGGCTTAATTTAAAAAGCATTTTTTCAGGGTGCCTGGGTGGCTCAGTTGGTTAAGCCTCCCACTTCGACTCAGGTCATGATCTTGTGGTCCTTGAGTTCGAGCCCCACGTCAGACTCTGTGCTGACAGCTCGGAGCCTGGAGCTGCTTCAGATTCTGTGCCTCCCTCTCTCTCAGCCCCTCCCCTGCTCATGCTCTGTCTGTCTCTCTCTCCCAAGAATAAACATTAAATTTTTTTTTAATTTAAAAAGTATTTTTTCTACAAAAGGTGTGTGTGTATGTGTTTATATTTTTATATTTTGGTGGGGATGGGGCAAGGAAATACAACTAAAAGTTTGTAATATAACGTGTGTCCCTTTTTGCTTGAGTGTCTATCAGCCTTTTCTTGGTATTATCTGGGGTCCAGCTGAGACTTACTCCCAGATGCTCTGCTGTGCCCAAATCTAGAAACATGGAATCCCACCTTGGCAGAATATTGGAAACTACTCCTCTAACACTGAAGGAATCTGATATTGTCATAACTGAGATCCCTTAATCAGAACCCTAACCTATATCACACTTGACCTTATTGTCTCCTGCTTGGGTTTCAGCCTTCATTCCAAGTCTTACTAGGACCAAACCTGCTCCCAACCCCAGTCTGGCTTCCCTTTCACCTGCTTCTTTTGAGCTCTTCACCCTACCCTTTGGGAGCTGGTTCCTGTTTTTTGTTATAATTCCAGGTGTATTACTGTCTCCAGAGTAAGATTCACTGACTACCATGAAGCTTCAATCCTGATATTCGCCAACACCAAAAATTACTATGGCCTAGTAGAAGTCCCAACAAACCTGGGATGGAGGGCAGCACCATCTCCCTCATGAACCAAAATTTATGGAAAATTTTCAGTCATTGCAATTAATTTATAAGGTAGCAGTTTCCCCTGTGTATTAGGGTTCTCCAGAGAAACAGAACCAATAGGATGCATATTTACCTATCATCTATCTATCTATCTATCCCTATCATCTATTTATTGATTTATTATAAAGAATTGGCTTATTTGATTATGGATGCTGAGAAGTCCAAAGATCTGTGGTTACTGAGCTGGAGACCCAGAAGAGTTGATGGTCTAATCTCCAATCCAAGTCCAAGTCCAAAGGCAAAGACCCATGACCCAGCTTGAAAAAGTCAGGTTGAGAGAGAACAGTTTTCCCTCACTCACTCTCTTTGTTCTATTCATGTTTTCAACAGATTGAGTGAGGCCCACCCACACTGGGGAGAGCAATTTGCTTTACTCCATCTACCGATTTAAATGTTAATCTCATCTAAAAATAGATAAATAAGTAAATGTTAACCTCATCCAGAAACACCCTCATACACATACACAAAATAATATTTCACCAAATTTCTGGGCACTCTGTGGTCCAGTCAGGCTGACACATAAAATTAACCATCATATCCAAATACTTTTAGATGATCTGCTTTTCTAATTGCCTTATTTACCAGTTTATTAAATTTTGTAAGGCACTTAATTTTTTTTCATTCATTCAGTGAACAAATATTTATTGAGCAATTATTTCACACAAGGCAATGAAGATATAATAGTGAACAATATAACTACAGTCCTGCCCTTGAGGAGCTTATAAATTAAAAGGGAAAGCAACTTGAGGCTCCTCAAGTGTGACAAGGTAAGGGAAGAGAGACAAATGTTCAGAGGGATCACTAATCTTGTCTGAAGATGGGGAAGAAAGGACCGAAGTCAAGATTTTAGATATCTAGGGAAGATAATGGTGAGATATTTAGAGAAATGTTGAGAACACAAGATGGTCTAAAAACCAAGACATGACCAACATGGTAGGAGTTGAGATGAGTCCTGAGATACAGGCAGAAGCCAGATGGTGGGAACCCTTGTAATCATTTTGGATATCACCTTAAAGACAATTAGAAGCTATGGAAGGGTTTTAAGAAGAAGAAGAGTGACATGATTAGATCATTCTGGATTCTGTGTCTACAGGTCCTAAATAAAAAGTGAAAAGATACTGGTCATGTACCAAAGTCCAGTTTAAGTGTAATTTTATTGAACAATAACCTTTACCTTGCTCCTAATCTCCTATCTTATTAGAACAGCAAATTGGTGCTCCATTGTAGTCATTTTTCATTAACCTTCATAATATGGGGTGATTTGATTAGCCTAATGCAACGTGGAGGGAGGGTTTGTAAAGGGCAAACCATAAAGACTACCTCTGACAGAAATGCAGATTCACCGGAATGCCTGGGTGGCTCAGTTGGTTAAGTGTCTGACTTCGGCTCAGGTCATGATCTCATGGTCTGTGAGTTTGAGCCCCACATAGGGCTCTCTGTGCTGACAACTCAGAGCCTGGAGCCTGCTTCAGATTCTGTGTCTTCCTCTCTCTCTGCCCCTCCCCTGCTCACGCTCTGTCTCCCTTTCTCTCAAAAAATGAATAAACATTAAAAAAATTAAAAAAAAAAGCAGATTCACCAAGATGCCAGTGTGCTACCTAAGATGTGTGTTACCATCTCTTTCTTCAAACACACTACTAATTTACCTCTTCTTGTCTAGCACTATTTCCTGAATCACCGCTAGGACTTCACAGCTCCAATATAAGTATTAGTCAGGACTCTTTAAGTTGCAAGTGAAGGAAGTGCCAACTCAAATGGCTGGTGCAAAGATAAGAGTTCAGATTTCACACAGGGGAGCTTGATGTCAGGTATGATGGGATTCAGGGATCAGTTGATCTCTTAAGAGCTCCTGCTTCTTCTGCTGTGGGTCAGTTTGGTTCCAGGGAAGCACTTTGGTGGCAAATGGCTGCCAGTAACTACACTCTTACCAAGTTTTACTTTCTCAAGACAGCCAGTAGGAAGAATTTTCCTTCCCCAACAGTCCCAACAGAAGTCTTGGAATTGAGTTTCATTCGTTCTAGTTGGCCTGGGTCACATGCCCACCTGGAACCAAGGTGGGGCCAGTCCCACGAAACACAGGGGAACTGAGCATGGGGCGAGGGGTCAACACAGGGCAGGAATGGCTAAAAATGTCCCCATGAGCACCAAAGGGGGACCGAGGTGGCAGCCTTTCAAAGGTCAAGCCTGAGAAGATGTCACGGTGGGTCCACTCAGTGCTGTGTTTGCCCACATACTGAGCTCTGGCTCACCTGAACCCCTAGGAAACACCTAGTGTTAACAGCTTCCTGGCTCCAGACCTTTGGTTTTAATAGTGCTCTTCCATTTGCTCCTTTGCTGTGACTCTCAGGTTCCCTCCTGTTTTCTCTTCCAACTGTGGCTCCAGCAGCCACCCCACCATTTACTTGACATCCTTTAAGTTTTTCATACACTTCTCCCAACCTGTGTACCTACAGTTTCAAATGTAGCCACCCTACACTTGTGGTGACAGTATGCAATGTGTGAGATCTGGACGCAGCTCTGCTGGGATCCAAATGCCATCAAGTGGATTCATTAAACGTTGCCACACATCTCCATGCAGAGAAAACAAAAACAAAGTGGAGATTTGGAGATTCCAGGAGAACCTTACCCACCCCACCCCCTTCTCTTTGGGTTCATTGTAGGCACATCCTGCTTTTGGAGGGCCATAATGGAAAGTGTTGTCCCAGTGGCCATGACCTTCCATTATTTTTAAATGACTGGAGCCAAACAAAAGACAAATGAAAACTTTCTCTGCTTGACATTGAAAAAATTACTGGCATGTCATATGGTAATTCATTAAAGAATTCTCATTCATCAAAACAATTCATTTTTGTTGGAAGGGCTGAATAAGCAGTTTCTTGCTGATTTCACTGTCAGCTTCTCTGGCCACATGTGGCTCCAGTTCATTTGCAGTTATTTTATTCCTAATATTAAGAGATTTGGGGGCATATGTGGAATATTTGAAATCAAATTGGGCTATTTTACTTAGATACCTCCATGTAAGTTTGTTTCTCCCTTTTATATTCTTCTACAATTCTAATACACAGGATAGAATGTAATCATTTTTTTTTCTTTAGATGGAGAGATTCACACCAACTAGATTCTTTCTTTCTCAGAAATTGAAGTATACCTGACTGATTTGAATCCACTGCTGAACTGAGCATAGGAAACTGGTCTCAGGGTAATTTTTAAAAATTTTTATTTAAACCCCAAAATTAAAAATAGATCTACCCTGTGACCCAGCAATAGCACTGCTGGGATTTACCCAAGGGATACAAGAGTGCTGATGCATAGGCACTTGTACCCCAATGTTTATAGCAGCACTTTCAACAATAGCCAAATTAAGGAAAGAGCCTAAATGTCCATCAACTGATGAATGGATAAAGAAACTGTGGTTTATATACACAATGGAATACTACATGGCAATGAGAAAGAATGAAATATGGCTTTTTGTACGTGGATGGAACTGGAGAGTGTTATGCTAAGTGAAATAAGTCATACAGAGAAAGACAGATACCATATGTTTTCACTCTTATGTGGATCCTGAGAAACTTAACAGAAGACCATGGGGGAGGGGAAGAAAAAAAAAGTTAGAGAGGGAGGGAACCAAATCATAAGAGACTTAAAAACTGAGAACAAACTGAGGGTTGATGGGGGGTGGGAGGGAAGGGAGGGTGGGTGATGGGTATTGGGGAGGGCACCTGTTGGGATGAGCACTGGGTGTTGTATGGAAACCAACTTGATAAATTTCATATTAAATAAATACATACATACATACATACAAGTTAGTTAACGTATCGTGTAATAATGGTTTCAGGAGTAGGATTTAGTGATTCATCATTTACATATAACACCTAGTGCTCATCCCAACAAGTGCCCTCCTCAGTAGCCATCCCCCATCTAGACAATCCCCCTGCCCAATACCCCTCCAACAACCCTCAGTTTGTTCTCTGTATTTAAGAGTCTCTTATGGTTTGCCTCCCTCTCTGTTTTTATCTTATTTTTCCTTCCCTTCCCCTATGTTCATCTGTTGTGTTTCTTTTTTTTATTTAAAAAAATTTTAATGTTTATTTTTGAGAGAAAAAGAGACAGAGCACAAATGGGGGAGGAGCAGAGAGAGGGGGAGACACAGAATCCGAAGCAGGCTCCAGGCTCTGAGCTGTCAGCACAGATCCCCACGCAGGGCTTGAACACACAAACTGCAAGATAATGACTTGAACTGAAGTCAGCCGCTTAACCTACTGAGCCACCCAGGACCCCCACATTTGTTGTGTTTCTTAAATTCCACATATGAGTGAAATCATATGATATTTGTCTTTTTCTGATTGACTTATTTTGCTTAGCATAATACATTCTAGTTTCATCCACGTTGTCGCAAATGGCAAGGTTTCATTCTTTTAAAAATTTTTTTTAATGTTTATTATTTATTTTTGAGAGAGAGAAACAGTGAGAGCAGGGGAGAGGCAGAGAGAGGGAGACACAGAATTCAAAGCAGCTCCAGGCTCCGAGCTGTCAGCACAGAGCCCGATGCGGGGCTCGAACTCACATACCGTGAGATCATGACCTGAGTTGAAGTTGGAAGCTTAACCAACTGAGCCACCCAGGCACCCCCAAGATTTCATTCTTTTTGATCACCAAGTAATATTTCATTGTGTATATATACCACATCTTCTTTATCCATTCATCAGTCGATGGACGTTTGGGCTCTTTCCATAATTTGGCTGCTTCAATAGTGCCGGTATAAACATTTGGGGTGCATGTGCCCCTTTGAATCAGCGTTTTAGTATCCTTTGGATAAATCCTACTAGTGCAATTGCTGGGTCATAGGGTAGCTCTATGTTTAACTTTTTGAGGAACCTCCATACTGTTTATAATATCCCAAACTAGGGGGAATTGTTTTAAGGTTTCTCTGAGTCCTGAGCCCTAGTGAAATTTTGTAAATGAGTGCTTTCTGAAATCCTTCATGACAAAGAACATCTAGTTCATTCTCTATGTTAGCCACATTTAGGCACCACAGGAAGGTAGCTGCTGGATTCGCCCCAATTTCTTCTCAGAAATTGTTAGTCAGGAGTATTTTCCAATATGGAATTCATATTATTCGTCCAAAGGATTTTATCTTTGAAAAGACTTCTGTTTCCCTTTCTTTAACCTTTGAGCTGATCCAGCTGTGAACACAGTTCCCCTCGCCACTCTCCTCTAGCTTCCCCTTACTCCTCCTCATGGTATCTTCCCCTCCTGCAAAGAACAGGGTTGGAAGCTTAAAATGCTAACCAAGGTCACACACACAGGTATTTTAAAATACCCATTTAAATTCACCCATTTGAAAGAAGTGAATAGGTTGGGGACAATAGAAGGGTGTATCGGGACTCTGGGAAACCAGACTCTCTGGCTAAAGGAAAAGGCTGCCACCATTCAGCTCCAGCTGAGTCCCCAGGAGAGAATTCAGTACTAGATTTGCCAGATCTCACACCCTTCATGAGAAGCCAGAAGTGGGTTTTATGTGAAATGTTCCAATTTTAGAAATAGCCAGTTATTTAGAAGATTTATAATAACTCCTCCCCAAAGCCTGGACATGCCCCATAGACCACTAGAAATTCTTTTTTTCGTGCTTGAACCAAACTTGCTTCCATCATAATCTGATTATGCCAAACTGACCTCGCCCCTTCCCCACCCTCTTTATCCTTGGCACTGAGTTTTGCAGTAACTTGGCAAAATCCTGGTGAGGGAGAGACCTTCTCCCTAAAGGTCGTTTCAGGAGTTGCAACCAGAGTTCTTCCTGAGAGTGAGTTCTTCTTGGCTTTGCCCTTGCCACCAGACTGAACAGTGATTTCGGATGTGGTTGGGGAGGGAAGAGAAGGCTGTGCCCCTTGATGCTGGAGAATTTTATTCACCACCTGTGCACTTCTTTTTTATCACTTGTATCCCTTCCCTTATCCACTGTTAGTCTAGCACCTCCCCTGCCAGTCCACACCAGGCAAGGCTGGATATGGGCTCCTCCCTATACACCCACATCCACACATGGACTCACATAGATATGTGCGTGCCCACACACATATCCACACATCTAGTCCACACATGGACTCACACAAATGTGCACACATGCATACACATCCACACATGGACTCACACAGATACGCGCATACACACACACACATCTACACACAGACTCACACAGATATGCACACACATCCACACATGGACTCACACAGATACATGCATATGCACACACACAGACTTACACATATATGTGCTTATGCACACACATCCACACACAGACACACAGATACATGGATGTGCACACCCACACCCACACATGGACTCACACAGATATGCACACAGGCACACATATCCACACACGGACTTACACAGATATGTGTACATGCACACATATCCATGCACAGACTCACACAGATACATGTGTGTGCACACACACATCCACACAGAAACTCACACTGATACACACGTGCACTCACATATCCACACACAGACTCACACAGATACACATGTATGCACATACACATTCACACACAGATACACACACATGCACACACATGCACAACTACACAGCCATACATACCCACATACACACATACCACTGTCATTTTGTGACTTGTTTTCCCCTTCTTACCTTGAGGTTCATTTACTTGATTTTATCTGTTCAAACACTGTGGATCTGAGATTTGCTGTGCAACAAAGACTGAAGAAGTGGTAGGTACCCAATTATATCAACACCCTTGTCAGTCCACAAATTTGGATAATTGGGAATTAACTTTACTGCAATAATTACACCTCAGATTTATATAGTACTTAAATTTTTAAGAACATTTTCACAGTTATTTCATTTTTATCTTTACAAACCAACCCTGTGACTCAGTACTGAGACACGTCATTGCCTTTTCCTAGATCAGGAAACTCCTGGCAGAAAGGCCAGAGACTTGCCTGATGCTGGGGTCAGACCCATGAGGCTCTCCAAAGAAATTCTCACAGCAAATATTAAAATAGAATATTAGCTGACATGTACTTTCAATGAACTGTATCTTTTTCCCTGTGATTCCACTCTTTTTAGCAAAAGTAATTTATTACCAATGGGATCCATACATACGGTTGACTGTAGTGACCCAATTTTTGGTCTGGTTAATCTGATCGCTGTAATTATGAGCCACCCAGCCAGGTAGGAGGAGGTCAAGGACCAGTATTCATTTCCTGAGTAGGATGATTTGTTGATTTTTTTCTAATTAGAACAGGCCAAGCAATACAAAAGGAAGGGTAAATGTGAAGTTTTTCAGGCAAAGTGCCTGTTTGTACATACCTTGCTAAAATTTTCAAAAGCACTATACAGCTAACTCATTGTTAGCTTGTGCTCTAGCAAGATCTTTTGGAAAGACATATCAATTAGGATTTTTTGGTTACAAACAAAAGAAAACAAAATGGAAAACCCAACTGAATACAGCTTTAAAAAACATGCTGTCTCCAGGGCACCTGGGTGGCTCAGTTGGTTAAGTGTCCAACTTCGGCTCAGGTCATGATCTCACGGTTTGTGAGTTCAAGCCTCGCATCAGGTTCTGTGCTGACAGCTTGGAGCCTGGAGCCTATTTCAGATTCTGTGTCTCCCTGTCTGTTTCTCCCCTGCTCATGCTCTGTATCTCTTTCTCTCAAACATAAACATTAAAAGAAAAAAGCATGCTATCTCTTCCAACGGCCAAAGTTGAAAGGATCTGAGCAAAAAAATAGAGTAGTATTGGATCATAACACAAAGTATAAAATAAATATCCATGAGTCCATACTGATATAAATCAATTATTAAATAAATAAATAAATGAATAAATAAATAAGGTTACCAAGACAGACCTCTCGTGTGGAGGAATTCTAAATAATCAATGTAACTGCTCTACCTTCAAGGAGGGTGAGTGTAACTCTGCACTCCTTAAGTGTAGGCTGCTCGTTGTGGAAAGGGGGAGAAAGTATATCTAGAGTGGAAGAACTTTTTTTTTTTTAGGAATTATATTTTGTTTTCAGAAGTATTTCTCTTTTTTTATAAAATATAATCTACTGTCAAATTGGTTTCCATACAACACCCAGTGCTCATCCCAATAGGTGCCTTCTCAATGCCCATCATCCACTTTCCCCTTAGATACTGAGAACAAACTGAGGGTTGGTGGGGGGTGGGACAGAGGGGAAAGTGGGTGATAGAATGGAGGAACTTGACAAACACTAAGTTAGGCAGATGGTCAAGGTTAGTATCAACTGGCCATGCTTCTTTACAAGCAAAAGCAAAGCCAATGACCTTCCTAGCTGGACTGTGTGAAATCTATTTCCCCAGCTTGAATATACCACTCTGCTCCCTATTAAACTCCATCCTCTTTGTGTGTCTATTTCTCTGAGTCATTTTGAAGGTTAATCCTTAAAGATTCTATGTTAAGTGACAGGCACTTACTTTTCTCTTCTCTTTTTAGTAGCTGCTGGCTGGCTTTACCATTCTTTATCACTACTCATCTCTCAAACTGACCAGGGAAAACTGCTTGGCTCTGTTCCCTGCATTGGGCTAGATTGGAGGCGCTTAACTTGCAGTGTTTCCTGATAAGTTCTGAGAGGGCAAAAATATTTTCCCCTTGCTTTTCATCAGAAAAACGTAGATGATGTGTGCATATTGCTCCTTCCACCAGAATCCCTGAACATCTCTCCAATGCCTCAATCCCATTATCTTACTACGTCCTGCCCATTTCAGCTTCTCCAAATGGTGTAAGTGTTCTTAAGTTAAGATGTTAGATTTTCTGCTTTTAGTGACATGGTTTTTAATAGGTTCTGCAATAATTATTTGTAAATAATTACTACCAGCAAATGGGGTCCCACAGTCTTTCTTCAGATGTCAGGCAATGTTTTTACATATCCAAGTGAAGACAAGTATTGACAGAAATCAGGTTCCATCTCTCCTAAAACCAAGAAAAGGCAAGAAATAAGAATGACAATAGGAGTTGGAGACTGAGATCCAAAAGTGTACTTTGTTCAAGAGACACAAATAAAGACATTGAAAATCACATATTTTCTGGAAAAGAGTGTAAGCTGAATGTGGTGAATAAACGTGGACCCAAGGAAACCACTAGGGTAAAATTGCTGTTTCCCCCAACCCCCACCACCTCTTACTTCTCCCCTTTATTTGTCAACGTAGACAGTAGCAAAGAATAAAACCAATAACAAACAGTTGTCTAGTGATCATTTCTGAACATTTTCTTCCCCTCTCTCTTACTGAAATCCCCAAGAGGCAACAGTGTGGGCATGAGTCTTATGCTAGTTGAGGGCTTGAATAGAACAAAAAGGCAGAGGAACAGCAAATTTGCTCTCTTTGCTTGAACTGAGACATCCATCTCCTCCTGCCCCTGGACTTTGGTGCTCCTGTTTCTCAGGATTTGGGGTTCCAATTCATACTATTGGCTCCTCTGATTCTCAGACCTTGAGACTCGGACTGAATTACATTGCCAGAGTTCTTGGTTCTCCAGTTTGCAGATGGCAGATTGTGGGATTTGTGAGCCTCCACTATTGTGTGAACAAATTCCTGTAATAAATCTCATATATACATCTGTGTACATACATCCTGTTGATTTTATTTCTCTGGAGAATTCTGACTAATACAGATTTTGGTACCAAGAGTGGTTTTTGTTTTTGTTTTAATTTTTTTTTTCAACGTTTTTTAATTTATTTTTGGGACAGAGAGAGACAGAGCATGAACAGGGGAGGGGCAGAGAGAGAGGGAGACACAGAATCGGAAACAGGCTCCAGGCTCCGAGCCATCAGCCCAGAGCCCGACGCGGGGCTCGAACTCACGGACCGCGAGATCGTGACCTGGCTGAAGTCGGACGCTCAACCGACTGCGCCACCCAGGCGCCCTGTACCAAGAGTGGTTTTAAAGGAACAGAATTTTAAGGAAGAGCTTTCTGAATTAGTCTGTTGTTTCTGAAATTGGATCTCTATTCTAATTAAAAATGTCAAATAAATCTGTTTATAAAAATATGGAAAATGTTTGCATTGGATACTCCTGATTGGCCACTTATTAGAAACAAGGGGCTAAGTAACTCTGTATATGATCCTTTAGAACATTTTTGGAAAACTGTGGAATGACATCTGTTGGTTTTTCTTAGTATTTCTGGACAGAATAGTGAAAGAAAAGGATGAACCCAGCTCAAGTACCACAGAGATGACCTAAGAACTTCTGTGTCCTAAAGGAGAGTTTTATCTCCTATAGCAGCAAGACTCAAGTTACTAAAAATAAAATGTAGGATCTCATCCCATAACCACTGAAATTACCATGCAAGATGAATTCTCAGCCTTGCAGTGTATTTACTGTTAAAGGCAGGGAATTGGTTGGGAAAGAATGAGATCCTATAAGTTGGTGTGGCAATGTGTGGGAGGACCTTGATGAAGCTGGAAACATTGAGCTTCTAAATTCTGATGAGTCTCCTTGCCAGTGAAAGAGGTCTCCCCAACCGCAGAGGAAGTGGCCTTCCCATAGTGAGTCCCTTGATCAGAAGCAATGCTTTGTGTGTGATCAGAAGTAAAGGAAAAAATATGAAGATATTTGTGTGTCATGTGAATACTCACCAAAGGATGATCTCAGCAGAAGAGGATTTTAATAATCAAGTAGATGATTTGACCCATTCTGTTGATACTGGTCAACCTCTTTCCCTAGCTACCCTATCATTGCTCAATAAGATCATGAACAAAGTGGCCACCATGGTAGCAGGGATGGAGGCTGTGCATGGGCTCAGCACAATAGACTACCACTTACCAAGGCTGGCCTGACTATGACCACTGCTGAGTGCCCAATCTATCAGTGGCAGAGGCCAATACTGAGCCTTCAATATGACATCAATCCCTGGGTTGACCAGCAGGTTGAGTACGTTAACTGCTTCTATCATGAAAGGGCCAGTGTTTTCTTCTTACTGGAATAGATTCTTATTTTAGATACACATTTGCTTACCCTGCACACAATATTTGTGCCCAAACTACCATTTGTGTACTTACAGAATGCCTTACCCCCTATCATAGTATTCCACACTGCATTACTTCTGATCAAGGAACTGATTTCACTGCAAAAGAACTGTGGCAATGGGCCCATGCTTATGGAATTCACTGATCTTCCCACCATCTTGAAGCAGCTGGCTTGACAGAATGTTTTAATAGCCTTTTAAAGATTCAGTTTCAGTACCAGATACATGGTAATATCTTGCTAGTCTGGGGCAAGGTTTTCTAGAAAGCTGTATATGCCCTGAATCAGAATTCAATATATGGTGCTTTTCTCCAATATCCATGATTCACAGGTCCGGGAATCAAAGGATGGCAATAGGATAGCATCATTCACTATTATTTCTAGTGACCACTAGCAAAATTTTTGCTTCCCGTTCCCATGACTTTATGCTCTGCTGGGCTAGAGGTCTCAGTTCCAGAAGAAGAAATGCTTCTACCACGAAACATAACAATGATTCCACTGAAGTAGATGGTAAAACTGCTACACAGCCACTATGGGCTCCTCAGACCTTTGAATTAACAGGCAAAGAAGGAAGTTATGGTGCTGGCCTGACTACCAAGGGAACATTCAACTACTACTCCACAATGGAGGTTAGGAAGAGTATGCAGGAAATACAAGAGATCGTCTAGAGTATCTCTTAGTCTTACATGTCCTATGATTAAGGTTAATAAAAAATTACAACAACAAAATCTAGACAGGATTAATAAAGTTCAGACCCTTCAGAAAAGTTTGGGCCACCCGAAAGAAATAAAGAACCATGAGCAGCTGAGGTATTTGCTGAAGAAAAAGGGAATATAGAATGGATAGTGGAAGAAGGTGGTTATAAATACCAGCTATGACAATGTGACCAGTGATAGAAAGGAGGACTGTAATTGTGAGTATTTACTTTTTATTTTGTTATGAATATATTTGTGAGTGTGTGTGTGAATATATATATATATATATACACACACATACATATACATATATATATATATATAGACATGTACATATATAAAGTAGTTATCTTTGTTTTCTTTCCTTTTTTAGTCCCATATCATGTAACATAATTTTATATCAATATTTAAATATTGTTAATGTTAAATAATAACATTTAAGTTATGGGATATCAGAAGAAGAGTACATCACTAATGACTACTTTCTTCTGGGGAAGGGATTAACAACTTTCAGTTGTACATAGGATAGTGGTATCATATTAGGTGAGATTATGACTTTCACACTGTCTTTATTTGAAGATTAAGTATGGCTTAAGGAAATATGTATAGGTGCCAAGTTGACAAAGTGTGGACTTGTGATGGTTAATTTTATATGCCAGCTTGACTGGGCTAAGCGATGCCCAGGTAGCTGGTGAAACACTATTTCTGGGTGTGTCTGTGAGAGTGTCAGAAGAGATTAACATTTGAATCAATAGACTGAATAAAGAAAATTTTCCTTACCAATGTGTGTAGGTATCATTCAATCCTTTGAGGGCTGGAACACAATAAAAAGACAGAAGAAGGGCACATCTGCTCACTTTGCTTGAGCTGGAACATCGATCTTACCCTGCCATTGGACATTTGTGCTTCTCGTTCTTGGGTTTTCAGACTCAGATCAGAACTTTCATCACTGAATCTTCTGTTCTTGGGCCTTTGGACTCAGACTTACACCACTGAGAACCCCTAGTTCTCAGCTTTTCAGACTCAGACTGAGTTACACTGCCAACTTTCCTTGTTTTCCAGTTTGTTCCTCAGCCTCCATAATTGCATAAACCAATTCCTATAATACATATATTATTGTCTATCTATCTACTGATTCTACTTCTTAGGAGAACCCTACCTAATACAGTATATATGAACCTGGACCCTAAAGTGTTAGGTAGAGAGGAATAGAATCACAGTTGGATAAGGGGGAGTTTGTTGATATGGGAATGTTCTCCCATGCTGCAGAATTATATACCCTGTCAAGGACCCTGAGAGAATATATTTTGGGATACACCATCAGGTTGGCTCTCAAAATCATGGGAAGAGTGATGAGCCATACTAAGCAAAGTAAAACCATGAGAATGTCCATGGAATATGATGGAGGAGGGGATCAAAAGGAACTAGAAAGTGGGCATGTTAGAGTGGATACACTATGAAAAGCCCCAAAACCCAGTGTTACCTGAAGTGCCTTGGGGGACATTCTATAGAGTAGGAAATAAATCTTATGATAATCCAAATCCACATCAATGGATATATAAAAGTCTACTCTGAAGCATGCCAGGACATCCTCTGAAAGCAACACAGAAGAGGGGAAGGAAGTGGCAGAGTAGAAAGACAAGGCTCCCCTTGTCCCATAGATACAACTAGTTAACTATCAAATCACCCTAAATACCCCAGAAATTGACCTGAAGACAAAACTCCACAACTAAACTTAGGGAAGAGGCCACATCAAAGAAGGTAGGAAGTGTGGAGATGTGGTTTGGAAGAAAAATGGATTGTGGCCACTGCAGTGGGGAGGGAGCCATAGTCACAGAGAAGGGCCAGAGACAGACTAACACACAGGGGCGTGCACAGGAAAAATGAATCCCCATAGCAATTGGCTTGGGAAGTGAGAGGGTCTGAATTTCATGAGTTCTTGCAACCAGTGGGAGGATTAATGCCTGAAGTTTTAAAGGTCAGTGTGCTTGGCTCAGGGAGAGCTCAGAAGACATTGGGGCTGCTCTTGGAGAGAAGACAGACAAACAGCTGGTAGACATACAGTGTGGTAACAGCGATCTGAGGGCCCCTCACCTGGGGGATACACAATGGGGAGGTTAGTTGCTCTTCTTAGAGCATGTCCCAGAGAAGTAGCAGGCATGGAGAGACCCCTCCAGGAACAAGGAACTGGCAGGCAACATTTCTCTCCCTCATTCCTCAGCATAAGCACAGAGCCAACTATGGGAACAAGTGCAGTGCCCACCTACCTTGCTTACACTAAGCTCTACCTACCCATGTTCCAGTGGAACTACCCTCCAAGTCACACTTGTCTCAGTCCCAGTGCAGTGCTGCCCACCCCCATCCCACCCCCCAGAAGACTGGCCCAAACCCCTGCATAGACTGTTTCCAGACTTGGGAGTTTTATGAGGCCTAGATTCCAGTGGTGGTGGCAAGAAGTCCCATTTCACAAGTAGACCAGAGCACATTTACTTAAAATGCACTACATTCAGCCTGGGAACAAAACATTGCCCACAATAGGCAAAGAGAGTTTCTGCCGATGACTAGCCTGAAGGATAAAGTGGCTAAGGCACAATAGCACATGTATAGCACACATTGGAGACACTCCCAGAAGTGCTAGGCCCCAGGAACCAAGGACACTACACTGCAGGGCACTACAGGACCTCTTCTTCATAAAGCCATTACCCTCAAGAACAAGAGTTGTAGATGACTTTCCTAACACAGAGAAACAGGCACAGAGACTTAGACAAAATGAGAAGACAGAGGAATTTGTTCCAAATGAAAGAACAGGACAAGGCCATGGCCAGAGACCTAAGCAAAACAGATATAAGTAACACTTATGTAACACTCTCCATAACCTGATGGAGAATTTAAAACAATAATAATAAATACACTCACTGGACCTGACACAACAGTGGAAGACATCAGTGAGACCATTAACACAGAGATTAGGAATAACATAGCAGAGATAAAAGGACTCAAAAAACAAAATAAGAAACACACTTGATAGAATGAACAGCAGGCTGGGAGAAGAGAGGAACAAATTAATGACCTAGAGGACAGAGTAATGGAAAGTAATCAAGCTGAAAGAAAAAGAGAGAGAATAAAGAATCATGCAAAATATAAATAGACTTAGGAAACTCAGTGACTCTGCTAAATGTAATAAATAACATTTGTATTATAAGAGTACTAGAAGAGGAAGAGAGAGAAAAAGGGGCAGAGAATTTATTTAAAGAAATAATAGCTGAAAATTTCCCTAATCTGGAGTAGGAAACAGATATCTAAATCCAGGAGGCAGAGAGAACCCCCAACAACGTCAACAAAAGCAGATCCACACTGAGAGATATTGTAATTAAAATGGCATCCTAAGTAGTAAAGAAAAACATTAAAAACAGCAAGACAGAAGAATAGTTATGTAGAGAGGAAACCCCATAAAGTTATCAGTGAATTTTTCAGCAGAAATGTTCCAAACCAGAAAGGAGTGGCATGATATATTCAAAGTACTGAATGTGAAAAATCCAAGAAAACTCTATTCAGCAAGGCTATCATTCAGAATATAAGGGGACATAAAGAGTTTCCCAAACAAAAACTGAACTAGCCCTGAAAAAAATATTAAAGGGGACTCTTTAAGTGGAAAGGAAAGACCAAATGTGACAGTATGATGGTAGGAAATGTGAAATGAATGTTTCTGTAAAAAAAATCAGTCAAGAAACTCACAAAATAGAAGAATGTAAAATATGATACCATATACCTAAAACATAGAGAGGACAGGAGAGGAAAGGAGTAAGGAATGGGTTAAAATTTAAACAATCATCAACTTAATATAGACTGCTGTATGCAGAAGATGTAAACTTAATGCAGAAGATGTAAACCATACATAAACTTAATGGTAACAACAAATCAAAACTACGAATAAATAAAGAATAAAGAGAAAGAAATCCAAATATATCACTAAAGAAAAGCAGCAAATGATGGAAGAGAAAGACAAGAAAGGATCAGAGAAAATCTTCAGAAACAACAACAAAATAAGTATTAAAATGGCAATAAATATGTACCTATCAATAATTACTTTGAATGTAAATTGGCTAAATGCTCCAACCAAAAAACAGAGAATGACAGAATAGATTAAAAAAAAAACAAGACCAGGGGCGCCTGGGTGGCTCAGTGGGTTAAGCGGCCGACTTCGGCTCAGGTCATGATCTCGCGGTCCGTGAGTTCGAGCCCCGCGTCAGGCTCTGTGCTGACAGCTCAGAGCCTGGAGCCTGTTTCAGATTGTGTCTCCCTCTCTCTGAACCTCCCCTGTTCATGCTTTGTCTCTCTCTGTCTCAAAAATAAATAAACGTTAAAACAAAAACAAAAACAAAAACAAACCAAACAAAACAAAAAAAACAAGACCCATCTGGGGCACCTGGGTGGCTCAGTTGGTTAAGTGTCCAACTTTGGCGCAGGTCATTATCTCACAGTTCATGGGTTTGAGCCCCACGTTGGGCTCTGTGCTGACAGCTCAGCTCCTGGAGTCGGCTTCAGATTCTGTGTCTCTCTTTCTTTCTGCCCCTCCCCTGCTCGTGCCCTCTCTCTCTCAAAATTAAACATTAAAAAAAAAAAGGACCAATCTATATGCTGCCTACAAGATACCCTTTTTAGACCTAAAAATACCTGAAGGTTGCAAGGGAGGTAATGGAGACACATTTATTATGCAAATGGATGTCAAAAGAAAGCCAGAATAGCAATACTTACATCAGACAAAATAGACTATAAAACAAAGACTGTAACAACAGACAAAAGACATTATATGATAACAAATGAAGCAATCCAACAAAAAAGATACAATTGTAAATACTTATGCACCCAACATAGAGCACTCAAATACATAAAACAGTAACAAACATAAAGGAACTAACGGATAATAATACAGTAATAATAGGGGAAATTAATGTCCCACTTACATCAATGGAGAGATCATCTAAATAGAAAATCAACAAGGAAACAATGACTTTGAATAACACATGGGACCACATGGACTTACCAGGTGTATTCAGAACATTCCATACTAAAACAGGAGAATAGACATTTTTTTCAAGTGCACATGGAACATTCTCCAGAATAGATCACCTGTTAGATCAGAAAACAAGCCTCAACAAATTCAAGAATATCCAAGTCATACCATGCATCTTTTCTGACCACAATGCTATGAAACTAGAAATCAACCATAAAAAAAAAATCTGGAAAGAGCACAAATACATGGAGGTTACACACATGTTACTAAACAATGAGTGAATCAACCAGAAAATCAAAGAAGAAAGAATAATTACATGGACAAAAATGAAAATGAAAACACAACAATCCCAAACCTTTGGGATACAGCAAAAGTGGTTCTGAAAGAGAAGTTTATAGAAATACAAGCCTACCTCAAGCAGCAAGAAAAATCCCAAATAATGATCCTAAATGTACCCCTACAGGAGCTAGAAAAAGAGTAAGCAAAATCCAAATCCAGCAGAAGGAAGGAAAAAATAAAGATTAGAGAAGAAATAAATGCTACAGGAGCTCCCCCCCCAAAAAAAATAATCCCCAAAACCAAAGCAATAGAAGATATTGATGAAACCAGGAGCTGGTTCTTTGAAAAGATCAACAAAATTGATATATCTCTAGCCAGACTCATCAAATAAACTCATCAAATAATAGATAAATCAGACATGAAAGTAGAGAAATAATAACTGAAACCACAGAAATACAGAGGAGTGTAAGAGAATATTATGAAAAATTATATGTCAACAAATTGTATAACCTAGAAGAAATGGATAAATTCCTAGGAACATACAAACTACCAAAATTGAGGCAGAAATAAATGTAAAATTTCAGTCTGTTCAATACTGATTACTAGCAATGAAACTGAATCAGTGATCAAAATCTCCTAGTGAACAAAAGTCCAGGACCAGATGGCCTCACAGGCGAATTCTACAAAACATTTAAAGAAGAGTTAATACCTATTCTTCTCAAACTATTCCAAAAAAATAAAAAAGGAAGAGAAACTTCTAAATTCATTCTGTAAGGCCAGCACTACCTTGATACCAAAACCAGATAAAGACACATGTGCGCGCGTGCACACACACACACACACACACACACACACACACACAAAGAGAACTATATGCCAATATCTCTGATAAACATAGATACAAAAATCCTCAACAAAATATTAGCAAACTGAATCCAACAATACAATAAAAAAATCTTTTGCCATGATCAAGTGGGATTTATTTCTGGGTTGCAAGTGTAGTTCAATATTCACAAATCAATCAACATGATACATCACATCAATAAGAGAAGGGATGATCCTTTCAATAGATGTAGAAAAGCATTTAACAAAGTACAACATCCATTCATGATAAAAATCTTCAACAAAGTAGGTTTAGAGAGAACATACCTCAACATAATAAAGTCCATATATGAAAAATTCACATCTAATGTCATCCTCAATGGGGAAAAACTGAGAGCCTTTCTCCTAAAGTCGGGAACAAGACAAGGATATCCATTCTCACCACTTTTATTCAACATAGTACTGGAAGTCCTAGCCACAACAATCAGACAACAAAAAGAAATAAAAAGCATCTAAATCAGTAAGGAAGAAGTAAAACCTTCACTATTTGCAGATGACATGGTACTCTATACAGAAAACTCGAAGGAAAAAAAAAGAAAACTTGAAAGACTCCACCCAAAAACTGCTAGAACTGATAAACAAATTCAGTAAAGTTGTAGGATACAAAATCAATGTACAGAGATCTGTTGCATTTCTATACACAAAAAATGAAATAGCAGAAAGAGAAATTAAGAAAACAATCCCATTTACAACTGCACCAAAAATAATAGTTAGGAATAAATCTAACCAAAGAGGTGAAAGATCTGTACTATAGAAAACTATATAGAAACACTGTTGAAAGAAATTGAAGACAACACAAAGAAATAAAAAGACATTCCATGCTCATGGGTTAAAAGAATAAATATTGTTAAAATGTCTATTACTACCCAAAGTAATATACACATTTAATGCAATCCCTATCAAAGTACCAACAGCATTTTTCACAGAACTAAAACAAATAATCCTAAAATTTGTATGGAGGCACGAAAGATTCCTAAGAGCCAGAGCAATCTTGAAAAAGAAAATCAAAGCTGGTGGTATCACAATTCTGGACTTCAAGTTATATTACAAGGCTGTAGTGATCAAAACATTATGGTACTAGAACAAAAGTAGACACATAGATCAAGGTAACAGACTAAGAAATCCAGAGATAAACTCAAACTTTCATGGTCTGTTAATCTTTAACAAAGCAGGAAAGAATATACAATGGGAAAAAGACATTCTCTTCAACAGTGGTGTTGGGAAAACTGATCAGCTACATGCAAAAGAATGAAACTAGACCATTTTATTACACCATACACGAAAATAAACTCAAGATGGAATAAAGATCTAAATGTGAGACCTGAAATCATAAAAATCCTAGAAGACAGCACCAGCAGTAATTTCTCTAACACTAGCCACAGCAACTTTTTTCTAGATATGTCTCCTGAGGCAAGGGAAGCAAAAGTGAAAATAAACTATTAGGACTAGATCAAAATAAAAAGTTTGTGTATAGCGAAGGAAACATCAACAAAACTAAGAGGCAAAGGGAGAAGATGTTTGCAAATTATATATTCCATAAAGGGTTAGTATCCAAAATATATAAAGAACTTACAAAACCCAACACTCAGAAAACAAATAATCCAATTTAAAAATGGGTGCAAGGTATAAACACACATTTCTCTAAAGAAGACATCCACATGGCTAACAGATATATGAAAAGATGCTCATTATCACTTATCAGGTAAATGCAAATCAAAACTAAATGAGATATCACCCCATACCTCTAAGAATGGCTAAAGTAAAAAACACAAGAAACAACTGGTGTTGGTGAGGATGGAGAGAAAAAGGAATACTTGTACACTTTTGGTAGGAATGCAAAATGGTGCAGCCACTGTGGAAGCAGTATGAAGGTTCCTCAAAAAGTAGAGCCATCCTACTATCATCCAGTAATTGCACTATTGGGTATTTACCCAAAGAATACAAGAACACTAATTCAAAGACATACCTGCACCCCTATGTTTATTGAAGCATTATTTACAGTAGCCAAGATATGGAAGCACCCCAAGTATCCACTCATTGATGGATGGATAAAGAAGATGTGGTGTACATAAACAATAAAATATCATTCAACAATAAAAAAAGAATGAAATCTTACCATTTGCAATGACATGGGTGGAAACAGACAATATAAGGCTAAGTAGAATAAGTCAGAGCAAGGCAAATACCATATGATTTTACTCATATATGGAATTTAACGAACAAAACAAAGAGGCAATGGGGGGAAAAAGACAGAAAGAAAAACAAAAAACCAGACTCTTAACTACAGAGAACAAACCGATGGTAACTAGTGGGGAGTTGAGTGGGGGGAAAGAGTGAACTAGGTAATGGGGATTAAGGAGTGCCCCTGTCATGATGAGCAATGGGTGATTAAAATAAAAAACTTTAAAAGGATTATGTCATTTACCCATTCCCCAAAAGCAACATGGAATACACCGATGTATGGGTCTTTGCGAGACACTCAGTATTGACTGTTCTCTGCAGACCGAGTGTGATGGTAGGAAATGTCACAGAACTTGGCTCCCTAATAGCAAGGATGACAATGTCCCCAAATAATACAGGCCAGGTGGTGGATTTAACCACCAGAATCAAGGTCAGTACAATTATTTTTTTTTAAGTTTATTTATTTATTTATTTTTGAGAGACAGGGAGAGACAGAGAGAGAGAGAGCGAGCACAAGGTGGGGGAGTGGCAGAGAGAGAGCGAGACATGGAATGCAAAGCAGGCTCCAAGCTCCTGGGTGTCAGTGCAGAGCCTGACACGGGGCTCAAACCCATGAACCATGAGATCATGACCTGAGACAAAGTCAGACACAACCAACTGAGCCACCCAGGTGCCCCAAGGTGAGTACAATTATTAAAGTGAGCATCAAGGACAGATAGGGAAAAAGATTATCTGCAGAAATTGACATTCTAGGAGCAAGGTAAATGGGCAGCCAATGAGGGTATTGTTTGATCTATACATCAAAATAATCAAGGATGGGTGATTAGGAGGCAAAGACAGCCATCCCAATAAAACATCATGATGCCTTGTCCAGTTTCTATACTGGGAATCCACTGACTAAAGAAGATAGGTCTTGAGGAGAAATGACCTAGCATTACCACAGCAATTGTATATAATGATGATTTGCTCGGTCTTTCCCCAAAGAGACCTATAGCCATTTACTCAGAAAATCATACAGCAGGGAAAGGGGAGTACCCTGGCATTTCCAGTATTATTAGCCATGGAGTCTGAGTGTACATTGATAACTGAGGATCTGAAGCATCATGATGCTCCTTCTATTAGAATAGGGCATATGGAGGCCAAGTAATAAATGGAGGCCCTGACCTGGGCTGATTCACAGTGGGTCCGCTGTGTCAGTGAACTAATCAAATGGTCATTTCCTCAGTCTCTGAATGTGTAATCGGAATGGGTATACTTTGTCATGGACGGAACCTCACGTTCTTTTCAGTTTGTGAGCTTCTGGAACAATAACTACTGTAATAGAGAAGTCTGAAGAGGGAGCTCTGAAACACTAAATGAAACACTAAATGAAAACAGTATTGTACCCGGCCGAAATACTAAATGAAGACAGTATTGTACCCTAGGGAGAACAGAAGAGATCAGCGCCACCCATAAAGACCTAAAGTAGCTGGAGAGTAGTGGCTGTAACCATAGACCCCATTTGATCCATCAGTGTGGGCTCTGTGAGAACCCAACAGATTCTGGAGGATGTAAACTACTGTAAACTCAACCAAGTGACCAATTTCTACTGTTATTCCAGATTTGTTATCATTGTTGTTAGAGAAACACAACCTGGGGTACATGACATGTGGCTTGATCTAATCTTGATTCTTTTTCATTCCCATCAGAAGAGGGTTCTGGAAACAGTTACATTCACATGGAGTGAACAACAACGTACACTCAACAGTCTTGCCCTACACCTGTTAACTCTTAGGCTCTTGGGGCGCCTGGGTGGCTTGGTCGGTTAAGCATCCGACTTCGGCTCAGGTCATGATCTCATGGTCCGTGAGTTCAAGCCCCGCGTTGGGCTCTGGGCTGACAGCTCAGAGCCTGGAGCCTGTTTCAGATTCTGTGTCTCCCTCTCTCTCTGCCCCTCCCCTGTTCATGCTCTGTCTCTCTCTGTCTCAAAAATAAGTAAACGTTAAAAAAAAAATTAAAAAAAAAAAACTCTTATGCTCTCGCAATAATTTAATTCAAAGGTAATGTGGATTGTCTGGGCATTTAAAGAACATCACGTTGGTCCACTAATTTGATGGCAGCAAGTTAAAAGGTCCACATGAGCAAGACATGGCAAGTAACTGAAGACCTTGATGGCACATGTGCTCTGGAGGATTCAAGAGCTTGTCATATCTATGGACATTTAGTAAAGGACAAGTTATTGCACTGCATGCCTCTCTTCACTAAGAAGGAAGTGCATCACCTGGTAAACCTCTTTGGGTTCTGGAAGCTGCATTTACCACTTGGAATACTACCCTGACATATTTATCAAGTAATACGTAGGACTGTCAACTTTGAGTGGGGGCCATGTCTGGAAAGAGCTCTGTGTCAGGTCTAGGTTGTGATACAAGCAGCCTTGCTTCTTGGACCATATGACTAGCAGACCCTCTGTTATCAGAGGTATCTGTGGCGGGAAAAGATGCCATGTGGAGTTTATGGCAAGCCCGATAGGAGAGTCACAATGTAGACCCCTAGGGTTCTGGAACAAGGCCATGCCATCTGCAGCAGACAATGATATACCATTGAAAAAAAAGAGCTCCTGGCATGCTGATGGGCCTGGTTGAGATGGAGTGCCTGACCGTGGGACATTGAGTGACCATGTGGCCAGAACTGCCCATGATAATCTGGGTTCTGTCCAACCCACCAAGTCATAAGGTCAGGCAGGCCTAGGAGCGATCCATCATAAGATACAAATGGATTGTCTAGCATGAACAGGGAAAGTGGGCACAAGGAAGCTCCATGAGCAGGTGGCCATCCACTCCTGTCCCACCAGCTCCTCCTCAGCTTTCATCTGTTATGATCACTTATATCCTCACAAGATCCCTTGTTGATCAACTAAGGAAGAAAAGTTTCAAGCTTAGCTTATGGAAGAATTAGATTAGCTTGTGGGGGTAAGTTAAGAATAGACAGTGACTGTATTATAGCCCCTCCCAGGAGTGGCCTTGAAAGAGGTAAGGGGAAGTCCTCCTCCACTGAGGATCTTTGGACTATGCATCTGATCACCTCCTTTTGAGGAAAAAGAAGTGGCATGTGCAGAAACTCATGAGCAAACGCGAGGGAACCAGGAAGCAGCAAACTGGAAATATCAGAGTCAAGGACTCTTGGGAAGAGGCACATGGCTATAACTATGGGAGTAGGCACAACCGGTGAAGACCTTTGCATCACCTTTTAAATGCCTGCCATAGAACCTACCACGGGGGAGGCACCTGCCCACCCAAATACAAAATGCCTCCCCAGTGGATGCGAACGAGCCCTTACGATTGGCCACCCAAGGGCTGGAACCCTAGTGCATCAACGTCAGGGTTTGAGGCTGTGTCTGGGTTCACCAAAGCTGGAGGAAGGAGTCGCCACCCTGGAGGAAGTAATGGATCATCAGGAGGGCGGGGAGGGCTGCAGTCATACGGTGGGGCTGGGGAGAATTTGCTGGCCTCCAGGTGATCTGTGCTGATGTCTGTTGGCGCTCCCAGGGCAGATTCTGATGATGGACACGCGCAGCAGTTAAAGCCTGAGAAGCGCAGGGTGGCCGGGAGCTGCGGGATGAGACTCAGGGTCACCCCACCAACTAAACAGTGTGTGAATGTGGAATGGGCAGAGGGGGCGGGAGGAGGTGAGAAGCAGTTGCGGTCGAGACCACCTGCAGCCACCGGGCGGTCGTTCATCCCACTACCCTTCCTCTTGCGGTTTCTCCAGGAAAAGAGACGGAGGAGAATCCTGGCCGCGTTCCTGGCGGTGCGAAGTTACATAATGTAAACGGACCCGAGTGTGCAGGGCGGGACTGCAGGTGCTGTGGTGGAGGCCCGGCCAGGATCCCCCATCGGGCTCAGGTGCTCTTTCCCCAGCCCCCAGGAGCGCCCGCTGCAGACCAGCGGCCCAAGGCCGAGGCCCCGCCCCGGGGGCCCCTATATCTGATGCCCACCTGATGTGGGGGTGCAAAGGCCTGGAGCCTTTGCCCCACTTCCCTCCAGCTCTGCAGGTCCTCGTGGTTGGCTGAGGCCTTGTGACACCACGCGGGTGCCCAGTCCTGGTGCCCTTGTCTCCCTCACGGGTGGGCCTGGGGCACCCCCATCCCTCTACTGTTGCCCCCACCCACCCCCTTAAACTTCCTGCGAGCACCGCCCTGCCTCCCCGTCTGCCTCCCGGGAACCTTCACCCAGGACATCCTGAGACTGGACCCTCAACAGAGAACCAGGAGGAGCCGCACACGCTTCTGGTTCAATCCGAACATCGACTGAATGCTTCTCGGGGTGTTTCAGCCTAAACTGGAGCGTTCAGCTGAATGATGACAAATGATATTTGCAGTCATTTTACAAAGTTCCTCCAGAGCGGGCCCGACACATCTCCATCGGGCCCACACCAGCCCCGTGCGCACGGGAGTCATTAATAGAGCACGTGGCTCAGCGCATTCGTGCTGAGCACAGGCAGAAGGCAAACCAGAAAAACAGAAACAAAAACCAAACACTTTCCAGCCAATCACGTAAACATCCGTGGCAAACTCCTCTCTTCGCATACAAGTTACCAATATTGATCTTTAAACACCCATCACAAAGAAGTGACTAGTGCCCTCCCTGAAATCTAAAGAAAAAGCTCAAATTTCATTTCATTCAAACACATGTCCAATTCAAATTTCCGTGGTTTTGTCAGAAATTAAATGTGGGGGAGAACAGAGAAGAAGGATATTATTGGGTTTACATGGTGGGCTCCATGCTAACAGGTGCTTAAAATTCACTGCTACATAAACTAGACTCCCATTCAAAACTCCACTTTTGTTGGGTGATGCATATTCCAAACTTTTACTTTTTTTTTGCTGACAGAACCTTGTTTCCCCCCCCCCTCTTTTTTTTTTTTTCTTCCAGCAGGAAGGCACAATCATTCTACAATACTGCCAAATATAACAAACATCTACAGATGGGTTGGTCTGCAGCTGGAGGCTTTAACTTTGTAGTATTTATTTGAAATACCCAAGCCAGCAAAGCAGGGCTAAGGCACTGTGGGCACGATTCACAATGTTTTGGCTCTGGAGCAAATAGCAGTTGAACTTAGTTTTTCCAGCTAAAATGGAATTTATGCAGATGCGCTTTGCACTAAATTCATTAAACAATTACATCCTGGTGCAGTTTTCACATTTTTGTAAAGGATCTGCATAAGCACTAATTAGATCTAAAACAATGTTACTGAGCAAATTACAGTCCTGATTGTTTGCCTCGTCTCTGCGTTCCGCATCTGCTTCGCAATGATGATGATAATTTAGGTGCAAGCCATACAAATGCCGGTTTTTGTTACATTTACCAGAAATATTTATTTAAAACATACTATAGATTAATTGATCATGTAACCGCTTTAAAGAGCCTCCAAATGTTTTCTCGTGGACAGTGAGCGGTGAAAATCTAATGTGGATGTACAGTGACTGAAACTTCTCACGAGTGCGAACTGGCATTTCCTCCTGGAGGTTTGCTATTGAAAGGCCACTTTGCTTGTCATCTGGCTGCAAGTGCAAGCTGGGTTAGCTGAATTTCAGCGGTGCCTTTCAGAGCGCGGCATTGGACCTAGAGGCATAAAGACTGCCCTGAACAGCTCCCAGACGCTACTACCCACACCACCCCTCCTTTAGGCACTGGTTTAAAAGGATAACTTAGTATGGGAAAAGTATTCAGTTCTCAAGTATTCCAGACCTCCGAGTATGTTTTCTTTCTTCTATGTTTATCTGCTTTCTATTTCACATATCACAAAATGTAAGAAGGCATATTAACATTTAAACATCAGCTCAGTTCTGCAGAAGGGAGGACATTCAGGGAGGGTTTCTATGGCAACTTTGAATGTACCAACTTAATTCAGGGCTTGCCGCAGCGCGGTCACCTCCATTATTGCTCTAGTCCCAGACATTCTTTAACTCGCCTGACCAGCCATGCGGTTGGGAATCCTGAGTGTCACCCAGGATAACAGCTACGACAGCTACCTAGCATTTTCTTTATTCCTGGGAAGGGGGCCAGCTTGGTGAATCAGTCTGGCTGCTGGTCTCCCTAAGAACTATTCCTGTTATTTGACTTTACAAATGGTTACTTTTATTGTTGGTCAGAGCCAGCCATAAAAGAGCAAACTGGGTGTCAGCACCAACCAAGATTAAGAGGCAAAATGTCGCTCCAGATTTTAATCAGTGCAAAGTGCAAGTTGGGAAATATCTCGTCTCCAAGCAGGAAGACTAGTTACTAATGCGAAACACAGCAAGTATGAATGGTGCTTTCAAAATTTCACATCCAGTTTCCTTCACTTTGCTGGATTGCCTCCCTAACCTTTATACGGGACTTTGTTTCATTCCGCAGTTCCTGCTAGGCACGAAGAATCATAACTAGAAGGATGATAATTCCTTCTACAGACTTAATTGGTAAGCCTGAAATTGCTGTGCTGGTTGAATATGAAATTATATCCTCCTTGAAGGAAAACATAATTTAGCACTGGAGCTTTGGGTCATTTAAAGGTAAAATATCATTATGCCTATGTAGAAAGGCAAAGTAAAACTTGTATCAAAAATGTTATTTTGGTGCTGGCTTCAGCAGCACATATACTAAAATTGGAATGGTACAGAGATTAGCATGGCCCTTGGGCAAGGAAGACATTATAATTTGTGAAGAGTTCCATTAAAAAAAAAGGTTATTTTGGGGGCACCTGGGTGGCTCAGTCGGTTGAGCATCCGACTTTGGCTCAGGTCATGATCTCGTAGTTCGTGAGTTTGAGCTCCAAGGCCGGCTCTGCGCTGACAGCTCAGGGCCTGGAGCCTGCTTCAAATTCCGTGTCTCCCTCTCTCTCTCTCTCTCTCTCTGTCCCTCCCCCACATGCACTCTCTCTTTCTCTCAAAAATAAATAAATAAACATTAAGAAAATTTTAAATGTTATTCTTGATTAGAAAAAGAGAATAATAGGTATTTCCTAACTTGAACTCCAAATTCTTCTCTCTCGCTCTCAAAAATAAATAAACATTAAAATCTTTTTCAAATGCTATTTTTGATTAGAAAAAGAGAATAATCAGCATTTCCTAACTTGAACTCCAAATTCTTATTGTTTCACCTTAGGGAGATATTTGATTCTATATTTTACTTCTATGTGTGTGTTATTGTAAGGGGGAGATGATGAGGATTTAATTTTTACCGAGTTAGAAATAATGTGACAGTTTTTTCCTCAAGCTTCCAAAAGTTACCTTTGGACTGATAGCAAGTGGAAAAAATACTAGCCAAAACACTGAAATTTTAGAAAGTTATGAACAATTGGGACAAGGTTATTATGACAACTTTATTATTACAGTTTTTATTTCTCCTGTAGCTGATAAAATATACACTAGTCTTTACAACTGCTAAAGAGATAGTGAAATGAAAGAACAGAGCTCTTGGTAAAACTGATTTAATTCAACTGTTGTGCTTTTGGCCACAGAGGATCCCATTTATGGTTGGTTGGCATGGATGAGACCATTTACTGTTCCTGAGTGTCCCTGTAAGTCCCTGGGTAGTGGCCATCTTTGACCCTAGGGAGCCTCAGATCATTCTTGTTTCCACTTTATCTCTCTTTCTTTCCTGGCCTTCTTCCTGCTTCTACTCAACGAGAAGTTCCAGGTTCTTTCTCTGGGCCAACCACCATATTAGCATTATGCATCCAGAGCTGAATGAGCCTGAGTCTCTGTCTTCATGGAATTCTTGGTGTGGTGGGAAACAGTCACGTATCTTTATCTAACATGGCACATGTTTGTCATTCTTGATTATCTTAGTCTGTATATTGGGGAAGCCCCAGAGGTTGAGTGTCATGTAGCTATAGTTATTATGAAGTAACCTTAACTATCTGTGGGACAGAACTCCTGAACTGTCTTTGTCAGAATATATTATCCAATATAATATTAGATACTACTTATCTGATATAATATTACATACATAATAATTGACCCACTAATGCCCATCCAGGAAAACTACAAGTTGCTATTACTGAGGATGCTGTAAGGTTCCACTGGCCCCGAGAATGTCTTTCCATACAGTCTTGTCTTTCCATATGGCTGGCAATTTCTATTTCCAGCATTCAAATGTCCTCTTAAATGAATCTTCTTTAAGAAGCTTATCTCTTTAACCAATTTCACTTTATATTACCCAGATTATCTTTATATCACCAGCACTATGGCGTACTTCTGGTAGAAAGTTGTTAGTCTAGGGGCACCTGGGTGGCTCAGTCTGTTGAGTGTCTGACTCTTGATTTCAACTCAGGTCATGATCTCATGTTTCATGGGTTTAAGCCCCACATTGGGCTCCGCACTGACAGCACAGAGCCTGCTCAGGATTCTCTCTCCCTCTCTCTCTGCCTCTCCCCCACTCATGTGTGTGTGTGTGTGTGTGTGTGTGTGTGTGTGTGTGTGTGAATAAATAAATATTAAAAAAATTGCTAGTCTAGATGCTGTTTCTGCACTGGACAAGGAGCTAATTCTCTGTTTGTAGTAGTGCCTTCTCTGTTCCCAGATAGGGCAGTGAGAGTTCTTTGTTCTATATATGACAAGAGACTTTTACATTTGGATTTCTGTATCAGAAAGGCTGATGCACTAGGAAAAGGAGCATAGGCTAAACTTTAAGCTATCAACTGTTACGTGAGTTTTTTTTTTAATCTTTAAGATTAAAATCTTAAGATTAAATTAATTTATTTAATCAAACCTCTTCTATCCATTGCTTTCCAACAGAAAAGAGGAAATGGGTGTGGTGGAAAGAGATCTAGGAGCCCATGGGTCGCTGAGACAATGCTGGAGGGCTGGTGTCCTCACAAAGGACGGGGGGAGGGGGACTTTATGTGCCTGAGGGACAAGCATAACATCACCTGGAATTTTCTCTGCTCATTCACTGCAATTCCTCCTTTAAAACACTCAAGGAACCTCATTGGGAGGAAGTTAGGTGCTGGGCTAGGCGGTCCTTTCTCTACACATCAGATTCTGGCTGTTTTGATAGTGTTTTTACGTACTTATTGTGTGCCACACATATGCTAGGCTTTGAGAATATAAAGAGGCACTAGAGATATGGTCCCTCTCTGTTTTCAAACTCTGCTTAGTGGGGGCAAGAACGTATTTGTTATTCCTCCTTATACCCTCAAAGCATAACATAGCATCTGACACTTAGTGTTTTCTACTTATTGGTGGAGACAGACCCCTAACCAGATAATTTCAATGTAAAACAGTAGGTGAGGGGGCACCTGGGTGGCTCAGTCAGTTAAGTCACCAGCTCTTGATTTCAGTTCAGGTCATGATCTCATGGTTGTGAGGAGTTGGGCTCCACATTGGGAGTGGAGCCTGCTTAAGATTCTCTCTCTCTCTCTCTCTCTCTCTCTCTCTCTCTCTCTCTCCCTCTTCCCCTCTCCCACTTGTGTGTGTGCATGCTCTCTCTTTCTCAAAAAAACCCACCACTACCACCACCACCAAAGAAACCCCAAAAATAAAGCAGTAGGTGAGAAAGCAATGGAAGTCCTCCAAAGAGTCTCCTAACCCACTGTCGTTGAGTCCTAAAGAATCATCACATGTTAACTGGGCCAAGAAGACTGTAGAGAGCTTCCAGGCAGAAGGAATGGCATGAGCAAGTTGTGGAAATCTAAAATGGCATGCCTTCTGGAATAACTGCAAGCTGCATGGTGTTAATAAAGCCAAGAGTCCCAGGTGGATCATCGAGAGAGAAAACTTGAGTGGTAAATACAGACAAGACTTGTACCCTATGGGACATACGGAGAATCTTGGGTTTTACTCTATAGGCAATGAGAAGTCATTTCAAGGTTTTTAAGTACAAATCAATCTTCTGTATGATATTATCTCTCCCTCTGGTAATAATAATATCTAATATGTATTGAATGCCTACTATGTACTAGATACATGTCTAGGTGCTTCATATGCTTTTCCTTTTCTCATTTTGCAGAAGAGAGAACCTCTACACAGAGAGATTAAGTAACTTGCCCAAGGTCACACTTGTAAGTGTAGAGTTTGAAGTTGAATCGGGTCTTTGTCACTGTAGCCAGAGGCAGGGAGAGTCTGCAGGATTTTACAGAGAAGTGTTATAACACCATGTTTTTTGTTTTTTTTTTTACTTTTTATAAAGAAATGGTTTTTCTTTATAACTAACACTAGATTTTCAAAATCCTGAATCTCTAGAATATACAATTCTTTTTTCTTTCTCCATTGTTCATATTTCTGCCTTTCTTAAAGAGTACAGGGAAAACATTAATTGTGAATTCCTTTTTCTTCCAACATATATGTAAAAGTTATAGATAAGGCATTAATTGGATCAGCTAACATACTGAATTTGCTTTTTGTGAATCATTTAAGGATGGAAATACCATTTGCTTCTTTCTTATGTCCCTCCAACCCAGTGGCTTCTTTACTGGAGACTCTAGGTCAGCACTCTCCAATGGAACTTTGTGTGATGATAGAAATATTCTATTATCTGTGCCATCCAATACCATATATGTAGCTAATGAGCACTTGAAATGTGGCCAGTGTGCCTGAGGAACTAAAATTTAAATTTTATTTTAATTATTTTAAATTCAAATTTTATTTAATTTTAATTATTTTAAATGTAAATATCCACATATGGCCAGGGGCTACTGTTTTGGACAATATAGGTATAAGACATTTCCATTACAGAAAGCTGCATTGGATAGTGTTACTCTGAAGCATCTACCTTTGTTAAGCAACAGCTGGCACCTGTAATCCTAATATTACTGAAAATGAAAGCCTCCTCCATAATGACCTATTAACTTCTATCTGAGAGGTCTTGCTGATAATTTTCCAATTTTTTCCACCTTTTCAATTAGATTTTGGATCTCATCCATTGTCTCCTGGGGTAGTAAATTATTCTCTGAAAGCAAACCTCATGAGATCAATGATTCTTCCACAAGATGTAGAAGTTTTAGAATTCTCATCCTAAAGAATCCACTAAAAAGTCTGCTAGGACTAGTGTTAAAAAGAATAATAGTGTTAAAAAGTGTTAAAACACATAATAGTGTTAAAAAGTATAAAATCCTTAGGGATAAGTTTAACAGAAGAAGTCCAAAATTTATATTTAAAAGTTACAAAATATTGAAAGATGTAAATAAATAGGAAAACATCTCATGCCCATGGACCAGAAGGCTTAATGTTGTTAAGATGACAATATTCCTCCAGTGAATCTGCAGATTCAAAGCCATCCCTCTCCAAATCCCAGCTGAACTCTTTGTAAAAATTGATAAACTGATTTTCAAATTTATAGGGAATTGCAAGATACCAACCAACGTCAAAATAATCCTGAAAAGAACAAAGTAAAAAGACTCACTCTTCCTGATTTCAAAGCTTACTACAAAGCAGTGGTAATCAGGAAAATGTGGTACTGGCATAAGTATAGACATATGGATCAGCAGGATAGAATCAAGAATCCAGAAGTAGTTCATGTATCTACAGTCAGGTGTTCTTAAACAAGTGTGTCAAAATCATACAATGGGGAAAGAGCAATCTTTTCAACAAACAGTGCTGACACAAGTAGATAGCCCTGTGCAAAAGAATGGAGTTGGACTTATTTCACACTAGAGATAAAAATTAAATCAAACTGGATCGAAGACCTATATGTAAGGGTTAACCTATAAAACTCTTAAAGTAAATCTTTCCGACCTTAGATATGGCAAAGAATTCTTAATAATGACTCTCAAAGCACCAGCAACAAAAGAAAACAGGCAAGTTGGACTTCACCAGAATTAAAAACTTTTATGCTTCAAATACACCATCAAAAAATAAAAAGAGCCCAAAGAATGGAAGTTGTGGGAAAATTATATATCTGATAAGGGATTAGTATGTAGAATATATTAAGTAACTCCTAACTCAATAAAAAAAAAAAAAGCAAATAACTCAATTTAAAAATGGGCAAAGTGTCTGGACAGAGATTTCTCTGAAGATATACAAATTGTTAATAAGCACAAGAAAAGATGCTCAACATCTTTAGTCATCACAGAAATGTAAGTCTAATCATGAAATACCACTCCAGACCCCCTAGGCTGGCTAGAATTAAAAAGTCAGATAACAAGTGTTGGTAAGGATGTAGAAAAAACAAGAACCCTCACATGTTGCTATATGGGATATAAAATGTTTCAGCTGCTTTGGAAGACAGTCTGGAAGTTCTCCAAGTGATTAAATATAGAGTTACCATATTATCCAGCAATTCCAGTCCTAGATATACATTCAAGAGAAATTGAAAAATATGTCTGCACAAAAATTTGTACACAGATATTTATAGCAGCATTACTCATAATAGCCAAAAGGTGGAGGTAAATCAACAAACAAATGGATAAACAAAATGTTTATGCAAAATGTTTATATTGTATATATATATTCCATTATATTCACATAATGGAATTTTATTTGACAATTAAAAAAGAATGAAGCACTGATACATGCTACAACATGGATGAACCTTAAAAATATTATGCTTGTGTGCAATCAACCAATCACAAAAGACCATATATTGTATGATCCTATTCATTTGGAAATCCAAAATAGGTAAATACAGACAAAAAAGAGGTTGCTTAGGGCTGGGTGGGAAGGGCTGGGGGATAAGAGGTGATAGCTTACCAAAACTAAAGGAGTTCTTGACCACTAAACCAGCCCTGCAAATAATTTTAAAGAGGACTCTTTGAATGAAGAAAAGACAAAATAAAACAAACAAGACCCAAAGCAACAAAGACTAGAAAGGACCAGAGAACATCACCAGAAACACCAACTCTACAGGCAACACAATGGCACTAATACCATATCTTTCAGTAGTCACTTTAAATGTAAATGGACTAAATGCTCCAATCAAAAGACATAGGGTATCAGAATGGAGAAGAAAACAAAACCCATCTATATGCTGCTTACAAGAGACTCATTTTAGACCTAAAAACACCTGAAGATTGAAAATAAGGGGATGGAGAACCATCTATCATGCTAATGGTCATCAAAAGAAAGCTGGAATAGCCATATTTATGTCAGACAAACTAGATTTAAAAATAAAGGCTGTAACAAGAGATGAAGAAGGGCATTATATCATAACTAAGGGGTCTATCCGCCAAGAAGATATAACAGTTGTAAATATTTATGCCCCTAACTTGAATGTTCCCAAATATACTAATCAATTAATCATAAACATAAAGACTCTCATTGATAATAATACCATAATAGTAGGGAACTTCAACACCCCACTTACAACAATGGACAGATCATCTAAGCAGAAAATCAACATGGAAACAATGGCTTTGAATGCTACACTGGGCTAAATGGACCTAACAGATATATTCAGAACATTTCATCCTAAAGCAACAGACTACAAAGTCTTCTTGAGTGTATATGGAATGTTTTCTAGAACAGATGACATACTGGGTTACAAATCAACCATCAACAAGTACAAGAAGATCAAGATCATACATGCATATTATCAGACCACAATGCTGTGAAGTTCGGAATCAACCACAAGAAAAAATTTGGAAAGACCATGGATACTTGGAGATTAAAGAACATCCTACTGATGAATAAATGGGTTAACCAAGAAATTAAAGAGGAAATTAACAAGTACATGGAAGCCAATGAAAAGTGAAAATGCAACAGTCCAAAACCTCTGGGATGCAGCAAAGGCATTCATAAGAGGGGAGTATATGGCAATCCAGGCCTTCTTAAGGAAGGAAGGAAGGTCTCAGATACATAACATAACCTTACACCTAAAGGAGCTGGAAAAAGAACAGCAAATAAAGCCTAAAACCAGCAGAAGAAGGGAAATAATAAAGATTAGATAAGAAATCAATGATACTGAAATTAAAAAAAAATAATAGAACATATCAACAAAACCAGGAGCTGGTTCTTTGAAAGAATTAACAAAATTGCTAACCCCTTAGCCACACTGATCAAAATGAAAAAGGAAAGGCCTCAAATAAATAAAATCACAAATAAAAGAGGAGAGATCAGAGCCAACATCACAGAAATACAAACAATAATAGAATATTATGAGCAATTATATGCCAACAAATTGGTCAATCTGGAAGAAATGGACAAATTCCTAGAAACATATAAACTACCAAAACAGAAACAGGAAGAAATAGAAAATTTGAACAGACCCATAACCAGTAAAGAAGTTGAATCAGTAATCAAAAATCTCCCAGAGCCGTATGGCTTTCCAGGGGAATTCTACCAAACATCTAAAGAAGAGTTAACACCTATTCTTTTGAACCTGTTCCAAAAAAATAGATATGGAAGGAAAAATTCCAAACTCATTCCATGAGTCCAGCATTACCTTGATTTCAAAAACAGACAAAGACCCCACTAAAAAGGACTACAGACCAAATTCCCTAATGAACATGAATGCAAAAATTCTCAACAAGATACATTGATGTAATGTATTACAACAATACATTAAAAGAATTATTCACCACAATCAAGTGGGATTTATTCCTGGGATGCAGAACTGGTTCAATATCCACAAGTAAATCGATGTGATACATCACATTAATAAAAGAAAGGATAAGAACCACATGATCCTCTCAATAAATGCAGAGACAGCATTTGACAAAATACAGCATCCTTTCTTGACAAAAACCTCAAGAAAGTAGGGATAGAAGAATCATACCTCAAGATCATAAAGGCCATATATGAAAGACCCACAGCTAATATCATCATCAATGGGGAAAAACTGAGAGCTTTCCCCCTAAGGTCAGGAACACAACAGGGATGTCCACTGTCACCACTGTTATCCAAAATAGTGTCAGAAGTTCTAGCCTCAGCAATCAGACAACACAAAGAAATAAAAGGCATCCAGATCAGCAAGTAGGAAGTCAAACTTTCACTCTTCACAGATGACATGATACTCTATAGAGAAAACCCGAGAGATTCCACCCCAAAACTGCCAGAACTGATCCATGAATTCAGCAAAATCACAGGGTATAAAAGCAATTCACAGAAATCGGTTGCATTTCTATACACCAATAATGAAGCAGCAGAAAGAGAAATCATGGAACAGATCCCATTTACAATTGCACCAATAACCATAAAATACCTAGGTATAAACCTAACCAAAAAGTTGAAAGATTTATACACTAAAAACTATAGAAAGCATATGAAAGAAATTGAAGAAGACACAAAGAAATGGAAAAAAATTCCATGCTCATGGATTGAAAGAACAAATATTGTTAAAATGTCAATACTACCCAAAGCTATCTACATATTCAGTGCAATCCCTGTCAAAATAACACCGACATTCTTCACAGAGCTAAAAAAAAAAAACCAATTCTAAAATTTGTATGGAATAAGAAAAGACCCTGAATTGCCAAAATAATGTTGAGAAAGAAAACCAGGGGCTCCTGGGTGGCTCAGTTGGTTAAGCTTCTGACTTCGGTTCAGGTCATGATCTCACAGTTCATGGGTTCAAGCCCCGATTGGGATCTATGCTGACAGCTCAGAACCTGGAGCCTGCTTTGGACTCTGTGTCTCCCTCTCCCTCTGCCCCTCTCCTGCTCATGCTCTGTCTCTCTTTCTCAAAAATAAACATTTTTTTAAAATAAAAAAAAAAAGAAAAAGCCAAAGCTGGAGGCATCACAATTCTGGACTTTAAAGCTGTATTATAAAGCTGTAATCATCAAGACAGTATGGTACTGGGACAAAAACAAACACATAGATCAATGGAACAGAATAGAGAACCCAGAAGTGAACCCACAAGCATATGGCCAATTAATCTTTGACAAAGCAGGAAAGAATATCCAGTGGATAAAGACAGTCTCTTCAGCAAGTGGTGCTGGGAAAACTGGACAGTGATATGCAGAAGAATGAATCTGGACCACTTTCTTACACCATACACAAAAATAAACTCAAAATGGATGAAAGACCTAAAGATAAGACAGAAGGCCATCAAAATCCTAGAGGAGAAAACAGGCAACAACCTCTTTGACCTCGGCCGCAGTAACTTCTTACTTGACACGTCTCTGGAGGCAAGGGAAACAAAAGCAAAAATCAACTACTGGGACCTCATCAAGATAAAAAGATTCTGCACAGTGAAGGAAACAATTGGCAAAACTAAAAGGCAACCAACAAAATGGGAGAAGATATTTGCAAATGACATATAAGATGAAGGGTTAGTACCCAAAATCTATAAAGAACTTTTCAAACTCAACAGGCAAAAAACAAATAATCCATTGAAAAAAAATGGGCAAAAGACATGAATAGATGGTTTTCCAAAGAAGACATCCAGATGGATGTTCAACATCATTCATCATCAGGGAAATACAAATCAAAACCACAATGAGATACCACTTCACACCTGTCAGAGAGGCTAAAATTAACAACTCAGGAAATAACACATGTTGGTAAGGATGTGGAGAAAGGGGAATCCTCTTGCACTGTTGGTGGGAATGCAAACTGGTGCAGCCACTATGGAAAACAGTATGGAGGTTCCTCAAGAAATCAAAAACAGAACTACCCTATGACCCAGCAATTGCACTACAAGGTATTTGTCTAAAGGGTACAAAAATGCTGATTCGAAGGGGGCACGTGCACCCCAATATTTACAGCAGCACTATCAACAATAGCCAGCAGCACTATCGACAATAGCCAAAGTATGGACAGAGCACAAATGCCCATTCACTGATGAATGGATAAAGAAGATGTGGTATATATATACAATGGGTGGTATATATATACAATGGAATATTACTTCACAATCAAGAAGAATGAAATCTTGCCGTTTCCAATATAGTCGATGGAACTAGAATGAACCACCCTAAGCAAAATAAATCAGTCAGAGAAAGACAAATACGTGATTTCACTCATATGTGGAATTTGAGGAACATAAAAGATGAACATAGGGAAGGGAAGCAAAAATAAGCTAAAGACAGAGAAGGAGACAAACCATAAGAGATTCTTAAATACAGAGAACAAACTGAGGGTTGCTGGCAGGGTTATGGGTGGGGAGATTGGCTAACTGGGCAATGGGCATTAAGAAGGGCACTTGTTGGGATGAGCACTGGGTGTTATATGTAAGTGATGAATCACTAAATTCTATTCCTGAAATCATTATTACACTATATGTTAACTAACTTGGATTTAAATTAAAAAATAAATTAATTTTTTTAAAAAGAGTAGAAAGGGTTTTTTTTTTCAGTCCTCAAAATAACTTTTAATAAAAGGAAACAATTTTTTCCAGACTTTTTGAGCCCTGATATCCAGTTTGAGAGTGAAGTTGTCAGCACTGATTGCATTGTTCAGAATGACCATGGAGCCAAGAAAAAAAAATAGCAACAAGTCTTCCACTTCTGTTAAAGTAAGAGTCAAATTTGGGGCAGTCGGTTGAGTGTCTGACTTGGTTACAGCTCAGGTCATGATCTCATGGTTTGTGAGTTCAAGCCCCACACCCGCATCTGGCTCTGTGCTTTCAGCACATTTTCCCTAGATGTGGTCCACAGAATATCTCCTTTGGGAAATGTTATTTGGAGAAAATAAGATTTGTCTTTTTATTTTTTTAATATATTTTTTTTGTTTTTTTTCCTTTTTTTTTAAATTTAGATTTTATTTTTTAAATTTACATCCAAATTCATTAGCATATAGTGCAACAATGATTTCAGGAGTAGATTCCTTAATGCCCCTTAACCATTTAGCCCATCCCCCCCCCCCCACAACCTCTCCAATAACCCTCTGTTCTCCATATTTAAGAGTCACTTATGTTTTGTCCCCCTCCCTGTTTTTATATTATTTTTGCTTCCCTTCCCTTGTGTTCATCTGTTCTGTGTCTTATAGTCCTCATATGAGTGAAGTCATATATTTGTCTTTCTCTGACTGACTAGTTTCGCTTAGCATAATACCCTCTAATTCCATCCACATAGTTACAAATGGCAAGATTTCATTCTTTTTGATTGCTGAGTAATTGCTGAGTAATACTCCATTGTGTGTGTGTGTGTGTATCTATCTCACATCTTCTTTATCCATTCATCCATCAATGGACATTTGGGCTCTTTCCATACTTTGGCTATTGCTGATAGTGCTGCTATAAACATTGGGGTGCATTTGTCCCTTCGAAACAGCACACCTGTATCCCTTGGATAAATACCTAGTAATGCAATTGCTGGGTTATAGGGTAGTTCTATTTTTAATTTTTTGAGGAACATCGATACTGTTTTCCAGAGTGGCTACACCCGTTTGCATTCCCACCTGCAGTGCAAAAGAGATCCTCTCTCTCCACATCCTCACCAACATCTGTTATTTTCTGAGTTGTTAATGTTAGCCATTGTGACAGGTGTGAGGTGGTATCTCATTGTGGTTTTGATTTGTATTTCCCCGATGATGAATGATGTTGAGCATTTTTTCATGTGTCGGTTTGCCATCTGGGTCTTCTTTGGAGAAGTGTCTATTCATGTCTTTTGCCCATTTTTTTCACTGGATTATTTGTTTTTTTGCATGTTGAGTTAGATAAGTTCTTTATAGATTTTGGATACTAATCCTTTATCTGTTTGATATGTCATTTACAAATATCTTCTCCCATTCCGTTGGTTGCCTTTTAGTTTTGCTGATTGTTTCCTTCGCTGTGCAGATTTTTATTTTGATGAAGTCCCAATAGTTGATTTTTGCTTTTGTTTCCCTTGCCTCTGGAGACATGTTGAGTAAGAAGTTGCTGCAGCCAAGATCAAAGAGGTTTTTGTCCGCTTTCTCCTCTAGGATTTTGATGGCTTCCTGTCTTACATTTAGTTCTTTCATCCATTTTGAGTTTATTTTTGTGTATGGTGTAAGAAAGTGGTCCAGGTTCATTCTTCTGCATGTCACTGTCCAGTTTTCCCAGCACCACTTGTGAAGAGACTGTCTTTATCCACTGGATATTCTTTCCTGCTTTGTCAAAGATTAATTGGCCATATGTTTGTGGGTTCACTTCTGGATTCTCTATTCTGTTTCATTGATCTGAGTGTCTGTTTTTGTGCCAAGGGGTTTTTTTTTCCCTTAAATTCAGATATAATTGACATAAAATATCCTATTAGTTTCAGGTGAACCACACAGTGATTCAGTATTCTTATACATTGTGAAATGATTCCCATGATAAAGTCTAGTTATTATATGTCACCAAAGTTATTATAATGTTATTGGCTATATATTCCCCATGCTCTACATCACATCCTCATTAGTTATTTATTTTATTGTTGTACATCTGTACTTCTTAGTCCCCTACACCTATTTCACCCCCCCACTCCCCCCACTCCGACCCATCCCTGCTGTGGTCACCAACAGCTTGGTTCCTGAATCTTTTAGTCTATTTCTGTTTTGTTTTATTTGTTTTGTTTAGATTCCACATGTAAGTGAAATCATATGTTATTTCTCTGTCTGACTTATTTCACTTCCCTGTAGATCCATCTCTGTTGTCGCAAATGGCAAGACTTCATTCTTTTTTATGGCTGATCAATTATTTATAAATAAAATACATAAATATAAATATATGTACACACATATATATATGCCACATATTCTTTATCCATATATCTATCAATGGACACTTAGGTTCTGTCCATATCTTAGCTCTTGTAAATAATTCTGTAGTGAACATAAGGGCACACATATCTCCTCAAATTGGTGTTTCCTCAGATAAATACCCAGAAGTGAGACCGCTGGATCATCCGATAGTTCCACTTTTAATTTTTTGAGGAACCTCCCTCTGTGCTGTTTTTGTAAATGGTGTAAGATAGTGGCCCAGTTTCCTTCTTTTGCATCCAAGTGTCTAGTTTTCCCAGCACTGTTTATCGAAGAGACTGTCTTGTCCCCATTGTGTATTCTTGCCTCCTTTAATTGACCATATATGTGTAGGCTTTTTTCTGGGCTCTCTATATTCTATTTCTTTTATTGTCTATGTCTGTTTTTGTGCCAGTACCATGTTATTTTAATGACAGTGCCATGTACCATGGTTATTTAGCTTTGTAGTAGAGTTTTAAATCAGGGAGCATGATATCTCCAACTCTGTTCTTCCTTCTCTAGGTTGCTTTGAGTATTTGGGATCTTTTGTGCTTCTATAAAAATTGTAGGAGTCTTTATTCTAGTTCTGTGAAAAATTCTGTTGGTATTTTGATGGGGATTGCATTGAATCTGTGGATAGCTTTGGGTAGTATGGACATTTTAACAATACTAAAATTGTGTTCCAATCCGTAAGCACATTGTATCTTTCCATTTATTTGTGTCATCTTTCTTTCATCAATATCTTATAATTTTCAAAATACAGGTCTTTTACCTCTTTATTTAAATTTATTCCTAGGTATTTTATTTCTTCCTTTTGATGCAATTGTAGATGGAATTATTTTCTTAATTTCCTTTTTCTAATTGCTTCTTATTTATGTATAGAAATGCAATCAATTTCTGCATGTTACTTTTGTATCCTGCAACTTTACTGAATTGATTTTTAGTTCTAATAGGTTTTTGGTGGAGTTCTTAGGGTTTTCTATACAGGCATACCTTGGAGATATTGTAGCCTTGATTCATGACCATTGTGAAAAACAAATATCGCAGTAAAGCATGTAAACTTCTTGGTTTCACTGAATATAAAAGTTATGTTTACACTACACTGTAGTCTATTAAGTGTGCCATAGCAGTATGTCTGAAAAAGCAATGTTCATACCCTAATTTTAAAAATGCTTTATTGCTAAAAATAAGTTGAGTATCATCTGAGTTTTAGTAAGTGATAATCACTGATCATAGATCATCATAAGAAATATAAGAACAATGAGAAAGTTACCAAAAGGTGACACGGAGACATGGAATAAGCCAATACTCTTGGAAAAATGGCACTGATAGACTTGCTTGGTGCAGGATTGCCACAAATCTTCAATTTGTAAAAAACTCATCTGCAAACTGCAATAAAATAAAGTGCATTAAAAAGAGGTATGCCCACATACAGTACTGTCATCTGCGAACAGTGACAATTTTACCTCTTCTTTTCCAATTTGAATGCCTTTTATTTTCTTGCCTAATTGCTGTGGCTGGGACTTCCCATACTACATTGAGGATAAAAGTGACAAGAGTGTGCATCCATACCTTTCTCCTGATCTTAGAGGAAATGCTTTCAACTTTTCATGGTTGAGTATGATGTTAGCTGTATGTTTGTCATGTATAGCCTCTATTATATTCAGGTATCTTCCTTCTATACCCACTTTGCTGACAGTTTTTGTCATAAACGGATGTTGCCTTTTATCAAATGCTTTTTTTGCATCTACTGAGATAATCATAGGATTTTTAATCCCTTGTTTTGTTAATGTGGTTTATCACATTGATTGATTTGTGGATGTTAAATCATTCTTGCATCCCTGGAATAAATCCTGCTTGATCATAGTGTGTGATCCTTTTATTTATTATTTATTTATTTGTTTAAACATTTAAAATTTTTTTAATGTTTATTTATTTTTGAGAGAGAGAGAGAGAGAGAGAGAGACAGAGCATGAGCGGGGAAGGGGCAGAGAGAGGAGAAACAGAATCTGAAGCAGATTCCAGGCTCTGAGCTGTCAGCACAGAGCCCGACGTGGAGCTTGAACTCACTATCTGTGAGATCATGACCTGAGCCAAAGTTGGACTCAACCAACTAGGCACCCACGTGGCCTAGTGTGTGATCCTTTTAATGTATTGCTAATATCATGTTGAAAAATTTTACATATTTATCAGGGATATTGGCCCGTAATTTTCCTTTTTGGGGGTGTCTTTGGTTTTGGTATCATGGTAATGCTGACCTCATAAAAATGAGTTTGGAATCTTTCCTTCCACTTCTCATTTTTGGAATAATTTGAGAAGAATAGGTACTAACTCTTCTTTACAAGTTTTGTAGAAATCACCCAGGAGGCCATCTGGTTGTGAAGTTTTGTTTTTGGGGGGAAGTTTTAAAATTACTGATTCAATTTCATTACTTGAAGTCAGTCTATTCAGATTTTCTGTTTCTTTGTGATTCAATCTTGAAAGGTTATGTGTTTATAAGAATTTATCCAGAGGTGCCTGGGTGTCTTGGTTGGGCATTGACTCTTGATCTCAGCTCAGGTCATGATCTTATGGATTATAGGATCTAGTCCCACTTTCAGCTCTACAATGACAGTGTGGAGCCTACTTGGGATTCTCTCTCTCCCTCTCTCTCTGCCCTGCCCCTGCTCACTCTCTTTCTCTCTCAGAATAAATAAATAAACTTAAAAAAAATTCATTCATTTATTCTAGGTTTTCCAATTTTTTGGCATATACTTGTCCATAGTAGTCTTTTATGATATTTTATATCTCTGTGGTGTCAGTTGTAACTTCTCTTTCATTTCTGATTTTATTTATTTGGTCTCTCTCTCTTTGATAATTCTGGCCAGAGGTTTATCAATTTTTAAAAATCTTTTCAAAGATCTGGCTTTTAGTTTCAGCAATATTTTCTATTGTATCTCCAGCCTTTATAACATTTATTTCACTCTAGTGTTGATTATTGCATTCCTTCTACTAACTTTGAACTTTGTTCTTCTTTTCTTAGTTCCTTTAGGTGTAAAGTTAGATTGTTTAGTTGGTATTTTTCTCATTTGTTGAGGTAGACCTACATCACTACGAACTTTCTTCTTAGAAATGCTTTTGGTATTTCTCATAGATTTTGGAAAGTTGTGTTTCCATTTTCATTTGTCTTGAGATATTTTTTCTTTCTTCTTTAATTTTTTTATCGACGCATTGGCTGTTTAGTGGCATGTTGTTTAGTCTCCACGTGTTTGTGTTTTTAAAGTTTTCTTCTTGTAATTGATTTCTATTTTCATAACATTGTAGTCAGAAAAGACACTCAATACATGATTGCAATATTCTTGAATTTATTGAGACTTGTTTTGTGGCCTAACATGTGATCTGTCCTGGAGAATATTCCATGCACACTTGAAAAGAATGTGCATTCAGCAGTTTTTGGATGGAATGTTCTATATGTATCTGTTAAGTCCATCTGGTCTAATGGGTCATTCAAAACCACTGTTTCCTTGTTAATTTTCTGCCCGAATGATCTATCTATTGATGTAAGTGGGGTGTTAAAGTCCCCGACTATTATTGTATTTTTGTCAATTTCTCTCTGTATGTCTGCATATTTGCTTTACTTATTTAGGTGCACTTTTGTTGGGTATTTAAATATTTACAAATGTTATATTCTCTTTTTGGATTGACCCCTTTATCATTGCACAATGAATGCCTTTTGTCTTTTGTTAAATCTTTGTTTTAAAGTCTATTTTGTCTGATACGAGTATTCCTACTCCAGCTTTCTTTACATTTTCATTTGCATGGAATCTTTTTCCATCCCTCCACTTTCAGTTCATGTGTGTCTTTAGACCTGAAATGAATCTCCTATAGGGAGTATATAAATGGGTGTTGGTTTCTTTTTAATCCATTCAGTTACCTTATATATATATATTTTGGAGCATTTAGTCCATTTACAGTTAGAGTAATCATTGATAGGTATATACTTATTGTTATTTTGTTCATTTGTTCTTGTTATCTTATAGTTCTTCATTCCTTTCTTCTTTTGGTCTTCACCCATATGGTTTGATGGTTTTCTTTGGTGTTATGTTTGGGTTACTCTCTCTTTATTTTTTTGTATCAATTATAAGTTTTTGGTTTATGGTTACCATTAGTTTCATATATACTGGCCTATATATACATAGCAATCTATTTTAAGCTGATAGTAACTCAAGTTTGAATGCATTCTAAAAGCAATACATTATTACTCCCCCCAACCCCAACATTTTATGTCTTCAACATTATATTTTAAATCTTTTTATTTTATGTGTAACTGCTTATAGTAGATAAAGTTTACTATTTTTGTCTTTTAACTTTCATACTAACTTTTTAAGTGACAGATCCATTGCCTTTAGTACATATTTGCCTTTACCAGTGAGATTTTTTTTCTTTCACATATTTTCTTATTTCTAGTTACAACTTTTTTCCCACTTAAAAAAGATGCTTTAACATTTCTTGTAAGGCCAGTTTAGTGATGATTAAGTCCTTTAGGTTCTGCTTGTCTGGAAACTCTTTATCCTTCCTTCAATTCTGAATGATAACCTTGCCAAGTAGCATATTCTCGTTTGGAAGATTTTCCCTTTGGTCACTTTAAATAGATCCTTGCTACTCCCTCCTGGCCTGCAAAGTTTCTACTGAAAAAGATAGCTGATGGTTTTATAGGGTTTCCTTTGTGACTATTTGAGATTCTATTTGTGACTATGTAAGGTTTTCTCTTTATCTTAATTTTTTCCATTTTTAAAAGTGTTTATTTATTTATTATTGAGAGAGAGAGAGCAGGGGAGGGGCAGAGAGAGAGGGAGACAGAGAATCCGAAGTAGGCTCTGCACTGTGAACACAGAGACTGATGCAGGGCTCAAAATCACAAACTGTGAGCTCATGACCTTAGCTGAAGTTGAACCCTTAACCAACTGAGCCACCCTGGCACCCCTAATTGTTGCCATTTTAATTATAATATGTCTTGGTATGGGTCTCTTTGGGTTAATCTTATTTGGTACTCTGGATTCCTGGACCTGGATGTCTGTTTCCTACCCCAGATTAGAGAAATTTTCAGCCATTATTTTTCAGCCATTATTTCTCCAAATAAAGTTTTCTGCCCCGTTCTCTTTCTCTTCTCCTTCTGGGACCTCTATAATGCAAATGTCAGTTGTTTGATTTTATACCAGAGGACAGAAGTCCCTTAAACCTTTCTCATTTTTTAAATTCTTCTTCCTTCTTGATGTTCTGATTGAGTGACTTCCACTATTCTGTCTTCCAGAACACTGATGCATTCTTTTGTATCGTCTAATCTTCTGTTGATTCCCTTCAGTATATTTTTCATTTCAATATTGTATTCTTCAGTTATGATAGGCTCTTTCTTGTATTTTATAGCTCATTGTTGAAGTTCTTACTGTGTTTTTCCATTCTTCCCCTAAATTTGGTGAACATCTTTATGATTATTATTTTGAAGTCTTTGTCAGGTAAATTACTTATATTCATTTCACTAGTTTTTTGCTGGGTTTTATCTTGTTCTTTTATTTGGAACATATTTCTCTGTGTTCTCTCTCTCTCTCTCTCTCTCTCTCTCTCTCTCTCCCTCCTGTCTCTCTGTATTTGTTTCTATGAATTAGATAGAACATCTGCTTCTCCTGGTCTTGAAGGAGTGCCCTTGTGTAGGAGCACCTCTTATTTAGATTGCATGTGCCTGGTAGCTTTGGCAGGTTATCTGGAGCTAGAACAGTTGTGGACTAGAAGGTCCCAGAGCATGTTGTGCCAGGGGTGCCTTGGAATGATGACTGGGGCTGGAGCAGGCACAAGCCAGGGGCTCTGAGGTCCACCTTGGCAATTTGGCTGGAGCTGATGTGAGCATGCTTTAGGAGGTCCAGTGGTGAGCTGTGTTGGGGCATCCCTGGTGAGATGCTTGGAGTTGGAGCAGGAATGACCCAAGGGATTCCAGGACATGCCACACTGGGGCCGCATTAGTAGGATGGCTGGAACTAGGGCAGGTGCAGGCGATGGGATTTTGGGGGTAGGGAATGTCTCTCTAGGGCCATCTCGGGGAGATGGTTGGAGGTGGTGTGAACAGGAGTCTGGAGCATGGTGGAGCAGTCTTAGCAGGCTGGTGAGAGCATTTGGACCTGCCTCCAGCCTTGTGCTATCAACATGGAGGTGAAATGTAAGAAATGGCACTCCTGGGTACTTCCAACACTGAGATAGTCCCAGCAGTTCCCAACATATTTGGTTGACACTCTAGGGTTAGCAAAGAGATCTCTTCCACTTATAGTCTAGTTGCCTTTTAACTGATTTATTTTCACTGTGCCTAGTGAAGGGGTGCTGAGTCTCCACACAAGCCCCTCAGGGACACTGCAAGTTTCTATTACAAGTCAACATGTTGGGGGTGGGCTTTCCTTAGCTACCATATCTCCCTCTCTGCTACCTTTCTCTATGTGGTCTTGCTATTATTTGTTGTGCAGAAGCTGTTCAATCAGCCCTCAGTTCTTCTTCAAGAGGAATTGCTCTATATGTGGGTGTACATTCAGTGTTTCCATAGGAAGAGGTGAGTTTAGGGTCTTCCTATGCTACCATCTTGGATCAGCTTCCCCAAAGTTTCTTTTAGAGGGATAAAAATGTTCTAAAATTGACTGCGACGATTGTTCCCTAAATCTGTGAACATACTAAAAGCCATTGAGCTATATGTACACTTTAAATGGGTGAATTTTATGGTAGGTGAATTATATCTCAATAAAGCTGTTTTTTTTATATTAAAAAAAAGCTTTAAAGTACTTTGCAAAGAGTCATATTTAAAAGATCCCATGATTCAGCAAATTTTTCATTCTCCCTCAAATGGGTCAGATTGATTTGGAAGAAGTTTTTCTTCTCAAGATCCACCAAAAGATAGGGACATAAGGAGGAGTCAGATTTTCTGTATTTATGAGCTTTATAACAGCTTCGCGAGCTTTGTAACATTGGACAAGATACTTAACTTCTCTCTCTAAGCATCTTTTTCTCACTTGTCAGATGGAACCAATACAGTAAGAATCTTCTCTGTGGTATTGTTGTGAAACCTGGGCAAGAGAGTGGTTGTGTAGCACTCAGCAAATCCCTGCTCAGTGCTCACTGGTCATTATAATTAATAATAACTGATTATATTAGTGTTAATTATAGTAACAAATAGAATAAGTTGGTAAAACAGCCTGAAGACTCAACAAAACAAATAAATCAGTAAAAATATCAAGTTATAATAGTTTTTATTTGATTTTATCATGGAGACTAAAAGCAATAATGGCCACAATAGACAAACAAACAAGCAAATAAAACTCCAGAAAATAACAAGTGATGCTGAAGATGTGGAGAAATTGTGACTCATGTACACTGTTGGTGGGAATGTAAAATGGTGCAACAGCTGTGGAAAACACTATGACAGTTCCTCAAAAAAATTAAAATAGAACCACCGTATGATTCAGCAGTTTCACTTCTGAGTATACACCCCAAAGAACTGAAACAAGGACTCAAACAGATATTTGTACACACGTTAATAAAAGCACTAGGTGGAAGCAATTTAGGTGTCCTTCAACAAACAAAAAGATAAAATAAATAACTCAGTGAAGAAATGAGAAGACATGAACATACACTTTTCCAAAGAAGACATCCAGATGGCCAACAGACACATGAAAAGATGCTCAACATCACTAATCATCAGAGAATTATCAATCAAAACCAGGATGAGATACCACCTCACACCTGTCAGAGTGGCTAAAATTAACAACACAAGAAACAATAGTTGTTGGTGAGGATCCCCTGGAGAAAGGGGAACCCCCTTGCACTGTTGATGGAAATGCAAACTGGTGCAGCCACTCTGGACTACAGTATGGAGGTTCCTCAAAAAGTTGAAAACAGAACTATGTTATGATCCGGCAATTGCACTGTTATTTACACAAAGGATGTAAAAATATAGATCCAAAGGGGGGTACATGCACCCCAATGTTTATAGCAGCATTATCAACAATAGCCGAACTATGGAAAGAGACCAAGTGTCCATCGACTGAAGAATGGATAAGGAAGATGTGGTATATACATACAATGGAATATTACTCAGCCATCCAAAAGAATGAAGTCTTGCCATTTTCACTGACGTGTATGGAGCTGGAGAGTATTGTGCTAAGTGAAATAAGTCAATCAGAGAAAGACAAATATCATATGATTTCACTCATATGTGGAATTAAAGAAGCAAAATAGATGAACATATGAGAAGTTGGGTGGGGGGAAGAGAGAGGAAAACGAGCAATAAGAGACTCTTAATGATATAGAACAAACTGAGGGTTGATGGAGGGAGATGGGTGGGGGATGGGCTAGATGGGGGATGTTGTTGGGAGGAGCAGTGGGTATTGTAGGCAAGGGATGAATTGCTGAATTCTACTCCTGAAACCATATTGCACTGTAAGTTAACTAACTAAAATTTAAATAATAAAAAAGATAAACAAAATGTGGCATATACATAAAATGGGAACATACACAGTCTTAAAAAGGAAGAAAATTCGGACACCTGCTACAACATGGATGAATCTTGAGGACATCATACCAAGTGAAATAAGCCAGTCATAAAAAGATAGATACCTTATGACCTGCTTATATGAGGAAACTAGAATAATAATCTTCATAGAGACAGAAAATAGAATAGTGGTCACAGGGGCTGGGGGAGGGGCAAATGGGGAGATGTTTAATGGGTACAGAGTTTTAGTTTTGCAAGATAAGAATTTTGAGGTTTGGTTGCACAACTCTGTGAATGTATTCAACACTACTCAGCTGCACCCATAAAAGTAATTAAGATGATAAATTTCAGGTTATGTGTATTTCACCAAGATAGTAACAAGAAAAAAAGCAATGGTTATCTGTGTTATCCACTCAGTGTTTGAGAGGTGGTGCAAGGTCATGGAGAAGAGCAGGCTTTGGACTCCCACAAACCTGGGTCTGGATCTTAGCACCGCTGCATATTAACAGAGTGACCCTGGGAAACTTCCTCCATTTCTCTAGGATGAAAGCTATAAGGTTAGGAAAGTTCTCTTTCTCTAAGTGTGATATGGTAGCTAAAGAAGTTTGTGCCTATGGTACGTCTTTGTTATCTTTTTCCTATTAATGCTAATTCAAAAAAATATATATATAGCCCAGTGACCCTACAGCCAGGACTGCCAGATAAGGTACAGGACACTCAGTTAAATTTGAATGTAACACAATGAAAAGTTTTAAATAATTTTCTAGCATAAGTGTGTCCTAAATGTTACATTATATCCCCTGCAATATTTGGAATATAGCTGTATACTAAAGAGCTATTTATTTTTTTACCCAAAATTCAAAATTTTCTAAGTGTCCTGTATTGTATTTGCTAGACCAAACAACCCTGTGAACAACATTATTGTTTTCATCACTCAGATAAGTAACAATGGTTGGCTGGATGGGTGAGGAAAACTGCTTTTCCCCATATCATGGCAGTTCACTCTTGTTCTAATTCCAGTGTCCAGCTATTGGCAAAGAGTCACAATGGACTAAAGTGACCACTGGGTCTTATTTATTAATTGTCTGTTTCGCCTCCTAATTACAGTTGCTTTGAAACAAACACAGACATGCATGGGTTAACTGCTCTCCTGTTCTATTTTCTTCTCTGCATCTCATTGCAGTAAACATCTGTGAAATACCCTTTCCTCTGTGTTATGCTCCCATTTTCCTCCAAAGCAGAGCTTTATCTGTGAAGGTGGTGGCCCTGAGTCATTATCTAGAAGCTCTGCTTTGATAAAAATTAATAACGGTTAACACAGTCATCTAACAAAACTTTCATTAGGGAGTTCTCCTCCCATCTTGGAGTGTCTATGATGTCTAATGTGATTTAAATACTGTTGGCCCTACTTGCACTCACCAGACAGTCTCCTGCTGGGGACAGTGCTGTGTCATTAAAATGGAATCCACTGAGAGAGACAATAGTCACATTCACTGAATAGAAGCGCTAAAGCCATGGTTAAGTATTTTCCAGGCCTTATCTCAGGATATCCACATAATATATGCTTATGGACTTGTTCAGTGTGCTAGATAGGACCCTCTGGCTCTCCATTTAAGTTTGTATTTACACCTGGGCCACCTGGGTGGCTCAGTCAGTCGAGGGTCCAACATCGGCTCAGGTCATGATTTCACAGTTCGTGGGTTCAAGCCCCACATCAGGCTCTGTGCTGACCGCTTGTTCAGAGCCTGGAGTCTGCTTCGGATTCTGTGTCTCCCTCTCTCTCTGCCCCTCCCCCACTCACGCTTTGTCGCACTCTGTTTCTCAAAAATAAATGTAAAAAAAATTTTTTTTTTAAAAAGTTTGTATTTACACAAACCTTGTGTTTGATTTCTACAGATAGTGCAGTGTGCAGACATTAGAACCAGGAGCTGGGAGGCACAGATCTCAGTTTCTGTCACCCTTGTCCTGGGACTTGAGTGAGCCTTATAGAATGAATGTTTATGTCCCCTCAAAATTCTTATATTGAAACCTAATCCCCAATGCAATGGTATCAGGAGGTGGGGCCTTGCAGAGGTAGTTAGTCATGAGGGTGGAGCCCTCAAGAGTAGGATTAGTGCCCTTATAAAAGAGACCCCAGGGAGCTATACTATGAGACACAGTAAGAAGTCAGCTGTCTCTGAACCAGAAAGCAGATCTCACCAGACGTCAAATCTGCTGGTGCAGGCATCTTGCACCTCCCAGCCTCTGGAACCATGAGAAATAAGTGTTTGTTGTTTAAGCCCCCCAGGCTATGGTATTTTTGTTATGGCAGCTCAAATGGTCTAAGGGAGCATGTCACTGGACCTCACAGAGTTTTGGGTGGCACTTCTGTACAATCAGAGGTAATGAGTGTCCTTGAGAGCAGATGAGAAAGACTTACAAAAGGGCTCTGAGGACGACACCAAGACTCCGCATGTGGAGAAAGGGCACTTTGGATAAAAGCTTCTTTCCATTTTCTGGACTCCAGCCCCAGTAAAGGTTGAGGGGGACGGGTTGAGTGGCCAATCTTCCTCTGCTCCACCCCCAACTCTCTGCTCCTTGCCTTCCTTCCTGCAGCATCACCGAACCATCATTCACACCAGAAACTTCTTGACTGTGGCCCTCTTGGACAAACTCAGACATGTAGAGGCCCCATGAGGGACCATCACGGACATTTAAAATATTGAGAATCTGCCCACTCCCCTTCAAAGAACACAACAGACCTGGGGTTTAAATTCAATTCAGTTTGTTAAAATTACCCATTCAAAAGCCCAGCTTCCTAAAGGCTTCACGTTTGTGTTACAAACCTCATTATTCTCTTTATAAATGTAGTACATTTTATATAAAATAAGAGGAGACACCTTTGATTAGTTTTTGGATGACTCAATGTGAAAGAACTAAATTCCCCTTGAACCACGAGTGTCATTTACATTAATTATTAGTTTCTTTTAAACTGCAGTGATAAATTTAACACAATTTTCTTCCTAAGGAACTTCCTATGCCTGATCTGGCACGCCAATCACACAGGCATGAAAAGTATTCCAATGATCTTAACGTTTTGTAAATCTAGTAAATTGGAAGTCATAAAAATGTTGCGACTCTTCAGGTTCTATTGGACATTCGAACAGTGTTTACAAACTTAATAAAATTATCTTGGAATATTCAGCTTCTGGTCAGAAGTCTTAAAATTTTTTTTAAACATTTATTTATTTTTGAGAGAGAGAGAGAGAGAGAGAGAGAGAGAGAGAGAGGTGGGGGAGGGGCAGAGAGAGAAGGGGACAGAGGATCCAAAGAGGGCTCTGTGCTGATTGAGCCTGATGCCCGGCTTGAAGCCATGAACCATGAGATCATGACCTGAGCTGAAGTCCGATGTTCAACCAACTGAGTCCCTGAGTTAGAAGTCTTGAAATCACACTTTTAAACTTGTATTCAGGGGACCATGGTGACTGGAAGGATGTGGGTTTGGGAGGTCCTGGACCAAAGGTGCCCCAGGTTAGGGTTGATAGAAACAATGGCTTCAGAGGAGCTGGTGTGTGTTCAGGGCAAGGAGGCAGGGCTGTGAAGGGGAAAGTGGTCAGGTAGGCGGCTGGGATTGCAGGCTGAAGGCAGGACTAAAGTTTCAACCACAAGAGAGAGTGTAGGGAAAGAAAAGAAAAAAGGTCTCACAGAGCCCAGGACCTTGGAGCCTGACAGAAGCTAGTGATGGACCCAGAGAAGGAGTCAAGAGAACAAGTCATTGGTCTAAGGTTCTGGGTCCTGCGCTCTCAACTTTCAGAATTGGAAGGAGATCCTTCAGGATGAGTCATGGGTTCACCCTGTGCTGCCACAGTCGTACTGTGTGAAGGTGATAAATCTTCAACTTTTTGAGTTCAGTTTTCCTATCTGTCAGATCTTGAAGGCAATAATAATTTCTGATATTAGTGGAGAAACAAAACAAAATTACCAATGAATGCTCAATTTCTAAGGAAATAGACTCTTTTAAAATAGAAATTGGGGTACCTGCGTGGCTCAGTTGATTAAATGACTGACACTTGATTTCGGCTCAGGTCATGATCTCGAGGTTCATGAGATCGAGTCCTACCTCGGGCTCTACACTGACAGCACTGAGCCTGCTTGGGATTCTCTCTCTCTCTCTCTCTCTCTCTCTCTCCCCCCCCTCCCCTGATCTCTCTCTCTCTCTCAAAAGTAAATAAATAAAAAAACTTAAAAAAAATAAAATAGAAATTGACCAAGGAGAAATAGGCCCTGGGGGAAGAAGCTGGGGAAGGGCTTCATACAAATAACAGGAAGTGAGAGTCCCCTGGGACCACCGGGAGGCAGTGAGGATGTGGTTGGGAAGAGAGATGAGGCCTAGAAGGAGCACCAGGGTCACAAGGTGGCCATGGCCACGTGTGGCCACTAAGCACTTGAAATAGGGCAATTCTGAACAGAGACGTGCTGTCAAGTATAAAACACACACTGTGTGGGAGACCTTCTGGAAGAAAGAATGTCAAATATTTCATTAATAGTTTCAAGACATTGACTACATATTGAAATCCCAATATTCCCCATAATAATATCGGGTTAAATAAAATTTATTAAAATCAGCAAATTAATTTTTGAAGTTTTTTTTAAATTTATCTTTTTTGAGAGAGAGAGAACACAACCAGGGTAAAGGCAGAAAGAGAAGGGGAGAGAGAGAATCCCAATAAGACTCTGCACTGTCAGCACAAAGCCTGATACAGGGCTTAAACTCACGGAATTGTGAGGTCATGACCTGAGCCAAAATCAAGAGTTGGATGCTTAACAGACTGAGCCCCCAGTAGCCCCAGCAAATTAATTTTTAAATGTGGCCAGTAGAAAATATGTGGTTGTGTATGTGGATTTTTTTTTTCTGTTGGACAGTACTGGATTAGAGTTCTTAGCCGGGTGGAAAGGATCAGCTAAGTATGACCCTACAGTAGGATGGATTTTTTGTTTTTTTAATGCATTATGGTGTCTAACCTTCTATCGAACTTGTTTGAATTGTTGAGATCCCCCTTGCCTTCCTCCAGGTCTTTATAAACCTGCTGCATACTTAATTTTCTCTGTGTGAGTGTGATTTCTGTGAATAGAAATTGTGTTGCACACATGGGTCACTGGAACAGGGAGGACACGACTGTAGGGGAAGAGGCTACCATGAGAAAGACCTACTCCAGCAGGGATTCATAGACGCCTTGGGGAGCAATTTTGACTCCTACAGGGTATGGCTTTGAGGCTCCGAGTCTCAATCATCTAGATTTCAAGAGGTAGCAGGGCCCCTGGGGTCACCAGGGTTATATCGTTTTATAGAGATTGTGAGGTCATAGGTAGAAAGCTCAGAGGTCCGACCCCTAAACATGATCAGAGATAACAGGGTGCAAATCCCCATGATGAGCAGGAGGAATTGACTGCCCACTGCTTTAACTACCTGGCTTCTTTCTGGAATGTTCCAAGTAAGCAAGGTAGATGAGATTGGGGGAGAACATAGTGACCAAACACAAACATGGGTGACAGCAGACTCTTTCTGTTAGACCTCCATGTGGCTGTGTCTAGCCAGGGTTCTCACACTCCCTCTGGAATGGTTCTCTTACTCTTTAGGGGCCAACTCTCAACCCAAGCTTACTGAGGAGGGAATATTCCTGCTGCCGAGCCTCTTGAGTTTGATCGTCCATGCCTTCTGTGTCCTGGTCCTCATCTAGCCACCCTTTATAAATCTTTTTTTTTTTTAACATTTATTTTTAAATTATTCAGAGAGAGAGAGAGAGAGAGAGAGCATGACTACAGGAGGGACAGAGAAAGAGGGAGACACAGAATCTGAAGCAGGCTCCAGGCTCTGAGCTGTCAGCACAGAGCCTGACACAGGGCTCGAACTCACAAACTGGGAGATCGTGACCTAAGCCAAAGTCAGACCGCTCAACCGACTGAGCCACCCAGGCGTCCCCCTTTGTAAATCTTTATAGCAGCCCTCCTGGCACCAGTTCCTGGGAGAAAAGACATTCCAGAATGATTCTAATATTTTGTCAAAGACTCTCTGTTTCATTGGAGGCTCCATCCTTTTACTCACTTCTTCTGGCCGTGAGGAGGTGAAAGATTCCATGGAGCTCACATCTCCACACTGGAGACAGCATAGAGTTGTCCGTGATCCCCAGCTCCCCATTTCTAAACAGAAAGCATGACACGTAAGAAAGTCGGGGTCCATAATTCCCAATCTGAGATCCTTTGGGCCACAAAGGGTTTCGAATTCAGGCTTTTTTAGATTTTAGGAAGGTAACATGGTGCATGAAGCATAAAACATCCTAGCAAGTTCTTGGGAAACACCCATAAACAAATGCGTTATTGTTTCTGTAGCAAACATAAGAAGATTCACACTACGAGAAATAAATAAAAAACTCCAGATAGCCTCCTCTCCACTCAGGATAAATTTTGATGCCAAGTGAGTTCGATCTTCACTTATTAAAGACAAACAAACTTTTGGCTCTCAGAGCTGTCTGGATATTCTGTAACTGCAGCATGTGAGTGTAGACCCAGACTCTCAGTGCCAGGTCTCAGTGGGTACCCGTGCTGGGCTTGCTGGTGTGGGCTGTACTGTTACCAGCAGGGCTCCAGGAGACTCTGCTGGCCCTACAAAACCTTTCATGCAACTTTGGCATTTTTGAGGGAATAGTTCACCATTACCCAAAGATTACCCAAAGTCTGAGTGTTCTCTGAATTTGAGTTCCCCAAACAGCCAGTTTCTGATCCCATTGCTTTTGGGGGGTATTATGAGGGGTGGCATGGGAAATTTTTCTTTAATGCTTTCAACTCTGGAGTATTATGGAGAACAAAGACTGGTATTTTTTTTTCCATTTTTCTACTTCACGTCTTGTTTATAAGTTCATTTTTATTTTTATTTTTTTATTTTATTTTTTATAAGTTCATTTTTAATAAAATATTTATTTTTGAGAGAGAGTGAGCAAGAGAGTGGATGAGGGACAGAGAAGTGGGGGGACAGAGGATCCCAAGCAGGCTCTGCACTGACAGCAGAGAGCCTGATGCAGGGCTGAAACTCACGAACCGTGAGATGATGACCTGAGCTGAAGTCTGACACTTAATCGACGGAGCCACCCAGGTGTCCCTCTAAGTTTATTTTTAATCAACAAACATTGTAATTGTATGTACTATGTCAGATACTGCTGCAAAGTAGGGACTACTATAATCATTTTGCAGGTAAGATGCAGCCCGGGAGGATCAAAGAATGCGGTCAAGGTCACACAGCTAGCAAAATGGCAAAGGAAGAATTGAAACCCACAAGTCTAACTTCAAAGTCTCTGCTCTTAACCACCATACCACACCCCCTATCAAACACTGGGTTTATAGGAGGTTAAAACATAGTACACACACAAAGAAAGGCACTTAATTTTTTTAACGAGAAATAAATGTGATTTACTTCTTCCAGGGAGTTAAACCATGCCCTGAAAGCATTAACTCTCCATCTGTGGTCACTTATCTCTCACCCAAAGTAAGAGTCAATATGGTTTTCTTTTGGAAGAATTGGCATTTAAATATGGAGCCTGTTGTCCCAACAATTATAGATTTTAATAGAAGAATTTAAGATTGAGTAATGCTTGTGAGTGTAAACTGAATTTCCAGAGCTTAGGAATAATTTACATTATAAAGAACTTCCCTACTCTCTTCTGTGCATGAATCAGCTTAAAATATGATGATGGCTATTCTTGTTCACAGTACTATAGTTATGAATTTAAACATGCAAAATGCTTTAAAATCACAAATTGATTATTAATGAGAATATTGCTCTTGAAGGCTTATATTGTTTCAAAGGAATGCGATTGTTCTATCGGAAGGAATATGTTTTGTACATTGTCATAATTCGGGGTGAGTAAACAAAGCTAGCGTCTGGCCACGTCACTAGGAATTTCAGATCTCCCCTTTTCTGCCTTGGTTATCCCTTCACTGGATGGATTCAGGGTACAAGGATCAAAAATATCCTGCCAATGTTTTGGAAGGTGAGGATCAAATACACTTTAATTAGAAATCCACACTCAGCAAATCTACCTGTTTCTATACATTTGTACTTACTTTACCTTTGTTTCTTAGTAATGAGATTTCCCTTGGCAAAATCCCCATATTGCCTCCACTGGGCAGAGAAGAAAAGAGATATGGGCACCCCGAGGCTGGAATGCTTGGAGGTCTCAGGAGGCCCCCAAGAAGACAGGCATGAAGGAGGCAGCAACTATCACAGCCTAGCATCCTGGGAAGAGTTAGTGTGACTGGGGTTGGTTGAGAGGGAAAAACACAGGGGGGAAAATTGATTTTTTTTTCCATTGGGAGATTTATTTGCACTGGGTGAGTCTATTATTAGTCCATAAAGTTCCTTCCATTTCTACCAAGGCAGTGATTTCTCATCTCCTCTAAAAGTCCTCAGCAAAACAAACACTTATTAATGGTATTAGGCTGGATAAGCTATGTTGTCGTGCAGTAAAAAATACACTCCCGTGTCTCAGTGACTTCACACCACAAAGGTCTCTTTCCCATTCGGAAAGTCCACTGTGGGTTGGGTGGCCTCCCAGGAGTCTATGCACCATGCTGTCACTCTACCAGGCTGATCTTACAGGTCTGCCATGTTGCCATGAGCCTTCCTTGACAGTCCAGGCCAAGGGAGACACAGCTGGGGGACTGAGCATCGCCTCTTCTGAGTCTCGACCTGTAAGATTCACATGGTCACAGCCCATAGGACAGAGCGAGTGGTGTGGCTCCCCTTGAAGGAAAGCGTGGCCAGAAACCCAGTTTCTATTGCGTTGGGTGAAATGAGAATCATTACCCAAAACTGAGTATCAGTGACACATACAGATAGACATTTCAGCCTCTTTCTCTTAAGGGAGACCCAGGGAACACATTTGTTGTGTGAGGTATTTGCTAATATGATAATAACGATGATGACGGTATGAACGAAGGCTCCTAGAAGGCAGGGACAGTGTTAGGCATCTTGGTACCCCTCACACCTGGCAGGTACGTGCCTTGGGAAAAGGGCTCAACGAAGCCTTATTGGGGAAATAAATGTAAGAATGAGGCATCCTGTATTCTTAACTTCACGAGGCATTTCTTATTGCTGTTCTTTCCCAGCAGACCCCAGTTATATCACATTAAAAAGGCATTCTTTGAGCCTGAAATAGCTTTCTACTTGCCATAATTCATCTTGATGAGAACTGGAAGCCATGGCCTTGCTCTGGTAGCGGATAGGAAACAACAGGAACCAAGTCAATTGCATTTCAATTGTAGACGTAATTGCCACTGTTGTTTGTCCCCTTACCTAAATCTCTTTCCAAAGAAGCGCATTAGCCTTCAGATGCATTTTGCACATTAGACCCCTTGGACAGGTCTTTATCCAAACCAATCCAGGAGCCATTCTTTCAACATCCAACGCTCCGACCACCATCGGCATCCATGCTCATGGTTGATTTTCTCATAACAGTAATGGGCCCGCATTAACCACACGTTGTCTCTCACCTAGTTTCCTGTACGGTCAACGGTGTTCCCCTTGTGAGGCAATTTGGCCTTGCAGCCACTGCCCAGATAATGCCTGTCTTGATATTTTGGCTTTGGCCTTCTTAGAACCCACTCATGAATGAGCAAATGGTCCTTGGCTGGACTCCTAAAAATAACTTGTTTTGCCTGCTGCCTTGACATCTGACTGCGAAGTCAGTGATAGGCAGAATTAAGTCAATGTGAATTAAAAAAAAATGTGCTGTGGTTTATGCACTGTTGTTCCTTCTGCAGTGGTTTGAAACAATGTCAGGATTTCTACACACTCTTTTGGGTTTACATATGAACTTGGATATGCCCAAGTACTGCGTTCTTTCATTTCTCTTACACCTGAACACTGGGTTCTTTTATTTCTCTGAGTGAAATCTTGTATGCAGGCTTTGGTTTTCTCCTCTAGGCCTGGTGTCATGCAACAAAACTGTGTATGTGCATGGTCATATTTTCATCTGTGTGCAGGCTGCCCCCTTGGGGTTTGAATATTAGCATTTGCTGATTTTTCCTGCCATATACATTTAAGTGCAAAGAGTTTCATTTAGATGCAGAACGGCCTGGAGGGTTGAGGCCGTGTAAGTTTTCAGTAATGACCTTAGTATGTACGAAAAGGTAATGGGCAGTTTTATATGGACTACTTATAAACTATCAAAGGGGAGGGGCACCTGGGTGGCCCAGTCAGTTAAGAATCTGACTCTTGATCTCAGTTCAGGTCACTTGATCTCACAGCCATGAGTCCAAGCCCCGAGCTGGGCTCTGTGTTGGGAGGCAGTCCCACTTAAAGCAAGCAAGCAAACAAACAAACAAACAAAACTATCAAAGCAGGAGAAAAAAGCACATGTAATTCTTGTTTCCAGGATAACGTAAACTGGACAAGAAGACTGTATTCATTCAAGTTTAACTATTCTCTATCAAAAAGCTTGGAATGGATGGAAATCAGTATTTCAAAAAGACAGCAGGCTAAATAAAAGTAACCATACAATATTAATCCCAAGTAGTTCTATTTTTCTTTCTCTTTGCAATTTATTAAAGTCTGGAAATAATAAGAGAAACCTGAAAAATGAGGAGGGGAATGATCCCAATTTATTTTTAATTATTTGATAGTCTTGTAATTGCAATCCAATATTTTGACTTTGGCCTCTTGTTCAAACGTGTCTTTGGTTATAGACCAGATTGTTCATAACTGGATATAATCTACTTTCTGGATTTTCTAATTGAAAAAAACAAACAAACATTAATCATATGCCATCGTGCTCTAGCCTATTTCTTATTTACTAACAAATGCATTAATTCTTTTAATGGTTTTAAATGAGTGTCCAGACTGTCAGTTATGGTTTTCTAATTGCTAACAGTCCACCTACACTTACTCAACCTTTCTTTTTTCTAGTGCTCGTATGTTCACAGGAACACAGTCCAAATGGTTAGAAGTTAGGTAAGTTGGTGAGTGTTTAACACAAGGGTATCTTATAAAGATGCCCATGCTGTACGCTGCCTCCTAGAGGTGGGGACCGAGACTGCAGGGATCATGCAATCATTTAGGAGCGAGGACATAATCCAGTCCTTTGCTATTAAGCCCGTGACCAAAAGCTGTGACAGCTACATTTGGAGTCCCAGTTAATTCTGAGTTTCATTCAACTGCAGAGGTGAGACGTTTCTCGGTCTGACAGGTAACAGATTCAACAGGGAAGCTTTTAAGACACACATCCCCAGATCCCACGCCCAGCCCTTCCCCTTGGAGATCTGGCTTCAGTAAGGCTGAAGTGGGATCCTGGCAACAGTATTTGGTAAAAAAGTCCCCCAGGTGGTTCTAATGAGCACTTAAAGTTTGTGAGTTAGTGACCAGTGCCTGTGGTTGGACCTCTAAGCCTGAATACACGAAGAAAGATTCGAGGGAACGAAGGGATGAGCCCAGTTCTGGCTCCACACCACAAGGTCCTGGAACGCTGGAGAATTCCTGATGTTTTCCCCAAACCTCAGAGCCAGGGGCAGAGAGCAGAAAAATCTCTCCTTTCCTAAGCCACAAAATTCTGGCAGGCGCTTGGTGATTTCTTTGTAGCAGATAAGAGTGGAAGAGTCACTTCATGTAGATTGGGAACCTTATTCATTACAACTGTTTAGAGATGCTGGGGCCCCATTTGTGCAGGTGTGTCTCCTGCTGGAGTTGCAGGAATGGGCATCCTTGGGCATCTTCTCATTTCTCATGAAGGTGAAGACCCCTCCCCCCAAGTCTTGTGTCCTCTATTCACCCTCTTCTCCCACTCCTCTGGGGTCCCGGTCATTCACATACCTTCCTTCCAAAATTATTGGAATGCCCATGTGGCCCAAGTGATCCTAAAGCCAGTAATACTAAATTGGGGCTTCCTTGAAACACACATAAATCAGTTAGAAGCCTTTCCATTTTTAACTTAAAATTCATCCTGGTTTTACAAAAGCATTTTTGTATAATTTCCTCTTTTTATTCTATATGAACATTAATACTTCAGATTTCTTTCGTTAACACAAAAATGTTTAATTCACTCTTACATTTCAAGTGAACAATCCAAAACATTAAAGCTTGCTTTGATTTTTCACTTGGGAAATAGACAGTCTGAAATTCACCTTCTGCCTACCAGATACCTCAGATCTCTGGAAGACAGCTAAACTTTAAAACCAAACCGTGGAAGGCAATAGCAGTTAATAGTAACAACATCTTCTGAACAGTTCTGAAAATGGAAGTTGCAAGCTGTTTACACAAATGAAGGAAGGGGCACCTGGGTGGCTCAGTCGGTGAGGCATCTGACTTCGGCTCAGGTCACAATTTCACAGTTTGTAAGTTCGAGCCCCACGTCAGCTGACAGCTCAGAGCCTGGAGCCTGCTTCGGATCCTGTGTCTCCTTCTCTCTCTGCCCCTCTCCTGCTCATGGTCTCTCTCTGTCTCCATCTCTCTCAAAAGTAAATAGACATTAAAAAAGTTAAAAAAAAAAACAAATGAAGGAAGGATTCTCAAGATAAAAGGTGATGGACAATAACGTCCTATTTGTAGGGTGCAAGCTGGTAATTCAGTTGAAATGGAATCTTGGACTTTATTCCTCTTGAAACCATTATCATTTATCCCAACCATGTTCCCTCAAATGGATTGCCTTTAATGATTGCCTAGAATTCAAGGGAAATGCTGGTTTAATAAAACCATCATGATAGATTTTCTAAGGAAAAGTAGAGTTTTATCTATTCATCCATCCACTCACCACCTACTAATCTAAATCTATCATCTATTTCTGTTGTCTCTCTCTTTCTCCTACCCCTCCCCATCTGTTTTTGGAGGGTCTAACACTATCAAAAATATCCCAAATGACCTTATATCTCACAAGTATCAGCGCATAATCATAGAGCCTATAAAGTATACAACAGAAGTATAAGAAAAAATGGAAAAGCTCTATCTGCCTTGATGATCCATTGATATATATTCCAAGATCACCACTTAAAGGCATGTTAAACTGTTTTTCTCAGCAATATAAAGCCTTATGGAAACTTTTCTTAATGTCGTCTATAGCTGTTAAAGAATTACCCCTCATTATGGAAAAGGCACGTGAACAAGGAGAAAGACCGAAAGGAAGAATCAAAAGAAAAGTAGTTGGTCAAAAAAGAAGAAACTCCTGCAACTTGGGACAAAGTGGGTGAGCCTCACGCGTATCATAATAAGTGAAATAAGTCAAACAGAGAAAGACAAGTAGCGTATGATTTCAGTTACATGTGGAAGCTAAAAAACAAATCAAAAAACCAACCAGCCAAGAAATAAGCAAGCTCATAGCCACAGAGAACAGAATAGTGGTTGCCAGAGGCGAGTGGTAGACGGTGAGAGAAAGGGAGTCAAAAGGTAAGAAGAAAACACAAAACAGAAGACATCGTGCTGTATACCTTAAATATATACAATTTTTGTCAAGTATATAGACTTCAATAAACTTGAAACAAAAGCTTTAAAAAAAAAGGTCTTCATGTTGGAGAAATATTCTGTTTTCCCTATTAAAAATCTAGCTACAGATTAGATATGTCTAGATATTGCCTGGGTGTCTCAGTCCGTGAAGTGTCTGACTTTGGCTCAGGTCATGATCTCATGATCCATGAGTTCGAGCCCCAGCACAGAGCCTGGAGCCTACTTTGGATTCGGTGTCTCCCTCTCTCTCTGCCCCTCCCCCCGCTTGCACTGGTCTTTCTCTCTCTCTCTCTCTCTCTCTCTCTCTCTCTCCCTCAAAAATAAACGTTAAAAAAATAAAACTAAAAACCTAGCTATAAAATTATTTTGGAGTTTCATTAAAAAGCATTGGTAAAAATGTAAAGTCTATTGAACTAAGTGTATTACAGGAAAAGTTTGTGCATAGTGCTTAAAAAAGTCAAGGAAAAAAAAATAGTTGGACTTGATCCTTTTTAACCATAACGAGTCTATAATATTTTGCTACGGACACTCTATAAGGTAATTTAAGGGCATTCAGTATCTCAATGTATACACTTAATACGTTAAGAACATGAAGAATTTGTAGTTGACTAGGGCTTGTGACTGACGTCACACTGTTTAGGGAGCTCATCTTCCATGATCAGAAATGTTAAGAGTCTTAGATGTTTCAGCACAAAATGACCTGAAAAGGATATTTTGCCACACACTGAGCTGTCTCCTTGAGCATGTAGTGCTTGTTGAATCTGGCCTTTAGATGAGGATTGAGAAACAAGGATGTTGGAAACATACTTCCTGTGTTCATTAGGTAAGGGAGACCTGGTGCTCCTATTCCTTCTCTCCCTCCTGGAACACAGCAGAACTGCATTTCCCAGGCTCTCTGGCAATTGTTTTGGGGCCCTGTAGCTGAGTTCCCCTTGGCAGAATGCGGGCAGAAGTGTCAAAAGCCACTCTAGGCCTGGACTGTTATACATCCGCCACACTGTCTCTATTCTGCTGAGGCTTGGGTGGCCATAGACAGAAAATGGCCCAAGTCTCTGACTGATGGCTGACGTAGAAAGAGCCTTGGTGTCCGAACAGCTGCATGGAACCAGGGCGCCCATATTCTTCCTCCATCCCTAGCAATCCACATCAGACTGTTACGTCAGAAATACACCTTCTATGAAGCCACTGAGGGAGAGGGTGTTTGTTCTAACAGCTACCATTATTTCTCCTGGTATTTTTTTTCACATACTAGATATGTGTTCTTGGAAGTATATTAGAATCTAATATTTAAATATAGCCTTTGTTACATTGGCATATTTACATGATATTGTACTTCATTTAAAGGTACAAACTTTAGTGGTAACATATACCCTACTGTCCACTGTGCTTTAGGGAAAGGAATATAAAAGCATCAGTTAGAATTTGGTTCAGCTGTATGTGAAGAAAGTCTAAAGACCAGGCTTTAAACAAATAGACAGGATTTTCTCTTACAGAAACAAAGTTGAGAAGCAAGCAGTCCTGGGCTAGTATGGTTACTTTAGGAAGTCATTAAATTCAGAAGCTTCTTGGACGCCACCTCTCCAGCCTCCCTATTGTGTGGCTCTCATACTCGTGGTCCATGATGTCAGCCCAAGCTCCAGCCATCACATCCATAGTCCAGGCAGTAGGAAAGAGGAACTCAGCAGAACTCAGCTACAGGGCCTCAAAACAATTGCCAGAGAGCCTGGGAAATGTAGTTCCGCTGTGTTCCAGGAAGGAGAGAAGGAATAGGAGCACCAGGTCTCCCTTACCTAATGAATAAACAGGAAGTATGTTTCCAATATCCTTGTTTCTAAATCCTGGTCTAAAGGCCAAATTCAAAGGGCAAAGAAGAAACGGGTCACAAGGCATATTAACAATCTTTTTAAGGGGGGCTTCCTATAAACTGCCACAAAACACTTCCACTGTATTTTGTTGTCCAAAACTGATCATCTAGGTAAACGCCACTGCAAAGGAAGCTGGGAAATGTAGTTTTATTTTGAGCAGCCATGTACCTAGTGAAAAATGAGTTATATTACTAACACAAAAGGGAAAACAGTTACATAGATGGATTCCAGAGCCTCTACCACATTAAATAAGCACAAACTTTTTGCTGTGAGGGAAAAATAGACTTATACAGAAGGCAATTTTGGACGGATCTCTGTGTACATCATACAAATGTTTGTTTGTCTTAAAAATAAGTGATGCATTTAGCTTACCGTTTCCATCTTACTCTCAGTCCATCGGAATTCCTCTGGAGTCCGTGAATTTTAACTATTCTCCAGTGTTTGGGGCACAAATAGACCCGCATCAGACAACAAAGGAAGAGTAAAGATACTTTACATTTTGTGTATCAGGATGCCCAGAAATAAGTAATTTCGTGCCCACCTGAGTATAACAGGGTCTGCAATTGTTTCAATGTAAGGCTAGCATTGCGACTGTGGTATTGATTTATGGATAGCTAGTCTCTGTTCTAAGTCTGTTTATGTCTGGGTGTGCTTGAGGCAATGGTAAGAACTTCCTGTTCTCCATTTCTATAAGGAATCATGGAGAAACTCTGGTAGAATAAATACGGATCAAATGAGAACTCCCTTTCAATAAGATATGGGGTCGACACCTTTCTTTATCCTGTGTCTTTTTGGTGCCCCGTATTTTCCAGGCATCCAATACATATAACAGATTCCCCTCAACATCCTATGACATCAGTAATGCCCTCCCAAGTAAACTGTATATTTGGTTTCAAATTGTATTTATCCTTCTTCCTCATTCTTTAGCCAACCTGTGTTCATTCAAACACTGCATTTGCCCAGGCGGCCCCCAATGGAACAGATGGAATGTTTCATACCAAGGATTTGGGGTTTTGAGTGCCTTTGGGCATCAAGTGTTGGGAACGTCAAAAAAGTGACTCCCAGAAAACTAGGGCTAATTAACCACCTGCTGCGGACTGCTTTGCAAAGGACCATGCTTTAAGCTACTTTTGCATTCCCGCCAATTCTGTAATGAACGTGCGTGCTCGTCTGGTCACCCCTGTTTTTACAGAGGTGGAAACTGAGGTTCCGACTTGGGTCCAGTTACACGGCTTGCAGCAGCCTAAGACCCTGTACAAACTGTCTCACCCAAACCCATGCATGTGGGGCAGTCCCTCTCCGGGAAAGGCTTGGGTCTAATTGGAAAACAACAGAGTAATAGTAAGAAATGACTTGAATACCAAATACCCTGTCCTCCAGAAGATACAGGACTGCAGGTGAATTACACATGTGACTCTGGCCACTAACCTTCTTTTAGGGGGCTATCTTGCCTTCCGATAACAGAAACATGGATTTGAGGCAAAGGTTTGGTGGAGATCTTTCATCAGGCAGATCCGTCCTGCCATGAATCAACCACCAACCACTTTCATATGCCCACTTAGTTCCTCCCTCCTCCTCCCAAATCATTTATTTGCAATCACGTTCTCATATTCTGGGCACCGCAAGTTGGTTCAGTTAACGAGGAAGAAGGGAAACTGATAAAGATATTGTTAATGGATCTCTTTGTGCATAAAAAGAACTCGAATCTTCCCTCCCACATGCTGTCCTGAATTCCCCTTTTCCTCCTTCTCAAAGTTTTACTTTTTCTCGAATGTCTGTGTGTGCCATATGACAGTGATTTTCTGTGGTAATTGCTTTATTCTTCACTAAGAACCTTTACAATAGCGAACTCCTACAATACTTATGTGTAAATTAGGGCTGTTCCAAGGCAAAAACTGAACCTTTGAATATAAACCTGTATCGTTTCTCCCTCCCTCCCCCCTGAATGTGAGAATTTTTGACTGGTGCAAACCCCCCAAAATTCCCTCTTTTAAAAACAAAAAATCATTCTTTTTTTTGCATCAATCATTTCATGCCTTTGGGTTTATAATACAGGATCTCAGAGAGGACAGATCGTAAATTCACTTCAAAATAGCTTACTGAGAAAGAGTATATTTCATTCTGTCATATACAAAAGTTGGGTGGAATTCTATATAAATGCAATTTTAAAATTCAAGTGCTGGGGCGCCTAGGGTGGCTCAATCAGTTGAGCACCCGACTCTTGGTTTCTGGTCAGGTCATGATCTTGCAGTTTGTGAGTTTGAGCCCCAAGTTGGGGCTGAAAGTAGGGAATCTGCTTGGGATTCTCTCCCTCTCCTTTTCCCTCTCTCTCTGCCCCTCCCCTGCTTGTGCTCGTTCTCTCTCTCTCTCTCTCTCTCTTTCTCAAAGTAAACAAATAAACTTTAAAAAAAATTAAAATTCAAGTGTTCTTGGGCTAAGAATTCTCATGAACGGGCTGGCTGTGGGACAGGGGGTGGCTGTGTCCCCAGGCAGCAGGGTCCACATAGAGAAAAGCCACACACCTTATCCGAGGGGCCCCCAAAGAGATGATCGCGCTAGCATAGCTTTATTTTGCTCACTTGCAACAGCAACAACAAAATGATGCCGCAGACGAAAACTGCCATGTCCCACCCACGCCATCTGTCCTGCGCTGTGCACCCACAGCCCCCTCGTTCTACAAATTAATCTTTCACACATTTTTTAACAAAAAAAGTGTTAATGTTATAAAAGAAAAAAAAAACAAGGAAAACAGAAAGGGCTGTGTAGAAAATAAATTAAATTTAAATTTGATGGCAGTTATGACTTTTTTTATTGACTATAAGAGCAAACAGTCACATCAAATTGGTGCCACTGGCATATCATTAAAACTACAGGGCACCCTTAATGATCTCTGACAATGATTGCGTGTGTGTTTTTTTTTAAATATAGCATGCACATTTTGTCCAATTTGGGCTCTTTTTTCCTGTTGCTTTTGTCCTCTTTCTGAGTGGATATTATTCATGAACTGAGCCTTTATTATCTATTTGGCCATCTGCATAGCATTGGCCATAGTCCCCTGTATTGTAATTTTGAGTGAAAATAAGGACTTTAGGAGATTGCAACACTAATACCACTACTACTAATAATATGCTTTAAGAACCCAAAAGTAAAAAAAAAAACAAAAAAACTTACAAATTCTTTGTGATGGAGGTGAGGTTTGAGGGAAAATAGCAAGGAGGTGTGGGGGGGTTGTAAACTCAATCATTCCATTCACTCATTTAGCATAACAGAATCTGGATATTCACTCTGACCAAACTAACAACTATTTGCCTTGATAACATGCAGTTCAGAAAGTGATGCTTCTTCATGGTAGAATGTCTTTGAAAGGAAAAAAAATTACCATTTTTTGGTTTTGTTTTCTTACTCGCTTCTCTCTTGTTTCGGAAGTCTTCACATCTGTTCCTGGAGTGACAGCCCCAAACAGTAGCATGGCCCCAAAGCTATTAAGATTCTAGAATTTGAATATTCATGCTCACAAGGCATTAGATGCCTTGTTTTTAGTCTAGCGAAGAGAGATTTTAAGTGAAAATATTAGGGCATATTATTTCCAATTTTAAAAATTCTGTACTGGGAACAAAATGAATTGACTGGAAACTTGTATACTTTTTTTTATTCCTAAAACTTCACCTAATTTTATTTGGCTTTCTTCATTCTGCTTTCTTTTTTTCTTCCCCTTTTCTCTGATCTTCTCCTCTCTCTCGTTCTGACATTCTCCTAATCAGTATTAGTTTGCCATTTTTTTTTTCTTTCCACTTGCCAGATTTTCCCTGCAGTCACAGGAAGGCCATCGAAGTCAACTGACTGAAAGATGTATGTGGACTAGCTGGGAAACATCTTCTCAGAAGGGCAAACACACAAGGCTGTAATGAATCAGGACGGGAACATTTTTGTTTGAAAAGAAAATGTATAATATCCTATTTGTTTTTTAACATTCCTTGATTTTTTTTCTTGTAGTTGTTTCCTATTAAACTTGAGTACTATGCAATTAAAGCGATATGTACATACACACACACACACACACGTGCACATGTACTCGCATATGTGCATGCACACACAGACACACACACCGCACACACTGAGTTTACTACCAAAGCAAGATGAAGTCTGTCAGTTATCTCATGATTTGGAAAATGAATTATTTACTTGCAGTTAGTAGTGGCTTAAAATACCTTAAAAAATGTTCCTTTCCTCTCCAAATTGGTTCATGTGTGTATATAGTAACAACCTATATGGCATAAAACTTTCAGATTTGGAAAGTTAGAGCTAATCACTTTAGTATGCGTATTGATTCACCTGAAAATAATAGTTGCTAAAACCAAGAGGGATAACTCAGTTTCAAAACTAACTACTTACTCATGGTTGGTAAAATTTGGGCCATATATTTTTATTTATTTTCATACCTATTTAACTTGTATGTTGAGGGTATATTGATCTTTTAAAAATAATTGAATTAATTTATTTTTTTATTTTTTATTATTTTTATTTTTTATTTTAGAGAGCAAGAGTGCAAGCAGGGCAGAAGGGCAAAGAGAGAGAGAGAGAGAGAGAGAGAGAGAGAGAGGGAAGGAGGGAGGGAAAGAGGGAGAATCTCAAGCAGGCTCGTGCTCAGTGCAGAGCCCGACCCGGGATCATGATCTGAGCCAAAATCAAGAGTCAGATGCTCAACGGACTGAGCCACCCAGGCACCCCATTCTTTTATTTTTAAGACTACTTTAATTACAAATATTACAATAGCCCGGAAATAGTAATTACCATTTCATTGAATGGTATGCAATTTTCATTAACATTATAAAATATATGTTTACATATCAATATTATATATGTTACCTCTAGAAGATCTGCGGAAAATAAAACGATGATGTTATTTTATATATCTATCATATGGTTCTATTTCCACTAAATTGGTGTGATAATCACTGATATTTTTAAATCTTATCCAGATGTACATTTGATAATATGGTACAGGCTTCTCTTTCACAAACTATATTTCCAGTCTGATTGTTAAAAAAAGATAAAAAATAAAAATCTACACCTAACACAGCAAAACCCAAGCTGGAGCATTCACAGTTGAGAGCCAACATTTTTACTCTTGCAACATAACAAGAATAAAGTGATGAAAAATCATGAATTTAGATATTGCCTTTTAGATAAATGGTATAAAATAAATGCTTTTGGTAATATTAACAGACACCATACTCGAACGAAATGGTTTCGGTCAACATCGAACGCCTCGACCCTGCTTTAGTATTGCCTCTTCCCACCACCCACCACCCCCCCCCCCCAAGTATTATTTGCATTGAACATCATCTGAATGCTAAACATCATCTCTCAACCAGGGCTGAGGATTGCTCTAACTAGGAGTTCCGAGTCAGAACAACGCACAAGACCCAGAGTCCTCACCCAGTCTCAATCTGCGGGAATTTTAGGGCTGTTGAGAGAAGCAGGATTGGAGACATGAAGTACAGGTGTGCTTAGGTCAGACTGCTTATTCTTGGTTATTTCTGTAGTTGTTTTCAGCGTCACAGATTGATGATCTCAGAAGCTGTATGAGAAGAAAGGATCTCGATCAAATTTCTGACCAGATCCCTCCTTATGGCCATGAGAGTTTGATTTTTCATTTAAACAACAATAAATGTAGGCATAAGGGTTTGCGATAAATTATGGAAGCCCTTTAGCCGTAACCACTACATTCTGCCACCAAATGAGCTGCTGTTCTCACTTTGTTTTATGGGCTCCGCGTAGCCTGTGTTATTGTATCTGCCAAATAAAACCCAGCAAACCATGCAAATGAAAATATAATCTTTTATCTTTCATGGTCACAGGATGCGCCCATATATACAGTTTTATACATTCCTCGGCACCAGATTTACTGCTATTAGGACCCTACTGTCTTAGTAGGATCTCCAGGAAGGGAAAACATCTCTCTCTGGGATGCTCCTTCATTTAGATCCACCAATGACTTTGTCTGCAGTAGAAGCTACACTTGGAAAGTGAGGGATAATTCTTTTCACTATATTTTTAGCTTATCTGTGTGGTTCATTTGAGATCCTGGACTCTGTCCTTAAGTATCAAGACCTGAGAGCTTGTATTTTTTCAAAGCATAGCAGATTTTAATTTGTTTAAAAACAATGGAGCTTTTCTTTTCCTCTTTGGTTTTAGAGTGGCCTAAACACCTGAAGAATGATGACTTAATGAATCAATGACTAACTAGTTCTGCAACTCACCAATCTTAATATTGGGCCTTAAATAAGCTACTTAGCCATTCCATATAAACAGTCTTCTCCCGGTAACAAAAATAACAACAAATCGCCTGCCTAGAAGAGGTTTTGAGCAATAACTCATTTCTAAAATGCCTCAGAGATGAAATACTCTTTACATATGCTACAGAATTACTGAGGCTCTTACTAGAAGTAAAGTCTCTACCACATCCATCTGGGTTATTTCTACGCTGGGTCAGAGTACTCCCAAGAGAGTAAATGGACGGTTTTCTGGTAGTCTATAGAATAAGATGTACTCCTCACTTTTTCCTGAGTTCCTGAGCAGCTGAACATGTAAAGCTGTGCTATTCCCTCCAGCTGGAAAAATAGAAAGGTATAAGTTGTTTCTTTCCATCTCTCCCCTTCCTCCCTTCCTTTCTCTCTTCCCTCCCTCCCTGCTCATAGATCTTTCTGGAGTGTGTATTCTGTGTCCAGCACCATTCTAAGTGCTAAGGGTACAGCTGTTAAGGTCATAGAAAAAGTCCCCAAAAGAGGGAGTGCATATCCTATCAAGGGAGATTAGCAAACAAAAACTAGAGTCAGTATCTTAGATCATGGGAATTTTCCTGGTTCACTTGATTCCAGTAGTTTAATCTTCTTCCTTTACAATGCTAATTAATGCATCTGGTCATGAGACAGGCCAGATGCTATATATGGAGGCCGATGAGCCTAGCACCAGGCCCTATGTGTGGTAGATGTTTAGTGACCGTTGAATGAATGATTTTCTAAAATGTGATTAGGTAGGTGGATAAATAGTTCATATTCCTCAACGAAATGCCAATACACCCCCACCATCTCTCCATAAGGAAGGTCAACCCCAAACTATGTAGTAAGTGTGCTATGAAGCTCTGAGTCTATGTTAAGAAAGTTCTTATCAACCAGGTCTTATCAGAAAACCAACCAAACTAATGAGGTAGGCATGTGCTTGCATGAGTAGTTGCCTGCACGCACCCATATGCAGTTGCCCTGATAGTGACAACTTAATGTGTAGGAAAAGTTAAATACCAAGTATATTCTAATTCTCTTTACTTTGGGGCTAGCTAATTCGTAAAGCATTATTTAAGGACAAAGAGCAAGATATGATTTGACAAAAAAATAGTGGCAAGGGATGAGCAGAGGCAGGAAGGAATATTAACATCTCCGTTTTTTTTTTTTTTTTAAGTTTGTTTATTTATTTGAGAGAGAGACAGAGCGAGTCCAGGAGGGGCAGAGAGGCAGGCTCCACGCTGTCAGCACAGAGCCCCACTCGGGGCTCCAACTTCCGAAACCCTGAGATGACCTGAGCTGAAACCAAGAGTCAGACCCTTAATGACCGAGCCTCCCAGGCGCCCCGACATCTCTGTTTTCTCTCCTTCTCTCCTTTGCTGCTGCCGCCACCTCCACCCAGGACCACGTCCACCAACCAAGACCTCTAAGCACAGACCAGTTCCCAGTAGGATCTTTTCTTCTCTCCATCTCTCTGCGATTATCCTTCTAGACTGCCGCCATCTTCTCCATGTTCTTTACAGCCCTGCCTCTCCCCTATGAAGCTGTTATCACCTATGTTGCTGTACTCTATCATTTTTTTCCTAAAATTCTCTGTTGTGCATGTGTCTCTGTTACGAACACCCTTGTTGCTGTTCTGTCTTAGTAAGCCTCCCTTCCTGCACCTGTCCCATATTCCAAGTGCTAAGGCATAGCTTGCCAATGTGCACTAGTTGTCAGTTTCTTCTTTCTCTTTTCTTTTTTTTTTTTTTGACTCACACTACCACGACCCCTCCAATTTTTTTTTTTTTTTTTTTTTTTGCTATGACCTTGCTGAACAACCTCAGTTTTGTACAACAGCTTCAGAGCAACAGGTTCTCAATTAAACATGTGCCAATACATTAAGGTACAGAGCCAGGAAACAAAGAAAGCTCCGAGACACATAGAAGAAATTTGAAATCTGTTTTCTCTGAGTTCATATTCAAGACCCACTTTTCCTATTGTCTCCCATAAAGTCATTACTGCGGCTTCAATTTAAAATGCTTATTTTTACTGAGTTTAATTTAGATACACATTTGCATTGTAAAATGAGTACTTTAAAAATAATCATTTTAGTCTTAAGCATAAATGCTGGTTCTTTGTGAGGGAAGTAACTTCCTGAGTCGCATGTTATCGCTAAGGGCGAAGTAAATTTCTGGAGTGAGATTTTACCTTCTGTCTGCTCTTATTACCAGGAATAGTTTGAAGTTGGTATGTATAAAGACTTTGCATTACATTTACAGAATTTCTGTATAAGCAAAGGTTTTTATTAATACAATTTTATGTGATTATAATAGTTAGGGTTGGTATGCATTCATTAGCCACTGAACAAAAAACAAATGGTGTCTTTGTCCAGTGTGTCCACCATGATATTTACACATAACAAGGTCCTGAAGGGAGGGATGATACTATTTTGTGTATTGTTGGCACCTAGGATGTGGTAGAGATTTTACAAGGACCATGAGAAGGCAGTTCCGTATTTCTCTAATGTGTCATAACTTCTCAAAAATTTGGAGATGCATCACTTTCCCTCCTGTCCATTTTAAAGTCCAAGAAAGGGCTGCATTTTGGGGGCGGAACAAGCATGAAAGGAAAGAAAAACTTGTCTTTCTGCATCAGAATGTGGACAGACAGGTGCTCCTTTTGGTCCGAAACACCACACTTGACACATAGTAGAGGTACAGCATTAATACCTCTTGGTAATCTCTCTAATTCTCTTTATTTTGGCTTTTCTAGCTAAGTTCATTTGCACTGAATTTCTACGCGTCCCAATTTAAGCAAATGAATATAATTAAGAATATTAGCATTTACATATTTAGGAGCTTTATTCTTTCATTTTGAACAAAACAAACTACCTCTATTTACTATATATTTTACAGAATTTTAGAACAATCAAAACTCAAAGATTTATGCTAGTAAAAAGTGGGGCACAAATATCATAGGTTCCTATCAAATCTTTCCGTTATAGAAGCTATTCATCTGGAAAAGTTACATGCTCCATCAGATTATTTTTAAAAATTAAATCTAAAAAAACCCACAGGTTGAATGAATGTGTCTTTCAATTACCCAAATTAATGCAGCCTCCACAACAACAGAACGCATCCAACATCTGGATTTTGGAGTCTGGTAGACTTGTCCATAACAATTTATTTTGTTTAGGAAAGAGTAGGGGTGGGGGAAGAGAGAGACAGAGAGAATAGAGGTGTGGGTGGCCAATCCTGATGTCAACCAAGCCTAAGCCATCAGCCTCCTTCACCCATGATGCTGTCTCTGGATTTATGGTGGTCATTAAAAGCACTGATTTACAGCAAGCAACTGAAAACTGGCTACACAGGAGAAACAGTGCTGGGAAGACTGTATCTTTTGCTCTTCTTTTGCCCTTAACCTTCAAACAGGTTTGAATTACTGGTGTAGGCTCTTTCTGCTTTTAGCTTTGGGGGTGTATCCCCAGCGCCCTGTGTAAATCTGCTAAGAATCTCTCATCCAGAGTGTATAACATTATCTCTGTCTTCAGGGCTGAGAATCAGGATGAATTATCTCTTATTTATGGCTTATCAGAGTTGAGGAATTCAATAAATAGATTCAAGTATTACAGAATTTATAACCCAGGGAATGATTTGGTATATAACAGTTTTGCGGGATTATAAACATATATTTTTAAAAACGAGGCTTTGGGAAATATGCTCCCTGTTCATGTCATTATTGTAGTGTGTGTTCCAAATTGTTCATTTCTTTCTTTTTACTATTGTCTCCGCTGTGTTTCTGTGTCTCTTTCTACCTTTAGGCCATTTCAGCCTGTTCATTTCTAAAAGCCAGAAAAGAATGAGAAAGAGAGAATCTAAACAAGTTAATAGAATGTCATGTGTGCTATAACATTGAAAGAGTCTAGGCTTAATAGAAGCTTTAACACATTTTATAGTATACTCTTTAGTATGCTTTCCCTCTCCAGATTCAAAGTCAGGTTAACCTCTACCCACATTTTGTTACATTTTATAGTTATCATATGCAAAATACTACACTTTGGGACTATCTGGTCTTTCATTATTAATGCTTGCCTCCCTAATGTTTTGAGAAAAAAAAAACCCCAATTATACAGGAAGTTTATAAAAAGTCAATATTCAAAAATTAATTGCATAGACAACTTTTTCAACATGACCTATTGCACAAAGAGTAACAAAGATGCTGATTTTTTCAGAGATTTGACCTGTGGTTCGCATTTAAAAGTCAGACCTCCATTTTATGGAGTTGCCCATCAAATTAAATTTTATTGGGTCTGTCAACATTTTATAGTGTTAAATTGTTATTATTTGAAATCCATGCGTTATTAAAACATAAAACTTGTTCTCTGCAAGAAATTAACCATGAATGGTTAGATGGACTTGTATCAGTTTTAATTTCAGGACTCCCATAAAAGTATGGATTAATTGTAACTATAGAGGATTGGGATTTTTTTCAGAGGAAAGCAATGGTACATTTTTATAATGGTTTAGAGACTAGTTTTTGCACTTTTTTTTTTCTCACTGTGACAGAGAGGAAAAAAATTATTGGCTTTCAAACTCTGTCAAGTAGCTTTTTATCTTGGTAATTTGCTAAGCCTGTTGGGTAGAGGTAAATAGACCCCACTTTGAGGAGCTTACTTAAGGGGGCTATTTGAGTCTGACTTAATACTTTTCCATGGTTCCTAATGGGCACCCAGTTGAAACTGTAATTATTCTGTATCAGGATACCTCTGACATCGGTCTTGCTTTACTTAGAATTTGTATGCTGATGATTTTCCAAAGATGATTAAAAGTATTTTTATAGTAAGTTTATGACACTTTAAAATACGGTCAGGAAAAAACATTTTTTTTTTAATGTAAAAAAAGAGGCAGAGAAAATACAACCTCACCAAGGAGCAGGGATAAGATGGTTGTAACAACCGAATATTAAATTTAGCTCTGATGCTCATATCCTTTTAAATTGTTATTTAGCCTCTCTGTTGTTTCAGGTATTTACATATTATACCATCTCTTTCCCAGCTAAATTTAAACCCCAGGAAGGACAGAACCTGTTCTCACGCTTTTTTGTCTTCCATCTCATCAGAGTGTCTTTCTTGAACACAGCAAATACTCCAGAAATGTTTTTCATTGATTCTGACAACGTATGGATAGTCCATGCATTGTCATAAATTTATAAACTCTTTTACATAATTGAGAGGACACACTTGCTTCCTTAAATATCCATTTAATCTATATTTTCTGGCTACACTACTCAGCCCTCAAAATGAATTCTAGTAATGGCTGTTAGATCTAGAAAACAACGCTCACGACTCTTGACGCATCAATGTGTCTGTTCCCCACACACATCTCTGGTGCCTTTACTCCTAGATGCATTGTGAGAAACCTTTTGTTACAGCTGTGATTTTGCTCTATATGCCACAGAATTGAGTTTCTAAGCTTTTTGTGGATAATCTGTTCTAATTTTCTCATGAATTCATTATTCACTATTTTTTCATATTTCACTATTACGTCTACTCATCCAGAGATCTGTTACTTTCCTTATTTTTAACTTTTAATAGATGAGAAACAGCTTTGAGAATGCAAACATTTCTTTATCCTTTTTCTTCCCTGAATTTGTTGGCAAAGCATGCGCTCCTTTTCAAATATATATATATATATATATATATATATATATATATATACACACACACGCGCACACACACATATATACACACATATATACACACATATATATTATATATATAACGGGAAGTATATATATACTGTACATATACTATACAAATATATATGAAATATAAAATATATATATATGAAATATGGTATATTTCATCCATCAAGAACATTTACAAATTTTCCTAACTTGAAACAGGTCAAACTGAAATTGGGCCTTGTACCAACAGATGAAAAGATCTAGAATTCACCAGAAGCACACGTAAGATTTATTTCACGGACTAAAAAAACCCAGTTATTACAGGGTGGCCTTGGCCTCAGTGATCAATCTTGAGGGCAATATGAAAAAGTTGAGGAAAGATTAGAGACCATCACTACTGTTTCTAACAGGATATCCTAACAGTATTTCAGTTCCAGGCATGTTACGTGCTCCTGTTTTTACTTCATCAGTAATTCAACATGTCTGATTTGCCCACACAACACTTTCAACTTCGTTTACCCATTTGACCTGGAACAAAATGAAAGCACATTTTGCCCAGCTGAAAGGTCTCCTGGCAAGTTGGTTAACAACAGGCTTGCCAGTCCCGCTTCAGTTACCAAAGAATAAACACATTTCATTCGACAATTACTAGTGTAGTGACTTCCTCACTGTGCAATTTTCTAGTTCACATTCTCGAATTTTAACTTGCTGTTCAACTCTTTACTTGTAACCCCTGCCTCAACAAGATTTCTAATTTCTTGCGAATATAAGTTTCTACATTGCTTCATGGCCGTGATTAACCCAATTTACTTGCAAAGAAGAAGGACCGAATAAAAAGTTCATTTGAAGGGAGGGCAAGTCCTGCATCTTCCCTCGGTGGGTTAACGTTGTGGCTCAGTACGTGCCAATTAAGGAATCAGGCTGGGCTTCCACAAGTACCAATTTTACTGTAGTTCTCTACAATGTGGCCACGTGGGAGTGCGCACTTGCGGCAGTGCGAGTGCACCTGGGGCGTGAAAGCGCCGCCGGCAGCCGGACCTACCTCCCCGCCTGGCCGCGTCCCCAACGCCCGGGTGCGCACCTGGGGACCGGGCGCGGCCGCGGCGGGCCTCGGCCCTGCTCCCCGCGCTTGGGGAGGGGGGGGGGAGGGGGGGGGCGAGGAGCCGGCGGCGTCGTCCGCGGCACAGGGGGCACCGGGCGCCGCCGCAGGCCAGACTCCGGCCCTCGGCGTCCCCGGGGGCCCTGCCTCCGGAGGAAACCGGCGCAAGTCCGCGCGGACGAGCCGCACTAGGTTTAAAAGTGTATTTATGGTGGTCACGGTGCACACGGAAAAGCTCGCTCCACACCCCCAGGGCGCGCGAGGCCTCCGAGGCCGGAGACAGGCCCCTCCCAGCGCAGCTGTCGCCGCCGCCTGCGGGCTCCTTTCACTTTCTCACGGCCAAGTCACCCAGAGGGGCGCCGCTGCCGCCACCGCCGCTGCGCCCGAGGACTCCGCCCCGCGCCGCCTCGCTGCCGGCCCCCGCCCGCCCGGGCCCAGCCCACCCCGACAGTTTCTGCCCGCGATTGGCGCGCGCGAGCGGCAGCTCCGGCTCGCTTCTCCTATTGGCTGAGTCTCCCTGTCAATCCGACAGTTGCCCGCCACTCCCTCCGCCCTCCTGCAAAGCCGCCCTCCTATTGGAGGAGATTGCGCGCTGGAGGCGGGCAAGGAGCTCCGGTCCAGCCGCTTACGGTCAATCGCAGAGGCCCCACGCCGGGAGGGAGGGAGGCAGGGGGAGGAGCGGGGCGGGCCGAGGCTGGGCGGGGTGGGGGGGAACATCTGGCCGGCGCCGCCGCGTGCGTGCGTGGTGCGTCCTCCCGCCCCCTCCCCTCCCCCTCCCCCGCCCGCCCCCCTGTCCCCCGCCCCCTCCTCTCCCCCCCCCCCCCCCCCAGGCCGGCGGCTCCGCGCTCGCTCCCTCGCTCGCTCCCTCGCTGTGTCTGGCAGGCTGCGGCCGCCGCTGGGCTGCTGCCATGGGGAGCCGTTGAGAGTGGGGCCCTCTTCGCTCCGCCGCGCTCCTCCGGCTGCCAGCGGGGGTGGGCGGGAGGGAGGGAGGGGGCAGGGGGGAGCGGGCGACGGAGCCGGGATTGGGGGGCGGGGGGGCCGGGAGGGAGGGGGGCAAGAGGAGGAGGAAGCCCACCAAGTCCGGCGGCGGCGGCGGCGGCGGCGGCGGCCGGGAGGAGGAGGAGGAGGAGGCGGAGGACGCGGCGGCGGCGGCGGCGGGGACGCGGTGACTTAGGGCCGCTCCGTGTGAGTCCCGGCGCCCGCCCCGGCCCCTGACCCGGCGCCCCCTTCCGCGCGCGGCCCCCTGGCGGGCGGGGGGCGCCAGCTGTGCGGCCCCGGCCGGCGGGGCCGGGGCGGGCGGAGGGCGGGCCGGGCCGGGGGCGCCCCCGCGAGTGGAGTTAGTTTGTGTGCTTGGAGCGGCTGGGGCGGCGGGGGGCGGCGCAGCTGCGGGAGGCCGGGCGCGGGGACGGGGCCGCCGCAGCTGCGGGGTCGGGCGGGGTGCGGGCTCGCCCGCTCCGCGCCCCCCCCCTCCCACCCCCGGCCGGTGCAGCTGCGGCGCGGGGCGGGCTCCCGGCCGGTGCAGCTGCGGCGGCGCCTCCCGGGTGCGGAGGGCGGCGGGCTGGGGGAGGGGGGCTTGGGAGCCGCCGCAGCTGCAGCGGCGCCCGGGACGGCCGCGGCTCCGGGGACCGGTGCAGCTGCAGTGGCGCCCGCGGGGGGGCGGGGGGGGGGAGGGGGCCGGCGGGGGAGGGGCCCCTCCCGGGCTGGTGCAGTTGCCGGGAGGCCCCGGGGGCTCGCGCGCCGCGGCGTCGGGGAAGCGGTGGCAGCCACCCTCCTCCCGCGGGCTGCTTCTTACGACTTTTCTTTTGTTGTTGCCGTGACCCGGGTCTGTTTTCTCGTCTGTTGTTTAAGGTGTTTTCCTGCTGCACCGGCTCTCCGCCCTCCTCCTCCTTCCCTGTGGTTTAACCTTCCTCTTTCCCCGTGTGTTTTATGCACGGCCAACTACGTGGACATTTGCATTTCTTACCCCCGCACCCTCGCCCCCACCTCTTGGAAAAACAAAAACCCAACCCCACAAAACCTCTCTGGACCCCGCGGTAGCAAGACGTGAAGGGGTTGATTTGTGGGGTGGGAGTCGCTGGCCCATTGCGGTGCTTGGGACTCATTAAACTGTCACTCACCCCCCACCCCACTGGGTAAATGGGGTGATTAATGTCTGATATATTGGAATGGGGCGAGGGCATTTGTGGAGTAGAGGCTGTGTGGCTGAGAAGGAATTTAGCTGCGAAGGGTGCCTCCTGGCATAGGCGTTCGTCATTCTGTCATTCCCCGCGAAGTTAGAGAAAGTTAGGTTTGTGACTTTGGCAGAGCGAGAAGGACAGGACCGAGACGTTGGGTTTTGTTACTCTTTAACTCTGCCGCGGTTTCCTAATGAGAACGGAGTGCTGATCACCAGGCAGGGCTGCGACACTTGCGCCTCAGGCCTGTTCTACTCCTCACCCTCCCGGGAGTCTGTGGAGATGTATTTGACATTCACAGATGTCGCAGCACCTTGCAGGGCACTGGTCGGCCCAGCCCGGGTTACCTTACGATTTCATCAGCCATTAGTAAAGACCCACAAAGTCTAGCTAAAAAGTTCCCAAACTTACTCAACCTGCTCCCCCCCCCCCCACCTCCTTTCTGAAAGGTTTTCTTGTGATCACGAAACATTACAGAGTGACCCAAAAAGAGATTGTTATGGGACACAGATCAAGGGGAAGACAAAGTTCTGCTTTTTCTGAGCCGGGAGGCGGATCAGATACGCAGGTGCAGCGTTCACGTTAAGTGGTGGTAGCAGGTTGTGACCGTTTATTAATTTGTCTCATTGAACCGAAGTACTTTCCAGGATTTCAGAAAGTGCAGTTTCACCACGTTGATACCGAGACTTGAAATTTGCATGAACTGGCAGTGTGAGAAATTGCGTTGAGAGGGAAGCTGGAGATAAATAGTTAAATAAGAGGGGAATAAGAAGGTGAACCAGGCTGGAGCAGTAGTTCTGAATAGTCTTCCACCCTCCTGAGACACGTATGCCATGATCTCGGCAGGGGGAAAATATGAAAGTGCCATAATAATGTCGAAATGGGACTGGAGATGTCAATTGGGTTGGTTTAAAAATATCCCTAAGCTGCCTTTGAAACTAAACGTTGGAGTTGAATAAAAGTGAATCTGGATTTCCTGAATAGCACCGTGGCTTGAGTGTGCTGTCAGTATGTAAGCCAGTCCACCAACTTAAGACAGAAGTGTTGCTATTCCATAAATACAGTAGAACTCCATATGCTGAGTTTTTCAATTTCTTCTGTTAGAAAGTTTGGGGGAAAAAAAGGGAGACTTTGAAGTATTTTGTTTATACTAACAGAAGAGAAAAGTTCTCCTAAGAAAAAGCTGGTGGCAGGAGTGTAGAGGAGTAGCATATGGCATTAAAAGGAGCACAGCTGGAGGTAGCATTTCCATCTGAACATGATGTCAGAGCAGCTGACAGCCTGCCATCCCTCAGCCTTTTATTCTAACACACAGACAGGGAGTTAGTGTGTGCGGATCTGTGGTGGAGAAGGTATCTCGTTCCTCTCTAACATCATCTCCACTTTGCATCTGTCTCTCTTAGTCTGCTTTTTTTCCACCGATGTAACAGACCTGGAGCCAGCGAGACTCAGAGGAAAGGACTTAATCAGGTTTATGTGTCCTAAAGGTAGGAGTAGCAAGAGATTAGATTGAGCATATTTCTGTTTTGGTGTTTTGTTTATTTAATTAAAAAAAATCACATTACTTTTCTAACCCAGTTTAGGAATAATATATGAAATCGAGTATTAAATGAACATCTTGTTGGAGTTGAAAGTCTTGGGCTCGTTTAGTTTTAATTTTTATCCCTTTTGCTCGAGCAAGTAAATAACTTTTATACACAGAAATATTTCAAGTTTTGAAATGCTAAGAAAGGCTTTGAAATGTTGCTTTTTGAGATCACTTTGGATTAGAATGCTTTTTTCTGTTCACTGCGATTTAGGCTCCTTTTGCTTTTGGGGTAGTGGGGGAGAGAAATAGTAAACTGCCTGGAATCCAGCGATCAAACTTATATGAGAAGATTATTCTAGTTAAGAAGCTAGATTGTTGTGTAATTAATTCCACTCTGAAACTTTATTCTTCAAAAACATTCAGCAGCACTACTGAAACATACAGCTGTAAGTGCTTTTGAAACCGAAGGTTTTTTAAAAAGGGGGAAAAAAAAAACTTTTGTCCCCAGGAGAATAGTTTGACTGGTTTCCTCATTTCTCTTTCAAATATATATTTAAGAGATCTTTTATTTCAGCATAACAATAATTATTTGCAGGAGTTTTTGTGTTAGCGACTAATTTAGAACTTGTAGATTTGAGCTGCCTGAATTGGCCAGACAGCTGTAATCGCACTCCTCCATTCTTAATCTCTTTATCTCGGCAGCAGCTGCCATATGGCCACAGTCAGCTGGATCAGATGTTTATAAGCTTCCTTCTTCGTCCCTCTCTGTCCTGTCAGCCTCCTAATTTGATCACGGCTACCTTGTGAGCTGCCCTCCAATCTTTATTTTTAGCCCTCTCAAGGATTAGGATTGATGTTAGCTGTGGAGCACTCAAAGTGATTGTATTGTAAATCTTGGTGTATTCTAGCTGGGGCGTCGTGCGGAACGCATTTGGGGGCTAGGATGAAACTTTTAGCCCATCTTGGGCAAAGTGTAGAAAAAGCAGGGAGGTAATTTCTGAATATTAAATTACCATGTATCCGTTCCCCAAATGTACTTTCTGAGCTGGTTGGTGTGGAACCTTGCTTCTGGTCATAGGAAAAGGGAAGTCGGGTTTTCTTGATTTTTTTTTTCTTTTTTTTTTTTTAAGGAGTTGAATTTTACAGTTGAATTTTGACCCTTTGTACCTCCTCGCCTTTGCTCCCCCTCCATTTCACCCTCCTTCACCAGAAAACAAGGGCAACGATGCATATTTGAGAGAATAGAAGCTAGTGAGAGAACAAAATATATCAAGTTTTATTGTAACAAAGTATTTTCTGTTGAATGAGGTAAGGCAGAGTCAGAAAAAAATAGTTTCTCTTTTTCTAGCAAGGCCTTTTTTTTTTTTTTTTTGGGGTGGTGGGGGGGGAATGTTGAACCTGTAAAGCTTTGGAGTTTCATTTGAATACAATATGCCTTTATTTAAAAGTTTGAAATCATTTTAATATGGAATTCATTTGCTTTGCAACGGATCAAAGTTTAGGTGAGAATTTTCAGAGTGAAGGGAAGCCCTTCTGGTTCCTCATATCCTAGATGTACAGATTTTTACAAAGAAATACTACTTTTTTTTTTCCCCCCTCCATTCACTTAAAAAATATTTGGATTTGTTCATAGTAAAGATGATCTTTTCCATCTGTTGGTGTAGTTCTTTCTGATCTCTTGTACACGTGGGCTCTACCTGCAAATCCTAAGGCGTTAACATCTGTTTTTATACACAGGGCTTTTGTTGTTGTAACACTCTGACTTTAAAAGTGAGTTGTTTGCTAATTTCTGGGCTAATTATGCGATTTCACTTTTTTCCCCTTGATTCAGCCAGTGCGTGTGTGTTAAAATTGTGCTTTCTAAGCGCAGTCATGTATCAAAAGTAATGGAATAAAAAAGGATGGTTGAACAAGTTTTCTGAATCTTCCAGAATGTGTTTGGGACTTTTCTTTGTTCGCTCTACGAGCTGTTGCAGGTTTCGTAGGACATAATTTGATGAGTAGGTTCACTTCTCCTGAAAGAGATGTAAATTCTCACTCTCAATAAGGGCCAGTAGTGAAACAGAAGGCTTTTAAAACTTGCCGGAAAGTTCCAGGAAGGTGGGGATGCGTCAGGGACTGTTGGGCTGGGGTAAGGGAGTTGGGAAAGGGTACGTTTTTCCTTCTCGCGTTTGGGTTTCGTGCGTGCGGTCTGGTCGTCCTCGGGTCACGAGCCTGATTAAAATGCAGGGACGGGTACCTCGGCGGCCCAAGCCGAATCACTGTCATTATCTCTCTTTTTTTTTTTTTTTTTTTTTTTTTTTTTTTTTTTTTTGTTGGTAACGGGGACCCGGGCGGCGGAAAGTTGTTCCTGAGCAGGCTCTCACGAGGACTGTCTCTGTCCCCAGGTTATGAAGACAGCATGGAGTTCCCAGACCACAGTAGACATTTGCTGCAGTGTCTGAGCGAGCAGAGGCACCAGGGCTTCCTTTGTGACTGCACCGTCCTGGTGGGAGATGCCCAGTTCCGCGCGCACCGAGCTGTGCTGGCTTCGTGCAGCATGTACTTCCACCTCTTTTACAAGGACCAGCTGGACAAAAGGGACATTGTTCATCTGAACAGCGACATTGTTACAGCCCCGGCTTTCGCGCTCCTGCTTGAATTCATGTACGAAGGGAAACTCCAGTTCAAAGACTTGCCCATTGAAGACGTGCTCGCAGCTGCCAGTTACCTCCACATGTACGACATCGTCAAAGTGTGCAAAAAGAAGCTGAAGGAGAAAGCCACCACCGAGGCGGACAGCACCAAGAAGGAGGAGGACGCCTCCAGCTGCTCGGACAAAGTCGAGAGCCTCTCGGACGGCAGCAGCCACATGGCGGGCGACCTGCCCAGCGACGAGGACGACGGCGAGGACGACAAGCTGAGCCTCCTGCCCGGCAAAAGGGACTTGGCGGCCGAGCCCGGCAACATGTGGATGCGCCTGCCCTCGGACTCGGCGGGCCTGCCCCCGGCCGGCGGGGACGCAGAGCCACACGCCGCGGCAGCTGGAAAAACAGTGGCCAGCCCCTGCAGCTCCACAGAGTCTTTGTCCCAGAGGTCTGTCGCCTCCGTGAGGGATTCGGCAGATGTTGACTGTGTGCTGGACCTGTCTGTCAAGTCCAGCCTGTCAGGAGTTGAAAATCTGAACAGCTCTTATTTCTCTTCACAGGACGTGCTGAGAAGCAACCTGGTGCAGGTGAAGGTGGAGAAAGAGGCTCCGTGTGAGGAGGGCGAGGTGGGCGCTAATGACTATGACATGGAGCATAGCGCCGCGAAAGAGAGCGGGGGCGCTAACGCCCGCGGGCCGTACGAGCCGGCGCACCTGGCTCCGCTGCGGGAGGACTCGGTGTTGAGGGAGCTGGAGCGCGAGGACAAGGCCAGCGACGACGAGATGCTGAGCCCGGAGCACGAGCGCGGCCCGGCCGAGGCGGCCGTGGACGGCGGCCTGCTGCCCTACGTGTCCAACATCCTGAGCCCGGCCGGCCAGATCTTCATGTGCCCGCTGTGCAACAAGGTCTTCCCGAGCCCGCACATCCTGCAGATCCACCTGAGCACGCACTTCCGCGAGCAGGACGGGCTGCGCGGCAAGCCGGCCGCCGACGTCAACGTGCCCACCTGCTCGCTGTGCGGCAAGACTTTCTCGTGCATGTACACGCTCAAGCGCCACGAGCGGACCCACTCGGGCGAGAAGCCCTACACGTGCACGCAGTGCGGCAAGAGCTTCCAGTACTCGCACAACCTGAGCCGCCACGCCGTGGTGCACACGCGCGAGAAGCCGCACGCCTGCAAGTGGTGCGAGCGCAGGTTCACGCAGTCGGGGGACCTGTACAGACACATCCGCAAGTTCCACTGTGAGTTGGTGAACTCCTTGTCTGTCAAAAGCGAGGCCCTGAGCTTGCCCGCGGTCAGAGACTGGACCTTAGAAGATAGCTCTCAAGAACTCTGGAAATAATTTTCTATCCCTCTCTCTATATAAATAATATATATATCGACACGTACATATATATACATAGATCTCTATCTAGTTGTGGTACGGTCTAAAAGCAGCCTTGTTTCCTGGAACTAAGACGTCGGGGTGTTGACTCGGTTTTGCACTTTAGAGTAGCATGAGACTCTCGCTAATTTAGCATTCTGGTAAAAGAGACTCTGGAGCAAGTCGGAGACTAGAGAGGGCCTTTTCTTTCGAGGGGGCAGGGGGAGGAAGCCAATAAGAACCTTTGAAACAGGTCGTCCTATCACAAGATGCTTTCACAGGGCTTCATTTTGTCGACACTGCATTGTCTTCTGAGCTCTCGCTCTCGCTCTCTCTCTCTCTCTCTCTCTCTTTCTCTTTTTCCACTTTGTTTTTGTTTTGTTTTGTTTTGTTTCGGAGTAGAGATCCCCTCCAGTTTTATTAGCCTCTCTATATGTCACAAATTGCATGAATCTTTTCTGGCTGTTGGAAACCTGAATGCTTTTAGACCCAAATGGGAGATTTCTGAGATGCTGGATTATCTATTTTTAAACAAGCAGTTGACTTAAAACTTTCTGTGGCAACTTCTGGTTTCCTGACGGTTCCCAATGAGAGAAATGCGGAAAGTACACTGGGCTCACTGGGACGCTGTCTTTGTGAAGGTTTGCTTGGGATGGAAAAGGATACTGCAGCTCCAGCAGTGTTGAACTGTGTGTTGAAAAATGTGAATTACTGTTCTTGTATACTGTAATTGATTACACGGGCTGGGGGGGGTGTCAAAGAACTTGACAGGTTGTGTTGATGCTCTTAGTTGAGTCTTGAAAAGTAAATATTAACGCTACAGAAATGCATGAGTTTCAATATATTTTTTGTCTTTGTTTGCATTGTATAACTTTAACGAGTGAGTTTAAAATTATTTAATTTCCTTAGAAAAACAAAATAGCACCGTTTGGGGAAAAAAAAACCTGGTGTTATGAAGAACGTAAATGCACTGTTTTTATTTTTATTTTATATAATTTAAATTGACTTTCCCACTGTCTTTAAGTTGAAACTGTTAAGCTGAATAAAAACTTAAGCTGCAAATTGATAACTTCGCTACATAACAAGGAAAATATAAATGTTTACAAACGGCTTAAAGATTTGCATGTGCAGTGTGCATTTGTAACAGACTTCTGATTGCACAGAACCCATGCCAGCTCAAAGTTTAGGGGTACACATTTACCCAGTGGAGCATTTTTAGAATAACTACTGCACAAATTGACAATAGGTCATTCTCTCTTTTTTTTTATTTTTGTTTTTGGGTTTTTTTTTTTGGCTCCCCTTTCTTTTTCTCCCCTTCTTCCTTAACCCTCCCTCCCTCCCCTCCTTCATCATCCCCCCCCCCCCCAACACCCACCCCCACCCCCACCCCAACTCATGAAAAGATTCTATGGACTGAAAAAGCCCCGGGCTGAAAGGACTGGCCTGCCTTGATTGACGTGGGGAAGGTGGGGAAGGGGGTTAGTAGACTATGTGTATCATGCAGCACAGGCTGCAGCCCAACGTGTGGTTTTTAATGACCAGCGCGCAGGGCAAAAGCATTTTGCACAGTGTTTGTTTTCCTGTCTTGCACTTACAAATAAGGTCTATGGGAGTAGCATGGAAAACGTTTGCTGTTTTTCCCTTTTTTTTTTTTTTTAATTGCTTTTGTTTAAAATTTGATCGCCTTAACTACTGTAAACATAGCCTATTTTTGTGCTTAAGATACTGAATGGAAAACTCCATTGTGTGTTGCTGGACTGTTTTGGAAATATTTGGTCAAATGTGTGTTAATTTGGCTGTAATGGCATTTAAAGCAAACAAACAAACAAAAAAAGCTGTGAAAATGGCCTTGGAGCATTATCTTTAGTTACTTGAAGAGTTTCTAGTTTGTTTTTTTTTTTTTTAAATACAGTTTATGTTAAAATAATTTTTATTAATTTAGAGGAGACAATCAATGTCTGAGAAAACGGACTTTCTTTTGGATTTTCTTTTTGTGGTCATTGTGAGTGATTGCTTTTCCCTTTTATTAGTTTCACATTCTTCCTTTGTTCTAAAACTTAGACTGACATCTAGCTTTGACAATCATAGTATGTTTTATTTTCCTGAGGGGGGAATAACTTATAATGCTGTTTAGTTTTGTACTATTGGTGTGTTGGTGAATTTTTAAACTGTGTGCTAACTGCAATAAATTATATGAACTGAGAATTTCGCGTGTGTTCTTTTCATTGTGATCTATCTACCCCATAGATCCTAAGTGTGTATGTACCTGGTGCCCTCGTTTTTAATATCCGTTCTATCCGGGGCTTACGAAGTTACTAGAATGCCTTATTAACGCCAACAGAGATGTGCAGTCATCTTGGCTTCTGGTCACTTAAGGGCCTCATGCACATTTTTAAAACGTGACCCGTTTTCTACAACCTAGATCAAGAGTGGGTGAATCTATAAAACTTCAAGGGGCAGTCTAGGCTTTTCATCATACCGCCTACAACAGCTGCTCATTCACACACACGCTGAGTCCCTCTCGCGGGTGATCTTACCCTGAGTCGGCCGGTCCAACCTATTCTGTGTTCTGGTGTAAGTGGAAGGCTGAGGAGACCGGATGTCTTCACTTGGAAGAGTGCTTGGCTAACAACTTGGAATTCTAGGCAATCCCATTAACAAGCATTCGATCGTTCGAGATGGGCTCCACGGGTCCTTTTTGTGGCTGGGAGAGCTCAGATGTTCCCAACTTTGAATTCTCAGAGTTTTACTTTGAAAATGCAGTTACAAGGACTCCAGACCCTCACTTTTGTGATCGTCCCGATTTTGTGATGGTCTGAGGCGTGTCAGGGTGAGAAACACTGCTGGTGGATGGACAGAGCACGCGTGGTCCCGGACAGCACTTTAGAATTGTCACACTCGGTCCTAAGTGTGCGTAGGGCCGGCGCAGACCTGAGAGAGTTTTTGTAAACCCTCAGATCTGTATCTGTCAGTACCTTCCAGCCTTTAGAGATACATATGAAGTTACAGTTTTACATGACTGCTGTCCAATAAAATACATTTATGTTATAAGGCCAATAGGAATGGGAATTTTCTTAACTTCCATAGAAAAAGTGAGATACAAGGTCCAGAGCTTGGAACTATACTTGTGAGCTCCTGGATGGCTTTGGTTGAGAATCCAAAAAGATTTTTTTAATCAGCGCAATTAGTAGTTTACTATTTGGAATCCCTGCATTTGTTTTTTTTTTTTTTTTTTTTTTTTGGTTGAAGCAGGATTTCTATTACACGTAACTCACACTGGGTTTTAACCAACCAAATGTTGTTTCACGTGAAAGAGGAATGTGTATTTGAACTCCACAGAATTATTTTTCAGCAGTTACAAGCTTATTTTTAAAAAGGGCTGGAGGTGGGGGTCGGTGCGGGGTGGGTGGAGGGAACTGGGGTAGAGAAGGTGGATTTTGTGTTTTCAGTTCCTGTAGTAACTGGTCATAGTCCCTCAAAACTTTCTGGTTTTGTTGAGATGTTGAGAGTTATAATTTAGTTTCACCAACTAGCATCTAATTTAAAATGAGCATTGTCTTAAACTTAGCTGGATATACTCATGAAAACAATATTTTGACGTGTGATTTGGAAGAAATAACTACTTAAAACATTTCTTGCAAACCTAGGACAGAATATCAATTACATAAATCGCCACATTTGTTAAGAGAAGTGAAGGAATCAGTTGTTCATTTGCTACATTTCAAAAAAAAAGGAAATTAATTTGTCATGTAATCACGTTGGAAACCATTCAAATTGATTCCCCCTTTGACATCTGGCTGATGTCTAAGTGTATTTTAACTATGTGATTTCATTTACTTTTGAAACCATCTGTTTTTTTAGGTAGTCAGTCATGCCCTAGATCACTGTGGGCCCAGCATTGTGTGTAAGCTGCACCCTAGGGAATATCCCAGAAGTATAAAATGTTAGGGATATTGGTTTTGGATTTCCTTTCTGGTTATTTATGCTATCAGATTAATGGGTGAATCAAGTAGAGTTTTTCTTTAACAGACTTGTCATGATTACCTATAAACAGGTTCTTGAGAGCCTAGAAAAAGGTGAACACCATGTTATAATTACACAAGGGTGCACATTAAAATGGTCAAAATATTCATTTTTCCAAGTAAATCTTTTGTTTTGAACTATCATCAAAGAAAACAGTTGAGTTTTTTACCCAAGAAGTCATGCTACTTAAAAAATCTTGAGTCTCGCAAGTTTCAATGAAACACAAGTACATAAAAATTAGACTTTACAAACCCCACTGTAGGAGACAAGAATTTTTTTTAAAGTCTTAAGATCTCAAAATTTCCTGTATTGTAGGACTATATTTTATTCCTAGAAAACTTAAAACATTCTTTGATTTCTAATATAATTGGGGAAACTTTTATATACCTCTGGTTAGGAAACTCAGATAATCTTATATTTCATTTGTAGACACTGACCTAAATTTTTGTTTAATTGTTTGTTACAATGTTTTAAATTGCTGATAAAGTGAATCAAGTAAGTGTGAACTTTGAAATCCAGGACGGAAGAGCTCTATCCTTTTCCTTAAAATCATTTGGCATTAACATGCTAGAGATCATACCATTTAAAAAATAAAATAATAGTTTTATTGTTTTCTTTTAAACAAATAGCTTTTTTAGGAGTTTTATTTTGGCCATAGTCCAAGTTTATTACACTGACAAAATTTTGTCCCTTATGTTAACATTTTTCTACCTTTTGCCAACAGTAACGTGGCAAAATATCTTCGTATGTGAGCCTTTGGTCTCAAATGTAGAAGTACCTATTTTTTTTATTTCAAGTCAACTCCAATTAGAAAGAAACATGTTTCTAACCTCCCCGCTCCTTAGATTTTCTTAACATTGTGAAGAGTTAGCTAAAGCAGTCAGATCTTACTGATGTCACTGGAGGTGTTTAGAAGTAGTCGTTTATTTTCACAGACATTTTAGAAATTAAACTTTTAGTATTTTTGCAAACTGATCCCTTAAAAATTATTTCTCATTTTTGTTAATTTCTTGTAAATGAAGCTAAACTCTTCAAATTTAAAACATTGTAACAAGAAAGGGTGAGGTCATAGAAATGAAACAGAAGCTTGAAAAGTTTCTCTTCTAAGCCCAAATACCTTAGTACACTCAATTGTTCAATTAATTATCCCGGTAACTTGGGCTCACAGCGTAGCTTTTTCTGAAAATAGTCAAGCCCTTGAGAGAAATCGGATTTTTGTTGAGAGAGACAAATATACCAGTCAACTTTTCTGATTTTATTTTAACATTTCCTAGTTGACTATGGATCACAATCGCTAGGTTTATGTGAATGTGGTATTTCCCTTGGCTGAAGGGTACTTTACAAAACAATTTTTGAAACTAAAATTTTCCTTGAATTTCCAGGCACTTTCGCCCTCTTTCTAGTCTTCGGGAATGGGTGTGCAGTTGAATCTGCCTTTTGCTATAGGAGGCATTCTCTCTGTTTGGCAAGAGAAGAGTGAAAACCCAATTTGGCTTTAAAATGTGGCACATTAGTCCGTAACAGTTTCAGTGAGGATATTTAGAGTGGCTTTGAGAGGCAGTATGACACCCATAGAGAGTCCCTTCACGGAAATGACTTATTTTACAGTGTGTTATAATCTCTGTAGTTAATCATTAAATCAGGTCGTTTTTATTAAATGTCAGTATGCATGCTTAATATGACTGCATAGGAATTGAAGAAGTCCTATTGGCCTAAATATCGAAGTTTGATAAGAAGTACATTTGTAGTTAGTATGAGGTGGTGTATGGAAAATGTATCTGAATATTAGGAAACATTTAGAGGGTAGATTAAATCTGGTGTTTCAGTACATAATGCTTATACAACAGTACTGAACTTGAAGGAATGGGAAAAGTTTATTTATGTGTGCTATGCCGGGCCCAAGCTAACTCTGACATGTGACAGAGCATAAAGGAATGCATCTTAACCGTGTGTGATTAAAAAATATCCATTACTTAGAATACTCATAAAGAGGGGTGTATTTACTTCATTGAAAAAATACTACTCAATGCAGTGTGCACTTTACCTCTGAAAGGATTAAGAAAGACACTAACATTTTTTTGTATGTCGAATGCTCTGAGATGATCTTTGATCAAAGGAAGAACATTCAGGCTTTTCATGGGAATCTCTTACATTTGTTTTAAAAAGCAGACTAAAACTATACATATATCTTTTCTGTGGACCACCTCCTTGGAACCGTATCGTGTAAACAAGCTGTTTGGTAATATTGAAATGCCTCTTTCATGTTTACTGGACAGACGACAATGCTTCCTAAGGATGTCTATTTGGACAATTTTCAGAAAAGCACAATGGTATACTAATGGAGAATTAAAACATTTAAGAAAAGTATTTCTTGCTTGTGAGCCACAGCCACGGAAGTTAGTGAAACAGTGTAAAAAAAAAATCCATTTCTCCTGCTTTACACTGTTTCTCTGTGTAACTTACAGTCCTCACCGGATAGAAGTTTGAGCACAGAATCATATCCCAAGAAGATCAAATTTATAAAGTTATTTCTATAACTAACTTCCTTTGAGAAAGACAGCCTCTCCAGGATGGGCCGGGAAGGGACAATGGTGCAGGTTTACAATCAAAGCACAGACACGATACATTTAAGATTTCAGGATCCCCAAGACTTCGCAACTGAATAAACCCAAAGAAGCTGGAGGGGGTGAGGGGTGCAGACGGAATACGGGAATATGCCTTTACGTTCTTATTTCTGCTGAGACCCAAACTGAAATTTCTACTTCATATAATGTCCTCTGTTTTCTCCATGTCTCCATGTCCCTCCTATAGAGGGTAAAATTTTATGCAAGGAGTGGTTTTGACACCACTCTGCACCCATGAATTTTCCAACCCAGTCGGTGTCATGTCTGAATTTCTACCATCGTGAAAGAATGGAAACGACTTTGAAATGAAAACTACATTGAGATTGGCCGTATTTGCCAGTCTGCACCAGCAAACTACATGGGCGGGCTGGGGGGGGGGCGGGGGTGGGTACGGGCAGAGCACTCGGACGAAGGAGCTGAGGTATTTCCGGGGACTTATTAAAACAAATGACACTGAACTGCATGAAATCCCTAGGTTAAGAGAAAACAAAATTAGAGGGGATGTTGGGGCACAGTGAAGTTTTGTTTTTCATACTAAGTGTGGAGTCTAGAAAATGTGGTGATTTCTCACATTCTATTTATATGTTATTTTACTTGAGGGATGCCTCAGAGCAGTACTAGAATCACTTATGTGCAAAAGGGGAGGGAGGGAGGGTTTGTCATCATTTTTGTTCCATTTGCTTCGTAAAGGTGCTTATCTTGCAGTATAAATAATACTTTAGTCAAAATACAGGCGGGTTTGGAGGCTTGACCAGCATGGAAGGATTTTAATGATTGAAGTGTTTCCGTTTAAAAGTCAGTCAAATGATGCCCTTGAAGGCAATCAATCCTCACATTGTTATTCTTACTTAATAATACATATATAATTTTTTCCTTCTCCAAAAATAACAGAACTTTTAAGCATTATAAACAAAAACAATCCCAGGCTTACTTCTGTATCCTGAATTTTTAAAATTTGCATTCTGGACTGAATGTTCTTGAAATAATGAATTAATTTTGTTATTCGGATTGTAACAATCTAATGGCCAGAATTTGAAAATAATCTAATGGTCCAATTATTCTCCATCATTTGAAGACCTGTATTGAGTGTCGGATACCCTCCCCTACAGACTGCTGTAGCACATGGGCTTCCACAGAGACCCATCTAAAATCACAAAAACTCAGAGCTTGAAGGAACAAAAGTGATTTCCAGTTTATTTATCCTGGGCATAGAGGGGCAGGTGCAGAGCTAGGCATAGGGGAGGGGAAGGAACTGAAAGGATTTTGCAAACATTTCATACATTCCCCAAGCCATTGACCATCTATCATTTCAGACACGAGGTTTTCCTCTCTTTAGAAGCACACGAAGGGTGAATTCCTCGCTCTGGGCACATCTTTGGTGGCGTCTGAATCTGAAATCTACATTCTGGTTATGCCCAGGGGATAAACCTTGCATCACGGAATTATATGTTTACCACCATTGCGCTTACCATTGTCTGCTGTGTGTATTTACAAACCGAACCCAAGACTGGAATTCTACGATGTCTCTTCCTGGCTTCGAGCCTATCAACTATTTTAAAAACATCACAGAAGAACACTCTCTGCCAGTGTCAGAGGTAGGCATGTCTTGGGCCCTCTGCCTTAGGCTCTCCAGGAGCGGAAACCCTGGCAGAAGTCTACTGACTGACACGCTCTCTCTCTCTGCTCCCGGCCACAAAAAGAGTTGCTTGGGTTTCCAAAACATGTTATTTGTTCAACCACAACGAGGCCCTGCTTCTTGCAGGGCTACTGACTATAGGGTTGACAGACCTGTCGCTGGCCATTTGAGAGGGAGAGAAGAAACATGGCGGCATGGCCGGGTGGCAGCCAGACAGAAGCCTCGAAACTCATTTTGCCGCCCAAGTGGGAGAACTGAATAGTTTTCCGCTTAATCTGAAAATTGGCCTCAGTTCTTGGAATGTTTCTCACCTCCTTCTCTCAGGATCGGCTGCTGAACAGAAGACTGAGGAGAAATTTGCAGAAGGTCTACCAATGACACGGAAGGGACCGTGCCCTGACACCTTCATTTTTCCGTTTCTGAGACCAGAGTAATATGCCCACCTCACCTTCTTCCTTAGAATAATGTGACCACAGATGTGCAAAACGTTAGGCTCAGAGACAAGGGGCTGAGTCTGTCATCTGAGGTGACATCACTGTTATGACAATTATTATTTCTTACCCTGAGAGGAAGTTTCTCCTTAGCATCCAGCCTTCTTACCAATGTGGATTGTGTTCAAGGTGGAATTTTATGATTTTAATCCATGGAGCACTGAATGCCTCAACTTTATTTCAGTTTTAAGCAGGCCTGGAGGAAAGCAACCTCTAAGTGCAGTGCAAACAGGAAAGGAGCACAGTCATGGGAACGGTTGCACATTCCCAGGTGGGCTGGTAGGTGGTCCACACGTTTACCTACACGAACCTTGTGTAACTCACATGCCACTGTTGGTTCCTCTGCCAAATCTCTCAAAGCCTTTTCAACTCTCTGATGATCTAATCCAAAAACCCAAGTGGAACACAGATACTTTTTTTCCCCTTTAATGTTGAAGAGACCAAGACGGAAGCTCTGGTTTACGTTTACACTTGCGTCATAATATAAACAACAGCATGATTAATATATATCACGATAACGAACAGGCACCGCTCCCCAGGGAAGCACACAGATTAAAGTGATTCGCCCAGAGCCTTCAGTGGGTTCCTCCGATCTCACCAAGAGAAGGTGGAACACGCCAGATCAGAGCTCGCAGCCTCTCCGTTTCTGGCCTCACATCACCGATGTGCTTGCTATGTTACGTGTGCCTAGAGCCACGCTGTGGCACGATGATGAGCAAGTCCCTTTAGAGGAAGATGCACCTGTTCAAAGTCCACACCTTGAAGAAACGCAGAGCTGCTGTGCTCCTTTTAGGGAAACTTTGAGTAGCTATTTATTGCCTGGAATAAACTTACGGTCCGTCTTGCCCATGTAAACAGGCGTCGGAAAGCCCTTTCGGAGTGTCCGCTTGGCTCTTTGATGCAGTGCCACTTTACAAAAGGATTCCTGCCACACTCGTCTCTTTTTCTGTTCCTCCTTTCTCCCCTTGATATAATGACGCAAATCTTCCTTTTTATTTTATAATTTTCGTAGATTTTTTTTTTTAAAAGGTCATGACTTTAAGAAGACACGTTTGGTGAAATAGGTCCTTTTGGTTGATGTATTTAAGAGTTTGGGTTAGGAAAAAGTTGAAAAACAAGAACCAAAAACAAACAGGTCCCCCCTCCCCGCCTCCCCCTTCCCCCCCGCCGCTCAGTGCCATAGACAAGAGTCCAAAGGACATTAGCTGCCCCATTGCACACATTGGAAAGGAGAGTTTGCTGTGAGCTCAGTCCTTCTAATAGACTGGCAATTTTGTGAAAGGTTTAGGGGATTTTGTTTAACCATTTCTGCATGTGTTTTTAATGAGCTCATGATGGTTTTAACAAAGGCCAGGTTGTGCGTTTTGCGGCATTTTCTGACCTGATCCCTCCCTGCTGAGCCGGGGAGTGGGCACCTGTGCTCTGCTCCTGGCTCACCTATGGGAGTCAAGGTGGTGGGGCCATCTCCGGGCCTGTCTTCGTGCCAGGGATGAATCATGCAGTAGGCAGAGCGGAAGGAGCCTCTTTGTTGACAGCTTTCCATCTGGACTTTGGATACGGCTGATGGTTCACGTAGAGCGTTGGTTAGCTGGAAGGGACTAGGAGAGTCCGCTCCTCCGTAAGGGATCAGGAGCGTGCAAAGCCCCAGCAAAGAATGGCCCCAGATTTCATCTGCAAAGCTCAGAGAAGCATCTCACTCCCTGAGGTTCAGGTACCGAGGTCCGTGAATGTGTATGACTGCGGCTTTGACACGCCGGTGTTCAATAGTCAATAGGTCATTTACAGCCCCATTCACATAATCCGACTGGAGTCCGTCTGAATAAATTCATCAAGCTCAGGTGGCCAAGAGCGAACCCCTTCCGTGTTTAATAATTAAAATAAACAGGGCTATTGAGATGAATTTCAGTTTGTCATGTATAAATGTAAGAGACTCCATAAGGGATGGTGTTTTGTGATTCATATAGAAATATGATGGATGTATGATACGTTTTCCACAGCTATTTAAGAAAAAAAAGATTATCTTAGTCATGGGGTAAAGTTATGTGATGCATTGCACCATCCAGGCTGTGTCTGGGCCAGTACAGATTTTTTTTTTTTTTTTTTTTGTGAAAGATTACTTCTTGGCAAACTAGATATGCAAACGCCAGAATACAGTAAAACCACATTTAATTGGACCTACTTGCCAACTTCTTGAACACAGCTTGGATTATTCCACGGGAGAGGTTGCTTCTGTTAAAAGCTGGCGGGGGGGCGGGGGGAGGAAGTGGCATATTGACAAGGCTTCAGATAATTTTTTTTTCACTTGAAGTACAATTATGCAATGAGCCAAGTTTGGAAGTATTTTACTATGTTTAATAATTATTATTCAAGATATTGTAAAACATATGCATTTGTTAAGGGGAATGTAATGGGAGTGAAATCATGTCATAAATTATACTTCGGATTTATTTTCCCTATTTTGTGTTTTTTTTTTTTTTATTTGATAGCCTTCCAAATTGGTTCTAGCCAAAACCATGCACTCTAATACATACCATACTTGATATCAAAGTGAGAATATGAGTAATTTATAGAACCCGAGTGAGAACAGTTTTCTTCTCTTAGCCAGCTTCTGCCACCTCTATTCAGGTACCAGCCGACACATCCAACAGCCAGTGAGATAATAGGGATCAAGAAGTCCTCCACGTAGAGGAACTGCCACATCCTTCTCAACAACAGAAGACTGCAAGTCCACTCAGCCTGGCCACGTCTATTGTTCGAGTGTCTCTCCTTCACACAGGAGGATGACTATTTCTTTAAGTGTGTGTAAGTCTGGGAGAATCGCACGCTGCTCCCTCTCCCGAGGTGTGAGTGGGGACTCCCTGACCACCCACGATGTGCTCAGGTGAGTCTGAGCTCTGGGCGACGCTGTCACCCCGAACTTGGGAAGCTTGAGAAGGCATCACATCAGTTTGCTTCCCATCTTGAGCTGAAACAAATTTATATTGTTTTTGCAGTCTCTTTTCCAAGGGAGAGAAAAGAAAAAAATTGCCCCTTGCACTTCCTGAAACTGAACAAAGGTGCCATCGCTAAAGATTAGCAAGACGCTACGGATTTGCACCGAACCCCACCTGCTCTGTGAAAACCCCACGGTTTTCTCACAATCCCACTCAAGCTGCTGAGCAATTGGGCCTTGTCTTCTGAGTGTGGTTATTCGTCAGCTTGACTTCTGTTTGCTCTGCCGGTTCATTGTTTTCTCATGCCATGCCACAGCCAGCGACCGGGAGAGGAGAAGGCAGAGCCTTGGGGCCGGCTCCTGGGCCCCTGCAGAGGGGCAGACTTTCCCGGCGGGCAGACAGATCGGCGGCGACCCTAGGTGTGTTTTGAACGTGTGCCCGGGGCTCACGGAGCCTGATGCAGCTTTGCTGCTGTGTGGGGTGGACTGCAGCAGTGCGAGCCTTGTGTCTGCAGAGGGGACATGAGGACATCTGGACCGTGTCCCTGCGAGCAGGGCTTTTGCTGCAGGCCTTTGAAAATCCTGCCGCAACGGCCCCCAGCGCCTTGGAACTTTCTCCCTGGAGAATTTAGAAGAGCCGGTGGCCTTGATTTCTTGGCCATCTACAGCCTCCACACGTGCGGGGCTGTCCCTGAGCAGGGTGATTCAGGGGGTCCAGGAAGCGTTTTGCACAGCCCTTCTCTCTAAGAGCCTAACACTAGGACTGGGGTCATGCATGCCTCTCTCCCGTCCTCAGCCACCTAGCTGTGCTGTCTTGAACAAGTGACTTCATCTCTCTGGGCTTCTCCCCACACACACCGCACTCCCCCCCCCCCCACCTTCATCTTTAAATAAACCTCTTGGACCATGAGACTCTGAGGTTCTTTTCAGGTCTAAATTCTTGGGCTTTTCTTTTTCTTTTTCTTTTTCTTTTCACCTGTTTAACTGCAATGCTGACTGAGCTTGGGCTGATTAACAAGAAAATATTTTCCAGGTAGAATAGAAATGGTGACTAGCTCATTGCCATGAAAGGCACGCTCACTCAGATAAGGGAGGACACGGGCAGGGTGGGTGAGCATTTCCACCGGCCTTTGGATTTTTAATCTCTAACTGTATTTACAAGTGCCCGTGCTTCCTTGTGTCTTTTCGAGCCCAGCGGGTCTAGGGTCCTTTTCTGTTTTCTGATAGCAGGAAGCTGAGAGGTCCTGGGTAGATGGTAGGCAAGAGCTCATCTAGTTCCAAGGTCTGTTTACACTGCACCCTACCTGCTTTTGCGAAAGTGATGAGGACCATATGACCCTTGCTGTGGTCCCTCATCGTCTTAACAAGCGGTGAACACGTGCAGGGAACACCAGGCTGGGCAATCATCCCTGTCAGTCCTGCAAAGCGGTTTTTTGCTTGTTCAGCTCCTCATGGAGTCTTGGTTGGACAGCTCCCCGGCCACCTTCCAGCACAGGACAGGGCCTTGCGTATGAAAAGGCTAATTCTGGTAGCTTCCATAGGAATGGGCACACCAAAGACCATTGCCGTGGGTTTCGTTCATGGAATTTGGAGTGTCCCAGGGGACTGGTCATAGGTCTACAGATCAAAGACCATTTGATGTTGATCATGAAGAGAACACACCACACTCATAGATGGACTCTGAAATTAAAGAAAACCCAATTCTTAGTGACTGTCATAAAAATCCCATGTTACACCATTCACAACCAGACCACTGACCTAGTCATCCCCTGTATTTCTAGCATGTACCTAATCCATCCCAGAATGAAGGAAAACCCTACCAGAGTGTTGCGTGGGCGGGGGTGGGGAAGAAAAAAAAAAAACAGCCAAGAGAATGATTGTGGACTCATTTGTACAAGAGTCTAACTCAAATATTTCCCCTTTTATTTTTTTCATTCTGAAGCCACAAAGCAAAATGGTTGCCGAATTAAAGATTAGCATGTAAGTAAGATCGAAATAGGACTACATTCTTATATTAGTTAAAATTCTTTTGGTTGCAAGGAATAGAAATCCATCTTAAGCTAGTTAAGCCAAAAAAGAATTTTATTATAAGGCTACTTGGATTCAGTGGAATCCGAAAGAGGAATACGGGAGGCCTTGGGAGCAGCTAGAATTAGGAGCTCAAAGGCTGTCAGGCTTTCTTCTCCCTTCCCTGCCTCTGATTCCCGTTCTGCTGATTGGCATTTTCCATTCCTCAGGCCACATGGCGGGACAGGCTGCCAACTCCTTCTGCATTTCCTTGTCTTCATCTTCAGACTCCCAGGGAGAGGCCGATGTCTCTTGTCAGTTATAGTTCCCAAATCCTGGGGGAGAATTCTGGTTGGGCTGTATGGATTGGGCGCCCACCTCTCAACCAATGGGAAGTGCCAAGGGCAAGGCCCATTGTACCAACCTGAGGTCCCCGACCTGGAGCCCCCAACCCCTGCACTCGTGCTGGGGTGGGGGGAGGGGCAGGGGCGTGGTCCCCAGGGGGGCGGGGAGACACTTCCCTGCAATGAGGCAGGTGCTGAGCTAACAAAACAGCAGGGGACTGCTATGTTCCTCTACAGAAATTAAAGGGAAACAATGAAAAAAATATTATTTACCTGAAAGTGAGACTAATATATTCCCCTTTGTGCTCTAACAACCGTTATTAATTTCTAATCCATAGCCAAATAGTAAAGTGAACTCATGTCTGTTTTCTAAAGTATAAAATATTCATTAATTTTCATTTAGCTTAGTTTATCTGACCTCCCTCAAGTTACCTATCATTTTATAGTCTTAGAGCATGTTCATGTACTTTTTGGTGAAATCCTTACCTGGCTCATCCCGGTGAGGCCACAGAATTCAGTTGTTGACCTTATCTTTCAGCTATTTGATCACCATCCAGGTGTCCTGTGAGTGAGGCAGGGGGTGATCAGACAACAGAACACACTGAACAAAGACACTTCTCGTTGAGGACGTAAGGAGACTGTGCAATGTAAGCTCTGTGTTGGCAGCAGGCAGCACACGTGTGTTCTCTATCTGGGGACACAGGAATCCCAGAGTCCAGAATGGGGGAGGGGCTGGGAAGGCCAGTGTTGGTTGATTTGAGTGAGGTGCTCAGAGCCAAGGTGTTGACTACCAACAAAGCTGTGTTAACCCTCTCAGGTGTCTCCAGGGTCACAGCTGGGAAATGCGGCTGCCTGTTGGGAAGAGAGACTGGCACCCACGGACTGAGGTAAGAGACACACTCAGATAGTTTTAAGTGGAAGACACAGGCTGTTTGGACGTATGACTCCTCACTCCTTAGGTACTTCCTGTCCCATTGCTAAAGATGCAAAATACTCAAGGTTTGAAGGAAGCCACTGGTTAGAGTTAGGTCTTCAAGGCCAAGGTAGAGGAGCCTCCTTGATTCACCGTGTCTCAAACTGTATAGAAAAAAATATGAGTATTTTAGGTACTGTGGATTTCACTGATGCTTTTTTTTGTTTTTTGTTTTGTGTGTGTGTGTGTGTGTGTGTGTGTGTGTGTGTGTGTTTGCCCAAATTATTGTAATCTGCATTTGAGGAACTTTGGAGCCTGACAAAGCACGTTCCTCTTTTCTAGCCTTTGTCGTTGGTCGTCCCCTCCTCCTGTGCACCTCGTGAGAAGCAGCTGGGAAGCCAGGATACAAGAGTTTGTGCTACAGAGGCAGGCAGAACGGGGTTCAGGTTCAGCCTTGGGCCAGCTTTTTGTCTCTACAGCAGAGAACCCACAACTGCCCCTCAGAAGGACCTTGAGGACTGGCCAGATGGCACCTTTAAGGCAACAGAAGCATTGCACCTGCCAGGACCCATCCAGTCACAAATGACAGAAAATGAACTCAGACTAGCTGGAAATGCAAAGGAAATTATTGACTCACATGTCGGAGGAGTCTGGGGGTGGCAATGGCCTCGGGGGTGACTGGGCATGAAGACTCAGGTGACAGCATTGGGTTCTGTCTTTCCCCTCATTCTCTCTTTCCCCTCCCCACCCCCTTTCTTGGGTTCACTGTCTTTACAGCTATAGATGGGCTTTCCTCACATGATGGGGGAGCTGGGTGTGGACAAAGATGACACTAGCTGAGCTCGTCCCAGGAAATGACCCCAGAGGGAAGAGAATGGCGTCTTCTGAACATCCACCCTGTTAGTATAAGCCTTGATTCAAGCTTCCCAGAGGAGGAGGTAGAAGATGCAGGAGTTCTGGAGAGCCCTGAACCCAGACACGAAGATTTCACCAGGGAGCCAAGGACAGAAGTAGTTTCTGCTCATGGCTTCCTGTCCAGGGAAGACAAATTTGACTTGGGTGTGGGATGGTAGGAAAAAAGGGATACGGCAGAGGGCAAATATTTATTGACCACTGTGCACTTGGCCCTGGGGGTACAGCAAGTCCCTGCCCTCATAGAACTTACTGGTTAATGAAGGAATTAAGGAAAAAATGTTAGTAAAGCATTGTAAGCATTATGAAGAGAGTACACGGCAAGTTCAAACACAGAGTAAGGGGAGTCCAACCTGGCTGCTGTGTAGCAGAATAAGGGGGTGGACAGTGTTTGGGGCAGAGGGATCAACATGTGCAAAGGCCCAGAAAGAGAACCAGGTGGCTTTAAGGAGCCCGTCAGTTTTTTCCCCAGCTAGTCCGAATGGCTGGAGCACTGAGGGTTCGTTTTCTGAGGCCGCTGGAGCAGATTACCACAAACTCGGTGGCTCAGAACAACAGAAATGTACTCTCTTGTGGTTCTGGAGGCCAGAAGTCCAAAATCAAGATGCCAGCAAGGCTGGACTGGGGCGGGGGGATCTTTCCTGGCCTCTTACATCCCAGCCGCTGGCAGTTCCCGGCACTGCTTGTGTCTATACCATCCCATCCCTGCCTCCATCCACACACGGCTCTCTCCTGCACGTTCATATCTTCACCTCTCTTGCTTCCTAGAAACACTTATCATTGGGTTTAGGGCCCACCCGAGGAATGTGGGGTAATCATCTCATCTCAGGACCCTTAACTTAGTTATATATGCAAAGACCCTTTCTCCAAATAAGGCCACATTCACAAGGTCGGGGTGTTAGGAAATGGACATACCTTTTGGGGGCCACCATCCAATGCAGGACAAGAACAACAGATACTCTGGACTGAGAGGCAAGGCAGGTCCTAGGAAATCGGGACCTCATCCTCCAGCAGGCCAGTGATGTTTCACACTGCGTTTTGGAAGGAATACCGTGGTTGTTTCGTGGAAGCAGACTGGAGGTGGGCACTGAGAAGGAAGTAGGGCTGTGGTCTATTGGGAGGCCACTGCTGTGGCTCAGGAGGGAGGAAGAGGGGCTGCGCTCAGGAAGTGGCTGAGCCAGGGACGGAAAGAGGTGGATCATAGATCTGCATGGGAAAGCGGGTAATGGGACTTGGGGATCAACTGGTTGCAGGGTGGCAGGTGGCAGGACACAAGCAGGGGATTGTCATAGATAATGTGTATGGTTATGCTATGTACCCTGCATGTTCATTTTTCCCAGGGGACAGCCCTGGGAGAAGGAAAGAATGTTGGCTTTGGAATTGCCTAAACCTGGGTTGAAATCCTAATGCTTTTCACTTTCCAGCTTCTTGACCTTGACTGTGTTTCTTATTTTCTCTGAACCTCAGTTTCCTCCTCAATAAAATGAAGATATAATACTGACTTCATAGGGCTCTAGGAAGAAGGGAAAGTCACCATGCAAAGGGCGCCTGGCCCGGAGCCCAGCACCACATGGGCACCCCAAAAGTGCCAGTTCCCCCTCCTTCCCTTGCTTGACCAGCCCCCTCTCTTGCAGGGGCTCTCCCCTATCCCCGCCATGGTTCAGCTCCTCCCACCTCCCATCTCCCTCCCATCTGCTTCCTGGCGAGCTGCCTCCTCACCTGCAGCCCCTTCCTTCCCAGGACCTGCCTACAGATTACCCTCTCACTGTCCCAGACCTTCTGCAAATACTCTCCCGCTTGTTACACTGAAGTAGCCTAGACCGTGAAAACAAACAAGCTGTGACATGGGTGGTCTCAGCTCCTTGAAGAGGGAACTGAAGTGCTTGTTTCATTTAGTTCCTGCTGCATTTCATCCATTCACTCATTTCTTCCTGCATTTCTGCATCCACTCCCTCAACAAACATGTAGAGCGGGGGCGGGGAGGCAGGAAGGGGCAGGCCTGACAGGACCCACAAAGCTGAACGAACTGTGGCTCCACCTCCTGCAGTTTGCTGATTCTGCTGGGCCACCAACCTTCTCTCCCCTTGTGGATTCTCCTGATGTGCCAATTTCATGGCTTCGCTATGGCTTTGAAATCTCCACAGGTAAACTGAGGGGAAGCATGAATTAGATGCCCTGAGTCTAATCCAGAAATAAGAGTCCCAGGAGGTGGCAGGTGTCCCCTTAGATAGCACATCCTCTCCATCCTGCCTCTCAGGCAGATTTCTAGTCTCGTCCACAACATTGTCCCCAGCCTATCTCTTGCCACAACCTCACTCCCACTTCTGCTCATTGCTCTTCATCTGGTTGGCTGAGAGGGCAGGGCTAATCTTTTATTTACTTAGAGCCATGTTTTTTTTAAAGTTTATTTATTTAGTTTTGAGAGAGATAGAGAGAGGCAGAGAAAGAGGGAGACAGAGAATCCCAAGCAGGCTCCATGGTGTCAGCACAGAGCCTGACATGGGGCTTGAACTCAGGAACCGTGAGATCAAAGTGAGCTGAAATCAAGAGTTGGACACTTAACCAGCTGAACCACCCAGGCATCCCTACTTAGAACCATGTTTTAGGAGGGAGGGTACAAAAACCCGCATAGTTTTCAAGGACTGGCCATGCACAAAGTGGAAAGGATCTACCACATTCTGCCCTCCTGGGGGTTTGGCTTGCTCTTTTGGGGAGTGGGGAGGCCTCTGCTTTCTGCCTCTAGGCTGCCTGCCTCATGGTGCTCTGGGGAATTTATACAAGTAAATGCATCCTGATGGGATCACATGTGTCAGGAACCCTCTCCATAAAGGGATGGTCTCAAAGACTTGCAGCAGAGGTTACGAGACGCTGATTCAACCCACCATCTCACACATGCTGTCTTGAGGAAGGGGGAGATGGTGTGAACTCCAGGAAGGCATACATGCTATCTTAAGGACAGGGGAGATGGTGTGAACTCTGGGAAGGTGGAAACTTCAGAAAGAACATATGAATAATTTTATTCATTGGCACATTCATTTATTCCATCAGCATCATTCAAGACACCATGGGGCTTACCAAAAAGAAGAAGAAATTGTCCCTGTCCTGGACGACCTCAAAGAATCAAGAGTCAGACGCTTAACTGACTGAGCCATCCCAGGCACCCTCTAACAATGTTTCAAGATAGGTAAAAACACCCATTTCATAGATAAGGAAACTGAAGTGCACAGAGTAACTTCTCCAGGAATCACAGTTTCCAACCCAGTTGTACTGACTCCAACACTTATTAAATGTGCTTGTCAAAATTTAATTTAGGGGCACCTGGCTGGTTCAGTTGGTTGAGTGTGGGACTCTTGATCTTGGGGTCATGAGTTCAAGCCCCACGTTGGGTGTAGAGCCTTCTTTAAACATTTGTAAATTAAAAAAAACAAACAGATGATGGGGGTGCCTGGGTGGCTCAGTGGGTTAAGTGGTTGACTTAATTTCGACTCAGGTCATGATCTCATCATTCATGAGTTCAGGTCCCATGTCAGGTTCTGTGCTGACAGCATGGAGCCTGCTTGGGATTCTCTCTCTCCCTCTCTCTCTGCCCCTCCCTTGCTCTCACTCTCTCTTTCTCTCTTTCAAAAATAAATAAATAAACATTAAAAAAACCGATGAAAGGGAATTTGGCACATCACAAAATGTTTTTCCTTTCGCAAAAGAATTCAGTTCTTCAATCCTTTAAATTTTAAGTGATTCTAGAACCTTCACTATAGAGTTTTCACTCACCTGACTTACCTCCAGAATTTCAGGAACATCCCCGACTGGCGGCATGAGGCGTTGCTGGCTGAGCTGTTTGCTGCTCTTTCTAGAAGAGTATGTGGCCAGAGTCTTTGGTCTCATTTGCTGATTCCAAAGGTTGATATGAGAAGGCCCCAACACAGAATTTAGAGCCAGAAGGGAATTTAGAGTCTCTCAGCAAAATCTCTCATTATCAGGCATGGGCACTGAGACCCAGAGAAGTTAGGGGACTGGCCTGAGGTCACACAGCTGGTTCGTGGTGGGGAGAGGAGATTTGATTTTGCCCAGTGTCCCTTCTGCCATTCAGTGCTACACAGCACAGTAGAGGAGCTGGCTCTGCCCCCCGGTTTCTGTGGCCCATGGAAGTGCTAAGAATGATCACAGTCACCTCTATTTGATGGAACAACCAACTACCATCATTTCCAGCAGTTTCCACATCCTGGGATACCCACAGCCAACTATATGTACCCTTTGCCAGGAGTCAGACGTCCCTGGTGCCGTGTGGGCGAAACCCGGTGAGCAACCTTGCCCGTTTCGGCCCCGCTGCTATACATTAAGGGATCAGTTTACATTTAATTGAAGTTTGACCTACCCTGAGCTGAGGTGGCCTTGCTTTGGCTTTCTGAAAAAGGCATGCAGCTTTGGCCTGAGAGTTTTGAGTTTCACAAAGCGGGTGCCAGTACCTGAGGGAGACTGCCCTTATTGCTTTCCAGAGTCTTTCTGAACTGAACCTAAAAGTCTGTGTGTTTGCCTCCTCTGCTGTTCCTTTCTCAGCCGAGGGCAGCTCCTGAGTCTGCAAGGCTTGGGGAGCTGAGGCTCGTGGAGAATAAACTGTGTCCCCTTCAGCGCTCGGGCCATTACTCACCATGGGGGACATTCTCTGGAAGTAGAGGATGATGCGAGGAAGGGCTCGGCTGTTACTACCATTGCTGATGCTCACTCAGGCTTCCACACCTGCACCTCCGGCAGACAGGGACCTGGAGGCCAGTGGACGGGATCCTGGGAGGGAAGCGATGGCGTATGAAGGTTAGTCAGTGACATAAATCAGCCCACAGCCCTGTCAGGCTCGGCACCTTGCCCCTGCCTGCAAAGTCCTTCCCGCTCTCTGACTCTGGAAATCCTAACTGCCCTTCAGGCCCCGCCTTCCCCCGAGCTCTGCACAACCTCTGCGTGCGTTGCCTGCCTTTATTCTCACACGCTGCCTTCTCTGGGGTCCACTCCTGGCCTCGGCCGCTGAGACCCTACTCTGAGTCACTTGACATTGAACATCCCTTTAGATCCTCACATCGACCTTATGCAGTAGATGTTTTCCCCTCGTGATGGATGAGGAAACAGGGTTCGCAGGAGGTAAGTGACTTGTCCAAGGTCACCCAGGGAGTGACAGCGTGGAGGCAGGCTCAGCTCCTCTGTTCCCCAACACCTGCTACAAGGGCTGCTTGCTGGCACTGGGGTAAGATGTGGTCCCTGACCTTCAACCAGTAACGTGTCTGGGGGATGTGGGAGCTTTTCTTTTCTTACACATACATTTCTGTTTTGCAAATCTTTCCCAACAAGGCTGCATCACTTGCGTCATTGAAAATCACGTTAATGATCGCTGACTGTAGACAGGCACTTACTGAGCCCTGGACAGGTGTCATCTTGCTGGGTGAGGCTCCTGTGATCGTCATCCTTGCTTTCTAGAGGAGGAAACCAAGCTGAAGAAATGTGAAATAACCACAGTCACACAGTCAAGAGCAGCAGAGCCAGGAGGCCCAGGGAGGCCTGACTGAGCTTTTCCAAGTGGAAATGAAACTTTGTCTTAGGAATAAAAGGAGAAATCCATTTAATAAGAAATGTGCAGAGTAGGCAAATCCACAGAGACAGAAGCAGATTAGTGGGTGCCAGGGGCTGGGGTGGGGGTGGTGGATGGGGACTGGCCTTCCTTCCAGGGGATGGAACGTCTGGAACAAGATAGTGGCGATGGCCATACACCATCGTGAATGTGCTAAATGTCACTAATGGTAGATTTTATGTTTGCATTTTATCACAATTTTGAAAGTATAAAAAAAAAAACCCAGGAAAGGGAGAAACTACTACTGACCATTTCCAGGGACAGTCTACATTCTGGAAACTTTTTTTCAAGAAGGAATATGGTTTCTTAAAAAATTAATAGCAAGTGGGGAGCCTGGGTGGCTCAGTAGGTTAAGTGTCTGAATCCAGCTCAGGTCATGATCTCACGGTTCGTGAGTTCGAGCCCCACATCAGGCTCTGTGCTGATAGCTCAGAGCCTGGAGCCTGCTTCGGATTCTGTGTCTCCTCTCTCTCTCTCTGTCTCTCTCTGCCCTTCCCCCGCTTGCACTCTCTCTCGGTCTCTCTCTCAAAAATAAATAAACATTTAAAAAAATCCATAAAAGCAGACTAAGAAGAGGCCCATGGGGATGGGCAACCCCGAGGACCAGATAATCAGATGGCCATTAGAAGTACTGAGTTTACAGAAGGGTCTACAGGTTGAAAAGTCTCACTAAGAGTCACAGTGCACCGAGTGCCAAGGGCGGTATGTGGACCGTTTCATCTGATGCTCATCAAAATCCTGGGCATCACTGCCTTTATCACACCCGTTTCACGGATGAGAAAACTGGGGTGTAGACAGGTTAAATGACCTGCTGGAGGTCATGATGCCAGTAAGTGGCAAAGCTGGACTTTGATTCCACGCGGTGTGACCTCTAGGTCCACACTGGGAACTGTAGCCCTCAGAGATCTGTGTTCAGTCTTGTTACCTATGCGTGCAGCACGGTCCGATTTAACTCCATGAAAACACTCCCACCTTCACCCTTCCTGCTTTCATCAGTAATAACTTGTCCAACGGGGATAAGTGCTTCAGAGATATCGGGCTTAGCGAAACTGCTGAACACAGGAACCCCAGCCAGGCAATGCCGGGGGATGACAAATTGTGTTCAAATTAACCTCGTGCCCTGAAGTTTGCATTTGGTGGGAGGCGAAGGAGAAGGCATGAGCTCCCGCAGGTGCCGGTGGGCATGGTGGCTGTTCCTCGGCCTGTCTGTGCCCAGCACCAGGCTTCGTCACCTCCTGCTTGGATCTTTGCAAGAGCCTGCTAACTGGGTTTCCTGCTTGGACTCGTTTGTCTTTAGCCACCCACCAACCACTGCACCCCAGGGTGAACTTTCCAGAGCCAGGTGGGGTCAGCTGGCTGCCTTGTTCCAAATCTGGCCGTGGTTTCACTTTATTCACAGAATAAAACAAACGCACCGGGCTGGCAATCAGTGCACGCAAGCATCAAGCTCCCTCCAACCTTTCGTTTAGTACTTGTTCAATGCACATTCCTCCACGTGCCAGGCACTGGGACCCCCACTGTGGACATGAGATGACAAAGTCCTGGTACCTTCTCCAGGGGATCTCACAGTGTGGTGGGGTGCACCACCGGGTCCTATGGGACCACACAGCCCGAGTTCCAACCACAGTCCCGGGGAAGGCAATGAATTCTCCAGAGTCCCTTGAGGTCACCTGAAGGGAGCAAGGAATGGGGTGGGGTGGGGGGGTGGAGGGATGAGCCAGACAAAGACAAGTGGGTCTGTGGTGTGGCGAAGACAGGGGAATGAACCAGGTGTGGGATAGAGAAAGGCCCAGAAGCAAGAGGCTATAATGCAGTTGGGTCCAGCCACAGCCCGTTAGGACAAGGTGATGGTGGGAGTGCATGGGGCCAGCTTACAAAGTTCAGACTTGGCCCTGAGAGTGGGCGTGGCTGGGGGGGGCACAAAAAGATGTAAGTAGAAGAGTAATAGGACCAGACTGACATTTCAGAGAGACCATTCTGTCTGCAGTTTGGACAAACTGTTGGAGAGAAGGGAGAAGAGAGGCAGGGAGATTAGTCAGAAGCACTTCCCAGGAACCCAGGCAAGAAGTGATCATGGTATTAGGGGTGGGCGGGAATGCACAGATTCGAGAGCTATTGGAGATGTTGAGTGGGCAGGTCTGGGCAATTATCTGTGGCTTCACAGGTTTCTGGCTTGGCTAGCTGTGTAGACGAGGGGGCCAGTTCCTGGGCTAGGAGCCAAGGATAAACAGGTCTGGGGACTGGGTGGGGGTGAGACTGTGAGACTATGGCTCAGCTTCGGACACAGTGACATCCGTGCCTGTGATACACACAAGGAGAAATACTGTGGTCAGAAGAAGCAGTGGGCCTAAGACTGGCTCTGAGGAGCCCCGCTGTTTAAGGATGGCCATGGGAAGGGGCCTGCTCAGTGACACAGCAGGAGGACTCAGGGTTGGAGGCCAAGCTGGGGCAGTAGGTCCCCAAAATCAGGATGCCAAGGCAGATGGGGACGGAAGAGCACCTGTGACCTTGGCAGGGGGAATTCCCGAGGGGCTGGTGCTGGTAGGGGAGAAGCCAGATTTCAGCGGTTGGTGAGAAGGTGAGTCAAGGAAAACAGTAAGATGACTTCTGTCGAGCACTTCAGCCAAGAACACAGGAGAAAAAGAAAAGACTGAGTCTGCAGAGGAAAAATCTTCAAAAGAGGTTTTCTTTCTTTCCTTCCTTGCTTCCTTCCTTCCCTCCCTCCCTCCCTCAATAGGGGATCCTGATCTTGTCATATGGGGAAGGGGCCAGCACAATGGCAGCAGGGAAGACCCACAGGAAGGTGGCCAGGGAGGGAGTCAGAGCCTGGGGAAGAGAGGTCCCTCTTTCACTGCTGCCAGAGGAGGACAGCAGGGGTCGGATGCACATTAGCCTGGGGTTTGTGGCCAGGACTTGGGCATCATCTCACCCTTTCTAGCCTTACCTCCAACTGGTCCTATACAAAAAGGGCAAAGCACACAAGTTCCCCTGTGTGCCTGGCTTTCTCCACTTTGCTGCACCTGCTACCCAGGACCTCCATGCTATCTTTCAGGGGAGGGGCATCCAGATTTTGTGGAACTTGACATGTACATGTGAGACAGCCTTCTTAAGAAAAAGAAGGCTAGAATCAATACCTTTGGAAAATTTTTCAGAAACACATGAAATTGGGAACACGTTTCTTGGTTCCTCCTCAGACCTTGAAGGGAACCCGTGTGAGCGAGGGTCCTCGAAGGTCAAGCTCTAGAAATCCTCCTAGATTCAAATGTTACAAACACAGGCAATCTTCAAACCTGAACCACAGCAGCAACAGCAAACACAACAAAACAAAGAAACGCCCAAACGAAAACGTCCTCCATGAAGCCTTTCCGAGCTATCTACCACCTTGCTGTGAGCATTAAATCAGGTGACATATAGGACAGAACCTGCATAGATCTTTCTTCATAATTGGCACCTTCCTAAATGATTGCCAAGGAAGTCAAGTTAACACATGAACCTGCTCCCCTCCATCACTTATCACTCTGACCTGCATGGAAGTTACGTGTATGCTCACCTTCTCCTTCCAAGGGACTCCACACACCTTGCCCATGTCTTGCTATTTTAGATCCTGTACCCATGCCTCTTGCATATGGTGGGCATTCGATGCATTTATCAGATGAATGGATCGATGAATGAACTGTGCACGAACCACTTTCGGAAGGAAGTTCATTGTTAGGAGACTTGCTTAGAACTCCACCTGAATGGGTTTTCCAGTAGCCGCTGTGGATTGTCGGTGTCCACACTGGTGATTGGGAAGAGCAGGAAGGTGTCACGGCAGGTAGCTTGCATTTGCAGCTGGAGGAAGCAGAATGTGGGAAAGGCAGGGCCTCGCTTCAACCAACTTTCAGAGTTTAGTTGGCAGAATCAAGGAATCTTTAAGACAACACGGTGAGGAGTGCTGCTTGGGCTAAACGTGGCAACCCCTCCCCCCCGCCCCAAACTAGGCAAGAGCTGTGAGACGCGATTCGCAAGTCTAATGAATATGTAATATAATATGGGCGGATTTCTTGCCTTATTCATTTTGAATATGTTACTGCTTAGAGAAATTTCATTTTCCAGAGCTACCTGTGTGGGGAGAAAGTGCCTTATGGTTTACTTTCCAAAGAACTTTTGCGAAGGTTAAAAGGAAAAAAATTGAAGGTGTTTGATAAACTGTAAATGACACATAAATATATTTTGTTATTACTGATATTACTGCCTCCCTGGCCTGATTGCTCTTCCTCCCCATTTGGGGTCCCCTCTTGTCCTTTCCCTCTCTTCCCACAGACTCCAAGTCCATTCATTTCTTCGAAGTATCATCATTTCCCAAACACATGAGTGAGGGTATTCCTTGGGTCTTTGTTCCAAACTGGTCAGGGTAGCCCACCCACACATGTGTCTGCCTCTCCCCAGACGCTGGAGTCCTTAAGAATGGTCCTGGAACATAGTAGGAGCTCTGTAAATGTTTGCTGGGTAAGTAATACTCTAAGATGATGGGAAAATAGTACTTGTATAATTTCATCTGGATCATTCAGTTGCACAGCCTCTGAGGAAAGCAAATGTAGTTCTCAAGACACCAGCCCCCTTCAGTATTCCTTGGAAAGCAAGGTCATAAATTTTCTACAAGCGTTGAAATCCTGGAAATCACAATATACCTGTTCTGAAGTAACTTCTAAACTATGCTTCATGTCACATTAAGGAACCCAGCTCTTTGCTGTGGAAAAAGCCCCAGCAAGATATGGCCAAGGATATGGGTTTAAAGCTACATGATCTTGTCTAAAACCCTTGACTTCTTGGAGTCTTAGTTTCCTCTTGTGTAATGTGAAAGTAGTAATCCTGTCCTGACTTCCTGTGAGGACTGTTTTTTGGATCAATAGAATAATGTGTGTATCTACTAAATAATGTGTGCACCCTTATTATGCTCCCTCGTCCCAGGACAATCTTTTTAGACAGGACATTGGTAGACACAAAAGACATTTATTGATAAACATTGGTGAAGGGTCACAAATGAAAGGGAAATACTAGAAACAGGTAGAGCAACAAGTATCCCAAGGGGGCAGAGCAGTTGGTGGTTGTCACCAAGTGGATTGTTCTAGACTGGCAAATGGGACCTTTTGGTGGGAAGAAGGAGGGCATAAAGCATAAGGGGGATAATTCTGGGGCTTCCACTCCTCCACTTCTCCTTCCCCGCTCTTGCAACAGAGAAGCCTCGTTTTAGGAATCCATCCCACCCAGTCCCCTCTGGCCCCTGCACTACACTAGTCACATCCATATTTCACATCTCCCTCAAAACCGCGTCCTTTGCACTGATATGCTCAGTCTGCCATCTTAAAAATATCCTCCATCAACCCAATAACCCCCTGCCTCCATTTCTTCCCTTTTTCTGCCCTGCATCTTGGTAGAGTTCTGTGCTCATGGTCTCCATTTCCTCATGTCTTATTTACTGGTGTTAATTTTCCATTTCTCCACAGAATCAGTTCTTGGCAAGAACCATGATGCCCATGTTCCTAAATCCAGGGAATGTCTTGCAATCCAGTGAAATCTAGTCTTCCTCTTATTTATGATGATCCCTCTGTCCTCCTCAAGGTGCTGCTTTCCTGTGGGTGCGTCCATGGTATTACAGTTTCCTGGCTTTCCTTCTGCCTGTGGCTGCTCCGTCTCAGTCTCCACTGTGGGTTGAATTATTTCCCTGCAAAAGATGTTTAAGTCCTAACTCCCTGTATCTAGGAATGTGACCTTATTTGGAAATAGGGTCTTTGCACATGGAATCAAGTTACCATGAGGTCATTAGGGTGGGCTGTGATCCAAAGACTGCTGGAAATTTGGACACAGACACAGAGGCAAGGTGGCCATGTGACCACAGAGGCAGAGACTGGAGGGGTGCATCCACCAGGATTGTCACCAGTTACCACGAGTCACCAGAAGCTAGGAAGAAGCAAGGAAGGACTCTCCCTAAGAGCCTTCAAAGAAAGCATGCCCTATTGACACCTTGACTTTGGACTCTGGCCTCCAGGACTGTGAGGTTAAAAATATCTCAGTGTTTTAAGCCATGGAATTTGGGGTACTTTGCTACGACAGTCCTAGAAAAGAACATAGTCTCTTTTTAGGCTCATCCTACGTTAGATGTCAGTTTTCCTAAACACTTAGTTCTAGACTTCTCTTCATTTCTCTACATATCCTCCTCCCTAAGTGACCTCCTCCACAGCTACACGTCAGCCACAGCTTCTCCACCCATAAACCACTCCCCTTCTCAACACTCAACTCAGACCTGACTCCCACAGAGAAGCTTCTCCTGTAGATGCTGTCAGTGCCCGCCCACATCCCTGGGTCTCCTCAATACCAGTTCAGCCTCTTACTGGGGGCTGCTGCTCTCTGCCTGAGCACTTTCACTGGCTGCGAGGGGATGATGGCAGGCCAGAACCTCAGAGAATGAACATCTCCAGGAACCACCTGCCAACAATGGCAGATGGGAACTGGAGGAGAATAGCCAACCCAGCTTCCTCACCACCCAGTCACCTAGAGCATCTATGAAAGACTCCAGTAGATGAAGCCTTACTGGCCCATGGGGTAACCTACTCACCAACTTGGTCCATGTGGGTCACCTTCTTGGTCCCCACTCCCTTCTCATGCTGCCTGAGGTCACCTCCCAAATACACTGCATACACTCAAATCCTTGTCTCAGGGTTTGCTTCTGGGGGATTCTAACCAAGATGCTGTCTCTGAATTACCAGCCTGGGACAGGTTATTCAATTATTCTTTCTAACAGCATGATGAACCTTGGCTGCAGAGTAGCTATTATAGTTTGTGTGTACATATTTTGTGATTATTTGAATAGTGCCTGTTTCTTATGCTAGAGCGGAAGTCAGCAAGCAATAGCCCTCAGGCCAAACCAGACATGACTATTCATTTCTGTGGTATCTATGGCTCCTTTTGGGCTACAGCAGCAGAGCTGACTGGTTTCAGTGAAGACTGTATGGCTTACAAAGCCATAAGCTTGTATCAGTTAGCTTTGGCTGTGTAAGAATCCATCCCCAAACTTGTTCGAAACAAACACCATTTACTTAGCCACAATTCTATGGTTTTTCTGGTCTAGGCCTGATCAGCTGATTTCTCCTGGGCTCTCTAAGGTTCTTGGGGTTAGCTGCTAGGTCAGCTGGAGGCAATGATCCTAGGATGGCTTCACCTACACTTAAGAAGTTGGTGGCTGTTGGCAAGGGAGACAGTAGCAACTGGGCCTTTGTGTCTCTCACCATCCAATGGCTGTCTTAGGCTTTGTCACATGTGGTGGTGACAGAGGTTCTAAGAGCAGCCAGACAGGACAAAGGCCTCTGCTTGGATCATGCTGGCTAACATCCCATTGGTTGGAGCAAGTCACATGACCAAGTTCAAAGCAGGAAGGCACTCAAAGGGCATGGTGCGGGGAGGGGAAGAAATTCACCATGAAGCTCTATGGGGCACAGGCCCCATTTTTTGTTGATAGTGCCTGGAATGCAGTAGGTGTTGAATACATATTTATTAAGTAACTGAATAAAGATTAACTGCTTGATAACTGTCTTGTTGAGCCTTTGCTAATGGGTGCTGTTCGAAATGTTTCACATGCATTATCTAATGCTTACCATCTAAGACATTACCGGCCCCATTTTATAGACAAGAATATTGAGGCTTAGAATCAATAACTTGCCCTGTATAACACAGGTAAAAAGAGAGGAATCAGAATTTGAATCAAATTTGTTTAACTGCAAAGCCCGTGCTGTTAACCACTACTCTAGAATGCTCATATTAGTGTTGCTATATATATATATATATATATATATATATATATATATATATATATTTTTTTTTTTTTTTTTTTTTTTTTTTTTTTTTACTAAAAGCTTTAAATTTTGTAGTTGAAAATTTCTTCCTTCAGTTTAATTTTAAATTTAGTAACAGGATTCTCCTTGTTTTTCTTGGCCTCCCCTGCATCACCTCCTTAGAGGTCCAAAGGTCCTATTAACACTTGACAACAGATCTCTCGTTCTCATGGCACTTTTGAGTTAAAATAATAAGCTCGTGGGGCACCTGGGTGGCTAGTCAGTTAAGTGTGTGACTCTTGATTTTGGCTCAGGTCAAGATTTCATGGTTCGAGCCCTGCTTTGGGCTCTGTACAGACAGTGTGGAGCCTGCTTGGGATTCTCTCTTTCTCTCTCTCTCTGCCCCTCCCCTGCTCACTCTCTCTCTCTCTCAAAACTAAATAAAAATTTTAAAAAGTAAGCTTGTAGGACAATCAAAAGCCTCACATGGAAAATCACTGCTCTTGATGGCTCAGCAAAGCCAGTATTTCACCCAAGAAGGCAATAAATCCAGCCCCAAAGGGAGCTGAGCAGTGCTGAAACAGCCTTGTTTGTCTTATCTGTCAGACCCGTCAGTCCTGACATGAGGGAACCCATGGATCAAAATCAGAGTGGTCTCTAGTGAACATAGTCTTCTAAATGACCATCGTTATTCAAAAGTCAATAATTAATCAACCCCACCAACATTTATTTAACATTTACTCTATTCCAGGAATTGTGCTATTTACGGGAGGGGAACATAAATGAACAAGAGTCCCTGTGGTCAAGATGTTCATGTAGACAGACTTATTTGACAATGTATTTAGTGTGCTGGTAGAGAGATGCCCAGAACATGCAGAAGAGGGGCACTGAGATCAGTTTGAGTGGTGGGGGTGGAAGGGGAGGGGTGGGAGTTCTATACAATTCAGGTTCCAACAGGGCTGGGCTTCCAAAACTGTATAATTGAGTTTTCACGCTCATGGACTGAGGGGTCAGACAGACTGGGTTAGTACATTGTTTCTGCCACTCGTTAGGTAATGCAGTTTTGTAGAAGATAACTTCTCTAAGCTTTTATTTCTTCATTTATAAAATGGGCTAAGAATAGCATCTGCCTTATTTTTGTGAGACTTAAAAAATTATCTATCTATCTATCTATCTATCATCTATCTATCTATCCATCCATCCACATGGCAAATGCTTAGCACAATTTTGGGCATATAGTAAATGTCCTAAAATTGACAGGTGTTATTAGTGGTTGAGGTGGTAGTAAGCAGTTGTAATGGCATCCTCAACTAGTTGTAATTCTTTCATTCACTCAACAAGTATTTGCTAAGCATCTGTCATGTGACAGACTCCATGGTAGGTAGAAACATGACAAGGGTCCACACCATGTTCTCAAGAGGCTTACAGTTCAGTGTAGCGAGAACACACATATAAGTAGCTACTCTCCTGTCCAGATCCAGCCTGGCATCCAGTAAGAAGGGGCCTGGAATTCTCCTGCACGGAAGGAATGATTTCCCCTTAACATGCCCAGCGATCTGTCTCTGAACACTTCTGAATCTTTTTGATATCAGATTTATCCCCCATCTTTCATCTGTAATCTCTCTGTGGGTAGTTCGCCCACGTGTTTTTATACTGACTTCTGGCTTTCGTTTTCTGGCTAGGGTTGATGCTCTTTCTCCCTTTGGTTTATGTGATGTTCTCTTTTTGGATTATGTGGATTATTTGTCTCCAGGCAGACATCTTACCTGACCTGGCTTAAGCAAAAGCTTGATCCAAGCTTAGTCCTTAGAGGTTGGCCAGATTAAAAAGGATCTTAAGGGAGGGATGTGAAAGCACTATGGACAGCTCAAGGGAAAGTCAGCTTGGCCTAGACTTCTTCACATCAGCTGGGTGGGCGGGAAGCAGCCAACCTTTATGGTGTGATTCATTTTGTGCAACACAGAGCACCTGTGCAGCCTCCTAACTGACCTCGGGTGTGTCTGTGTATATATATTCTCTGTTAACGTTCGTACAGAGTCTTCAGATGCTTGACTATCCCTTGACATCGAAAAATCCATCAGTTTATTTAGTAATGTTAACAAACTGGTTTCAGCCATAGGAAATTAGAAGCTAATTTTTCAATAAGCCATGTCTCCAGGGATAGTTCACAAAATCAAAGAGGAAAATACCTGGTCAATTTAATTCATTATCACAATCAAATAATGGTGAAAGGTTATTTGTGGAGTAAGATTAAATTAAGGAATTATATTAGCAGCACTAATCATTATTGATTATTTAATTTTCAGCCTTTAAAATTGTCTCCGGTTTTGAGATTTTGGATCAGATTGAGATTTATAATATTGTTCTTTAATTCAGTCTACCTGTAGCAACGTGTATTGTAATATTGTTGAATGAGCACTGGGCTCCCCTGCGTTCTTGTCATGGATCCTTCATTTAATAACCTGGGGAAAGTCAGCCATTCTTCCTGAGTCTTGAGGTCCTCATTCATAAATGGAGAAAATAATACTAACTTTGCAGAACTAACACAAGGATGAAATGAAATGGTATTTATGAAGGCACTGTATAAAAATAATAGTTAATAGTTATGAGTGCTTATCGTGTGCTAGGAACATGTGTCACTTCCTAACACATGTGGTTGACCATATTTGTTGACTTCTTTAATCTATTTAAAACCCTGTGAAGTTATTATTACTCCCATTATATAGGTGGGAAAACAGAGGCACCAGAGAACCCTTCGTAATTTGATTGAAGTTCTCACAGTGAATAAGCAGTAGAACAAGACTTTGAGTCCAGCTACCCTGGCTCCAGGGTCTACACATTAACCACTAGTAAAATTCATGTCTAACTACTAGGCAACGTTGCCTCTTAGTACCTCCTAAATCAGTGTTCAATGTACAGTGGGTGTTCAACAAGCACAAATGTAGCCAACTACTAGTGTCATCACCAGAGTGTAACCTCTTTTGAAGATAGCAGAGTGTCAGACACTTGGGTGGCTCGGTCAGCTTAGATCATGATCTCCACTGTTCGTGATTTCAAGCCCCACATTGGACTCACTGCTGTCAGAGCAGAGCCTGACTGAGATCCTCTGTCTCCCTCTCTCTCTGCCCCTTTCCCGCTCATGCTCTCTCTCTCAAAAATAAACATTAAAAAACATTAAGATAGCACCATGTCTTAGTCATCTCTGCATCTATCTTTCACAGATGCTAACAGTTGGCTACTAGAAACTCAATACTGTGTGTGCATGTGTGTGTGTGTGTGTGTGTGTGTGTGTGTAATTGGAGGGATGAGATTGGGGGAGGAGGAGAGAGGCAAAAAGGATAAGATACAGATTTTACTAATTCCATAGGTAACTTGAAGTCTAAAGATGTTATGGCCTCTGCTCAGAGTCTTTTGGGGGAAACATCCTAGTGTAACTTGGCCAGGCTTAACTCTGCCTAGACTGCCCCATGTCTGAGAAATCAAGTCTGGACACACTTTCTTGGGAGAAGTATTGGTGGGTAACAAAGAAACAAAGTTGGAACAGTTGGTGCATTAATATCTGAAATGTAATTCGGGTGAAGTCATACTGGGTTCTGCCAATTTTCAATTGCTTCCAGCATCTTAAACATCAAGTGCCAAAACTTTCTATCCACCTCACTCACCAAACACCTCTGCTTCCCAGTCACTGGGGCTCAAGATCCCCATCTCTGAATCCCTGTTCTCCCTGTGCACCCCACGCTCCCCCAAATCACTTTCCAGGGCCACAGCCTGTCTTCTCCACACCATTCACACTGGAACTACACTCCAGGTCCTTCCTTCCCAGATGTCTGCGGTCACCAAAACCTCCTCCCTGTTCCTGTCTTTCTCCAACCATCTATGCACCACTCTTTCATGCATTTTCTTTTTGTTATTTTTTTAAGTTTATTTATTTTGAGAGAGACAGAGACAGTGCAAGGGGGGAGGATCAGAGAGTGAGGAGACAGAGAAGCCTAGGCAGGCTCCCCACTGCCAGCACAGAGCCTGACTTGGGGTTTGAACTCATGAAACCACTTGATCATGACCTGAGCCGAAAGCAAGAGTCAGACGCCTAATGGACTGAGCCACGCAGGAGCCCCTTCACACATTTCCTAGTTGCAGTTCTAAGTACATCATTGCCCTGCTGGAAGAAACTTGGATGCCACCAACTATGTTCTGGAGCACATACTCCTTCTCCTTGAAATCATGGGCTTTAATCAGGTGATTCAGTTGAAAACCTCAGGCTCCATTCCCTCCACTTCTCTCACGTCCAACCTCACCTTCTGCACTCCAACCCAACGTGCCGTTTGGCTTCCTTCTGGGCCTTTTGGACCGTTCTGCTCTTCAGCTGGATGCTCCTCTTTCTCACCTGCCTTTAAATCCATGTAACCTTATTGCCGTTTACAAGCCAAAGCCAAAGAGACAGATCATCCAGGGTGGCGAGGATCTTATAATTTTTCTTCTTGAAAGACACAGTGTCTACTCACCAGCTGTCAGGACACCTCAAAAGTTTCTTCATTACCCGCTATGCTTTCACCCGTATCTCATTAAAGGGTTGCCCATTAAATCTGAACCTTACCTTTCTTGTGGACAGGACTGCCCCGGGCTTACTGGTTTACTTAGTGGTCTGTACCAATTACTTTTGAAGGAAATCACTTTGAATCACCCCATGTAGCTAGGGACATGCCCCCATGGAAGGAAAAGCAGAGGGAAGAGTGAGAGAGTGGGAGCAGGCAGCCAGGGGCCAAGAGCCAAAAGCATGCAGGTGGATGATGTAAAGGGGTGGGAGAGGTGATTGCATTCTGGGGCCTGGTGCTCACTCCTTTTGACCCCTTCAAGTACACGTTATTCCTCAAATGCCAGGCATAAAGCAACTAAGTTAAATTCTTTTCCTCCCCAGGAGGATCATGATGGATCTCAGTAGAAGGTTTTGGATTCAGCCAATAGAAAATGCACGTTCTTCAGATTTGGAGACAAGTTCATCTATGATAGAATGGATGTTACCATCATCCAATTGATAATTGGGCAGATTATTTCATCCACTCCTGCATTTTGCAGACTCTAGGGCACTCCCAGCCTGGGATCCAGTACCCCCACCTGCTTTAAACAGGTAATGAGTAAGTCACTGATTCTAGAAATCCTTCCTGTCCCAAGAGCTGTTGTGCCAGCTCTGTATTCTAGCTCTTATATATGGGTCACTTGTTAGGGACTTCACATGGAAATCTCTCCTGTATCTAAAATAGCTTTCCCTAAAATACAGACCCCTCAGTTTGCTACACATCCCTTTAGAACTCTGTGACATCTTTCTTCTTAACAAATGTCACATTGCAGGGCACCTGGGTGGCTCAGTTGGTTAAGTGTCAGACTCTTGGTTTCAGATCAGGTCATGATCTCATGGTTTGTGAGTTCAAGCCCCACATTCGGCTCTGGGCTGACAGTGCGGAGCCTGCTTGGGATTCTCTCTCTCTCTCTCTCTCTCTCTCTGCCCCTCCCCTGCTCATGTGCTCTGTCACTCTTTCAAAATAAATAAATAAATAAATAAGTCACATCTAGATCTTCAATACTTCATCTGAGGATCATGAAGAATTTAGGTATACAGGTCTATAACAATTTGTTGCTTTACTGTCTCATTTCTCATTTCACCTGAGAAAAAATTGAGCATAATCTACAACTTTTACTGTGTGGAACAATTTTTCATATAACCACAATATCACAGGGGGACTTGGATTCTCCAGGGAACAAGCAGTAAAATCTTAGAATCAACAGTCAGGTGTTAACGTTTCTTGAAAGTCAGAATCATAACTTCTTGCCATTAATTTTTTGGCATAACAGCATGTTTGTGGCACTTTCCTAGGCACTGGGTGGAGGGGAAAACATATACTGAGGAAAATGAGAAAACACATAGAAAACGGGGACATTGGGGCACCTGGGTGGCTCAGTCAGGTTAAACATACAACTCTTGGTTTTGGCTCAGGTCCTGCTCTCACAGTTTCGTGAGTTCAGCCCTCATTGGGTTCTGTGCTAATATCGTGGATCCTGCTTGGGATTCTCTCTCTCCCTCTCTCTCGGCCCGCTCGCGCTCTCTGTCTCTCTCAAAATGAATAAACTTAAACAAAAAATAACAACAAGACATTGCCTTAAAGGCGTTACAGGCCGTTTTGTTATGAGCGGTGGTTATGATCCATCACTAGGGCACAGACACTGAACTCAGTGAATGCTGAGTCGTTTCTCCTGGGAACTTGCAGTGTGAGGTTCCTGTGAGTCTCTGGTCACAGCATTTTCATCCATCAATCAATATATAACCTTGTTTTATGTGTGTTTCTCTCTAAAGACACCTTACTTAATACATATTATCGATTCGTTAACATTGAACTCACTGCCAACGACACTATAACTCATCCCACACCAAGCTTGTCTAACGCGTGCTTTCTCCGTAAGGCACATCGCCACCTTCTTGCACTTGGGAACGGTGCACACCACTTCAGCGCTCTGCTTGTGGCCATTGTAAACAGTAAAGTCACCAACAAAAAGCACAATATGGAATCCGTGAATAATGAGGATTGGCTGTGTATTCCAAAAGGCATGTTAACAGCAAATTATAAAACTTACAAAGCAGAATTGAGGCAGAGCATTAGAGCTGGAACCAGCCACATAATTGACAGGCACAGGACAAAATGAAAATGCAGGGTCCCTTGTGCAAATACAGCAGCCCCAGAGCATCAAACCAGGTGAGGGCCTCTGTGACGATGAGGCCCTTTTGACTGCACAGGTCCTGTGTCCACAGAGCTGGCCCTGACCCTGACCCTTGGATTAGTACAACCTGGGGAGCAGGGACAATGTCAGGAAAGGTTTTTGTTTTTGTTTTTGTTTTGACAGACAGAGACAGAGTGCAAGCGGGGGAGGGGAAGAGAGAGAGGGAGACACGGGATCCGAAGCAGGCTCCAGGCTCTGAGCTGTCAGCACAGAGCCCACATGGGGCTGGAACCCACGAACCACAAGATTGTGACCTGAGCTGCAGTCAAACGCTTAACCCACTGAGCCACCCCAGGCACCCCGTGGAAAGGTTTATCTTGGAGGTAGCATTCACACCGAACCTTGGGTGGCTTGAAAAAGTGGCTCAAATGAATGGCTGAATGCTACCCACGCCTACCACGTTCACAAACAGAACAGCTGGGAAATGTGCTCTGGACCCCATAGTACAAAGGCTGAGGAGCACATATTGACCTTGACTGCGTGTCAGGTACTGGGGCGAACCTTAACATGCATTCTGCCATTTAACATCCCCAGAGCCCCGTGAAGGAGGAGTCACTTACACCCCATTTCCGGTTAGGGGAGGGGAGGCTTGGTGAGGCTGGATAACTTGCCCCATGAGGTGCAGCCAGGGGCAGAGGAAGGTCCTGAACCAGTGTCTCTGATTCCAAATGGCACACAATCTTGACCATACCGTGGCCACCTAGACAATGGGAAATACACAGCGCCCTGTTTTCACAGGGTTGGCTTTGACAGTCTCACGGCTGCTGGGCCAGGGATGCAGACACAGGTCACAGAGGGGACGGCCCGAGCCTGAGGGGCGCCTCCATTCCTCGCTCGCTCCTCAATCCTATTGGTTCCTGCCAAGGAAACTCGGCCACGCATTCTAGGCGTAGACAAAGGCCTTGTGTTTGCACAGCCCCTTAGAGTTTACAAAGTGCTTTCACTTTTGTTATCTCGTGCCTTCTCACAACAGACTTGCGAATTCCTCACTCACATTTTACAGTCTGGAAAACCATGAGCAAGGGTGAGTGACGAGTCCAAGGGCACGCAGGCGAGGCGCCGAGGCAGGAACTGGAACGCCGATCCAGCTCAGGGTCCTTCGGGCTCAGCCCCTCTGTCTTCACCTGGGACCACTGAGCGCTCAGTAGTCTGGTTACTCCTCTGAATACTAGACACGACAGGAATCTGCTGGGTCAGTCTGTGGACTGTTGGGCCGAGGGGGGGTTTCTAGCGGCTCAGAAGAGCAGGGTAATTAAGCAAAGTTGCTTGAGGGGGGCTCCCCTTGGTAGGGGAGAGGGAGAGCAGAGCAGTGTTTGAAGACTCAGGCACCGGACTGGCATCTCTGCCCAGCCCGGGAAGGCTCTTTGGATCCGAGAGATGAGCCTTTCCTTGCTTCTTTGTGGCCTTGGCTCCTGGCCGCCTTACTGTCTCGCAGCCAGGGCGCCCAGGCCTTCTGCCCTCACGGGCCTCCCAGGCCCTCTGTCCTCCAGCACATGTGAGGGGACCAGGTGCCCTTTCTAGGGCCATGAGGAGAGGGAAAGAATAAAAAGACACACTGGCTCTGCTTTCCAGAATTAACGGCTAGCATCCGCTGAGGCTATTTGCACAGTAAACGAGAGTAAACAACGAAAAACAGGGAGGAAGCAAAACAACCCAAATGATCAAAAGCCATTCTGGTGGTGGGTGTAAAACTCTCTTTCTCTCTGCAGCAGAGGCCCCAGCACATGCCCCCTGTCGTAAAGGCGAGCTGCTCAGGAGGACACCTGTGCGGTCCCTTTTGCTTGGGGACACATGAGCCCGTGTGCATTTCAGGAGGAACACACACTTCTGCCGCCCTGCACAGCATCACACATCCGCGTAGGAAGCGGTCTGAGGGGTCTGAATCTCAAGTGGAAGTCCCTGGAAATTTGGGTAAATTCTCAAAAGGGGTGGGTAGAAATTCAGCAACTTTATTCTGTTAGGTAAGGAATAATTCTGTGGCAGCTAAGCATCCTTCTGTCTCACCAAGAGATTTTGTGGTAGACTCATTCTATGGAAAGTTTTGTCTACAGTTTTCCATCTGTTGTGATAATCATTATTAGTCAAGCTGCTGTCACGCCATCTTGGGCTGTGATTTTTGTCAACTCCTCGCTGCTAAGCAGGGTCGGTCCTGGGGAAGGAGGGTGTACCTGAAGGGCTCAGATGGTGCATGTTCCCCGCGTCATGTGAGAAGTCTCTGGGCTGTTAAATACCATTTTCTAAAAGAAACATACTATGGAGTCTGCAAACATAGATATTTTCCAAGGCTCATCCAGCAGCTTCCCCCCCAGACCCTGTTTCAGCTGGAAAACAGGTACTGACATGGAGTTGACCCAAGTCTCTGACTCTATCAGAAAAGTTCCCAGTCACTATCTGGGTTTCTTGGCCCCTGTGGATTCCCCATGCGCAAACCCTCATTTCCAGGTGATCAGAGGGGAGTCCTGGGTCCTGGAGAACGAGCTTCTCTGCAGCTGCCCCCCAGTTGGTAGTCTGCAAAAATTAAGCTGCGTGTTTCAATTTTTTTTTAATGTTTATTTATTTTTGAGAGACAGAAAGAGACAGAGTGTGAGTGGGAGAGGGGCAGAGAGAGAGGGAGACACAGAATCCGAAGCAGGCTCCAGGCTCTGAGCTGTCAGCACAGAGCCCAACGTGGGGCTTGGACTCACAAACCGTGAGATCATGATCTGAGTCGAAGTTGGACGCTCAACCCACTGAGCCACCCAGGAGCCCCTAAGCTGTGTGTTTTAGAGTCTGTTTGTTGATTTACTTTGTATTATTTCAAAAAAGCAACTGAGGCTAAACAGTATTTTAAAATTAATTTGAGAATTTCGTGCTCTGCTTGAGATGATTGGCAAGGAGAGTTATTTTTAAAACTAGAACCTCAGGACCAGGAGACATGAAACAGAAAGCAGGAGTGGATTCCCATGTTATGATTAGGACAATGGCAGAAAATTTTCAAGTGGAATTTTGGGCTTAAAACCACTAGGATTCATCATGTTGGAAATATCAACAAAGCTTATTTCTCTGTAGTCCTCAACCAATCAAATTCTCCCTCCCTTCTTGGCCTCCCAATATATTCCATTTGAAAGACAGACACAACAGAGCCTTCCAAGAAAACAAATTTATCATAGCAGTAAAGGATGTGGTAAACATATGTGGGCTAATGGGTAGATCTTTTGTATCTCCTCATGCAGAATAGAAATCAAAATAACAACAGAACAACAACTAAGATTTACTGAGTGTTTATTGTGTGCCAGACCTTGTGCTAAGTGATTTATGTGATTATCTCATTTCTTCTGCCTGACAATCCAAGGTACTGTTATTATCCCCATCATACAGATGGGTTTGAAGTAGCTTGCCCAAACTATAACTAGTTCTATAACTAGTTCTACATCTCGTAAGGAACAGAGCTAGTATCTGAACTCAAGTTTGTGTGACTGCAGAGCCCATGCTCTTCAACACTGCACTTCACTAGAGAGAACAAGCTCGTAGCCAGACCTAAGAACTAAAGTTCACGAGGACTTGACATTAACAAGAATCCCTCAGTCTTTAAAAAAATTTTTTTTTAACATTTATTCATTTTTGAGAGACAGAGAGAGAAACAGAGTGTGAGTGGGGGAGGTGCAGAGAGAAAGGGAGACACAGAATCTGAAACAGGCCCCAGGCTCTGAGCTGTCAGTACAGAGCCCGACTCGGGGCTGGAACTCATGAACCGTGAGATCATGACCTGAGCTGAAGTTGGACACTTAACCAACTGAGCCACCCAGGCACCCCCTTTTCTTTTCTTAATTTTTTTTCTTTTAAGAATCCCTCAGTCTTTAAGGAAATAGGAAGCTGTGTTCCCTCATCTGTGCTCCCTGGGACAGTTAAGGGTTTTCAGGTTAACCTTGAATAATCCAGGAGTTCAGGTAACTGGAAGATGACGTCGTCAAATGATTTAGATTCATTAAGATTTAAATTCCTTTTGTTGCTTGACTGTCACGTTTCTGCACCTGGGTATCTAGATTACCCTCCCCATGGTGTTTCTTGTACTTCAAGTCCCCTGGCTTCCATGTACTTCTCTGTTTTTCTTAGTGCCATTGTCACTTGCTTCTGTGCTTGGGAGAATTTTTTCTTTATATATCTTGACTTCTCTTTCCCACATTTTTGTTTTGAAATAAGCCAAGAAGCTCTCCTGAAAAAGGCAGGTAGGATTCTTATTGGCTGTTATGTACTCCTTTGCTCTGCACTAGACTAACTTCAACGTTTTAATTTTTATCTCTCTTTGCATCTCTGCAGCCCTTATTCACTTTATTCCTTTTCCCCTTTCTTCTCCTTTTCTGTACTAAATGTTCAAAGCAGCTCTTCTCTCAGAGGAAAGCAGCCCCTCCAGGAAAGAGGCGATTCGGCTTTCCAAGTTGCCAATTCAGCATGGCATCGGAGGATGCAACAGAGAGGCATACATTTAAAATTGCTGATAGGCATAGAAAAATCTTGTAGGGTGGTAGAAAACTGTGGAAGCCATGAATTTTCTGGGACCGCGTTCATTACTCACGAACTTTGGCAGGTGGAAGCCTGCTCACCTCTCCCAGAGGATGTCTGCTCCGGCTAATGGAATTCTTCTGTTTTCCTATGGCTCTGTTTTGTTTTCTTTAGGCACTGAGTCAAATGGCATGTGCCAGTGTGGGTGGTAGCTGTCCCCGCTGCTACTGTCCTGGCATGGCTATGACCCTTCTCTCTCTATCAGCATCAAGAGGATGCTGTCATCCCGTGGCGCCCAGCAAAGCCCTCCATCCTCCACCTCCTAGAGCATCACGTTGTCTCCAGATCCTTCCCTTTCGCCATTAACTGTGAAATACCCAGCGCAGGAAATGAAGGTGGGGACACCAGTAAACGGATGCATTCCTGCATCCTGACAGTGATCTTCCTTTTCCTTGGGATTTCTCTTCTGCTGACTCGAGTTTCAAATCCTAGTGTTACTGTAACTAATTCCTGGCAGATGATGGATTTTTTTTAAAGCACAATTAAATTAAAGCAGACTTTGCTCTTCGTAAACTATTTTTAGTAAAATGTATAGGATGAAAAAAAAAAGCCCAACTCAACACTAACAACATGCTCAATCTAGAAGGGAAAGCACATTGTTCACTCAAAACCCTTATACACGTTTTGTTATTGTTTAAGAAATGGACTGGCTTATTCGTCTACAAGAAATTTAACCTTGTGTAAGTACGAATACATAGCAAGACATCTGAAAACTCTAATCTATATATACTCAAACAAAAGATTTGAAACTATCAAAAATCCTAATATGCCTGTAGATATACTATTTAATTTGCATAAAATAGTAAGCAGGGAGTTGCTGTACAAAATGCTACGACGTGGGCTCTAAAGCATATAGGCTTAGAAAATATCTAAAGACCATACACCTCCCATCTTAAAGTCAATTTTAAGTCCATAAACAACTGTCCACCCATACCTGGCATATATAGTGAGGCCAGGATCCCAGTGCCTAATTACATGCTTAGCAAAAGAGGAAAAGGCAGAGGGTCCTTCATCAGAGGGCGGCTTCAAAATGGGCAGTGCTTAATTCCATGTGACCCCCAACTGGCTCATAATAGAAATGGCCCTAAAGTTTCTCTTTTTTCTCTTCTACACTGAAGAGAATTATGAGTGAGAAAATGCAGCCCACTGAGAAGCAAGTCCTCACTGCAAACCCAGTGGTTGGAATCCCTGACTTGATTGATTGCCCTCACGTACTCTCTTCTCGCTGGCAAGAGCATCCTCGCCCCTGCCCAGGACCACAGAGCCACCTCCTCCGCGCTGCTCACCGGACCAGCCATCCATTATCCCTCCCTCAACAGCTGTTTTCTGCTTGCACTCCATGCAACGGGAGGCTTTTAAATTCCTCCTTCCTTCCTTCCTTCCTTCCTTCCTTCCCTCCCTCCTTCCCTCCCTCCCTCCCTTCTTTCTGTTTTCTTTCTTTCTTTCTTTCTTTCTTTCTTTCTTCTCTCTTTCTTCCTTTCTTCCTCCCTCCCTCTCTCCCTTCTTTCCTTCCTCCCTCCCTCCCTTTCCCTTCCCTTCCCTTTTCCTTCTTTCCTTTTTCTTTCTTTCTTTCTTTCTTTCTTTCTTTCTTTCTTTCTTTCTTCTTTCTTTCTTTCCTCCCTCCTTTCCTTTATTTCTCTTTCTTCCTTCCTTCCTCTGTCTCTCTCTCTCCCTTCCTTCTTCCCTCCCTCCCTCTCTTTCTCTTTCTTTCTTTCCTTCTTCCTTTCCTTTCTTTCTCTTTCTTCCTCTGTCTCTCTCTCTCCCTTCCTTCTGCCCTCCCTCCCTCCCTCTCTTTCTCTTTCTTTCTTTCCTTCTTCCTTTCCTTTCTTTCTCTTTCTTCCTTCCTTCCTCTTTCTCTCTCTCTCTCCCTTCCTTCTTCCCTCCCTCCCTTTCTCTTTCTTTCTTTCTTTCTTTCTTTCTTTCTTTCTTTCTTGGTCTCTATAGCTTCCATAATTTCCTTTTGGGATCTAAGACTGTTCTTATTTATTTATTTAATTTTTGAGAGAGAGAGAGAGAGAGCACACAAGCAGGGGAGGGGCAGAGACAAAGGGAGACACAGAGCCTGAAGCAGGCTCCAGGCTCCGAGCTGACAGCACAGAGCCCAACACAGGGCTTGAACTCACAAACCGTGAGATCATGACCTGACCTGAAGTCAGACGCTTAACCTACTGAGCCACCCAGGGGCCACATAACTAAGATTATTCTTCCCTTTTCCCCAATTACTATATTTGACAGCACAAAATCAAGAATCTTGTCATCACAGGTTTAACATCTCCATAAGTGGGACAGGTAGACCAGAGCCCCAGGGACAGCAGTCTTGTCTTTGCTTCCCCTGGTGCCATGGCAACATTGTGCCTGCTGGGGGCTCACTGCAGGGTGGGGGTCACAAAGTCTGAGTGGTTCCCTGTGCTCTGAGTACCTGAGAACCACACAGATAGCACCAGGCTCTGACTGGAAAACAGGCTGCTGTCTTCTTTTCCTTCCAGGCAATAACATAATTAAGGATTCTTAAAAGGAAAACGAACAGCAGAAAGGTTGGTGCCTTTGCTAAATCCAGCAGACTGGACAGCCTACACAGAAAATCATCAGGATGGGTATACTTACAGAGCCAAAATGTAAAATTTTCCACAACAGTGAAGTTTCCCTTCTAAATAAAAGCAATTCCCATTATCTTGCAGCTTGATCTTTATATTCATAAAGAGGCTCTTCGATTCTTTTTTATTACTCTTTCCACAGTTTACCCAAAGGGTGAATAATTGATGCTGGTAATTCCCATCTTATTTCTGGAAAAATTAGGAGACAGAAGAGTGAAATGACTTCTATCGGATACACAGTAAGTCAGTGGCAAAATCTCAATTAGAACTCAGGTGCTTGGGTGGCTCAGTTGGTTGATTGTCCGACTTTAGCTCAAGTCATGATCTCACAGTTTGTGGGCTCAAGACCTGTATCGGGCTCTGTGCTGACAGCTTGGAGCCTGGAGCTTGCTTTGGATTCTCTGTCTCCCTCTCTCTGTGCCCTTCCCCTGCTCACACTCTGTCTCTCTCTCTCTCTCTCAAAAGTAAACATTACATTTTTTTTTAAATAAATAAATTAGAACTCAGCGTCTTTTGAGTTCTCAACTTTCATTTTGCTCATCAAGCCACACAGACAATGATATTCAGTAGCCAGGGAAACACACACTGCCACAGTGTAAATTCTACAATCTTATGAATCTTTCAGGAAATTCTTGAAACGTCGTAACCCATAGAGTCACATTTTGAGTGGTTTGTCACCAGGTCTTCCAGGTGAGATATTTTCTGCATTTTCTTGTGGCCTATTTGTCATATTTTATAACCCGAAGTTATTATTTTGGTACTTCGGGAAATAATTATTAATTTGTATTTCCCCCCTCCCCCCAAATAACATCCTAAAATGACAGCATATGCTAGACGTATGGCTTTGTCTTTGAATAGGACTTGTCAAAAATCACATCCTAACCCTGCCTGGTTGACAAATAAATTTTATAGCTGTCTGAAGGTTTAAAGCAATACAGATTGTCTGAGCCAATAAGTTGATTTGGTGAGAGCGGGATGCTAATGAGTCTTTGATCCGTGCAGAGGCCAGTGAGCTCTAGCATAGTCTCAGCCTGCACCCCTCACCCTGCCAGCTGTCTCGCAAATGCCTGCCATTGGTCACAGGGGGGACCAGGCAAGCTGGGAGTAGAGATGGATCAGTGCAAATCCATCATCTTTCCGAACGCATCACTCGAGTGTCGGTCCTCTGCAACACAAACCAGCGGCATTCTCTTTCTGCACAGAGATGGGCACGTTGCAATAAAGAACCGTTCCCCAACGGCATCACGGTCTTGTTTTTCTAAGGGAGACTTTTCCCCCTTGTGCCGAAAATAAGCGTAGACTGGTGTGTACTTCATGACTTGGGCTCTTTAAAGATACTGTGTCTGGTGATCCTAGGGGTGAGGAGGGGTGAGTGTTGAGTCCTCAGGAAAACTTGCTGGGTCTTAGAAACTGACCATGCGGGTGAGTGATGTCAGGCACGTGGGGGCCGCATGAAGCAGCTGGGCTCCAGCGGGGAGGCCGAAACAGCCCGCAGCAGCTGGACAAACGCAGGAGGTCAGGCCGTGTTTGTGGACATTGACTTCTCCCTAAGCATCCCTGGATGGCAGGACACATCAAAGCCCATCACCCAGGAATAACACTCGGTGGGTTTTCTGTGTCTGACCCCCTCCCAAGACGCTGACCCAGGACAGACCAGGTCTTCTGTTGGCTTCATGCCCTTGGAGGATGGAGTCACATTCCTCCTGCACCTGCTATTTTTGGAATAGGTTGCATGACAGAGGAGGAAATAACCCACATCATTGTATCACGAAGGTAAAATTGGAAACAATTTTGTCCTTTGCTACTCACTTTCTTTTTCTGATGAAAATGCCTTTTTAGAAATTTTTTTTAAATTCATTTTATTATTTTTTTAAAGTTTCGATCCAAGTTCGTTAACATATAGCATGAAAATGCCTTTTAATATTCAACAGATCTTTTTACTAGCACCAAAAACCCTTGGGTATAGTTGAGGTGGCAAGACGTTATTTTACTAACCAGAGCTCTTTTATGATAATACAGAAAAGGACAAGAAAACATAGTCTCTAAGGTTTAGGAGCTGGGATTATCATTAATTTTTAAAACTGTTGATGTTGAATGGATGGAAATAATTAGGGAGCCCTCTTTCGTGGCAAGAGGAGGCATATGCACTGGGGACAACCACAGCAAAAGCTAAAAGAGCTGTTCTGTACAGGGTAACATTCCAATTTTGTGCTCAAAGTGCTTGAACCCAAGATGAGGCAGTGCCATTTCTAGCCTGCTTCCTGTTCACCTGCAGCCTCCGAGTTTTACATGGGTTGGACTCCAAAAGCTCCCTGGAAGACTGTCATGTGGAATTTTGGACGCTCTCCCATAGGAATATAAGGACTTTTCACAAGAGCGACGTTCCCATGACAGCCCTTGAACATGCGTTCTATCTCTGCCGTGGCCTTAAGACCCCCTCCCCAGGCAGCATCTTTTGGGCGGCCCCGCACTGCTCTCCCCATGTGCTGCTGCTCCGGGGCCCGTTCATGCTGTTCCTGCTGCACCGAGTCCTCGATGTTCTGGGATCTCGCGGCAATAGCTCCCACCTCTGCACTTCGTCCTGGTCCCCTCCACCTGGAGGCTGAGTCCCCAGGGCTGCGTGGCTCGCTGCCATGCTTCCTCCAGGGTGCCGTCTCTGACATCCCTGACCACACGCCACCCAACATGCCCACCCTGTGGTCTCCATGTTTCTCCAGAGCCCTCTCACCGTCTCCTCCCACCTACAGGTAGGCAGGCTTCCGCAGGCAGGAGTTTTGTCAACTTTATTCACTGCTTATTTTCAGCACCTAGACAGGTGCCCGGCCCAGGGTCGGCGCTTAGGGAGCACTGGCTGGTGAGCAGTACTGCCCTGCACCTGTGTGGCCACGCCCATCTCACCTAGTCTGTCTTCTCACCTTGGGGGGGGGGGTGCATTTCCCCCTTCCCACACAGCATTGCTGGCATGAGCCACCAAGCAGTGTCACCGAGGGTGACAGTTTCCCTCTCTCAGCCATGGTGCTTCATCTTTAAAATCAGAGTGTCCTATTAGCTGCTGGTTATGATCCTTGAGAGTTCTTTTTTTTTTTTTAAGTTTATTTATTTTGAGAGGGGGAGGGACAGAGAGAGAGAGAGAGAGAGAGAGAGGATCCCAAGGAGGCTCTGCACTGTCAGCGTGGATCCCAACGTGGGGCTCGAACCCATGAATTGTGAGATCATGACCTGAGCCAAAATCAAGAGTCCAATGATCAACCAACTGAGCCACCAGGCACCCGGAGCCTTGAGAGCTCTTAGGGGATGACGATGGAGACAAAACCCCGCTTCCTTCATGCTTCCAGGCGCTTGCTGCTGACTCCTCACGCCCCATGTGGATGCATGGGCTGCACTCCCAACCCCAAGCCTCCACCTGCTCCTCCCATCACGGTGGAAATCTGCCCCGTGATTCTGGGGACTTCCTGCCTCTTATGATCCATGATGCTCCCTCCGGACAGAGCCTCCTGGGTAGGCGGTGGGACTGCCCTGTGCACCTGCTACGCTCTGATTCTGAGGTCCTCCTTCTGACCCTGGGGCATGTGATGGAGGTGCCTCATGGGGCCTGGCAGACAGGGGCCGAGGCATCCTTCCATCTGTGAGCCCTGTGGAGCTCGTCCTTAGGCACAGGTGGGGCTACTTTTAGTGGGGCTGGGTCCTCCCGGCACTGGGACAGAGGACTGCAGTGGTAGAGCCATCTTCCTCCTTTAGCCTGAAAACAAAATTGTCCCCACATGCCAGAGGGCGGCTGTCCCCCCGGAAGCCCTCCTGTGCCCTGACTGACCCATCCTTGGAAGGAAAGTCTCCTCTCTACCCCACCCCGGCTTTCCCTGGAAGGACCTTTCCATGCCATCCAGTTCTGTCTCTAACATATACCGAAATGTAAATTTCTAAGATTTATTTTAAATTTCCTTTTCATATGTCAAGCCGACTTCCCTTTATAAATCCTGAGATCACCTTTGAAATTTTAGACCAGGGCAGATGTCACTTAATGTGACTGGCAAGTGTTCCACACGCCATTTGTTGCGTGCGGTTGTTGTTTTCCCTTTTGCTTCTTTCTTATTTTTTTTCTCCGTTTAAAAATCACCATCGCACTGTAAAACCAATTAAAACAAACTTTTCAAAGACTGTTACTTCCTGGCTGAGCTCTTCCAACCTCTGACTTTCTCTGAAGCGTGAGATAAGACTTTCTGATTAACTGGGGGTGGGATGTTTGTTCAATCTGTTCGTTTTATACATTGTGGATACCGCTTTTTAATTTTTGTGCCGTGTCAGTGGCATATACTTTCTGAAATTAATAAGTACAATACATACCATCCATGTGCGAAATTAAAAAAAATCCACATATTTCCATAGTTTGACATACAAAAATGTACTCACACACTTTTGAAATCTACTGTCAAATAATTTCACATCTGTACCTAAAGCAAACAGACATAATGCTAACAGCTTGTTAGAATTCAGAAATGCCACCCGCTAATCAGCCCACCTGTGGCATATTCTCGGTCCATCTTGCAAGCTGGGGAGCCGGCTGCCAAGAAGCTTGACAAGAAAATGTATATTAAATTATTGAATAAGATTGGAAATATTGTACAGCGTGGGATAAAGAGAGTGCACAACGTGTGGCCAGTGACATACTGTACCTTCTCATTTTAACGCCTGTCTGGAGGTGACCTAGCTTCATTCACATTTGCCATAAATTACGAAGTCTCTGGGTGAAAAATCAGCAGCAAGATTTTCATTGTTTCGATCGGGTTTTGTTATGTGTCACTGGCACTGGGTAAAACAAGAGCCAAGTTGAAAAAAAAAAAGAGCAGAAAGCAAAATTTGAACCGAGTTTGACAGAAACAACCCCATTTGCCTACAATTCCATCCCGGGGTTCAGAGTAAAACAAAGAAGGAGATTTTTCTGATATTGCTGATACTGTTTGGGAACCACAGTAGCGATGATGTGAACCAAACCTAACCTTTATCTAAAATCCTAAGGAAATGATCTTTTAGCAAAAAGTCAAATAACACGCACAAGTGAAATAAAGCTAGATCCTAGAACAAAATGGGGCAGAAGATTAGGGGATAAACTGTGGGTGCACTGTGCCCACGCCTGGAAGCTTGTGAAATCGGGGGTAAGCGTGACATTGCACCACACGATTACATTTCTACCGATTATTAATTTCTATAGAATATAAACTAACGCGCTCACAGAAGTATCTTCTCTGGGGGTCTGTGAGTAAGAAATGTGATTTTAGCATCTGTTCTTTTAAGGCTATTTGCTCTGGGAAGGCAGTGTGTTTTGCCATAAATCTAGGTCATTAATTTGTATCTGTTCTTTGTTTATTTAAGACACAGGACAAAAGGGCAGCTGCTGAAACATTTGGCTGTGCCGAGGGGTAGTGGGCTCGACATGCTGGAGTTCTGCACATGACCAGCTTGAGTTTGTACCCACAGCTACAGGACAGGACTTTATGGAAACACTTTGCCAAGCCATGTGGTGCGCGGCTTCCCTTTGCATCAATACCCTTTTAATTACCTGATCCTGAGGGGGAAAAAAGTTAAAGAAAAGTGTCAGTGCAAAACCCTAGGAACCTGCCGAGAATCAGACTTAAAAAAAAAAAAATCCTCGTGATACGATGTTCGGCAATTATTCTACAGAATATCCATGTAAATCCGCAGCTGGTCTACGAAGGTAACGCTATGACCTATATAACTTGATATTTATAAAGCACAATAATATCCAGGAAATTGATTGTTAAGAGCGTTTAATGCTCTGAAATTGGCCATTAAGTGCAGAATCCTTTGAAAGGCATTATTGTTATTATGAAGCATTGCAGAGGTTTTATTTATTATCATAAACCTAATGGACTCAGTAAATTAGGTGTATTTAAAAAGGTCATTTGCTGCTTGTTGAGGCCAAATCCTAAGCACTTGGATTCAGATGGATCACAAAACGTAGCAGTGTTTTTAAAGATGACCCACCGTAAGCTACTTGAGATAAATAACATGGAAACACAGTTCCTTGGATGTGTATATGATAATAATGAGAATGATAGCAATGTCACAAGAACTCTTAGGATTGTGTAAAAGGCTACATTAGAAAATGACGAGTTTCCTTTTCAGAACTACTTATTAAAAATAAAAGAAAAAAAGTAAAATTCATCAGAAGGGAGTTTTAAGTCACAAAGAAAAATCTTTTCCTGGAATTGTATTTCTTTTGGATGGAATATAGTGTCATCTTTGCATCTTTCTAAAAAATCTCTCACGGTGAGAGGGTGTGGTTACTTTATAATCTAAGGAGTCAGCTAGGGACCTGAAGGATGAGAGATACACATGGCTGAGGGGGTCCCGACACGCCACTGTGGCCTCGAGAGTTTGTTGAGTACACGATGGAAATTGAACACTTATGTGGATGGAGAGTAACATTCTTTTTTCCTGTTGAATGTATTTTCATGTGAGTAGAAATGGCTTTGTTTTCTCAGATGCTCTCTTTTGAGGAAGTCATAGCTGGAAATGTGGTCGGAACTAGGCACTGGTATTTCAGTGCAAAGTCATACTCAAGGCCCTTGCCTGGAACAATCTGGAAACCGGAGGAACATGCAGGTGCCTGTCTTTGCAGAGCTCTCCTTGGGTAGCAGGCAGCAGACAGCAGGCTGCATCTGAGTGGGACCCGGCCAGTCTATATTCAGAGACAAGGATTGAAGGCCTTTAGGAAGAGAACTCCAGCACAACCTTTTCTTTTATTACTGGAGTCTTACACTCGGAGTAAATGTAAACTTGGTCCAAAGAACGTGTTCCTTCCCATCGTTGCGTTGTTTTGTGGTCAGGTGGTGCGGAGGAAAATTTAACAAGTGTCCCAGCCCTAAGACTAGCTGAAAAGACTCTTTTCTCAACATCAGTGAAAAAAGGAAAAAAGAAAAAACCTGAAATCAATTTGGTATGAGACCTGAAAAGAGTTCTTATACTCTGTGACTATGTTCGGAGAAGAAAACACACAAAAGATGCTTCCTGAATATGCACAGGCCAGTCGCTTGGTATTACACACACATGGTACTATCTTAAGTCCATTAAAAAACCATGGGATGGCTACTAGCCAGCATGTATTTAGCACCTGCTATAGGTGATGAGGATGTTATGTATTGTACTGCCTAGGACTCTTTGAAAAATAAAACAAATAATTTCAAAAGGTCTTATCTGCACCTTTGGTGTGTACCAAGTAGAAGTAGACTTAGTCTGTAGGCTTAGATCAGTTGAAAACTACATTTTGGCAAAACAAAGGAAACTGACTTGAGATGATTCTAAAACTAAGGGGGGGCATCCTCAGAATTTGTCTGAAGGAAACTGATCACCAGTTCGCTGCTAAGCTGGGACAAAACACTGGATTCTTGTCTCCTCCGGCCATTATGTTTCAGTTCTATGCACCTCTTGATGTTTTTTTTTTTTTTTGTCTGACCTCATCCAGACTCTTTTATTCTCCCACACTGTCTCCGACTCCCCAAGGGTTTAATGGATGAAACACACACACATAATAAAATGCTGCATTCTCACCCCCCACCAGGAGAGCCAAAAGGTATCTATTTGGTCCTTTATTGGTCTCTCGATGAATATATATAAAAGCCGTTTTGTAGATGTATAAAGATACGGTTATATTTATATGAGATACAATGATCTGAGGTTTTTCTCCTGCTACCTACAACCTTTTCATTCACTAATCTTGCTCACTTTTCAATTCTTCTTCAATATCTTTTGGCTGCTAAGTTCCTCAACTTTTCTCTGTGTCTCTTTCTCCCAAGCCCAATTCAGAGGCTCTCCATCTGATCATCTCCCCCAGGGTGGTTGTGGCCGTTGGGATGCAGTCTAGGTGTTAAATGAATGATTATTCATTGCGATCTCCAAGCATGAAAGCCCTCCTCTCTTTATAGAGGCTCCACTCCCTAGAGAACAGTTTGGCAGCATTTTTTTTTCAAAGTAGAATAAAAAATGCATCACGCTTAAAAAAAAAAAATGCCTGGCATCTCTCAAGAGACTTTTGATGCAGGTTCTGTTTCTGTCAAGAGAAGATGCATGTTGTTGTCAAAAAAGCATTGAACTTGGGTCTCAAGAGAACTCCCTTCCAGGCTGGCTCTGCTAATTACGAACTGGGGGATCTTGGACAAGTTACCTACTTCTCCTGGGGTCTTAGGTCCCTGATGTAGAAGTAGAAAATGGGACAAGGGAGTATCCATGGTCTTTCCAGCTCTAACATTTCTTGAGTCTAGGAAATGGGGTCCTAAGACATTAAAAGGAGAGATGTCAAAACTAGGATTTGATGACCTGTGAATAGGTAAACCACCAGAAGGTAAACTCTTCTGGTATTTTACCTTAAAGTAATAGAATTTTAATCCCCTTGGCTGGGCTTCTATAGGAAGAACATCTAATAATCGTGTAAAGTACAATTTACCTTCAGAAATGAAATTTTTTAAAGTTTAAAACCAAAATTCTTCTTTTTGGGGGGCAATGCTGATAGAGTGAGGTACCATTGATTTAAAAAATGGACAACCTCATCATTTTCTCTATTGGCAACTACTGTGAGGCTTGTTTTGATAAATCACTTTTTAAAAGAAAAAAGTTTTCTTTCTGATTCTATAACCACAGTCATCTATCATCTATCTATCTATCTATCATCTATCATCTTTCCTTCTCTATCTATCTATCTATCTATTATCTATCTATGATCTTTCTTTCTTTTCTTTCTTTCTCTATCATCTATCATCTGTCTATCATATTTCCTTCTTTATCTATCTTTTATCTATCATCTTTCTTTCTTTTTTCCTCTATCATTATCTGTCATCTATCTATCATCTATCATCTTTTTTCTCTATCTATCTATCATCTATCATTCATTGTTCCTTCTTTCTTTCTCTATCTATCATCTATTTATCTATCTATATCATCTTTCCTTCTTTCTTTCTCTATCTATATATCATCATCATTTGTCTTTTCATACACCCACATATACTATTTTAACAAAATAAAATTAGGAAACCTTCCTTTCCTCTTTTCTCAATAAATGGTTCATATTAAGTGCTTAGTGTTGAGAAGATTTTTATCCTTGGGATGTATTTCAGGTATACTCAAAAGACTGTAGAGAATTCAGAAATAAACAAGCATAATTGATTGCTCTTAGCTGTATTTGTGCAGATATGAGCAAGATTCATGGTCCTTGTGTTGGGGACAGAATCCATTACTACCCCTGAACTTAGAAAGGACAAGGACAACATGGGGAACTAAGGTGTTTTCCTAGCACACTATAAGTATTGTGCCCCGACAATATGTAGTAGCCTAGAGAGGCTTTAAAAATATCAGTTGAGAGTTGATGCTTTGGGAAGTGCAAGTGTAATTTCAGCCAGTATTCTCCCCATCCCTGGCTCAGCACACATTATCACACCATGAAGCTGTCTCTGAGAAAGCCAAGCTTTCTCCAACCCAAAGGATGTCTATGACTGTATTCTTGAGGCTCTCACTTCCTCCGTCCACTAGTCAACCCGCATTTCTGGCTGGCTTCCCAAACAGGACCCAAATCCAAGTCAGGCTGCTTCCAGCACTCTGTCTCACCTTCCTCTAGGACATCATCCCATTGTGATCACACTCCCTGTCCTTTCTTGGCTCCTTACGTTTTGGACCACATCCTGGAAGTCTCTTCTTTCAGACCTCAGTTTCCCTTTTTGCCACTTGATCTGTTCATGAACACTCTCTCATCTTACCCTTCCCTAATGGCTTAAAAGAAAATTCTAGCAGTTTTCAGTAAATGAAACAGACACTTGAAAAGCTCTGGACTGGCCTGGAGAAACCAAGCCTATCTGGGAGCATGGTTTGTCATGGGTGGGCCAGCTCTGAAGTCATGTTCCCTCTGTTCTCCCAAAATTCCCCAAGGTACTAGGGTGCTTCTGGTGCTGATTGTGTTATTAGAGTGCCATTAGGGAGTGATTTAGAATCACTCGATCTGAACCAATATTAAATCTAAACCTAGATATCTTTCAGTTTTGAAGTTACGTAAGAAAGCGAACTTTCTAGCCCATGGTAATTCCCTAAATTTATTACAACCCAACATCTAAATCTATAGATTTGATAAACAAGCATATAGATTATTTAAGTGATATTCACTACTATTTATTAAGGACTTAGGGACTGTGCTCAGCATTGTCTGTGCATTATTTCACTGTCTTTCCTCAACAAACTTCTGTAGAAGGTGTTAGTCCCACCCCAGTGAGCAATTTGCCCAAGATCATACAGCTAATAAAATCACAGCCAGCGTAGGGACCACGGCCTGACCCCTGACACATGCTAAACATGAAGTTATGAAGATATGTGGTTTCGATTTCTTAGAGTCATTCACCATGGAATACAGACCTTGAAGCAAGTTATTCCTAGAAAGAGCAGTTGAGTAGGACCTTGGGGGAAGATCCCACTAAAGGCTGCAAAGCTCTTTGATTCTAGTCTTCATGGGCGTGTTGGTCTCCCACAAAGAATGGTACCACACTATTCTCAAATGGAAGGGGAAATCAATGGGTATTTGTTGAAGTATGAAGGGTTTAGGTTAAATAGTTAAGACATTTTCCCATTTTAGAGAGTTGCGAGATGCAGGAATGTGTCTCCAAGAGAAAGGACGGAATTTTTTCACTGTAGTCTTTTAAAACATGGGATGGATTTTCTTTTGAACAAAAGTGGACAAGATGCTAAAGAAAGGTCCAGGCCTCTTTTGTGATAGAATTGTGTAATCATTCTATAATTCTAAATAATATTCTGGCATTATGTTCCTTCAGTAACAAATCATTTGTGATCACGATAGCCAAGTGTATGTAGGCCCCAATAAGAGAATCCTGAGGGCCAAAATTGGGTGAGAATCCACTATTCTGAACTTTAAAATGACAGTTCAGACAAGAAATGAATCATTGCTGAAGATAGGGCATGAATCAAGCAAGAGGATTTTATCCTAATTTGATATTCATTAATTAAATACAATTTGACCAGTCTCTTTCCTAGTCTGGATGTGCAAGATTCAATCCTCTAAAGTCACTGAAGAGAGAAAAAAAAAACTCCCCCTTTTCATTGCTGTTATGGGAGAAGCAAGCTTTTCAATCTTTGATCAGCCCTTAGATTTCAGCGAGCCTCTGTTCTAAGAGCTTAAGAAATAAAATAATAGCTTTTTGAAACAATGAAGGCTTTTAAGTTTTACTTCTTAAAGTAGTTAATCATTGGTCAAAGAAAAAAATATCTAGGCATGCAGCAATCGAAACAGGGATTCAAGATCTACTTAACACATGTCTGTGGAAGGTGTTAACAGTCCCACTTGAGTAAGCAAGCTGATTAGTGAACATCATAGCTTTGGGTACTTTGTGGGGAGAAGTGGTTTCAGAGGTCATGTCAGATATATCAGTAAGAATTTTAGTAAAATCTGGAACTTTGATCCATTAAACTGTTTTCTGATGTCTTAAGGCTCTGATTGCTTACTGTTACTAGATGCATTATTATTTTGTCACTAATAAATATGTGAAGGCCTGGAAAAATCTGGTGGGCTGGAAATTGCTTGTGAACCAGTAAGTCTAGCTTTTGAAACCAATTTACTGGAGAAGATAATCATGCTCTTTTTTTCTTTCAATCGTAGAAAATAATCTCTGTGTGCCATTAAGTGCAGTAGTCTGTGTTTTTTTTTTTTTTTTTAAGAAGCAGCAACAATTTCCTAACATCCCAAATGCACTTCAGTGCGCTATTTTAAGAAAAATATACATGAGTTATGGGTTTGAGCAAAATCCATATTTAATCCAGATTATACATTCCATAGCGGTTTAAGAGAGTGTTTGTTTTTATCTCATTATTCAGTTCTCCATTATGTCCCTCGGACTCCCTTCAGAGGTTCTGATGTGAATGTACCTTTCCAATTGTTTTCTTTATTGATTTAATCTTGTAACTTGAGGTTTCAGACTGATTTATCCAGCTTTTTATACAGCAGTACAATTTTTTTTCTCTCTGTTTAACACGTCGCAGAGAACTGAGCGTCAGGTTTCTGTCTCAAATGTTCCATAATGCTGCGTTCTGGTGTGATGCCGGCATAACTGATATAATTTGAGACAAATAGTGATCTTTCCAAGTTTCATAAAATAAGTGCTTATAATTTATAGCATTTATAGGAATTAGAAATGCAAATATTGAAATGCTTTAGAATACCACATGGTTACATTTTTTTTTTTTTTTTTCCATTTCAAAGGTCTGGGGCGTTAAACTGACCTGACCCCCGTACAAATTACAGCTAGCATTCTAGATTGTGTGAGAGTAAGTGGGATGAGTGCCCCAGAAGGAGGGTGTGGAAAGACGAAACAGCCACCAACCACCCTGTCACGTTGTCGCTTTCTAGTTTAGAAAGACCAGCAGGACGCTTACACGGCCGCACGCGCTTATTCATATGTCCATTCAATATTGAAAACACAGCAACATTTAGGTGGATATAAGCGTCGTTGTCAGTTGTCTCCATGTTGATGCCAATCGTGTTGCCCAAATGTCTTAAAAATCTGTTTAAATAAAAATGTCAAACCCCCATATGATTTCTAAAGCTGTGGGGGGCATTTGAGGCGATCTACACAGTCGAGGACAACATCTTCATTGTCTCTTAATTTCCCACAATGCCTAGAGTGGGGTTTTTTGCTCAATAATTATGTATTTAACAACAGAATAAATGAACGGATCTAGTGCAGCCCACATCCCAATGGGGGCATCGCTGCTTTGCATCTCTGAATATCTCATTCGTCAACCCCAGTCTATTCTTGCTCAACTCAGTGGCTCCAAAGATCCCCCTGATGTTGAGTGAAAGCTTGCCCAGTGGTAATCTCCACCTATTGATTTGGTGTATACTGGGGGGTATAGTCTATTGCCTTACTACAGGACAATCCTTTTCATATTTTAGGGCAGCTGTCATGTCTTCCCTTAAATATCTCCAGAATCTTCCCCAGGTCCTCCTACCATTGCTTATAAGGGAGGCAGTATAAAAAAGAGCTAATTGCTAGGCAAGTGCTCAGTAAACTTGCATTTATGCCCCACTGTGGTCATCTATGAGCAGTGTGACATTGAGTGGGCCACTTAATCTCTCTGGGCACTTACAGATATGTGTATAACATGTCATGTTAATGTTTGTCTGCTTGCCTGATGGTACTGTTTTGGGGATCAAACCTTCCGAAAATTATAAGATATTATAGAAACAGAAGATATTACTATTAGTGTAGTTTCCGGCTACTTCACCAATCTAGTCTCCTTCCTCCAGCCATATTTGTAGTTTGTCATTTGTGTTCCTTAAAATGTAGTAACCAGAAAAACTCAGTTTTCCATCCATGACTGGCCTTGTCCAAAGTACAATAAAGACTAAAGAGGAGAAAGATGTGAACTCACTTTGTTTAAAACTCGTCATGTGCCAGGCCTTCATTCTTTATTGTAATCTTCATAATAACTCTTGCAGGCATGTATACATAGGCAAGAAAAGAAAACCTTAGGAATTGTAAGTAACTTGCTCGAGTCACCAGGTCAACTTGACTCATGTTCTTCCTACTCTGCCATGTTGCCCATAACCTTGTTATCCCTACATTCCCCCTTGGCTGGAGCGTAACACTGACTCCTTTTTCAAGATTGCAGCAAGCTAAGGGCTTTGAGTTTTCATTTTTATTTGGTTTCACATATATTTCTATTCATCTTGTACTTGTGTAACAGATTTGGGAAAGCCTGAATTCAAGACTTTTTACAGATTCATTAGAATCTTGGGTTCACAACCTCTCTCTGTTTAAGAATTCACTCTGGATTTGTATAGGGGATAAACACTGGCCTTACCAACTCTTAGCCTTATCCATTTCTGATTGTCCCTGATTTTGAAAATGGAAACATTCGTCAATCTGTCTTCTCATACCTCTTTTCTTATTCTCTCTTCTTCCTCCCTTCCTTGTCTCTTCTTCCCTAAGTGACCTAATACATACAAAGCACTCAGAAAAATGCTGTCATATACAGAGTGCTCAAAAATGTTAGCGATTGTTATTTATTTAACAACTAATGATGGAGCATTTCCTACATACCGAGGATGGTGCCGGGTGCTGGTTATACACCAGGGATGAAAAAGGAAATAATCTTTGTCCTATAGAGTTCACAGGCCAGTGGGTGGGGGAAGTGGGACAGAAAAATCCTTCGGGCAGTGGACCACCCTTTGAAGAAGTGACATTTAAGCCACCACCTGAAGATTGGAAATCATGCAATGCAAGAAGTTCCCTGCTAAAGGAATCCTGAGACCACATCTGCCACTGCTTCTAGACCCTGACAAGAGATTCGAATTCACACCAAAAAAATGGGTACACACACCCCGGTAATTCCTCACTTGGCCTTTGCCTGCTGAAGTGTTCAACCATTTTTATTTTATTTTATTTTATTTTATTTTATTTTATTTTTTTCAATGTTTATTTATTTTTGAGAGAGAGAGAGACAGAGCGTGAGTAGGAAAGGGGCAGAGAGAGAGGGAGACACAGAATTCAAAGCAGGCTCCAGGCTCTGAGCTATCAGCACAGAGCCTGATATGGGGCTTGAACCCATGAACTGTGAGATCATGACCTGAGCCAAAGTTGGACGCCCAACTGACTGAGCCACCCAGGTGCCCCTAATGTTTTCATTTTATTTTTGAGAGAGAGAGTGTGTGTGAGTGGGGGAGGAACAGAGGGAGAGGGAGACACAGAATCTGAAGCAGGCTCCAGGTTCTGAGCTGTCAGCACAGAGCCCAATGAGGGGCTTGAACTCATGAACCACAAGATTATGACCTGAGCTAATGTTGGTGCTCAACCAACTGAGCCACCCAGGCACCCCTGTGTTCAACCACTCTAAATGTGAAGTCTCTTCTCCCTTTTGAAAAAACTTGGAGCAGAATGAAAGTGAATAAATAAACACATTCTTTGTTCTTCGTCCTTCTCTGAGTGTGGCTCAATGAGCCATTTCTGTCATCCTGGGTGTTTTTACAAGCTCATCCTGGGCTTCGGCCTCCTGTAGTCAACTAACGGCCCACAAAAATATCAGGTCCCAAGCCCTGGAATCTAAATGTTACTGTATATGGGGAAAGGGACTTTCTAAATGGGATTAATTTAAGGATCTTAAGATGAGGACGTTATCCTGGTGGGTCCTAAATACAATCATACATGTCTTTATAAGCAGGTGCAGAAGGAGGTTTGACACAGATGATAGAGGAGGGTGCAATGTGACCCCGCAGAGATTGGAGTGATGGGCCTTAGACAATGAATGGCTGCAGTCACCCCAAATTGGAAGAGGCAAGGATTAGCTTCTCCTTTTACAGCCTCTAAGGGGGGACAGAGCTGCCCGCCTGGATTTCAGCTTCTAGATTCTGATTCTGAACTTCTGCCTTCCAGAACTGTGAGTGGATACATTTCTGTTGTTTTCAGCTACCAAACTGGTGGGAGTTTGTCATAGCAGCAACACAGAACTAATACACTCTCTTACATTATTCTTTGATGGTCCTGAAATTTGAAACTCTTTTGTAATCTCCTGAGATTCATGCTCCTCTTTCCTTTTTTTTTTTTCCAGTATACACCTTAGTTATGTTTCAATAACATTCCATATGTTTTATTTTAACATCTGAGTTAGCCAAACGGCTAACCATCGTGAAAATGTTTATTTCATTTTATTTTGTGTGTGTGTCTTAATCCCATCATTTAGAGGTCAGAAAATATAAAACATTGCTTGGACAAATAAGGAATAATTTTCAAATGTCTTCCTTCTTGGTTTTTCAAATATTGGCAGTACAAGAATGCTTACCAGTTGTTTGTAAACTAGGGGAACCTTTGCTCAGTAAATTCAAAAATTTGCACTGGAAGCACTGTGGATGCCAATAGACCCAGTGAGCTAACACCCAGAGGCGGAGATTGGGAGAGGCCGGTGGGGAGGTGGTTGACACAGAGACCCACAGAAAACCCCCTCCGCAGCTCAGCCTCTGCCTCCAACAGCCGGATGAACTTGCTGCCTTTTATGTCAGACAATTTAATGCCTCTTTCAAAAAACTATCAGGACCAGGCAGTCAGGTGGGTCCACATGAAACAGCAACAGAGCATATAAGTAAACAGACTTTACTTATATCCTCTTTCCTGTTCCTTTCTAGTTGAAAAAGGTTGTTTATTGCCTCCTGTCTAATGTTCAGAATAATCAAATCTTAGAGAAGTGACTGCACTTTACAAGTGCCTGGAACAGCCCCATATATAATTTATGTGCTTGCTCTGCATGAAAAAGTATCATTCTTGAGACTATTTGGAAAAGCATATACGCAGAGAAATAACTCACTGTCGTCAGGTTGACTTGGCTTTTGCTCTGCTGCTGTTCCGGCCATCATCAGCCCTCTCTGGGATTGTGGAAGGGGTTGGGAGGGGAAGGCCAGGAAGCAGCTGGAAGGGGAGCGAGCGAGGAGGAGGCAGGGTGATGAGGAAGGAGGCGCAGAGGAGAAAGGAAGCAGGTTTGACCTACATTCCCAGCTGCCCGGTCCTTGAACGTCAGAACTCAGGTCAGCGCCGTAGGGGAGGGTGGGCAGAGAACTTGCACCCATGTCAAGTTGGAGCCCGAAGATGGGACCCTGTGCAATTTCAACACAGTGTCACCAGAGGCTGGGCTGGTGCTTAGAGCCCTGCTTTCAGATGCACATGTGTGTCTGCAAATACTGCAGATCTTCTTTCTTCGTGAGATGAAACTTACTTATTCTGCCACATGCTCAGAAATACTTAACCTTGCTATGGATAACCCTGTGCTCTTGTGCCCAGGTGGGTGGAGCTGCGTGGATGCTTTCCTGCAGGAAGAGGTGGACTGTCTGAATGAGAAAGTCTCTGGCAGGGAGGCTTTGTGAGTGACCCCTGAGTCAGGCTCGGGGGGCTCAGACACGCCTCCAAGCCACCCTAACCTGGTGATGTGCCTGTGTCCAGTTTGCTTCTCTAGGTATGGACCTCCGGGATTCTTGATGAGTGAAACCCACCCGATTCATTGATAACTGTCAAAGCAAAATAGCAACGGAGTAACAGGAGGACTTGTTGTCTGTGCCTCTTACGTTCTCTAAGCTAGCATTGGTGTTACAGCATCCTGGTGTCTGACCTGAGGCTCCCATCACTGTCCAGCTCTTATGCTCTCTGGGGGAGGCATGCACCGAGTGGAGGGCAGGGAAGAGCACAACGCACGAGCCTTGGTCCCAGAGGGGGACCAAATGCCCCAAACCTGCAGATGACAGGAGCTCTCCCCATAGCAACAGACGCCCACAGTGTACTTGCGGCAGGCAGCCGAGGATTAGATCCAGGCGGGTCCCGGCACTGAAAGCCTTCATCACGGATGCAGCGTGGGAGCAGAGGGGGCCGCACGACAGGGCTGGGCCCAGGGTGAGGCGAGCGAGGCATTTGCCTCTAGTACAAAATTTAAGGGGGTGCCAGAAACTCAGGAATCAAGCTACAGAATATCACAATGCAGTACTTTTTAAAAAAAAAAAATCACAAGGAATATGAAATAATAACGAATGAAACGTCGGAGTTTTGAAGAACAAGACCGATATGACTGATCCTTCTTTTTTTCTCAGGCCCTGGTATGGCCCCACACAGTACTGACACTGCAGGGTGGGGTGAGCATCAGGGGTGGGTATCAGGGTGCTGAGAAAGGAGGCGGAAATGCACTTGTGCCATGAGGCCGATTGGCTGGGACAGGGGTCTAACAAGGGGACAGCAAAGACAACAGCATGACATGGGGGAAGAGGTGTGAGAACCCTTGGGGGTGGGATGACGAGCACAGTGAGAACAGGCAGGATTTGTCATCGTGGATTTTCAGAAATGGTGGGGAGTGTTCCATAGAAACAATTGTAGCACAGAAGCATGGGAGGGTTGGTAGCTGCACAGATTGCCTTGGGGAAGTCGGTCAGCAAAGATGCAGGGTCCGCAGAGGCATCTGCTAAGGGTAGCTGTGGTACTGGGAAAAAAACCATTTCCAAAAGGCACTGTAGATAAAAAGAACTGGCAGAACCCAATCACTTAGACATGGGGATAAAGGACAAAGAAGCAATGGACAGGAAGAGACATCTGCCAGGCTCTGGGTTGATCTAAGTCTGACCTGCCCACCAGACGATCTTCTCTTCGGCAGCGGTTGGCAGGAGGGGCCAGGAGTGATGCTAACAGGTGGGAGAGACAGGCTTGGGGGTCTTGTGTATGTGTGTGTGTGACAGAGAGGTCTGATCCTGCCATTGAAGCAAAGTGCTTTAGAGTAGGGGTTCAGAAATAACGAATGAAAGGTCAAGAATTTGATTTCCCCACGTGGTGTTTCTCAAAAGTGTAGTGCTGTTTGGATTTTGGCAAAACAAACCTTTGTCACGTGGAACTGTCCTGTGCATCCCAGAAAATTAACGTTCTTGCTCCTCTCCCCTCCCTGCACCTGACTCCCATTAAATGCCAATGGCCCCATCACTGGAAAATGCTCTGTACGTATCCAAATTCTTCCCAGGATGTGGTTCCTGACCCTCCAACACAGGATCATTGAGCACCCCTCTGGGGAAGAAGAAAATGTGGATTCACTGGAGGGGTTACCCACGAGCGGCCAAGAGATACTATTGTGGCAGAAAATCCAAAGGCAAAAAAGGTTCTCAAAAGGAAGGTAATTGTTGGTGTCAAATGTAACAGAAAAGTCAACAAATAAGGACCCTCTAAGAAACAAGACAATTGGGGAGGTGTCTCTCATTACACCTTTAGTTATTCCAGAACAGTTAGGTGTTGTCCTGTGCGGTAGGTGACTGGACAGCTGTATTTTTTCAAGCAGGGCCCAATTTTTATGTTTTATCGTTATTATCATGTTCATACAGTTATGTGGTCTGAGAACCTGGTTCTCTTAAAAATGCCTTGTATCTAATAGATGAATTATTTGTATATATGTTTGTATATATACATGTAATATGAACTGATTCATAGGAAGAATGTGGTCTTTGTAATCAAAACCCTGTCTTCATTGCCGCTACATATCCATTAAAGCCATCTGGAGCTATCTGTAGGATGACAATATGCAAATATCAGGAGACTTAGCTAAAATTTTCTTTTTACTTCTTTCTAAATGTAAAGAATATTTTTGTGGGTGTGTGTGGAAATAAAAGGGCATACCATCACTTTAAAATGAACTTGCCCAACTATAAATGGTAACTTTCATAATTAAATGTAGTCAAGAAACTGATAATGGCCTTTTCCTTATTAGTCGGTTACCTTCAAAGATGTATGGCCTGCATTTCTTTGTATATACGGTTTGCCTTTGAACTCGCATAAAGGCTTTGTTATGACTTCATCTTCTGGAATATTCTGTCTTGGGAGTAAAACAGAGAAGACAATTTTCATGTATTATTTTTCATTCTCTTTCATACACTCTTGCACTTGGACATCAACTGGGCATATGGTCTTCAGAATGGTCATGGCTGTCCATTCCCACAGAGTTCTGTTGCTTGTCCTGAATCAAATCACATACAATTTTGTGAATTCCAACTCAGCGTTCTATCAAGGTCTTCTCTAAATTGTTGGTTTTGGAGTGCTCTGTTATTCCTGGAGCTCCAGCCACTGTATTCTCCCCAGATGAGAAAAGGAACTGTGGAGGAATATTCCTAAACATATAAATACTACCTTTAAAAGTTCTTAATTTCTCTTTCCCAATCTCATATTCTCAACAGAGGTCTTTTTTCCTTCTCATCGTGTTCAAAATGATCTGCCCTTTTATGAATGCCTTGAGACTATCACACAAAGCTAACGGTGAGGGAGCAGATGCCTCATTCAATTCCAAATAGAAGGAAATCTGTTGTCTCAAATAATCCCTAAATTCAGACACTTTCAGACAGCTATTATCAAGAGACCACATTCTAAGAGCAGATGTGTTATTAAGGCTGAGAAATGTTATGAGGACTTCGTGATCTGACAAATGATTTCAATCTATCCAACATTCCAACATTTCATCTTTTAATAAATTAGAGATTAAAATATCCATTTTAGGGAGACAAGTTGTGTAAGGTGGTTGGGTACTGGAGGTGTAACAGACTTCATTTCCATGCAAAACCTGCCCTAAATTATGCCTACAGGTCCCTTTTATATACAAAATCTGTTCATTTGACTAAAGCAATTATGAAGTATTTTAATCTCTGTATTCAATCTTCTGGCTCCTTCCTACATATATGAAACATAGCTTCTGCCTTTCAGTGAGGAATGAAAAACAAATGCACCCAGCCTTCAGTTATTCCACCTAAATGTGCTCAATCATTTCTTTATACCATTAAGTTTACCTTTACGTGATTGCACTATTGAGCCTTTTCAGGGAGGCAATTACTGAAAATTCTGCTGAGGGCTAATACTCTCCCTTTCTTGTCTGCTACTAAAACTCTATTTTTTTTTAAGTGCAATAGCGTTCTTACACTCCTTGAATAATAGAGTCTTCTTTTGGGTTCAAGTGAATGTTTTCAGCAGCCCTATTCAGAATCACAAAGTGTACCATCCATAACAAAGTATACATTCCTCAGCACTTGCAAACTGCTTATTATCTAGGGGTTGTGCTTTGATCTTCTGAAAATACCTGCAGTGCCAGGAGATTTTTACGTAATCCTATCATTGTCAAATATAATAAAACTTAGATCCAGGTGAACACCAATTACCGTAAATAACCCGAAAAGCAGTGAAGGCCTCCAGACTCTCTTCAGCAGAGATGTCCCCAACTGGACCTGTATGAAAATTTATATTCCACCTGGTCTTATAGAAAGTGGACAATAAAATGATCTTGACTGGTTTTCTTTAATCATCTGGAATTGCTCTCCCGACTCAACATTTGAAGATGTTTCCTTGGTATGAAATTTGGGAGGGGAAGTAAATCATCTCCTAATATTCTACTTATGACAGGTGATACTTTTATCTCAGACCCTAAGGATCAGAATTTGACAATAAGATTCGGAAAACAAATGACACTTACTTTGTAATTTTTTAAATATGTTCAATTGACAAAATCCCAACTATGGAAAATGTTGCACAACATCAAGCATGGATTCCTTGACCGGGTGGAGGGGCACCTCTGTCTTAGTAGTGCTGCAATGCACAGTGGGGCCAGCCCTTGGCTTCAGTGCGCCTTCTACAGGCAGGGGCACAGAATGACCCGCCTGTGGGTCTCCCCCTCCCCATCCCCCACCCTCCCTACCAGTATCCCACTGACCTCTACCCTTAACAAGTTTAAGCTTTCTGGGTACCATCATCCCAAACTTATTCACTCATTCATTCATTCACCATTTTTTAGCTCCTAAACAAAAGTGTTTGGAAAGCCTTTGGAAACTAGACATTTAAAGAAACTTTCTTTGGACCACCAAAATGGTATGATTGTGACCCCACTGCAGTAAAATGTTTAAGACTATAGGACTCACACAAGAAATTGAAAGAACACTCAAATCCATGGCAACTTTGGCATTTGCAAGCTTTGTGATTTAGGGCATGTGGCTAAAGACTCCTAATCTGTCTAAAATGGTGGTGACTAAATATGCAGCACATGTTGGGCACTTTGGGGAATACAAGATAAATGAGATACACATTCTGGCCTTACTGAACCTCCAGTAGCTTTGAGAGCAGAGGTGCTCAAGATTGTGACACACAGACAAAAACAGAGGTGTTGCGGGTGAGAGAGGCAGAGGCTCCTAGGCAATTCACGCAGGCCATTGACTCTTTGCAAGTGTGGATGTCGGGACGGAAATACACTTGGTTTGGGTCTAAGGAGTGGGCAGGATTTGGATGCACAGAAAGAGGCAGGATTTTACCCCAGGCAGAGGAAGCATGAGAGAAAGCACTCAGAGGTGGAATGAAGCTCAAGTATCAGGCTCCAGGTAAGAGAACGTGCTTTGTGGTGCTTGCTTTTTTGCTTATTTATTTGCGGTGAAGAAAAGTCTTGACCTAGTGTGTAGGCGCGGAGGAATTTGTCCAAGAAAAGATTTTAAAGGCGTGTTGAGGGAGTGGTAGGCAAACAATGGCAGAGAGTCCTGGATCAGGTGAGGGGCATGGGGCCAAGGGGAGGGATGGGCATTGTGCAGAGAGAAGGTAAGGCCAAGCCAAGCTTGAATGTATGCAGAGGCTCAGACAGAGCTCACGGGGTCTGGGGAGCCCATCCCTAATGGCATCTGTGTTCTCTATGACAGGTTGGCATCTGTTGAGTCAAAGGAGCCAGGGCGTGGAGACTGAGAAGGTTGATGAAGATTTAGAAGCTCTTGTTGCTGAGCAGTCCTGAGGGCCCGGTTGAAATTGGGCATCATGCACCTGCAGTGGAGCCAGACAGGATGGTGATCTCTTCTAAAAGTCTGAGCAGGGGAAGATCCAAGAAAAGGAGGCAGACAGAGGAAGCACAATGGGGCCAAGTCATGCAGCAAGCAGAAGGAGATGAGATCAGTGGCGAAACACGGTAAGTAAAAGGTGGAGTCAGCGCTGGGTTGGAAGGGGGTCTTGGAGCAGTGGATGAATCTTCCTTTCTTTGAGTAGGAAGGGGAGAGGATTTTCAGAAAATTTTCTGTCCCTGAAGATTAATGCATTGAGAATTTCATTGTGCCAGGGCCAATGATAAAACTGACAAATAAATAAGTTTTCACAGATATATTTTAATGGCATCAAAAAAATAATGAGAGGGAAGTATGCAAAAAAAAAAAAAAAGCTCTGTGGTTCTTTATGAGAACCCATTCTTTTTTTTTTTAATGTTTGTTTATTTTTGGGAGAGAGAGAGAGCGGGGCAGAGAAAGAGAAGGAGACACAGAATCCAAAGCAGGCTCCAGGCTCTGAGCTGCCAGCACAGAGCCTGACGTGGGGCTTGAACTCATGAACCGAAGTCAGATGCTTCACCGACTGAGCCACCCAGGCCCAATGTAGAGAACTTGGAAAATAATCTGACTCAAGGAAGGCAGATGGATTTAAACTGATAAACTATCTCCGCCTGCTTGTTGGTGGCTGCTTGGGGTGTCATGTTGAAGGATGTGTGTGAGGACCTAGGTGAAACAGCAAAACAGCAGTGAGGGCCCAGAGGAAGGGAGTGGTGGGCGCTTGGCAGTACCTGTCACTCATAAAGTATAGGCAGAATATCGAAGCTTTGTATTTGCTCAGGTAGGTCACCAAAATAGTATCAAAATCTTGTGCAGATGACTTAATTTGTTATTATCAGTTCACCTTAGCAATCAAACATAAATTTACCTATATCTTTCTAGATCGCAAGCATTTTTTTATTTGTAGTGCCCTTTGAGCTCTTACACAGAAGATGACACATAAGTACAAATTGGAATAACGTGAGCAATATATTTTGTTGAGTAAGTGTTTATGTTTTGTCCGAACTAAATTACTGAAGGGAGAACTTTTGCTTTAAGTGAACTATGTCCATGGAAACATGATTCTAATATCTTTCAACTCCTGGCAGCTTTAGAGACATTTGCACTTTAGTGGGCTGAAAACAATAAAGAGAAATGTAATGGTTATTCTTTATTATCAGGGAAGAGAAGAGATTAATGTTTACTGAGACCTGTTTTAGGATCTTTCTGTGTGTTCTCATTTAGGTGACCGGCAAGTGGGGAACTGTGTGAGGCTGAGGGAGGTAGGAATTTGCTCCAGGGCAAACAGCTCCCAGGTAGCAATGGTAGAGCACAAGTCTATGTTCTTTCCATCACCAGGAAAGAAGGGTGTGTGTGTGTGTTCCACCTTTGCACATGGATAACTTACCTGAACTAAAAGAAAATGCTACCACACTACCAATTTTGCACATAATACAAGGTAGAAATTATGGTCACTAGAATGCTGGAATCATACCTGTTAAAAAATTGCTTTCATTTTTTTTTTTTATCAGCAGGAAGATAGGTTTTAAAAATGAGTCCATCTGGTTTTGCTTAAAAAAAATGGATCAGTAAGGAAGGCAAAATTGTACAAGTGGATATTATCAATCGGTACTTCCACATGTGTGCTAGACTTAAGTGATCCTTTGATAACACTCCTCGGATCCTGTTTGGTTCCTTTTCTCTTGTGCTATTAGAGCCCACACTGGGTTTATGCTTTCTCTCATAACCTTTTAGTTAAGATGTGATGCCAGTCCTGGAAAGCTAAGGCCATATTAGCCAGCTGAGCACTACAGAGGTACTGATAGTCATAAACAAAAGTAAGGTTGAGTGAGGTTTGTCCTCTGAAAATCCCAAGACAATGACAGCTTGTCATCCTTCAGAGGGTTTTTCTGCGGCTCAAATATAAATAGTTTTTCTAACTAAAAAACAAATCTAACATATTAAGTGTTTCATTGAAAGCCCCAATTATGTCTAGGGTTTTGTGCTGAGTTTATTTTAAAATGTATCTTGAAAAGCCAGTGGTCCACATTTTCCCCTAGACTTACACATGATGAGAATCTGTCCCTTTATATTTAGCTGCAGGCCACCTAACAAGTTCTTAGGCGAAACACATTATTTGCTAGTACAAGAAGAATAAATACTGTATTTGGAAAGTTCCAGTGTTCTTCTTTAAAATATCGCTGTTTCCATAGCAATAACATAATGTACTAAAGAGTAGAATAGTGTTTCTTTAGAAACCACGTGTATGGATGCATGTTTCCATGAAGGGCTTTGAAGCATCTCACCTGCTTGTGGCCCCAAAACAGAACAAAGATGATGGATCACCTTATGAGATGGAACTTGGTATTTTATTGCCTGGTTATACATTAGGTTTCTGCTTTTGGTCACATGTGTAATACTTTCTTAGGCTCTGTGCTCTGAGAGGGTGGAGAATAGATTTGTATTCATTCATTCATTCATTCATTCATATAGTCGGTAAGTATTTATCAAGCACCTATATGCCAGATATGGTTCCAGGCACTGGGGACTCGGTGACATCATGGAGCTTATAGTTCTAATGAAGAAAACAAGAAACTTCCTTTTAAATAATAAGACATGTCACATTGTGTGCAAATATGCCGATGAAAGTTCTCCTTGATGACGTTGGTGATGTTTTAAATACTTTGCAAGCACCCAGCGTCAAAAAATAATACTAAAAAGGTAAAGAATAAGACAAAGGGGAGGGAGGGTTGGGAACAATCATAACTGATACCGAGATTCCCGGGTGGTTCTGCAGGCATCTGAGAGGATCGATCTGGGATAAGCCTCGCATTACATGTAGCAAAGGGTACTTTAGGGGGTTGTATAATTAAGGTATGGCAAATACACTCAAAGATTCGGGACAATGGTGAGTTCTGTGTGAGTGAATGCTCTTTGGGAAGATGTGGTATGTCTCTTAGGATATGACTGTGATCTTTAAAACTCAGATGAGGTCTCTTTGAATACCTACCTCCTCTGTATTTTGACTTGGGTCGGTGCCTTTGCCTTCCTGTAATCCTCCATATTTGTTTCCTGTGCTGATTGTGTCCTGATGAGCCCCACCTTTCTCTGTACCCCCACTCTGACTCCTAAAGCCGGGAGTGTGGACGCCTGGCTGGTGTGTCACTGGGAACGGCTGCTTCTCTAGTTAACTAATGGCTGTCGAGCATCTGGCAGAGGGGATGCAGGTCACGAATGTCTCCATGCTGGGTCATCACTATTCAGAGAGAGAACAGTAAAAGGAGCAGAGTGTCCCCACCCCCTCCCTGAGGCCACACATCTTTGTCTCCTACACAAGGCTCCACTTGTGCTTTCAGTAGCGAGACCTTGAAATATTTAATGTCTTAGGAAACCTGTGTCTATCTGCCATGTGCAAGGTCCTTTCGTGCCACAGCCTTGCTGATGCCCTGGTCACAAGCAAGCAGCAACCTCTTGACTCTCCCAGACTTTGAAAGGTTTGGCTATCTGTCCACGTTTGCTCCAAAAGGTCTTGGTTTGCAGACACTTCTCAAGCCGCCATGGGAGCAGAAGGAGCTTCGTGGGCCAGATGTGGGGTCACAGAGTCAGAAATGCTCCCAGCGTGGCCACCCTTTCTTCAGAATCAGACATGTTGACTGGCCACCCCAGATGCCTTCTTAGACCCTGCTAATAAATCAGTAGGCAGCAAGGTCACAGAAAGAGTGCTGACATGTAAGCACATATTTTCAAGTAAGCCTTTCAAACTTTTGCTTTTGCCCCCAGCAGGGCCAGAAGTCCCAGAGGGAGGAAAAATCTAAACTCTATCAAGGAAGTGAATTTTTGGTTGCCAACCACCCAATTCTTTTAACCACTGTGATTCTACCCAGATGTTCTTTCTTAATGCAAAAGGCATCATTTTCTTGCCAAGAAATGGAATGATTGATCAAGCCTTCTCTAAATCATTTCATCTTATCCGTTCCCATCTGAAGGAGCAGCCATTGCATTAATATTAATATTCTTATTGTCTCCCTTGAGAGAGGAATGCCCCAGTAACCCCCCTCCCAATTACTGCCAACACCGCGGGGATATGAAGTTAGAGGAGGAAGCGACCAATGCAGGGACTGGAGTTGTTTTATTAGCAACAGCTGGTGGCAGTCTCCTGCCCCCCCCCCTCCCCCTTTTTTAACGCTATGCCTGTCAGATCCAGCTTCTTAAGACTGGATGGCAAAGGGTAAGACAAGAACACGGCATATTTCAGCTTTTGCAGGCAGAAAAGGGGGATTTATGCTAACGAGGGTGCAGGCAGCATTCAGAAGCTGATGAAGAAACTTTGCAGAATTATCTGCTTTCAATATTGTGTAGGTAACATGTGAGCAATTAGACAAACATATTGAGTAACTGAAACCACCTGTAGGCTTTGAAAAAAAACCCCACCACTTTGTCTTTCCTTCTCGTTTGTCCAAGATACTTTTATAGAAATAAAAATGTGGACTGCACATGTCTCACGTGTACCCTTAGTGTAACTTTAAGTGTGTTTATGATCAAGGGTGGAGTCTGTAACACCAGGACTCACTCAAACTGTGTTGGAAACACTTGGCCATCAAAAGGGAACCTGTGCCATTTGCCCAGCAAGGAAATAAATCTTCCTTTACTCACGTTTGCCCTGATTTCTATCTGAGAAGCCCAAATGGACACTGTTTCATCTCATTTCACATTTGGAATCCCAGGTAGTCTTTGCAGGATATTACATTCACATACGGAATCTATATTTGACAGAAATTTTGGCTGGCCAAACACATGCCCTTTGTAATTGTAGCTGTTCCATTTTCATCTAGTTTTCCTAATCTGATCACAATTGAATGACTTTCATATATATACTAAATTACAGAGCATATACCACACTGTCAGAGTCATGAAACCGTTCCAGTTTTCTAAAATACCAATTATGTATCATGCAAATAAGAACACTTATGAATCTGCATATGAAACCACATTGTAAGTGTTAGTAGAAAAAGGGCATGTTTGGGTAGTGTGTGGCCTGCTCAAGTCCATAATTAATAACTATTGGGACAAAATGGTTAATATAATCTCCAAAATATGGATCCATGATATGCCTGCCTCTTGGGGAGAGGGACTAGAACAATGCCAAATGGAAGGAACTCTTGGCTGTCCTCCCTATTTCTTTCATATGTGACAAATTTAAGACATGTATTTCTTCCTTTTGGAACAAATATTTTTAAAAATAAAAATTTTGCAAGATAACAGTAACACTTATAGGAAGGACTAATGCTTGCTACTGGGGTGGAATCTCAAAAACGTCAACACTAACAACCATGTGGAAGCATGGCCCCTCTCTAGAATGTGCCATTTTGTGGACTACACATTCCCTAGTCATCTTCTTATCAGAGGGAAGTTCACTGCAAAGGAGGCAGATGTCCCCGCTGTTGGCTGCCATTGTCTGCTTATAGGATAGTTCAGTGGGTGCAGACCTGGGAAATTCATTTGCTTCTTGAAATTTATAAAACACAATCTTTCAGGATTGAACATTGGAATATTATTTTTAGACACTGTTGTGCTAATGTCCCCCCGAAGACGCCCACATCCTAATCCCCGAAACTGTGAATATGTTACCTTCCATGGCAAAAAAAAGACTTTGCAGATATGACTAAGTTAAGGATTTTGAGATGGGGAGATTAGTCTGGATTATCTGGGTGGCCTAATGTGATCACAGGAGTTCTCACTGTGGAGAGGAAGGCAGAAGAGTCAGAGGCAGATGTGGCTATGGAAGTAGGTCAGAGGAATGGGGTATGAGAAGGACGTTACTTGCCATTAATGGCTTTGAAAATAGAGAAGGAGGGTCTCAAGTCAAGGAAACTGGAAAAGGCAAGGAAATGGACTGTCTGCTAAAGTCTCTGGAAAGGAACAGAAAACACTGTGGACATTATAATGTTAGCCCAGTAAGACCCAGGTCTGACCTCAGTGCTCCAGAACCATAAGACAACAAATTTACATTGTTTTAAAGCATGGAGTTTATGCTAACTAACTTTATGGCAGCAATAGGAAACCAGTACACCTGGGATACATGTTTCTTTTTGCTTCTGAGGGTTCTATTTAGAATCAATGATACTGACGGCTTCTGGAATATTATACTGGAAAACTCACCAAGACTCAAACCCAGACAGGGAAGAAAGTGAATATGGAAGAATAAGGATGTGTCCGAAATGAGTAAGTGTAACCAAACTACTTATCATTTCAATTGTGTTTTCTGAGGTACCTCAGAGGAAGCTGTGATTTTGTTTTCAAGAAATGCAGACCTTGGGTTGGCATTGCTGACATTTGGTTTGATTTGGAATTTAGAGAGAATGGCAATATGCTTTCATGTTAATGATTAGCAAGTAGTAATGCAAAATCCAAGTTTTATTTGTTTTTAATTTAAAAAAAAATTTTTTTTTGAGAGAGAGAGAGACAGAGTGAGAGTTGGGGAGGAGCAGAGAGAGAGGGAGACATAGAATCCAAAGCAGGCACCAAGCTCTGAGTTGTCAGCAGAGAGCCCAACGCAGGGCTGGAACTCACAGACCTCAAGATCATGACCTGAATCAAAGTCAGACGCCTAACCAACTGAGCCACCCAGGTACCCCCAAAATCTGAGTTTTAATGCCTCCATTTTTGGTTAATATATTTGCCTCACAGCAAACTAGGTAGACAACAGCCAAATTGATATCTTTAATGTTATTCAAGGGCATCTTTTAAATCTGTGGGAGAAGTCTTGATCAAACAGTTCCTTTTTGTCTCATTCTCTTTCATCAGGGAAGTTAGAGGTGGAAAAGACTCACTAGATCATAAATTAATGATCCTGTGTTAATGCAGATGTCCCCACTAATTAATAAAGAAAAATAAAATGCAAAGCTTGAACATATCTAAATACCTTTTAGTCTGGGGGAAGATTAAAAATTCTCCTCATACCTACATGAAATTTGTTTACATTTTACATAAAAAGTAGAGATCTAAACTCCTGACCCTAACTAAGTCTTGATCTCAGGGATTCTTTTTAAACAGACTTTCTCCCAAACCAAGGGACAGACAGAATTAGGCAATGCCAAAGAAGTCAGAGATATTCTCATGATGCTGGGTCACTAGGCATCATCCCCCAAGTAGACCCAGATGCTGAAGTTACATAGTTGGTTCCCAATGCCCTTTGCTGGTACTCTGATTTCCTTCTTGGGGGTTCCAGGTACCCAATGCATGGGAGCTGTAGGCCTAAGAAGAAATGGGTCACCAGAATGGGAGTATGGTTTTCCAAAAATAGTACACTTAAAATGGAAGCTAATAAGAATCAACATAAATGAATCTGGGAGCTGAATGCGTTGTATGACCTAGCCCCAGAAATCACATACTATCATTTCTGTAAAATCCTATTGGTTACCTCAACACCCCTACTTCTAAGAGGGGTTACACAGGGGCATGATACTAAGGTGTGAGACTCATAAACAACCATTCTGGAGGCTGATTACCACAGAGTAGATGGTTTTCCTTCAAAGACATTAATAGGGTTTGCTCTCTTGACTTCATGTGACAGAAACACTTCCTTCAGAACTGGAAAGTTGACATAACTGTCTGCCCACATTCTCTTCTTCCAGAGCAGCGACACCCAAAATGAAAGTATGGAACTTCAATGGGAAGACTGATGTCATTAGTATAGAAAAACCATCTGCCAGATAAAATCATGTCCATGAACAATCTCTTCTATGTTCTGGGAGAGAGCCTATCTTTCTTCTCAGTGCAAGCAAGCAAGTAGCTACAAAACAACTTCTGCCTGAGGTTCAACCAAACACTTCAAGACTTGACTTTGGGGAAGTCACTCAATCTGTATGGATAAATGTCATGTTCTCTTTCACTTCCCTGACAGAGCCTCTTGGATTGTATCTCTTCATTACACGTAGTTAATGGATAATTTAAGGCTCTGATGCTGATAAAATTGACAAGTGTTATGCCGCGGTGGGCACGATTTTCAAATCATTGGCCAAGTCTTAGATGTGAGCACATGCCAATGTCAAAAGCAGCAAGACACAATGGTATGTTGTGCCTCCTTGTTTACCAGAGAACCAGGTGGGTTGATGTAAAACATTTCATGTGCTTCATCAGTTCAACAAATACCAAGATATTGTGTCTACAGCAGACCCTTGTTTGGCAAAGAAATACCTTTAACAATTTTGAAGATGTCAGTGCCCTTTGAGGTTTCCAAAAGGGACTCACCAAATAGGAATTCTCTGACAGTATCAGAGTGCACCTCATGGACAAAAACCAAGAACCGGAAACATTGAAAGATGTCAGTAACTGTCTTCAAGGGAAATGGCTTATTAGTGAATTCTTCCTTGACCTTCATCAAAGGGCTAAAAGAAATGCTGAGGATTCCGGAATGGATGAGTTTATTTGACAGAGATACTGTTTCAGTGTTCCTTCCTGATCCAAATTAGAAGGCTCCTGAATGTTTTCCAGGACATGCGGTTTCACAGTTGTGTATGGATTCTTTTCCTTAAGAACATTATAAGCAGCTTTGAGAGATGCATGAAAACAGAGTTTTTGTGTTGAAGCACAGCCACATTTTGGTAAGGTTCCAATCACAAATAACTACCTTTCCTGATGTGTGGAGAGGATAGACAGTTTAATTGGATTTGTGTTTCCATAGGGAGGGTCTGTGGCTTTTGTAATCCATGATATTCAATAGTAAAAGAAAAAGATACAGATGACTTATCAATCGTTTCTTTTCTATGACATTTTCTCCAATTTAACCTGGGCCTATGTAAAAGGGCAGAGATACTAGGGTGTATTTATTTTCACTAATATCTATGGGAAACTAATTTCAGTGCCATATCAGGGGAGCGATGATTTTTGCCTTACCTGACCATGTACAATAGCATCCCTTCCTATCCTGCACTCGTTGGACGCAAAACAATACCATAATAACATGGTTGATAGTAAACGCTATCTTTGAAAAAATTTTGTTTAAGTTATTTATTCTGAAAGACAGAGGGAGCATAGGAGGGGCAGAGAGAGGGGGAGAGAGAGAATCCCAGGCAGGCTCTGTGCTGTCGGCACAGCGCACGATGCGGGGCTCGAACTCACAAGCTGTGAGATCATGACCTGAGCTGAAACCGAGAGTCAGAGGCTTAACTGACTGAGCCCCGCAGCCACCCCAACACTTTTGTTTTTTTAATGACAGCAATGATCAAAGCAACAGAAAGGCAGCACAAAGAAAAATAATATTCCCATAAGGCTGATCTGTGAATTCTCTTATGGACTGAATGTTTGTGCCCCTCCAAAATTTATATGTTGAAACCTATCCGTTGATGTGATGTTATTAGCAGGTAGGCCTTTGGGAGGTAGTTAAAATTAGACGAGGTCATGAGGGTGAGGCCCTTGGAAATGACATTGGTGCCCTTATAAGAATCATGAGAGAGCCTGCTTCCCTCTCTGCTCTCTGCCTTGTGAGGACACAGCTAGAAGCTGGCAGTCTGCAACCCAGAAGCGGGGTCTCACCAGAACCTGACCTGAACTCTGACTTCTACATGCCAGAACTGTGAGAAACTAATTCTCTGTCGTTTATAAGTCACCCAGTGTATTGTACTTTGTTATAGCCGCCCAAACTGACTAAGACAAATCCCCTAGGAAATATTGCCATATTCACTTGATTTCCTGTCTTTTCCCTACTAGACTAAGCTGTTTGTGGGCAGGAACCATGTCATTTATCTCTTTGTCCCAACAATATAACAAAATCTAAACAAAATAGTTATTTCTTAAGAAACCTTCTTATGGCATAAGGTACCAGTTACTAAGCTTTATATACCATCTGTAAATCTCAGAGTGATTAACAGTGCTGGCCCCATAGTGTGTATTCATTAAAAATTTCTTGAAATTTTTTGAGCCTTGGGTGGCTCAGTTGGTTAAGTATTTGACTTCGGCTCAGGTCATAATCTCACAGTTCACCAGTTCAAGCCCCACGTCGGGCTCTGTGCTGACAGCTCAGAGCCTGGAGCCTGCTTCAGATTCTGTGTCTCCCTCTCTCTCTGCCCCTCCTCTGCTCTCTCTCTCCCTCAAAAATAAATAAACATTAAAAAATTTCTTGAAATGAATGGATGCATGCATGAGAAAAATAACGTGTCCACATATCTCCACCACTAGCTGGGGAAGACAGTCGCTTGGTAGAGATATTCCAACTTAACTGGCAGGTAATGTTCATGCGCACATCAAGCTCTCCTATCTCAAAGGTGATGGCCTTGGGATCAGACAACCGGGGTTCAAATTCCACCTCTGCCACTTACTTGCTGGGAAATAGGTTTCTGCTCCTTAATTTACTCATTCATTCTGCTTGTCTGTTTATGCTCAATCATGAGGCTGGGAGTATCAGTTAACTTCTCTGAGTCCTGTATAACATGACAACATTAGATTTACAAGATCACTCTGAGGATTCAGTAAGGTTGAATGAAATAACACGTGAAAGTATCACAGTGCTTGAGCTGTAAAAGGTGCTCAATAATTTTTTTTTTAATTTTTTAACGTTTATTTATTTTTGAGACAGAGAGAGACAGAGCATGAATGGGGGAAGGTCAGAGAGAGAGAGGGAGACACAGAATCTGAAACAGGCTCCAGGCTCTGAGCTGTCAGCACAGAGCCTGATGCGGGGCTTGAACTCACGAACCATGAGATCATGACCTGAGCCGAAGTCAGATGCTTAACCGACTGAGCCACCCAGGCGCCCCGCTCAATAAAATTTAAATGCTGAACAAGATCAGCCAGCTCCCTGTCCCCTGAGCGCATTCACCAAACAACCTTCTCACACTAATTTAATTTCTCAAGAAAACTCTTGGACTCAAAATAAGAAGTTCTATCCATGTACACGTTCTCATCTTAAGTGTAACTATGTCTCCATGTACCAGCCTCTGTGCTGGTTTTAGTAACTAGAGATGGACTTGCCATTGAGGGCTCACGCTCTAAGAAAGTGCTCGGTGTGGCAGTATGGGGAGTCTGTCAGGCGCCTGCCTAGCTCACATCCTGCATGAACCCGCCAAAGGAAAGCCAGCCCCGCGTGAGAGACTGTGTGTAACTGCACGTGCTTTGACATCCATACAAACATGTCGATTAGCATGTCACGCGAGGTCCTGAACTTTATGCAAATTGCATCTCAACAGGAAGTTGACTTGCTGTAATACAGTCCTTAAGGAGCGAGTTTAGAACATCACATCGAGGGGGCGCCTGGGTGGCTCAGTGGGTTAAGGGTCCGACTTCAGCTCAGGTTGTGATCTCACAGTTCGTGAGTTCGAGCCCCCCTTCAGGTGAGCTCCAGTTGTGCTTCCGGCATTTCGCTGACAGTTCGGAGCTTGCGTGGGATTCTCTCTCTTTCTCTCTCTCTCTCTCTCTCTCTCTCTCTGCCCTTTGCCCACTCACACCCTCTCTCTCCTAAAAAAAAAAAAAGAAAGAAAAAACCCATAAGAAAAAAAAGAACATGACACATCATGACACATTGGAAGCTCCACCTGGTTGTCTGATCTATGAAACTGTGTCGTTGAATCTTCTACTTAGAAAATGTGCTTCATTCATTCGTTCGTTCATTCATTCACTCACTTATTCAGCAACCATTTACTGAGAGCCTGCTGTGGGCTGGAGATAGCTCTGGCCTCTGAGCCTCAGTCAGCTCCACTGACTCAGATTCTTCCCACTAACCCAATCCTTGCTTTAATAGTACCATCTTCTGTAATGAAGGCCAGCCCCTGGCATGCGATTCCTTGGAACTTCCGTACTATGGTCTGTATTACCTTCGGGTAATTAAATAAAATGTAACTGAAGCTTAACGTAGATACAAAACAGGGGTGCTTGGGTGGCTGAGTTGCTTAAGCGTCCGACTTTTGATTTTGGCTCAGGTCATGATCTCAGGGTTTGTGGGATGGAGCCCTGTGTGGGGCTCTGCGCTGACAGGGCAGAGCCTGCTTGGGATTCTCTCTCTCTACCCTTCCCCTGCTTATGTGCATTAGCACATGCATGCCCTGTCTCTCAAAAACACACATATGTGCAAAAAATTGTGCATAAAATTACGTGATTACAACCAAATATACTCATGTAATCAGCACCCAGATAAAAACTGAATGCTCCCACCACCCCTTAGAGTCACTCCCACCCTCCAAACGTGGGTACCTCCTATCCTGACCTGTAACAGCATACATTAGTTTTGACTGTTTCATACTTTATATAAAGAGGATCCTACAGTTTTTATCTTTAGGCATTTATAAACTTCTGCCTGGATTGCTATATTTTATAAATTTTGGGTTTTTTTTTTAAATGATGAGAATGTAACTTATGTAACTTCCTAGTAGAAAAAGCTCGAATCTAGAACAGCGCCGTGGACAGAATACATTAAACTGGGTGCTCCTCAGCTCCTTCAGTTCATGCAGGCTCATGGAGAGGTAGACTTAGGACCTTACCAGGAACATGTCTGAAGATGGGTATCTAGTTTTTTATTCTAGTCCTCCTTCCAGGATGCCACTCTGAGTGTGTGTGTGTGTGTGTGTGTGTGTGTGTGTGTGTGAAATTTATCACTACCTAATGTAAGCAGCATTTCTGAAAATGTGCATGAGAATAAAAAATGAGAGATTTCCCCCCATCCTAATAGTATTAATGGACAGTTCTCCAGACTGGAGTTAACTTACTGCTGACCTTCTGGGTTTGTCTAAAACACTATTCTTAGCCCTGGAGCTTCCTTCTGGTGACTTCACTGATTGACAAGAGAAGAGTGTCATAGGGTCCCATTAGTGATGGTGTGGCAGGTGGTTTATCTTCCTCTCCAACTTAGGAAACACCGAGCTGCCATAAGGCTATTGAAAGAGACTTACACCTGTGGCCTATTCTTATTTTATTTCTCTTTGTTTTTTTTTTTTGTTTTGCTTTGTTTGTTTTTTTGGTTTGTTTTGTTTTGTTTTGTTTTGTTTTGACAGATTATCAGCATTAACTCTTACTAAAAGCCAAACAGGTCCTTTGTCAAAAACCGGCATGCAACCTTATTGAAAATATTTTTCTTTTTTTTTTTTTTAACATTTATTTATTATTGAGAGGGAGACAGAGCATAAGCGGGGGAGGGGAGGGGCAGAAAGAGAGAGAGACAGAGACAGAGACAGAGAGACAGAATTCAAAACAGGATCCAGGCCCTGAGCTGTCAGCACAGAGCCCGATGCAGGGCTCAAACCCACAAACTGTGAGATCATGACCTGAGCCAAAGCCAGATGCTTATCCAACTGAGCCACCCAGGTGCCCCTGAAAATATTTTTCTATGTAAGTTACTTTCATTTTCAGCCTTCAGTATTTCAGTCCCCAGTATCTTGGTAGGCACTGACCTCTACCATGCACTCAAGACCCTAGCAAATGAGTTGTTCTAAGAGATAAGGAAATAACACCACTGAAATGTAGTTTCGTAATGGAGCCATTCTGGGAAACACTGACCTAGCAAATGGCCCCAGTGTATTCACTGTGAATGTCCATCTCCAAATAGCCACAAACAAATGCTGTAAAGTCACAGCGCTGCAAGCTGCTCAAAGGGCATCTGGGGAGTAGGAAGACAGTGGTTGAATAATAAGGGAAACCCAGCTGGCAGACGCCTGCGGGACAGGAAGCAAGCTCCAGGTTGTGGTGGGCAGAGCTCAGATCTGTTGAGCTCGAAAGTCATATCCAAGATTTTCTGCTCATTGCTTCTATTGTTATTTTCACTGCTGCCAACTCAGTGTCAGACACTGTACCTACCTGGGGACTGGCACCTCATATTCTAGGTCATTAATCCATTGGCTGGCTCTCCATCATAGCACCACGGCATGTGCCTTTCAAACACTATCTGTTGGAGGCAAAGCTTTGAGACCATCACCTCAGAAATCACAGGCTATGGAGCATCCAGGTGGCTTAATCGGTTAAGCATCTGACTCTTGATTTCGCTTCAGGTCATGATCTCACGGTTCACAAGATCAAACCTCATGTCAGGCTCTGTGCTGACATCACGGAGCCTACTTGGGATTCTCTCTCTCTCAAAATAAATAAACAAGCGTTAAAAAAAGAATCACAGGCTATTCTGGACTCTCTCTTCCCCTTCCCTACAAAGACCTTTGTGTTGTTGCTCCCAGGAGATGCATCGTAAGAAATGCTATTAAGCCAAACTACACCATCCATGTGTTGGTTCATATTTTGTTGCATCTATTCAGATTCAGCTGCAGTTTTCCCATTTTACCAACTAGATGAGTGGAAGGGAGTGGGACACAGGGAGCCCAGGGATGGATTCAGAAACACCTTGTCTTCTCATTTGCTTTTGTTGCGAGGGTGGCTGTCAGTGTCAGAGGCTGACCTGCCCATCTTCCTTAGTTGCCATGGCAGTGACTAACAGGGTCTCCCGTTGGACACAAGGGCCTTTTACAGTTTAAACAAAGACAATGGGGAAATATGTTTTCTTGACCCTTTGCAGGAAATCCTGCCCAATGCACACAAGAGCACAGCATTTCCTGGACCGTCCTTGCTCAGGTCTCGCACTCAGGGTGGGCTTAAGTGAACCTGGAAAAAGGCACATTGTTTCTGAATAAGAAAACCTGAAAGTCATTACCCACGTCTGAAGGGGCTACTGTGCAATAAAACCTCAGCATAAATCAGCTGGGCCTTCAGGAGAGGGGGAAAAATGACATATATATTTCAAAATAAACTAAAAGAAGAGAGAGCTATACATTTGACCCTGACACTGTCCACTTTCACTGCTTAGTTTTTGGCTATGTTCAAGAGCAACAGAGTAAGAGACTACTTGGAAAGAGAAGAGAGGAGGTCTCGTGGCCCTACAAACAAATGACTGTTTAATATCTTTCTTCTAAAAGCCACAGCTTCTAAGGGGGGGAAAAAAAGCAAACTACAGTTTCCTTCCCTGGGCCTGGGTGGAAGTCACAAGAATAGGTAAGACAGCTGTCCTGCCCTGTGCTGGCCCTCTCGCATGGCGACATATCAGAGCAGCATTGGTGCCTTTTCATAAAACTAATGAGAGAAACATCTGTCTCTCTGCTACTGTCTTTTCCAGGCAAATGGCACTTAAGATTCTCGCTTTGGACTTATCAATGCTCCCACCCCCAAAGCAGCTTCAGCATGAACTACTTCTCCCTCTTTCTCTGAATCTGTTGACCACTTTCCTTTCAGATAGTTGAGAAGAAAAGGCCACGACAAAATGCATGCATATCTCCGACACTGTAGGATTAAGAAAAAAAAGTGAAGATACAGCAGAATCAATTGTTATATGTTTGCAGAGAATTCTTCCTTTCTTTTTAAGAGAAAGTAGAAGAGCCAATGTTTTAGAAGCGTTTATGCCTAAAATATTGCAGAAGTTTGAAAATTATGGAGTGACACAGATCATGAATCGATGGGGTAGTGTTAAGAGTGACACTTCCTTGGGGCGCCTGGGTGGCTCAGTGGGTTAAGTGTCTGACTTCAGCTCAGATTATGATCTCGTAGTCAGTGAGTTCGAGCCCCACATAGGGTCTGTGGTGACAGCGCAGAGCCTGGACCCTGCTTTGGATTCTGTGTCTGCCTTGCTCCCTGTCCCTCCCCCACTCATGCTCTGTCTCTCTTTGTCTCTCAAAAAATGAATAATCATTAAAACATTTTTATAAAAAAGAGTGTTACTTTCTTGAAAAATGTTTTTCCAGCTGATGTCAAAGAAATTACTGCCTATGTTTTCTTCTGGGCGTTTTATGGGTTTGGGCCTCATGTTTTAGGTCTTAAATCCATTTTGAGTGCATTTTGTGTTTGCTGTAAGAAAGTAGTCTAGTTTCATTCTTTTGCACGTTGCTGTCCAGTTTTCCCAACAACATTTGTTAAAGACACTATTTTGTCTTCCCAATGTATATTCTTGCCTCTTTTGTCATAGATTATATGGCTATAAATGTGTGGGTTTATTTCTGGGCTTTCAATTCTGTTCCATGGATTTGTGTGTCCATTTTTGTTCTAGTGCTATACAGTTTTGATTACTACAGCTTTGTAGTATATCTTGAAATCTGGGATTGTGATACCTCCAGCTTTGTTCTTCTTTTTCAAGATTGCTTTGGCTATTCATACAAATTTTAGGATTATTTGTTCTGGCAAAGAAACAAAAGCAAAATTAATCTATTGGGACTGCACCAAAATAAAAAGCTTTTGCACAGTGAAGGAAATCATCAATAAAACAAAAAGGCAACCTATTGAATTGGAGATGTTTTCAAATGATATATCCAGTAAGGGGTTAGTATCCAAAATATATGAAGAACTTACTCAACACTAAGAAAATAGATAATCTGATTGAAAAATGGGCAGAGGACCTGGGTGGACATTTTTCCAAAGAAGACATACACATGGCCAACAGATACATGAAAAGATGTTCAACATCACTGATCATCAGGGACATGCAAATCAAAACCAACATGGGATATCACCTCACACCTTTCAGAATGGCTAACATAAAAAACATAAGAAATAACAAGTGTTGGTGAGGATGTGGTAAAAAAGGAACTCTTGTGTACTGTTGGTGGGAATTGTGTGACTGGTGCAGCCACTGTGGAAAACAGTATGGAGGCTCCTCAGAAAATTAAAAATATAAATACCATATGATCTGATAATTCCACTTATGGGTATTTACCCAAAGAAAATAAAAACACCTAATTTTAAATTATATGCACCCTATATTTATGGCAGCTTTATTTATAATTGCCAAGATAAGGATGCAACCCAAGTGTCCATTGATAGATGGATGGATAAAGAAGACGTGGTGTCTATATACAATGGAATATTACTCATCCATAAAAAAGAAAGAGATCTTGCCATTTGTGACAACATGAGTGGACCTTACTGCCTTTTACAAGGAAGAGGGTGGCACTGGTCAAGCTGAGTGTGTAAATGGTCCTTCCTGGAGATTAGGAGACTGACTTCTTAGGAAACTTCCCCTTCTTTTTCAGTGCCATCAAACACAGTGTTGATCCTTTTGTAATTTCACTTCATCATGTCACAAAGGGGAGAGCCATTACCTCCACAATGATCTGAAAAAATCCCTAAGGGGTGAAGCCTTCAGAATCTGTAGACTTAAAAATAATCTTTTTGTTATACTGTGCACCAAACTGGTACTAAAAAGGTCTGCCTTTCAATGTCTTCTCCACACAAGACCTATCCACAAATGGGAATGAGTTTTCTCCACCTTGTCTCATGCATGTTTCCATGAAGAGTGTTGCTGTCTCCTTGCAGGGTTTTATTAAGGCAACATATCCTTTCTTGCATTGGTTTTATTGATTTATCTATGTGCTTTTATGTCTAGACCGTCCTCCTTCATTCCAAACTTAACACTCATCTCACGTTGATTATTTTTTAAGGACTTCTCTGGACAGCCGTGTTCATGCTGAGGTCAATCTTTCTAATGCCCTTATTATACTTTCTTGAAGAAAATTCAGCCACTATGGTCTTTTTTGCCAATAAAACCAAACCACCCCATACCAGCCTACTCCTCTTCTTATCTACTATCTTTAAAAGAGTCATTAAGAATTTTGAGCTATTAGGGCACCTGAGAGGCTCAGTTAAGCATCTGACTTCAGTTCAGGTCATGATCTCACAGTTCATGAGGTTGAGCCCTGCGTCAGTCTCTGTGTTGATGGCTCAGAGCCTGGAACCTGCTTCGGATTCTGTGTCTCCATCTCTCTCTCTGCCCCTCCCCTTCTCATGCTCTGTGTTTCTCTCTGTCTCTCAAAAATAAATAAACATTAAAAAAATTAAAAAAAAGAAGTTTGAGCTATTACTTAAGCATCAGGGATTGAAAGGTCTCTCTACCATTTTCTTCAAATCCTCTTAAAATCAACTAATGAAGATAAAGCCAACCAATAGATTAGGGCAGCATAAATTCTTCTAAGCAGCACTACAGCTAAAATCTACTGTTCATTTTCCACCTCCCACACAGCCTAATTTTTATAAGGGTTAAATTGATTCACTTTAAAAAAATTTTTAATTATGTTTTGTTTTTAATTTTGGCCCACAATTACTTCTCCAGGTGAATGCTCTTCTCCAAATTGTGTTAAGAAAGTGGCTTGACAGGAAGATGAAAATAAAATTTCAAATATGAACTTAAAATAATTTTTAATTATTTTAAATCATTTAATACTCCTTAAGGCATTAAAGATCACAGTGTAAGGGGTCATAGAAGCTTAAAGGAAGTATAATTTTTTGAATACGTACCTGGCCACAATGAAATAGTGAAAGGTGGATGACAAAAACATGGAAACATCTGAACTGAGCAAAATGTATTCAAACTGAGCTCATTGGTTATTTAAGGTCCCACGAATAGACCATGGGCAGAATCCATCTGTGGTGGTTTTAAAACATGGCAGCAAATTCTTTGACATCGCCCCCACTGAGAGGTGGGATCCAATCCCCTTCTCCTTGAATGTGGGTTGGCCTTATGGACCAGTTTCTGACAGAGAATGTGACAGAAGGGAAGCTGAGAGACTCCTGAGGCTCAGTTAGAAGGGCAATCTTGTGGGCACCTGGGTGGCTTAGTGGGTTAAGCAATTGACTTTGGCTCAGGTCATGATCTCACAGTTCATGAGTTCGAGCATGCATTGGGCTCTGCACTGACTGTGTGGAGCCTACTTGGGGTTCCCTCTCCCTCTCTCTCTGCCCTTCCCCAGCTCTCTCTTGCTCTCACTCAAAAAAACAAATAAACAAAAAAAGAAAGAAAGAATGATGATCTGCTTCTCTCCATTGTGATGCTCACCCTTGTAACATGGCAGTCATACTGGGAGGAACCTTTGCTACATAGAGATGCCACGTGCAGATGACCTAGCCAGTGGCTGAGGTCCAAGGTCAAATAGGACCAAGATTTAGTCTGATATGGTAAGATTTGCAGAAACAAAAGTGAGTCATAAAAGAAAATGTTTCTATATTCACAGATACCTATAAATGGGAGGCATGCCACGCCCACACAGAACAACATGAGGAAGCACCAGGGTCAGTGGAAAGGCAGAGAGAAAGGGGAAAGTGTGGGCAAGACCCTTCGTTGTGTTTTCCACAAGAAGGAATGGGTGAGGTAGGGCAAGCAAGCTTAGGGTTGGCTAGTTGGAACAATTTCAGTGCGCTCTGGGGCTCAGGGGCTGTCTCTAGTTGTCTGGTACCTGGACCTGGGGTGATTAAGGAAGAGGAATGGTGGCCTAGAGTGTGGGAGTCCAAAAAAAGAGGTGGTTGGGTTATGGACTCTGAAAAGTCATTTGTTATCTCTTGAAATTAGCCAGACCTTGGAGGGGTGGGCCCTCCAGGGTCAGCAAGACCCAAATGTTAAAGCATCAGATTAAAAAGTCATGTTTAAGGGGCACCTGGGTGACTCAGTTGGTTGAGCATCTGACTCTTTGTTTCAGTCCAAATCATGATCTCACAGTTTTATGAGTTTGAGCCCTACGTTGGGCTCCGCGCTGGCAGTGTGGAGCCTGCTTGGGATTCTCTCTCCCTCCCTGTCTACCCCTCTCCCACTCATGCTGTCTCTGTCTGTCTCAAAATAAATAAATAAACTTAAAAAATACAGGCATGTCTAATATATCAGCTGACAGTCAGCATCAACTGCCACATATGTGAGGAAGCCTTTGAGGTGTCTTTTACCCATATCACTGTTGTCTGGTTACAGTCGTGAGACCCTGACGGAGAGCTGTCTACTGGAGCCCAGTTGGCCCCCTGACCCACAGGAGACCATCATCATCATCATCATTGATTGCGTGGATGTTTTATGCTCCTAATGAGTGTTCAATGACCACATACCCTCTGTTTAAGGAACTAATATGATTGCATATATCACGTTTCCATGTTATGCTTATTCTTTAAACATTGAAAGGAGTCATAGGTGCATGGCTCATGATATACATTCTCACATGGAAGACATTCTCCCATATTAGAAATTCTTTAAAAAGCAAAATTATAACATTTCCAGAGTAGCTTAAACACATAGATTGTCTTACCAGTCATAACTTCTATTTTGAAGCAAATTTCTCTCATCAGTCACTAGGTATATACAATCATTTTTATTATGTTCATCTTAGCTGGGATCATTGAATATGAGAAACTGTCTGCTTAACAACACTGAAATTATGGAGCCAAAACTTTGATCGGGCTGCTATCTGTAGGGCATTATTTCCCAGGTGCCCGAGAGGCTATGGTGGCACCTTTGGGAAAGAACAGGAGTGCAAGCTCTCTACCTGGTCTCACTGAGGGATCGGTGAGGCTGCACACTATAACAATTCAGATATTGATTCATTATCTCAAAGAGCAGTCCCTGTGGCTCTAGGACCCACCCATCAGTCTGTTTCTGCTACTAGAAAGTCCACTAGCCGCACAGAGACCTGAGCGTGAACACAAAATGGCTCGGCTCACCACCCAAGAAGAAGGTTCATTCTTTGGTCTCATGCTTATATGTGCAAAGGGTATGAAATAGCAGGTCTTCAGATGGTATTCACGTAAAAGGGTGCTGACAACCGTTAAACACCTCATCAGAATCAAGAAGAGAAGACTTTCCCTTGCAAAAAGGGGAGGGAAAACCACATATTTCCTTCTGTCCTCTTGTGGATGAGAGGACCTAATATAGACCAGGTATGAGCTGCAGAAGACCCTGGGCTCCTTTCCTGTTCCTCTGTTTCCCCTCTTTTCAAGTTTCCTCTCCCTGTTCCCTGTGCCCCAGTCCTAGTCTTGCTGTCTGATAGATTTCTCATTTAAAGGGGAACTCTTTTTTTAAGATTTTATTTTTAAGTCATCTCTCTACACCCAACATGGGGCTCAAACTCACAACCCCAAGGTCAAGAGTTGCATGTTCCATTGAATGAACCAGCCAGGATGCCCCTCAAAGGGAACTTTTGATGTCCTCTCAGCCTCTAAGACCCAAAGTTATGATGCTAATATATTGGTTAAAAGACAGGTGAAAGACAGGGGCTTGTGGGCTCAGTAGGTATGGTTTAGACTGGCTTTGCCACTTCAGGGTGCTGTGAGACCATCCTGCACTATGGGATGACCCCAACGAGAAGTCCCAATGCTACTTGCATCATGTTGAAAGACCATCTGGGGAAATGAAACACAAAGAATTTCAGAAAATAACTTTAAAATCAGAGGGTAAAACAACGAATTTTTTTAATCTCAGGATTCCGACACTAACATTTTAAGAAGTTGTTGTGCACGTATTTTCAAAACAGAACCTGAAATTATCAGTGAAGCCATAAAGGAAATCTCTCTGGAGACAAAGTAAGATTTCCTTCAAGTGCATCAAAAGGGCCTTGAATGTCTACCTTCTGAGGCTTTACATCATCTTGTTTCCCCAGCACCTAGCTACATCCATAGTGGGAGCTCATCGCCAAGTGAGTGACTGGGAGAGAAAAAGATACAGGATCTTTGAAAAGCAGAGAAGTAACTGATGCACTCAACCAAATAGACCAAGGATGATTGATACTTCTTTCAACACCAAATACTGGAATGAAGAACTATTTGAGACAAGATCTATACTACTAATTAAATTGATAGCAACAGCCAATTGTGCCTGAATCTGGCTGCCCTGTGATCAACAACTTCCCCCCCTACACACACACATCCTGCCAAGTGAATAATCGTCTCCTTAATTCAATTAAGCTGTTTAGAAATTGCTATTGTTAGATGCAGGACTGGTTCTAGAAGGCTTCATGACTCTATTAGATATACCCTTTATTCCAATATAGGTTAGGATTTTGGCTGAAGGCAAGCAAAGAGCTTTGATGACTACTTTGGTTGCTTCTTGTCTTTTAATTTATGATTTCAGCATTTGTTACCTGTACATAAATTTAGAAATTTTTCTTTCATGCTATTACTGCTATTCATTATGAGTCTATAACCACCACGGGCTAAAATGCAATCTTCGGAACCATGATTTGCATCTATATTAAATGCAAATATAAGCATATCTAAGTGTATTCGCAAAGAATTCATTTAAATAGTCAATAACACTACTGAGAAACCTGGACTATAAGTGCAAGCAAAAATCACTGAATGTAAATGTGTCCAGTCAGCTAAATAAATGCATAGTGGAGCATGAGTCCTGCATAAGTGTCCTAAAACCCAACATTTTCAAAAAAGGAAGAAACAGAATGAGTAAATACAAAGACCTGAACCACACAATGTCTCCCAGGCTCATCTATTTTAGGGTTTGAAATTGCTATTTAATTACTTATGTACCATGAGCATCTTTAAAAGGGGGAGGGGTATTTGAGCAACTTTTAATAAAAGCATAAGTACAATAATGCCCCAAACCATTAACAAAGGATTGAAGAAGAAGAAAAGAAAAAAACCCATAGTAATAGCCAAGAAGAGGGGGAAGATTAGGTCAAGACATCCTGTCAAGAAAAAAATATACCAACCAAGGATAGAGCTTGGCTTTGAATTCTCTGACAGGCGGGGCATACCTGGTCATTTAAGGATGTTGAACTATTTGGGGCACTGGGTGGCTTAGTCGGTTAAGCGTCTGACTCTTGATCTCAGCTCAGGTCTTGATCTCAGGGTCGTGAGTTAAGGCTCCACGCTGGGCTCTGCACTGGGCTCAAAGCCTACTTAAAAAAATATGATGTTGAGCTATTTCTGGTGACCAAAAGAAAGAAATAACAGTCTACCATTCTTTCACCAAGTATTTACTGAGCACCCAAAATAATGATGAAAAAGTCATTCAGTGTCCCTCTTCATTCATAGAATTTCAAAGCTTCCATCAAACTTATCAATGAAGTATCAAAAAGAAGCCTTCCAAGGCTCCAACAATGCATACAACATACAAACCATATGATGTAACGCTTGGTTGTTCTTCAAATGTTAAGAGTTGATTTCCTACTTTGAAGGGTAGAAAATACACAGCTGAGGAACTCAACATCTTCTAGGAAAAACAGGTTTATTGAGACAGAGGTTACAGATTAAACTTAGGATAGCTTTGTACATATTTTTATATCCCCTGAAATAAAATAGCATAGCAATGAATGATAAACATTAATGACGTTTGTGTTGCTCAAGCTAGTAATAATAAAGGCTATAAAACTAATTTTTATCTCCAGGGCACTGTCTGCTAGGATTTCCTTTTCAAACATTTGTTATCCTGCAAACAATAATGATGCTGTATCTGTAATTCTGTATCTGATTCTTCATTCAAATTCCCAAATATTTTAAATTCTATCATTTTGATTCCCACACTCCAGGTTTTGCAGCGTTCATAGAAATTAGGATTATTAAATTGGAAAAGGCTTTATGCCACTTGCCACAACGCATCTGGTTATATAGGTCACAACACTGGCCATGAGAACCTCACAGCTTCATAGACCCAGCTCAATTCTCTCCTTTCCAACAAAAAAGTCTAGCTTTAAGAACCTAGTTTCAGGGGCGCCTGGGTGGCTCAGTCAGTTAAGCGTCCGACTTCGGCTTAGGTCACGATCTCGCGGTATGTGGGTTCCAGCACCGTGTCGGGCTCTGTGCTGACTGCTCAGAGCCTGGAGCCTGTTTTAGATTCTGTGTCTCCCTCTCTCTCTGACCCTCCCCCGTTCATGCTCTGTCTCTCTCTGTCTCAAAAATAAATAAACGTTAAAAAAAAAAAAGAACCTAGTTTCCTTTTCCTTAGCTGCCTTTCTTTCCCTAAGATTTTCTTACAAAACCTCTACTCTTGCATCTTTGTTTTAAATTTCTAAACTCTATTTCCTTATATTCTAATTACCCCATGAACAAATGACTCACAATTTTAGTGTATTAGAATCAAATTCTTACAATTGTTGCAAAGGCATTCAGAGAAAAGACATCATGTGCTAGAATTTTGAGTAAGAGGAATTTGCTTTGAGCATGGTGGTATCTACTCTATGCCAATCTTGAGAGCTCTGGAAATTGGTGGAGATGAAATGAGCATGTGTTAATCTCATACCATGAGCCACACACTGTTCTAGGCACTGTGGGTATGTTCTTTCCTACCGTGAGTACAATTTGAAGCTAAGTGTTATCACATCCAGTACACAGAAGAAAAATGGAGGCTCAGGAAGGTCAAATACATTCTCCAAGGTCTTATGGCTGATTAGCAGTAAAGCTGCAAATTCAACTATACTTTTCTCTGGTACCAAGCTTCCTTAGATTTCGTCTGGAATCTTTTTTTTTAATGCATACACCAACCAAAATGGGCATACTTTCCAACAAAACTGTTTCCAAACATTTGAATCTTTTCTCAACCGTTTACATCAATATGTTAAGTTATATGGAATAAATTTAATGAGCTAAATTGTCATTCCAATGTGTCTGACCATTTAGAAAATGTAAAAATATGGAATTGATGATTTTTGATAGACACAAAAAATTCAGTATTAGCCCACCTGTGCATTTCATTGACCACTAGCCATTATTTTAGTGCCCATCTTTGGTGTCAAGGGATAGTAGCATAGGTAGAAATATAGCTTGCCTCTGTTTTTTAATAGTTGTGTATCCTTGGGCAAGTTTTTTAACCTCTCTCTGCCTCAGATCCCTCTTTTGCAAAACCTTGATAATAATAGTAACCATCTCAGAGTTGTTAAAGGACTCATGAATTAATACATATAAAGTGCCTAGAACAGTGCCTGGCACGTATTAAGTTCCATCTGGTCTTGTTAAATTAAATTTTTTGTTGTTGTTGTTCAGTGATAATGTAATTCACACAATAAACATTAGGGGGGAAATGAATCATAAAACTAAGACTAAAATCTTTTTTTTTTTTTAAGAGAGAGAGATAGAGAGAGCATGAGTGGCAGAGAGAAAGAATCACACTCAGCGTGGAGCCCAACATGGGACTCGATCCCACAACCCTGGGGTCATAATCTGAGCCGAAATCAAGAGGCGGACACTCAACCGAGTCATCCAGGCGTCCCATAAGACTAAAATCTTTTTTAACGTGTTTACAGGCTGATGATAAGAAAGGGAAAATGTGGATCATTTGGTCACGACTTGAATACGGTGTGGGACAGTTGGTGTCTTGTGAGGTTCTCATTTGACAAAATGGACATTGAAACCCATCTATATTAGACAATCAGTTCCTTCATTTACTTCCATGCAATATGTTTGTGAAAGTCGCCTTTATTTTTTTTTTAATTTTTTTTAATGTTTTATTTATTTTTGAGACAGAGAGAGACACAGCATGAATGGGGGAAGGGCAGAGAGAGAGGGAGACACACAGAATCAGAAGCAGGCTCCAGGCTCTGAGCCATCAGCCCAGAGCCCGACGCGGGGCTCGAACTCACGGACCGTGAGATCGTGACCTGAGCCGAAGTCGGACGCCCAACCGACTGAGCCACCCAGGTGCCCCGAAAGTCGCCTTTATTACTATGATGGCAATCTTTGACCTATGAGAAAAATGAAAGGTTGAAATAGCTGAACATAATATTAATGGATACGAAAGAACAGTGGTCATTGGAAACCAAAACAACTTTTCAACTTCCACATTGCTGAGAATGAATGCATCTGGATGTTTGGGACACTGGGTAACTTAGGGGAGGTTGGGAGAATTTCCTCTGCTTGTTTGCCTTTCAGTTGTGAATGATGGGAAACCATCCCCCTAGATTTAACCACAACATTTCCTGGAGTTTCATACAAAATAGAGGTTTTTTTTTCCATTATTCTTTACTTTGTAGGCTCAAGAATGTCAAATCACTTAGGCAGTACCGGAATAGACTCCATAAATGATCACCACAGACTCAAAAAAAGTTTGACAAAAAGTTTTTGAGTGCCTCCTAAGTGCCAGACCTTAAGAATATGAACATCGTAAATGTCGTAAACATCATAACCAGAAGCAGCATGTGAACAGGTTTGATTTTGTGAGAACTACGTGCAGGTCACTGTGCTAAGTACCTTACGTATACATGCCTCATTCAACCCCCAAAGAGGTAGGGTCTCCACTCTTTAAGAAGTGGACAACCCAAGGGCACCTGGTGACTAGTCAGTTAAGCGTTGACTCTTGGTTTCAGCTCAGGTCTTGATCTCACAGTTGGTGATTTCAAACCCTGCATTGGGCTCTGTGCTGACAGTGGGAAGCCTGCTTAGGATTCTCTGTCTCCCTCTCTCTCTGCCCTCACCCCCACCCCCACTTTCTCTCTCTCTCTCTTTCTCTAAATAAATAAATAAATATTTTTTAAAAAAAATAAGTGGACAACTCAAAGAAGGTACCGGACAAGCGTCCATAATGTCAGGCAATGGGTAGTCTCCCTCGTAGGGCTCTTCCAGGCACATGCCTTCCATAGCACCTCTGAATTTATGCCCGGCTGTTGGCTACCCTCAGTGCCTCTTCTTCGGAGGAAATCAGCTCCCACAGAAGACCAAGAGCTAATGCTTTATTGTGAACAGGCCACACTGGATCCCTGGGAAGGTAGGTGAATTCCCAAAGTGCATAAATAATGTACAATAAATAAATACAGGTTTCTTTTTCCCGGCTAGATCTCGATTCCCAGGTTAGGCCATGAGGGGCCTACAGAAAAAGGTAGGATGGTAACTAAGAAATGAAAATCCTCCATGTTTAGCTGCAGCATGGGGTGGGCACAGTGATGATCGAATTAGTTACTGCTGATAGTTATTAGTTACCTCGGATGCCCACCAGGTGCTAAGAGCTCTGCACACCCCTGGGAGCTTCATTGTCACAGCCATGCTCTGATGTAGGCACTATTGTCGTTCTCATTTCATTGATGGAAAGCGACCAGGTGTAGGGCAGTAACATCACAGCCACATGGGGCATTTGAACCCAGGTCTGTCTCCTGTAAAGCCTGTCACATCCCTCAGATGTTGAGCCTCTCCAACATGGGCACAGCTTTATCTTCTGCCTGTCTCCATCTTCCCATCTCCATGTCTTCAGCTTCCTCCTTGCTGTGAAGCCAGCCTGCCACTGACATGTAATTGCATGTATTGCAATTACAATAAGGCCAGAGATGCCCAAGAATGGAGGAGAAATGGGATGGGGCACTTATATGGGGGATCTAAGAAGACAGTAGAAGGGCTTACATCCTGGAACCCTCCACATCCTCTAAGGGGCAGGTGACAGCTCTGAGGGCCTCCCATCCATCAGTTCAACAGTGACACGTTACTAATCTTTACCAGCCACGTGCCTTGCCTCTCCTTTTACAGATGTGGACACTGATGCAGAAGGAATTGTAGGAGGCTGACCTAGGGTCAGCACATCAGGGACTACATGCCACAGACTGAATTACTGGCCTGTTGCTTAGCTGTTGATCTACCAGACACGCCCACACAAATGGACAGCTGGGTGCCTCAGTGGATGGAGCATGAATACGCTGCTGATTCACCCTTCTCTTCTGGAGAAGAGTGGGGAGAGTGTGGACTGCACATTTAACTTCAAGGCAATGGGGAAACCTCAAGGATGGAGACAGATTCCAGAAGTGGAATGGGAGATCAGGAGTCACACCTCCCTTATAGACACAGCATGGTGCATGGACTTTCTGTGCTTGGCTGAATTATCAAAGTATCTACAGACATGCTCATTTCCTCCAGAGAGTTCAAGACTCCAGGAAGGGATTCCAGCTGACCACATTAATCTCTTCACAGCTCTGCACCCCCCAATTCTGTGTCATGTGAGCAGGGACCACGTCCACTTCATTGAGGCCAGTGTTCTGACATTTCAAAACCCAACACTTCTTCCGTAGGATGGCTAAAGCAAGACAGTTGCATGACCGTGAATCCTTGGAAAGCCCACACTTCTGGGAAAATGGCACATAGGCCCCTTTCTCCTTTTTACTGCTGATACAGTGAGTGAGGGAACATTAAGAATTCTGGGTTCTGTTTGCCTTTCCACCAGGCAAGTGGCTTTGGCTATGGGTTTTAAATTTTTTTTTTTTTAACATTTATTTATTTTTGAGACAGAGAGAGACAGAGCATGAACGGGGGAGGGTCAGAGAGAGGGAGACACAGAATCCGAAACAGGCTCCAGGCTCTGAGCTGTCAGCACAGAGCCCGACGCGGGGCTTGAACTCACGGACCGCGAGATCATGACCTGAGCCGAAGTTGGCCGCTTAACCGACCGAGCCACCCAGGCGCCCCAGGCTATGGGTTTTAATCGGCACCTCGGCCTGAAAAAGTATGTCCTCTACATAGAATACATGCAAGCCAGAACTTTCACATTGAGAAGCGTCTGTCCCTGGTCCGCACCCCCGCACCCTGAAATTGCTTTCATGTGGACAGTTCCAGCTGCAATGAGAATAGGATCCAACAGGTACCAAGTTGGGGGTGACACTGTGCTACCTGGCCCCCCACCAGTAACTCTTCTCGCTTCCTGGAGGCTCTGAGTGTGATCTGTGGATGGTCACATGTGGCCATTGATTTTTAGATTCTGATCTACTCTTAATATTTGTAATAATGTTGGAACATGTTTCATGGAATTAGTCATTTGCTTATATCTACTTAATTTAAAAAACAGCCCCTCATTACTGTCTTATGAGAAGTAATGGTACCATGTGAATAAATTCTGATGAGATCAGTTGCTTTAGGAAACCAGGGATTACTGGCAGAGCAGATGGCCCATAGATTCTTTTCTGCAGGCCATAACATTTTCAGAAGCACAAAAGTACTAAAGCACAATATTAACATGATTGTAAATGAACATTCAAAGATGATTATGATTAAAAAAAACCACTAAGAATGTCATATAGTAACTTTGCCAGTTACTATAAATCAGAAGGCCATAAAATCTAAATCTGGCAATAAACTTGAGAGGCCACATTTAGTCTCAGGTAGGAGTCAGGAGTCCCTGGTGATATCAAACATGTCTACAGTTTGTATTTTTAAAAATGTGACTAGGGGCGCCTGGGTGGCTCAGTCGGTTGAGCGGCCAACTTCGGCTCAGGTCATGATCTCGCGGTCCGTGAGTTTGAGCCCCACGTCGGGGTCTGTGCTGACAGCTCAGAGCCTGGAGCCTGTTTCAGATTCTGTGTCTCCTTCTCTCTGTGACCCTCCCCCGTTCATGCTCTGTCTCTCTCTGTCTCAAAAATAAATAAACGTTAAAAAAAAATAAATGTCTAAAAAAAAATGTGACTATAAATCAGATATCATAAACTCAGCAATAAATTTGAGAAGCCACCCTTCATGTGAGGCTGGATGTCAGAATTCCCCAATGATAAAAACTTTTCTTCTACAATTGTTACTTTTCAAATGTAATACCCAAAGTAGTTATTATGCTGGGTGCATGTGGCAAATGTCTACATGAAATACTGAGGTTAAATTACTTATGGGCCCTATGTTATAATATTACTTAAAATGTTTCTAATGGAGTGGGGTGCCTGGGGGCTCAGTCAGTTGGTTAAGTGGCCAACTTCAGCTCAGGTCATGATCTCGTGGTTCGTGGGTTCGAGCCTCACATCAGGCTCCGTGCTGACAGCTCAGAGCTTGAAGTCTGCTTTGGATTCTGTGTCTCCCTCTCTCTCTGCCCCTCCCTGCTCACACTCTGTCTCTTTCTCTCTCTATCTCTCAAAAATAAACACTAAAAAAACTTATTTTAAATGTTTCTAATGTAGTATTACTTTCAATCATTTTGTTAATGTAATCCATAAAGGAATTATTTTTCTTCTGGTTGCGTTTGAGAACTGCACATAATGATTTAAGAGTTGCCTACGTTCTCAAGTGTAAAGACTGCCTTCTCCAATCTCCTTCCATTTACAGCCTTTAAAATGACACCCTTGCCTATGTTCTAGAAGGTTCTATGTGTTTAAATATAAGGCAAAGTAAAATAGGGGTGAATACCCCATGGCTGATTTTGAGACTTTGGCTTTGCTTAAAAATATTTTATATATAATCCTCTACTCTTTGAAATAAAACTACATACACATACACCATATCATAATTATTCCCATTTTACAAATGAGAAAACCGAAGTATTAAGGGTCAGGTGAATTGTTTAAGGTCACCCAGCTCATATGTGGTAAAGCACTGAGTGTTTGTCATGTCTGACACAGGCCAATGCTTTTAATTGCTCTTACATTCTGTTTTTCCAAGCTCCACACATGGCTGAGAAAAATCCTGGGTACCATTGTAAGGAACATATTGGATTGTCTTTACCTTCAGGGGCCTGTGTTGTCCATCATATTCATTCATTCATTCATTCATTCATTCATTCATACAGCTTTTCCTTCATTGATCTGTTCATTCATTCAACAAATAGATGTTGAGAAGCTTTTAACTGCTGGACATCATGCTAGGTGCTGGGGTTTAATCAGAGAATAAAATAGACAGACTTGGTCCTAGCCCTCACCCATTGGGAGAGACATTGTTCAAGCAATCACATCAGTAATTATCTAGTTATAAATTTTGAACTATGATTCAAAAAAGACAAAAAGAGGCCTGTGAAAATATGAAAGGGCAGCTTTATTGAGTCTGACAATAGGAAAGTCCCTCCTGAGGAAGTGACCATTAAGTTAAAGAATATAACATTCAGAAGGAGTGACAGTACATGTCTGGCTCTTGAATGTTCATGAAAAAATGACAGCTTGGTCCTCCTACCTAATACCGCAGTCATTCAGAAATTCCTTTTCTCATTTCAAGCAACCACATGGAATATCTACCTACAGATACTTGTTTAAAAATTCAGCCCAAACCCAACCATTTCTGAAGCTTATGATTAAAAAAAACCACTAAGAATGTCATATAGTAACTTTGCCAGTTACTATAAACACTGGATTTTGGAAAACATCAACTCCTCTCCCTTACCCTCCAATCTATCCCCATCTTGCTAATTTTATCTCTTAAACGTGTATGTATTTGTCTCCCGCCTTTGTGAATAATTTCTCACTGCCTAATATCATCACTCACCAGGACTTCTGCAACCACCTCCCTGCCTTCAGTCTTGTCAAATAAATTATCCCTGTTGGTACCAGGATGTTCTCTCCCAAACATGGATTTAACCAGAGTATTTTCACTCTTACTTTGCTAGGTCCTATTTAGCAGGCTGAGCTAGGTAGCCCTCATGCACAGCATCACATTGCAGACATCAGCATGGTTTTGATCGTATGCAGAATCAAGCACGCAAAGACTGGGGAGAAATTCAGGATCTATTCCGATAATATTCACTTCCTTCAAAAGAGTCAGAGAAACACAAATCCAGTTGAGGCAGTGGGCAAAATTAGTTCCATCTTGGTGGGAATTGCAGATTTCAGGAAGTGAACAGAAAATTAAGTAATGGCAGAATTTAAGTCTTGGGACATGGACAAGAGTACAGTCCCTTTATCAAGTTTTGGACTACCTTTTATAGCGACACAGAGAGATCTTGTTTCGTCTCATCATGATGGCGGAAAGAATCAAGTCCCATGATCTGATGAGGGGGTATCTCTAGGTCTTTAGGCAACTGCAATATATTTGCTTGAATGGGGGTAACAAAGTTTCTTTAGAAGGTAAGTTTGTTTGTTTGTTTTCACCCTGGGAAGATATAGAATTAAGTAGTTAAATATCAAAATAAATCAAACAAACATGTTAAGGTTTTAGCTAAATTTGGAAAATACATGTGTATACCTGCTCTATTGAATATTTAGAATGTTTAAGAGAAATAGGCACGTTTCAACATGTAACAGAATGTAATTCTAATTTCACATTTCTACTTAAAATATGACATTAATTGGGTTGACTTATGAGTCTAAATTAAAAAGTCTAAGAGAGTATTACCAAGGTTGTAAACAATAGGAAAGCAGTTTTAAGAGCTTCAGATTCATCTTGCGTGCAAGTTTCCTTTTATTAGATTCAAAGGAGCAATGCAGGTACTTAAAAATTTTTTGTTTATTAATCACACAATTGAAGCATTTAAAGAAGAAACGACTACATCATTTTAATAAACACAGTTTAAATTATTTAAGAGAATTCAATTAAGTAGTGACAGTTTTCTTAAAAGTGGTTGTAAAAATATAAGGAATGTATAAATAGAATAAAACGATTTGTAAGTTGAACATAAAAGCTTAAGGTTCAACCTGAAAATGAGGTTTTTGAACTTGTGAATTTTTAATTTTAATAAATTAAGCATTAATTTTTAAGCCTCTGAAGTCTCTACAAGTACAGGAACATTCAAACTGAGAAAGCAATTATCAGTGATTTATCAACTTGTTCCTTTTTGTGGTGAATACCTTGAAGATAAGGGTCAAGTCTCACTGAGATGATCATTTTCTTACTCATATGATTTTTTTCTTAAGTATTTCACCTTTTTATTACCTAGGTGACCTCTTGCTTTAGTCTGCGTGATTGAATATTAAGTTAATACCAATTACTTTATTCAGCTTTTAAGACACAAATAGTCTTGAATCTAGGTTGTTTTAAAATTTTAGTTCAGAAATTCCAGGGAAGTACATTTCTTTCTAGCTTTATTGCAATGTAATTGACATATAATGTTGTGTACACCTTTTTTTTTTTTTTTTAATTTGGAGATCTGATTGACTTTATTAAACATTAGGTGAATTTAAGGTATACAGTGTAATCTTTTCATATATGTACATATTGTGAAACAATTACTACAATAGATTAGTTAGCGCATCACAATTTGGTTTTTTTTGGTGTGGCAAAAACGTTTAAGATCTACTCTCTTAAGAGAACAGCTTTCAACTATACAAGACAGTATTGTTAACTATAGTCACCATGCTGCATATTACAGCTCCAGAACTTATTCACCTGACAACTAAAAGTTTGTACCCTTTGACCATCTTCACCCCCACCCTGACCCACACGTTATGACACCCACCAATATGCTCTCTGTTTCTAGGTGTCTGATTTGTTGTTGTTTTAGATTCTTATCTCAGTTAGGATAATGTCCTCAAGGTTCATCCTTGTGGTCACAAACAGCAGGGTTTTCTTTGGTTTTATGGCTGAATAATATTCCATTGTGTACATATACCACATTTCTTTTTCCATTCATCCACTGATGGACACTTAGGTTATTTCCATGCCTTGGCTATTGTAAACAATGATGCAATGAACACGGGGGTGCAAAGATCTCTTACAGATAATTATTTGACTTCCTCTGGTTATACCCAGAAGTGGAATTATTGAATCACATGGTAGCTCTATTTTTGACCTTTTGAGGAACCTGCATACCATATTCCATAGTGACTACACCAAGCTACAACCCCACCAACAGTTAGTTGTACGAGGGTCCCCTTCTGTCCACATCCTCATCAGCGTCTATTCCATGTCTTTTTGGTAATAGCCATTCTAACAGGTGTAAGGCAATGTCCCATTGTGGTTTTGATTTGCATTGCCCTGATAATTAGTGATGTTGAGCACCTTTTCTTATACTTGTAGCCCTTTGAATATCTACTCTGGAATTATGTCTACTCAGTTCTTTTACCCATTCTTAATTGGATTATTTGGTTTTTGTTATTGGGTTGTACGAGTTCCATGTATATTCTGAATATTAACCTCTTATTGGACATGTGGTTTATAAATATTTTCTTCCATTCTTTAGGCTGACTTTTCATTTTGTTGATTTTATTATTTATTTATTTATTTATTTATTTATTTATTTATTTATGTATATATCTATTCATTCATTCATTCATTCATTCATTCATTCATTTTGCTGTGCAGAAGCTTTTTTGTTTGATGTATTCCTTCCTGTTGATTTTTGTTTTTATTGTTTGTGCTTTGGGTGACATATCCATGAAATCAATGCCAAGATCAATGTCAAGGAGGCTTTCTCTATGTTTCTTTTAAAAGTTTTATGGTTTCAGTTCTTACATTTAAGTCTCTAAGCCATTTTGAGCCCATTTTTGTGAAGGGTGTAAGTTGGGAAAATAGTTTCATTCTTTTGTCTGTGAATATCCAGTTTATCCAACATCATTTATTGAAAAGACTTTTTCCCATTGAGTATTCTTGGCTCCATAGTCAGTATTAGTTGACCAGGTATACACGGGTTTCTTTTTGGACTCTATTCTGTTCCATTGATCTATGGTTCTGTTTTTATGCCCTTGTTATTCTTTTTTGACTACTATAGCTTTGTAATATAGTTTGAAATAAAAAAGTAATGCCTCCAGTTTTTGTCTTCTTTCTCAGGACTCTTCTACCTGTTTGGGATCTTCTGTGGCTCCATGCAAATTTTTTAGATTTTTTTTCTGTTGTGTGTGTGTTTTTTTTAATGCTATTAGCATCTTGATAGGTATTGCATTGAGGTGGCTTAGACAGATGGCTTTGGGTAGTACAGACATTTCTACAATATTAATTTTTCTGCTCCATGAGCACATATCCTTCTATTTATTTGTGTCTTCAATTCCTGTCATCAAAGTCTTATACCTTTCAGTGTACAGATATTTTATATCCTTTGCTAAATTTATTCCTAAGTATTTTCTTATTTTTGACAGTGTTATGAATGAGATTTTTTTCTTCATTTCTTTAGCAAATGTTTTGTGGTTAGTGTATAGAAACACAACTGATTTCAGTATGTTGATTTGGTATCCTGCAACTTTACTGAATTCATCGATTAGTTCTAACTTTTTTTTTTTAAATTAAGTCCCTCAGGGGCACCTGGGTGGCTCAGTCAGCTGAGCTTCTGACTTCAGCTCAGGTCATGATCTCATGGTCTGTGAGTTCAAGCCCCGTGTTGGGCTCTGTGCTGACAGCTCACGGCCTGGAGCCTGCTTCAGATTCTGTGTCTCCCTCTCTCTCTGACCCTCCCCCATTCATGCTCTGTCTTTCTCTGTCTCAAAAATAAATAAACATAAAAAAAATTTAAATAAAGTCCCTCAGCTTTTGTTTGTTTGGGAAAGTCTTTATCTCTCCTTTACTTCCAAAAGACAGTTTTGTCAAGTATAGTATTCTTGGTTGACACGTTTTTTTTCTTTCAATATTTTGAATATATCATCCCACTCTCTGCCTGAAAAATTTCTGTTAAAAAACCCAGCTCTAGGATTTCTGCTTGGGACTTTTTAAAAATAATTCCTATTTCCAGGGCATCTAGGTGGCTCAGTCAGTTAAGCATCTGACTCTTGCTTTCAGCTAAGGTCGTTTGTGGGATCAAGCCCTGTGTCGGGATCTGTGCTGACAGCATGGAGCCTGCTTGGGGTCCTCTCTTCCTCTCTCTCTGCCCCCCTCCCCACTCGTGTTCGCTCTCTCTCTTTGTCTCTCTGTCTCACACACACAAAATAAGTAAATAAACATTAAAAATAATTTTAATGTACTTTTCAGTGCCTTTATATCATAACAAAATGATTTTTTAATGTTTATTTATTTTTGAAAGAAAGAGAGAGAGAGAAAGAGAGACAGAGTGTGAGTGAGTGAGGGGCAGAGAGAGAGAGGGAGACACAGCATCCAAAGCAGGTTCCAGGCTCCTAGCTGTCAGCACAGAGTCTGATGGGGGCTTGAACTCATAAACTGTGAGATCATGACCTGAGCTGAAGGCAAACGCTCAATGACTGAGCCACCCAGGTACACTCCCAAAAATAATTTCTATTGCCTGTTGAACTACTCATTTTGTTCATGCTTTGTTTTCCTAATTTTTTTAATTGCCTACCTGTGTTTCTAAAGTTTTCTATAAACTTCCTTAAAAGGTTTATTTTGAGTTCTTTGCCAAACATTTCATAGATGTTCATTTCTTCAGGGCCAGTCATTGGAGCTGTATTCATTTCCTTTGGTGCAGTCATGTTTACCTGATTCTGCATGATAGTTGATTTCTTTTATTGGTATATGTACATTTCTATAAGTGGTCTCCTTTTCCCCAGACTTTACATGTTTACTTTGGCATGGAAGGACCCTCACCAGTCAGCTCAGCTTGGGTTACCAGATGGGTCAGCTAGTATCATCCATGGGCAGGTTGGATTTGCCACTTGTGTCTTTAGTTGAGAGAGGCCACTTCTTGTGATTTGAGGGTGGGTCTTTTTGGGGGGTGTCACTGATTGGGCTTTCTGGTTGTATGGGTCTGATGGTTGGGCTCCACATTCAAGCAGGGACCCTGGGTGGGTCACTGGGCAGGACTGCTGGATGTGTTCTGCAGTCACATGGGGCCACTAACTGGGTTCTGCAATCCCCTCTGGTTGGGTGAGGTTGCAAGCTGTGTCTGTTGGAAGGGTGGTGCCACCCTGGTTAGACTCTGTGATGAAGTAAGGTTGTGGGCCAAGCTCTGCAATCACTCCTGGTTGGGTGGGATCTCAGGCTATGCTCCCAGACCACTTGGTGCCACTGGCTGGATTCTGTGTTCATACTGGGCCACAATCAGGGATTCACAGATGTGCCCTCAGACTTTGCTCTGTGATCAGATGAGGCTTCAGGCTGTACTCTGAAATTGGGAAGGGCTGCAGGTTGGACTTTGTGGTTGAGAAAGGCACAGTTGGGTGGAGATAGAGACAATGCTCCACAGTTGGGTGTGGTCACTCTCTGGGCTCCCTGCCTGGGTGAGGCCACAAGTTGTGTTCAGGGATCAAGGAGGGCTATATAGGCTAGGCTCTGTGGCTAGGTACTACCATAGGTTGGTCTCCAAGGATTCCTAGGGCCACTTTTCAGGCACCCTGGTTATGTGAGGCCAGACCAGAGACCTTATTAACAGTTGTTCATGGCTGCTGGCTTGATTCCCTGCTTAAGTGGGGCTATAGGATGGGCTCTGCAGCTGCCTGGCTTCTCTGGCAAAGCTTCCCGGTCAGGTGGGACTGGAAGCGATACTCAGCAGTTGAGTGGGATGGTGAATTTGCTTTCCTGCCTGGGCAGTGCCATAAGACAGTCTCCATGGACAGTATGGCTCATTGGCTGGAGACTCAAATCAGGCAGAAATGACAAGCAAGCTCCCTGGCCATATGGGGCCACTGGTTTGGCTCTGCAGATGGCCAGAGCTGCTGGGTAGGAACTCTGCTTGGGGAACATGCCAACAAGAATGTAATCTGCAAGATCTGAGTGCTGGTTCTGCGAGTGGGCTCCCTTCTTTGTCTCTATCTGATTTCCAGTGGCTGAGGCCTACAGATTTCCCAGTGATCCCCATGAGGTGGGACCCAAGTAGGCCTCCCAGGAAACATCCTGGCATGTTCAGGGAATGGAGTGTCCACTGTGGGCTCTACTTTTCCCACTGGCGAAACTATAGGCCCAGGGGGCCCTCTTGGTGCAGCTCTGTGCTGGCTGGAGGGAGAGGCAATGTGGTCAGACTGTAGCTATTCATCTTACTCTTCTAATGTGGTCCTCCTTGGTCTCTGTGGCTCAGGGGTGCTTCAGCCTCACTCCCAGGTTCTGGGATTTTCATAATGGTGTGTTATGTATGGATAGTGGATAGTTGATCTTTTTGTGAGGGGGCTAAAGTTGATAATGATCTATATTTGTCATCTTGATGATGTTACCCCCTCTGGGAAAATATTTTCAATTCAGTGGACTATAAATATAATTCTTATTTCCCTGAGACAATCCTGTAGGAACAGTGTATATCTTTGAAGTCTGTAATGGACATAAAGTCCATGGAGATTATTTTTATCTAATTTATAAATTCAGCCCATTATGCTGGATTAGGCAAAAACTGAGTTTATTTTCCAGCCCTCTTCAATGAAATGTCCCACATAGCCAGTGATTTACATAAATCATATGAGATTTTAAATTATCAACACATTTTTTTATGCATTCAAAAAGTTTCTGACTAAGAGGGAGAAACTTTAATTAAGACAAGATTGCATTTAAAGATGGGCACCATGACTCATGGCTCAGTCAGTTGAGCGTCCAACTCCTGATTTCAGCTCAGGTCATGATCCCAAGGTCTTGGGATCGAGCCCTGCATTGGGCTCTGTGCTGAGCATGGAGTCTGCTTAAGATTCTCTCTCTCCCCCTCTGCCCCTCTTCCCTGCTTGTGTTCTCTCTCTCTCTCTCCCTCGCTCTCTCTCTAAAATAAATCTTAAAAAACAACCAGCACCATTAAATATACTATTGAAGGTCTGCAGGAAGGCAGGGAGGCCAAGTGCTCCCTAGGAAATAGCAGGGCTCCTTCCTACCAGCCCATGGAGAGAAAATTCTGAGTTGAGTTGAATAATAGAGACACACTTCCACCAGCTCAACCATATTTTGACCTGTCTCCCCTGCAACCAGAGGCACACATTTATGAGGTTCCTGACTAGTTGAGCCTTCTGGAGTCACAGGACAAATGTGGACAACTAACTAGCTCACACGTACATCAGACGTGCTAAACAACTGGCAAAAAGGCAGCCACGAGTGCTGGACAGACAACTCAGTCACTGTAGACAGCAAGGCGTGGCTTAAGCAGCCTCACAGGACTCAAGGGCACCCATGTTGGGATCTGTGGGCAGGATGTGTGCAGGGGCCCGGCAGCTGCTCTGTGCCAGCACAGGTGGGACAGCTGCAATGAATGGGCCAAAGAGCCACCTCAAAGGCACACTGTGCCCAACTCCAAACACATGGCCTTGCTGCGGACAGCTGAGAAACAGCAGCAGCAGCGGCGCAATAGCAACAAACAGCCCACCCAGCCCAGGCGTTGGCAGGGAGGGACAGAATGGCTCCCTATTGTGCAAAGCAGGCCAGCAGGCAGGGCCACACAAAGCTCTGTCAGCAGCAGCTGCAACTGCCAGCCAAAAGTTATCTTTACATGTAAGTCACTTGGACAAGGACTTCCGGTCACACAGGACTTCTTCCTCTGCTCAGTCAGCCTAAGAGACATCTCTAAACTCCCATCAGAGTGCATCCGTAATGGGTTTGCAGGCTATTCTGCTATGTGCCTCTCCTACCCAAGTCTATTAGAATGCCCTCCACATCCATTTCACTGGTAGCAACCGCCAGGTGGACTTTAGCTGTGCTAATTGTCAACTTAAGTATAGACAGGCCGGTTGTCTACCCTTGTGGAGCTCCCCAAGGTGCATCTCCACCTAACTGCATTCTTGGATCTTTCTCCAAAGCCAGCATCTCCAGGATGAGTGGATGTCATGGATAGATTCCTGTTCATTGCCCTTGTTCCTACCTTATTCGGAACGGTGAGCATTTACAGGAACAAGGCACATGGGCACCCACCATCAAAAATTTTACCTGGATTGAATTTTATCAGTTGTCTCTAAGTGGGCGCCCGCCCTACATCTTGGTTGTTGCTCTATCATCTACATTAACACTCAAACTTTGCCCCTTGATCTGGAACTGGCTGGCTTTAGCTAGAATGCTCACTATTATTCTCAAAGCCCATTGAACAACTTTCTTAGTCCTCCACATGGCACTCTTCCCCGACACCATCTCCAAGGCCACCCCACCAACTCATAGTTTGGGACCTGTTTTGCAAACTGAATAATTGTTTTTCTAAATTATTCCGATTTTGTTCAACCAGGCTGGTGGTTTTGAGCAGTTCAGTAGCATGGTCTCCCAAGTTTGGAGGGTTCATCCATGATGCACTTATCAGGGGAGATTGGTTTGGCTCCCTTCATACATGATCCAAATCACTACGAGCAAATGTTTAAGATCGGCTAATACCCTAAATAGGCTTAGTGATATATATATTTTTAAAAATAGCATAGATGTTTGAAATGAAAAAAAAAAATTCAACCTTTCCCCAGTGGGCTAAGAAAAAAAATCTATGAGCGAGAAGCTTCTAGCACTACATATAGAACTTCTAATATTATTCCACAGCTAGTTTCCTGATTCATATTTTGTCAGTTTTCTCACTGCTGGTCCCTTTCTCTTTTAAAACTCTGATCTTTTTTACTGTCTTTATTTTAAACCTTTTCACCACCACCCCCCTCCTTTTTTTCCCTCAGCCACAATATACAACAATCTGAATGTTTCAGGAACATCTTTCTTTATCTCTGGGTCTGTGCAGTGTTCGGTGTCTGGGAACCCTGATCCCATTTTGTAAGGAGTCGCTTGGTGGTCTCTTGTTAGAACATAGAGATACAAAACATACTTCTCTTCTTCACAGAAACAGAGAACAGGTCCCAAATAATGAGAGCTAAGCAATACTTCTTGGCTTGTTTGTTAGTTTGTTTCTTCGTAATTATGGCAAATTATACATAACAGAAAATTTATAATTTTTACCACTTTTAAGTGTACGATTCAATGGCCTTAAGTACGTTCATAATGTGTGACCATCACTACTATCCAAGTCTAGAATGTTTTCATCATCTAAAACATAGACTCTACAACCATGAAACGATACTTCCCTTCCCCCCAGTCCCTAGTGATCTCTATTCTTTCTGTCATTGTAGATTTACCTATTCTTGGTATTTCATATCAGTGGAATTACACAATACTTCTCTCCTAACTTGCCTCTTTCATTGAGCACAATGTTTTCCAGGTTCATTCATGTTACAGCATGTATCAGGATTTCAATTCTTTTTATGGCTGAATAATATTCCATCATATATGTACACCATGTTCTATTTATCCATTCATCTGTCAATGGACACTGACATTATTTCCGCTTTTTGGCTCTTGTGAATAATGCTGCTATGCCTGGTTGCTTTTTGAGGATAAAAGCCTTAGATCCAACTGGAGACAGAGATAGCTGGTTAGGATACTGAGGTTTTCTGAGAAATTTTTAACCTAACTCAGTGTTCAGACTCCTTGGGTGATGTGAGTGCCCTATTAACTCAGTTCTATAAGAACGTAAATTTCAAAAGCTAGTAAAAAAAAAAAAAAAAGAACAGAGGACATCATAAAATGTGTATCAAGAATTATTAGTGACAATCTCACAATCCCATGACCTTTAAGTGCACCCAATATTTTAACAACTAATGCCCAGATATTACACATAGGACCTGACTATAATACATGACAGTGGGTAAGAGAAAATCATTGTTTTGGTACAAATATCCTTTTTTTTTCTTTTCTTTTTTTGCATGAGTTACAATTTGTCATACTGTATCCTCAGTTTTGTATTATGTGATAGTTGTAATGCCCCATCAGAGATGAAATACATATTCATCTTTGGAAATTATTGGAGTTAAAAATAACCAAATTTACCAATAAAAATTATTCTTCTTTCAGCTAGAGTCATTAGGTAAGAAAAGTTTATATTTATGAATTCAGGGATTTTCTTCTCTAAACCACATCAGATTCCATGTGAAATAAGTATATAGGCCATTCTGTCACATTCTTGTCTATCTTCCTTATCTGCCTGCTTCACCACCTCCTTCTCCTGCTCCTGCGTCCTGCCCTCCTAGCAAATGGGAAGCCATGTATATTTGCTAGGATTCTCTTATTTACCTGTAACTCTCCTTGACTATGAAATGTAGGCACATCTGAGGCTCATTCATAGTCAACACTATGATCCGGGGAGATTTTTCCTGGGCTCCAGCCAAAGAAATATTCCTCTTAGTGAGAAAATGGAGAGTTTTCTTAGCAGACTGTGACCTCAGGCTCGCTGGCTCTTGTTGGGAATGCAGCAAAATTTGTGCCACAAACAACATAAAAATTTTCTGAAAGGGGTGAAATCAGGGTAGTTGGTTCTCAGGTGTGTACTTTTCCTGTTCGTTAAAGGGGCTGAAGACAAAACATGTTACAGATTGTCTCCCTGGTGGTGACAGTGGCCTGGTGCAGTTCTGGGAGACCTCATGCTCTGGGACTAGCAGGCAGGGTGTCTGGAGGGAATGGGGGTGGGGGATGAACAGGGCCAGGATGTCCAGAACAGGTATCTCATTCCAAAATTATGCCTAATTTGGAAGTCACAGTTTTGATCAAAACTCAGGGTCAGAAGGCATGTGTTCCCTACTCTGTGCCTAAACCCAGACCACCACCTATGTATGTAGTATGGCCCCATGCAGCATAATTATATACAAGTAGCTACTTCATTATTGAACTGTTATGGTCCAGGCACTATGTCACATCACTTCACAATAATTCCAGGAGAAAGTTATATTATTTTCATACCCAAATTTACCAATGAGGAAACTGAGACTGAACAAGATTGATATATCTGTGATACATAGCTCCTGAGAAATGGAGGTGTGGCTCACTCCATGGGCCTACTCTTTCAACTGGTGGGCTTCACTGTGGTTGGCACCCCATCTTCATGCCTTGTTATTGTTCAAGGAGAGTCAGTAAGGGCTCCGAGGGTGTCTTCAGAACAGCAGAATGTCCATCAGCATTTCAGGTCTCACTGTGTCTTTCCCTGATGTCTTCACCCTTCATGTGGGCACCCAGAGTCCTGTTGAAGTGACTAACCTACCCAGCAGAGATTGCTAAGTTTTCTTATACACCACCACCTTCCTGTCCTCAGTTCTTGTCAGATGGGTATCTGTTTTTGCAAGCTTTCTTGGTCCCAAAGACTTCTTGTCAGTCTTGCAGCCCTGACAGGATTCCTACTGTGTGGAGCCAGCCTCATAGGCGCAATAAAGGGGAGCCGTGTTGTCAGGCCTCCCTCACCCCAGTGCCTGGTACATATCATGTCTTAAATGAATGAATCCCTCATTCTAGAAGTCACCTAGTGTGGGAAGAAAGAGCCGGATGTGCAGCTGAATGGGACACTCACTTGGAATGAGAGAGAAACCACACTTCTTAGAGAAGGAAATGCATAAGCCTCCTTGACCCCAGAGTCCTTTTCCCTGGCCTGCCCCCAAGACCGCTAAAACCCCAAATGACTGTTTCCTCCCCACCACTGTCTGCCTCCCTGCCCATCTCTCTGGACTACTGAGTTGAGAAACCAGTAGGCCTTGAAAACAAACTTCCTGGCTTCACCACTGGCCAGGATGCACATGCACCAGGGTGTCTTCACTGTGGAATAGAGAGAAGACAGCAACTGTTTTCCTGTACTCACTTCCTAGAGCATAGATGGCAGGTGCATGTTGGGCTTAGGTGGGCGTGTGCATGCGTGGGTGCTCACACACGTGTGGGTGTTTCTAAGCAGGGACCATGAAGTTACTATTACCCAGCATTTGCATTCCACACACTAAAGCAACGATTGGTCTCTTCTGAGGGTTGGAAAAGGAGCCTCGTCTGAGGGTTCAAGTCAGTCCTTTGACCTGTAGCTTTGTGGGTGGCCTGAGAAGGGATGTGACCCAAGCTTTGCCAGAAGCCACAGGAATAAGTTGGAAGGTTGGGGCTTGTGCTGAACTTGAGCTCGAGGCCCTCTGAAAAGAGGCCTCCGAAGCATATTTCTTCCTCGGCTAATTAAGCATGGACAGGGGATGCGGGAAAATGTGTGGCAACCAAGCAGCCATTTTCCACGTTTTCTTACCTATGGCCATGGCACAAGAATGCGGGGGGAGCAGGGATGTCCATAAATAGTCTGGCCCCAGTTGCACAGAGACAATGCCTCTCACAACCGAAGCTTTAGCATGTGCTAGAAATGACAATGCCATCCAGTGTCAATAGTTCCAGGGGGACCCTTCATTCCTAGTCACAGCAATGAAACCGCTGGTGGGTGGTCTGTGCTGCTGGTCGTCTTCATTATCATTTCATTGTGCTTCTGGGAGGCCCAGTGCATTTTGGAACTCTCGGCATTCTAAAAGCCTTTCATGCATTGGAGTGGCTTGACATTCATATTTATATATCTCCTCTGCTTGCATGGCTGCAGAATCTCTATTCTCAGGATCCCCGTTCTTTGTGCATTCAAGGTCACACCCCATTTAAGTGGGAATTGCAATATACCCCGAGAACATCAAGCCATCATAACTCAACTCTACAATCCAGATTCCTCTCGGGTGCTGAAAGCTCTCTGCCTCTTGATTCAAAGTCAAAGGGAAACCTAGAATAAACTCATCAAATTACGATCTCCGAGTCTACCTAGGAAACTTCAAAATGCTTACTTTGGAAACTTTCAAAGTTTCATCTCCTTTAAAAAATATACCTTCAGAGGTGCCTGGGTGACTCAGTTGGTTGAGCATCCAGCTCAGATCATCATCTCAAGATTCATGAGATCGAGCCCCAAGTTGGATTCTGCCCTGACAGAGCGGAGCCTTCTTGGGCTTCTCTCTCTCCTTCCCTCTCTCTCTGCCCCTCCCCAACTCATGCTCTCTCTCTCTCTCTCTCTCTCAAAATAAATTTTTAAAAATGAAACATTAAAAAGAAATAAAAAATATCCCTTCAGTGTTGTATTTATAAGCAAAAGTGGGCTTGTCTCAGTCAGAAACCTGGGCACCACTGTCAGCTTCTTTCCCTCTTTATATGGTGGGTAATCACTTCTGGTCAATTCTATTTATGGGGTATCTTCCAGTCCCACACCTCCATCCTCATCCTAAACTCCTAGTATTCCTCCTGTCTAGTCTGCCCTACACTACAACTAGGATAGTTTTCTAAAAAATAAGCCTGATCACACGAGTTTCCCCCAGCTTCCAGAGTAAATGTCACCAACCTTAGTATAGCCCAGAAGGATCTCTGTTGCCTGATCCCTGCATACTTCGTTTGTCAGGTGTTTACAGTCGCCCTCCTATCCAATCAGTCTCACAATCTTGACTAACTTGTATTTTTCCTTGAATGCTCAGCTTAAGCATCCTTTACATTTACCCTGATCTGTACCCCACATGACATGCTCTGCACACATCAGAGACAGCATGACCAGAGTCATCATGAATTTGCTGTTCTGTTTTTCACTGACCATCATATAAAGCTGACTCATGAAGAATGGACAGGTGATTATGGAAGAAATATTAGATAAATTTTGCTAAATTGCACCTAAAATCATCCTCCAAAGTGGCATTATACAGAGAACCATCAAAGTGATAAGTAGCTTCTTGTCATCCCTTGGCATTATGGGGGGAACGACTGAAATTCGAAGCAGGAGGCTGTGGGAGATGGTCGCGAGGACCCTTGAAATGCCGTTGAGAAGTGAGACCAAAGGGCATGTTGCCACTTCTCCTGTATGGCTCATCAGGCACTGATTGTCCATGCACATGTTGGTTTGCTTGCTATTTCCTCATAAGGGGATGAATGGCAGCCTCAGGGCCCTCCTCTCCTCCAAGGCCACCAATGGTTCACATGAGAATGTCATACCAAATGGCAGAATGAGTCACAATAAGACCCTCTGTGGCCAGGAGGAAATGGGATATTCAGGGTTTATCGTTTTAAATGGAATTCCCCAGTGTTCACGGAGGTATTTTAATTGGTTTCTTCGTAAAAAATGAAAAGGGGCTCTTCCTCGGTTTCTGAGAGTTTGGGATTCACTCGGATAAAACACTCTGAGAGAAGGGAACAGAGTCAGTGGAGTCTGTGGAAAGCCCAGATGGGCCTGACCACCAGCATGTCCCTCACACCTCCCCAGGGCTCCCCAGGTAAACTGCACACTGTTTCCTGGAAGCCTCTCGCACGTCTTTAGGTGGTCTTTGTTTAAGCATTAGATGGATGTTTGCAAGATTATTTAAGTGGTTTCCCACAATCTATTTCAAGCATTTACTGTAAGTGGCTCCAGGAATTTTAAGTATGAGGTAAACTACAGATCGCCTCCCTAAATGCACCATATCCTGCGTTAGTTTTATACAGTAGTCTAATCTAAAAGATGGTATAAGGCCAGGGTCTGAGCTGCTGCTAACTCCCCTGAAGGGCTCTGGGTACACCGGAAATGCCTGGGAAGGGCCCCTCCCAGTGTCGTCCAGGGTGCTCTCCTTCCCGGTGTGGCCCCAGACTCTCTCAGCCAGATTCTCCTAAAGACCCTCCCACAAGACCCCTTTTCCAAGATTCGACAATGGAACATGAAAAAAAAATCTGAGAATTTAAAGCCCAAGGATATAAACTAAGTCTCTTGTAAATATGATTGCCCTCTTTCTGCTGTGCTGTAAGCAAGCTCTGACTCACTTCCTCTGCTAGAGAGGATTTCCTCCTGCATGTACTCCCAGTGCATGGGATTCTTTGAATGCCTTTGCTATTACCCCTGTGCTTTCAGCGTGTATCTCTTAATATTCTTAGGCCTTGCTGAAGGCGTTCCTAGCCATCCGTCTCCACAGCTTTTGGCATTACCCATCTTGGCCTCGCCCCTGGGGTGGTTCCTGGGGATTAGTCACCCAGAACCTTCCATAGGCTTCACTGGGCATAGAAGCGTTGTCTTGTGCCTAATGGAGCTCCATGCCAGAGCTCCCCCTAGCCTTCCCACACTACGGACAGACAGGCCTGGAGCAACCCCAGAACACACTGGAAGTTTTCATGTCTTCAGGAGGTATTGATCAAATTTAGCATTGGCCTGATCAAATGCTGTGGAAAGTGAGCAAAGCAAACTTACAAAAGTTCACAGAAATGGACATGTTCTGACCATGTACTGTAAGTTTTCTGATGTGATTGATGCTAAACTGCAGGCCCTACTAACACCTCTCAAAGAGGTAGTCACTACTCTCCAAACAGCCATTCTTGTCAATTAATCTTCATGGAATACCAGATATCAATTATACATCTACAGATATGTCTATGATCGCTCATATGTCACCCTGAGCATTGTAGGGCAGCATGCTGGGTGGTTTTCTTGCTTGTTTTTTTTTTTTTTTTTTTTTTGATGTTTTCATTAGAGCACTGCTGATGAGAATGATCACATTAAAGAGATACATTCGGGGCGCCTGGGTGGCTCAATCGGTTAAGCGGCCGACTTCGGCTCAGGTCATGATCTCGCGGTCCGTGAGTTCAAGCCCCGTGTCGGGCTCTGTGCTGACAGCTCAGAGCCTGGAGCCTGTTTCCGATTCTGTGTCTCCCTCTCTCTCTGACCCTCCCCCGTTCATGCTCTGTCTCTCTCTGTCTCAAAAATAAATAAAAACGTTAAAAAAAAAAAAAAATAAAAAAATAAAAAATAAAAAAAATAAAGAGATACATTCATGTTACCAAGTTTTTACAACACTTTGCTATGATGGATGGAAAGAAACATAACCTTAGCTTTTAGTCTGTCGGATATCTTAGGGCCTGACTGGGGAAGTGGGGAGCAAAATAAAAATAAACAAATGTCATCATTTCAGGTACTTCCAAGTGCCCTGACATCAGTCAGGCTTATAAGAGAGAGGGTCTGGGGACTGGATTGGAAGGCAGGGCACTGCTGGATGAAGGGTGTAAGGAAAGTTCCTCAGAGGAGGGGCCCTTTGAGCCCAGGCCTGAAAGGGAGAGAGGCTGGCACACAAAGGTCTGAGGGAAGAAAGTCCAACCTGTCAGGATAGCAGGTGCAATGGTCTCAAGATTAGAATGAGTGTGACTGTAAGGGCAGTGAGGCCAGAGCATGGACAGCACTAGGGATGGGACTTGGTTGGGGGGAGGCGGTTAGAAGGTGGACCCAGGTCATGGTGGCCATGTTGAATTTCATTTTAAACTTAATTGGAAGGCATAAGAGAGCTTTACTTCAGCAGAGGGTGACATAGATCTGATTTATGCTTTAGGGAAATTGTTTTGTCTACCGTGCACAAGATAGGCCATAGGGAGCAAGAAGGGAGGCAGGGAGGCAGTTCAGATGGGAGATGATGATACCTTGAACCATGGTGGTAGCCGTTGAGATGGCGAGATGTGGTGAGTCTGAAGCTGTATCTTAGAAGAAGCACCAGTGGGGGGCACCTGGGTGGCTCAGTCGGTTAAGTGTCCAACTTCAGCTCAAATCATGATCTCACAGTTCATGAGTTCGAGCCCCACATTGGGTTCTGTACTGACCGCTCAAAGCCTCTCTCTCTCTCTCTCTCTCTCTCTCTCTCTCTCTCTCAAAAATAAATAAACATTAAAAAATTAAAAAAAAAAAAGAAGTAGCACCAGTGGGAATTAGCTCATGGATCAGATGTAGAGTTGGAGGGGGAGAAGAAGAAGCAATGACCTCAAAATATTTAGTCTTAGCCACTGGGTGGACCTCTCCGTATGCTGAAAGGGGGAGAGCTTGGCTGGTGGGGAGGAACAGATCCAGGGGGAGGAAAAAAGTCAAGAGTTCAGTGTTGGCACTGTTGGTTGTGAGGTACCTATTAGTCATCTAAGCAAGGATGTTGAGTAGGCAGATGAGTATTTGAATTTGGAACTCAAAGGAATGTCAAAGCTGAATAAATAATACAATGGTCAAGGGCATAAATATAGGTCTTAAAATCTGTGAGACTGAATAGGGTCATCTTACCTTGATGGAACATAGATCATTTAGAAAGTCAAGAACAGAGTCATGGGACACTCCAGCCTTACAGAGAAGTGGAGAGCAGGAGCCATCAGAGAGGCTTAACATGGACAGCCAAGGTAATGTGGCATCCTGGAGTCCTGGGAAAAAGTTTTTCCAGAAAGAGAAGGAGTGACCCATACCAAATGCTGCTGAGAGTCTAGCAGAGGGAGGGCAGAGAACTGATTCCTGGCTTTGATGTCAGTAGTCTTGGTCAAAGTGTGATGGAGAGGACAGAAGTGTGAGCGGTTTCAGGAGCGGTGATATGTGAGGATATGGAAACGATGAATCGTAACAATCATTTCAAAGATTCTCCGATGAAAGGAAACACAGAAATGAGGCCGTGTCATAGGGACAAGTGTGAAGAGGCTGTTGTTAACATGGATGTTATTGGCTCTTGTGTGTTTGCTGATGGAAATGAAGGTAAGGCATAAAAAATAAAGGAGAAAGAGAGAGGAAATAATTGCAGAAGCAAAGTCCTTGAGAAGAGCACAGGGGATGAGATCCAGATCATAAATGGAGAAGTTGGCCTTAGAAAGAAACAGGTGTCCTTTCATTTAGAGGGAGGCAATGTGATTTCAGCTTAGCAACTTCCAGCTTGTGAGTCCCGGCAAAGAGTAAGTGGATAGATACGTGAGCAAGTATGGGGCTTTTGATAAACATGCATGATTGAGGAAGACAGAGGCAACAGTTGTTAAGGGAATTTGTAAAGGAGCATTTATGCCACTAGACCAGGAATCTAAACTAAGAAAGGAAGTGAGAATACATGTGTGTGGGTGGTGGTGGTAAATAGTGAAAAAGTGGAGGTGAGCTGATGGGATTGTCTGTCATGCCAGTGTAGTTCTGTTGGAGGTGGTCAAAGTGTGAGATGCCTAACTTGAGATTTTAGAAGCTTTGCAGTTATTTTGAATGACGAGGTCCAGGGCAAGCCATGGGAGTGTGTAGATGAGGTCTAGAGGAAAAGATCTTTGGAGCAAAAGAGGTCAAGGAACGAAGAGACCAGGATGTTTGCAGCATGGAGGATGAAGTCACCACGAATGAGGAAGTGGAAGAGGGGTCAGTGAGCAAAGGTGCCAAAGTCATCTCTGAATGACTGAGAAACCAGGAGACCAGTAGGCTCAAGAAATGAATAGTGAAGTCTGATGCTATTTAGTTCAAAGAAAGGTTTTGAAGAGGGAAAGAGGAGCAGCAAAGGGAGCAAGGGCACCCACTGCACTCCCAGGGTGTAGAAGAAAAACAGCCTGCACAGGTGAGAGCTTTGAGGGAAGCATGGTGCTCAGAACACCACCAGGTGTCAATGAAAGCAGGATGTTGATGAGAACTTCCAGATAGGGAAAGAGGAGAGGAAACCAAACGTTTACCAAGACCATTTCAGTGGGATAGCTAGGATATACCCTGACCTTCCTTCTGCTCCAGTCTCATCAGGGTGGTTTGTCTGGGAGCCTCAAACCTTCCCAGCATTCCACAGACCCTACCTTGTTTGTGTTCTCTGGGTCCTAACACAATCCCACACGAGAGAGAGGTGGTGTAGCCAGGAGATCACATGGCTCTGAGTGATTTATAATTGTAAACAGTGCACGAGGCTGCTTACAATGAATGGAAACACCCTATGGTGTTTGGGGGCCCCAAAAGCCACTTCTATGACCAGACCCCTCTTCTAATCAACTTACCTCAAATATCATGTTTTCAGAGAATTCTATATGTAAAAGAAGAAACACAGAAGCTATTGGTTTTGAAGCCTGGAAGGTTGAATGTTCTAGGAAGGTTCTGAGCAATGAGGATTCATTCAGTCTTCAGGACCATCCCCCGTTTTGTTTTGTAGGTATTTTTATTACAGTAGTAAGAGTCACTGCTAATGCCTGAATGAGGAATCTCAAGTTCATTGTGCCTGGATCCTAATGTCTGTGATAATAAGGCTGTGAAACCAGGTACATTTCAATAGTAAGTGGTAGTGAAGATTTCATAATATTTTAAGCTGGTGTAATATTTTCTACTGACAAAAACCAAGTGGCAGAATTTTGGGGAACTATTTGCTCTTGGGTGGAGTAGACAAAATTTTCATATAAAGGAAAATATTTTATCAAAAGGTATTAGTGAAAAGGGGACTTCAAATGAAAGTGATTTCAGTATTGTAATTGAGCATTTCCACACAATTGGCTCTATTTTCTTAATGAAATTAACTTATAAATACAGGGAAATGATCGGTCAACTCAGTCAAATATTTGACCAAGAAGGAAAAAAAAAAAGAAATTTCTTATTGTTTGGGTCAAAGGATTTTACTGAGTCCAAATGAATACATCCTCTTCATGGGGGCATCTGCTTGTTAAATAAGTACAAAAGCTATAGTTTATGTTAATTATATTCGACTTATTTAGACTAATTGAGGGAGCTTGATGATGTTAAATATAAGTTTATGAGAACAAACTTCTGCTGTTGTAGAAGTGATAAGATACCAAAAGTGGGACCCAGTATATAAGTAATGGGCAATTGACATTTGTAATGACTAAAAGAAGCAAAAAGAATGGGTTTTTGACACTGATGATGTAGTGATAATCTGAGAACAGTGTTCTAGAATCTGGTAGAGAACCAGATCTAGAATCTGGTAGAGAATTCAACCACCTGGCACAGTAATACAGCCCTGCAGACCTGCCCCATTAGTCATGTTTCTGTGGTGGTGACTCTTTCTCACAGCTTTTTGTGTGGTTTTTGTTACATGTATAACAGTAGACAAGAGTAAATACAGGCATAACTGGCTTTATTGTATTTCACAAATACTTCATTTTTTACAAATTGTAAGTTCAAGACATCAGGGGAGGATGTCCCTGCAGATATGGTGGAAACAGCAAGGGAATCGGGATCAGAAGTGGGGCCTGAAGACAGGACTGAATGGTAGCGATCTCATCATCAAACTTGAATGGATGAGCACATGGTTTCTGGAAGTGGAATACTCTCCTGGTGAAGATGCTGTGAAGACTGTTGAAATGACAACAGAGGATTTAGAACAGGACATCAACTGAGCTGATAAGGTGGCAGGGTCTGAGGACTGACTCCAGCTCTGAAAGAAGTTCTACCATGGGTCAAATGTGATCAGGCTGCATCGCACGTTCCAGAGAAATAGCCCATGAAAGGAAGAGTCGATCGATGAGGCGAACTTCATTGTGTATTTTTTTTTTTACTTTTTAAAATGTTTGTTTATTTTTGAGAAAGGGAGAGAGAGAGAGAGAGAATTAGTGGGGGAGAGGCAGAGAGAGGGGGAGACACAGAATCTGAAGCAGGCTTGAGGCTCTGAGCTGTCAGCACAGAGCCCAACTCAAGTATCGAACTCATGAACCACGAGATCATGACCTGAGCTGAAGTTGGATACTTAACCACCTGAGCCACCCAGGCACCTCTCATTGTTGTATTATTTTAAGAAACTGCCACAGCCCCCCAACCTTCAACACCTGTCACCCTGACCAGTCAGCAGATGCCAACATGGAGGCAAAACCCTCCAGAAGCAAAAAGACCATGACTCACTGAAAGCTCAGGGGGTAGTTAACATTTTTTAAATAACAAAGTATTTTTTAACTTTATTTGTTTTGAGAGATAAATAGAGAGCAAGTGGGGGAGGGGCAGAGACAGAGGAAGACAGAATCCCAAGCAGGCTTTGTGCTGTCAGCACACAGCCCAATGCAGTGATCTAACTCATGAACCATGAGATCATGACCTGAGCCAAAGTCAAGAGTCAGATGATTAACCAACTGAGCCACTCAGGCACACCAACAACAAAATATTTTTTTAAGTTTGTCTATTTATTTTGAGAGAGAAAGAGAGAGAGAGAGAGAGAGAGAGAGAGAATCTCAAGCAGGCTACAGTCTCAGCACAGAGCCCGATGTGGAAGTCGATCCCATGACCCTGGGATCATGACCTGAGCAGAAGTCAGGTGTTGGACACTCAACTGACTGAGCCACCCAAGTTCCCCTGCACAAAAAAAGTATTCTAAGCCTTGATTAACTGCTCTCTGTCTGAATTCTTCATGTTTTCTGAGAGCAATGTAACTTTGATATCAGAACATATCCTTTTTAATTTCCTATTTTCTTATTTGAAGGCACACAGGAAAAAAAAAATGAAGTCATGGTTTTCCACTCTGGTTCAACATGTCTACCTGAAACAAACCTATAGAGGTTGAAATCCTATGTTTTTTTTCCACCTATTAAATGGGGAAGATGACCAGGAGTTCTTATGAGGATCATCTAATACAAAGCATGCCCAGTCCGTAAAACACAGCAAGCACTCAATAAATGTAGGTATTGTTGGCATTATTATCTGGGACCTTCTGTTGCAACCACCTTCAACTGGCTCACTGCCTAACTCTTACTCTTCTATGGAGTAGCCAAAGTGACATTTATATGTTTTCTCAAACATATAAATTAAATTCTGTCATTCCCCTTCTGAAAACTACCAGCAGCTTCCCTGTTCTTAGAATAAACTCTAAGCTTGTCACCACGACCCACAGTGACTCACTCAGGCCCCTACTCACTTCTCCAATAGGGGCTCACACCACCCTTCTCCCTACTCAAAGACACAACATCTGATGTCTTCCTGCCCCCCACAAGTGCCAAGATTATCTCCACTGTAGTGCCCCTGTCTTTGTTATTTCCTCTTCTGGAGATGCTGCTCTCCCAGATCAGCTGGCTCCTTTTCATAGTTCAGGTCTCAGATGAGATGTTACTTCCTTGAATAACCAATCCCAGCCCATGTTAAGTACTTCCTTTCTTACCCAACAACACTCTTCAGCAAATGACTAAGTTTTGTTTCCTCAGTAGCACTATTGCTATCTGAAATTTTCTTGTTCATTGATCTGATACTTGCTTCCCAATCTTCCCCCAGTGGAAGGTAAACTCGATGAGAGCAGGACTTCCTGTGTGGCCAATAATAGGTGCTTAATATGTAACTGCTAACAAATGAATCAATGAGGGAGTGAATGCACTCAAGAAATAAGCTTTTATAATAATGAAGCTTTCATGATGATCCTTAAAACAAAAATTAATTACATTTTCATTAAGGTGTGTGTATATGTATATGTGTATTCAGGGCACAGAGTTTTTTTCAGCGGATCTGAATGATAAAAACAATCAATAGTGACAGGGTTTCACAATGCTAAGAAAATCAGATCGCCTTTCCCTAGAGACCAGAGTCTCAGGGAACACCGATGGACATGATCTGGCTGGGATATGTGTGCTGAGTTTAGACTAAACTAAGACTTGCTGTTCACCCTTCTCTGTAGCCAGGGTACAATCCCATACTCACACGAGCAATCATATGGAAGAGGAGAGAAGATGAGAGGGCCTCATCATGTGTGTTCATTCCCTCAGGGTCTGATTCATTGAAAAGACAAAAGAAAGGGGAGGAAGTCTGAGCTCTCCCATGTTTCTGCCTTTCCAGGTAACTGCTCAGTCTTATCCTGGGGGAACGAGAGATGGCAATACATAACTGGCCTCTTTCCAAGCTCCTTAGAATAGAAGTTACCGTAAGATGCATGGACATGCGTAGGCCCACCTTCAGAAAGTCATGCCCCTGTCCAAATACACACTGACCTCTGCCTTTTCAAAGGCAAAATTTGATCCATTAATGTTCTCCAGTGTTGGTTTCATAAAGCATTTGGATGGGCCCTTCTTCACAAATGAATAAAAATGAGTAAAGTCCTCAGAATCAAAGGAAAGCCAGGACTGGCTTCCAGAAGCACGAGGCAACCCAGAGAGTCCATCTGCAGCCAAACCATGCAACAGACCCAGACACAGCTTAGAGGCTGGCAACAAGTCTGCCTGTAGGATCTGCCAAGGAGCCAGATGCTGTTGCTTCCAAAGCTTGGCATCAGGGCCCCTGACTGCCATCCAACAAAGAGGAAAAATAGGAATGATATAATGTGGTGGGATAAAACACATCCCACCTCAACCTTTTTTATTACTCACTGAAAAAAAATATGGAAGATATTTATGGGAAAGTACCAATGTTTTTGGAAATATTGTACATACATTAGCTACAACACCATTTTTGCCAAATGGGAAATATATTTAAAATATGCAGCCTGCGTCTGTCTAAAAATAAATTGTCATCTTTTCTGATCAATGTATATGTCCAGGATATGGAAATGACTCTGCTAATTGAGGATGCTGTCAACCAGTGCACTTGTAAGTTACCAAGAAGTAAACTTGCGAAGAAGTCTGTCTGTGTGTGTGCATAAAATAGCAATTAATGTTGTTGTCATGTGAAGTGAGTTTAAGAAAGATCGGGCTTTGAAAAAGAACTATCCAATGAAGGTGGTGTGTTGAATCTCATGGTTATATAAAGTATTAGGAGTTATGTTAGGCTGGATGAGATAAGATGTTTATGAAAAAGTAGAATGTGGTGGAGAACGGTGTTGGCAAAGGCTTCAGGGTGGTATTAATAACCCACTATATATGAGAAAGTACTGGTTATGTAGTGAAAATTCACTGTCATTCTGCTTCATCTGGGTTTTAAATTAGCAAATTAATGTCACTTTTGATACCACTGGTGAAATTTCTATTGTTTTGAGTGACTCAGAATTCTACATCTAAAAATTAGAAAAATAAGGCAGGAAAGAGAGGGTACCTTTGTTGGGTGAGCCAAGGGGCGTCACCAACAGCAGAGTGCCTGGATTCACACCCACCGGAAATCCCGCCCCCGAAGTCACTGTGGGCTCAGGCCGCACACGCAGAGTCGGTTCCAGGAGCCTTCAGCTAAAATGCCTATCGCCTCAGCACATTAGCACAGGCAAATTTGTCATCCCAGCCCGTTGACAGGCGTTTGAAAACAGGGGACAGTCTGTGGGGGAGCAAGGACACTGTGAGGGCATCAGGTAAGGCAAACCTGGAGCCTGTTACTGACAAGGTGGAGGGGGCCAGTGCTCTAATCCAGGTGGAACTCTGGGGGAGATCCACCCTCTTCACTGCTTTGCCAGGTTGGAGCATTATTTCATTTTCTGTCTCAAGAGTGAGAATCTAGGACAAATACTTAAAAAAGAAAAAAAAAAGTTTTGGGTCTAAAATGCAGCTGTTTCCTTTCTAAGCTATCCATTTAAATGTGAATAATTGCATCTCGATCATTAAAATATTATTTCTTCACCCAAGACCCTTGGGTTCCTCATATGAATGGAAAAAGGCAATCAATTCAAATAAAATATGAGAGATCATTCCAGACAGGAAAGATAGATGGGATTTTCTTTTTTTTTTCTTTCTTTTTTTTTTTTTTTTTTGGTTTCCTTTTTTAAATTCCATACTGCTCCCACACTTCACAGAGAAGAATGCAATCCAAAGAAATAGACCATTTTCATGTAGAACTTCCCAAAGATCTCCCCAGGTCCCTGGACACCGTTGCAGAGAAAAACTACTGCAGTAAAGGGTAGCCCAAAAAAGGGTACTTTTCAATTGCCTGCTTCATTCATGGGACTGGTGTATATACACATGGACACAAACATTTGTCCATGAAAGCCCATGTGTACTTCAAATAAAGACCCAGGGAAAGATTAGTAGACTCTTCTTGACTCTCAGATTCTGAAAGATCAAACCGCCAAGGTTCTTTTCCACTTAATAAGGATGCTGATTGCCGGAACAAGGCAAGTCTGTACTGATCTCTTACACACTATGCTATTTTTGCAAAAAGAATAACGGGTAAGAAAAAAATTGATAAAATGTTTTTATCTCAGTTTTGACCTTCTTGTGATTTGTGTCACTTCTCATTGATCCCCCGCCCCCCCCCCCCCAGCAAGTGAAAAAAGAAGGTCTTATTATAATGCCAGCAAAATCAAAGAGACTTTCAAAAATTTATGTTCAATACATCTCCAAATCGGAGCAAGAGGTCAGGCTTAGCTCAGGTGAAAAATGTGATGATATAAACATAAATTCATCACTGTTACAGTCAGCAGATCATATGGACATTCCAGCATGTCAGGCAAGGACCATGATTTGTGTCACTGCAGAGAAAGATAAATCACAGTAGAAGACATAACAACCAGAATCACTGCCACCATGTAATAGATCATGATGCACCCCGATCTTTTCCAAACGTTATTTACAGTTATCAGGGCTTAAGGATGGCAAAGCACAAATGGATATTAATCTTTACTCTCCCAGGCCTCGGCCGACTCAGGGTTGCTGTCTATTAGAGTCAGCCCGTGATTTCCAGCAATGTGATAAACTCTGGCTATGTGCAGTCTGTCCAAAAGGGATCAAATATAAATATTTCCAAAAAGAAAGAGTGTTTCCAATCCCATCAATCAAAGCCTTTGAGAACTCTGTCACTGTAGCATTCTGGAAACGATTGCTATGTGAGATTTTGTTCCAGAAAGGAGCTACTGAAGTAAATGAATGAGGCCATGTTATGGAAAGAAGAGGGGGGTAGAGGTGAGCGTGGGGGGCTGGGCAGAGTTAGAACACAGGAAGCTGCAGCAAAGAGGCTTTCAGAGCACTGGTGCTGGATCTGGAAACCTTTTCTCTAAAGCTTATAATGTAACTGCTATTTTATCTTTATATACTTTGGCTTCCCAACTGTGTAGATTAAATGGGAACTTGTCACCCTGCCATCCACCATATGACCGCAGGTCAAGGCTATGTTCACACCTTCTCAGTCCCTAGACTTACTTTTGCAGGGTCCCAAGTCCACTCCATATCACATGTGTTAAAATGTACCCATATCCCATATTATAGGGCATTTCTTTCTTACTTTTTTTTTTTTTGCTATAAGAATAAACTTTCAAATTGTGATGTTGCCTTTGAAATTATTTGGCTCTGAGTAATTTAAATCATGATAGGCGGTGGTTTCCTGGCAGCTCCTGTGTCTACGTGTTCTTGTAAAGAGAAAATATACATGTATACATCATATTCAGCTGCAGTGCAATTTTTACTAATACTAAATTTAGCAATGAAGGAAGTGGCCATCTTGTCATGTTCTGCAAATTAAATATTTATTAATTTCAATGTTTTAGTTTTCTTTTGAGCCACTACATTTTTCAGTTCTTCAATATTTTCTTGGGTCCCTAGAGTTCTTGTGTAAGTGCCTGATGGATGGAACGAACTGTCCTGGGTCCTCAAGAGTAAAAGCACTGGTGTGGGGGCATTCCATCCACTAAACCTTGTGTTCCCATGACCTAAATTCCCCCAGTCTGCTGGTGTCTCTGTAGTTTGCTCACAAGAGAGTACACAAAACTTATTTAGGTGCCCAAGGAAGCTGTCCCGTGGGGGAATGCATATCAGGGCCGTACATTTCTCTACAGTGGACTCGCTGTATGGGGTCACAAGTATGGACCAAAGACTCAAAGACAAAGAACTTGACTTGAAGAACAGAACAGTCCCTTTTGTGCTACCTATTTTTTTTGATCTCCTTTTCAAGAGACCTTTCATCCTTGAGATGATGGTTGCTTCTGACAAAGTCTCCATACTTTGTCTTTCTAGACCCAAGGCATGCTTTTGAATTTACATCCTGTCTCTTGGCTCAGCAGTGAGTTTCATTAGGATTTAGGCCCTGGGCACATTTCTAACATGTCTAACCTTTGTAGAAACGAAGAGAATGTGCAAACACCTTCATCTCAGAGCAATCTGGGGGAGTGTCTCTGATTTATCTCCCTGATTTACTCTACTTTCAGAGCAGCACAGATAAATACTGCCTGAGATGTATATTTTACCCAATTTCTATATATTTATCTATCTTACGCACTTACCCCTCAGTTGAAATAGGAGGAACTAGGAGTTCTTCCTTCTTTTCCTCATCTGTGGTTACACGGATGGCCACACTCTTCTGTAGTGCCAAGGCCCCATCTTGGATCCGGTCAATCTTTCTTGTCTTTGTCTCTTCATCTAGGCATGGCTCTGATCACACCAATTCACCTGTCAGGTCTTCCAGAGTTTCACAAAAAAACGTTTGGCTTTTATGTCACTCCACGCTTGGGGCCTCGCCACACTGGACACAGCAGATATCTGATATCTCGCCTCTCCCACCTGGGCAAGCAGACCCACCCTCACACCCAAAACAAGAGGTTCTTTCACAAGTTACTGGTCACAAGGACCAAATCACAGCCGGCATTCTAACAGCAGCCTTCACTGATTTCTACCATGACTTTTAAATTCCCAAGCCAACATTTTAATATTTTACTTACTCTTGGTTTGCTTCCTGCTTCCCCAGTCATCCCAGTAAGTGTCCTTGTCTGTCAGTTTTCAGGAGCTCCACCCTGACATCCTACCTGCCCTTCCCCCTGTCACCTTCCCCCCTGCCCTCCCAGTGTTCCTGCCCTTAACCTTGTTCTGTTCTTTATTCTTTGCAGTGCCTGCCTCCTTTTAACCTGCCATGTAATTTACTTGTTTATTTTGATGATTTAGTGCTCATTTTTAAATCCCCTCCCCAGTGCATAAGCCTTCTCAGGCCAGGGATTGTTGTCTGTTTGTTCTCTGATATAACACAAACATCTAGAACATTGCCTGGCACATAACAGATACTCAACAAATATTTGTTGAATAAATAAATGAACAATACTTCCTCCATTCCCTAAAGGGGGGGAGCTTTAATAAAAATTTCTCCCAAGCAGTGCTGTAATCTCTTGATGGTGAGTGCTAACATCTATAAATATATCCAAGGTATCTCATCCAAAAGCCTTATGGGACTGCCTGGTCCTTTACTTTTCAGTCAGACTGAAAATGCAGCCTATCTCCTTAGCTGTACAAACACTGAAGATGGGAGAGAAGCCACCACCCAGGCAGGTACAGAAACTGGGTTACCTGTGTCTCAGAAGCCTGATGTGTTGAATAAGCACACCCAAAATATTTCTCACCACATTGGAACATGTTTTGCTTATTTGTTTAACTGAGAGCTCACTAATAACTGGAATGGCCACAGCAAAGGTAACAACACATCCATTGTTCTCCAAGTGTTCTTCTACGGTGTGCCTCAACTTCCACACATGCCTATAAGACAGAAGTCAAACTGAAGAGTTGAAATTCCTTCTTTTTTGCTTTGCTTCAAAGGGCAGAACTGAAACCAACAGGTAGGTATCATAGGAACGTGTTTAAGTAGATGAAGGGAGGTTCTCACAATTAGATCTATTCAGAAATGAAATGGTTGTCTTCAATATGGAGGGCTCCAGTCCCTGGAGAATTGCATCATGGATGCTGTGGAGAGCATTTCTGCAGTGGGTGAAGGGTTGGACAGAGCGACCTCCCTGAGCTGAGATTCTATGAGACAATGGCTTATACTGGTCAGTTCCTATAGCTCACTCTTCTTAGGGGACAAGGGATGCTATCTTAGCTGGGCGGTAAGTAAACTGAGGTGAAAAAACTGAACAGATGACCCACATTTTCAGAGTGAAAATTCATGAAAAGAACACCCATATTTCTGAATTCCATTTTTCCTTCGCATCAGATATAATTAGCTTTCAAAGTGAAAAGTATCAATCAAATGTGAAGGGCAAGGCAGAAATGTTTCCATATTCTTTATACTTGGATAAAAAGGAATCAGCTCCCAGCAATAAAAATTCATTTCTCAGAACCCAAAAGTAATATTGAGATCACCTAATGGGGAAGATCAACAATCTTTTATTGCTGTTCAGAGAAGTCAAAAGCATCCCGATTGGGAGAAGATATGGAACCAATAAAGTGGGAGTCAGAGAGGTACTCCCATGGGCAGTGTAGACTCAGAAGCTTCAAACCCGAGAGACTTCTAACTTTGGGCAACAGAATTGGCTGAGAAACTTGAAGATATAACTAAGAACACTAGCATGATGCTTACCAGGAGTTTGTAATAGTGGTTATCATCTGAACTTCTCCTCTAAGCTCTTGAAAGGGTCACACAAAATTATTCTTCTGTTTTGAACCAGTGTATACACTATACTTGTTTCCCATTAAATGGTGCATCTAAGCAATCTTATAATCGATTCCAAAGTACCCAGTGCCGTATTTGCTGCTGCCACTCATCTTCCTGCTCCTGGATGTGATGACTAAGGATGGAAAGTTCAAGGGGAGCTGTGTGTCTTCCAAGCTGTAAGAACTCTTAGTAAACTTCACCATGGGAAAACAGGAAGTTGGGAGAGGCTGCAGTCATATAGACTTTACTCTCAGAACTAGAAGAGGCCAATAAAATGTATGTTTCTTACTCTTTACATTTGAGGTATTTTCAAGCGAGCCAAACACCACAGGACTATGAACCCCTTTGGAACCTTTTCTTTAGAAAATCCCTAATGTTGGGATCCACCTGGGTGGCTCAGTCAGTTGAGCATAGCTCTTGATCTCAGCTCAGGTCCTGATCTCACAATTCATGAGATCAAGTCCCATGTCAGGCTCACTATGATAATGCAGAGTCTGCTTGGGATTCTCTCTTCCCCTCCTCCCTTCTCAAAATACATACATACATACATAAATACATACATACATACATAATAAATAAATAAATAAATAAATAAATAAATAAATAAAAGTAGTTTAGAAAATCCTAAATCTTAAAATTTTTGATGGTCATTCCTCTTATCAAGTAGAGGTAATATTGATCTATGGGAATGATGTAAGTTCCAAAGACAAAAAGATGCCATTAAAGAAAGTTACTGCTTTGGAGATTTATCCTATAAAGTATTCCAAATTTGAAAGCTCATATAAACCCTTCACTGCAAAGTCTTGAGGAAAGGAGTTCTCCTATTTAATATAAAACTGTGTAGAGTAAGGAACTTCTTGAGTTCACACTGTTTCTCCCTCCATCTTTGCCCCCTGAATGAATGTTCTTCCTTCCCCACATAAACTGAGTTAAAATATGGCAAGACACCTTCCAGGCTTTGGATTAATTTTTTTGAACCTATTTGCCCTCAAGAGGATAAGAAGGATGATTCTAGAGAATAATTATCTACCTGTTTTGGTTCTGCAATCAAGTATAATCTGAGCCCATTCTAAAATTAAGAAGAGGCTAGGTGGAGGTAAACTGGGAACCTGACATGCACTACCTCTGCCTTATAATTGGACATTCCTCCTCATTAGTGATTCTTTTTGAGCTAGAAAGTACTAATTACCAGGGTTGTCTCTCCTCACTCTTTTTTCCCCCAAATGATCTCTTTTTGTTCAAGTTCACAGAATTGGCATCCTATTTCTTTTTGCTGTTTTAAGGATGCAGCACAGAACCTTGGCTGCTTTCAGTGCCCTGAATTTTGGAAGGTGATGTGTCCTCCAAACTGCTAATCACTGGCTCTAAACTGTGATCATCTCCTTACCAGTTCGAAGAAGGAAAATATCCAGAGCAGGGGTCATCAAACTATGGCTTGTCACCTGATTTTTTAAAATAAAGTTTTACCAGAACACGTCATGCACATCTGTCTATGTATTGCCAGTGGGTGCTTCAGGGCTACTGCAGCAGCTGAGTAGTAGCCACAGAGGCTGTATGATTCACGAGGTCTAAAATATTTACTATTTGACCCTTTGTTGAAAGAGTTTGCTGACCCGTGGTCTAGAGTATGGTGCGCTAGAGATAGCACATGATAGGGAGTTGAAAAATCAGCAACAAAGACTCACCTGTATTTTGAATTACCTTCTAATTGGCAGTCACTTCACCTTCCAGTTTCTTCTTTCGTAAAACAAAACAGGTAGCCTATAGAATCTCAAAGTGTCTCTCAAGGACCCAAACTCTGTAGTCTGTAAGTGGGACATACCCTGCCATCTCCTTTCTTCCAGGCCTGCTCTGTGCAACACTGAAGCCACTGAAAGTATCTGGCACGATCCTGTTTGCTTACGTCAGGAATATCCATTGCCCCCATTTGGTGACCCAGCTGCTGAGCCCTGAAGTCCCTTCTACGGGGGGGTGCACTCCCAGTAAGGCCTGTCCTCTGTCCCCATCATCATTCACATGTTCTTTTTCAGGTACTTGCTCTGTGACTCACCAGGTAAATCCAAAAAACTACTTCCAGCTTTAGCCACTCAGACAGTTTTGAGTTATTTCCCCATCCAGGAATGTAGGGCAGAGCACACTGGTTCTCCATACCCTCTCCCCAAATAAATGAACAAAACTTAGAAGCCCAAGAAATAAAACTCAAAACCATTCTTTTATTAAGAATCACATTTCAGGGGTACCTGGGTGGCTCAGTCAGGTAAGCATATGACTCTTGACTTAGGTTCAGGTCATGATCTCAAGGTTCGGTTCGTGAGTTCGAGCCCCTCATTGGGCTCTGTGTTAACAGCATGGAGCCTGCTTGGGATTCCGTCTCCCTCGCTCTCTGCCCCTCCCCCGCTCTCTTTCTCTCTCTCTCTCAAACAAACAAACAAACAAAAGAAACATTGTTCAGCTGACTCATTCCTTCTGTGAAAATTCTTCGTTCAACCTGTTTGCCCAAGTCTGGGTGGTCCAGTGACACAGACATCAGTGAAACAGCTGACCAGAACCTTCTCTCTTGGGGCAATCTCTGCTACACGAGTTCACACACTTGCTAGGTCCTTACTAGTCATGACACCTGGCAAGGGTTATTTAACCTCTCTGGGTTTCAAGTTGCCACGTTTGCAAGTGGAAGTATCAGTGTCCCTCTTGCAGCCCCATTCCAAGATGGCGGACAATGCATATAAAATCCCCAGCATGTCGCAGGCATGACCAAAAGTATTCTCCATAATGAGATTTCTTTGAAAAAGAAATGCTTACTCCCAGCTAGGAATTTTCTCCCCACCGGTGCAAGACCTGGGTGTGCTGGCCTTCCACATCATGCTTCCTCTGAGGTCTTTGGTGGGCCAGGAAAGTTGGAAGAGCCTCAGGTAGAAGCAACAAGGAAACCAGGGAACTGGAATCTAATCCATTCCCATGCAACTGCTCCCACCTCTCTGAAGACACAGAAGTATGTATGTATGAAGGTTTAGGACATCATGGGACAGCAACCAGGGACAATTTTCCCAGGGACCGTTAAGTAACTAGAATCAACCCTCCCTTCTGACCCATAATTACGGTGATTCACAGATCCTTGCTTAATTTTTTTCTTGCTGAAACTGATTTTGGCTTTTGGCTCCCAGATTAAGTCTAGAAACTCCTCGAGGGAAGCACAGTGTCTTCCTCATATTTATGCTGCATATACGGTGCCTGGCACAGAGCTCGGCATATAGTCAGGGGCCGGTAAATGACAAAATGATTAATCATGACTGATTAATGGATGGATTAATAAATGAATGAGCCAATTGACTGGATATCAGGGAGGGGGATCCTTGAACATTTAGCCTCATCCTTTGTGTGGGACCAGGATGGAAACAGAAGGAAAGATAAGGGGACCCTGAATGGAGAGGATTCTGAAAAGGAAACTGAGCATCCAGCACAGGCCGGAACTAGTCGCAGCCCAAAGCGGCCCAACTGTGAACAGTCCGATTGTCCAACTCTGCAGCTCTCGGCGCCAACCCCCAGTCTCTGAGCCGCCAGGCCTCCCGGGCCCGGTGTCAGAACCCATGCTGCCGCGGGAGCAGTCATGCGTGTTCCCCCAGCAGCCGGGCCTCACGGAGCAGTGCCAATTTACCTTCCGCTACCAGGGCCAAATCACTTCATCCAGTAACTCTCCAGACCCCTGTCCCTCTCTGACATTTGGGGGATGGCAGCTCCCAGCCCACAGTGAGCAGTTTCAGAGAAAAATGCAAAAGTCATTTCTTTTCTTTCGGCGAAGGGAGCCCCTGACTGTGTCAGGGCTACTAGCTGACTATTGATGCATCTGAGTTATTAACAGTGTCTGTTTGTGTTTCTGTGTTTTGCAGGGCTGTCTCCCAGCCCCAGCACCTGCCCTCATGGTCTAAGGACACCCTGTAATGCCAAGCCACAGCACACATTTCTGGGGTGCTGCTCGAGCTGCCCCTTGCACTTGAGAACCCCTGATTGTTGTGGGGCAGAACAGGGACGACACTTTCTCAGTTCATTCTAATTGTTTTGGTTCAGCTTGAAATGCCCTTCTCCTCCCTCTTTGGGGAGTTCCAGGCTGGAGTTCACAGAGGCTCCTGATGTGCAGGACAGTTTCCGTAACAGCCCATCCCGCCTCGGTGACAGAGATGTCCCCCTGCTCTTTGGGGCCAACCCGACACTGCCTGTAAAGAAGTGAGCAGACCCTCCACGAGGCATGTGGTAAGCGTGGTCACACATATCTTGACCTCCACTTGCAGACGTGTGGTTAGTGGTTAAGATCTAAAGTCAGACCATCTGGATTCGAATCTTACCAGGTGGGGGAGCTTAACCAAGTTACCTTCCCTGCATCTCAATTTTCTCATCTGAAAAATGGAGTTCAGGATGTGCCCACTTCATAGTGTTGCAGCGAGAATCAGGTGAGCTAACTTCTGGCACACTAGTGCTTCAGCAATAGATGTCACAATGATGCCCAGGCCAGGGCAGTGTCGGGGGCCTAGCCCTAATCCGTGCTGTTGGCTGCTTCCGTGAACAACTGGATATTCTGATCTCAGCTTGGCCTCTTACTAGCTGTGTCATCACGAAAAGAACAAGGCCACATTGCATCCCATTTTCCTCATCAGGAAATGTGATAATGATACCTTTATCTACAAAGTCCTTATGAGAATCCCATGAGGTAACATAAATGAAAATTCTCTGTAAATCTACACATGCTGCATGGTGCTTGGTGATTGGGTGACACCATCTAGAACAGGTAACTGGTCTGTTTTTTCTTTAAAAGTCTCTTCTGAGAAAGAGATTCTGGAACTTGACTCTGACCCTGGCACCATCTGATACTATGCTACCCTGAAAGTGGATAAGTTCTTTTTCTTTTTTATTTCCTTTTTTCTTTTTAAGTAGGCTTCAAGGAAGCCTAGCGTGGGCCTTGGACCCACCACCCTGAGGTCAAGACCTGAGCTGAGATCAAGAGTCAGATGCTTAACCAACTGAGCCATCCAGGTGCCCCGATAAGTTCTTTTTTTTTTAAATTGAGGTATAACTGACATATAACACTATCTTAGTTGTAGGCATACAACTCGATGATTCGGTGTTTGTGTATATGTTGTAAAATGGTCACCGAAGTACGCCTAGCTAATGTCTGTCACCGCACATAGTTATAGATGATAGATTCTTCTTTATGTTGTTTTAATTTCTCAAACTTGGCCCTATAAAAACATGAGCAGAGACTTGTCATCACCACATCGTAAGAGAAGCAAAGAGCCTGACCAGGAGGCACAAGGCCTGCTTGAGGTCCAGGTATCCAGTTAAATACCCATGTACCCAGTGCAAGCCCGTGAACTTTTCCTTGACCAGAGTCTCCTCATCACTAAAGTAAGGACAATAAGCACACCTTTGCTTATTCATTTTTTCAACACCTGTTTCTAGCAGCCTCTCCTATCACCTGCCCTGTTTGGGGGACAGATCCAGTGAGATGCCAACAGGGGATGCTCCAGCTGTCACCCTGCAGGGCCTCTCGGCGGGACCTACCTGATCTACTTTAGAAGACTCAGCTGCCTTCTCGTAATGTACCCACAAATTACAGTGCTCCCACAGCACATTTATGGACATCAAAGCCCATAATTACAGATAGATCCAAACAATATGTGGGTACCAATGGGTGCCAAGGACCCTGGTAATGCTGTTTCTATGGGGGTTTTGTTGTTATTGTTTTACATTTTATCAATGCCTGCTTGTTGGTTAAATCCCAAACTGATCACCTCTGTGCATGAGGGACTGAGCATGTCTCTAGTGGATCTAGAATTGTGGGAAGTCACCGCATTGCAAGAAACCTCTGAGTGCTCACTCTGGGGCCCTAAAATCCCCCCTCCCCAAGAGGAGGAATGGTCTGTCCCCATCTGGCTCAGTGGAAGCAGTGTGCCTGCATCGTAGGTAGAGGAAAAGGGTGGTCACGTGCAGGGTGATCTGGCCACACTGTCTTTTCTGATCAGTGAACCATGGGCAGCCAGATCCCTCTGGATATCACATCATTCCTGAACTAGGGGACATGGGTTTTGGTCAGTGCCTCACCTCCTGCCCTGCCAAGCCGCTGACCACACCCTAAGGGTAAATTGGGAAAACACCCAAGCTCAGCACACAGCAGAAGTGAGGAGACCTTCGTGAGGAAATTGTGCGTCTGGAGGTCAAGCCTCACAAGTGGTTTAGTGGGCCAGCAGCAAGCCCCTCTCCAGGCCAGTCTATTAGCAGCTGGTGTGTGTGGGGGGGAGGGCAGTCATCTGCCAAATGCACAGTGTGATGGATGCTTCCTTAGGTGACAAGTCGTGAGGAGAGGAAACAAGATCTACAGGGGGGTGGTTGGAAAAAATGAACTCCAGGGCAATGAGAACAAAAAAGACATGGAGGAGGGCAGCTTTCCCGAAAGTAAGTGAAAAATGGTAAAAAGTCTGTGCTCATTGTGATGAGAGGAAACTCCCTCACTTGCACGCAGCTGCTGACACTGCCCTTCAGGGTTTGGTTTCTGGTTTTCAGAGAACCGCGTGGTAGCAGGCTGTGAGGATTATGAAAGTTGTACATTTTTTGATCCTATAATTGAACCTCTAAGAATATAACCCAGAGAAGCGATGGAAAAGAAAAGAAAGACAAGGACTAACCCTATCACAGGAAGAAATTTTTTAAAAAGACATAAATAGATAAAAACATGTATATAAAAATACATATACATAAATTTTATTTTGAGATGAAATTAGAGATGTAGATCCAGATGTCCAGCCCAAATATCCAGAAATAGTGGGACGACCAAAGCCCTAAGATATCACTACATAGCCTGTTCAGTGGCCACTCAAAGAGATAAAGATGTCATCTGTGCTGATACATGAGAATACACATATTAATCACATTCTGTGGACATGACAGAACATGACAGAGTGTGTGTGCACTGATGCAAAAATGTGTCCATGTACAATGTCGAGGCTCAGGGATAAATTCGGAAACATGGAAATGGTTGAAACTTCATGTTTTCTTTCCTGTCAAATATGTCAGGGCATAATAAAAATTGTGAATTTGGAAACAGTAGTGGGGGCCCCTGGGTGGCTCAGTCAGTTAAACTTCAGACTCTTGATTCCGGCTCAGGTCATGATCTCACGGTTGGTGAGTGGAAGTCCCCCCGCCCCAACCCCGTCGGGCTCTGCAAGGACGGTGCAAAGTCTGCTTGGGATTCTCTCTCTCTCCCCCTCTGTCCCCACCCTGCTTGCACACGCAATGGTGCTCTCCCTCCCTCCTCTCAAAACAAATAAACTTAAAAGAGAGAAGCGAGGATGTGGTAAAGTCACTGAGAATTTGCAGGCACCAGAAAAGTGATTAAGAGGAACAAAACTGAACTGCCAATCACAGCAGAGTAAGAATGAGGATCCCAATTCTCGCCCCATCTCCTCCGCCCTGTCCTCCTTTCCCACTTCTACCCACCCACCGTCAGGCCACTACGTCTACCTCTTCTTCTTTTTAAAGGTTTGCTTTTCTGATTCGTGTCTCTTTTGCTCTGAGGTTGGAGAGACTGAAAGCCAGTGGGGCATTTCCAGGTCCTTCCTGGGTCCCTCCCAGGTCCCCTCTCTGAAGGCCAGTCACCTATGATGGGGGCTCTAGACTTTCCAAGAGGTTGGACTGTGCATTTTGCGGCTCGAGCTCCATCACAGCAAGCGTGCGTAGAAAGAGAAGGCACACGCCACAGCCCCAGAGTCCAAATTTGCCACTGGCAGCAGGTCTCAGAGCCCCAGATCCAACAATGGACTCCCCTGGTCCAGCCACAAAACATTTATAACCTCTCCAAGCAGTCCTCTGGCAGAGAAAAGCAAACTGTGAGCTCAGGAAGCTAATGACCTTGAAACTATCCATTTATCTTGGCCTTTCCCCTCCGTGTGAGATGCCACAAAAAGTGCCAGTCTCTCTCTTTCTCTCTGAAGAAGAATGGATGGAGCCAGACAGCCATGCTCGCCTCACCTTTGTTTTCCTCCTGGGCCAGGCCCAGGGCTGGAATACCGATGGGAACCAGGAGGGAAAGGAAATCATTCTTGATCATCCAAACCACCTTCCCGAATCCTCTGTGTAGGGGGGACAGCTCACCTGAGTGCTGCCTCAAAGCCTAATGTTTGTCGGCTCCTCCATAAATCTTCATAAATAGACAATGCAGATTCCCAGCAAACCTCCTGCCTGGTTCCAGAGGCTGGTGTCCACCACAGCGGACAGCTCCGCTCCTAGCTACCTCTGTCCTCCCTGCCTAGAAGAGGAGGAGGGCAGCCACCCTGAGGAATCTGAGCGTTGGAAATCAATATTCCTCTCAGTTGCCCACTATCTGCTTCGGTGGCTGCCCTCACCCTGGCACAGGGACATCAGCTTCCCGCTGGGCCCGGCTGAAGCCAAGAGCTGGCACAGCGAGACTCCCCTTTGTTTCTGGTGTGGCCACTTGGGTGTGAGATGTTTCCTCTTCTCTTCCCTGCGACACTCAATTGGATTTGAGTTAAACAACAAATCCGTGGACTGTGGCTGGGCCGAGGAGGCAGCTAACTTGTCTCAAGCCCAGAGCATAAGCAAACCAACAAGCTAGCGAGAGTGACATCAACAAAGAGAAATAAAACTACTGTGCATTTGAAAAATGCAAAGCTGGTTTTAGAGTCCGAAAGCCCCTTTCCCTAAATACCTGCTTCTTTGATTTTGTGTGACCTCCATTTCTTTGATGACTTTTCTCCTTCTTCTTCTCCTGCCAAAGCTGTATCCCTCTCCTTTAGCTGGATCACGCCAGGGCCATGTATGTGCTGCCCGTAACACAGCATGCCAAGGCCCCTTCCTCACTAATCTCCTGTGTGCTCGTATCCAAGCCTTTGAGAGAGCTGTGTGAAGACAGGGCATTTGGGGAAAACATCTGGAAGAAGAAAGAAGAGAACTAGGGGCTGATGCAATGGTCTCCCATTCAAATGTCCTGTTCAAGGCTCACGCCTCTCTTTCTCTCAAGTTGGTTTTTTGTTTTTTCCCACATCTGGCTTTAAGGGCGAAAATATATTATTTTCAGGTAAATTCACAGTTGCATTTAAAATTCCCAGGCTGCCTTGGATTCATGAAAAAGTAGTTTCGTTCATGTGCTACTGTATTAATGTGTGAAATGGTTAAATTAATCCTTCCATAGGATGTCTGAATAGGTTATTATAAGGTACTTAGAGATTTGGCAGGCTAAGCCCCATCTTTCTTTCAAGATGTTAAGAGAATAAATGTAAATGCAGGAAACACTGCATGTGAGGCATCTGCTGTCCAACTGTACAATCTGAATGTCAGCACACTATTTAGGAAAAGTTAACCACAAGAGCAAGGGCACAGGATGCCCACTAGGTTGAGACTTCTGAGGAAACCCAGTAACTTGAGACTGGACCGCCTTCCTGTTGCCCAACCCTCCTGTCTTGGTTAAGACTCTTGTCTTCTAGGGGCATCTAGGTGGCTCAGTCGGTTAAGCGTCTAACTCTTGGTTTCAGCTCAGGTCATGATCTCATGGTTCATGAGTTCGAGCCCTGCATCAGGCTCTGAGCTGACCCTGTGGATTCTGCTTGGGATTCTCTCTCCCCATCTCTCTGTTTCTCCTTTGCTCTCAGGCACACACACTCTCTCTTTCTCTCTCAAAAATAAATAAATAAACTAAAAAAAAAGATTCTTGTCTTCTAACAAAAACCAACTTGACCTAATTTGAACCAAGAGGGAAAAGTATTAAAGAGTTGCAAGGGTGTCTCACAGAATCCAGAGGCAGTGGGATGTCTCAAGGAGCACAAAAATAGGAACTGGAGGGAAATTGGGAATCCAGGCTGTACTATTTATTGCTTGCTCTGTTTTTCTCTGTGTTCTCTGTTTACTCTGTTCTTCTGCTCTTCTCTGCAGGTCAGCTTCTTCTATTGCTGCATACAATAGGTAGCAAGCCCAGTTCCTGAGCTTTGAGATTCCCTCAATGCCATCCCACACAGAGGAAATGGCCGCCTCCGAATCCGAATTTTACATCAGTAGTCCTGTGGTCAGCACACCTGAGCTCACTCTTGCCCTATTCACACAGTTTGCCTGTTTCTTTTGTTCTTTTCTCAAAGCATCCTGTTCTTATGTCAAGGGCCACACATTTTGTATCTCACTTAGGATACTAATTAGATGTTTGTGTTGTGTATTTAGTTGATTTTCAGTTTTCCCTTGTATCCCCTTACTTATCTTCTTTTTTAAGGTCAGCTTATTGTGTTTCATTCTGCTTCATCTTGTTTTTATGCTGCTCACTTTATTCTGAGGTCTGGTTAACTTCGCTTGTCTACTTGGAATTGCAGGTAGGAGAATGACTTGGTTTGTTTCTAGGTTGCTAGGTGGGTCTTCTCTGTGTTGAAAGCACATGTCTGTTTCTCTGCTCTTTCACAATCAGAATGACTGGGGCGTTTGTAGATGCAAGCAGTCCGCTGCAATTGGCAGGCTTTACTTCAGAATAAGCAAAGGAGGAGTTGGTGAGGTGGGGTGCTGGGTTTGGGGCTAGGTTGTCTCCAGATGCAATGGAGAGGTCTTCATCCAGGAGCACAGCATCCTCCCAAGCAGCCCTAATTCTTGTTAGGCTGGGACCCCTTTTGTTTTGCCTGTGGGTAAAGCACTGGACTGCCTTTCTAGGGATGGTGGAGAAGAGAGGGGAGGGAATCGTGGAGAAGCAATTGGCATGGCCATTGAATAAGTAGAATTTTCTACCTACCAACTGAGTTTGGAGCATTCCCAGGTTTCAGCAGTAGCTGCCTGGGCTCTCCGGGCTGATGCTCCCTCACACTGTTTCGTTCATCAAAACCCCCTTCGTCCAGCAAAACTCTTTGCTCCCAAACTCCCTTCACGCCCCTGACATTTGCTAAAATATCGTGTCTGCTGACGATGCTCCTGAAGACTTATTCCTGTATATTCTATTGGAGTCTCAGAAGGGAGTAGAAACAAATATTTCACTCATTCTGCCACCTTGAGCAGGAATGACTAAATCTGAATTTCAAATTCCAATTTCAAAATCCAGTTGGTCCACCTAGATGATGGGCCCACCCCTGTTCCAATAAACTGGATGGGAAGATCTCATGATTGCTAAAAGCAACCATGGGGTGGGCTGGAATGTCTCCCCTAAGGCAGTCACTACACCATTAATTTTAAGAATTTAGATTTTTCTTGTTTTGTTTGTAAGCTCTTTATTCCTTGCCTTATTCTAACAGATCCTGGTCTCCTGTAACTCCCTTGTTCTCACCTTAAGCAGGACTAGGTCTATTGGTGAGCTGATAAATGTTCAGCAACTGGATCTCTTGGTTTGTGACATTTTCTGACTTCTGAGTGGTGGATATACTTCCACTATGGCAGATTTGAAACCTTCTGGAATTACTGAACATGGAATTGGGGAGAAATGAACAAAATTGACTCTGCCAAGTGCGTGCAACCCACCTCCAGCACACCTCTGACTGGAGTAGAGCCATTGTATAGTCCTAGCCAAAGCATGGCCAACCAGTAAAGTTGGTTGAATCCATTAAGATACTTCAGTTACAAGGAACAGAACCAAAACACTGTTTGATGAAGCAAAAAGAGAAGTTTATCAGAAAGAACCCAGAATCATGGAGTCCAAGGAAGAGCTGAATGTCCAGAACTTGGGAAGAGCTGACGTTGCTTTGGTGACCTCAGAAGCAGCGACACTTTAGGACTTGACTCCTCTTCCCAGTTTCTGGCTCTAATTGAAGTTCCTTAGAGAGAACCTGATTGTCCTCGAGTTAGGTGTTTTCACCTGGGGGAATATAGCCCTATCTGACTTCAGTGACATTTAGCAAAACAGGACTTGCTTACATAATGTGTAGGATTCAGTGTAGAATAAAAATGTAGACCCCTTTGTTACAAAAATTAATAGAGCATTAAACCAACTGTAGGGCCCTTTTAAACACAGGACCCAGTGTGACTGCTCAGGTTATATGCTCCTGAAGCTGGCTCTGGCTGGCGGGGGTGGTGGGGGGAGCTCACTCTTGTGGTCCAATTGTGAGGTCTGTCTTAGGTTCTCTTCTGAATTGCTCACTTGGGGGTATTGCAAGGCAGGCCCATGGAGAGGTCATGTGGCAAGTCAACCACATGAGTGAGCTTGGAAGCAGAGAAACTACCTTCCCCCATCCCCACCCCCCCATCCCAGCAAGTCTTCAGATGATACCGTAGACCTGAATGATACTTTCAACTTCATGAGAGACATTCAGGCAAAGGCACCTATCTAATCCATACTTGGATGTCTAACATACACAAAGTATGAAATAATAGCTGTTTGTTGTTTTAAACCACAGGTGTTTGTTGTTTTTGAGGCTACTTTGTTACCCCACAAACATTAACTACTATAGTGTTATTTATTACTTTTGACCTATCGAAATGTATTATAATTTACACATGGGGGTGTTGAGTGAGTTTATTTATTATGTCATCTAGCCTTAACTAACTTCATCCTCACAGAAGCTGTCCAAGTGATTTTAAAACATTTCTGCAAAGAAACTAGAGATTGGAATTAAGGCTGATAATGCAAACAAACTCACTTCCAGAAAATGGCTCTTAAATACATTTGAAGGAAAAAAATAACAATGACTAATCAGATCCGTCAAGATGATGACCAAAAAAAAAAAAAAAAAAAAATCAACATTTTTGAAATGTGGACTTACATCCACTTGAAATTACAGCTAATCATGGTAGTACATGTATAAAAATTATAAATAAGTAAATATTCATATGTTTGTGCATACTCAAATGTACTTAACTGATGGTTTGCATGATCCAAACAGATCGGTGATGGCTGTTTCTGTGCTTGAATAGGGTTAGGGGAGAACACCAGTACCCTGTTCGGAGGTCACTTGATTACAACACCATCATCGCAAGAGAGGACAATGGTCAAGTGGGCCAGGTGCAGCCTGGGACAGCAGTTTAGAGTGAGAGGCCATTTAAAATAATCAGGAGACTAAGAAGCATTTCATGATGATAGGGACTAGTCACAGCCACACTAAATCACAGTCACACATGATGGAGATGCATTATTCTTACTTGGATATTAAAGAGAAGAGTGATTCCAAAAGACTGGAAATCCACAGGAAAACTGTAATCATACATGCAATTCACAAAATAATTTTGGTTTGGATATATAATATTCATTCAGAAAAATATCTTAAAGACCTGTGTACAGTTTTACAAATAATAGTAACATGAACCTACTGTAACCACCACCTGGGTCGAGAATTAGAATGTGGCCAGCCACCTGGAAACCTTCCAGGTACCTTCTCCAGTCATATCCCTGTCCCTCTACCCTGGAAGCCACTTTTGTTCTGACTTCTGTGATCATTCTTTTTGGGCTTTACTTGATAGTTTTACCACTTTGGCATGTCTCCATAAACAATATGGTTTGATTTTACCTGTCCTTATGACTGGAAATTTTACACAAATGGAAATCATTCCACATCGTATCCTTTTGCCTTTTCTCTTTTGTTCAACACTGTTTGAGAGTCATTTGTGCTTCAAATAGCTACATCTATCTTTATTGATACACAGTCCTCATTTTATGAATATCCTACTTATTTATCCATTCTTTGTAAGAGAACATTTGGCTTATTTCCAGTTTTTAGTTATCATCAGGAATTCTGCCTTAAACATTCTGGTACATTTATCCAAGTGTACACATACATGAGTTTCTCTAGGACATATGTGATACGGAAGCACAGAGTTATAAGCTGTGCGCATCTTCAAATGGAGTGGATAACGACAATTCTTTTCCAAAGTAGTTGTACCAACTGACACCTTCCTTCCACTCCACAGTGTTTGAGACTTCTCACTATTACACACCTTATCCAATCTTGGTATTGCCAAACTTTTAAATACTTGCCAGTCTCGTGGGTATGTAGTGTTATCTCTTTTGTGGGTTTAATTTGCATTTTCCTCATTACCCATAAAATGCTTTTACACTTATGTATTGGCCATTTGGATTTCATCTTTGGTAATTTATTGGGTTTTGTCCATTTTTATATTGAATTGAGTTTCTCTTATTGATATGGGGTAGGTTTTTAAAATAGATTTTCAATTTATTGACACTTATATATTACATATTCTGTAACATAACATATTTACATCTTCTTCCAATTTACAGTCTGACCTTTTATTATTTGTATAGAATCCTTTGGTGAATACAAGTTCTTAATTTTAATGTACCCAAACTCATGTATCTTTCCTTTCTGATCTTGTTTAAGAAGACATTGCATATATTTTTTATGTGAAAATATTCTATATTGTCATCTAAAAGCTTATAGTTTCACCTTTTGCACTTAGATCTGTAGTCTACCTGGAATGCATCATTGAAAATGTCTTCCTCTCCTCATTCATCTGCCATGCATCTTTTTCATATGTCAAATGTCCACACATGTGTTTATCATTTTTCTGTTCTCTCTATTCTGCTCCATTAGTCCATCTGTCCATTCTGTGCCAAGACCATGCTGCCTTTACTACAATTTAAAACAAATCTGGTGTCTGGTAGAGAAAGTCTTTCTGCTTCATTGTTTTCTTCAGAAGAGTCAGAGATTCTTTGTATTTACATCTAAGTTTTAGAATCAACTTCTCAAATTCTACCAACACCTTGCTAGAATTTTGGCTAGGATTAAGATTACATGGAATCCATGAATCAGCTTGGGGAAACTTAGTATCCTTCCAAAATTGGGTCTTCTCATCCATGAATATGGTATATTTTTCAATTTGTTTAGGTTTTCTTTAATATCTCTCAATACAGTGTTAAAATTTTGTCTGTGCATATCTTCCATATGTTAAAAACATACTTATATTAATTGCTTCATATGTTTTACATAATTATTTACTGATTTATAGGAATACAATTGAGTTTTGTATATTGCTATTGTATCCAGCTACCTTGGAAAAATCCCTCATTAATTCTAATAATTTATCTGTAGGTTATTTTAGATGTCCTATGAACACACTGTTGTTGTTTTTCTTGCCCTTCCTTTGCACTGTCTAGGACCTCCAGTACAACATTCAATATTATAATTTTTATGCATGTATCTTACACCTTTGTGAAACTGTAAGTTCAATGAGGGATAAATCATTGTACAACAGGGGTATTCAATAAGCATTTGTTGAATGAATCATGGAATGAATGAGCTGTTCCATCATCCAGATGGCTAATCATAGCAGAAACCATAAATGGTTATGGAGGCAGGAGACAAGTTGACAAACTGGGTTAAAAATCAAAATCAGAACCAACAGTACAAAATATACTACTGGAGACCAACATGTAGGTGCAGAATACATGCATTAGCCTAGTCAAGGACCTGAGCTGGGTACAGAAAGAGGGACAATAACTGATTTTCTTGAGCTTCTGGTACAATGTAAGGCACTTAAATTCATAACTCTCTTCCCTAAAGAAATTGTGGGTGGGGTTTTTTTTAGTGTGTTACTGTGCTTCTACTACTTTTAGCTTAAAGCCCAAATTTGTATATTCCTTTGTATATTCTTGTCCCTGCCCACCTCTCCGACCCTGGTCTTAGAAGGGTCTAACCTCCCCACCTCCCACCTCACCATCCCTTGTTGTGTTCCACTCACTCTGACTTCTTCCCGGTTTCTAGAAAATTCCAAGCTTTCTCTAATAGTGCTTTGCCTATCTGTTCCTTCTACTTGGAACACTCTTCCCACCGTCCCTCCTCTGGCCATGCCTGTTAATTTGTCAGGTCTCTGCTCTATTGTCACTTTCTCAAGCAAGCCAACCCTCATTTTCACCATGTAGCTTAGCTACATGGTGTATACTCTTAAAGCCCCTGTACTTTTTCCTTAAAGGTTCTTACCAAAATAGCAATTTTATTCCCGTGTTATTATTTGACTAACGTCTCCTAATTACATTGTAAATTCCAAAATAGGGGTGGCTGTGTCTAGCTTGCTCACTGCTGGCTTCCCCAGCACCTGGCTAGTGTCTGACACACACATGGTGGGTAAGAGTCACTTCCTGAACTAAAACCTGTAGATCTTCACTCTTGGCTTTCCTTTATGTCACTGCCCCTCTGTCCTTTCCCTTTCTCTCTGATGCCCTCAGATGCTCCCTCCTTGTTCCCACAGCCCTGTACCCTTGATTCTATGATGCTGCTTAACCATGTGGAACCCTACGCACCTCCACCTCCAGACTGGTCTTATTAAGTTCACCTTGTACTGTCAGCCCCTGCAAGGTGTCAGGCACATAGTAGGCCCTGATATATATTAGCCTGACTAAATGAATAAATGCAAATGCATAATAAACAACGAATGAAGTGTGTATGTGCATACAAGTATTTGAGAGTCTCTTACCATGGGGCAGTCTCTTAAATGAAGATAACTAATTGCATGTTCTTTATGATAATTTAGTAATTAATCTCCCTTTGAGAGGGTCTAAGATAGAACCACCTTACACCAAATTGCAGTCAGTAGTGAATATTCTTGCAGAGAGGATCTGGGTAGCGTATGCATGTGTAGATGTGTATGTAATATAATATATATTTTTTTCTTTCTAAAAAACCTTACAAAAATAAAGAAAATGTCAAAGCCTTTTAAAGGGCGTGATCACGCTGAGTAATACAACCCTTCCTTGATTTTTGCATTATTTCAGTATGAGATGTTTTTATGGCTCTTGCTAAAAATAAAAGACATTTCAGAGTTTCTCAGTAAATGAAGCACTGTAGACTTTTTTTTCAGTTTTGTTGTTTCCCCTAAAATTAATATAATTAATTAAAATCCCATGTGAGTGTGATTTACAATCTGTGAGTCAATGAGTCACAGACTCTTATGCTAATAGGGCAGTTCAGCTTTCTGAGCTCTTTACAAAAAACTGTGCCCCAGCAAAGGGCCAAGAACAGAGGTAAGGTGACAAAGAGGCCCAGAAGGAAGGACCTCTCTAACCAGGCCATGGTATATTTATATTGTGTTTGGAATGGAGGAGTCTGAGGATGATTTGGAAAGACAACTGCTTTTATCAAGTGTAAGAAATTAGTTTAACTGAATTTAAATGCAATTACAGGAGCAGCTGGTGAAGGCTAATTTCTCTTCAGTCTGGTTTCTCAAGAACCGCACCCCCATTCTGTTCCCTGGGAAGGGATCAAGTTTCAAGCTTTACATCATTGACACCAACCTTTATAGGCTGGCCTTGGTGGAGGTCAGTGCTAGGAGCCACAGAGGACGGGGATTACCTCTCTCCTGGTGTTTACCTGAATTTGCTCCTCCCCTTTCCTTTGTAAAGAGACCCAAGGCCAGGTGCCAGTATCATGTTGACGTTACTTTGAAAGGCTCAATTTCCACTAGGGTCCATTCTGACGGGATCTCTGTCTAGATGGCACCGGGGCTGGAATCCAGGGTTTTTAGCTTCTTCTCCTGGTTCAGGATGGTGAATCCTGTGTGATGAGGAAAATCTTTGACTTCAAGAACTGAAAAGCTCTTAAATGTCATCTACCTGGGCCAGATCACTAACCTGATAGACTGAGAACAGACAGCCTGGGAGCAATATCCTGACTGCCAGTCCAGTGTTACTGGTACCAACACCCCACACTCCATAACCGCACCTCAAAAATGTCAGGCCCATTCTTTCCACACGGGAAATCCCTACCACCCCAAACCCAGCTCAGTGCACACACCGGATCCCCTCAAATGCACCAAAGTGAATACAGTGTTCGGGCCTGGATCTTCTGCCTTTGGGTCAAGGCTTTGCCGTTCTTAAGATATGGAATGTATAAACCATCTCTGTCATCTACACCCCCATATAAAGGAACTTATAAAATCATTAGTAGGAGAAGGGATTGTCACAGATAAGAGAGAGGAAAGAGAAAAGGACACTGGAAAAGGAGGTTTTGGGGAAGCTGATCAAAGGAAGAAAGAAGGTGGGCACTCTGGATAAACACTGCAGAGGTCTCCTGGCTGGTCCTGGTCCTGCTCCTGGCTCGGATCAAGTGATCCTCCAAGTGGGGGGTTGGAGGGAGGCCCTGTGGAGTCTCACTTCCCCAAGGGTTACCTGGTTTCTAGCTCTGAACTGGTGGCCCCAGTGGGACCTGGGATTTCCTGTCTTGTGGGCAACCTCCCCAGGGGCCTCCACAGATGAGAAATGTCGTGTGAAGCTTCTGGATTTCTCTCAAGTGTCACCAGACAAGGGCATCAGCCACAGGCCGGGCGGGGCCGAGAGATGGCCAAGCTGCTCAGTGTGCCCATCCAGCCAGTGGCATCCCCCCGCGCCCCCACGTTTCCTGGAACTTTACAGACTGCCAGATGCCTTCAAGACAAAGCTGATGGGCCCCGGAACATGGCTCTCAACTCTCCCCAGCAGAGAACACTCTCCAAAACCATCACCCTGCCGGCCCCCTCTTCACTCTCATCCTGCCTTATCTATGTGTTGGTCCCCCTTCCGCTTGGGTACAAGGCCACTCCCCCATTTCACCCACCTTCCCAGATGCTCACACGTGAGCACACTGAGGCCTGTGCCTCGTGGGGCTGCAGGGACCCCCTGGGCCCTGGCCTCCTTGGAGATCTCCTCAGGCCCCTGCAGCTCACCTGTCTTCAGCATCCTCTCTCTCCCTCCTGTCACGCACACCTCCCTCTTGTCCGCATGCAGGGCACTTCCTGAGGGCTCCTCATGTGGCCCCACGTTCAGCATTATTACTGAACAGACTAACACCTATAAAGGTTGTTCACCACAGGCCTCAAGGCAGCATGTAGGCTCCAGATACTTGAAGATGGTTTGCCAAAAACAAAAGACTGACCCCCCACAGGAGAACCAAGGCTGTTATCAAAGCCAAAGGTCCCAATCTCATTTCCTGAAGGTTTGTTGCCTACAACCTAGGATTCAGGTCAGATGAAATTATTAATTCCTTTTATGGGGGCTCGCGTGTCTTTTTTCTCTTCCATGAATTGGCACATCACAGGGGCTTTCTCAAATTATTGGCAGGGTTTGGAGGAGAGGAGGGGCCCCCAAATGCCTGTGAACATTAATAATGTTAGTAAGATCTATTGGAGGTGGGGTCCTAACACACACAGCTCAGCGCCCACGACACACAGCTCGTGCAGCTGATGGCTCCTGCCAGGCCCTGAGAGGTAACGAGGGTGATAAAGAATGGCAGTAGATCTGTGACTCTTAATCCCCAAGAGGGACTCAGCTGTAAGGCAGACCTTACTGAAATCCTTATTTTCCTGGTTCAAACTAGCCAGCCCGAGGCCCCGGCTAGAAGAGCTTGCGGCTTCTGTCAGACAACCTGCTCACTCCTGTCTCCACACCAAACCTGCTCTATTCCAGGCTATTATTTTTATATGAAACTCTCTTCCCGATCAACTCATTTTGTTCAACCCCTGCTAACTGTCTTGCGACTCCCATCCTTCAGTGAGCCATACTGGGAAGACAGGGTATGGCGAGGGGCAAGAGTGGGCATGGGGCGGGATGAAGTCACTGTCAGCAATGCACCTGAAGTCAGCGGGAGCTACGGCTGGTAAACGAACCTCAAGTTCAGCCCTCCAAGACCCACAGGCAGCCAGCCTTCTGCATAGGACTGGACAGGAGGAGCCCTTTAGGACCAGACAAGAAAGAGTTTTGTTTTCTGAGCATTGACTTGCAGCTCAGCCCATGTGAGGGCTGTTCACTGAGGTGTCTCGGCCAGGTGGTAGATTTCTCCTGTTGTCCTGTGACTTGGCTTGAAGCGGAAGATGACCCATGTCACCTGGCACCCTGATAACAGAGAGCAAATTCCAGCAAAAAAGTGCCCATGCCTGGGCTGGCCATTCTTGTGCCCAGCAGGCAGCTCCCTGCCATCTGGCCACCTTAGAGGGACCACAGCCGCTCTGCTCCTCGCCCACCTGGCTTCAGCTGCCTCCCAACCCCAGTGACAGGGACAGCATCGCCAATACTAGGCACAAACCAGCCTCCGATTTACCTGCTTTCCTGCTCTGGGGACTGGGGACCAGGTCCCCTAATGCTGTTGTGCCCTAGTTTTCCACAGAGCTGATGCCCTGTCCCTTGAGGTAAGCAATCTTCCAACCTTATTTGCAAATACTGAAAATACAAAGCTCAAATGCATTTGTGGCACTCAGGGCACTAACATTTGTCAGGGGACTTCACTAGAGATTTCCTAAGGCATTAAGTGAAGAAAATAAGTACTGGATAGATGGGAATTTGGGGGCAAAGCGTGCACACATGTACATCGCGATGGCCTCTTATTCTAATATAACATTACAAAGAGGAGGTCCAGAAAGAGATCAGGTAGAGGACCCGGGCAGCAAAGAACTGTCATAATTTCACCATGTTTCTTAAAAGGCGTTTTTAAAAGTGTGGTAGCTTGTGTTACTCCTACAAATCTGAGCACTCTGTTCATTGGTTTATTTACACAGTGACTTATTTTGGGAGTACATTACAAGAATACATGTGATAAAATGTGAAAGTATAGATAGATACATGGGAAAGCATGTATGGCAGGGAAATTTTAGAATGGGAGGGGAAATCTGGCATGTGGATATATGGATTATAGGGTTACATGGATAATAGAGGTGAGCCACTAATCAAGAACAGATGATTGCTAAACACTGTCCTCTTCACTGGTGTTGGTGACATTAATCAACACCTGTATAAACAAGGTGCTGGCTCCACATGGGCTAAGACATGCTCCTGCCTTCCAAAAACTCAGGGTTTCGGGCAAATAGAAGGGTCCTTGTCCAAATAGGGTCTGGTCACAGATTCATAGAGAAAAGAAGACTGGGGTCAGCAATGTGGGTCCACATAAGTATCCCGGTGGAGACTCACTGTGTACCTGCTGATCTGTGCTATGCTCCCCCCACTGCATGCATGTCTGGCCGGCAGCCCCACTTCTCCCTGGCTGAGGTCCATGGGGAGCCTGGCCACGCCCCCATAAAGCAGCACCCCTAAACTGCTCCTAGCCAACATGCCCTCATCCGTAAAACACTCAGCATTGGTAGCACATCTCATGGTTGGAGCCACTCCTACTTTAATGTCTAACAACTTGCTAAGTACCTGCATGGATTTATTTGTCTGATGAATTCACTTGAACACTGACCCAGAAGAAATATTCAGTGTCTGATGACAGGGGGAAGAAGGCTGAAGCCAGGGCCACATCTCCACACACGTTGGTGTTGGCATTTCTGGAAGCAGTCCCCTCATTGAAGGAAACTGTGAAGACCAGGATGGGGGAGAAGGGAAGGAATTTTCGCAGCTCATCATTTGGCTAACACTGTTGCACTGATGGCAAGGCTCTCTGTCTAGATCAATTCTTGTGTTCATTTGAGCAAAGTAGTACTAACACATTTTTTAATGTTTATTTATTTATTTTGAGCGAGCGAGTGAGAGACAGAGAATGTGTGTGTGCACAAGCAAGGAAGGAGCAGAGAGAGAGGAAGAGAGAGAATCCCAAGGAGGCTCCATGCTGCCAGTACAGAGCCTGACGTGGAGCTTGATCTCATGAACTGTGAGATCATGACCTGAGCTGAAATCAAGAGTTGGTCCCTTAACTGACTGAGTCACCCAGGAGCCCCAATACTAGCCCATTTTAATTCATGCATTTGATTTGTTTTTTCCAAGTAAAAAACTCTGGATTTGGTTTTGGCCCCATCTCTAGGCAATTTTGGAAAGAAACAAATTGCATTTCAGCACTAGAGTCTCACCCTGGATTCCCCTGGGTGGATCCTCACCCTGAAGCACCCAAAAGTCTCATATTGTCCACTGGATATTCAGTCTCTTCCTGTAATAGATCTTAATGGGAATCACTTATCTTTTTTCTCATCTCAAGAGTAATCCATTAAATTATCTAAATCTGACTGCCAACTTTTATATCCAAAAATAATACAGAAAATAAAATTAAGAAAAAGTGTATACCTAAATCCAACTCTTTACTTTTCCAGCTAATATTTGATTATTTTAGACATAATTCAATGATGCTAGACTCTTTTCTAGTATTAAATTACTCATTTTTTTTCTTTTTGAGTCAAAATCCTGATGGAGAACAAGTAAATCCTAGCGCCAGCTCTGTTCCCCGAGTCTGTTGCTTCAAGGCCTCTTGACATCAGGCTCTCGCTGGGAGTTCTTGTCTGTCCTTGGGTCCCACTCCAGCAGACCAGGGGTCAGTGGGTACAGGAACCAGAAATAAGGCTTTCTCATCAGAAAGAGCTGAGCTGGAATTCCAGCACAACTACCCAGTTACTGTCTTGATGTTCTCATTTGCAAAAAGAGGTTCCTAACACCTACTTCACAGGCATTTTATAAGGATTAAATAAAATAATAAATGTGAAAAGCTTAGCACGGTGTCTGGCTCACAGTAAGGATGACAGTCATCACCACCATGATGTCCTCCTTATCATCATTGTCACAGCCATCACTGATTCTTACAACTAATTCAAAAACAAGCCACACATTTCCTTTAAATCTCTGATTCCCAGTGGAGGGCTGACCTTGTGGAAAGGTGGTGGGATTTGGGTCCATCCTAGCTGTTAGCTCTGGGTCTGCCATCTTGGACAGCCTGCTTAGCCTCTCTGGGTCCTCTCACCTCGTCTGTCCAGTAGGGATGACAGCTGCTGGGAGGGTTGGCGTGGGGGTGTGTACAATGCATCCAGGTCCATTAAAGATTGGCTTTCTGCACCTTCATCCTTTCTTCTTTCACTGTAACGAAATATTAGAAGAAATCACACCCACATGAGATGCCACACATCTACCTAAAAGCCTTGTAATAGCATAGGCAAAATATTTAGTCTCATTTCATCAGACTCTATTCTCTTTGGGCTCTGCTTACAATGGGTATTAATCACTTAATCATACAAGCTAATTTATACTCATCTGTTAATCAGTTAATGGCTCTTCCATAAGCATTTACATAATGTTTTTAGCCAGAAAAAAAAATGCAGTCTCCCAAAGGCTCCTAGGAAGTGTCCCTGTGGTGAGCCTACCCTGCCCGGTGACAGGGACTACCTTCATGTGGAGAATCTTCCATAATCACCCAACGGCAGCCCATCCTGCCTGTGCCTGAGCCTGAGCCTGAGCCTGGGTCTGCTTGACTTGACAAGATCCCCATTTGTTTGCATGGGTCTGTTTAAATGCTTGCCCTCTGATGGCTACGTTTCTTCACACACCCAGATGCACAGTACAATACCTGCCCCCTCTTGTTAGAGTGAATGCACAGCTGGGATTGTGTCTTATTAGCAGGCTGGGGCTGGGTAAGGGGGCAGCAAGGAAGAAGGAAACTTATATCTTGGAAGCTGGCCACTTCTGTGTATAACAAATACAAACCGGAACCGGGTGACACTTGGGACCATCAGCATAAGCCAAGATAGAAGTCACTCTTGCAAGGAGTCTGTGTTCCTGGTAGAACGACACCAACAATCAAAGTTAAATGAGTTCTTGCCATTGTACATTAAGACCAGAACATTGGAGAAAATGCCTCTTCAAGACTCAGGGTGCCCACTGTTGCACCATTTGGTTGTATAAACTTGTCACTATCTGCACCTGGGTGGCAGCTCAGCTGTGGTCAGTCCCTGGGGGGAGGATATTAACCCTTTTGGTGACAGAGGCTGGCTCAGCTTATTTTGCAACCATCTCAGTTTCTGGAAACAAGCCACATCATGTCTTGAAGGTGGAGAGTGGATGGAATCTGAAAGAAGGTAGGTCACAGACCGGCAGAGAGTGCAAGGAATGATTGACAAGAACCGTAAGTGAGTCTCTGAGAGGTTGTGTGACTTTGCTTATATTAAAACATAAACTGTGGTTTGGATGGGGCTCAGACATTTGGCTACAGCATACATTTGGAAAACGCATCAGCCAGAGCAGCCACGGCACCTAATACGCATCTTTGTTTGAGTAATGCTGATGGGAAGTGACTCAGCAAAGGCTATAAAATGGGTTGCATTGGGAAAACCAAAGACTTCTGCTCCCAGGTCAGATCCTGAAGGCTAAATCCAGAGTTTCACTTCGTTCTTGGATTTGCTGCTGCTGCCTCCACTGGGGCCACCAGATAGCCAAGGGCCTGGGATGGTCTCCAGTCGTCTCCAGCACCCTGGCTTGGGAAGCAGGCTTTGAGTCCAAGGGTGGACATCTCTGTGGCTAGCCATCTGGTTAATGCTCATCACGCCCGTGTGGGACGCCAACAGGGAACAGACTTAGGACAGAATCAATAATCTGGCAAGGAGGAGGAAGCTCACAGCTTCACAGACGAGCTCCTGAGCATTAATTAATTTATTCATTAATTCAATAATAATTCATTAAGGGCATATTATATGACAAGCAATGTGAAGACATAGAGTGATGGTACCATTATAAAGATATATAAAGACATACCCTCTTCCTGTCTTTAGGAAGCCCATACTGGGGGAGCAAGACAACCACACAGACGTGTAATCAGAATACAACCTTATTAAATAGAGTTTTTGTAATGTGTACAGAGTGTTACAGGACTATAAAGGAATATGCAATTATCTGAGGAATTCCATTAAAGCTTCACAGAGGAAACGGCATGAGGGCTGCAGCTCAAAAGGTGACTGGGAATTTCTACAGACACGGGAAAAGGAGAAAGTAGCAGACTTTAAAATCAGGCAGACCTATCCGCTAGCCCTAGATCTACTTGTTCAATGCTGACTTCAGTATTTAGTCTCTGTTTCTCCATCTGCAAGATGGAAATAATAAGCCTATCTTGCAGAATTTTACAAGAATTGGAGATCATCTGTATTCAAAGAAGTCATGGCTTTAACACATTAACCAGCTGGGTCTTGAAAGAGGACATTTTATATAGCTGGTATACCATGAGTAAAAACAGAGACATGTGGAAAGAAACAGTACATTTTGCCAACAGGAGGCAGTTTACCACATCGGGAAAGTAGGCCTGGGAGGAGGAAATAACAGATGACGCCAGACAGATGATTGGGGTTCATTTATGATGAGCCAGGACTGTCTTAGGTGAAGAAGAGCCAGGGTCATTCAGGCTTGCCCACGACCGCTCTGCCCAAGGGCTCACTGCGAGTCTGCTTCACGGGTGGCTTCCGCCCAGTCTTCCTGGTTCTTCCTCCTCCCCACGCCTCCTCCGTCCATCATACTCTGACAGTCCCCACGCCATGCCCACGGCTCTATCCTCAGCATCGCCATATGCCATTCCTCCTAATTCTTTAGCAGTCACGTCTATTTAGAGCTGTATTGAAAGTCATTTCTATCACTTCTCCCGCAGGTGCATTCTAAGAATACCCAACAACAAAAATCCAAACAGGCAAACAAAGAAATGACAGAAAGATCTTGATGACACCGAGAATTCATTGCCCTCTAGACTTTGCTTTCTTCAAGAGTTAGTTGGAAAGAATAATATAACCAACTTTGTGGGATTAAATGAGATAATTCCGTGAAGTGCAAAGTAAATCCTTATCAGCTTATTAGCTGCTATTATTATGATTGTTCCTAGCTTTATAAAATAGGTAACCATTCAATACATTGGAGTGCTTACTATGTGCAGAGAATCAAAACATTCCTTTACAAACATATAATTCACCTACAACTTTTTGGGCAGATATACTCTGCAGAGAAGAAAGCACAAGCATATGGGAGCAGTATAATTTAATCACCACCTAATTAGCCAGACTATTTAAAATCGGCCTTACAATGATGATGAAAACATTCTCACTTCTAAATGCCGGAAGCTGCGTCTTCCTGTAATTCTCTCCCTGGAAAACTGCGCACTGAGGGGCTCTTGGCTCAGTGTGGACGCTTCCTCTCCATCACATTCAGACCTCACTGAGTCTAGTCATTTCCTTGCTTTGTCATTAGAGGAGGCCAGGATGGCCTCTGTTATCTTTCCTCATTTTCTTGATGTTTCTCCTAGTGGTGATTGTCCTTTGTGTGGGAGGATGTGCTTGAGATAGTGATAATAGGACCCAATATTTATTATGACTTGCTACATGGTGGGGGCGCCTGGGTGGCTCAGTCGGTTGAGCGTCTGACTTTGGCTCAGGTCATAATCCCACAGTTTGTGGGTTCAAGCCCCGCATTAGGTTCTGTGCTGGCAGCTCGGGGCCTGGAGCCTGCTTTGGATTCTGTGTCTCCCTCTCTCTCTCTGCCCCTCCCCTGCTCATGCTCTCTCTCTCTCAAAATTAAATAAACATTAAAAAATTTAAAAAAAAAAGACTTACTACACGGCAGAGGCCATGTAAGCATTTCACTTTTGTTTTTCTTGAGAGAAAGTGAGTGACATGAGACAGAAGGAGAGAGAGACAGAGACAGAGAGATAGAGAGAGAGAGAGAGAAAGAGAGAATCTTAAGCAGACTCCATGCTCAGCATGGAGCCCAATGAGGGGCTCAATTTCACGACCGTGAGATCATGACCTGAGCCGAAATCAAGAGTCAGAAGCTTAACGGATAAGCCACTCAGGTGTCCTCAAACATTTCACATTAACCCTCCCATAGCCCTATGAGATTAACACCATGAGTATCTCCATTTTCTAGAAGCCAAGGCTCCAAAGGGTTAAATAACCTGCCCAAAGTCTCTCAGCTGGTAGGTAGTGCAGCCAATATCCACCCCCAGGCAGTCTGCTTCCAGCTTCCCTAAGAGTCAGAAAATCCAAAAGCAGTAGAAACCTTTGGGCTAAGAAGAGGCAGTTGCTGTGAGCAAACCCAATTCTTAACTCTTGTTTCCCAATTAACCCAAAGCTTCTCTTACAGAGTTTAGAGAAACCCTGTTTTCAGACTGTCCAGTGATGAAATTATGAACACCCAAGCCAGGTAAATAAATGTCCAATGGAAGGTTTCTCTGAACAGCTAATTATAAAAAAAAAAAAAAATCTGTTATGACAGAAAAGCCCAGAGAAACTTAGAACAGAGTAAGAGGCTACAGTGTTCAAAGAATCAATCAAAAAGGAAAAACACTGTAAATACGGAGAAAGCCCACAAACCGAGACCAAAGTACAAGATGCTCAGCCGGAATGTTCTACAGAGGATTAAAGCGTTTAACAGACAACTGGACTAGATGATTTTAAAAGATCTTTCTAAACCCAGAGATGCCATTATTCAATCAGGAATGTAATTTTTTTTAAGTTCCCAGTGTTCATGTTTTTAATCTCGTGGACTAATTCATAGCAGGTCAGCTTAAGTTTGGTGCTGCCATTACCTCCAAACATTTCCACATCCAAATTCCACTGTGCACACCAAACCCCACGTGTTGGCTCCACTGACCCCTTCTTTCCATGCACCTTATCTCGGTTAATGGTATCACCATTGCCAGTCACCCCGACCTGGTGCTCAGAGTCTTCCTTGACTCCTCCTATACCCTCAGGCTCCACATCCAACTGGTCAACAAGCACGATCAGCATCTAAAGTTTCTTCCCTAGCTGTCCTCTCCTACCCCACCATGGCCCTGTTGGTGCAAGTAAGTCATACTACAGTACCTACTGTGGACTAAAGACACAAAGATGAAAGTCATGGTCCTTCTCCTCAAAGAGCTCACAGCCTGGTAAAGGAGACAGGCTCATACACAGAACTCAAGACCCAGGCAAGAGGCATACAGGAGGTACAGTAAATGATACAACAGATCAATATGTATCAAGCATCTTGTTACCTCACCTGGTCACAAAAGGCTCTTAGTCCACATGCCTTGTCTCCTCATCCTGTCCATTACTCACACTGCCAGCCCAACAATCCCCTCCTTTGGTGTCACTTGATGCTCAGAAGCATAAGGGCACCTGGGTGGCTCAGTAGGTTGAGCATCCAACTCTTGATTTTGGCTCAGGTCATGATCTCACAGTTTTGTGAGTTCAAGCCCCCCATCAGGCTTTGCACACTGACCTCAAGGAGGCTGCTTGAGATTCTCTCTCCCTCTCTTTTTGCCCCTCCCCCACTAGTGCTCTCTCTGTCTCTCTCAAAATAAACAAATAAACTTAAAAAAGAAAAAGAAGAAGAAGAAACGTTGGATGGCTGCACTTGTCCAGGTATGTGAAGGGCAGATTTCTGCGCCTTATGCTGAATATAACCTACGGCAGAAGTGACGGGTGCTTATGAGCTTGTTCAGAGACGTTTCCGGAGTAAGATGAGCCCCCGGGAAAACAGTGGCATTATATGATTGGCAAGAGGACTAATACCAGACTCAAAAAGAATATTCACATACCTTTTGGGATGAGCACTGGGTGTTGTATGGAAACCAATTTGACAGTAAATTTCATATATTAAAAAATAAAAAAAATAAAAAAAAAATAAAAAAAAAAAAAGAATATTCACAGAGGTGGGAGGAAACCAGGAAAGAGAAAGACAGGGAAGATAGAGTGACAAGAAGTTGAAAACAGTCAGTGGCAATGAATGTTGCTGAAATTTAAGCCAGAAGAGAACTAAAAGCCAGCTACTGGTTGCCTACTGGTTTTGCAAAAGCTACATCTTTCCATTGATTGGATCAGATATCAGGCTTCATGGGTTTGTGATTTGATTATGAGGTACAGGAGGGCTGCAAGGATCCCTGTATCCCCTTTTAACATGACTGGGAGTGAAAAAGATGTATTTAAAGCATTCCATCCTATATTCAATTTATTTAAGCCCAACATGTTGGTTTTTTCTTTTTCTTTTTTTTTCTTTTTTTGAGAGAGAGGGAGAGTGAGGGGGATGGGGCAGAGAGAATGGGAGAGAGAGAATACCAGGCAGGCTCCATGCTTAGCATGCAGAGCCCAACATGGGGCTCAAGCCCACAACCATGGCATCATGACCTGAGCCAATATCAAGAGGGAGACGCTTAATGGACTAAGCCACCCAGGCGCCCCCAACGACTTGGTTTTAACTGCTGAGAGCAGAGACCATCTTGTTTCTCTTCATATCCTTATCCCATGGTAACCAGCAAAGTGTTTGATGCATGTTTGTTTGTTTGTTTGTTTAGGGCAATGGTAATTTTCCTGTAATTAGTTCTTAACTAAAATATTTGACGGTGCGTGGAAATGGTTGCTTCCACCAATGGTTTCAAACATTGTTCATTGGGTTTTTTGTTCTATTGATTTGCATTCTCTCTAGAGAGGCAACTAGCTGAGTAGGCAAAAATAAACTTTCAGAGATCACATTTGAGTAATCACAAATTCTGAACTTATATTGGCCCAAATTAAGATTTATTTTCATAATTTTGACAGCTCTGAATTTGCAGTGTAAGTCAACAAGAAAACAGGACTTACATTGCCCCCATAACCACCAAACGATTTATAAACAACTTGGATGGAAGCTTCTATGATGTAAAGCAAATCTGCACCAGTATGCCACATCGGGTCAGATGGTGGGACTCACTTTACATTCACCCTATTTCCTGGATGGACAGTGCCTGATCCTAAATGTTCCCTTTATTTCTATTTTTATTTTTTAAATGTTTTATTTATTTGTGAGAGAGAGGGGGGCAGAGAGAGAGAAGGGGGCAGGGGATCCGAAGTGGGCTCTGTGCTGACAGCAGCAAGCCTGACGTGGGGCTCGAACTCACGAACTATGAGATCATGACCTGAGCTGAAGTCAGATGCTCAACCGACTGAGCCACTGAGGCGCCCCCAAAATGTTCTCTTTTTAAAAAAAAACTGACTTAGTATGCAGGTACTAGGGTTCTGATGTTTCTGAACACACTGGATTCTGAGCCACCCCAATGGCTCCGCACACAAGGTCATTTACAACATGTAGCAGTAACACGATTGCACACGATTTACAGAGGAAATAATCATTTGCTATGAAATTATCAAAAGCTTCCCTTCTGGCCATCCTGAGAGCAGTTCTCCAACAGTTTTCCCTTAGGTTAGCCCCAGAATATTCTGGAAGTCTATTTATTTATAATCCTGGCACTGACCTCCTATGTCTGTGAGGTCTTTACCAAATCCAAGCGGGTGGACAAGCACTGATTCCCTGTCGCTGGCCTCACCTTGCCAGGTTCTCCCAACACCTCCTAAGCCTTTTCAAACAGAGGGCTCACCCAGCCTGCCCAGGGCCAGGGTCCATCAAGCCTTATCTGCTCTGTTGAGAGTTGGCATCCCACGGCTCCTGGCCCAGCCTGCAGCAACAGCGGTTCAGCAGTGGCCCTCACACCAGGAGCCTGTGCACACAGGCATCTCCCTGGGGCCCGGGGGAAACAGACAGAAAACCCTCATTGAAACACTGGCTCAGCAAGTTCCATTATTCATGGACAGAGAGAAAGCAATGGCGCCAAAGTTAGGCACCGCGTGTCCTGACGGCCAACATGGGGAACAAGTGGGGGTTCAAACCACAGTGCACTCAACCTTCTCTGGGCGTTAGAGGAGGTCCTAAAGCACTTCTGTGTCCCCATAATGTGGGATCTGCATACCTACAGCTGACAGAAAGGTAGGTCGACACGTCTCTTTTATGTTACAAATACCACCTTGACATTCTGAAAACATGAGTAAGCCACCTACTAAAAGCACATCAGCACACACACTTGCAAAGTCAAACTCCTTCCTTAACCAAATGGCCTTGAGAAGAGATGTGTAAAGAGACATACGATCCATGCTTAGCCTCTTGAGGGGGTGCTGGACTTTTAATTGACATATAAAAAAGGTAATTGCTTGAATCCACTGTAAACCTGAAGAGGCTTGATCCTGCTTCCTCCCAGCCAAAGAGTCTGTTGGTAATTTTTTCTCTTGTTCATCACAACAGGCGCTGTATCCAAGACATTGCCCAACTCAAATCTGGTAATTCCCTCCAAGACCATCATAACCTTCCAAAATAAGCTTGTTCGTTTAAAATAGCCTTGTCAATAGCACTCACCAACTCAGAGCAAATAATGATTTATACCTGAAAAAAAAAAAAGGGAAAACTGTCAGCCTCTGGCTCATCCTAGAGGAAAGAATGATGAATTCACAGGCTACTGTTTCAGTAATTTTTACTTTAAAATGTAAATTGTATTTTTTTGTTGTTGTTGTTACAAGAATGACACATGAGCATTATGGAAAATTTAGAAGACCACTAACCAAAAAAAAAAAAAAATAGTAGTCAATTAATTAGACGAACTATAATCCCACAGTGGAGATATAACCTCTGGTATTTTGGCTTATACTCTTCCAGATCTATCTCTTTTTCTTTTTCTTTTTCTTTTTCTTTTTCTTTTTCTTTTTCTCTTTCTCTTTCTCTCTTTCTTTCTTTTCTTCTTTCTTTCTTTCTTTCTTTCTGTCTTTCTTTCTCAAGTCCATCCTCCATGGCATCATGATGCTCACAGTCCTTATTTGTGAGGCCATTGTAGAAGATGAAATCTGTGTCAAGAAATAACTATGAACACACTGGACACTTTTAGCCACTGAAACCCAACAAGCCTCTTGGAGTGCTAGGTCAGGCTCAGTAGGTTCAAACCACAAGAGCTGGCTTCATTGATTGGGTGTTTGGCCACATTTTCGTGTCATAGAGTGGCTCTCAGCACTGGGCGGGAGCAGCGACCCGGGGGGAGCCAAGAGGGCTTACTGTAAGTCAACATGTTTGTTGATCCTGGACCAGTGGCTGAGCCGGAGGACAGGGAGAGCCCTGCAGGGAAGACAGACAAAGAGCAGGGAGATGGAGCTAGAACATGGAGGGGCAAGCACTGTCTGCTCTCTTCTCTGGGGGAGAGAGAGGCCCTGGGATTCTTTCCATCTGCAGAGACTGCAGTGGTCAATGCCCCCATGGCCTGTGGGGCTTTGGGTATATGTCACAAGAGGGTCCTCTCCCCAGTGGGAAAATTGTTTATTTGGCATCTGACCAAAGGCATTAGGGCTCCTTTGAGAAACATTTGATCGGGGCCCAGAATTTTCATGTACGCTATGGAGAAAGGAGGTCAATTTAAAGAAAATTTAGATAGAACAAGAGCCACAACAAAGCAGCCTCTTTAAGGGGCAAAGGCAGGGATGCGATGTTTCTAGGACAGGGACACTGACCCCGTTCCCATTCTAGGAAAGGGACACTGACCCCATTGAAATAAACAAAAAAAGCTCCTCAAAGAGGCTCACCAAACCCAGGCAGTCACGAGCGGGAAAGAGGTCCTCACGCCTCTGCAGTCTGGCCAGGGACCAAAGTCTCCATCAGCCTTGACACAATCAGTTCTCTTAATATGGGGAGGCCCTGGGATCACAGCAAGCTCCCCTGGGCAGCTGATTTGCCTTCAGTGATCTGCCAAGGCCTGTACAAGTGCTGTTTCCACCAGAGCTGGAAAGTGTCGATATATTGCGGGGCAGGGAGGACCTCATGTTTCCCGAGCTCTTGCTAACAACAGAGTAGTCCACGTTTCCTCACTTACCCCTTACAGTCACCCTAAGATGCTCAGTACTCTTGTCCCCACCTTGCAGATGAGAACACTGAGGCTCCGATCATGGGAGGGATCTGCCCCGGGTCCCACAGCAAAGTGACAGAGCGGGCATCCAAAGCCCCTGCACACTGGTGCCAGAACTCATGTCCTTGACCTTCTATGCCGTTCTGATCTCAGTCCCCTTCAGAGTGTTTCTTTCTTCTATCCCACTGACTTCCTCCTTTTTATGAGAAGAATGGAGAGTCTTTATAGGTGACGATAATGAACACGAGAGCTTAGTTTTTCATAGACCTCTACCTCCTGCAGGAAAGGATCAGAAGTCAGCACAGCGGTGATGTTTTGTATTCCTCTGCCGTAGCTTAATTACGGGAGCGCGTTGTGCCGTGATTACTTAATACATTTAACATTTAATAATTATCCAACACGTAGCCAGTATTCCAAGACAGACGCATCCGGAGAATCAAGAACGAAAAGGCAGGAAGGAGAAAGGGAGGAGTAGATGAGGCGTTAAGGAGTAGACAAGGTTTGAGGGGGAAGATGAGGTTTGCTGCCCTGTGCATTCTTAGTGTGGCTGCAATGGCCAAGGCACCGCGGCGAACACTGATTCCCTTCCAATAAGAGCAGCGCTGTTCCCTGGGCAGGGAGCTGGCCGCTGAGCACACTGGGGGAGCCCTGTCCGCAGGACACAGATTCCGCTTGCGGTTTTCCAAGGGAGGGACCGATGGCCCCCGGCCATCTGTGCTCTCTGCCGGACCCCACAAGGTTTGACCGTGACAGCTGAGGGGGGGCTAGGATTGCAGCCGTGAGCACACTGGAAAAAAACAGCTGCTGCGGGTCCTTTGCTCGCTGGCCTGCGCTCCGCTGGCGAGTGGGACATTACGGCCTTTGTTATTCACGAAGCATTTGGAATCTCTGTCCATTTAAGGAAGGAAGCCGCGGGGTAATCCAGCCCTGGCTGTGCCATTGACGAGTGACTCACTCATTTCTGCCACGTGAACTGTGGATGAACCCGGGCCGCCGGGGCTCAGGCCCTTCCTCGGACGTGGTCGACAGCCTGCACTTGATTAAACTTAATGGATTCCTGAGGCATACGTGCGCTCTATATATTAAGTCAAATTAAGCCCTGTGCACCATAAACCATGCTTTCTGTTTGTTTTGATAACATTAGAGAGTTGGGAAGGAAAAGAGCAGGTTTAGGATAAGAGCAAGAGCCCGGCCACATTGGTTTATCCCAAAGGGAATCCAAGCCAGCGCCGGCCCCCCCCCCCCACCGGGGGCGGTGGGGGCGGCGGGGGGGGGGGGGGCGGTGCGGGGGCAAGGCTTGGGGGTGGGGGCTTCAGCTGGTGGGCCGCCTGGACCAGGAAGGGCTGAGGGTGCAGTGCAGAGTGGAGCTCGGTCCTTGGAGAGGGGAAGCCGTGGATTTGGATTCCATCCCTGCCCTACCGCTAACGAGCCGTGTATCCCTGGGCAGCTAATGCCTCCTGCTCTTAGCTTTTTCATCTGTGGAATGGCCTGTCTCGGCTTCAGAGGGCTGGCAGGAGGGTAACATTGGCCAAGGGTTTAGCAGAGTGCAGGGTGCACCGCGAACATTAAGAAAGGCAGGCATATACATACAGGTACACCTGCATATATGTGTATACCTGTGCATGTATACATGCTTAATGTAAATATCAGGCTATCTAGGTATATACGTATACCTAGATAGTGTACTTATCGGCCTGTATAGAGACAGATCAGCCCATGTCGATACAGACACAGACATAGATAATGCACGTCTCGACACATAGAGATAGAGATATATACATACACATACATAAAGTATCTACTGGCGTATATGGGTATATGTATGAGGTAGCAGGGAGCCTGGGCAGGGTCGGCAGAGGGGACAGTACGGCAGAGGAGGGGGTGACCCCAAGGCCCGCACCTACCTGAGCCATGAATAGAGCCCCTCCTCGGGGCTGCTGGGGTAGGAAGCCGACATTTATCAGGTGACCCCTTATTGGAGAAGCGATGTCCTCTCATGTGGTTTTTGCTGTTTCTAAAAACAGAAAGCAGAGGCTGTAACCGTGGCCAAGATCGTTCAGGGGAGACTCCTTTGGGAACCAGTAGCTGACGCGCAGCAAGTGACGCCCTCTGGCCGGAGGGAAGAAGAAGCTCAGGGGCCAGTCGGGAGCTGGGGACAGACGCCTGCCTCCCTGGGCCTTGCATCCGTGACCCTGGAGTTAGGTTCCCAGGGCCCCAGGAGGGAAGCAGCTTGGGTCTAAGCCGGCAAAGGAAAAAGGGGTAAGTTTTTCCCGGCAAATCGCTCTGTCCTGACAGAGCCGCCAGCAGCCTCGTCCCCCAACCCAGCATGTGACATGGCTCTCTGTGCACCAGTCCCTCTGCTTCTCCGCCCACTTTCACTTCTCCTCTGTCCTTATCTTGGCCTCCCCTCTGGAGGAGCGGGTCCGGAGCACCGTGCCTGCAAGGCAGGGACAGGATGGAGCATTTGTGGTGCCTCTGCTCCAACCGTGGAAGGGACTTTAGGCCCCTGAGTTCAGCGAGTCTCAGGGTCCTCACCGTGGGGACAAGTGTACCAGCCCTGCGAGGACCCAGTGAGGTCACGTGTGTGGTGGGGGACGCAGGCTTTGGAAACGAACACAACACTGCTCACACGTACCTCTTTCAGGGACTTGCACCCCCAGGGACTCTGACAAGCTGGCTCATGTCCTTGCCACCACCACTAGAGCACTGTGAGAGCACATAAAAGCTGTACGCTATGGCCTGGCTTGTGCCTCCCCCAAATTCACATTTTGAAGTCCTCATCCCCAAAGTGATGGTTTTGGACGAGGGGCCTCTCGGAGGCAATTAGGTTTCCAGGGAGTCATGAGGAAGGGGCCCTCGCGATGAGCTTAGTGTCCTTTGTAGAAGAGACACCGGAGAGCTGGCATTGTCTCTCTTCCTACCACGTGAGGACTCGGTGAGAAGGCTTCCACACACCAGGAAGAAGGCTTTCACCAGAGCTCGACCAGGTTTGCAGTTTGATCTTGGACTTCCGGCTTCCAGAAGTGTGAGAAGAGGACACACTTGTGTCCTATCAGCCACCCGGCCTGTGGCGTTTTGCTGTGGCAGTCGGAGCTGAGTGGGACACACACATCTCAGGCTTATAACACTGATAGCAGGCTAGGTGGATCCCTACCCAGCCGCGGGGCCATGACACCAGTGGGCCAGGGGCTCTAGTTAGCACAGGATGAAAACTGAGCTTTCCAAAAAGTTTTCAAAAGCAATTTGGTTTTCCTTTGGTTTTTGAATGTGAATGATTCCAAAAAGATGGTGGGTTTAAATGTGGGACGGATATTGGTAGAAAGAATGTACAATAATACATGTTCTTACATAATGTAAAAGTGACTGTCATACATTTTCAGAGCACGTGGGCAGGTACAGGTGGGAGAGAAGTGTGGGGAGCAGCACAGAATGTCACAGCTCCACGAGACGGAAAATGATGGCACCCGGGCACACTGAGACATCGGTACATTCATGCTCACCCTCCTTCACATCTAGTGAACAGATATTTCACAGCGAAGACGTTAATCTCCTTCTGGTCAATAGTTCTCAGCCAAATGATCAAAATAAAATACATCACTCATTGCAAGAAAAAAAACCATAACTATGTGTGGTGATGGATGTTAACCAGATTTATTGAGGTTATCATTTCAGAATACATACAAATACCAAATCGTTATGCTACACACCTGAAACTGAAAGCATGTTCTGTGTCAATTATACCTCAATACGTTCAGACACACACACACATGCATACACACATGAATACATATACACATGCATACACACATACAGACGTATACACATGCAGACATACACATGCATGTATACATACACACATACATATATACATACACATATGCATATACACACATGCATATATACGCACACATGCATGCATACATACACACGGATACATATAGAAATACACACGCATATACACATACACACATGCATATATACATACATATGCATACATATGGACATACACACATGCATATATACATACACACATACATATATACCTATACACATGCATATATACACACAATGCATGTATACATACACACACATACATATATACATACACACATGCATATGGACATACACACATGCATATATACATACACACATACATATATACATACACACATACATATATACATATACACATGCATATATACACACAATGCATGTATACATACACACATACATATATACATACACACATGCATATATACATACACATATGCATATACACATGCATATATACGCACACATGCATGCATAAATACACACACATACATATAGAAACACACACGTGCATATACACATACACACATGAATATATACATACATACACATACATATATACATACACATATGCATATACACACATGCATATATACGCACACATGCATGCATACATACACATGCATACATATAGAAATACACACACGCATATACACATACACACATGAATATATACATACACACATGAATATATACACACACATACATATATACATATACACATGCATATATACATACACACATACATATATACATATACACATGCATATATACGCACAATGCATGTATAAATACACACATACATATATACATACACAAATGCATATATACATACACATATGCAAATACACCCACGCATATATACGCACACATGCATGCATACATGCACACATGCATATATACATACACACACATATACACATACACACATGCATATATACACACATACATATATACACATATATGCATATATATACACACACCTGCATATATACATACACACACGCATATACACATACACACGCATACATATATACATACACATACATATACGCACACATGCATATATACATTCATACAAACATATACATATGCATATACACACATGCATATATACGCACACATGCATTTATACATACACACGCATACATATGGACATACACACATGCATATACACACACACGCATACACACATGCATATATACATACATATGCATACATATATACATACACACATGCATATATACATACACACATGCATATATACATACACATATGCATATATACCCATGCATATATACGCACACATGCATGCATACATACACACATACATATATATACACACACGCATATACACATACACACATGCATATATACATACACACATACATACATACACACATGCATATATACATACACACATGCGTATATACATACACACATGCATATACACCCATGCATGTATACACACATGCATGCATACATACACACACATGCATGCATACATACACACATGCATATATACATACACACATATGCATATATACATACACATACATATATACGTGTACACACATGCATATACACATACACACATACATATATACATACACATATGCATATATAAGCACACATGCATGTATGCATACACACGCATGCATATATACATAAACACACATACATATATACATACACACATGCATATATACTTACACACATGCATATACACACATGCATATACACGCACACATGCATGTATACATACCCACATACATATAGACATACACACGCATGTATACATACACGCATACATATAGACATACACACACGCATATACACATGCACACATGCATATATACATACGCACATACATATATACATACACATATTCATATATGCACACACGCATGTATACATACACACTTGCATATATACATATATACATACACACATTCATATATACATACACACATTCATATATATGCACACATGCATGTATACATACATGCATGCATATATACATACACATGCATATATACATACACACATGCGTATATACATACACACACATGCATATACACACATGTATATATACATACACATGCATACCATTATACATACACACGCATATACACATACACACATGCATATATACATACACACACATATACACATACACACATGCATATACACAACACATGCATATATACATACACATACATATATATACATATGCATATATACATAAACACATCCATATATACATACACACATGCATATATACACACATACATATACACATACACACATGTATATACACACATGTATATGTACATACACATGCATACATATATACATACACACATGCATATACACACATGTATATACATACACACGCATACATATATACATACACACACGCATATACACATACACACATGCGTGTATACACACACATGCATATATACATACACATACACATATACACGTACAGACATGCATATACACACATGCATATATATGTACACATACATATGTACACATATGCATATATATATACACATACATATATACATACACACATGCATATACGCATACACACATGCATATATACATACACACATACATATATACACATATATGCATATATACATATACACACATGCATATATACATAAATCACAGCCCCATCCATAGACTTTTTTCCCCCTTCTTTGCTCTGCAATCACAAAGTCTAGGACAATGGAGAAGGGTTCGAAGTCAACTGTCATCTCTTTCTGGTCCTTTTTGTCAGTGCTGTGACATCAAAATCCCTGCTGGGCCCCTCCCCAGCCACAGATGACATTGACCTTGCCCCCGCAGGAGAAAGCCTTGGCAGGGCCGAGTGGGGAGGCTCCAGGGTGGCTGGGATGAACCAAGGCACCCATCTCAGGAGACCATGCGGCCATTGATTCTACCCGCCCAGTGCCTGGAGGGAGAGTGACCGCCTTCCCTGGGCACCGCACAAAGTACCAACTGTGAGAGGTGCCTATCAGGCCTCACCGATCTGCTTGGGGACGACAGTGTGTGCCTTTGTGAGCTGAGGCTAAACACAGCACTGGTAGGGAGGAAGAACACACCATAATGAGTGTGGTGTCTTCATCTGTCCCGCATTAGGTAATTTGCTGCATTGAGATTCTCTGTCAATTTAAAGAGAAGCCAGGGGGAGGAGGTGAGCAGCAGAGTCACTACAGAAAAAAGAAAGAAGGAAAAGTGGTCTCACCTGCACCAATGTATTCACTGGGCAGAGAAAGAAGATCCCACACAAAGAGAAAGGAGAAAGAGGAAGCTCTTGTTTCCTAACTTGTTCATCCCCCACAGTCAAGGGTTCCTGCATGATCAGGGGTGTTTCCCAGGAAAATAGAAATTCAGAAGGAATGCCATTTCACTCACTATATAGAGTGAAGTATTCCCGATGAATCCAGATTTGAGGAAGAAGGTCTGGAACTTACCCCTTGAGCTCCCCACACAGACTCTGCACCCATCCCATTGTCCTGGGCTGTGATGAGCAGGAACAAGTCGGGAGGCCGGGGGGGACTGGGGAATTGCAGAATTGAGGGGCACAACATCCCCGACCTGTTGCTTCTACAGAGTCTTTCCTTGGCCCCATGGCCACGCCCCCCCCCCCAGGCTGGCTCCTCCCCAGAGCTGGGACTGAGTCTCTCTAAGGTTGTTTACCCTGGTCTGTCTTGCCCCAGGGTACTAGTATGTTTTAGTAGCCCCTCTAATTGTAGAGCTCCTTGAGAGCAGGGAGTATATCTTACATGCTGTGGGTCCCCCTGAAGTTCTGAGCTCAGTGCCTTGTATGTGGCTGACATTTACAACACGTGTTCAGTTGGAAAGGAATGGGGATATATTACACTGAGAGCCGCCCAGCTTCTCTCCTGCCATCTTGCATGAAACCACAGCACGATGCAGTGAAACAGGACACTGAGGAGCCAGCATTGGGCTCTCCCCCAGCTTATAGGGCTGATGCTACGGCCGTAACGTTCTCGGTTACTCGGAAGGGAAGAGAGGGGCAGGCCCAGCGCTGGGGAGCTGGGTTTGCCCTAGGGACCAGGAGGTGGAAGGAGGGCAGAAGGAAGGGGGCCACTGCAGGGTAGAGGCACATCTCTCCCTGGGGATGCAGACAGGACTGGATGGGGGAGAGGCATCCCTTCCAGCAAAAGTATCTCTGCTGATGCCCAGGTTGGGAAGAGGAGCCCGCCAAGCTTTGGGGGTCTCGGAGTTCCCTGTGCTTTAAGGAGGAAGGAAAGAGTCAACGCGAGGTGCTGACTCCAGAAAGCATGGCTCCTGCTGGAATCCTGCTGGTTCTGGTGGCTTCCTGCCCCAGAGATGGGGAGGAGCCCCCCTGGCCGCACTGCTTATGCACTGTTGCCCCAGCTGCGGCTGCAGGGCTTGGCGGGGAGGCCTCCGAGTCTGCACACGGATCCCTGTGATTTCCTGCACCCCGTGATACCAGCAGCAGGAAAGCACCTGTCTCACTGGCACAGACCTGCCCCTCCCCTCCCCGCGCTCTGGAAGGGCCGGGAAGCCTGGTGCGGTGTGCAGAGTGAGGACCACGTGGGGCCGGAAGGCACCTTTCCAGCTACAGGCAGAAATGCCTCCCGGTGACCCCTGTGCTGGGTGAACAGTGTGGCCCTCCCTTAGATGATCTCATTTCTTCTACCGCCACCAGAAGGGAAAGGGAGACATTTAAAGAGGAGAGGGAAAAGGAGCCAGGATGCATTTTCGAGAGTCACTGTGGAAAATTAGTCCTTGCGACCCTAACGGCTATTCTGCATTATGCATGCCCCCGCCCCACAAACACACACTGTCGCTTTATTGCAAAGCAAAGTGTCTTCCCCCGGGCTCATCCAGAGCCTAAACAGCCAGGGACAGCGGTGGGCCTGAAGTCTCATTAAAACTTTATGCTGCAGGCGATGCAATTATTTTCACGGGCTCCCTTAAAATCTAAACGTGGCAGGTGAGGCTTACACGAAAGGGGTCGGAGCCCTTCTGTGGGGGGCGTCCTTCCAGCTGTTATACACCGATAAATAATGCCTTGCACATCTGCCAGTCAGGTCGTCCGGGAAAGCTCAGAGCACGTGGGAATCACCAGAATACTGGGGCCGGCTTGTTAAGGAAAGGGAAATCAACGTTCCTCCATCTCCATGTAAGTGTCACACTCTCCCCCAAAGAGGCTCTTGCTGAACAGGGAGGCAGTGGCCAGAGGTCCCGTGGCCCTCTGTCCAGTTACACTAAACTCACGCACGAGGCCAGATGGTGTGGAGTGGGGCTGTTTGCTCCCTGCTCCGAGTGGCAGAAAGGCAAGAGAAGGACCACAGGGCTCCTTCCGCTACTTCCCCGCAGGCCTGCGCCCCAGCAGGCTCCCGGAGCCAGCCTGCCCGTCCCCTCTTCTCCCGGCTCACTCGCGCGGATGACCGTGGCTGGGGAGGTCAGAGACGCTGCCTCGTCCTGGCTTCCCCAAGCAATCAACTTCGCAAACAGAAATGGTATCTCTTCTCCAAGCCTCAGCACCCCTGCTCCAACCTTCTCACGCAGCTCCCCCGGCACTGCTGGGGCACCTACTGCGGATCATGCTGCTATGCCGGCTCAGGGCAAGGAGAAAATGGCAAGGATCTGTGGACTCAAGGATCACAGAGATTTTTGAGAGAGAAAAGATGTAACATTGGTAAAGAGTGCAAAATCAGTAGCCTGGGTCAAAAATGCAAAATGCCCCATGGCCCAAGCTCCTGGGTTTCCCAGGATAGCCCCCATCTCCAATACTCTGCCGTCATAAGTCACTAAAAGGTTCAGGTCTTCTGGTATTTAGGGACACCTAAACAGCATCTCTCAGACTGCCCATCACATCTGGAAGCCACACGAAATCCTCTTTCAGATGGTGTCTATTCTGACTCGGGAGCTGTTGCCCCGTCACCAAGGTGCACTAAGAATGAACTTCCATCTGGGGTGACCGAGCAAGTTTCCAAGAGGAAGGGGACGTGGGGGAGCCTGAGCTGAGAGGTTGCCAATGACAGGTGGCTCTCTGCAGAAGGAATCATGGGAGGCCAAGAACACGCTCCCGAGGCCACGTGGATGCAGGCCGGGTGGGGAAAAGATGCTGGGCAGCTGGGCTGTGAGCGAGCATTGGAGGATACAGACACCTAGAGGAAGGGTGTGGACTTGACGATGTCACGTTAGCCAGATGGTGTTCTAGAAGGCACTGTGTTCTACCAGGTGTGAGCAGATGGTCCGTGCAGGGGGAAAGGTGTGCTGGAGGCTCCCCTTCTCTGTCTCCCTCTGTTCTCTGGAAGGCTGACCTTTGTGGACTGTAAGAGTGAATCCCGTGCCCCTTGACTTTGGGTTGGGTTCAGGTGATGTGAGGATTGACAGGTGCCTGGAAGGCGGGAGGGGAAAGAGGCTGGGGTATCTATTTCCCGGGCTCCTCCCTGAGGTGGCCAGTGCCTCTAGGAGAGGTCTCAGCCCCTGTCAGGCAGCGGTCCCCACGCCCATACCTGTCCCAGGCTCTGTCTTACCTCATCCCTAATTTCCTCGGCTAGTCCCTGGGTGCTCCATCATCCCCTCGTTGGTTTCCTTAATCTGTTCACACTTTTGCTAATAGTCCCTGCAATTACTCCTTCGAATCAGCCATCTGTTTCCTGCCAGGATCTCAGTCAAGTAAATTTGGGGGAAATGCTTGAAAATTTGCAATGCTTATTAACATCTTAAGGCTCCAAAAAGTCCTGCTGTAAAGAAACTCTTTAATTTTGTTTGATCTACAAAATCTCCACCACCACCACCCCCAACCCCCACCCCCCACCATGGAATCCCTACCGATCGTTACAGAGGTTAAGACCTGTTCTTGTAAACTAACGGTCCTTTGCAGAAGGGAGCAACATACAGAAGCAATGTTTTAAGAAAATGGGTTTGACCTGTGGGAAGGATAGATTGGGAGGAACAGAGACCGGGGGGGGGGGGAGGGGGGTGTTTCTGGTAGGAACATGGTAAGAGTCTCAGCATGAAGGTGTGATTTAGGTCGTGAGAGCGGGGACAAGGGAACACGAAAGCTGAGATGCTCTGCGGTGTCCCTTTCTGGGGACTGGGACCACTCTCACCCCCCCACCCCCTGTGAGAACCGAGCCTCTGTGCGTGGCGACTTCCCTGACTCAGCAGCCTCCTCCTTTTTAAGAATCTTATTAGGGATGCTCAGAAAGTACCATATGTTACCCCCAAAAGTTGACAGGACCGAGGAGTAGAATGAAATCTGACCGTTAAGTCCATGTGGCCTCCTCCCCCGTGACGTACAGGTCAGAGTGGAGGCTGTTTCAGTAAGAAATCTGCAGAGTTGATTAACGATGATGTGATTAACGCGAGTCAGATCAAGATGCTGAATTAGATGATTTGAAGTGTAATTAATAGGCCAGACCCGGGTCTCATGTTGATGTCAAACTGCTCTTTTCTCAAGAATCTCTTTGGTCAAGGGCCTCAGTTTACGAGGTTCTGTGTGAATAGGACTTCAGCCTCCCCCACCCCCACCCCCCCCAACAAAGTCATTCAAGAAGAAAGAACACCATTCTCTTGACTTTCTGCAAACTCCCGGACTGAGGTCACCACGGAAGTCTGTCTTTCCCTGCAGAGGCTCGCGCCATGGCCTGTGGGGGCCCGCACCCGTTCCTGTCACGGTCTGCATTTATGCCACTGCTGGGTACTTTACCCTGATTGAACCTTTGCACAGAACTCCAGAGAGGGAGCTGGGAACCCAGGTCTGCAAACGGGCCCGTTGTTAAGGTGATATAATCAATTCTCAATCATTTGCAACGAGGAAAGTCCGCTCAGCAGGGCTGGATTCAGCAGATTCTACACCCCACCGCTACAGAGAGTCTCGGTCAGGGTGAACCTGGAGGGACGCCTTTCTTTTTATTTCTTTTCTTTTTTTTATGTTTTGTGTTTAATATTTGAGAGAGACAGAGAGAGACAGAGCGCGAGCAGGAGAGGGACAGAGAGACAAAACAGAAGCTGAAACAGAGACAGAAGCTGAAGCAGGCTCCAGGCTCCAAGCTGTCACAGAGCCCAATGCGGGGCTCGAACTCATAAACCTCGAGATCATGACCTGAGCCAAAGTCGGACACTTAGCCAACTGAGTCCCCCAGGGGCCCCTGGAAAGAGCCTTTTCTAAGCCATTTGGACTCAGTGGATGACAGCTTTCCTGGGGCAGAGAACATGGCTTTTCAAGACATCTGATGACTGTCTCCAACACTCAGGGGCATCCACAGGGAGGAGTGGGGAGCTAATTCCCTGCAGCTAGTGTGGGCCTAGAACAAACAGTCAAAATGGTAGACTGGGGCTCAATTTTGATTGAGCCAAAGGAAATTCCTGCTATCTTTGGCAACTCTCAGAGAGAAAAATAATAATAATAATAATAATAATAATAATAATAATAATACAGATCTATCACTGGCAGTTGATTGTAAATCCATTCTTCCTGTATTTCAATAGACAGCAGATCTTCTTAACTTTCCCAGGCAAAAAGAGAGTAGAAATCTCCAGTGACCTCAGTTGTGCAACCTGGCAAATTCTAGAGCAGAAAACAAGACACCCTCGCCTGCCTTGAGAAAAGTCTTTTAGTGCCTGAACATGTTCAACACATTTCCTTGACATGGAACTTACAGAGCGGTCCATTCCGTTTTTCTCAAGGAATGGATGGGTCAGCTTCCAAATTGTAATCTTCACGTTCAAAGAGGCTGGGTGAAGCCAAAAATCTGAACCTCAGAGAGACTCTATCACTGGGATCTGGAAAGCACCCAGGCATGGAAGGCCTCATGGGTTAGTTCAAGAGTTTTACCTTTTTTGTTGCTTGGAATGATCCATTGTCCCACTGATAACTTAGTCAAATCCATGTGTACTGATACACGTACACACACATGCACATATATACCTTCCTGCACACATACACACACTACATACAAACACATATAAACATATACACACATATACACATGCACATACACACACATACACATCTTCTTTTAAAGAAGAAAGGATCTTTTTTTTAAGCGTTTATTTATTTTGAGAGAGAGAGTGAGAGAAGGGCAGAGAGAGAGGGAGAGAGAGAATCCCAAGTAGGCTCCACCATGTCGGTGCACAGCCTGACGCGGGGCTCGATGTCACGAACTGTGAGATCATGACCTGAGCTGAAATCAAGAGTTGGACATTTAACCGACTGAGCCACCCGGGAGCCCCTCAAGAAGAAAGGATCTTAAACAGACTTCCACAGTCTGTGCAGACCACAAAGACCGTCTTTGCTAGGTGTAGAAGGCAAGAGAAAATGGGAGATTTAAGTTCCCTCTCCATAACAAAGTGATTTCTTGCAAATCTCTCCATCAGGAGGGATGAGATGACACGCACTATTTGCTTGAACTTGGGCTGAACCCAGAGTATTCCAGCACCCGGGTTAGATCTCCTGCCTCAACCCTTCCTGTCTTAAGGCATGAGACTCTCCCCCTCCCACCCGACCCCCATCTGCAGAGTCACTAAGAGGAAATTAGCCCCTGAATTATGGAGAATTCAGCTCCCAAGGCAAACTAGAGTCAGCAACAATGTAAGTACTGGGACAGATGACCAGGCCATCTTTGTGCCTTTAGTGTGACACTTCGGGGAGTTCATTTGCACTCAGAGGGAAGTTCGATTTATAGGTGTGGACATTGAGGCTTATGGAGTAGAAAGATTGCTAAGCACCAAGCCAGGACGAAAAGACAGGTGTCCTGACCGAGGCTGTGCCTAAGAGCCAAAACAGCCACTCAGAGGCTCGGGGAACAAAACAATCCAGCCAGCTGTTTTGCATCCTTTTGCTCTGTGACCAGGTAGAGAAGCATTGGGTGGGGCAACCCCCATCAGCTAAGCTCACCCCAGGGTCCAGCCACTGAGAGCCCGTCCCCTTCCTAGGGCCCAGTTGCAATTGAACCCAAGGGTGGGCTTCTTGGAGTCAAGACCCTGTAAACCCAGCCTCTTGCCGTGAAGGAGTGGCTTTGGTCTCTCTGGGTCCTTGAGGTCCCCGAGTGGCGGAGGACAGCGTGTGTCTGCCAGCCCGGCTGCACGTCACTGAGAATAAGACGGGACACTACGGGTTCTTTCTTGAGTTCTGCAGGAAACACCTCACTGTTTTCTTCTACGTAGCCCAGAGTGCCCCCAAATACCTCATTAATAAGGTGGGTAAGCATCTCGTGTGTCCCTCTTGCCAGATCATATCTTGGAAAGAACAAAAATCAATAGTGACCTGTTATCCACCCGCCCAGAATAACTCTGGGGGACGTTTCAGAATGAGGCAGGAAAGGAATCCCTGCAGCTTCCCTTGGGTGACAATGGTGAGGGACATGAGGGCGCCTCGTTCTACCCCATCAGAAACCAGATTTCAGGGAAGGAGAGAGAGGCTGGGGAAGCTGCATTTGCCCCCCCCCCCACCCACCCCCACTTCTCCCTTCTTTGTCCTCTGCCACATCACCTATGGGGCTCTTTATTTAACCCGTGACACAGAGAGATCCTACCTGGATTAAGTCACGGGTTTATAGGAGCTGGTCTGTTTTCAAGAGCCAAGCAAAAATGTGATGGAAAGTGCGGAGAACATGTCTCGTAAACAGCATCAGAGGAGGGCAAGAGGAGAGAGTGGTGATTCTTGCCGCGTATTCTATGTTCTGTTTATGTTTGCAACAAGTGATTTTCCATTCCTCGTGAGCGTCGTGTGAGGGTCACTGAGACAACCCCTCAGGCACCGGGAAAAATACAGATCCGAACAGAAGCAGAATAGCCGCGCTGGCCGGCCAGTGCCACGACACCGCTGACTCTGTTCCAGTGGGGGGTTTTCCTTCCTTGCCATTTTGTGCTTGCTGCTCCGCTCTACGTTAAGCTCTTTGTGGGGGAGACTGTCAATCCTGCCTCCACTTCCTCTCCAGCTACTAAAGCCGAGCCTGGCACACAGTAGGTGCTCAGTACCTACTTGTTGGAGTGAGTGGCATTTTCCCCCAAGAGGACCCCGTTACCCACAAAGAAAGGATGCCGACCCACAGCCCACGGCTCTTGGTTCCTCCACACAGACTCGTGTATAAGGTTGTTTAGCGACGCTGAACCACACAGAAAGAGCAGGGGGCAGAGGTGTCCTACAGTCCAGGACTCGAGCTCATGTTCTGCCATCTGCCAGCTGCGTGATGTTGGGAGAGTTTTTAAATCTCTGTCCCTTGGGGCACCTGGGTGGCTCCATTGGTTGAGCGTCCGACTTGGCTCAGGTCATGATCTCACGGTCTGTGGGTTTGAGCCCCACATTGGGCTCTGTGCTGACAGCTCGGAGCCTGGAGCCTGCTTCGGATTCTGTGTCTCCCTCTCTCTCTGCTCCTCCCCTGATCAAACTCTGTCTCTCTCTGGAGGGAAGGAAGGGAGGAAGAAAGGAAGGAAGGAAGGACATTAAAAATTTTAAAATAAATCTCTGTTCCTCAGTTTTCTTATCTGTAAAGTGGGGAGAGTAATTGCACCTGCTTCAATGATGTGCTGATTATGAAGCATTTAGCACAGCACCCAGGACATGCAGGTGCTGAATGAGCATCTGCTCCTTTTCCTCATACTTTCCCCCTTGGCAGAAGGGAAAATGAGCTGACTCCTGCCAGTGATGGTAGAGAGGTAGTTGAGAGAGTTTAGCTGGGGGGGGGGGGCCTTCTGGGAGAGACCCCTAGCTCAGGATGCATAGGTCGAGCGTAAGTCCCCGTGAAAGGATAGCCTGTGGCCAGGGCACCCCCCACCTGCCCAGCCTAGCTCAACGGGGTACAAACATCTTGAAAGAGCGCCGTGGTGATATGTTTTTATAAATAGGCATGACAGGGCTAGAGAACAGAGAATGTGCAGCCAACACTTTGCAAGCTCCAAAAAGCAAACTCAGAAAGACCACGTGTCCGAAGCACAGAGCTTATGGGGCACCTGCTCCTGAACCCCCATTTTTCTCCTGCTCCTGCAGCCATGTCCTCATCAGGACCGTCCCATCTCCCAGGCTGGGATGGCCAACAGGGGAGGGAGAGATAAGGGGAAGCTTTGGAGATGATGGAGGGACAGATCTGAGGCTGGGCAGTGACACGGGGCCGGACATGTGGCCACTGTCCATCCTTTGAACATGCACGTTGCCATCCTTAAAACAGGGATGGGAGAGGCAGAGGCAGTGAGGACGCCCTCCCACCCACCCACCCTCTGACGCCTCTCCTTCTGTTTATCAAGCCTTCCTGAGTGCAGACAATGTGCCGGAGACAGGATGGTGGGCCAAGTGGATGCAGTCCCCAGCTTCCAGAGAGACACCTCACGTGACAGGCACAGCAGCACAGACTCTCAAGCTAGGAAGTGTTGGGAAGGGAGCCGGGAGGGCGTCGCCCGAACTCCCCTGCTCCACTGCTCCTCCGTGACTTTAATTTTCTGAACAGCCAGCCGTCTTCCTGCCTAAGGAAGCAAAAAGAGCAGGAAACCAACTATCCGTGCTGGACACTGGTGGTACCAGGGCCTGGCCACGATTGCATGGCAGGGTCCTGGGACCCCTGGGAAACTGAGGCCCCCACTGTAAGGAACTTGGCTGAGACCCCCACAAGGAGTCAGAGGAGGAGTTGGGACCCGAACTCGGGTCTTCCTGACTCAGGAGCTCAGGGACCTATTCTCTGGCGCTCACTTCTCCTGGACGACATTCCTGGGGACCTGGCCGGCTTGCTGGAGGCTTCCCGGACCCCCGTGCCCTCTGGCATCCAGCCACAGCCCTTGTCCCAGGTGAGCACCTGAGCAGAGGCCCCGGGGCCCTTCAGAAACAGGCCTGGGGAGACTCCAGCACTGACTCAAAGGCCTGGCAGTTGGCCTGGGGGCAGGGATCTCCAGCCCCCTCCTGGCCTTTGACTGCAACAAGTGTGAGGGTTTGTTCCTCCCCCGTCCCATCCAGAGAAGCAAGGAGCTGCTGGCAAACACAGACCCAGCACCTGCGTGCCAGATAGCACAGCTGCATGTGGGAAACGCGATCTGTCTGCAGCGCCTGTCACACGCCGCGTCCAGTTGTTGGAAGAGGGCGCCTTGAGAACTTTCCGGGGCAGAGGTACCCAGACCTCTCTCCCCACCCTCCTCTTCTTTGCACTTGGCATTTCCGGCTGGGTTTGCCTTTCACCACCCCCCACGTGGGGATGGTGCTGGGGCTTGATGCCTCCTCCCCAGGGCTGCACAGGCTCCCCCCTACCCCCGCCCCCCGCAGCAATAAAGGTGCTCAGCCCGCTCTCCAGGCCTTTCATCTTCAAAGCAGTTGTGGACCCTTCACGCCAAGGCCTGCACATCTGGCTGAAACGTTTGCGGATGCCAGGGCGGTGGGTTACCTTCACAGCTGGGGCGCCTGGGAGCCTCCTGCCGTCTGGCTCAGCTCCTCTCCCTCCTCTCCCGTGGCTGCCCACGCGGTACTCCCAAGTACCTCCCAAGTCCCGGGCTCTTCTCCCAGTGCTCTGCAGAGACCTGCCCGCATCCCGCCAGAACTGCTCTCAGAGCCGCGATTGATGCAAACAACCGGCCTGCATATGGAAAAGGGAGCCAATAGGACATTGCACAGGTGCTCAGGAGGGTAGGAGGAAGAAGGAGGCAAAGAAGAAAAGAACAAATTGCTTCGGGATATTCATGTCTTTTACCAGAGGGCAGCTTTGCAGGGGGATAACTCACAGCTGACTGTGAGGCATTTCCACCCATGGAACAGAAGGAAGACACTAGAATCCCAAATGCCAGGGCGCACCTCAAATATGCCCACCTGTGCCAGGCGCCCTGACTCCTGTGATACTCAAACTCCTTGGGAGTCGGCCCAGCTAAGAAATGGGAAAGGGGCTCCTGGGTGGCTCAGTCGGTTAAGCCTCCGATTTTGGCTCAGGTCATGGTCTTGTGGTTTGTGGGTTCGAGACCTGCTTCAGGCTCCCTGCTGACGGCGTAGAGCCTGCTTCAGATCCTCTGTCCCCCTCTCTCTGCCCCTCCCCAGTTTGCACACTCTCTGTCTCTCTCTCTCTCTCAAAATAAATAAATAAACTTAAAAAAAAAAAAAAGAAACAGGAGAAGGTCACTGCACACAACAGACACCTGTCTCAGCAAAGCCAAAGGCTTTCCATGGATCGATTGCTGTGTTAATTTGTTCAGTCAGTCCTCACTGCAGCCTTATGCTGCTGTAGTTTTTATTATTATCCCCAATTCACAGATGACAAAACTGAGGCTCAGGAAATTAAATAACTTGCCAAAGGGCATCCAGGCCGTAGGTAGCAGAGTTAGATCTGAGCCCCAAACACACTGGGCCTCAAAGTGGGTGGATGAACCAGAACTGTGGTTGACTTTCCTCATAGTCCCCAAAGTAACAGGCTTGGAGGGAGGAGGCGAGTCTGGGCTTGACCCCTCCACCCCCACCCCGCCGAAAGGCGATGCCAGAGACTCCTGTTTCCAAAGTTCTTTCTTCTCACATAGGTCTCTTTCTTCAACTTTCCTTTCAACAGAAAACAAAATGAGATAAAATTTTACTTCCAGAAGTCACTTCACGTGAATCCAAAATTAGTTGTTGCTTTGCCGCTCTGAAAGATGACACAGAGACAGCATCTGTGTGCCCCATCACTCCCCTTCCCGCACGTCACGCCAACGTCAGTTCTGTCACCGCACAAGGTGGCACTTTCTGGGTCCTGTACAGAATGTAATTTTCACTTGCCCCTGAAAAATCAATATGGAAAGGCTCTAATTCCCCAGATTTCGATTTTTCAATACAAAAGTGAAAATGAAACTCTGCGGGATTGCAGCCAAAACGGTGCCCCTGAGCCAACTGCAGTCTGGAGGGAGACTCACCAAAAGTTTTTCGAGAAAAACACCAACTTTTGACATTGTTCTCAGATGACACGTCAGCCGGAAAAGGAAGCAAACGTCGCTGAGTCCACGTGAGGTTTCCCAGCACCCCTTCGCGGAAGACGTCTCCGTCCAAAGAGATTTATGGCAAAATTAGGCTGCCCTGGGGTGTCACCGATGGGCAGTGTGGTCCCGGGGAAAGAGCTGAACTCTGAAATCAAGACGCACGAATTAAAGCCCATCTCATCATATCATGGTTACTTTCCAGCCAGCAGCTCTGAGCATCTCATTTCCTCAACGTGAAGGAGAAGGAGGAAAGTCTCAGCTGCTGGCGCGGGCAGTAAATGAAATAGCGCACATGAACGTGCCCGCACAGGCCTGGGGCAGAGTGGACTTCCTGCCTGTCCCCGCCTCTCTTTCCCTGTCGTTGGATCACTCGGGCTGAAGCTGACACCCTTCGGTATCTAGTGTTGGCAATGGAGGGTCACAGTGAACTATCTACTCACTAAGGACATCCTAGTCCACCCATGCTGGTCACAGACCTAGGGAAGATGTCACCACCCATCTCCAGACTCTGAGACTAGAAGGTCTTCTGAAACAAGACCACCAGGATTCCTCACCACGTCCTTCCGTGGCTCTTTTGACAAAGAATGGAGAAACAAAAGAGCAGCGCCCCCCCAGGTGTGACCTGCTTGTGTAACCTGAACCACCTCCCCTGCTGCCAAGGACAGCGTCCGCCATCAGAAGCCTGCATCCCAGGAGCCGGGCATTGCCAGGTGATCCCAGGCAGGTCATGTAGCTTCTGGGTGCTTCTGTGCCCTCAGCTGTCCAGCAGGTTAATGATAATTAGGCAGCAGGGCTTAGCGAAGAGAGACCACCCTGCCAAGTTCAGTGATGGGACTACACAAGAGAAAACAAGAAACAAAAACAGCCCCACATACCACTGAAGTCTGTTATTTCAAGCTTTTGCTCCTCCTGTGCCCTGAAACAAAGGAAGAGAGATACTTGGGGCCACTGGGAGAATACACACCCCTTCCTGGAGGTTCCCTGGTATTTGCTCAAGACGGGCCAGGCCTGGGAGGGACTCTGTCACCAAAGCCAGTAGCTTGCAGGCCTGTGACCTGGAGGCTGGGGGGGGGGGGGGGGGGAGCAGGGAGGCAAAGAGAAGTTGTGGAAGTAGAATCTGGCTTTTTCAAGAATCCACACACAGGGTTTTAAGGGCCAGCTGCCCCCATGCTAAGACTAGGGTCCACTAAGACTGTATCTGGCAGGAGAGGAGTGATTCTGCATGAACTGCTGTTATCAGAAGATGACGAGAGGGATTCCAGAGAGGTAGAAATAATCCATGCCAAGTACGATATAAAAGCATCTCTGAATTTTTCTAGGAAATCAAAAGTGAGTAAGCAAATGTTCCTCCATGTATGGTAGATGAACTGAACAGAGCCTATTTGGTTGATATTAAGAACTGGGTTTGGCGGGCACCTGGGTGGCTCAGCTGGTTAAGCGGCTGACGTTGACTCAGGTCATGATGTCACAGTTGGTGAATTCGAGTCCCACCTCAGGCTCTGTGCTCACAGCTCAGAGCCTGGAGCCTGCTTTGGATTCTGTCTCCCTCTCTCTTTGCCCCTCCCCAGCTCATGCTCTGTCTCTGTCTCTCTCAAAGATAAATAGATGTTAAAAAAAATTTTTTTAAGAACTGGGTTTGGGGGCCCAAACTGGGTTTGGGGGGCCCTTAAGACCATGTTTTCTGGGCTGGGGCATGTGGAGGGAGACCGTTGGCCAATGGTTGTGACAGATTTCCAGAGTGATGATGCCATAGGTGACAGAGGCAACCCATGAGACAAGAGCTGCCCGGGACACGCCATGGGGTAGCCTGTATATACAATCTTATCTAACAGCAAAGAGTTGGGAAAACTTAAATATTTCTCAGTAGGAAACTGAGAAAACTGACTACACGCAATGGAATGCCATTATTCCATTAAAGGCGATTGAAGGTGATGTCAGAGATTTACATATCTTGATGTGAAACGTGTCCTCAAAACATAGTGTTGGGTGAGGAAATAAGCTTCTATAAAATGTGGAATATCAGGGGCACCTGGGTGGCTCAGTCGGTTGAGCATCCGGACTTCAGCTCAGGTCATGATCTCACGGTCTGTGAGTTCGAGCCCCGTGTCGGGCTCTGTGCTGACAGCTCAGAGCCTGGAGCCTGCTACAGATTCTGTGTCTCCCTCTCTCTCTGCCCCTCCCCCACTTGCTCTTCTCTTTCTCAAAATAAATAAACATTTTTGGGGCTCCTGGGTGGCTCCGTCAGTTAAGCGTCCCTCTTCGGCTTAGGTCATGATCTCACAGTTCGTGTGTTCGAGCCCCGCATTGGGCTCTGTGCTGACAGCTCAGAGCCTGGAGCCTGCTTCAGATTCTGTGTCTCCCTCTCTCTCTGCCCCTCCCCTGCTCAAGCTCTGTCTCTCTCTCTCTGTCTCAAAAATTAAAACAAAAAAAATAAAATAAAATGTGGAATATGAGCCCCATCAGGTTAAGGGGAATCCCTCATCTATGTTGTAAATATGCATCGAGAAGCGTCCTCAAAAGCAATTGCCATAGTTTGTCAGAGTAAGAGCTCTTGGCCGATCCTTGTTCTCTTCTGTGTTATTTGACTTTTCTTTTTCTTACAAAAAAAAAAACCTGACTTTTTATTTTAAAACAAATCCGTCTCTGTAAGAAGTGAAATATCCTTTTATCTTCATGAAAATTTGTGATTTAACAGTGAAAAGAGCGTTAAACGTTTTCCAGATCCTCCCAGACATACTATGATTAATAGAGAGTAAAGCCCTCTGTGATTCCCCACTATCACATGAAATACTGTGGAGAAAGGCCATCACGTAAGATGCCATCAGAGGTATCTCTCCTGACTCAGTGAAATCCTCTTTCCAGCCTCTTTCAAGAAAGACTAACAAAAATCTCAGGAGGTCTAGTTTTGCATAACCATTTCTTCCCCTTTTGTCTTTGGTACTTTCCTTTTTAAAAAAAGTTTATTTATTTATTTAGAGAGAGAGCAGGGGAGGGGCAGAGAGAGAGAGAATCTCAAGCAGGTTCTGTGCTGTCAGTGCAGAGCCCGATGTGGGGCTTGAACCTACAAACCACAAGATCATGACCTGAGCTGAAATCAAGAGTTGTCTTTGGTACTTTTCATTCAAATGTATATTGAGCATATATAGTACCTAAGACCTGCTATCGGAAACTCACCTCCTCATCTGCTGGCTGTGCTCTGTTTCAGGCTCATCACTTAAAACAGCGGGAGGAGGCATCCACCCATGGTGGGTCTTCTTGTGCATGGAGTGAGTCAGCACTAACCACGACACCTGGAGCCTCTTATGATGAAGTGAGTTTTCAGAAGCCGTCCCTCCTCCCTTGTGCTCACATGCACAAGCTCAGGGATCATGGAGTTATGATTCCTTCAATATTCACTTGGTCAGCATTTACTGATGCCCACTGTGTGTCAGGATGGTGTGAGGTCTGGGTCTGCAGCAGTGAACAAAATAAAAAATCTCTGCCTTCAGGGAGCTTATATTGTAGTGGGAGAAGCTGAACCATCACACACACACACACACACACACACAGACACACACACACACACACATTTCAGGAGGTAACAAGTGCTATACAAAAGACAAAACAGGGTAAAGGGGACAGAGTGACAGGAGGCTAGTGTTATTTCAGATGAGGTTGTCAGGAAAGTCCTCTCTGGTAAGATGACCTCTGAGCAGAAGCCTGGGAGGAGTGAGAGGAGTCAAGAGGACACCTGAGGGAAAAGCATTCCAGGCAAGGAAACAGTATGTGCAAAGGTCCTGCAGGAGAGTTTGCTCAACATAGTCCTAGAACTATAAGCAAGTCAGCAGGCTGGGACCAAGGAGCATGGGAAGGAGGTGAGCAAGAGGTCAAAGGCCAGACCTTGCAGGGCTTTATGGGTGATTGGAAGGACCTGGGGTTACATCTGGATGGGATGGGAAACTTTGGACGAGTTCAAGCAGAGTTACACAATCTAACATGGTGGATGACGCATTTTTATTTTTTTAGAAATAGAGTAAAGAAGAGAAGATACCAAATAAATAAAAAGTAAGAGACATAATTTTATTTTTTTTTAATATATTAAATTTATTGTCAAATTGGTTTCCATACAACACCCAGTGCTCATCCCAAAAGGTGCCCTCCTCAATACCCATCACCCACCCTCCCCTCCCTCCCACCCCCCATGAACCCTCAGTTTGCTCTCAGTTTTTAACAGTCTCTTATGCTTTGGCAAGAGACATAATTTTAAAAGAGAAAGAGAAACCAATCCATCTGCTACCCAAAAGGGCTGTGGACAATGCTACAGTTGCCCTCCTTTGCACAATAGGGTTTAACCGTGTGTGGACATAACGTCATGAAAACCATTTGTGGCCAGTCGCCAGCCAGTGGTCATGGAAAGCAGAACTTGCCACAGGCAACAATAGGAGCTTTGAGCAAAGTGGTAAGTCCCTATGAGTAATGAGTGACTTTTCTCTCCTTTGTCAGGGCTGATGGCATTTCTCTCCTGACTCTGAACCTCCTTAAGATAAGAATGAGCCCAAGCCACACCCTGGCCATGTGCAAAGGATAACAACTTTCTTCCATGTAGGTCAAAAACCATCAGTCCTGTCATGTTTTATTTTTAGCACTCTATGTGTTTAAAATATATTTAGTAACAAAAGTATTAATAAAATGCTAATGTTTATTAGGTGTTTACAAAAATTACTAATTTCATTCTCAGAAGAACCTTCAGCGCCATTAATACTCCCATCTTACTGCATCAGAAAGATCCAAGAAGCCTTGAAAACTCTTGCAGAGATCTGCATGGGTGGCTAGTGGCTCTGGAAATTCAAACCCATTTCCATCTGAATTGAAATCCTGTGTTCGTAGCCAGTTGGCCACACTGCTCCTGATACAGGGTTGTCCACAGGAGGGATATACAAGTATAAGTCCTGGTTGCTTGAGAGTTTAAAGGTATTGGGGAGCCAACACCAACACCGAGAACAAACAGGCATGGCAGTGCAAGGGTGTGGCCCCAACTGTGAGTGCAGATGTGGCCAGGCCTCAGAGGAAGGCTGTGGGCAATGGTGGAACGTGGACCAATGCCTCAAGGCTTACATCCTTATTCAGCTGAGTTCTCAGCTCCAGTAAGGCTGGGGTTTGGTGGGGTCAGCCCTTATGTAGATTTTTCTAGCCAGTTGCCACCTCCTGAGCACTTACTGTGGGCCAGGCACTCTGCGAGGTGCTTGGGGTACATTAGTGCACCCCATCCACGCTACCCTCTGGGTGATTTCCCCATTTCACAGACGTGTTAAGTAAGGTGGCCAAGGTCTTCTGGCTCATAGATGGAAGGACTACAATGTTATCAAGATTGACTCAAAAGCCAAGGTCTTTTTTTTTTCAGGTATATTTATTTATTTTGAGAGAGAGAGAGAGAGAGGAAAGGAGGGAGGGGCAGAGAGAGAGGAAGAGAGAGAATCCCAAGCAGGATCCATGCTGTCAGTGCAGAGCCTGACACGGGGCTCAATCTCACGAATCATGAGATCATGACCTGAGCCAAAATCAAGAGCTAGATGCTTAACCGACTGAGCCACCCAGGTGCCTCAAAAAGTAGATGTCTTAATTATGATACATACATCATAACTACTGACACTTGGAATTAAGCGTTTCTCCCTTTTCCCCCAGGACTGACTTTCATGGGTGACCCTTAAGGAGACAATCTTTTTTATATACACTAGCTCAAAGGAAAGTTGGCATCTGAAATTCCCACTCATGGATCTCTGAGTAGGATACACACTGGGTGTGTGTGTGTGTGTGTGTGTGAGAGAGAGAGAGAGAGAGAGAGAGAGAGAGAGAGAGAGAGAGTTGGGGGGCTGGCAGCATGGAGCAACCCAGCAGACATGCAGTCAGGACTGATCATGGTAGACAAGGAGTCTAGACTTTCTGATTCTTCCCTTTCCCATTCCTATCTAGTCAGGACACATAGACCACCACATTTTAAAGGGAAGGCTCCTGGCTCTCCCATTCCCTTTCTCTAGCAAATTCTACAACTTTAAGGTACTTATAAAACGTGTTAATTCTGGCTTCTCCAATAAAATTTTGGCTCTCCTCCTCCCCACCAAAAAAGAAAGAAAGTCAGGGCAGAGCCTGCAGCTCCAGCCTCTGCCCTCCAACAGAACACAGAAAGAGGTTTGGGGCTGCTGTCCCCATCTGAAGTCCTGCCCCTATTTATAGAACATTCTTGTAAAATGACTCTCCGAGCAAAGGTTTTGCTCAAAGTGGCCCATGCCCCCAGGCTGGGCATGAGTGTCCAGGGCTGGGTTCCCCACAGAGCTGCCTGAGCCCTGCTGGCAGAGCTGCATCCAGGACCTCCGTGGAGGGCCTCTTCTGCCTTCCTGCCCCACCGCACTCGCTGGGCCTCCTGCTGTTGGCCACTCTTGGCACATGTCCACCCCAGCAGGCTTGTGTCACATTGGGAACCATCAATATGGGCAAATGGGCTCGGCTTTCTAGGTTCATCCTGAGGGGTCTCATCCCACCACTGGAGGCTCACGGGAGGCTGTCGGTGATGATGGAACCAGGCAAGTCACTGGCAAGCGATGTCTCACTAGCCCAGGCCTCACAACCAAGGAGAGAACCTGTCACCTGTACACATTTCTTCTGACCTGGAGGGTGACGGTGCCATAACTTCCAGCCTTGGAAACACATCCAACAATCACGTATTGAATACCTCTAACTCCGCCTTGCTATTGTTGCTTAAAAAAGAAAGAGACAGTTGATATTTATTACCTCTTGGTAAATGTAAAAGGCTCTCCCTTCACATGTGACCTTGTTTGCCAAGAGTGTGTATCTGGAAATGTTAGTTTTGTTTGAGTCAACTTAAGTCAAAGTGATCTGAACTTTTAAAAAGTTTCTTGGCCATTGTAGAAGCACAGAGACAAACCTGATCACCTCTGATGTGAAGGGGAATTCACATATCTACATTGTACACATGCATCAAGAGGGATCCCCAAAGATGGCCACCAAAATGTCGCCGTGGTTTTCTCCAGAGCATGAGGTCTTTGTTAATTTCCCCCCATTGTTGTTGTTCTTCTCTGTTATTTGGGAAGAGAGTAAGGAGAGAGAGATAAATACGACACATGGCACTGTCCTCAAGGTGATGCTAATCTGCAGGTAACACCTGTGCAGAGCTCTGGCCCCGCCAAAGCACTCTCACCTATTTACTGCTTTCAAAACTTTTCCACCAGAGCTTTCCCACTGCACAGAGAAGAGTGACGCTGAATGCCTAACATAACCCACCAACAGTGTAGATTTCTGTGAAGGCAACGTTTCTCCTTAAAATTCATACAAAGTTCGCATTATCCTCTATTATGTTATTTAGGCATAAAAATGCTCTTGGTTAATTATCATCAAGTAAAATGAATGTTTCCAGGAAAATCCTCCAGGTTTACCCTGCAGCTTTCCATATCCCCGGGGTTTTCTAGGACAAAGTCCTCTCAGATCAGCCAGGGGATGACAGTGGATCCAAATCAAGGCTCCATAGACTTTCAGATTCTCTGCTAGTCTCCTCTGGTGGAAGGTTCCCTGGCAAGGGATGCAGGGCCCTTTAAATTTGGAAGTGCTACTCAGGTAAGCTTAAAATAGGTTTACTTAAAATGTATCAGAACTCTTCAAGTAGGATTGCTGGAGAAACAACTTGCAGGCTCTAGAAAATTCTGTTGCATTTATAATTCCACTCCAGTCCTTGATGGAGTGATATCCTACAAGTACCTTGGGCATGCCTTTGGCCTCTTCGACTAAGGATTTATATACTTCTTGGCTTTTGTTCTATTTTCTGGCTTTTTCGGGACCTGCCAAACCTGTTTGACCAGTCCAGTGATCACAGTCCTTAAGACCATCAGACCCAGATGAGCCACCTTGAGCCCAACAGCTGACATCACAGGCTGCCTAGACACAGCACAGGTAGCTGTGGGCCTTCATTTTGTCAGGCTGTGGTCCATGCATAGCACCTACTCTGTGCTTCCAGAAGGACTTCAGGAACAGTCCACTGCACTCTCTTTTCAGGTGGTATTTGTCCCACTTTGGGGTTATTCTCCTAGTTAATAAAAATGAAACATTCGAGTCTACCTTCCAGCCTGCATCTTGTATCTGACAACACAGTTCAATTGTTTAGGTTGGCTTTGGCCCACTGAGTAAAGAGAACCCATCATGGATTTGGGTTCAAATAATTGTTCCAGGGGAATGTCACTCGAGGTGCTGTTGAGCAACTCAGTACAAGCAAAACCCCTCTGTGAATGGTAAAGCGTCTGTGGAGTCCAGGAAGCATATATGGGGACATCTGTTGTTGCTACTCTGTATGTTCTTCCTCTATCTGACATGTGGCCAAGATCATACCATGTCAATTAAAGTAGAGTGACCTTTTCCCAGATGCCCAATGAAGAGGGCTTTGGTAGCAACAGGGAGAGCAAAGAAACCAAGCAGAAATATTGCAATCACTTTGCCTTTTTCACTAAGGTGATGATACTGGATGATGTCATGGAGTCAAAAACACGGAACTGTTGTTCCTCACACACTTGAGGTATTATTGATACCTGGAGTCACTTGGTCTGAAAAGGAAAAAAAAAAAAGAAGCAATGAGCATGTCCTTCACAGTGGATTTTTAGAGCTGAAAATGTGCTGCTCTCTGGCAGCATCAGCTAATAAATTGCTAAGTGACATCAGCTAAGGTTTTCTGGAAGAACCTTTTTTTGGATAGGTATCAGTTGTGAATGCATCTGGTCACAAGGAATGGCACACATTGCTATAGTGCCTTAAGGAAATGGGGCTTTATCTCTCTCACATGACAAGAAACATAGAGTTGAGGGCAGGTGCCGTTAACACAAGGATGCTCTCAGGGACCCAGGGCCTCTCTGTGCTGTTCCTCACTCCGTTCTCAACCCGGTCAGGTTCCTGTCTTCATTCACTGTTACCTGGGAGAACAAAAGGTAAAACAAGGCTTTCTCTTGGTAAAACTTGGCCTTTTTTTTTTAAAGAAGCATGTGTTCTTGAAGGACTTCTTCCCCCAGCTCGTTGGCCAGACTATGCTCAGTGGATTTCGCTGGCTGTGGTGAAGACTGCAAAGGGATAATTAGCCGTATTGCTGTCCCATATAAAACTGGAGCTCTCTAAGTAAGGAGGTCTGAGGAAGACAGACATTGGGCGAACAATCAGGAGTATGTGCCACAGTGGTGGGGACCTGGTGAGGAATTTTGGTGCCCATTCTACCGCTTGTCCACTAGGTTCTCATCCAGTCCAAGGCTACCAGGACACGACATCTGAACAAAGGCAACAGAGCCCCAAGTATCTGATGCCTATGGTCTTGAATGAGAAAGGAAGAGATTCCAGCTGTCCCCTCTGATTCCATTCTAATGGTGCTGAATGAAGTCATTAGCATGCATCACCCAGAAGGTGGCCCATCCATATGGCTCATGTTTGCGTATGTAGCTGTCGCTTATGGCTAAGCAGACGAAGAGATTCCTTCTCCCCATTATTTACTTTTCTTTTCCACATGCTGAACGTTACACAAAGCTACTTAGATTCCCTTTTTCCAGTGATTTCAACAACCGACCACACCTCTCAGCACTTTCTCTCAGCTCTCCCAGGAAAGTCTGCGCACTCCAGGCCTGTGTAAAGAACTATCTAGAACTGTGCCCTGGCCTCCAGCACCTGTCATCTTCCTGTGTGGGGAGATTTCTGCCAGGACCCGTTGGCTCCGTAGACTTCTGAACAAGGCTAGGTTTAAGGTCTATGTTCAATACTTCCATCCTTCAAAACCATTACTGGCATCTACAAACACCATTTTATAAATTATTCAAAGCTTGTGCCTGGTTGTATTATTTCAGATCTATGGAAGACTGAACACTACTAGTTATAAATCCAAGTAGTAGAATTTATAAGCGTTGGGTTACCTTTTAAATAACTTGACACACTCAGATTGTATTTGGCTTATCCTCCACATAACCAGTCATTTTTTTTTTCTCGAAACTGGGATGCCGTGGGCTTTTATTATAAGTGCACAAAATCCCCAGGCAAGAGGAAACAGGTCTATTAAAAGAAGGGAATATGACAGTTGAGTTCCTTCTACTGAAACGAAATAAGCCAATAAGTTAAGAACACCTAGTGGGGTACAAATGGTCATCTTGTGTTAACAGTCACCCCCAATCTGTAGTTATGCTGTTTCCTTCCCCAACTATGAATGACTTCCTCAACAATGATTAAGTTACTCCTTGTTGGGGAAGGACAGTCTTTTCCAGAATAAATGAAAATCTCTTCACAAAGTGTGAATATTGGAGACTGGCATACTTGAAAGACTGGTCCCTTCCTGCCCTTGAGAAAAGAGGAAAAGCAGTAAGTGGTGGCAGCAGGTTTTGAGTCTCAGTAGGGTCAATGCAAGAGCCACCCTACACTTGGGCTTCACCCCTGCAATGCTGCAGGTCAACACTAAGCCCAACGGGGACCCTGCTTATCTTATGGACTGAGGAGGAGGGGCCTCAGCCCTATTCTGGGGAGAAGGGGGACAGGCCATTAGAACTGGGAAGCCCAGAGAACCCAAGCTGGGGCAGCAAAACATAGACCCCACCCAGCACCACGTGGACTCAAAGGAGAAACAAAGGAACAGCGATGGCACAAAAGCTAAGTGTGAAAAGACCAGTCAATGAACTTGCTTTCTCACGTGTAAGCAACAGAGCTATAAAAAGAACTTCAAGCCTCTTTTCAGTCAAACCTTTGTAGTCTCTCCACCCAAGAAACAGTCTCAAAATTAAACTCTCAACTCCTTATTTGGGGCCTATTTTCCTGTAACGTGTCCTCATTTTACCTTGTTTCAGGTCCGAATGAGCCCGCCCCTCGCCACCAGCCACGTTCAGCAGGGCAGACCAACATATACTCCCAGCTCAAGAAACCTGTTTTTAAAAAGAAGCTCCCTCACCAGCCTGTATTTCAGAAGTAGCAATCACAGATCCAGCCAAAGTGAAATTAAGAAATTTGCATGTCATTTATTAATATCCTTCTTGTCTGTCAAGCAGCCTTCAAAAACATGTTTTCCTCCTTTGGAAAGAAGCAAATTGGAATGAGCGCATTCACACAAAGGATCTCAGACCAGGCTATGTTTTTCTGTGGATGTATGGAGGGTGCACGAGACGGACACTAGCTAAGCAGTATCTTCCCCTTTCTATCCTAACACCTGGAACAGACTTTCCCATCTACAACGATTCGTATCATGTCTTCAAAATGGTCTCCTCCCCAGCATAATCTATCTTGAAATCAAGAAGGTCATTCAAAATACTCCAAGATGCCTGGGTGTCAGATCAGAGAATTGTTAATTCATTAGCTGACATAAAAACTGATGTGTTATGTAAAATTGATAATGACATAATTGATAATGACATTACGGTTCTGGGGAAAAATGTCTGTATGTTTTGGAGGTGCGCGGGGAAGAAATGCGATGATATTTCTAATTTACTTTAAAATACTACTTAGTGAAATTGAAAAAAAAATAGATCAAATAAATTATGGTAAGATGTTAACCACGGCTGTATCCAGGAAATGGGTTCGTAAGCATCCATTACACATTCTCTCTACGATTTTGTGTGTGTTTACTTTTTAATTTTTTTTTACATTTATTTATTTTTGACGAGAGAGCATGAGTGGGGGAGGAACAGTGAGAGAGAGGGAGACACAGGATCCGAAGCAGGCTGCAGGCTCTGAGCTGTCAGCTGAGCTCAGTGTGGGACTCGAACCTATGCACAGTGAGATCATGACCTCAGCCAAAATTGGACACTTAACCCGCTTAACCGACTGAGCCACCTAGGCGGTGCCCACACCCCCCCTCCCGCCCCCACCTCTGTTTTGTGTGTTTGAACATTTTCATAACAAAAGAACAGAACCACTGAGATGGTGCTTGCGTGGAATCTCCTCCACATCCTGCATCAGAGCCTCTTTATCACCTGTGGCTGCCCACAGCCATCTTGGCTGCCAGCTCTCCCAACTGAAGCTCTGGGCCTGGGACCGGACGTTCACAGCCAGTGGAAGTTACCTGTAATTCACAGCACTTTCTCTAGGCTCCAGTTACCATTCTAAGCTCTTTATATGGATTGTGCCATTGAATCCTCACAGCAGCCCTCTGTGGTAGCCAAAGTAGCTACTATTATCCCCGTTTGACTGATGTGGAAACTGAGACCCCTAGGTGTTAATGTGGCCAAGGCCACCTCAGCCAGTAAGTGGCACAGCCAGGTTTCAATCCCTCAGCCGGCTAGTAATCAGAGGCCATAGTGCTTCTGTCATGGGTTCCATGGTTTGTGAGGTATACGCTTTACTGCATTATGTAAAATTGATTAAATTCTAAGAGCTCTCTTTCTACATGAATAAAGGTAAGTTTCAGTTGTTCCTCAGTCTTTTTTGTGTTTCTCTCAGAGGCCAAGTCAATGCCTGCTACCTAACAGGCACTTGATAAATGTTTATCTCACCTAGAAGAGAGGGTCAAGGACAGCACTAAGCTGAGAACAATCCTTGAAGCCTTAGCTTTTGGCTTGGCTCCTCTGTTCCCATTAGTCAAGTATGAGCAGGAATAGCCCTTGGCAGGTGGTAACCCTCTTTAGAAGTGTTCTGAATCTTGGGGAACCTGGGTGGCTCAGTTGGTTAAGCGTCCGACTTCGGCTGAGGTCATGATCTCACGGTTCATGAGTTGGAGCCCTGCGTCGGGCTCTGTGCTGACAGCTCAGAGCCTGGAGCCTGCTACGGACTCTGTGTCTCTCTTTCTCTGCCCCTCCCCAACTTGCACTCTGTCTCTCTCTCTCTCAAAAATAAACAAAACATTAAAAAAAAGAGGAGTGTTCTGAATCCAATTCTTTTTTTTTTTTTTTAGAGTGGGGGGCAGGAGGGTCAAAGAGAGAGAGAGAGAGAGAGAGAGAGAGAGAATCTCAAGCAGGCTCCATGCTCAATGCAGAGCCCTACTTGGGTTCAATCCCACGACCCCAGGATCATGACCTGAGTCAAAATCAAGAGTCAACACTCAACCGACTGTGCCACCCAGGTGCCCCTCTGAATTCAGTTCTGATGCTGATTGTGGCTCCTTCCTGCCTGACAGTGAAAAACTTGGTGCACATTTATATGTATACCTGTGGAGAACCTGGCAGAAACCCTATTTGTATATCTATATATGTATCTATTTAACCTAATATCTATCATCTATCTATCTATCTATCTACCTATCATCTATTGGCATGTGTGTAATTTTGATCATTAGAAGCCAGGAAAAAGCCAACGTCTTTTATGAACTCATCTCTACTCCCTCATGTTAGGAAAATACATGTCAGCAGGCCTTTTGGCCAGGCAAATGTCTATCAAAGATTTAGTCCCAGAATGGAAAGGCCACATGGCTGTGCGCAGTCATGTAAAAGGTTGTTCATGATGGGCACCTTCCTTTCCTACTTTTCTAAAACTAGGTATAGATTATATGGTCTCTAAAAATAACTTTCTGTTCTTAGCTGGTACGTTTATAAATTTATTTTTCAAGGGCTAGCTCACAGTAGATTGGGAACAGAGACTGGGAGGATGTGGGAAGCTCACCATTTCATGCAGGTAAATCTCCCCAAAAAGACCGGACCAGGGGGGCACCTGGTGGCTCAGTTGGTTAAGTGTCCGACTTCGGCTCAGGTCATGATCTCACGGTTCATGAGATGGAGCCCCACATCGGGCTCTGTGCTCTGACAGTGCAGAGCCTGCTTGAGATTCTCTGGCTCCCTCTCTGCTCATCTCCTCTGCTCACATACACATGCACAAGTGCTTTCTCTCTCTCTCAAAATAAATAAACATTAAAAAAAAAAAAAAAGACCAAACAGGGATTGCTGAAGCCCTTTCTGACCTTCAACAAAAGCCCCACAGGTGGGATTATCGAAAACTAAATAGTTTGGTGACTGTGTCCTGAAGGATGTTGCAGGAGAAGCCCAAAGGTAAGTCCAGACTCTTTGGGCAGCTGGTAGAGCCCCTCTGTGGGACTGTTCATTTGCTGTCACTGTCATCTTGGGGAGAAGTCTGTCCCCACATAGGAGTGCGCATCTGGCAGTAGGTCTGGGACTGAGGGAAGGAGGTCACTCATTCCCTGGATCTTGAGGACCTAAGCTCCGACTCTGGGTGGAAGAGACACGCTCAAGTTCCTCCCAGGGAGTTGAAGTAAAATGGCCGCCAGAAGGTGGCCGTAGGCCCTGGGGCTCGGAAGAGATCTCGAAGGAAGCAATCTCTGTGCAGCAGGGTCTACTATGATACATAGTAGTCTGTGAGACCTCGGGAATTTCAGTGCATTAGCCCTGCATGCCCGGCCTCTCTAAACCTTGTGCTGGTGTCTCACAGAAGTGCTCAGCAGCCTTCAAGTGGCTTGAAACCTGTATTTCTGTTGCTCTTTCCCAAGGCCTCAGACCGCTGGTAATCAGAGAAATACAAAATTAAAAGAGCAATGGAACAGCCTTTTCCTTCTATCAGGTTCGCAAAAGTTTGAAAGCCTAACAGCCAGTGTTTACTTAGGCTGAATTACTTTTGTCCTCCCTGAAGCCTGAAACAATTTCTGAGGGGGAGAAATAGAGAAAGAGAGCCCACAGCTGTGATTGTCTTTTACGTAATAATCATGTCATCAGCATCCATGGAGACAAACATCAACAGGCTGTGAGAGCTTTGTAATAGAAAGCCATCTGATTTACGTATTTATTAATTCACTCATTCGTTCGGGAAATGTGCACTGGAAATCTGGGAACCCAAAGCGGGAGGCAGGAGAGTAAAAATGTCTCAGATGCCAAGTACGTGTGGGGCGTAGAGCCAGGTGGTTTAGATGGATTATTCTTTGAGGTCGGGGAACAGGAGACCCTTTGCACAGCGGAAAAGAGGGGAAGCCACGTGGCTAAAGTCATCCAGCAGATGAACTCTTTGCTGGAGGCTGTGAGACAACAGGGGGCAGAGTACCCCCTACCATCCCGGGGCTTCCTGTCTGTGGGGGGCACTGAGCAAGCTCAGAGAACCCCAACACGAATGCTCAGAGTCCTGGACCTGAGTCACTCGGGCCATGCACACCCCCCCCCAACACACACAGCCCCGGAGTTCAAGGAGGAGGAATTACTCTGATGTGGGTGGGGCTGTGCTAACAAGGCTTCTCAGAGGAGCTTGTGAACCGAGCCTTTTAGGATGGGTCATATTTAATAAACAGATGAAGGCAGGGAAACCAGAGGAGCAGAATGTTCTGGAAGGGAGACTTGCTTGAGCAAGTCAGTGAAGAGGAAGGGCCAAAGCATGCCCAGGAAACACTGCCAGTAAAGAAACAAATAGACAAACAAACCCAAACCTAGATCAGCACAGCCCTTCAACAACTCAAGTGGATGGACAGAAACCAGTTAGAGTTCACAGAAAAGAGCTGATACAAGGAGCCTGGGGCTCAGGCAACAGCCAACACATGTATCCATCAGACTTGAAGACTTGAGTCCTGGATTTGGAAAAGAGTCCGGGACACAAATACAGAGTGTGGACTCACTGGCTTTCCAGTGGCCAGGGACTCCCGAAAGGTAAGGGATTGGACAGATCAAAGGGAACACGGATGGAACCATGCACGCTGGTTCCCAAATATGGCCCCGGGAGCAATGGAGGCAGAGGCAGGGAGGAGAAAGTGATTACACAGAGCCAGATTTTTTTAATCTTCTTCCAGTGCATGGTACCCTGACCTTCACAGAAAGGGTGCTCAACAGCTGGGGGAAATGAATAAAGGAAAAATGAATCCCAGCCAGGAACCCAGATACTTGTTGTGTGTGAGCACAGGCCCAGTACTAAAAATAACCAAAGGGAATAAAGTGATCTTTCTCAAAGAATCACTAACTCGAGCCCCCTGAGTCCTGTTTGGTTGTGCACGGGAAGAAGTTATTTATGAGAGGAACCACAGAGCCCTGGAAGAATGAGTTGAAAGTGCCAGAACCTTCTTGCTAATGGGATCAAGACCAACAACGGCATTTGCGAATTCTAAATTCTTTCAGGGCTCCGCGCTTCTCTGAAACCTCAGAGTGTCTCCAATTATCTCAAGAAAGGGATGTCATAAAATCCTCAGGACCAAGTTAATGTTAATTCATATTCATCAGATGTGAATGGAGCTGCTGGTGTTCACCACACAGCATCTCGAGGCAAAATATCATGCAAAATTGAACGAAGGTTGCGGAATAGTAACAGCCACTATTGATTATGTGCTTACCATTCTCTGAGCGTGGAGCTAAGTGCTTTAACATCCAGTTAAAGCTGAAAACCTCCTCTGTGCCAAGTGCCCCCACCCTACTTTATACACATTTTCTCATCGAATCTTTGTAACGATGCTCTTGCTAACCCTATTTTATATGTAATCTGCCCAGTGGCACGTGTCTGATAAGTGGCAGAGAAAAGATTCAAACCAGTGGGTCTGATTCTGGAATCTGTGCCCTTAAGCACCCCCTCGTCCCCCCGCTGTCCCCCACCACCCAAGACTTGGTAATCTGTTGGAAGCAAAGTCACCTCCCGAGTCACCAGGCAGCCCTAGAAGATTCGCCCGTGTGAAGAACACCGTGTGTGACACCCGGGCAGAGTCGCCTGGACACACAGGGATCTGCTCCCCATCACTTTGGATTAGAGCCCATGTTGCATTCCAGGGCTGTGCTCGTCTCGAGACGGCAGCAGGAAGCAATTTCAGTCCTGGGTCCAGACCGCGAGCCCTCTAAACCTTTCTATCTAATTACACTTCCATTGGCTTGCATTTCTGCAGCCCTTTTTACAGGAATACTCTATCTAAAATAAGTAAGTAAAAGACACGGGAATTGGAAGGGTTGACTGAGAATTTATCTAATCTCCACATCTAACTCCCGGGACTAATGCTCTGGGGAACAGACAGATTCTCTGTAGGCATGATTGTGTTTTGCATGAACTGTTATGCATGAAGTTGCTATGTTTGCAACTAGATGGGATCCAAATTTCAGACTCACTCTAATGACACTGCAGTAAAGGTTCATTAAAAAGAGAGAGAGAGAAGTCATGTCACCTTTGGCTTGCATTATGATGGCCTTGGGAATGGGCTGTCCTGGCTGTGAAACTTTCTTCATTACTCTGTGGAAGCCACTGAAGGCATCTCCCACGGACTCATCCCACCCATGTTCCAGAAACTTCTCTGGAGCATTCACAGAGCTCAAGGAGGACCTTGTTCGGAAGTCGAGCAGAACCAGCATCATTGCCTTGGCTTGGCCTAGCTCTGACCTTGGGCCCCAGGCCGGTGTTGCGTCCCTGCCTGGGGCATCCATGTGGCACCCAGGCCTGCCACCTTCCTTGTGGTGTTAGCCTAGGCAGGCTGGTCACCTACTGCAATTATGCTGCCTTGCACTGAACCCTCTCACACTCCTCTTTGGAAAGTTCCTTCAGAGACATTGTGTCTTCCTTTCCCCTTTAGCCAGCTGTCCCCAGACTTCACTGTCCTTGAGAATCACCTGAGGATCTTCTCCAGCTGCAGACTCTGACCAGTAGGGCTGGGATGGGGCTTAGGAATCTGCATTCCTAACAAGCTGCTAGAGTAGGTTCTGGAGACAGTTAATGGTTAATCAGGGGCAAGGATGATGACCAAACAGATGAGGTAGCTACAGCCCACTACTATTCTTGTCTCTTCTTTATTGTTGTTATTATTATTATTATTATTATTATTATTATTTTCTAGTAACAATCTTTCCCCCTAGCCACAGCAATGGTCAAATGGCTCAGTCTGGGACAATCAGAATCCTGCCCAGAAATGATATAAGGACAATGTGGGAGAGAGGATGTGAGGGTTAGTGCGAAGCAGGCCCCCCCTTTCCCTGAGGTTATTAAACTGGCGTGACATCGTCTTGGGGATGCCAGGAGCCATCGTCCTTGACACATGCAAGAAACCTATCATCTGCAGCAAGAGGGAGTGAGTTGAACCACAGAGCAAAGTCAAAGATGACACCATTTAAACTCCTAGGTCCAGTCATACCTGATGCTAGACCACTTTAGTGTTTCCAGTTATGTGAACCAATAAATTTGCTTTTTTGCTCGAATTGAGCTAATCCCTGTCACTCACACATCAAACTTATATAGTGAATAAGACAACTTGGGATCAAACACAAGGTATATAGTGATGCTTCAGGGGGTAACTCTAAAAGTCAGTTCCTGAAATGTTTGAGCAATGGAATAATTGCTTAGCTGTTCCTGGTACCACTGGGAGATGGATAGAACTCACTTGGAATGTTTTTAAATGATCTTATAGCTAACTTCATAGTAATGTCTCTTGTGAGTCCAAAGTTCTCTGGGATAAGGGTAAGCCATGTATTTAAACCATCTCGGTGCCCAGAAGGCAGAGATCAGGGTAGAACAGGACAGTGAGGTGAAGCCACAAAGAAGTGGTAGAATATGGAACCCTAAGGGTCTGACCTCCAAGGACAAATAATGCCATAAAAAAGGGACTTGAGATCCTTTAATAGGCAATGTTTGGATTATACCTTCCATGACGGTGCTAACACATCGTACAGACACTCCACATGTACAGCTATTTCTTCCCCAATATAGTTATGTAGGTAAGCTTAGTTAACACAGGATCTTGACTCAAGTTCAGGTTCACAAATGGCCTCCTTTCCACTTCTAGCCCTTGATGTCATCTCTATCAAAATAGATGGAGACTGTGCAGATGTGAGTTGCTGGGAGATGAGCAAATCTCTGGAGGGGGAAGAGGGAATAGGAGGTTCCTGCCTTTCCCTGCTGACTTTTCTATTTCAGGTAATGGCAGCCCTGCCTGTCTGAGCACCCAGGTTCAAACCTCAGAGCCTCTCGACTCTTCTTCCCCCTTTTCATCTCTTTCCTCATTTCTTCCAGGAGGCTGATCTGTCCCAACGCTAACTCTGTTTTCCGTTCCTTTCTCCCCATTCTCTCTCTCTGCCACGGCTATTTCCACCCCAATCGCTGTGGCCATGACCTTGCTGTTCTTCTCCTCAAACCTGCCTTTCACCGTCTTGCCAGATCCAGTCAGAAATTTCAGGGACTTCTTGTTGACTCACCCCCATGGCACACTGGAGTTTCCAAAGATGCCACAACTGTAACTACCATTCCAGGCGATCTTTCTCATGAAGAGATTTTGACTTTCCTGCCATCGAGAGGTGGAGTCTCTGCTTCCTCCTCTTAAACCTGGAGGGGCTTCAGACGCAGCAGAAGTGACGTTATGGGACTCCCAAGCTAAGGCCTAAAACGTGTTATAGTTTTTGCGTGGTTCTCTTGAGAAACTTGCCATCAGACCCTTTAGTTGGCCACTCTACTGCGAGGAAGCCCATGCCATGTGGAGATGCCACGTGGAGGTATTCCTAGTATGGAGACCTCACTGACAGCTGGCAATGTGAGTGGACCTCCAGATTTCTTCCCCCAGCCAGCGGAAGAAATTTCTTCCCCCAGTCACCTCTGCCTCTGCGTTCTCCCAGTCGAGGCCACAGACATCATGAACTGTGCTCCTTTTGAATTTCTCACCCACAGAATCTGCAAGCATAGGAAAAATGGTTGTGTTAAGCTGCTGCGTTTTGGAGTTATTTGTTACACAGCCAAGAGATAGCGGATACAGTAAAACCCTGGTTTGTGAGCATAATTCGTTCCGGAAACATGCTTGTAATCCAAAGCACTTGTATATCAAAGCGAATTTCAAGAACCATTGGTTCCGTTGTGATCATGTGACGTTCAGCATCACGTACGACTCATATTGCAAGACAAGCTCATTTATCAAGTTATAATTTATTAGAAATGTTTGCTTGCTTGTGGAAGACTCACAGAACTAGTTACTTGCAATCCAAGGTTTTACTATATTGTATTTTAAAATTCCTTGATTTTTGCACAAAACGCGTATCAATCTGGCCCCTAGCCTGCAAGAAGCTACGTACAAAAGGGGTGAGGTTTCAGGACCTGTCAGAGGGGAAGAGGGGAGCTGGTCTGATAAGGGTAATCTGGGCACCCTTAGGCATTTTTTCATTACTTACCATGTCCAAGTGCATCACAGCCTTTATCCTACCCAAACCTTCACCACCATGGCCATGAGCTAGACATTAATTTTCTTCTCGAAGAGATGCAAGTATTGAAGCCCAGAGTGGAGACTTAAGCCTCCCAAGCCCTCCTGGATATGGAAGTGGCAAAATAGGAACCCAAACCCTTGCATCCGGGCCCTTGCAAGCCTCGCACACCCTGAGAGCTGCACCTAAGAAAGAACACAGATGGGCACTTGGCACAACGTTCCTGGGTTCTCACCTTTCCTAGGACATTACTGGTAACTTCTCTCCTTGCAGCAAAGAAAAACAAAGCAGCCTGGCTTGGCCAGAGAAAGCCCCAGGCAACAATGTCGAACAAGCCAGGAGTAATTTGTTTCTATTCTTTTCCATGTGACTGCCGGAGGTTATCCTGTTTTTTATTAGCCCAAACTTCCCCCTTTCAAAAGATAATTCTTTGAAATCTTCTGGGAAATTAACATGGCTCAATCTGGCTCTGGGCTGGCCACCACATGCTCTCAGAATTAAGAGCACCTGAAATTTTTAACCCCTTGCACTCACATGCACACGCACATGCACGCAGAACTGAATGTGTGTCTACATTGTGCTAGCGCTGTGAGGACACAACCCACAGTGAACCAGCCGTTATGTTCAGCTTTATCCTAGAAAAGAAAAAAAACTGATTTAGATTCCTTCCAATTCAAGTGTTCTACACAATGTACAGATTTAGGTATAATTCAAACTAACCAGAAATGTTTTATTTAAGAAATATCAGGAACCAGGGGCACCTGGGGGGGCTCAGTAAGTTAAGTGTCTGACTCTTGATTTTGGCTCAGGTCATGATCTCACGGTTTGTGAGTTCAAGCCCCACGTCAAGCGCTGTGCTGACAGTGCAGAGCCTGCTTGGGATTCTCTCTACCCCCCTTTCTCCGCCCCTCACCTGCTCACTCTCTCTGTCTCTCTCTTAAAATAAATAAACATAAAAAATTAATTAATTAATTAATTAAACCCAAAATAAGAACTCCATATATGAGATCAGTTCTGTGGTGAACACTGTAAATGGATGTACAATTGTAAGGGAACACAGAAAAATACACCCAGAACACATAGATGGTTTTTATACATATATAACAATGCAGCAAAGAGATAAAGGGACTAGGTTAAGAAAACTCCTAAATTCATTGAACAAGATTTCAAAAATAAGTGAATATTGGAAATAGCAGAGAAGTAATATTTGTAATGCTGATAATTCAATATTTCCCATAACTGAAGAAAGACATGAAATCTTAGAGAAAAGTGTTCTCCAACTCCCTAGTATAAATACACATCAAGATTCAACATAGTGAAACTACAGAACTACACAGACAAAGAGAAGATCTTAAAAGACACAAGAGAAATGTGACAAATTATTTATAAATGAGTGGCAATTAGACACTCAGCAAATTTCATATCAACCCCAGTAAAGGTCAGAAGACAATGAAGGTGGGTGCCTGGGTGGTTCAGTCAAAGTGTTGAACTCTTGATCTCAGCTCAGGGCTTGATTTCAAGGTCATGAGTTCAGGCTCTGCATTGGCATGAAGGCTACTTAAATAAATAAATAAATAAATAAATAAATAAAAGCACAATGAAGGAATATCTTCAAAGTGCTAAAAAAAAATTAAACATCAACTTAGAATCTTACATGAGCTGAGCTACCCTTTAACAGTGAAAGTGATATAAAGATATTTTCAGATATGCAAAGATTACACTCCCACAAACTCCCACTGTAAGATGTTCCTTAGAAAGAAAAAAAAAATGACACCCAAAGACAAACTGTGGTATACACCCATGGCAAGAAAAGGTGAGTATGGAAATTGATCGAATATCAATTGTCATTAACAAGGAAGAGTTTAAAAATACAAATAAATCTAATTTTTATTGAAAAGGAAAGATAAAGGTGTTTACAATTCTAGCAAAAAAGAAGGTAAATGTAATTGTGATCCAGGGACATGTGAAGAATTTCAAGCCACCAGAGGAATAAAGTTGGGGGAGAGGGAGAAGAGGCAGTTAGCTTCCCAATAGGAATCAGGGGGAAAATGCTGCCAAAAGATACTTAAAGAAAAATATTAGAAAAAAAAGTCACAATATATTACAAAAGTGAAATCTGATTAAACTCAACCAAAAACAAAGATCATCAGGTTGGAATTTTTTTAGCCATGTATATAAAAGGTTCAATTGATCAGGAAGCTATAACAATCTTAAATCTGCATGTAGCTTATAACATAATCCAGAAATATACAAAGCAAAAATGGACGTAACTAAAGGAAAAACAATTAAATCCAAAATCATAAACAGAGAGATATTAACACAAACCCCTGGTTTGTGAGTTCAAGCCTCAGGTTGGGCTCTGCCCTGACAGCTCGGAGTCTGCTTGGGATTCTCTCTCTCTCCCTGCCCATCTCCCGCTCTCTCTCCCTCAAACATAAATAAATAAACATTTAACAAAAGCTTATATCAGGAAAGAAGAAAGGCACGTTTCTTAAGAAGTTCAGAAAAGCGTAGAAAGGCAAATTAAACCCAAAGAAAGTGAAAAGAAAAAAAAATAAAACTATCAGAAAAGAAGTTAATAAAATAGAAAGCAAATGTGTAACAGAGAATCAGTAAGACCAGAAGTTGGTTATTTAAAAACTAATAAAGTTAATAAATCCATGGTAATACTAATCAAGAAAAAAGAGAAAAGTAAAAATATCAGGAGTGAAGGCTGAGACATGACTATATGTCCTTGCATATTTACAAGTTAATAGGTTAACGTCATGGGCAACTTTATGACGACTAATTAGAAAAGGTGTTAAATGACAGTTTTTAAAAACATTTACCAAATGGATACAAAGAGAGAGAAAATCTAGTCTTCTATCTATTACACTGATTCCCGAATTAGAAACCTTCCCACACCTTCAGAGGTGAATTCTTCACATTTAATGAAGAAATAGTACCAACTGTTCACAACTCTTGCAGAGAATGGAACAAAACAAAATACTTCCCGACTTTTTAAGACAGGGTAAAGGTCATTCCCCAGAAGAAAATGATAGGGCCAAGCTTTCACATAAACACTTTTTTAAAAGCCAATCAAATCCAGTGACATAATGGGGATAAAATGTCATGTTATAGTCAAATTTATTTTAAGAATGCAAGGTTGGCTTAACATTCCCACATTGGACAGTGATAGATCAACGTTTCGTTTCCTGACTTGTTATCGAACCCTGGTTATATAAGAGAATGTCTTTGTTCTTAGTAAGTAAACACTGACATATTTAGGGATAAAAGGATCTAATATGTCCAATCTAATCCAAAATATTTCAGGAAAAATAAAGTGCACATATACGTGTTTATAAAAAGAATGATAAAGCAAATGAAACAAAACGTAAGCCAACTGGTAAATGTGGGTAGAGGGTTACGAGAGTTTCTTGTACAAATCAATTTTTACATAAGCCCTAAGTTACATCAGAATTAAAAGTTACCAGAAACTCGGTGTAATTCACCTGTAAACAGAATAAAGGAGAAAAAAAATCATACAATCCATTTTAATAAGTGCTGAAAATAATTTGATAAAATTCAACATCCATTCGTGATAAAAACTCTTGACAACCTTGCAGTAGAAGCACATGGCTTTAAACTGATAAAGGTTATCTACCAAAAAGCCTGCAGGAGGTATCATATAATGTTGAAACTTTTCATCCACGGTCAACAATGAGAGAAAGATGCTGCTGTCTAGACTTATTTCGGCAGAACTTCCAGCAAAAAACAAGCCTACCCTAGGGAAATGAGAGAAAAGTCTGATCATACAGGCTGCTCATTTCCCAAAAGGAAAAGGCCCATCCTTTTTGGACCTTTGTTTAGCTACATGCTAAAACAAGTTGGTCTCTGCTTATTCGCATGGGCCATTCCATCTCGTCTCTCCCAGGATAAAGCTGGTGAAGGAGCAGAGTGTGTTTTAGGGAAAATCCTTCCTCATGGAAACCAAGACCAAAGACCAAGTTTCCCAATGTTCAAGACCCTTTGAAGAAAGTTAGAGAACAGCATGAAAAGGCATAAAAGCAATCTGGGATAAATGGAGAATTAGACCACACTCATGGACGAGATGATGATAGATGATAAACATGTCAATTTCCCACAAATCCTCCCCAGCTCTCTCTATCTCGTGGGTTTAGATAAAACTTGATACGGACCCAAAAAATGTGTATGGGAGAATAAAAGACCCAGAAGAGCTAAAGCCAATTTCGAACACAAGGAAGACAAAGAAAAAGAAAGGCAACAGGCCTCTCAAATATTATAAACGTGCGTTAACTTTCTGTACCTAAGAGAATATGGTATCGGCACAGGAATAAACAAACAAAAAAGGAACAGATAGAGGTTGAGAAGCAGACCCAGGCATATCTGTAAATTTGACATATGACACAAATAGCATTTTGAGTCTGTGGGGAAAAAATAAACTATTTAGTGAATAGTACCTAGGTAATAAGTTATCTCGTGTGGAAAAACAAAATAAAAGTAGATCCTTAATATACATCCAAAACAAAAGTGATTGTGTTTGGATTAACTACCTAAATGAAAAAAATATATCAAAACTTAAAACTTTTAGAAGAAAATAGAAGGGAATATTTTTGCCTTTTCTGAGTAAGGAAGAAGTTTTAAACTGGGCACCAAAGGAACACGTTGTAAAGATAAAGACTGATATATTTGACTATCCTGTTGTCAATAACTTTTAGCAAAAAAGACAGCTTGAGGGGCGCCTGGGTGGTGCAGTGGGTTAGGCGTCTGACTTCGGCTCAGGTCATGATCTTACAGTTTGTGGGTTTGAGCCCCGCATAGGGCTCTGTGCTGACAGCTCAGAGCCTGGAGCCTGCTTCAGATTCTGTGTCTTCCTCTCTCTCTGCCCCTCCCCTGCTTATGTTCTGTCTCTCAATAATAAATAAAATTTTTTTTTAAAGACAGCTTGAGCAAAATTAAAAGACAATTAAAAGAGAAGATATTTCTAATGTGTGTAAAGGACAAAGGATGAGAATCCAGAATATATGAAGAGGTCTTACAGATCAGTAAGAAAAACAAACAATCTAGTACTGAAAAAATGGGCAAGGGATGGGCCTTTCACAAGAGAGTACCCAGTGGCTAATAATTGGGAAATTGCACATTAAATCACCACTGAAACACCATTTCCCACCAAAGCGATGGGCAGACAGAGGACGGCTGATACTACCAAGGGCTGGTGAAGGTGGAGAAGAGAGACAGTCCCTGTCACATGCCACAGGTGGAGGGCACATTGGTACAGGCCCTTCAAAGAACATGGCTGGTGCGTTAGAGACACCGTCTCACCTGAGAATTCCACCCTTAGAGATATACTGTATGTAACGGCAGGGAACACCAGAGACAGCTGAGATCCATCAATGAGATCACGAATAAATAAGCCGTAGTACCAGAGAATACTATATAGGAATTGTAATGAATAAACTAGAGCTACATATATTAACACAGAGAACCCTCAAAAACATCATGTCCAATTTTGAAAATGAAGAAAAACACGTTACCAGGTGATATACACAGTGTGCTGACATGTAGACAGAGCTTACAACATGGAGACAGATATTATATATCATTATGGGTAGAAATAACATTAAAACATTCACAGAAGTGATAAACAACAAATTCAGAACAGTATTCTCTCTGGGCCAGCAGAAACAGAATGCAAAAGAACCCATAGAGGGCTTTACCTGTTTTTAATTTTTCTTTTTTAAAAAAAAAAAAAAGGTGACCGGAAACAAACAGGGTCAATGTTAAGGTTTGGTAAGTCTCTGTGTAAGCCCATATATCCTTCTCTATGCCTTTCTGACTCTTGAAATACCTCGTAAGAGAAAAGTAAAATTTAATTCCTTTAAGTCTGTGTTGCAATCATAAGCATTTTCATCAAATCTGCCTATTCTCACAAATACACAAAAATCTCACCTGCTATACAGTCATTGTTTTTCCAAAAATAAAAACTGTATCAGTAAAATTTTTTTTAAAAGGAACAACCTAGCATGCACTTTCAAAGGTCAGCAGCAAAAGGACAAACAATCCAGTCAAAGAATGGGAAAAAAAAGACGAGAACGGACATTTCACAGGTGAGAATATACAGAGGGCCCGTGAGCACGTGAAGGGATGTTCAGCAGCGTTAGGGAAACACGGTCTGGAGCAGCTGGATTGCACCCGCGAGGGCTGCTAAGGTAAGACAGTGACAGCCGACAGGCCCACGAGACTCTCATCTACTGCCCGTGGCACCCACTCCTGCTCTCCACCTGCTGTGCTGCCGTCCTGTGGCTTGTGCCACTAACCTGTCGTGGTTTTATGCATTCCCCTGACGGCTAGTGAGGCTCAGCGTCCTCTACGTGACTTTTGTCCCCTGCAAAAAGTCTTTTGTCCATTTTCATACTGGGGTATCCTGTTGGATCATCTGTTTCTCCTTGGGTTGTAAGAATTTTTGTTTGTTTTTAATAAATGCTGAAAGAGTCCCCATCATCTCCCACTCTGTGTGTTGCCTGTTTGCTCCTATTTAAAATGAAGAAGCTCCGGGACGTCCATCTGGGCGACTCAGTCGGTTGAGCATCAGATTCTTGATTTCAGCTTAGGTCATAATCTCACGGTTCGTGAGTTTGAGACCCGGGTTGGGCTCTGAACTGAGCGTATAGCCTGCTTGGGATTCTCTCTCCCTTTCCCTCTGCCCCTCCCCCTTTATTTAAATTTTTATTTAAATAATTATTTTTTTAAAGCGAAGAAGCTCGTACATGCACAGAATACCTCTGGAAGGGTCCTCGGGCTGCTTCTGAGGGAGAAAGGAAAGCACGAAGAGAAAGCCCAGATGGCAGATAGCCTTTTCTCCATATTTGTGTGCACTCCTTTCTTTCTTTCTTTTTTTTTAATTATCATTGTTTGCACGTATTTAATTTTTTTATTTTTTTAAATGTTTTATTTATTTAATTTTGAGAGAAAGAGAAAGAAAGAGTACATAAGCTGGGGTAGAGAGACAGAGGGAAACAGAGAGTCCGAAGCAGCCTCTAGGCTCCCAACAGTCAGTGCACGGCCAGTCACAGGGCTCGAACTCACGAACCACTAGATCATAACCTGAGCCGAAGTCAGATGCTTAACCAACTGAGCCACCCAGGCACCCTTTTCTGTTCCTTTGTTTAAAGGTTTTAAACAACAAACATTTACCATTTCACAATCTGCAGGCCCGGAATCTGGGCACGACTTAGCTGGGCTCCTGAGAATCACGGTGTCTCAGCAGGCTGCGGCCACCAGTGGGCCTGGGCTGGGGTCAATCTCAAGGTTACCTGCAGGGGGGTCCGGCTCCAGGCTTCCTCGCCGCCTCTTCGCAGGACTGGTGGGCTGGATTCCGGTCCTTGCTGGCTGTTGGCCGGAAACTGATTCCTTGCTCTGAGGGCCTTTCCCCAGGGCAGGTAGAGACCTGGACTGTAACGCGGGACTGACTTCCTTCAGAGCAAGTGACCACACGAAGGTGTGCCAGGGTGGATGCTGCATCTTCTGTCCTTCATCTTGGAAGTGAAATCCCATTGCCTCTGCCACAGGAGGTGGTGAGCATTGGGGGCCGACCGTGACCGTTGTAGGAATTGGCGAGGCCCGGAGGCGATAGTAAGTTTGATAAGGTTATCCAAGGGGCAGCGAAGAGGCTGGGTGGCAGGCCCGATGGCCTGACTCATTGCTGCTTTGCTGTGCTGCCTCACAGTTAGAAGGTGGTGTGGACGGACTCCTTGACCCGGAGGAGGGGACGGGCGTGTGGTGTTCACTGAGAGGAACAGCTGGGGCAGACGTCCTCACCTCTTCCTTTGGGGTAGCCCCACGGGAAAGCTAGGATCGGCCTCGTCACAGTGGGCTCTTTGATGCCTTTCCTTGGTCTTAAAATTTAAAATACGTGCAGGGGCGTCTGGGTGGTTCAGCCTGACTTCGGCTCAGGTCATGATCTCATGACTCGTGGGTTCGAGACCCGCATCAGGCTCTGTGCTGACAGCTTGGAACCTGGAGTTGCTTCAGATTCTGTGTCTCCCTCGCTTTCTGCCCCTCCCCTGCTCATCCTCTCTCTCTCTCTCTCTCAAAAATAAACACACACATAAAAAGAAGAAGAAGAAGAAGAAGAAGAAGAAGAAGAAGAAGGAGGAGGAAGAGGAGGAGGAGGGGGAGGAGAAAGGGTGTTTGGTAAGTTTCACTGCTCACATGGCAAATGGTTGATAATTACCCTCCTTACGGGAAGATTTTTGCATTTAGATAATCTCTCTGAGGGGCGCCTGGGTGGCTCAGTCGGTTATGCATCCGACTTCAGTTCACGATCTCGCAATCTGTGAGTTCGAGCCCCTTGTCGGTTTCTGTGCTGACAGCTCAGAGCCTGGAGCCTGCTTCAGATTCTGTGTCTCCCTCTCTCTCTGCCCCACACCCGCTCATGCTCAGTATCCCTCTCTCTTTCTCTCAAAAATAAATAAATGTTTACAAAAAAAAAAAAAAAAAGAAACAGAAAGACTGGCAACATCTCTCCTGAAAAATTGATCAGTCGCCTGTCTGAGGCAAGAGACCAGACGGAACCTCCCAGTGTGGGATCCCATGAAGTTTTCAAGATGTTATAGCACATCCCTGATTTTAAACAAAATCATCAAGGACATTGGTGATTTGCAGCATTTGATTATCTGGTTAATTGGAAGAAACTTCCTTCATAGAATCTTGGAGTTTAAATGTACCCCATAGAGGAGGAATCTGAAGGTGGGAATAGCGAACTTGCTTCTGAAAGTTCAGAAGCTTTTTTATGGCGAATGCAAGCACAGCACCCGTCACACAGTAGAAGCTCAGTAAATAATTGTGGAAAGAAGAAGGGAGGAGGAACAGGTGGCAGAGAGGAAGGAGTTGGGGCTCTCCGTCCTCACCGCTTCCAATGTCAGGAACTCCCTGAGGTCACGCCCATGGTGCCCGGAAAGCTTGGATTTGGAAGTCAGGAGACTCGGTTGTGTGACGTGGGGCAGCCCCTTGACCTCGAACCTCACACCTTACCCCTCACCTGCTCAGATGGGAAATAGAAAAAAATACTTCCCATGTCACAGAATCGCAGTGAGACTCAAACAAGATCACATATGGAACCCACACTCTGAAAGTGTTGTCCACTGGGCCGACTTAGAAAACAGAGTATAAAATAAAGCATCTCCCAACTGAACACATGGGAAAAGGCCGCTGTTGGGAAAGCTGGTTGTTTGGGTAAGGAGAATCCATATGGATCCTTATCTCACATGATTTACTGACACAAATTTTAGATGAACTGAAAAATCAAGTGTAAATTGGGACACCTGGATGGCTCAGTTGGTTTGAGCGTCCAACTCTTGATTTCGGCTCAGGTCATAGTCTCACGGTTCATGGGATCGAGCCCACGTCAGGCTCTGTGTGGAGCCTGCCTGGGATTCTCTCTCTGCCTCTCTCTCTGCCCCTCCTCCACTCCCTCTCTCAAAATAAATAAATAAACTTAAAAAAAAACAAGTGTAAATTGTAGAACATGTATACATACTGTCATGCAATTAAAAAGAATAAGGAAAAGTTGTGTTCACCGGCATGGAAAGATCTCTAGGAGCTAGTGTTAGGAGAAGAAAACCAAGCTGCAGAATGGTATTGTATACATATGTACGTGTATGCATTTTACTTATGTAAAAATAAATGCCAACATACACGTGCATACACACATATGCTGCAAATTTAGAGAACGTCTGAAGAATTCACACATCAATTGTTAACAGTAGCTGCCTCTGGAGAAGGTAAGGGAATTGGGTGCGAATGTGGCATTTAAATTTTCATGGAAAAAAAAATATATACGCACAGACATATATGCTAGTTGAATGTTTTAAATGTGTAGGTATTAATTTAAAACTTTAAAAACAAAAAGTAATATTTCAAAAGTTAAATGTAAAGAATAAAACCATTAAAAATTATGCATGAATAGAATACCTGGCCTTGTCAGGAAAAAAAGAAACAACTCTGAAAGCACAAAAACCACGTAGAAAAGTCATGACTGAAAGTATTTCTAGAATTCACTACATTAAATGTTCTGTGTGTCCAAAACAAAAAAAGTAAAGGGTAAATTAAAAGCTGGATGATAATTTAGCATCAAATAGGGATAGGAATTAATCCTTTCTATTCTAAAATGCCCACAACTGATTAAAGATTTAAAAAATAAGATTCACCACCCCACCCCCACCCGAAGAGCCACCGACCCTCGAAACACTCAGCCCCAAGCTCTTTGGCATGAAATATACATTTGAAATTGTCGTCTCATGTCCTTATTTTACAGACACTGATACAGTCGCGGTGAGTCGCACAGTCAACGTGAACATGTTGCGGTGTGCCAAGCCACAGCCCATCCCCAGGCCACAGTGTTGCTGTCACCGTCACCGCTTGTTATGAGGAAGGGTGAGATCAGCCACTTACCACCACCACCCCACCTACCCCATCCCTTCCTTTGGTGAAATTCTAGAACGGTCCGCTTCCCTGGGTCTTGCCAGACCCAAACTCCCTCAATCTCTGCTCTTTAGATTCCTCTCTGAAGGTGAACTGAGGTCCACAAGAGGAAAGTCCAGATGCAAGGTGGTCTACAGAGTCTTCCCCACCCTCACCCCCAGGGTGGCCTCTGGGTCAGCGGGAAACCCCAGTCCTCACTACAGACAGAGCCCGTCATAGTTTTAGCTGCAGATGATTTCACTACCCCCTCGGGCCTCCCCACGGAGAACACTCTGGCTGCTCTCTCTTCCTCTAACTGGACGGGGCTCTGAGGATTGTCTGGGCCTAGCCCCAGGACGAAACTGGAACTGAGAGCCCAGAACCCATTTCTCCAAAGTCACGTGGCCCGGGCCGCATGTCCCAGACCAACCAAACAGCAGCTCATCAGCCTAAAGACCCCTGTTGGTCAGAGAATGGCTCCATTTGCCACAAATTTTGAGAAAGAAAATGTCTTTGAGGTTCCAGATGGTGCTTTTCATTTCTGTCAGTGATTTTCCTATGCCCCCTCAGAGTGGAAGATGGGAACTCGTGAAGAACTAACAGCCCTATCTCTAGATAGTCCCTCCCATAGCCCAGCACCCCCAGGGCACTCATGGCAGCCCCGGGGCTCTGGCCTCCCAGGGTGTGGGGAAGGCACCACCACCACCACCATGACCGACCATCTCTCCTGAAGCATTCGGACAGAATAAAGCAAAATCCAACCTGGGGGTCAAGTCAGTGTGGGACAGGAATAGACAGTTATTCTTAACGAGAACATTAGATAAAAATTTGCAATGAAGAGTTCTTGTCATCGTTGGGGCGCCTGGGCGGATCAGTCAGTTAAGGTCCAAATCTTGATTTCGGCTCTGGTCACGCTCTCACGGTTCATGAGTTCGAGCCCCGCGTCGGGCTCTGCGCTGACAGTGTGGAGCCTGCTTGGGATTCTCTCTCTCTCCCTCTCTCTCTGCCCCTCACACTGTCTCTCCCTCAAAATAAATAAACTTTAAAAAAAAAAGCTCTTGTCGTCTCATCAAATACTCACTTCACACTCAATAGCCACGTACTGAGCAATGGGGCGTGTGCAGGCGCTAAGCGCGTACAGATTGTTAACATGGCCTCCTTGCCCTGGGACAGGTGATAATTCCTAGGAATTAAGCATTCAGTGCGGTACAGGGGAAACCGCTGCTTGTGGGTAAGACTCGAGCACGTTGTTTAATCTTCCTGGGTATGTATCTATAAAATTGGCATAATCATAAAAATCTCCCAGGATCTTCTGAGGATTAAGTGAGATAACACAGCACAGCGCCAGGCATGACAGTCTCAGGCACGCGTTGGACAAAGAAGGCATGAGATTCCGTCTCCATTGCTCGCCCCTCGGTTTCCTCGTCTCTAAGGTCTGTTACCTTCCCCTGCCGGTGTCACAGGCAGAAGAGGTGTGACATGAAAACACAAGAGCACCACACAAATAAATCGTCTTAGGACGGCTGAGCCCCCGACTGAAAAAGATTAAGACTTCTATTGACTCAGGTAGGTGGAGACAACTGAATGCCAACATATTCTGAAACGCTGAGTAACACTCCTCTGCAAAGGTCTGGACTGTGCCAAAGAAGACTGAGTCAGAGACCAAGTCTTCTATCACACTTCAGCCCGAGGGCCCAGGGCGGTTGCCCTCCCGTCTGGTTTTGTAAAGACAGTTCTTCTTATTTTATTTTTTTTTTAATTTTGAGAAGGGGGGCAGGGGCAGAGGGAGAGGGAGAGAGAGAGAATCCCAAGCAGGCTTCATGCCCAGCACAGAGCCCAACATGGGGCTCAGTCCCAACATAGTGAGATCACAACCTGAGCCAGAATCAAGAGTCGGACACTCGACCGAATGAGCCACCAAGGCTTCCCCGTAAGGACAGTTCTACGAGAGTCAGCCATGCTCACTCTTCTGCGTGTCCCCTATGGCAGCTTTCATGGGAGAACCACAAAACGGGGTTGTCATGGACACAATATGGCCCACAAAGCCTAAAACATCCCCTATCTGGACTTTTACAGAAAAATAATTTGTCAACCTATGCTCCATTGAATAACTTCTTTCCCTCTGTCACAAACACCCATTGGTAGGAGTTACACTGTGGCCCTAGAGCCGTTACAACTGAGACTGAAATAATCCTGAAGGTTGGAAATAAGAGGCCTCCCTTTGGATTGTGTCTGGCTTATTACTGCTCAGCCCTGACGGAAATTGTAGATCAAAATAGGGCTTCCAGATCAATCTGACGGTTTTAAAATGTGGGGAGGCAAAGGGAAGGGGGCCAGGGCCATCCTGAGGGTTCCAGTCCCTGGCTGGCCACCAGTTTGGTGTATGACGGGGGCAATCGCTTCCCATCCCTCGAGCAGTGACTCCACTTGCAAATAAGGTAACATTCACTGGACACCCGGAGAACTCCTTCTACAGGGAACCCACCCACCTGGACGTGGGCATTTGGGGCGAGATCACGTCTAAGATGCCTTTCCACCTTTCGGCTCTAGTTAAAATGTTCAGTGGTAACTGAGGTCTTGGAGACGGCCCCGTGTGGAGCACTGAGTGTGGAGCACTCGGGGCATCCTCACTTCTGCCATGTTTCCGTGACATTCACCATCGTGCTAACTCATCATACCTCCTTCCTTCCAAACAGAAGCCTCATTAGTGTAGGTCCCTCACCAGAGGGAAAGGAGGCGCTGGACGGCTCCACACGGGCCCTTCCACTTGGGTTACATAACTGGAGAAGGGCCGTGCAGATGGGCCTTGAGGATCATGCCGTTTCCCACTGGTGTGAGCATGAGTTTTCCACCCTGAACCCTCACCAGCAGACACAGCAAGGGAGGCTTTCTCTCTAGAGCAACTAGCCCATGTGGCAAAAGGACCTTAAAAGGTGCTGCCAACAGTCTCGAGATAATTGGGACCTGGCAGCAAGTAAGTCCTGTGGAATCAAGACCACTTTTCGTTATCCCAGAGCCCCAGAGCGAGGACCGCCTTCCAGAAGCTCAGAATCCAAGCCTGCCGATCCCGCCTGCGGAGAGCCCGTCATCCTGGACTACGTGCCCCTCGCTCCTCTCCCGTAAGACCCATTCGGGGCAGGGACCCCGGCTGGCGACACGGAGCCTCGCGGACCGTGGGCACATAACACCCAGATGAGACCGGCAGCTGATGGCTTGGCATTCGGGTCAGTGGCTGCCGGGCACAGCTCTCCCCCCCGCCTGATTTCTATCTGGAAGCATCCCAGCCCAAACATGGGACAAAAGTTCCCTCTGACAAGCCCATTCCGGGTTCCAAAGTATGTTTTTATGTTTGTTGGCAAATAGAACTGTCACCAGCAACAATAACAACACTGTTTCCCTTCGACTGAAGCTACTTCATTTCTTCCCATTTGTTCCAGGGCTGGCGCTGGACAGATGAATAATGTAGGCTCGGCGGCTGGCCCAAGTCCTGACCTCGTGCCTCGAAAAGCAAACACAATGGTGAAAATGGAGAGACTTGTTTGTTTGAACTCTCTCCCTGCCTGACTTAAAAGAGAAAAAGAAAAGAAAGAAAAGGGAAAACAAACCTCCCACCACCTCATTTCATCAACGTGGACACTGAAGTTTTATTGTTTTGTTTTGTTTTTCTTTTTTTGTTTTCGTTTCTCACGTTGTGAAGCGAGGAACGACAGCCCCCTACTGGCGCGAGGAATGGAGCCCTCGGTGGTCGGGGCGACCCTGCCATCTCGTGGCCGCGGGAGGGATGTGCACCCGCGGGGAAACTCCAACCTCTGAGCATCGTGGAACACAGGTTGTTTGGAGGATTCTCCGAAGTGTGCGGGGAGGGGTTTCAGTGAAGACATCTCAGAGAAATGGAGTGGAGTCTTTGGAGGGAAACAGAGGCGGATTTGGAGTCAGGATGTCGGTTCTCTATCTCAATGCCGGGCAACTCCCGGTGACGTCACGCTTGAGCAGATGATCTTGTTCTTTAATTTTTTTTTTTTAATGTTTATTTATTTTTGACAGAGAGAGAGAGAGAGACAGAGCATGAGCAGGGGAGGGGCAGAGAGAGAGAGGGAGACACAGAATCGGAAGCAGGCTCCGGGCCGAGCCGTCAGCACAGAGCCCGACGTGGGGTTCGAACTCACGGACCGCGAGATCACGACCTGAAGCCCAAGTTGGACGCTCAACGGACTGGGCCCCCCAGGCGCCCCGATCTTGTTCTTATGAACCTGTTTCCTCATCTGTAAAATGGACATCATAATACACGTTTGATTCTTAGAGTTTTATGAAGCTTAAGTAAGATGATGCGTGTAGAGTGACTCGTAAACTTTATTACACGAATACACATAAATATATTAAAAATCCCTGAAGACATGGATTCTGGCATCACACTTGGTAAAACTTTTTCAGAGACCCCGAAGCTGTTTGCCTGCCTAACCCTGTAAGGATAAAGTCCTAGCTTTAGGATGAGAAGAGTAAAGGGCTTCACTCTGCCTCATGCTTTCCTAAATGCACACACTGTCAAATTCTCTGAAGTAAATCCAGGTTGTCTGACCTTTCTTCGTAGGGCCGGTGAGCGGACGATGAGGAATGTCGATGAGGCTTTGGAGGTTAAGCTTTGCTTACAAAGTGCCCATTAGCGTTGAGGCTTGGGTACTTGGCCATCTCGTCTCCTCTTAAAAGCCCGAGCCAGACACAACAGCTACACAAGCACTCTTACGATGTCTAAGCCGCATCGTGCAGACACAAGATGACTCATCAAACACAAGAGGGCTTTGGCCACTGCTTCTGTGCAGTCGTTTGGAGGAAACCAAGAACTTCTGGGGTCTAGCTCCGGACTTGGTGAACAAAGCCACGTGTGTGGTCCTCACCTGGCACTAAGTTGCATTCCTGCCTGGGTTAGCAGGCCAGCCAGTGCTTGGTCGACTGATCACATCTCCAGGGCAAAACCCGTTTGAGCCTGGAGGTCTCCGACTCAGGGCTGGCCCTTTCAGGGCCCTCCAGTTATGGCTTATCCCTCGTCTCACTGACAGGAGGCAGGCTTAGGGTACATTTGGCGGCAGGATAGATAGTTTTGCAAGGAGAAAATAGCACACCAGCCAAGGGACAGCAAATCCTTGGGCAAGCGGTGAAGAACTATGACTCAGATTTCCAGGCCGTCTGCCCCCCAGGCTAGGCTCTGTTACCTCCTTGCTCACCTGTTTCCAAGCTGGGTTCACCCAGGCCAGGAAGCCACCTTTAGAATCGTGAATGTCGCCGGTGAGCCTGTTTTGTAGCTGGAGAAGGACACAGAAGAGGGAAACAGGCTGTGTCTCTGGGAAGGTCCTGTGTCAGATCTGGGGCTGGTGGGGGAGGGGTGGAAGGCAAGGTCGTGCCCTGCCCTGCAGAAAGAGTGTGTCCCTCCAACCCCTCGGAGACGACATGCCACAACTCCAAAACCGGAGAAGGCACTTATTCCCACCCCAACTAACTCTTATTGGGCTGCCCCAGAATCTTCCAGAGAGAACAACCCCCGCCTCAGGCCACCTCTGAAAATAGGTGGTTCTTCCTCCTCTGGTCACCGGGAGACGCACAGCAGCCAGACTCTTCCCCACAGGAGGGTACAAGAGGGGGAGGCTTTTCTTCAGAACTTTTCTATCCCTGATCAATTATTTACATTAGCCAAATGAGAGTAGGAATTCAAGGTGTGGTGGCCGGACTTTCAGAGCTGAAGTGCAGTGTGACCCGACAAGGCAGAGGTGATTGTAGGCACAATAGGACAAAAGTATTCACTTCCTGTGATGTGTCATAAAGGGAAACTTAGAGCATCAGGGTTCAAGAGGGAGCCCCGTGGCCAAGGGTTTAAATATAAACCAATGAATTAATTTATTTGGATGAACACACTTACTTTTAGGATAACTATTTGGGTTTATTTAGGATACACTGCTTAATAGAACCCAGTAGTGAAAATACCTATCTTATGCATCAGACTTCACAAAAGTTTAAGAAGCAGTAGAGAAAATATATTAAAACTTGGCCGCGTGGGGGCGCCTGGGTGGTTCAGTTGGTTAAGCGTCTGACTTCGGCTCAGGTCATGATCTCAAGGTTCAGGAGTTTGAGCCCTGCCTCAGGCTGACAGCTCAGAGCCTGGAGCCTGCTTCGGATTCTGTGTCTCCCTCTCTCTCTCTCTGCCCCTCCTCTGCTTGTGTCCTCTCTCTCTCTCTCTCTCTCTCTCTCAAAAATAAATAAACATTAAAAAACCTTTTTTTAACTTGGCCATGTGTTATGTGTTATACAAGACATACGAAGATTTTGCCTGGCCTTTGTCCCTGGTTGCTGGGAGGGGGCCCCCACACCCTTGGAATTTCTGCAGTTGTAAGACTGTCTTGTTATTCATGGCGGGCCCTTCAGACCACACCTGAGTTGACGTTAACATGGGGACTCTTGGTGGGTTCCTAAACAGTTTCAGGATAGGCGCTGGCCATGCTGGAAAGACCAGCCATGTGATTAGAAAGCGGGGGATTTGAGTCACGTGATGTCAGCCCAGCCTCTGGGGAGGGGAGATTGTGTTCAATCACCATGGCCAATGATTCAGTTAATCTTGCCTGTATTGCTAAACCCCAGTAAAAACTGTGGACACCAAAACTTGAGTGAGCTTCCCTGGTGAGTAATCGTATACTGACCACCATAACACATCCTGAAGATACCAGAGCTTCCCATTCGGGACCCTCCCAGGTTCCTGCCCTGGCATCCATTTCTTCATCTAGCTGGTCCTGATATGTATCCTTTACAATGAAACTAAATCATGCATGTAGCATTTCCCTGAGTTCTGGGAGTCACTGCAGCAAATGATGGAACCTGAGTAAGTAGTGGGAACCAACGTTTTAGCCAGTTGGTGAGAAGTGCAGGAAATCTCCAAGCCCACGGCTGGTATCTAGAGCGAGGGAAGTCTGGTGGACCAGGGTGCCTTCATTTGAAATTTGATCCAACTCTGGATAGTTGGTGGCAGACCTGCACCGCGCTATGAAACGAATCATATAGAAGCCCCGGGGAAATCCACAAATGGTGCACTCGTCTGGGCATTATGTTTGTTCACGAATTTGCTTCCCACACATCCGAGAGGCGATCAGTCACATGTGTTGGTTGAATGAATGAGTTAATTATGGCACAGGGAGCTCTCTGCCCACTGTCTCAGCCTGGGGTGTGGATCCTGCCTCACCTGACCCGCTCAAATCAGCCACAACCCCACCTACACCCTGCTAAGTGTCCTTTGCATGCTGGAGCTTATGAGTGCCCTGGGGAGAGTCTGTCTGTCTATCTCCCTTCACCTTGATAACCAAATCCCACCTACACGAACCATCGTTTGCTTGTTTTCACCCACGATATGGGCCAGGAGAAGAACCGAGTGGGACTTCACACCAGGATGCAAAACAAATACCAATACAAAGCTAGACTCCTAGGAAGAGGAATCTGACAGTCATGTTTGAAGAGACTTCATCCGAACTGGAAGGTTGTTGGTTTTTATAATTGAGACATAACCGACATGTAACATTATATTAGTTTTAGGTATACAACATAATGATTAAATATATGTACATATTAGGAAATAGTGACCAGAATTAGTTTAGTCAACACCCGTCACCACACATCGTTACGAATTTTTTCTTTGGTGAGAACTGTTATGATCTACTCTCTCAGCAACTTTCAAATGTGCAAGGTTATTAACTGTAGTCGCCATGCTGTATATTATGGCCCCAGACCTTACTCATCTTATACAGGAAGTCTGTATCTTTTGACCCCCTTTATCCCTTTTGCCCATCCCCCACCCCCTGCCTCTGGCGTCCACCAATTTGTTCTCTGTATCTACGAGTTTGGCTTTTTTTTAGATTCCACATAGAAGAGAGATCATACGGTATTTCCCTTTCTCCATTTGTTCTCTGTATCTACAAGTTTGGCTTTTTTTTAGATTCCACATAGAAGAGAGATCATACGGTATTTCCCTTTCTCCATCTCGTTTATTTTACTGAGCATAATACCCTTAAGGTCTATCTGTGTGGTCAGATAGCAGGATTTCCTTCTTTTTATGGCTAAATAATATTCCATTCTGTGTGTGCACATGTATGTGTATGTATACACCACATTTTCTTTATGCATTCATCCACTGATGGACAATTAGGTTGTTTCTACATCTTGGCTCTTGTGAATAAAGGTGAAGAAAACATGGTATCTTTTGCAGGTAGTTTTCCTCTCCTTCAGATAAATATCCAGTGGCAGAATGACTGGATCATATGACAATTCTATTTTTAGTTTTTGGAGGAACCTCCATACTGGGTTCCCTAGTGGCTACAACCAACTGGCATTCCCACCAACGGTACACGTGGGTTCCTTTTCCTCCACACCCTCACTGGCCCTTGTTAGTTCTTGTCTTTCTGCTACTAGCCATTCTGACAGGTGTGAGGTGAAATCTCACTGTGGTTTTGACTTGGCGTTTCCCCCATGGCTGGTGATGTTAAGCACCTGTTCATGTGACCTGTATGGCCCGGACACTTGTTTCTGATAACTGCCAGAACGTACGCCTCATCTCCCTGCCCGCTCACAAATCCCTAAACCTTCTAGAAAAGACAGTCTTAAAATCGTGAGGGCACAGGAGACCCAGAAGGGCCGCTCTTAATGATCCAGACATGTTGTCAAATCCTCAGAAACCAGAAGGCAGGCAGGGATGGGACGAGAGGACCAGCAAGCAGTGATACTGCTAATAGGCCAAGGGGAGGGCAGAGATGTGCAAACGGAGAGGCGGCTGGGGGCCGGTGCTGTGACTGGTTTAGGAGCGCCTGGGTGGGCTGGTGAGTGGGGACACCTATCTGCTTGAGAAGCAAGTTCCCTGAAAAAGGGGGAGTCCCTCAAACTGATGTGCCCCCTCCTCCCTGCCTCCCACGGGAGGGGGGCTACTGCGTTCAGCGGCAGGCCAAGGGGAAATCTTGAGTGTGACCGTGAACCCACCACCAGGCAACACCGGCTGCTTGAGGAAAAACCAATCCGGTGAAAAAGAGACACCAAAGTCAACGGACAGAACATACTCATGGACTCCAGGGCAGCAGGTAAAGGGGGAGGGCGCTGCAGAAGAGTCTCACGGGCTGGGTGACTGAACGACACAGCCGTTGGAGGCAGGAAAAGCCCTGGGTAACTGGTAACTCCCATGTTTGCACACAACCTGTCCTGCCCTCCCCAGGTGGGCTCCTTTTCCATTCCCTCTCTTGACCTCAGAAGCCTCCCATCCTCAGGACCTGCAGGCGCCATGCTTCCTTCCTGGATGGAGTCCCCATCCTGTGTCTTTTTTCCTCCTGGGATTTGAGCTGTGACTTGTTGGGCCCCAGCCTTCCAATGTCTTTTTTCCTTCAAAGACTTTTTGCTGCTCTTGTGGGGCCTCTCATGTCTGGAACACATTCAAACCTGATAACTACTTTCTGAATTGATGGACCCAGCAGAAGGCACAGAAGTGCCCCTCCCCCCAACCCCCTGGGCTCTGGCCCTGCTCACAGGATCTCTGGAACTTTCATTCTGTCAGCCTTCACCATCCAGGAGCTGAGTGACTGAATTCATGCTTTTCTAGATACTCATTTTTAGTTGTTAAGCTTAGTATGATATGCATCCATATTTCGTATCTACTCTAGTACATACATCAGTCATGGAATTTGATTTCTAGAAGGATCTAAAAATGGTTCTAGGGCTGGAATAATGAGTGGTTCTTCTAGAGATAGGAGCTGACATACACCAGGAACATGACATATGGTTAGGTCCCCTGGGCAAGGCAGGGTGGGAGGGTAGGAGGGTACGGGGGTGGTTAAGGCAAAGACCAAAGTCTTCTGACTTTCAGTCTTCTAGATCATTCTAATGAGTGATTCTCAGGTGGTTAGGCAAATGTAACTCCCAGGCCTAGGCCCTAGCGCTAAGTCAGCTGTTCACATTAAAACAGTTACTCTGGAGGGGTGCCTGGGTGGCTCAAGTGTCTGACTCTTGGTTTCAGCTCAGGTCATGATCTCATGGTTTGTGAGTTTGAGCCTTGCGTTGGACCCTGTGCTGACAGTGTGGAGCTTGCTTGGGACTCTCCCTTTCCTCTCACTGCCCCTCCCCTGCTCATGCTAGCACACATGTGCACGTGCTTTCTCTCTCTCTCTCTCTCTCTCTCTCTCTCTCTCTCTCTCTCCCTCAGAAATAAATAAACATTTTTAACAAATGGTTAATCTGGAGGGGTGCCTGGGTGGCTCAGTCAGTTAAGCATCTGACTTTGAACTCAGCTCAGGTCATGATCTCGTGGTTTATAAGATCGAGCCCCACATCGGGCTCAGCACTGACAGAGCAGAGCCTGCTTAGGATTCTGTCTCTCCCTCTCTCTCTGCCCCTCTCCCACTTATGTAGGCATGTAAGCTCTCTCTCTCTCTCTCTCTCTCTCTCTCTCTCCCCCTTTCTGTCTCTCAAATGGATAAATAAACTTAAAAATTTTTTAAATAAAAAAATACAAAATCGTTAGTCTGCAGTCTGTCAATGAAACAAATAATTGTGCTGCCACATGTATTCTTATCCCACATCTAATTCTCGACTTTAAACACCGTTCAATGCCTAGGGTTCATGTTGTTCAACCCCACAATTTTCCTGCTACACTACCATTTCTTCTAAGTGTGAAAATTAAGGGCACCAGAATTCCTCTTAAGGACAGGAACTGTCTTTGTCGAGAAAAATAAAATACCTTGATTAGTGCCTGAGTAGAATATGAGCCTCCCTCTAAAGGGCCTGCATATCAGGTGGCCTCATACCTTTCAAGGACAAGGCTGTATAACCAAGGGGGGAGGAGGGTTGGACAGGGACGCATAGAAAGGGGAGGAAGGGGGAGGGCACCCTTCCAGGACCCTCAAAATCTTGAGCAACATCTAAACCCGTTACTACTCCGTGGGAGTGATCTTCTATTGTGAAAGCCAAAAAGGAGCTGAATTGCATGTAAAGGTAAACATGACCTTGGACAGAGACAGCCCAGGGGAAGGCCAGACCTAAGGTAGAGGAGGCCAGAGGACCCAAGTCCCCATCAATTAGGACATCTTTGGTTTCCACCAGGTTCAGGATTGGAGGGTTTTGAGGCATTTCACCTGGGCAACTTGAGTTGATATCTGGATTAATCAAAGATGTGGACAGGAATTTGTGTACAAAGATATTAATAACAGAGTCACATATGTTGGAAGCTGGGAAACCTAAATGTACAACAATAAGGATCTGGTTAAATGCACTGAGAGAGAGCTTAGAAACTTGGGAAACTTGGGAAAGTTCCTGCTATCATGTCAAGAAAAGGAAAGTATACGAAATGCTACTGGTATTACTAATACTTGGTATTAGTTCGGTTTTTTTTTTCTTCTTATAACAAGTGATCTTTTCTCAAAGAAAAGAGGAAGACTAAAATGTTAACAGGTCATTCCAGAGTTTGTGGGGTTATAAGCGACTTGTCTTTTATTTGGTTTGTTTCCGCAGGGTTTTCAAATTCTCCATAATGAGCAAAGGAAGGTTACAATCAGGAAAAGTCAACATCACTTTTGAAGCGTGGGAGTGAAGTTTGTTTGTGTTCGTTGGCTTCCTTGGCAGAGGCGGGAGGGATGAGCAAGCAGGACGGTGCCCTTAAGTCGTTGTTCGGGCATGATTTGTTTATGCCAGTTTAAGTAGAGACGACATTTGTGTAGCAGAGATGACGAAGGAGGGGAACCATTTCTAGGGGATCTCCCGTCTTGTCAGGAAAAACAAATTAAAAAAAAAAAGGAAAGAGGGGAGGAAGGAGAGAGGAAATGGAGAAACGATACACTGAGACTCTCTCCTGAAATGGGGTCCAAGCTGGTAGGTGAGCTCTGTTTCACTTCTGCGTGTTTTTACCAAGTCAAAAAGGTGACAGTTGCATTATGGGTGTGTTGGCAGTCACTCAGAGAGAACGTGCATGTGTATGCGTGTGCATGGATGTGCCTATGTGTGCAGAGTGAGGCAATACCTTCTTTCTGTGTCCTACGTGAATTATCTGCTACAAACGAGGACAAAGCCTGTAAAACCTCAACTCCTGCCCCCCTCTCCCATGAACCCCCCATAAAATTGAGGACACCTCACTTACGGCACACAGAAAGCTGCAATCATTTTCACCTCTCTCGGCTGTCAGGGTGAGTGGCAAGAGGTCAGGCTTGACATATTCCTATCTCAAAAATACTTGAGGAAGAGATCATATCAGATGTTCTGGGTCAGCCAGATAATGCATGACCTAGTGTCGTGGCCCTGGGCCCGATGTCAGAAAGACACAGCTCATTGTCTTGACATCGAGCACCAGAGAAGAGCATCACGTTCCCAAATGATCCCACAACTAATTTTGCAGACCATGCCGTGAACTTAGAATTGGGTACAAGCTGGGGCACCTGGGCGACCCAATCGGTTAAGCATCTGACTCTTGGTTTCGGCTCTGGTCATGAGCTCACGGTTTGTGAGATCGAGCCCTGTGGGATCCTCTCTCCCTCTCTCTCTGCCCCTCCCCCTTCTCACAGTAAGTAAAAATATAAAATGTTAATTAAAAAAAATTGAGTAGAGGCTATGCCCACTGTGTGCGTGCAACCCTGGGCAAGCCACGTCACCTCTCAAGGCCTCAGCCACCTCACCGGTATCACGAGCCCTTAAGCGGCATTTCCAAGGTGCCTTTAAGCACTGAAAAGTCTGCCGTTCTTTAATTGTAGAAATTATGTACAAGAGTGTGTGTGTGTGTATGTGCGTGCGTGTGTGTGTGTGGTGTTTATTTGCCCAAATGGAAGGCAACTAAGGGTGTCTAAAAGGTGACAATTTCAATGATGTTTAATCCTAAAGGGGAAATGGAAGGAAGTATCATTTCTTGAGCGACTCCTGAGAGTCTACACATCCTTGAGTAACATTGCAGTTTGGAAAAGAGAAGCTTGAACGTAAGTGACTTCCTCAAGAGCAGCCGACCATTCAGAGCCACAGGTGAGAAACCCCATCCAGACTGTCTAGCTCCAAAGCCGTGGGACTGGCAGATCAGTCCCTTCACCTTCACGAGGCCCTTTGGTTAGATACCAGGTGGACCTTGTCACTGTCATCGTTCCAGGCACTGGGGCAACACTGCTTGTGCCACTTACCGCTTCTGCCACTGGGCTGGTCACCACGGCTCCTGACAATGCCCACGGGCACTGTGGCAGCTGTGAAAGGGGCCTTGAGGTTGGAGGAAGAGTGATTGCATCCTGTTGGCTCCCCAGAAGGTCACCTTGCTTACGAGATGGAGACTCCAGAGTCTGGGCTGAACGGTAACATGTCAAGAATGCATTAATCACGGCCCTCACCGTGTCTCACTGTTCCAGGACCGCACGCACCCTCCCACTCAGGGCGAGTTTTCTGCTTCCTGAGGGGAGGTACACCTCCCCCACCCTGCCCCCCAAGCTTCTCATGACGGCACTAACTGCCATTCCTAGGAGCATCTGCTGGAATCGGAGCAGAGTGTGGGCAAGGACCCGAAAGGCCGGAGTTCCACCCCCTTGCCCTACCCACCGGGCCACATTGCCTCTTTCGGCAACGCCTATCCTGGAGAAAGTAAATTCCAGAAGTTCGACATATGCTGTACCATTTAGGGAGGCTGGGTTATACCGAAAAGAGTAAACTACCAGGAAATCACTCGTCGTTCCGTCGCCGCTTAGCTGCGAGACTTTGGGCAAGCCACCAGCACTCTCGGAGCCCAAGCCCCCACCTCCACGAGGTGAAAGAATTCGGGAAGGCGATCTCTCGCACCTCCGCCATCTCGGGAGTCCACCACCTGCCCCAGACTGGCAGCTTTCACCGGGGCGCAGCGTCCTTCTAGAAACTGTGTTTTGCGGAATGACTCTGCGTTCACCTTTCGTGACTTTTCCGAGTTTCCTGCCTCCTGGCACCGTGGAGCGCTAGCCTCCTTCTGTCGATGCGTGCGGTTGGATGACTGCGGCCGGATGCCAGCCGCCGCCTCCAAGAGGCACCATCTTGCCCGACGCCGGGGCTGCCTGCTGACCTGTCCCCACAGCTGCCGCCGTGTCGCAGCCCCTCCCTGGCAGCCCTCCCCAGCCCCTCGCTGGCTGTCCCCCCGCCGGCCTCTCAGACACCACCTGAGGCGTCAGCTGGCCCTGGGGCCTCTGCCACTGGGAGTACTGGCATTAGCCCTTCGCGGTGCGCCCGCGGCCTTGAGAGGCGCTTCCCCAGACGAGTCCCCACAGGGCCGATAATCTCACCCCATTTCACAGATGGGGCACTGTGGCCACGGGACCTCCTTGTCTTCCAAGAAGGAACAAAGGCGAGGCGGCAGCCAGGGTGCAAATGAAAGCGTGGGCATGCTCCCAGAGCCATGCGAGCTCTCGTAATGGGTCAGGCGTCTTTTTTTTTTTACCTTTTGAAAGTTTGTCGGGTTTATATATAGCCTCCCTCTTGTCCTCCGAACGCGGCAGGGCTCGCCATCAGTCACTGGGCTGAACACCTGGAACTCTGTGGGGACTATCATTAGAAGGATGCGAAGCCAGGTGTGGTTTTGGACCAGAGACCCTATTGGAAGAGGGAGGATTTCTCACTTTCCAAGTTTACTCTGCTCAAGTTAAAACAATTAACCTCTTTTCCCCTTCAAACAACTGTTCTCCGCAGCTTTCCACCAGCTATAGCCAACCCGGAGCCACAAAGTCGACAGTGGACTCCCACCACCCTTGAAGCCTCCGGGTGCAGAAGCATATGGAACCCTTCCTCCGGGCCTCCCTTCCTCCCTGGCTGCCTTCTTCCCCACCCACGTCACCACCACCCACTGGACGCTACACCTCCTGAGAGTGGGGGGTTTTCTCCAGTGCTGGGGTCATGACAAGACCCCCGCCAAAGGGGCCTTGGCCACAGTTAGGCCCCCACATTGGGGCCCAGGTGAGCCTGCAGGGAGGGGAGCACAGATGGAGAGGTTATTCCCAACCACTTGGGGTCTTAGCCCTCTTAACTGATGTCGCTGTCAGCACATTCCCCTTCTGGGACTGCCACATCGCCCAGGACACTCGCACACGTGCACACACACACACACACACACACGCATGCACACACATGCTCAAAAGCTCTTGGTGATAGGGATATTTTCAGGAAATCATCTCTCTCCTTGTGATAGAATACAGTAGCTAGCATGATCTGAATGCTTAGCCCATTCTGGGCACTGTGCTAGGTGATTTTCATGCACTAACGACCCCATTCAATCCTTACCACAATCCTATGAGGGTGTGTGTGGGACAGATGTAAGGCTCAACAACGCAGAGAATAACCCAGTCCCCAGCCAGTATGTGGCAAAGCCAGGAGTTGAAACCCAGTTTTACCTGACAGGTTGGCTTATTTGCCATCCTCTGAGATCCTTTCTGTGATGCGAGGGGTGAATTGCAGGTATGAGGCATTGCTGGTCCAGATGAGGCAGCCCCAGGCAGCTCCTGGTTCCTTCATGCCCAAGAGGAAAGGTCACACTCCCCCATCTCACACAGACTGGCCTTTTCCTGAAGTGACAGGAGGGGACAGTGATGGACTGCCACCCTTCGAGGACAGAGTCCAGTGCCGAGCTTTCGGGGTGGGGAGGAACAATTCATCATGGAAAATAAATTGATCATCTTGCGAAATGACCTAACACAGTGGTTTTCAAACGTGACTGCGCGCTAGACAACCAGGGAGACTTTTTAAATCCTGAAGACTGGACTATACCCCCATCAGTGAAATCAACATGTAATTGGAAACCAACCATCAGAATTTTTCAAAAATATATAATTTTTTATTTATTCTCAAGTTTGTTAACATACAGTATAGTCTTGGCTTCAGGAGTAGATTCCAGTGACTCATCTCTTACATACAATACCCAGTGGTCATCCCGACAAGTGCCTTCCTCAGTGCCCATCATCCATTTTCCTCACCCCCGTCAACCCTCAGTTTGTCCTCTGTATTAAGACCTCTTATGGTTTGCTTCCCTCTGTTTTTCTTATTTCTCTTACCCTTACCCTATGATCAATCTGTTAAGTTTCTCAAATTCCATATATGAGTGAAATCATGTGATATCTAGCGGTCTTTCTCTGACGGACTTATTTCACTGGGCATAATATCTTCCAGTTCCATTCATGTTGTTGCAAATGGCAAGATTTCATTCTTTTTCATAGCTGAGTAGTATTCCATTGTATGTGTGTGTGTTATATATATATATATATATATATATATATATATATGTGTATATATATATATATATGTGTGTGTGTGTATATATATATATTTACCTCATCCTCTTTTTTAAAGTTTATTCACTTATTATTTCTAAGAGAGAGAGAGCACAAGTGGGGGAGGGACAGAGAGAGAGAGAGAGAAAGAGGGAGACCCAGAATCCAAAGCAGGCTCCAGGCTCTGAACCACAAGATCTGACTTCACCTGAGCTGAAGTCAGACGCTCAACAAACTGAGCCACCCAGGTACACCTATATAGCACATCTTCTTAATCCATTCATCAGTTGATGGACATTTGGGCTCTAATACTAGGAATCTGTCCAAAGGATACGGGAGTGCTGAATCAAAGGGACACACTCACCTCAATGTTTATAGCAGCACCATTGACAAAAGCCAAATTATGCAAAGAGCTCAAAAATATTTTTAAATTTTCAAGCAATCACAGATTTACAGAAAAGTTACATGTTGCTGTGGACAGACTGTCTATGCCCTCCAAAATTCTTATGTTAAAACTCTAATGTGAAGGTATCAGTAGGGGGACCCCTAGGGTGATTAAGTCATGAGGTGGAGCCCTCTCAAATGGTATCGGTGCCCTTATGAGAAGAGACACACACGTTTGCTGCTTCTCTCTGCTCTCCCCGCTGCGAGGATATGGCCATCTGCAAACCAGGAACTGGAGCCTTCACCAATAGACTTCTGCTGCTTAAGATGTCCAGTCTGTGATCTTGTTACAGCCACCCAAGCCGATTAAGATACAAGTACAATACAAAAAGCTTTTTCCCGAACCAGTGGAGAGTAACTTGCCAACATAGTGAACCATCTTCCCAAAATATATTTGGGTCTATTTCCTCCGAACAAGAACATTCTCCTATGTAACCTCAATCAAAAACCCCAAATCAGAAAATTAACATTGTTACATCTCTACCAGCAAATCCTCAGACTCTATTTGAGTTTCACTGATATGGTTTAATAAAAAACTGTTATTATTATTGTCCTGACAACACTTTTTACAGCAAGAGGGTGCGCTTCAGAAATCACAAGGTGATTGGTCAGGTGTATTCAGTCTCCTTCAGTCTGGAAAGCTCCTCTGTCCTTCCTTGACTTCCAAGACCTTGATACATTTCAAGAGTCTTTGGTAGAATGTCTCTCAACTTGGGTTTCTCAAGCATTTCCCTATGAGTAGGTTCAGTTTATTCATATCACAGAATGGTGTTCTGTTCTCCTTGCATCCCATTGGGTGGCTCCCAATTTTTATTTATCCCATTACTGGTGACCTTCACTTTGATCTCTTAACTTAAGATGGTGCCTTCCAGGCTTCCCCACTATAAACTTGTTCCTTTTCCCTGGGTCAAGTGATTGTATTTCATGATGAGACGCAAGTGGTGAACTGCATTCTGGGAGACTGCCCAGCCTTTGGTTATGTTTACATCTCCCCAGCTGATCCCAAAGTACAACCAATTTTGAGACTCAGTGGCCTAACTCCTCCCTGTGAAACAAGCATCAGCAAAGACATAGGGGCCTTTGTGAGACGAGTCAATGGCAATAAAAGCTTATATGTATTAGCCAACATTTATTGAGCCCTTATGTGCCATCCACTGTGCCAGTCACTTTATATGCATTATTATAGCAGCTCACGGTTCTTATTCATGCATTCAGAATTTCTTCTTGAATGCCAACTGTGGGCCAAATACTTCTAAGTGCTAGGGATACAGCAGTACACGACAGAGACCCAAATCCCCTTTGTCGTGGAGCCTACACTCTAGTGGAATGCCATGTATCGAACACCATGCTAATTGTGTTCACAGTAATGATGAAAACAATGATCATAACTGCCTTTATGGAGCACTAACTGTGGGCCAGACCCTTAGATCACCACCTCCACAAAATTAGGAGGCAGATGCTTTTATCATGTACTTAGGAACTTATGTCAGGGAAAAAAAAGCTCTAAGGCACATAAAAATGCGGCCAGCATAGCGTTTGACACATTAAGTATATTCTCTCCAGCGCTAGCAAAGGTGATTGTGGACACTGGGATTTTTGGAGAATCACACCAAACTAACAAATACGACTTTACATGCACCACGTTGGCAAAAATTAGAGAATTGGACAACATCAAATGCTGGCAAGGATATGGAGTAATGTGACCTTTGAGCATCATTGGTACAAATGTTAGCTATGCAGCCACTTTGAAGAGCATTTTCTCTGTGTATTCCCAAGAACCCAGGAAGACCATCCTTGATAAATACACTGGAGATATCATCCCATGAGTTCACAAACAGACATATACAAAGAAGTTCATGCAGACTTACATGCACCACAGAGGTGGAGGCAACCAAGGGATCTTTACTGGGGAAATGGACAAGACAAATATGTCAGATGTATCTGGTGCACTATTTTGCAGTAGACAGAAGAAATCACCTGGATTCCATAAAACATGTGTAAATCTCAAAATCATAATGTTAACCCCAAAAGTGCAAGAAACAGACTATTTATAGCATGATAACATTTATAAGAGTTTTTAAACAACCTGAAAAACAACACTGTGTATTATTGAGGTATATGTACGTATGTGTGGTGGAAGGTGGATTGGAAGGGGGACCAAAGGAGACAATAATAACTAATTAAAAATAGAAGAAGGATTATATAAGCACAATTCCTTACATGCTATTGATTAGTGAATATGACCAACTTGATTCTGTGCCTGATTTGATTCTGCCTGGGAGCAGAATAAAAAGGGGGAGGTCTTTGGGCGTCTGGGTGGCTCAGTCGGTGAAGCGTCCGACTTCGGCTCAGGTCATGATCTCCTGGTTCGTGGGTTCAAGCTCTGCGTTGGGCTCTGTGCTGACAGCTCAGAGCCTGGATCCTACTTCAGATTCTGTGTCTCCTTCTCTTTCTGCCCCTCCCCTGCTTGTACTCTGTCTCTCTCTGTCTCTCTCATAAATAAATAAAAACATTTTTAAAAGGGGGGGGTCTTTCAAAAAAGATATATGAATGATCCAGAAAGAGCTTCTTTACACCCAACCCTCTCCAAACCAGTCCTCACGGAAGGAGCAGGGTCTCCGGATCACACTGACTTCCTTTTGCATCAAACTGACCTGATGAAAACAGGCCCACCTTGATGTTCACCCTGACTGCTACCAGAACAACCCAGTACCCTCCGACTCTTCTTACCCTGTGTCTTATAATGCCCTTCTCCAGTGACAGAGACTCCCAGGAAGAAGACAGAGTCACTACAAGCAGGAAACCCAAGCGTGGGTCCTAGCTTTGCAACTTGCTGGCTGTGTGACTTTGACCAAGATGTTCAACTCCTTCAAACATATCCTCTTCTCTCAAAATGAGGACCACACCAGCTAACTGGAAGAGCTTCTTAGAGAAATAAATAAGATTTTGCATGACGGAACATGGCCATATAGGTGCTCCCTTATACCCTCCCTCTAGAGAATCTCAAAGGTACCTCAAGTCTTTTTGTCCACAATTCTAAACATCCCCCAACAATGGCAGGGTCCTAGACACTGTTAGCAAATGGGGGCCACACATATTGCTGGGCTGGTCTCCCTCACGTCCCCATCTCTAGCCCTGTCAACGGGGAGTCGCTGGTGATCCCAGACCTACCCCTGACACAGGGCAATCGCATGGGTGGGGAGTTCCTGGAGGACAGTGGTGGGTGGCAGTTTCCTGGTGGCCCACTCAGCTCCACCATGTGGCTCAGCATTTTCCAAGGTGTCCCAGATGACTGGTCATTGTCTTTCTTGCAATTCCTTCACTTTGAATGGCACTTTCTCCCACCCAGCCATCAAAACCCATGACCTGGCAGCCTCCTTCCATTGTTCAGAGTATAATCACTAGCCAGGTGTCATGGGTCCTGCAACCAGTGAGCCCTCCCTCCCCCTACCTGGCTGCCTGTGAACTATCCAGGCCCTTGGCTCCTTTTCTCTAGGAAGGCGCCCATTTTACCCATGGTGCCCACTTTACCTCTCTGCCCCAACACGGAGCTTCAGTCTAGTGGGGCCAGGTCATTAAACAAACACCAGAAACATAGAATCACAAATGGCGGTGAGCTATAGGAGGCAGTCAAGTGTGCCATGAAAAAAAAATAAGAAAGTGTCTAATTCAGACAGTGGGAGGGGAAAGGGAAGGCATCTCTGAGGAAAGCACGTTGTCCCTGAGGCAGCAGGCTGATCCTATAGGATCCTCTCAGCCAGGGTGAAGGTCTTGAATTTCATCCTAAGTGGAGGAAAGCCTTTGAGAACTGTTATGCTGAGGAGAGGGAGAAACATTACCTGCCTTCTATTTCACAACATGGCTGGGGCTGCTGAACAGACAGCAGGTTGGTGGGGGTGGTCTTGAAATTGAGGGTCCCTTCTTGTAATCCCACAATAATGGGTGGTGTCTTCATGGCTGCATCTGTGAGATATGTGCCTTCATCTGTCTTCATCCTGCTTTGTGATAGTGTTGAAAATCACTCAGCTTCTTTCCAGGTTAAAAACAAACAAACAAAAAACAAAAACAATGCAGGGACAGATGTATTAGCCTACTTCTCACTAATGGTCTGAACAGCTGTCAGAACACCTCTGGGTACAATAAAATTCCAACCAAGATGGGAACAGGTGTGGCCATCTTTTCTAACCCAGTGATTGGCGATTTCCCTGGGTTGGCACCAGCCCGCCTACCTGGAAAAAGAGGGGTCTTCTGCTCAATGAACAACAGGCCAAAGGGCCAAAGACCCCAGGAGAGGAGCTCAGTGCAGGTGCGAGCATGCAACCAGGGAATTTACTCGGTGATGTCACAACTAAATCTGTGTTTTATACCACAAGGGAGCCTCTTAAACTCCATGGAAGCATTTTCAGATTTTAGAAGCACCTTCTTCACCTTTCTTCAGGGCTTATCTGTGACTTTCCGGTCTCCTCTTCGAAGAGACTAGACCAAGGTTTCCCTTCAGCCCAGGGTTCCAGTGTGCCCGCTCCTGCACGCTCTCTGCCTTCCTGCTCTCCTGAGGCAAGGGCAGCTGCACACCCCACCAGCTCATCAGGGCACAACAACCAAGCTCTCTGCAAAACAGGTGAAAACTGGAAGTACAAACTCTTCTCTCGTCAGTGAATCAAGACACAGACACAGTATTGTTAGAGACTGGCTTTGCCAGACAGTGGCTCTTGTTGGCTGTCCTGTCCCACCCATGAGTGCCATGGAGCCCAGCAGGGTCTTAATGAGCATCTAATGGTTATTAATCATGGTTGCACATGGAGCTTTAAAATTATCCATGATATGACATTCTGGAAAAGGCAAGACTATGGAAACAGTCAAAAGATCAGCAGTTGCCAGGGGTTTGAGGGAGAGGAAGGATTGAATAGGGGAAGTACAGAGGATTTTTAGGGTGAAACTACTCTGATACCATATTGGTAGGTACATGTCATTATGCATTTGTCCAAACGCAGAGAATACACATGTTTGAAGTTTCCTGGACTCAATTCCACCATAGTGGGGGAGGGTTACCCACACAAAATACCAAGAGATTCTGGGACCCCAGCAGACCCCAGTCTGAGAATTCAACTCAGTTCTGATGCTATCTACTTGGAGGTAGCATCAGATCCCACAGATTAAGCCTTCAGTCCTACAAGATGTCCCCCGACTTCCGACTTCAGATGCCAGTCAACTGTGCTTCCGGCCACTGGCTACAGATTGGAGGTTCCAATGAACTCCTCTGTAGGTTTGATTAATTTGCTAGAGCAGCTCACGAAACTCAGAGAAATACGTGTTTATGTTCACTAGTTTATTAAAGAATGCAATGAAGGATACAAATCAACAGCCAGATGAAGAGATACGTAGGGCGAGGTCCCCAACACAGGAGTATCTGCATGGCAACGTGGCATGTGGGAGAGTTTCGGTTCCCCAAGTGTGGAAGCTCTTTGAAAAAAGCCAAAAGACCCTCCCCTTGGGTTTTTATGAGGCTTCATTACATAGTCATAATTGGCTAAGTCATGGGCCATTGGCTGATTCAACCTCCAGCCTCTCCCCTCCCCGGAAGACAGGGGGTGGGACTGAAAGTTCCACGTGGTTGGTTCTCCTGGCAACCAGCTTCACCGTTGGGCAGCATCCAAAAGTCACCTTTATTAATATCAAGACTCAAAAGTCACCTTCATTAATACCAAGACACCCATTTCACCCTAATGGCTCTGAAGTGTTTGCAGGAACTGTGGATGAAGACCAAATATATCTGAGAAATATATTTTGCTCATCTGAATGACCAAATATATATTTCTTATAAGTCATTAAATCACAGCACAACACCAAGAGTGGACAGTAATGTAAACCCTGGACTCTGGGTGATTATGATGTGTCTGTGTAGGACCATTGATAGTAACAAATGTATGACTCTGGAGAGGGATGTTAAAGGTGGGGGATGCTGTGCATGTGTCAGGGCAGGGGGTATATGAGAAATCTCTGTACCTTCCTCTCAATTTTGCTGTGAACATAAAACTGCTCTCAAAAGTAAAGTCTATTTTTGGGACGCCTCGGGGGCTCAGTCAGTTGAGTGTCTGACTTTTGACTTGGTCTCAGGTCATTATCTCATGACTTGTGAGTTTGAGCCCCACATCAGGCTCCACATGGTTGATGGTTCAGAGCCTGCCTAGGATTCTCTCTCTCCTCCCTCTCCTGTCTCTCTCTCCCCCTCCTCAAAAATAAATAAGTAAACTTAAAAAAAGAACTTAAAAAAAATAAAGTCTATTTTTAGTAATTTTAAAAACTATTCATGCTCAACATATGGTATAGCCATGTGATGGAATATTACTAGGCCAGCAAAAAGGAACAGAGCACTGACACGTGCCACCACATGGATTTACCTTGAAACCATTACGCTAAGGGAAAGAAGGCAATCGCGAAGGACCACATACTGTCTGATTCCATTTGTTAAGTGTCCAAAGTAGGCAAACCTATATCTATAGAAAGTAGATTAGTGGTTGCCTAGGGCTTAGTGGAAGGAGAAGAAGTACATGGGTTTCTCTGGGGGGATGATGAAAATGTTCTGAAGTTCAATAGAGGTGATGTTTGCACAACTCCAATTGAGTTGTACACTTTCAAAGCGTAGATTTTTTTCAAAGGGAGAATTATATCTCAACAAAGTTGTTAAAGTATACCCATATATGTGCCCCACCCCACCCCAATTAAATCAGAATGTCTTGGGGTGATCCCAGGCATCGAAGGTTTGAAGAATGCCCTAGGTGGTTCTACTTTGCAGCAAAGGCTGTGAACCACTGGTCTAGTCTAACCCTCAGTCAGACAGCTGAGGACACCAGGGACTAGAAAGCTATAGTGACTCTAGGGGAGCCTGGGTGGTTAAGTCGGTTAAGCCAACTCTTGATTTAGCTCAGTTCATGATCCCACAGTTTGTGGGCTCAAGCCCCGCATCCGGCTCTGTGTTGACATCGAGGAGCCTGCTTGGGATTCTCTCTCTCCCTTTCTCTCTGCCCCTCCCCTGCTTTCTCTCACCCTCTTTCTCGAAATAAATAAATAAGCTTAAAAAAAATTCCTTAGAAATCTACAATGATTCTCAGCGGCATTTAGCAGAGTCAGGACTGGAACCTGGCTTTGAAGTCAGGTCACACCCAGTTTCCCCTCTGTGTTCAGTCTCCTGGTTCAACATAAAACTCCTCACACAGGTGTCTAACACTCCCCAACAGATGCTCTCTGGCCCCCACCCACAGCCCCCCACAATGGCTCTTGAATCAGTTTCCCCAAAGTACCCAAACTGCCCCTGGCTTGTCAGCGTTTCTCTTCTGAACCCCCTGCCACCACCTTAGCTCTTCAAATGAGTGGGAGTTCGAGCCCCGAGTCAGGCTCCGTTGGGCTCTGTGCTGACAGCTCAGAGCTGGAGCCTGCTTCAGATTCTGTGTCTCCTTCTCTCTCTGCCCCTTCCCCACTCACACTCTGTCTCTCTCTCTCAAAAAACGAATAAACATTAAAAAAAATTTTTTTATAATGACCATTGTTAGGACATTAGAAGTAAGTTTCAAGCAGAGCTTTAGGAGGTAAATTAAAAAGCAAAATCAAGTATTTTCTTTTTTAAAAATTTTTAAATAAAAATTTTTAAGTTTACTTATTTATTTTGAGAGAGAGAGAGAGAGAGAGCACAAGCGGGGGAGGAACAGAGAGGGAGAGAGAGAGAGAATCCCAAGGAGGCTCCTCACTGCCAGCACAGAGCCGCATGTGGGGCTCGAACTCACCAGCCGTGAGATCAGGGCCTGAGCTGAAATCGAGAGTCAGACGCTTAACCACCCGAGCCACCCAGGTGCCCCCAAAATCAAGTATTTTCAAACAGAGGGCTTTAAAAAGTTTTGTTTGTTTTTTTTTTATAAATGCACATCTATGTACATAATTTGGTCCACGAAATGCATGGACTTTTGTGTTTCTTAAGCACTAAGATACTTGTAGTACTTTTTTTCATCTGGAGAAATTAAAGGGAAAGGTTCTATTTATTTACATCGGGATCCTTTCTCTTCTTTTAGGCTTTAAACTTTTAAAGGCCCAGGGTCTTCTGATCCATCCTTGCATTTTTCTTTCTTCACCTTCCCCACCGGAATCTGGCGCAGAATCTGGGCCCCACAAATGTTTGGAACAAGCCCAGAGCAGGGACTCTCACATGGAGACAGGGACATAGGAAATGGGCTTAGAAGTAGCACAGTCGATGTATTTCTAATAAGAAATAAGTTCTGTTACAAACTACATTCACTCAAAAATCTTTATTGAGCTCCCAGTATGTGCCAGGCAGAGTTCTTGGTACTAGGGATAATCACCGGAGAAAGCTGATGCAGCCTCTAAGATGCTGCCGTTCTATAGAACATCGGCTGATGGGGACGTGAGGAATTTGACTGCATCCCGGGAAAAGTTGCAGAGATAAAAATACAGATATTTGCAACTTTTCCCCCACACTCTGCAACCTGAGTTCATGCTTCCCTGTCCTTCTGGAAATAGATGAGCCTGGGGGGGGGGGGGGGGGACGGGGGCGGGAAGGCAAGTAAGAAAATCTTCCTGTCTCAATAGTCGCATGAAGTTCACGCGACACTTCCACATATCTCATGTCACCTAAACTCACAGCCCTGTGGCATGGAAGGCATCATTGCCCTTCTATGGGTAAAAAAGGCAAGGCTCCGGGAGGACAGATTTGCTCACAGTCTCCCAGCAGGTGAGAACCCAGAGCTGGACCAAATTCCCCAGGTCACCAATGCCTCAGCCTGGGGGTTTTATCACACAGTTTCCTCGGGAAGCAAGAAGCCTGGGGGGTTGGGGCCAGTGGGGAGAGACGGTTCATCTTGACCCAGACACTGGCACGATACTTTCAGAAACAAACACGGTGCTAAATGGGGCTGCAGAAGCAGGTGAGGGCCAAGCCAGCCGGGCTGGTGGAGAGTGAGGCTATGCCAGCCGCCCCCCAGTTACCGCCACTGCCCCCCTCGCTCTCAGAAATGCCCCAGGACATGCAGCCGCTCTGGAAAACAGTGTGGAGATTCCTCAAAAAATTCAAAATAGACCTACCCTACGACCCAGCAGTAGCACTGCTGGGAATTTACCCAAGGGATACAGGAGTGCTGGTGCATAGGGGCACTTGTACCCCAATGTTTATAGCAGCACTCTCAACAATAGCCAAATTATGGAAAGAGCCTAAATGTCCATCAACTGACAAATGGATAAAGAAATTGTGGTTTATATACACATGGAATACTACGTGGCAATGAGAAAGAATGAAATATGGCCCTTTGTAGCAACGTGGATGGAACCAGAGAGTGTGATGCTAAGTGAAATAAGCCATACAGAGAAAGACAGATACCATATGTTTTCACTCTTATGTGGAGCCTGAGAAACTTAACAGGAACCCATGGGGAAGGGGAAGGAAAAAAAAAGAGGTTAGAGTGGGAGAGAGCCAAAGCATAAGAGACTCTTAAAAACTGAGAACAAACTGAGGGCTGATGGGGGGTGGGAGGGAGGGGAGGGTGGGTGATGGGTATTGAGGAGGGCACCTGTTGAGTTGAGCACTGGGTGTTGTATGGAAACCAATTTGACAATAAATTTCATATATTTAATAAATAAATAAATAAATAAATAAACAAATAAATAAACAAACAAAACCAATATATTCCTCGTGCTTCTACCATCATAAAGAAAAAAAAAAAAAAAAAGAAATGCCCCGGGACACTCTCCTCCCTGCTTCCCCCACACCAATGCTGTGGACCCAGGGGCAGAGAGCGAGCAGAGCAACTGGGGCGAGGAGAAAGATCCACCCCTCCCTGCTGCTGGCACTGCTCAGACCTCAGCTTTGAATCAGCTCAAAGACTAAAGCTCCAGCCTGAAAGCTTGGCGGCGACTGCAGGCTGTGGGCCCCGCCTGAGAGATTGTCCGAAAGTGGAGAAAGAGTGTCTGACCAAATGTATTTGCAGGCAGGGGTGGGAAAAAACTAATAATAGTTTCTTGTTTTTTGTTTTTTGTGTTTTTTTTGTAGTCATAAAATAGCAAGGAGACACCTGGGTGGTTCAATCAGGTGTCTACCTCTTGATTTCAGCTCAGGTCATGATCTCATGGTTCGAGGGATCAAGCCCCGACTCGGGCTCTGTGCTGACAGTGTGGACCCTGCTTGGGATTCTCTCTCTCTCTCTCTCTCTCTGCCCCTCCTCCCCTTGCACAAGCTCTCTCTCTCTCTCTCCCTCTCTGCCCCTCCCCTGCTCATGCTCTGTCTCTCAAAAATAAACATTAAAAAACAATAGTAAATAAGTAAATAAATAAAGACCTCAGAGAGCTCCAGGCCCCGTCTGCCACATAAAGACACAGCAAGAAGGCGTTGGCTATGAACCAGGAAGAAAGCCCTCACCAGAATCCAGCCACAGTGGCGCCTTGATCTTGGACTTCCCAGCCTCCAGAACTGTAAGAAATACATTTCTGTTGTTTACAAGCCCCTCAGCCTGTGGTATTTTGCTCTAACAGCTTGAACACAAGAAGACAGCCAACCGATCTTCAACATGCAGGCGCTAATATGATCCCAGCAACTCCCAACCCTATTTCACTGTCCCTCACCCTGACACCCTAAATTAGAGGTCATCTGCAAAATTCTGGCATGTGTTTTGTTTGGGCGGTCCCCCTGGGGTTGGTGCTATGTGATCTGAGCCCTCAAAGGTTCTTTGGCCCTGGCCCCTTTGTTGCTTGCTGCGCATGAAGCCATCTGAGGCATGCCCCTGTTGCGGACGTTGAGGGACGTCCGGAGTCGTGCTGGGCTTCATGTACATGTTGAAGAGAAAACCTCTGTGTGCAAGTTTGGGACCTGCATAGTGAGCTCCAAAGCATGAGTGGCCAACACTGTCTCGCCTGCTTGCAGTGCCTCTCTGCAAAGACACAGGGAGACAGGCATCGGGGATCCCCCTCGTGCTCATTGTTTTTCTTCTTTCTACTCTTTTCCCAGACTTCAACAACCTCCCCCCTCTACTCCGACGAGACGGCTCTGCCTGCTCAGACAGGACGGGCTCGGCCTCGGCTCAGGACGAGACCCCTGAGAGGCTGGCTTTAGCCAGCAGACAACGGGAAGCCCTGATGGGCTCTGAGCAGAGAAGGACCCTCATCCTCCTGGGAGTAGTCCTGGAAATGAACTGGACGGGAGACCAGATCTCCTTGCTGCTCTCCCAGAACCTGAAGCCCAGACTCAGCTCGAGACGGCGGCACACTGGTGCCACCTGCAGGTAGCCAGCCTCAATTACAGAAGCAGGTTCCAAACCCGCAAATCAGAAGGTCATGAGAGGCTTTTCAAGTGCCTCCAGAAAACAGCCTGTTTGTTTGGACCAAGCCAGAAAGAACAAAGCTTCAAGGAGGTTCTATGCTAGAGACTCGAGGAGCGGCCTGGGCCTCCGTGCCTCCCCTCAGGGGACGCTGATTTATAAGAAGATTCCTGAGTTACTTCAGAACTAAAACCGCCCAGGATGGACTGAAGAGACACCCCCAACCTGCTGAAATCTGTCCCACAGCAGATTTGCAGACCACGTCTTTGCCGAAATAAAGGGCAGTCATTGCTCGGGGGAAGGAAGAAGGCTGGTTCTTGGCGACACATTCCAGGTGCCTGGAGGTACCTCCCTTAGAAATCCTCACCCATGCTGGAAAGAGAAAGAGGCTCTTGGACAAAGATAGCGGAGAACCCGTCACAAGGAGAATGGCGCTAGGAGCCTGCCCTGTTAGCCTGGGAGGGTTTCTCCTCTCTTTCCCTAATGTTCCTGTCATTTACAACAACGCCCAGGAAGTAACAAGGAGAGGGTGCTAGAAATCCGAATGGAGCAGTTTTGAACATCAGCAGTAGACCTGACTCTCTGAATCTCATTCTTCCTGCCAGAAGCCACTTAATTACAGACTTCAGCATATAATTCTTGTAATATTTCATAATGTGTTTCTCCCTTCTTCCAAAACAGGAGTAAAGTATTCCTTATCTGCTTTCTCCGGGTCACTGAGTCATGGGAAGTTTATTATGGCGAAAACCTCTCTTGCCATTCACCCTATCTCCTTCTTAATATCTGATGTTTTCTTAAGAAAGTTTCTTAGTGCAGACAAGCAAGGTCATTCCTCTGAGTCTTTGCCAAGGTTGCACTGGGCTTCTGTTTCTGGACGGATGGGAACTTACAAGCAGCCTGACATCCGCCATCCTGATTTGCCGGAGAAGAGAAAGGCAGAGCTTGAACTCAGGAAGTCTGTCAGAGTTATACTGCCGTGTCCATTAGAGAGAGAGAGAGAGAGAGAGATTCCCAAGCAGGCTCTGTTCTGGCAGCATAGAGCCCGACGCCCAGGCTTGACCGCATGAACCATGAGATTATGACCTGAGCTGAAATCAAGAGTCAGAAGCTCAGTCGACTGAGCCACCCTCAGTCACATCACCTCAAGGACTGTGATGTGCCTTTTCAAGATGGTGAAATAGATGCCCAGAGAATACTTTGGCCAAGGACACACAGCTAACAAGTAGAGAAGGTTAAGATTTGAAATCCAACAGTTGCTTGACTCCAGATCACTTTGCTTCCTGCAGCATAAGAATTTAGAAAGAGGGAGCACTGAAGAGTTAAAAGAGGGCAGTGGGGGCCCAGAGGATGAGAGGAAAATGAGTTGGGTCTCAAAGCATATGGGGGTACAATGAGCGTACCCCAACATTGGTTATGGGGGCCAGGGGCAAGAAGGGAGGTGCTGGGGAAAAGGAAAGACAGGACCAGGGGGATAGCCCTCAGATTTGGGGTGGTGCCTATGTCAAGTGGTTAGGAGGAGGTCCTGGGAAGGAATTTTGCCTCCAGAACTTTCTGGAAAGCCAGTGTCCATGTCTTGTGTCTGCCACTACAGTCCCTGACTCCTGTAACATCCACCCTCTCTTCTTCCTGCAGCCTCTCTCGTCTCACTCCAGCCTACTCTCTTTTTGTTCACTTGACTTCGTCGTGGGTATATCATGGACGCTCCAGGGGAGAACTCAGGCCTCTCTTCCTCTGCCTGAGTATCACGTAATGCCTTTCACTTCTTCCTCTGTTAAGGGCAAAATATATGCTGTCAAATCAAAGATCACGTTCTGCAACTGGTTTCCCAGAGGGTTGGGCTGTTTTACTGTGTTTTTCTTTTAAACTGCCTTCGAGGGGCACCTGGTAGCTCAGTCAGTTAAGCATCTGACTTTGGCTCAGGTCATGATCTCACAGCTTGTGAGTTCGAGCCCCATATCGGGCTCCCTGTGCATGGAGCCAGCTTCAGATCCTCTGTCTCCCTCTCTCTCTTCCCGTCCCCCACTTGCGTGCCCTCTCTCTCTTTTTCTCTCTCTCTCTCAAAAAAAGATATTAAAAAAAATTTTTAATTGCCTCTGATCTTTTGCTTCCCTTCATTCCCCTCTCAGAGGCAGCAGCGTCCAGAGGCTGAGCCACACGGACATGGTGGGAGGTGTCCCCAGGGAGCCAGTGATGAGCTTGGAGGCCAGTCACATTGAACAAATAAGTAGCTTGAGTAAGTAAGTACATATAGGGAGGGTGATGGGATCCAGGCCAGAGCAGTGACAGCAAGTGAAAGGGGAAGGTTGGAAAGGACCTTGAGGCATTGTTGGGGGCACTGGATTATAGCCAGAAGTAGAGTATGAGCTCATAGCTTTTAAACAGATAAATATGTTAAAAAAAAAAAAAAAAAAAACCACTGGCCAAAAATGGCCTCACAAGACCAAGTCACAAAATCAGGCTTAACACCTAACCTAACTGCAGTTTCAGACTTCCCCAGACATGTGAGTTTTAACTGGTCAGTCAGGAATTTTCTGACAAGCACCACTGAGGTAATCTGTCACATGGGTCCTCTCCACCCCCAAAGGAAGATGAGGTAATCCACCTAACATGTCTCCCTGCCCTTCCTGCTATTAAATAAGAAAAATTATACTGAGTATATATATTTTTTAGAGTTTGTTTATTTTTGAGAGAAAGAGAGAGCACGAATCGGGGGAAGGGCCGGGGGTGGGGGGAACAGGGGACCCAAAGCAGGCTCTGTGATGACAGCAGAGACCCTGGCTTCGGGCTTGAACTCACAAACCATGAGATCATGACCTGAGCCAAAGTCAGACACATAACCAACTGAGCCACCCAGATGCCCCAACACTGAGTAAGGGGTACATTTTAAAGATCTAATTGGCTCTATTAATCAATTTGTGAATCGGGCAGCATCCCATCCAACAAGTAGAGGGGGGTTCCAATGGGCTACAGAAAAGGAAAGGTGGAGAGGGAGCAGAGAAAGGGAACTACTAGCAAAGAATCCATTGGTTCAGGCAAGGTCACCTTCCAGGGGAAGGGAAGGGTCTATCTGTAAACTTCCTAGTGTTGACCAGGAAATGCCTATGTTAAAAGTTACATTCCTGGTGGGGGGGGGGGGGGGGTTGAAACTGTGGTTAGGTTAGGTCTTAAGTCTTGATTTACTGACTTGGGCCTTAACCTAAACGATTCCATTTTGGGCCTATGGTTTTCCTTTCAACACCACTAAGGGAAGGTGACCTTGCTGGGAACAATTCTTTCTTTTCTTCTGCTAATAACCTCGCTGTTCCATCATTCTTCCTATAAGATCCTTCCATTTTGTACAAGTTCCTCTGAGCTCCCTTCTACTTGCTATATGGGATGGATGGAATAGTGATTCATGAATCACTAAATAAAGCCAATTAGCTCTTCAAATGCACTCAGCTCGATTAACTTTTATTCTTTAACAAATATATATCTAGACATATATATATATATATATATATATATATATACACACACAGATATATGTGTGTGGAAATATATATGTATATATATAAACAAATAATCCTAACTCTATCAGGTGAGAGGCCCTGGAAACAATAACATCCCAGTAGCAGTGAGCACATTTATAAACTAATCTTGGTTTCTAAATACCATTCTTCACTAAAAAGAACCAGGAAATGGCTGATTCCAGAAACAGAACAGGAACAGGGGGAGCATAGAATATATTCATCTGTCAGAAAGTAAGGAGATGCTTAAAGAATGATGGGAGCATGTCAAAAGGACACAGGAGCCAACTAAAGGAGATCCCACTGGCTAAATCTCAGATAGTCTAAACATGAAAATGATATGATAGCATCAGATTTGACTTATTAAATAAAATAAGACTCCATATTGATAAATAAATGAATGAATAAGTAATTGGGATATGTGTGTGTGCGTGCATAAGTTCTTTCTTACCATAGGCTGCTAAGTAATAAATGTGGAAGAAATTAGTGGAAATAAGAAACAACAATATGGTACCATCATGGTGTTGAGTTATTCAGATGGGTGTCATCAATGAATGCTAAGGCTGATAAGTGGAGCTTAATAAGGACCAGGATGTTGGTATCATCTCAGAAGATCTCTCCACAAAAATGGTTATCATTACTAAGGCATAAGGAGTGACCTGATGGGGGAGAAATTTGGAAGACACCAACATGACCACGAGATCAAGATTAATGTCATCATTGGAGACATACTATAATGTGCTGTAATATGAAGAGCCCAGCATCCTGTCTGTGGTGTTCCTGACCAAAAGGAAATATCAGATGGAACCAGGTCTAGGTTCACCCTACAGAATAAAAGGCCTGTACTCTTTAAAACTTAAAGGCATGAAAGACAGATGAGAAACTCTGAGAAATTATTCCACATGAAAGGAGATTGAAGTGACTTGCAAGCGAATGTAATATAAGTCCTGGACTGATCAGATCCTGGACCAGAAAAGAAACAGACACATGGTTGGCTGAGCTGGCAAAGTCTAAATGAAGTCCATGGATTGGGTGGTAGCGGAGTACCAATGTTGATTTCCTCACTTGGAGGAAATACTGGATTCCCAGAGCCGGCATAATATACTGGATTCCTAGAGCCGGCATAATAAATTACCACAGAGTGGGTGGCTTAACATGGCAGAAGTTTGTTCTCTCACAGTTCTGGAACCTAGGAGTCCAAAATCAAGGTGTCTGTCAATAAGGTGGGTTTCTTCTGGAGGCTGAGGAAAAAAGTGTCCCAAGCCTTTCTCATAGCTTCTGGAGGTTTTGGCAATCCTTGGTATTTCTTGGTCTGTGGCACCATAACTCCAATCTCTGATTCCATTTTCATGTGACCTTCTTCTCTGTATGTCTCTGAGTCGCTCTTTGTCTTCTCCTATTATATGGACATCAGTTTACTGGATTTAGGGTAGGATGTCATCCCTAAATCCAGGATGATTTCATCTCGAGATCCTTAATTACATCTACAAAGACCCTATTTCAAAATAAGGTCACACCCTAAGGTTCCAGGTGGGTATGAATTTACGAGGGGACACCATTCAACCCACAGCAGGGTTGCATCCAAAAATATCCCCTAAAGTTTCAGGAGCGACAGGGCATTATGTTTGCAGCTTGATCTCAAAGGGTTGCAAAAGTGGTAATGGGGGAGTCAAGAATTCTTTGTGTCCTACTCTTACGATTTTCTATACCCTTGAATTATCTCAAAATAAACCATTTAAAATTTTTCTTAAACCTGCTTTTGATATTACTTAAGGTTGTTCATGGAGAAAATAAGGAGAGAATTCATTCAGGAGAGAATAAGACAAGATGTCAAATGTTTGAGCTTCCACAGATTCTGCCACTGCTCCATGTCTCAGAGACTGGGGGCAGCCCCCCTAGCCTGGGCAGGAAGGAGCTTGAGAACTTTGGGTCTTCTTAATGCCTTGCCTTTTTGTATTCTTCAAGGGCTTTGAATATTCTTTTTGGGTGGGTAAGACCCATTTCCAGAGGCAACTGATTTAGAATTTGGTCATGACCATGAGAGGCTTTGCTCAAGCCAAACCTAAGAGGGTAGAGGGGCTTCCCTGGTTCATATACCTACAGCCCACTGCTGTGCACCTCACCATGATCCTAAGGACTGCCCATCAACACTTAGACTTAACCTTTTCACACCCAGTTTGTCATTCCTGAGTTTTTCTTCCTATCAAAGAAAGAGAAATGTAATTCCTTTTTGCACATTACACATATTTCTACTCCTAATCCAAAATCTATCTCCCCATGTTTTAACCTTTTAATTTAGCTGATAAAAAGGTTTCACCTTTTATGTTCCTGCTTTAAATCTCAGACAGTTGATCTTCTATTGCTTTTCATTGCCTTTCAGATTTAGTGGGTTATTTTATTGTATGTTTCATTCTCTTTTTGTTTTATTTTTCTTATGGTTCATTTTAACTTTTAATCTCTCAAACTCCCATAGTCCTCGTATTAACCTGTCCTAACTTTCTTTCTTTTCCTTTTCTTTCCCCATCCTATATTGACTGGCTTTGACAATGATGGTAAAGGATGGTCCTAGGGGTGTGTCACTTAGGGGTGACAGAGCTGATGGCAGCTGTCTCCAAAGCTGTTCCCACCATAGCTCCCTCAGCCTTTTGAAGAATGCCCTCCCAGAATCCTTGCCTTGTGTTCGGAAACACCAGGCAAGGATTCCATCCCAAGGCTATAATTTGCTTGCAAACCTTATTATTTATATCTCACATAATCCAATCCTTTGTGTTTTAAAATCAGTGGGCTTCAATATTTAACCAAATTTTGTTGAGTGAAATGCACTACTGACAAGAAACTTGTCACAGGCCAGAAGGATGTGGTCAAGGAGGTCACAGCAACCTGGCCTGGATGTGGTTGACCTGTTTGGCCTTGAGCCTTGGATAAATACTCGGCAGAGGCCAAGTTACCAAGCCCATGGCAAGACTTGTTTTCCTATCTATTTCTAATCTGCTTATTTTCAAACTGTGCCAACTCCCTTTGGGCTATCTGTAAAAGGTTGCTGGATGGGTTGGTCCTCCACACTCCCATCCCTTCTCAGGACAGTCCCCCCACCCCCCCCCCAAAAAAAAAGTCAAAGTGGAGATTATTCTGAATGAATTTTTTTGATAACAACAATCAATTCCCTATAGGGCAAACCTCTATTGTTAGGATCCAATCTGTACATCCCAGATACACCTGGGGACTCATACGTAGAGAAGAATGGAAGGCCCATTTTCTCTCCGGATCATGGGTCCCTAAATTTCTCTTTCCCACCCCCTGGCTCTCCCTCTTCCATTCCTCACATGGCCCACTGGCTATCATTAGCTTTTGCCATTTCCTCTAAAATGCAATATTGGTTTTGCTTTACTGTCTTGGCTAATGTGAGACCAAGGGGAGAGTTTCAAAGACTTTCTCTCTTCCTTCTTAACTACAATAGCTATTAACCCAAAGGCCAAGGAACCAATGTGAGGGTAAAGCCAACACCAAGTATGTCCATCAAGATTATATATTCAGAAATGACCATCAGATGTGTCAGTGGGCCAAGTGGACTTATTATAAACCAGACTTGGGCCAGAATTCCATTACCTGGACCCCATCTGCTTCCATTCTGTAACAGAGGCACCATAATCATGCTTCATGACTCTGAGAATGACCAAGAAAATAACTATTTTCATCCAAGAAAATAACTATAAGGATCTATGGAGAAAAGCTAAGACAAACAAAACTTCATACAATTGTGATGTTTCAGGGATTTTCCCCATGAGCACTCAGCCTCTTCTTCAGTCAATGGGTTCTGAGTCTGAAAATGATCTCAGGTCCAGAAAATGGACAAAAGATCATGATGTTTAATTATGGCAGCTGCTACTGTCTGCATTCTAATTTTTGTTTGTATAAATTGAGCAATGCCCTTGTTTGGTGCCCGCTGTGTTAAGAACACTGTGCTCTATTAACCATTTCTATAACTCTATGCAGGCTTGGTCCTTTAGCTGACTGGCTGACCTGTCCCCTCATTTTAATCATTGTACCACCTTACTTCTGACAGTTAAGGATAACCAACTGCTCCCTATTATTTTGGGATCTTATCATTCTCATCAGGGACCCAGGTTCCATAATAGAAGCCCTACCATCAGTGCTGGCTTACCGAGTACAGTCTCCACTGAGCTTTCAACCATCTGGGGTCCCTCTCCCCAGTTCATTCCTTATCACTCTAGTAAGTAGAGTGTCCTTCAGACACCTACCTCTTATCTCCTGTAGAATAGAGTGGTTTGGGCAGGTTTTGCCACCTTACAAACTATGGGTATACTCCAGCATGCCCGCATCTCTGGCCCTGTTGATCTTTTCATCCACTTCCTGACACAAGAGTCTGGAACATCTATTTGACTTAACATGGGCCATTGCTTTCTCTATCCTTCCAAGAGCTACACTGGCAGTTTATTTGCTCTGTCTCCTGGGACCCTGGCCAGAGTATTAAATCTTCTATCCCAGGAGAATGCTCCCGCATCTATAAAATTTCCCTTGTCCAACTTTATGTTCTACCTCTGTGTTAAAATGTAGCCAGGAGTTGTTTACTCGTGTATGACAATACAGCAGACATGGAAAGAAGTGTCATGAAGGGAGAGGTTGATGCCCAGATTCTTAGAAAGAGGAGACATGCATACCATGCAGAGCCACATGGACAGGGACCAGAGATGTTCAGGAGTCAGAAGGAGGGAAAGAACATGTTTCAGAGCCTTTACTGGGGTTTTTGCAGGAAGAAATAGGTGAAGCAGAAAAAGTACGCTGAGTAAAGTTAGGGTTGGAGAGTTTGGATAATGTCAGCAGGCTCTAGACTATAGAGGTGGTGCCTCCTTGTCCAGTGCCTGGCTCTGGGGTGATTGGGGGTGGGGGGGGGATTGGCTAAGTGTGTGAGAGTCTGATAAAGAAAAGAGTGGGGGATAAGGGTTTGGGATTGGTTGGTTTGCATAAGAAAGGCGTCCCTGCAGGGGAGTCATTTGCGGACTCTAGGAATTAACTTGCTCTGGGAGTGGCAGTCCCTCCAAGTTCAAACCCCCCCACCCCCACCCATGCCAGTGTATCAAGAATACAGAAAATGCAGTCAGTACAACCCCAATCTCCCTCTCTCCCTGGACTTTCCAGTTCAGCACTGTCAGCACCCAACTCTAAATGGACTCTGCTGGCTTCTCCTGCATCCCCCTGAGTATGGGGCACCCTTTTATCCTCAGCAGGTCCACACTTCCCCAGCCAGGTTGTAGTATAATCTTATGCTACTCATCAGCCTACAAGCCAAAAGGGCAGAGCCTGATGAGGGTACCTGCTGATCTGCAGGGGAATGGCCTCTCTAGGGTCTTTGGGCCATTGGGTGGATGCTAGACTTTCTTGTGGAGAAGGGGGGCAATCCCGCAGGCCCTGGGGGTTCATGCGCACCAACCCAGATGTCCCCACCTCACATCTCCAGATCCCATTCTTCACTAATTAGAGCCCTGCCCTGGACAGAGCAGACCTATCTAGGCTGAGAGTTCAGCCCTTCTCTGGACCTCTGCTACTCTACTCCTAAGAATAAATCCTGGGCTGATCCTCAGCTTTTCCTGCCTTTCGGCCACAGGAGCTGTGGGTTCGTTCCTTCACATGCTGCCGAGAAGGCCTGACTTCCACACCCACCTTGTAATCTGTGCAATCGCTGCCGGCCTTTCACGTTCCAAAGCAGCAACTGCCCCCTGCCAAATCCAAATCTATTGTCCTTCCAGTTCCTTTTCCCCCCATAGTTCTTAAATGCCCAATAACATACTTAGTATTGCATTTCCTTTCTTGGGTCCACCATCCAAATTCACTACTGGCGAAAGTTTTACCTATCACTCTGCTACCTTTCACTGGGCTAAGTTGTGTCTCCACTGCTAGCAGCTATGAGGACGACTTTGCCAGCCTGACAGCAGGTGGTTCAGCTGCAGAATCCTATCTTAGTATGTGCTTCTTGGACTATTCCTGACAGCAACAGTTACAGGTTGGTTCCCTGGGAAACTGGCTGTGAGGTGGAAATTAGCACGCAGAAAGCTTATTAGAGAGTGCTCTTGGGATTAACACCCCTGGAGAAAGAGAAGGAAACGACTGGAAGAAGTCGGACAGTGCCATGGTTTCAACAAAGTCTCGGCTGACCCCAGGAGGAGCTCTGATACTGAGATGCCCCTTCAGAGTTTTCATGATTTGGGACAAGGGGTCTGAGCCTTTATACCCTGCAAAGAACAGTCATGGAATGCAGGCTGTCCCAGGAAGAGGACATGACCTTGGGCAAGATGGCCCTCTGCAGCCAAGGATAATTTCCGGAGGGCCGACAGCTGAAGGCTCTCAGCCAGTAGCACTTCGAGAGTCTTTCAGATCTGCAGGGGAATGGGGATGGAGACCATACATTCCTGCACCTTGCAATCTGGACATGATTTATCTTAATGTGCTCACTCCCCCATCAAGGTGCATGCTGTCTGCTTGGACATATGGTCTCTCTTTTATGATTATTTAACTTCTATTTACATCGCATCCTCCATGACAGAATTATTTAACTTTAGGACCTTAAACGCCAGGATTTGTGATGGGTCTAAAAGGCAAAGAATAAGAATGGGAGCGTCATTTGCTCATGGGTGATTTTTCTAGAGCCAGAAATGCTAACCTAAATGGAGTATTTCTCACACTTAGTTAAGGACGGGATCTGGAAGCTCAGAATACAGAAGACTGATAATTTTGCTTTGAAGTACGTGAGAGCTGTTGTTGGACATCCCTTCCCACCAGGACTCTGTTATCAACCAGAAGAGCAACTTGACGCTACATTAACATTTCACCCCTGCAGATATGCTAATCACTTGATAAGTTAGTCGCCATTTGGAATTCTGAAAGTAGGTGAAAGGTGAATGAAACCATCCTTCCACCATTCTGGTTCATTTCTTCAGAGTTTTGTGGAGAGGAATGGTTCCTTCTTGACACACAGGACTCTTATTACAAAACATGGCTCAATACAAGCGGATGGTTGGCTAGGTCCCGAAGGTGTTTTTCAGAGAAAGCCTTTTCCGTGGGGGAACTTGGCCTACGGTTTCATGGCCACTGATCAGTGTTACGGTTGCTTGGTTTCTCTGGAGCTAGGCCACCTCAGATGTGAATAAAAAGGGACTGTTTCCAGCTCAGCCTAAGCCCACAGACTATGAAGCCAGAGGGAGTCATTTGGACTCACAAGACTGAAACGATGCGTGTTTGGTATCCACGCTGCTTTCATGGTCCCCAGGAATTCCAATGCGCGTAGTTACCTTAATGTTCCAGGGGTGCCTAGAGGCAGTAGACATCAGCCTGAGGGTAGGAAAGCCCCAAGAGGAGGACTGACTTTGGCGGGGGGGGGGCGGGGGGGGATCATTTCATTTTATTTTCTAAATAAATTTTTTAATTTGTGACATTTAATTTTATTTATTGCTTAAGCAAGCTCTACTCCCAACATGGGGCTTGAAATCATGACCCCGAGATCAAGAGTCATATGCTCTACTGACTGAGCCAGCCAGGTGCCCCTCCATTTTATATTTAAGTCAGAAGAAAAATCAATTTTTCAATTAAATTTTATTATAGATATCAACAGTGTAATAATGTGTCTGGGTTTATCTTGTTGTTCCCCCACCACACACACACACACACACACACACACACACACACACACACACATATCAATGTTCATAAGAGTAAAAAGACATTGGTTTTGGATACAAAAAAGTGAAAGGAAGCCCAGGTTGTGAAATGGACGTGGGCCCCATTTGCACATTACTATATGTCTGTATTTTAGGGTGGCAAGATTTAGCAAATAATAATACAGGTGCCCAATTAAATTTGAATTTCAGATGGGGCACCTGGATGGCTCAGTCACTTAAGCATCTGACTCTTGATTTCGGCTCAGATCATGATCTCATGGTTCTGCTTGGGATTCTCTCTCTCCCCTTCGCTCTAGGCCTCCCCTGCTTTCTCTGTCTTTCTCTCTGTTTCTCTGTCTCTCTCTCTCTCTCTCTCTCTCTCAATAAATAAATAAATAAACTTTAAAAAATTGAATTCTGGCTAAACAATGAATAATTTTCAGTATAAGTATAGCCCAAATATGTATGGCACCCTATGAAGTAAGTCCCAAATAGTGCATGGCATCCTGTACTTTACCTGGCAACATTATTGGACTTACTTCAAGTGAAAACTGTTGGATTTGCTAAGAGGTCTGCAAGATGAGGAAGACCAACAATGTGGCTGCCTGTGGCAATAGGAAGGGTAACGACTCCAAAGAACCACAGAGAAGAGCCAAAGAGAGGTTGAAGAGGCTGGGACAATGGTGGTGTAGGAAGACCCTAAGCTCACCTCATCCCATGGACACAACTAGATCGGTGTAAATCGACTAGAAAATGGCCCAAATACTGGCAGAACAGACTCCATAAGTAAATGTAGAGAAGAAGCCACATCAAAGAGGTAAGAAGGGCAGAGACGTGGTCAGGAGCTAAATGGACCCATGGAGCCATCCAGGAGGAAGGATGCAGAGAAGGGAGAAGAGCAGGCCCTCATGCCAGGGAGTCCATGAAAGGAAGACCCCATAACATTTGGCTTTTAAAACCAGAGGAGCTGAATTTCATGAGTTCTTACAACCAGTGGAACTTAAAACCCGAAACCTTACAAATCAGTGGGCATGTCTCTGGGAGACCCAGAAGGGTGAGAGGAAAGTCTGCCCTTAAAGAGACAGCACAACAAACAGCCTACTAAGAGGGAGCATAGAACCAGCAGATTGAAAACTATCTGGGGCGTACGTAGGGGAGAGTTATTTACTAATCTCAGAGTGTATCCCGAGGGCCAGAGATCACTGGGAGATTCCTCCAGGAACAAAAGAGTGAGCAGAAACCATTTCACTCAGATAAACACACGTCCACCTGCAAGAACCAGCCCGGTACTGACCTTCACTACCTAATTTGCTTATACCAAGTCCACCACCCCCCAGGTTTGGCAGATCTGCTCCTCCTCCAACATGGCCTGCCTCAGTACCAGTGCTGCAAGTCCCCTGTCCCAGAAGACCATCATAAACCTTGCCAACACCCAGTCTCTCCACCCACAAGCTCTGCAGGGCTGTGATCCCTGAGATGGTAGGGCGGCGGGCCACCTCCACCTTGATAAAACCTTGATAAAACTGTGCACCCCACTCCAGCTGGCCCGTTCACAGTGGTGGCAGCATGTCCCCTCTCACTGGCTTGTAGACCTTGTGGGCACTGTGTGACTCGCCCACTCCAACACACTCTTGGCCAGAGCCCATTCAAACCAGGGGCCATTTGCCTGGCAAGCAGCTCCAACAGGAACCAGCATCCCTCCAAAATGACTCCTGCCCCAGGGAGAGGGAAAGAAACCACACATACAGTCAGACTGTGGCCACAGCAGTGTGCTGGGGGCATATAGTTAGGCTGATTGCAAACCCCGCCCACTAATGAAAGTTTCTCAGGAGACAACACAGGACAAGTGCCCTGCAGTTTGGTGCTACTGCATCTCTGGCAAATGCCTGGTCTGACTCAAGCCCAAGGCAGCCTCAGACTGGTCCACTAACACCACAAGGGCTAGATACTGCCCAAACAGGCAAAAGAGCCACTGCAGATAACTTGACTGACAGAACAAACAGCCAAGCCACAACAGCAGGGTGCATGCAACACACATAGGAGACACTCCTGAAGTGCCAGGTTCTGGAAAACAGGGAACACTGCACATCAGGGCACTATATGAACTTTTTAGGTCATTAATTTCATAATAAGGCCATTACTATCTCTTTTTTTACTTTTTTTTAATGTTTATTTATTTTTTACAGAAAGAGACAGAGCACGAGTGGGAGAAGGGCTGGAAGAGATGGAGACAAAATTTGAAGCAGGCTCCAGGCTCCAAACTGTCAGTCCTGATGAGGGACTCAAATCCATGAACTATGAAATCATGTCCTGAGCTGAAGTCTGACACTTAACTGACTGAGCCACCCAGGTGCCCCAAGAGCCATTACTTTCAAGAGCAGGAGACATAGATAACTTTCTTAATACACAGAAACAGACCCGGAGAGTTAGATAAAATAAAAAGACAAAGAAATATGTCCCGAATGAAAGAATAGGACAAAAACCACAGCAAGAGAATCAAGCAGAATGGATATGTAATATGCCTGATAGAGAACTTAAAGTAATGATCATAAAGATGCAAGCTGGACTTGAGAAAAGAGTGGAGGACTTCAGTAAGACAACAAAGAGATTAAAAAAAAAAAAAAGAACTAATTAGAGATGAAAAACACAGTAAATGAAATTAAAAATAGAATAGATGGAATAAATAGCAGACTAGAAGAAGCAGAAGAATTAATTAGCAACCTGGAGGAAAGAGTAATAATCAAAAGTAATCAAGCTGAGTAGGTGGGGGGGGGGGGGAAGCAAAATGACAAGAGACTTAGGGAACTCAGGAACTCCATCAAGCTTAATAACATTCACATTATAGGGATCCCAGAAGAAGAGAGAGAAAAGGATGTAGAAAATTTACATAAAGAAATATATAAACTATTCAACCGTAAAAAAAAAAATGTAACCTTGCCATTTACAACAACTTGGATGGATCGAAAGAGTATAATGCTAAGTGAAATAAGCCAGGCAAGAGAAAGACAAAAACCACATGATTTCACACATACTTGGAATTTAAGAAACAAAACAAACACATAATGGAAAAAGAGAGAGAGAGACACACACACACCAAAAAACAGACTCTAATTATAGAGAACAAACAGATGGTTGCTAGAGGAGTTGTGTGTGAGGATATGGGTGAAATGGGTGAAGGAGATTAAGAATACACTTATCTTGATGAGCACTGAGTAATAAATGGAACTGTTGAATTACTATATTGTACATGCGAAACTAATATAACACTGTATGTTAACTACACTGGAGTTAAATAAATAAAAAAGAAGAGACAAAGAAGAAAGTAAAATTGAGTTAGACACCCTAACAAAATCGAACTAAATTAAATAAATAATTTAAGTTTAGTAAATTTTAAATGAAGATTACATGCCCAAACAGACCAACATATTGGGTTTGGCAGACGAGAAAGCACAAATAAGTGCGCCAATGGTCACGTCCTGATTTGTAATCCCAGAGGAGTAGAGACCCGGTATGATGGGGATTCCCAAGTGTGTTTCCAGTGGGAAGCGGATAAGGTTAATGTTGACCTGTGGTTTTAAAATTTTAAGAGGTAGGGCAAGACCCATTGTAATTAGCTTACTCACCATGTGAAGATCTCACAGAAAGATCCATCAGCCATGGCCAAACCAGAGCAACGAAGCTTCCCAGTGACCCTTTGTGGGTCCTTGTGCACCATGGACTAGCACCAAGAGCACCTGCTCTCAGAGGCCTCTCAGGACAACAAATTCTATCCCTCCTTGTCCTTCCAGGTAATGAGGAGGCCTTGTTCTATAAAGCTGCAATCACTGAAACAGTGTACCACAGTTGACAATTGACACGTCAAAGAAACAGGATTAACAATTATATTGTTTTCATGATAGAATCACATGATAAAAGTACCTAAAGCCTAAAGTGTTCAATCCATGATAGTGTGACAATTGGCTTGCCACTTAGAGAAAAATAATTGAAGTCAGTGGATCTTTTCCTTGAGGAGGATTGACATAATTGCCTTTTCACGTGGTCATCTGAACTATCACAGAAGACATCAAAAAAAGTAAGCTCCAGACTGGCATCTGGGTCCTGATTTCTAGAAGGTCTGCTCACCCCCACCTTTCTCCCTAACTAGATGCAGGGCCGCCTCTGGGTAGTTGCTTTGTGAACAGGGTCCTGACTCAATGAAGCGGGTAGATGAGGAAGAGAATATAAAGGAAACCGGTAGAAATGACAGTCCTGAAGGAAGCCACAAGTCATAAATTCAACCCACAGATCCTCAGAAAACTTATGCTTACCTTCCTAGGCCAGGATCAGGTTTCCCTGATTTCTAAGTCCCTGAAAAAGCCCGGTGGCATGCCCAACTCTAGATGTGACCTGACAGATTTGAAATGAGAAAATTATATATGAAAGTGTTATTTAAAAAGCCAGGCTCTGTGACCTTGGTGAGTCATTGCTATTTGCTTGGCTCCTGTCTCTCCTGACACATGGGGCGGGGGGTGGGGGGCGCACCAAGGGCTCTCTGAGGTTGCTTCCAAACATGTGATTCCGTGATTGTATGATCACTAAAAGTGTATTGTCAGATGGCCCAGTAGACATTCAGGCAAAGCTGCTCAATCTCTTTATCTAAAACTGTGTCATTATCGTTACAACATCTCTGGGTAATGTTCTCGGGTCTGGACACACAGGGACAAAAACTTTGATAGAAGTGACTTTGACCCCTCTTTTCTGCTTCCCTGGATTTTGTCTGTCCCCAGATCTGGTTGGACTTTGGGTTTTGAGGAGTGACTCAGAAAGACCAGGGGAAGGATTTGTACAAAGCCACAGCTCTTATATCAACAATGAGAAAAGAATAATCTGACACTCTCTTGTTCCTTTGTCCTCTTGCGCTGAGGCCTGCTGAACTGGTTTGCCCGACTTTGGAATCATGAGCACACTTTTGAATGGTTTTGGAGAAGACTTTCAAAAGAATGGTGCCAGGAAAGACAGTATAAGACCACCTTTAGGTGCAAAGAATATCCAGTGTATAAACTCTGCTGTAAACAGAATAACCATCTGCAAGTGACCGTTCAAAAACTCATGACTCAGAAATGACCTATAACTACAGAAGTACATTTGCTTTATTCAAACATTTCGTTGGTGGATTAAAAAAACAAAGTTTGTTTTCAGGTTGGAGAACATACCACAGCTATGAGTCAACGCTCCCTGACCAGTGACTTTCCGGAGAGAAAAAACAATCCAGGCTGGTTAATGAAGACTCATATATAGACCAGGCTTTCCAGAAACCTGATTAAAGTGACTTCCCTGCACTATAGAAAATGTGACTTTGTGTCATCGTTTCCTTTTTCCTTTTTCTTTTTTTCTTTTCAAAATAAATCCATTTTGGAGGAATTTGGGGACAGTTTCAAAGTTGAGCGAAGTATGACCCCTGTGCCTCAGTTTCCACATCTATCAAAACGCAGAGAGTCAAGTGTTCTAAGACACATAGAGTCTGGAAACAGTGCTTGGGTTACAGCAACTCTCCACCAGTGGTTGCCATAATTATTAGTTAGTGTTATCTTCTTAAAAATCTCGCCCCAGCCTCTCTTTCTGATCTCACTTCCCTCTGCCCTCCACCCACATGTCCTATACATCAGCCACACACACTGCATGGCCTGAATCCTGCTTGTTATGGGTTATGTTGTGCCCCACCCCCTACAATTCAGCCCTAACCCACAGTGCTTCCGATTGTGACCTTATTTGGAAATGAGGTTGTGACAGATGTACTTAGTGAAATTGAGATGTCCACCTTCCGACCGGAAGGGTGGACCCCTAATCCGTATGAGCGGTGTTCTTATAGAAGGGGGGAAATTGAACACAGACACGGGCACAGAGAGAAGTGAACGTAAAGAGGCTCAAGGAAGGCAGAGAAAAGGGGACGCTTCTATAAGCTGAGGAACGCTCAGATTTCCAGCGGACCACCGAAAGAGAGAAGAAATTTCTGGAACAGGCTCTCTCTCAAGCCTTCAGATTCAACCCTGCCACACCTTGATCTTGGACTTCCAGCTCCCAGAACTGTACCACAATCGATGTCTGTTCTTCACACGCTCAGTTTGTGGTATTTTGTTAACAGTAGTCTTACCAAACACCTTGCATGGACTGAATTTCCCCCCCTCCGTGTCTCTAGCAATGCTGTGACACTAGAAAAGCCTTCCCTGTCGTCGCCGCCAGTGGGAAGATCAGCCTGTGTTTCAAATGCCACGTTTGTCTGCTCACCTATCAGAATTAACTCATTTTCTACCGTCCTCTCTCTGTGCCACTCATAATTCTGATTACAATCCACATGTGTTATTAGCTAGTTGTGACTATGTCAACCTCACTAGGGTATATTATATTTCTTGCTGTGTACATTATATGGGTGACAAGTCATACCCCACATTTCAAGGACACATTTTTAAAAAACTAACCTTCCAAATGACTTACAAGGTAATCAGGACATGTAAGAAAGGTAACTATTCCAGCAACCAACAAAATACAATGTAATAGACTCGTGATTTAATATTGCATATTACACATTTGTGTCATATATTTGAATCAGTGCCTTCACAGGAAAGCACAGTGCATTTAAATGTCATGCTTTTGGGGCGCCTGGGTGGCTTGGTCGGTTGGGCAGCCGACTTCGGCTCAGGTCATGATCTCGCGGTCTGTGAGTTGAAGCCCCGCGTCGGGCTCTGGGCTGACAGCTCAGAGCCTGGAGCCTGTTTTGGATTCTGTGTCTCCCTCTCCCTCTGCCCCTCCCCTGTTCATGCCCTGTCTCTCTCTGTCTCAAAAATAAATAAATGTTAAAAAAAAAAAAAAAAACTTAAAAAAAATAAATAAATAAATGTCATGCTTTTGCTGCGATGCCTTGAGCAGCCACACGCGACCAGAAAGAACCAGCATCTTTTCTGCATTTTCTCGTCATCTCAGGAAGGTGCCAACCTGTAGGTTTCATTTTGTATCATGAGAAGTTTCTCTTCCTTTCTTCTGCGGGTATTTTCATCTCGATTACCTGTCGGCATTTCTTGGAGTCACGAAGGGAAATACAGAGGAGATACGGCGATGTAAACTTCCTTTCGCGGTGAAGCCGATTGTCCATTTTAAGTCTTACATGTGATTACTTTTCCTCTTTTCAGTATATCCACCAGCTGCCACTGCTGAGTTCAGACTTACCCATCCCCCTCTTACGTCTGCCGATCCACAGTCGACGTAACCTGCATTTGTGGGAGGTCATTTGAAGGTAGGGTGGGGAAATGTATGTGTGATTCCGGAACAAGTATAATCACCTCCTTCAGGGAGGAGCTGATGTGGGAACTGGGGACTCTGCACCCCCCCAAATCTAAGTACATGGTGCCACCCCCAGACCAGAAACCACGGAGAGCCTTAATCTTGATCCTTGTTGGCCCTCTTGACTGGTCAGTCCTCATGTTGTGTTGATTCCACCTCCAGGATATGTTTCCAGCCTGTCTTCTCTTCAGTCTTTATTATCACTGCCCTGGCTCAGGGCACCTTCCATTTTCACTAGATAACAAAACTGTTTTCTCAAGAGTCTCCCTGTGGCCACTCGTCTACAAACCACTTTCCACGCCGTAACATACGAGTCTGATCCCAATGATGGTGTTTACCATGTGCCAGGGGCTGTGGAAAGCACATCTCTCACTTAATCCTCATAACGACCCGGTGAAGTAGATTCTGTTATTATTTCCTTTTCACAGATGAGGAAACTACTGAGAACTTAAGGAAATTTCATAGCCAGTAAGCGACAAAACCAGGATCCAAATCCAGCCTGACTTCCAAACACGAGTAAGCACTAAATATACTGCCCCTTGGATAACTCTCCTTCCAAATAAAATCCAGACTCATTAATGTGACAGAAGAGGCCTTGGAAGGCCTGCCTCCTAGCTGCTGGTCACCCTCATTTCCCATTTCCCCCCTCCCTATACTCCTGCCAGACTGAGCAGCTTGCTTACCCACCTCTATGTTTCTGCACCTGCTGCTTGCTCAGCCTGGGATATGCCTTCTATCTCTCCTGCTGGGCTCCCTTTTGTGGGGCATCCTGATCAGGCAGGGGCCACTGGCACAGGTGGTGAAAGAATTCACCCAAGGCAGAACAAAAGAGATAGAAATTTATTGAATATACCACAGGGCAACAGTGGCAGGACAGCAGAGCAGAGGCTGTCTGCCAGGAGGCGGTGGTGAGGGGCTATAGTTGTAGGGCGGAGTGAAGATGTATGGGAATGTATGGAATTTTCCCTTGTTAGGTAATCTTAGGAACTGGGCCTGGTTGTAATTGGTCAGTTAGGGCTTATGGCTATTTTGAGGTGGGTCGCTTAATGAGCTGGGTGGTCACTGGGGGCCCTTATGCCCAGCTCAAGTTTTCATTGCTCAAACCTATTGCTTTTATCTACACCTTTATCATCATGAGCATTTACTTGGTGGCAGGTACATCAGTTATGTCACTTATTCATCATAATAGCTCCGTAAGATATCTTCGTTTTATGGAGGGGAAACTGAGCCTTGCAAAGTTAAATAACTTTCTCACTGCACACCAGTGATGAGTTGGACCAGATCTACTATGGTCAAGCTCTTGCCTAATTACTTTTTCAAATTCTCTTTTTGGGACGCCCGGGTGGCTCAGCAGGTTAAGCCCAGGCTCTGTGCTCACAGTGTGGAGCCTGCTTTGGATCCTCTGTCTCACTCTCTCTCCACACCTCCTCTGCCCGTGCACTCTTTCTCCCTCTCTCTCAAATACATAAAACATAAAAAAGAATTCTTTTTTTTAAATTGAGGTATTATGGGGGTGCCTGGGTGGCTCAGTCGGTTAAGCGTCCAACTCTGGCTCAGGTCATGATCTCACAGTTTGTGGGTTTGAGCCCTGCGTCGGGCTCTGTGCTGACAGCTCAGAGCCTGGACCCTGCTTCAGATTCTGTGTCTCCCTCTCTCACTCTCTCTCCCTCTCTCTCTCTCTGCCCCTCCCCCCACTTGCACTCTGTCTCTCTTTCAAAACAAAATAAAGACATAAAAGAAATTTTTAAAAATTAAGGCATTATGTGTAAAAAAATTCACCTTCTTTATGTGATAATCTTCGGTAATGGTAAAATCACCACCAACCACTGTTATATAATAGATCTGTCACCTCAAAAGCTTCCTTGTGCCCCCTTTATTCTTGACCTCTTCTTCTGCCTTCCAGCAGCTGCTGATCTGCTTTCTGTCACTACAGTAAAATCATACGGTCTGCAGTTTTTGCCTTCTGTGTTTGACTTCTTTCGCTCAGCCAACATCCTTGAAATTCGCCCATGTTGTGGCCCACATTAGTATTTTGATCCTTTTTATTGCTAAGTGATACTCTACACTACGCATATACCACGATTATTTACTCATTCACCAACTCATGGGATTTGAGTTGCTTCCAGGGTTTGGCTATTAAGAATAATGCAGCTATGGGGCACCTGGGTGGCTCAGTCGGTTAAGTGTCCAACTTCGGCTCAGGTCATGACGTCACAGTTTGTGAGTTCAAGCCCTGCATCGGGCTCTGTGCTGACAGCTCGGAGCCTGGAGCCTGCTTCCGATTCTGTGTCTCCCTCTCTCTCTGCCCTTCCCCTGCTTGTGCTCTCTTTCTCTCTCTCAGAATACATAAACATAAAAAAAAATTAAAAAGTGAAAAGAAGAATGCAGCTATGAATATTCATACACACATCTTTTTGTGGACATATGTTGTCATTTCTCTGGACTACATACCTAGGAGTGGAATTGCAAGGTCATATGCTAAGTTTATGTTTAATTTAACAAGAGACAGCTGCTATTATTTTCCAAAGTACCATTGGTCCCATCAGAGTTTTACTTCTTTTCCAATATGTAAACCTTGTATTGGTTTTTCTTGTCTAATTATACTGCCTAGGATATTCAATACAAAGTTAAATAAAAATGGGGTACCTGGGCAGCTCAGTCAGTTAAGGATCCAACCCTTGGTTTCGGCTCAGGTCATGATCTCATGGTTCGTGAGTTCGAGCCCCAAGTTGGGCTCTGTGCTCACAGCATGGAGCCTGCTTGGGATTCTCTGTCTCCCTCTCTCCCTACCCCTTACCCTCTCACTCTCTATCACTCTCTCTCAAAATAAATAAATAAACATTTAAAAAAATTAAATAGATGTGGTGACAACAGATACCCTGACATTGTTCCCGATCTTAGGTAGCTGAAGGTTTTTTATAGATATTTTTTATATTGAAGAAGTTCCTTTCTATGCCTAGTTTCCAAATGGATCTCCCATGAAATGGTGTTGAAATATGTCACATGCTTTTTCTGCCTTTACTGAAATGATCATATGATTTGTCTCCTTTATCTTATAATAGTGTGAGTTGCATTAATTCATTTTTGGATGTTAAATGAATCTTGCATTTCCAGGATAAGTACCACTTGGTCATGATGTGTTATCCATTTTATGTATTGTTGGAATCAATTTGGTAATATATTTGAGGGTTTTTTGTGTCCATGTTCATGACAAATACTAGTCTGAAGTTCTCTTGTGATCTCTGTCTGGTTTTGGAACCTAGTTAACACTGACTTCATAAAACCACTGGAAAAGTCTTCCCTCCTCTATTTTCTTAGACTTTGTAGAGGATTGATATTATCATGTCCTAAATGTTTGCAAGAATTCATCAGTGAAGCAATCTAGACCTAAAGTTTTCCTTTGTAGGAACGTTTTTAATTATAAACTCAATTTCTTTTTAAGTTTATTTATTTATTTTGAGAGAGAGAGAGAGCACACAGCATGAGCAGGAGAGGGGCAGGGGCGGGGGGGAGAAAGAGAATAACAAGCAGGCTCAGCACTGTCAGTACATGCAGCCCAACACACAGCCGGATCACACGAACCGAGAGAATACTCCCTCCAACAAGCCTATCATTCAGATAGAAGGAGAGATAAAGAGTTTCTCAGACAAACAAAAACGAAAGGAATTCATGACCCCTAAACCAGCCCTACAAGGAATATTAAACGGGACTCTTTGAGTTGAAAGGAAAGAACACAGGTGAGAGTGTGAAAAGTAAAAAATACAAAGGCAGTAAAAATAAGTATACCTGTAAATATCAATCAAGGATTCGTAAAATAAAAGGATGTAAAATGTAATACCATATACCTAAAATGTGTATTTGCGGGGGGGTGGGGCAAAGAATTGGTTCAAACTTGAGCGACCATCAACTTAATATAGACTGCTATATGCAGAAGATGTTAAATACAACCACATATCAAAAAATACTAATAAACACGCAAAGAATAAACAAAAAGGAACCCAAGTATATCACTAAAGAAAGCCAACAAACCATGAAAGAGCACAAGAGAAGAAAGGATCAGAGAAAAACTACAGAAACAACCAAAAAAACAACTAACAAAATGGCAACAAATACATACCTATTGACAATTACATTGAATGTAAATGGGCTGAACACTCCAATCAAAAGACACGGGGTGACGGAGTGGATAAAAACACAAGATGCTCCGTCTACTGCCTCCAAGAGACTTACTTCAGACCTAAAAGACACCTGCAGGGTGAAAGTGGGGGGATGGGGAAACACTCATCACGAAAACGAATGTGAAAAGAAAGCCAGAGTAGCAATACTTACATCGGACTAATAGACTTTACAAATATTTCTACTGTTCTTTCCCTCGTTCTTCTCCTCCTGGGGTTGTAAGTACCCAGGTGTTATACCTTCGGTAGTTGTCCCCCAGTTCTGGGACACTGTGTTCTGCTCTGTTCAATCTTCTTTTTCTCTCTGCCTTTCAGACTTGCAGGTCTCTAGTGTTACGTCCTCAAGCTCAGTGATAGTGCTATGTCCTCAAGCTCAGCAACTCTTTCCTCAGCCATGTCCAGTCTACTAACAAGCCCATCAAAGGCATTCTTCATTTCTGTTCTACTGTTTTTGATGTCTAGCACTTCTTTGTTCTTTCTTAGAATTTCCATCTCTCTGCTTTTCTTTTTCTTCTTTCTTTTTTTTTTTTTTTTAATTTAAATTTTAGTTAGTTAACACCCAGTGCAGTACTGGTTTCAGGAGTAGAATTCAGTGATTCATCACTTACATCCAACACCCAGTGCTCATCCCAACAAGTACCCATCCCCCAGCTCGCCCATCCCCCACCAACCTCCCTCTCTCAACCCATGGTTTGTTCTCTATCGTGAAGAGTCTCTGATGGTTTGTTTCCTTCTCTTCTCTTCACCCCCCCCCTTCCCATATGTTCATCTGTTTTGTTTCTTAAATTCCACATATGTCCCATCTCTCTGCTTGTTCTTTATGCTTGCTGCTTCATCCATGAAAGCCCTTAGCATTTTAACCACAGTTGTTTTCAATTCTAACATTCCTGCCATTTCTGTATCTGTGTCTGATGCTCGCTCAGTCTCTCCAAACTGTAATTTTTTTTTTTTTTTTTTTTTTTGCCTTTTGGTGTTTTTTTTCTCTTAATACCCAATGTGATGTACCAGGTAAAAAGCAACTGCCATAAATAGGTTCGAGTAATGTGGTGGTGTGGTGCGGGGAGGGGACGCATTCTAGAGTCTCAGTGATTGGGTCTCGGGGTTTGGGGGGAGCCTGCACCTCTGGACTGTGGTCTCCGCCACTGTTTCCCAGCCCCCTCCCTCTCGGGTGAGACAGGATGACCAGGCTGGAGCAGAGCATTTCCCTTCCTCCAGCTCTGATATTATCCCAGCTGGTTGGGCTCGGGTAAAATAGCTTTCCCCGAGGGCAGACCTTGTTTGTTAAGAAGAACAGAATGCTCTGGTTGTTTCAGATGGCTCCTTTTCCCCACCCTCTGCCAGAAGCACGAGGGGAATTTTCTTTGATAGTCCCCGTGAGAACCTCCTCGTCATGCTCCTGGAGGTAAAACTCACAAAAGTGTGGGGGCCCCTCTGCCTGGGTCCCCCTGAAGTTTTTATCACTCGTGCTTGTCCACACGGAGCCCCTAGCAATGTGTCCATTCTGATTCAGGTTTCCTGTCCCAGCATGGGCTCCCATGGCCGTTTTCTGCTCCAGTAAGTTGTCATTCTCTAGATTCACCTTTCTGGCACGGCCGACTGCCCTGTGATGTCGCTTCTTGGACAGGCCCTAAGAACAGGTGTCACTGTTTCGGTGTGTTCAGATTTGCCCTTGTTACGATGGAGTGAGTGGTGACTCCCAAACTCCCCATGTGTGGAACCGGAAACCTAAATTCCTTGACTACTTATTTTTACTTGTGGTCATTCTCTGGACGCATCTTAGGCAGTGTCTGACTTCCGGGCCCAGGATAAGTGTCCCCTCTATCTGCCCTGCCACACCTAGCCACAACTGCCCTTGTGAATAGGAAAATCTCCTGGCCCAAAGAGCTTACAGCCTAACAGGGAGAGAAAGACTAGAAAATCAGGCAGTTTCTAGGATAATTATGGCACATGACCCAAGCTTTACTAGTCACAGGAAGCTTTCCAGGGCACAGGAATATTGGAGCCCTGAGGAAAATCACAAAGTAACCAGGCAGAGAGGGCTCATTTATTTCTATGACTGTCTCCTTTTTTAGATTCTAAACTCTGGGAGGACAAATTCTATCCATTTTTGCACATTTTATTCCTATTTGCATTCCCAGCACTCAGTAATTGTTTAAGGTAGTGAGTGAGTGAAATTTAAAGTTTATTTATTTATTTTTGAGGGGGGGAGGGGAAGAGAGAGAGAGAGAGAGAGAGAGAGAGAGAGAGAGAGAATCCCAAGCAGGTTCCGTGCTGCCAGCATTTAAGGCTCAGACTCACGAACCGGGAGACCGTGACCTGAGCCAAAATCAAGAGTTGGACACTTAACTGGCTGAGCCACCCAGGTGCCCCAGGAGTGAAATTTAACTGGAAAAGGAAAGAAAGGGTCATGTATCAGTTTAGAGCAATAAAGGCTCTGAAACAAACTCCACTCTGTGTCCAGGGAGCCCCCGGTAATCTGGTGCGCTTAGAGCAGCAAGTTGTCTGCGAAGAACTGGACAGACAGGACGGCCCCAGCGGATGGAGGACCAGGCATGCGGACGGTGCCAGAGAGCAGCCATCACTAAGCCCCCTGCTTCCTGCAAAGAATCACCGCGGCAGGGGTTTCCTGGATCCCACACCTGCAGCTGAAAAGTGTTTCTAAAATAGTACTCCTAGCCAAATTGTGGAAAAAGCCTAAATGTCCATCAACTGACGAATGCATAAAGAAATCGTGGTTTATATACACAATGGAGTACTACGTGGCAATGAGAAAGAATGAAATATGGCCCTTTGTAGCAACGTGGATGGAAGTGGAGAGTGTGATGCTAAGTGAAATAAGCCATACAGAGAAAGACAGATACCATATGTGTTCACTCTTATGTGGAGCCTGAGAAACTTAACAGAAACCCATGGGGGAGGGGAAGGGAAAAAAAAAAAAAAAGAGGTTAGAGTGGGAGAGGGCCAAAGCATAGGAGACTCTTAAAAACTGAGAACAAGCTGAGGGTTGATGGGGGGTGGGAGGGAGGAGAGGGTAGGTGATGGGCATTGAAGAGGGCATCTTTTGGGATGAGCACTGGGTGTTGTATGGAAACCAATTTGACAATAAATTTCATATATTAAAAAATAATAATAAAATAAAATAAAATAGTACTCTTAGCATCACAAATAAAGAGTGGATTAACACTCTGCAAATATTTAAAATCTTTGATATCCTGGACTGGCCCAGGTTTTCTGCTTGACTGATTGAGCCACACCCGCTCCCTAGGATCCCCTCCTCCAAGGGCACCGACAAGCCTTGTGCTGCACCCTGCCCCGACCCGACCCCGGGGGGCGGGCTGGCTCTTAGCTGTGAATGCCTGTCCCCAAAGGCTGTGACAGCGAAGGATCAAGAAAGGACAGTGCCGCTTTTGTGGGCTTCCTGTGGCATTTGTGGCCTCGTATCTCCAGTCACTGAAGGCCTCCCTGACTTACCCCCAGAACGGACTCTGCCAAGGGAGTTCTACCACTAAATTAAAACGTTCAGTTACATCACTGTGAATAATTAACTTGGGGACCTCTCCTACAGCACAGCATGTGACACTGTGGGGCAAGGCAAAATGGGATTGAAAGGCAGGAGAGGTGACAATCTGGTTTTCTGGATGCATCGAAGTTATTTTTTCATTTTGAAATTCACAAGGGTAAAAACAGATGGCTGATAGGATAAATTCGACCACGCGCTTTGTTCAGCCTGCTCAGTGTACTACGAGTCAGGAAAGTTCCCATTAAAAATCTGTTTTCTCTTGAAAAATTGGACACCCTGGCAACACTGGGCCTATTTTCCCATGACAGCAAAGCAGTTTAAAGCTGAGTAGCAGCTGCCCCTTCGTGGGGCTTGAACACTGTCCAGTTCCTGCAGAGTGGCCTGCTCCTGTCCACTCTGCTCACTTAAGCACAACTGCCTGACTCCTCTCCTCGAGGCATCTGAGCTTTCTGACCCCTGTGTGCAAGCTCCCTAAGATCTTATTTTATTTTATTATTTTTTTAAGGAATAAGTAAATCTATTTTCATTTTTTCATTTTTATTATTTTTTAAGTTCCAGTACGCGGTATACATACACAATGGAATATTATTCAGCCATTAAAAAGAATGAAATCCTTAGCTCTTTTAAAACCTTCTTGGGGCGCCTGGGTGGCTCACTCAGTTAAGCGCCCAACTTCAGCTCAGGTCATGATCTCATGGCTCATGAGTTCGAGCCCCGCGTCGGGCTCTGTCCTGGAGCCTGCTTCGGATTCTGTGTCTCCGTCTCTCTCTGCCCCTCCCCTGCTCGTGCTCTGGCTCCCTCTCTCTCTCAAAAATAAACATTACAGAAAAAAAAAAAAAAAACAACACCTTTCTCTTTCCTGTCCTGCTCTCTTTCCACGCATAATAGGCAAAAGTGGTTGTCCTGTCCTGAGAGTCTCATTAAATTATTTTCATGAAACACCTTAGATAGAACCCTGACACAGAGCTCACTGACTTTCCTATGAGGTGTGAAAAAGTAAAGGACCAAGGGTCAAGAGAAATAATGTTTTGTTCCATATCTGCCTACAGCCCGTTCAGTAACGGCCGTATACCTGGCAAAAAGCGCCATGCCAGGACAAGAAGGTGCCCAGTGACACGTTCTGGATAGATGAACGCACCTGCCCAGGGTCTTAAGCAGCTTCCTCACTTAACCAGATGGCCTCCCAGCGCCATCCAGCTCTGCTTTCTGTGACTCTATAAAGGGCCACGGTTTTGTGGTGGCTCCCCGTGGCTGAACGGTGGGTTGATGGTCAAAGACTGGAAAGTCTGCCTGAGGTTGAGTCCTGTTGGCCAGAGCCTAGAAACATCCATTGCTTCTGTGCTAAGTCTGGATGGACAGAGGTGAACGGGAGGCAGGCTCCTGTGATCGATGAATAAGAAAACCCGTTATTCAGACCGTGGCACTCGCCACAACCACCCCCGGGCCCACACCTCTTGCACACTTGTGCAAACATCGCCTTGTGCTCTCTTCTGACCTCCCCTCTGGGAAACGACCAGCAACTCTGAGATGGAGCATCACCAGCCACCCCCTGCCCAAGAGCTTCTGCTTCAGGTTAGGACAGTGGTGCCTCTATAATTACGTCGGTTGCAAACAGAGAACTAAAATGCTCATTCCTCCCGGGGAGGCGACCCAAGCCTCAGACTGCATTAAGACCCGATGATTAACAGCAGCTCATTTCCTGGACGCTGACTTCGGTTGGGGGAGTGAGAGGCGAGTGGCACAGTGCCAGGACCAAGGACAGGGAGGCTCCCGCCTGTCTGCAGTGTCCCCAGGCAACTCTTGTCAAGGTCCTTACGGGCATCAGCCTTACTTTTCCGTAATTGTACCTCTAACCGATTACATTGCATTGAAAAGAGATCAAAGTTCAATCCCACCCAAGTGAACCAGCCTGCGGAGCGGGTGGGGGGAGTCCTGCAGGCACAGAGCTGCACTGCCATTAGTCTTCTCTTCCAGGGCTGTCCGAACATCTGCAGGCTGGTCGCACACCGGGAGGGGACTGAGACACGCAGGGCTTGCTGAGAAAGCCCGGACCCAGGGCCAGGCAGCTGGCCCTCTGATTTTGGCCGGTACCTGCTCTGCCCACAGTGCACAGCCCCCCTTCCCAGGGCTGCACCGCTTTGTGTCACACACAGGCCTGAGATTCATTCTGATCTCAGTGAAGCAGGAGGGTTTTAACACCCTTGAACTCAGCTCTCTGGGACCCGACATGAAGTCTGCAGTGCTTGCCGTGTGGCGTCGGTCTGGTCCCTGGCGATGCTAAGCGGGCTTTGCTTTGTTCCTAAGACTGAGTTTCCCTCCCCAGCATACGGTCCCGTTCTTATCACAGGCCCCTGGGTTTCCCCCCTCTCTGGTACCCGCCCGGAAACAGCCTCCCCACACGCCCCCACCCATGCCTCCGGGAGCCAGGCCCTGCCCAGCCCCCTTCTGGGGAAAAGCTGGGTGATGCCTTTGCAGAGTGGTTTCAATGTGTCACCACTGGCACAGACACGTTGACACGGTGCCCCTTTACATCCCCACAGCATGTGTGCAAGGCTGATCCAGTCCCCAGTGGAGAGACGAAGAACAATGAAGATATTGAAAATATTGACGCTCGGAGACAAAAAGCCACTTGCCAAGATCACCCAACCAGGGAGCCAAGGAGCAGAGGTTTGACGCGTGGTCAGTCCTGCTTGAAGGCTTTCTGTTCTTATCTCTTCACCCTGGGGACACCCGGGGACCGAAGCACAGCTCTAGATGCAGCTGAATCCGGCCCCCCTACCTGCCAGCCACCCTCCCTGAGCCCAGTGCCTTCCAAGCGCTGCTCAGCCCGGATTTGCCACAGCTGCGTCCTCTCCTCCTGTTTGGGGTCCCTCGCTGCAATGACTTGACCTCATGCTGCCAACCAGCCTTTGGGGAAAAAGCGAACCCTGGGCTCGCTTGAGCTTAGCGTGGACTCATCCACTTCATAGTTTGCTGTGTGACCCTGAGCAAGCTTCTCAGCTTCTCTGGGCCTCGGTGTCCTCGTAAGGAAGGTGTGATGGCAGAGCCTTGCCTCATAGGTGGTTGCACAGGTACAAATCTGACCGCCCTTTCAAATCCTGAATCAAAAAGCCATTTCTCTGTCCGCGAGTCCGGACTCGTTGTTCGAAACGTTGTTTTAAAGCTGAGTTTTAGAAACACGAAACAGAACTGAGACGCCACTTATAAGGAGTTTCCCAGATGATCACCGCTGCGGAAATCGGGAGATTGCACCGTACCCAGAACAGGGCATAATAATGTCACGCTGGCGTTTGTTTAGAACGTAGCCGATAGGCTTTTTGCTGAGGCAAAGGAAAATCACGGGTCCTGGGCGCACCGTCTAGTAGCAATGCCTCTTTCCAGGAGGGGCCAGGCGACCACCGCTGACAGTTTTCTTCAGGCTCCATCAATGTTTTTCGTTGTTTAAAGACACACATTAATTTAAAGTCTCCTCCCATTCTCTGTAAATTACAGCGTTCAGATGAAGTGGCAGCTGCTGTAATTAAGACACAGTTAATTGCCTATCTCCTTAATTGCAGTGATAGGATTTTGACAGTTTGGTAAATAAGAATTGTTTGGCTTCCTCCGGCAACTTCAGCCTTGGCTTCCCTCACAAATGCTGAGTCACCCAACCCAGGGACAAAGGGGTGCCGTGGGAGGGAGGAAGCCCAGTTCACCTGCAGGCCAGGCCGCCCGAGCCCGCAAGACAGCGAACCACAAAAGCAGGAGGCGTGGGTCGTCGGGGCACAAAGGGAAACATGCCCAGAGTCGAGAGCTACCGAGCGCCAACCCGGCTTCTGACCCCACGTCTTCCCACTAGGCATGAGGGCGGCTCCATAGTGGCAGAGAAAAATCTGGTGGCCCCAAGGCAAGAACCTTGGGGTCACACAGCCATGGGCTCAGAGCCCCCCTTCACCTTTTCTGCTGGTGTCACTGGGGGCGAGTTCCCGGAGGCTTCTACACCTCATCTGCCTCCACTGCCACATGGATTTTTGCAGCAGCCACTTCGTAACATTTTGGGAATTAAGAAAAATCATCTGGTAAAGTGCCTTAGCAACATACCGGGCTCATGGTAAGCACCCAACAAATGGACATCATGCAGCACGTCTAACTTGGGCTCCGAAACTTACGTACACAAATTTGTGTGAGTTTTCTCTTTCCCACGAACCTCACGTCAACTGTAGTCCACCTTCCAGGTTCCCCTCTCTGGTATTTCTCTCTAGGGTCCTGCCACCTTCCAACGACGCTGATTCAAGCGATCAGCATCAGAAACACTGGGCCTGAACTTCAAAGCCTCGAGGAGGCAAGGGGATGCCGTGTTGATTGGTACTACAAAGAAACAGAAGAGAAAGGAAACAGGTATCCACAAACAGCGCGAATGCTCATATCCTATCCTGGTTCTTCGTAGCCCTCAAAACATGACCGTTAACTCTGATGGCGCTGGGACCACCATGTTATTTGTCAGTCGTCGCTTCCCAGAGGCCATGCTAACAAGGGTGTCAGTGACAATGACTCCTGGCTCTTTCTTGGTGCTACTGTGTCTGTAGTCAGATCCCTGCCCTTGCCGAAGTATAGCGCAAAGGACGCTTTGGTATAAAGTACGTAACACTGTTGCAACGAATGAATGAACGAAGGGGAGGGACGAGGTGGAAGAACCCTATTTAAAGACAAGATTGCCTTTAAGGAAGTGGATCTTGTCCTGGGCAGCAGGCACATGGGTTCAGTTCTGCAGAGCTGAACAAGATAGACCTTAAACAAGATAGGAGCTGCTTCTGCTTTTCATCTAAACAAAGTCCAAAGCAAGGCAGTCAAGGGGGGTTTGGTGGCTTCACAAGCTCGCTCTTCTACATCCTAAATGCATGGCTTCCATTGCATGGTCCCAAGACCACTCAAATCCCAGCACCTTACTGCATTCTCAAGTAAGGAGAAGGCCAGGTCATGAGCTCACAGTTCGTGGGATCGAGCCCCGCATCGGGCTCTTAGCTGACAGTGCCGAGCCTGCTTGGGATTCCTCCTCTCCCTCTCTCCCTGTGCCCCTCTCCCACTCATGTGCGTGCTCTCTCTCGCTCTCTCTCTCAAAATAAATAAATAAGCATTTTTTAAAGACCATCATTTAAAAAAAATAAAATAAAATGGAGGACAAGGCTATGCCTCCTTCTCCAAAGGGATGGCCCAGAGACAGCACAAAACACTTCCAGTGGCATTTACTATACATGGCCACATGTAGATGTAGCAAATGCTGACCCAGCCACCCAGCCACCCAGCCTGCTGATGCTGGTACAGACCCCACCGGGCCCTATAATCCTTGCTCAAGCAAAAGCCGCTGGAGCCCACGGTCCCAAGACAGGTACCTCACGTTGACAGCTTCCAGCCAGCTCCGTGCTTACCTGACCCACAAACCAGGATGTCACCAGCCAATCAGCAACCTCAGACACTGATTTTCGAAGATGAGACAGAAGCAGTTCTTGGTCTTGGGGCTTTAAAAAACCTGTTGTGGGGTGTGTCAGAGGCTCAATCGGTTAAGTGTCCAGTGTCGGCTCAGGTCATGATCTCACGGCTGGTGGGTTCGAGCCCCCGCATTGGGCTCTGTGCTAACAGCTCAGGGCCTGGAGCCTGCTTCAGATTCTGTGTCTCCCTCTCTCTCTCCTCTTCCCCCACTCTTGCTCTCTCTCTCTCTCTCTCAAAAATAAATAAACATTAAAAGTAAAATTAATTAAAAATTTTCAAAACCTATTGCATTTCTCTCCCCTGAACCTAATCCCCAGAGCCTAGACTCTCTGCTAGGAGGGCTCCTTGCTCGAGCAGACCACTTTCCTGTTCAGTGCTCACCTGTTGGTCTCTTAGTCTTTATACATATTTTCTTGAACAGATAAAATGGAGGCTAAAAAACATGGTCTTTGGTTGAGTCATTCCTGACCTCAGCCTAAAATTGAGGATTCTATTACTGAAGAAATTGGAATCTGGGGGACAAAGAGTAGCCTTTATCATACCCCAAAATCGAAGAAACTGGAGTTTAAAATAAATAACGACATAGATACATAACCATACCACTTTCTCCCCAGCCCCAAATTTGCTAAAATCTTTTTTTTAATTTTTATTTATTTATTTTTGAGAGAGAGTGAGAGAGGGCACAAACGAGGGAGGGGCAGACAGAGGGGGAGACACAGAATCCAAAGCAGGCTCCAGGCTCCGAGCTGTTAGCACAGAGCCCAGTTCTGGGGCTCAGACCCGCGAACTGTGAGATTATGACCTGAGCTGAAACCAAGAGCCGGACGCTTAACCTACTGTGCCATCTAGGTGCCCCTAAAATTTGCTAAAATCTTGAGAGGATACTGTGGGTTTGGAGCAATCTTCTGTAGATCCTAAGTGGCTAGATGATGAAGTGACATTTGCATCTGACTGAATGACGTCATGTCACTGCACAGTGTCACCACACAGCCGTGAACTGCAACAGCAGATCCCTGGAGCCCGAGACAGCAGGGACGCATTTGCTTCTTTATCTCCTCCACCTGCAGCCCAGTAAAAAGAGCACCGGACTTGGAGTCAGGAGTTCAGAGCTGAATTCAGAACAAGAGCTCAGCCATCTAGGGTGTGAGTGATTTCGTGCAGGTGCTGGGACAGAAATAATGGTGATGGCGACTCATGCCTGATGAGATGTTACCATGTGTTGGACACTGTTAATGTTTTTTATATGGATTGATTCTCTACCCCACAACAATCCTGTGCCATAGATAATAATAATATTACTTCTGCCACATGTCAACCCATAGGAGACATTAGGGCCTAGAGATTAAGAAATAACCAATGGAACTGGTAAAACGGCACAGTGAGAATTTGAACCCAGGTCAGGGGCACCTGGGTGGCTCAGTTGGTTGAGCATCTGACTTCAGCTCAGGTCATGATCTCACGGTCCGTGAGTTCGAGCCCCGCGTCGGGCTCTGTGCTGACAGCTCAGAGCCTGGAGCCTGCTTCGGATTCTGTGTCTCCCTCTCTCTCTGCCCCTCCCCTGCTCATTCTCTCCCTCCCTCCCTCCCTCTCTCTCTCTCTCTCTCTCAAAAATAAACATTTAAAAAATTAAAAAGAAAGAAAGAAAAGAAAGAAAGAAAGAAAGAAAGAAAGAAAAGAAAGAGAAAGAAAGAAAGAAAGAAAGAAAGAAAGAAAGGGAGGAAGGGAGGAAGGAAGGAAGGAAGGAAGAAAATAGCACACGTAAAGGCATGGCCACCACTGACTGCAAAGTGGCTGCTGGGCTCCAGACAATGCGTTCTCAATCAGGAAGAAAAGAAGGGGTCGGTGAGAAAATGCATTTCATTGATCATGAGGAAAACAGCCCTCAGCAATGCCCCAGCAGACTTTTTGTTAGTTGTCTTTGGCCAGAACCAAGTCACAAGGCCACCGGGAGCCACAAGGAAGGACAGACAGCCCACAGTTGGCGGAGGCTGACCAAGCATCGTCCCCTGGGGCTGGACCCCTTGCCAATGGAATGAAACCAGGGTGGTGTTAGCAAAGAAGGAACCAGGGGGTCAGGGTGGTGGGAGGCAACCAGTAGGCTTAGCCTCACAGCAAAGTAGAGGGTGAGGTGAGAATGGCACCATGAGTCTAGTAAGGGAAGAACTAAAGAACTAAAGGGAAGAACTCACCAACTCTAGTTGGTGCAATGCTAGAGGTGAAGGCTGAGGAAGATTCTTTTTTTTTTTTTTAACGTTTATTTATTTTTGAGAGAGAGAGAGAGAGAGAGAGAGAGCATGAGCAGAGAGAGAGGGAGACAGAATCCGAAGCAGGCTCCAGGCTCCAAGCCGTCAGCACAAAGCCTGACACGGGACTCGAATCCACGAACCGTGAGATCGTGACCGGGGCTGAAGTCGGACACTAAACCGACTGAGCCACCCAGGCTCCCCCCGCGGAAGATTCTTCGGTGATTCGCAAATGTATGGCTTGGGTGACCAGGAAGGCAGTGATTTAAGTAACCACTGGAAGGCAGACGACTGAGACGCATTGTCTTAGTCCACTCCAGCTGCCACAACACAGCACAGGCGAGGTGGCTTAGACAACAGGGATTTATTGCTCATGGCTCTGGAGCCTGGGAAGTCCAAGGTCAAGGTGCCGGCTCGTTCAGCTCCTGTGAGAGGACTCTGCTTGAGTTTTCGGTGGCTACCCTCTCACTGCATCCTCACATGTGGGGGGGGCGGGGATCTCTCTCTTTCTTGTTCTCCTTTAAGGGCACTAAACCCATCATGGGGACCCCACCTTGATGACCAATCTATCCCTAATTTCTTCCTGAAGTCCCCATCTCCAAACACCATCACCCTGGGGCTTGGGGCTTCAAGACATGAATTTGGGGGTGACAAACACTCCACCCCCAACATGCCTAAAACGATTTTGTGATTTAGGAGACATTCTGTTGCTTTGGGATTCTTCAGAGACGTTCTTATCTCTCGGTTTGTTAGGAGGATCAAACAAATAAAGCAAGTAAAAGTGTGTTTACATCAGCCCCCTCTGATAATCAGTTGCCATCATCACTTAAACAGAAGGCAGTTGGAGTGGCTCTCCGATCCTATTTCCCCAGTGGCTGCATTCGTGCTATGTGATCTGAGCCCCTGACAGACAGGCTGTGTCATTTTCATATCAGTTTCAAGTCCCAGGACACCAGGAAGCCCTGTGTCTGAGGACCCAAGACCTGGCCTGGTGCCTGCCTCCTGAGGTGAATCTCATTTTTCCTTCATTCTTCCAAGAAATTAATTTTGTCATCAAGTTAATAGTAATCATTTGTACTGTGTAAAAGCAAAAAAAAAAAAAAAAAATTTATCCGACTTGGTGGTGGTGGTTTTTTTTTTTTTAATCACATTATGAGGTATGATTGACATACATCTGGGTTAGGTCTCTATTAATGTTTTTAATGTTTATTTATTTTTGAGACAGAGAGGCAGAGTGTGAGCAGGGGAGGGGAAGAGAGAGGGGGAAGACACAGAATCCGAAGCAGGCTCCAGCCTCTGAGCTGTCAGCACAGAGCCCGATGTGGGGCTCGAACCCACGAACCATGAGATCATGACCTGAGCCGACGTTGGACCCTTAACCGACTGAGCCACCCAGGTGCCCAGTCAGGTCTTTAAAAGTACGTCATATGCCACAATATCTCCTATGCAGTACTCTTGCCAAACTATTGTGTTCCTCATTTCTGATGTTTTGTTTTGTTTTGTTTTGTTTTGTTTTAAATCTCCTGGTTAAGGGTCTCACTGATGTTCTCTACTCTTTTCTCAAGCCCAGTATCTTTGTGATCATTACTTTAAATTCTCTCTCAGGCATATTACGTATCTCAGTTTTGCTTAGGCCTCTGGCTGTAATTTTGTCCCATTTGTTTCACTGGGACATATTTCTCTGTCTCCCCGTTTTGTCTAACTCTCTGTGTCTGGTTCTGTGTGCGAGGAAAGTCAGCTCTTGAAAGTCATGGGTGGGGCAGGCACTGATCCTTTAACAAGGGTGCACTCGTCCTCTGCCAGAGGGAACATGCCTCTGATGCTGAGGTGGGGCCAGCTGCTGCCTCTGCAAAGTGCGTGTAGGCAAGGCATGCAGTTTGAGCAAGGTGTCCACGTCCTCCGTGGGAGGTGACAGGCTGCCGCCACAGGGACCGAGGTCCCGCCAAGGGCGTGGGGAGGAGAAGCAGTGTTGGCATGGTTTGCGCTAGTCTTCTGCCGCGGGGGGTGGGGGAGCTGCGGGGCCAGGACAGACACGCAAGCCTGGCCGGAGGCAGTGGGGTGCAGTGTAAGCAAGTTAGGCGGTGAATGCTGGGGCCCCTCTGGTTCCTGCAGGCGCAATTAATACATAACTCTTCCTCCCGTACGCCCCAGGCATTTTTCAAACTGCTGTCTCTAAGCTGTATCTCAGAGGGCTATTTGTCATGCTGTCTCTTTAAGGGCGGGGATGGTTTCCTATCACCCTCCAGGCTCTCCCAGACCAGAGCCCTGATTTTTAAAGTTCGAGGCTTTATGTCCCACTAGTTGTAAGAACTTTCGAAATTCGGTTGTTCTAATTTTCAAAGTCAAATGCTGTAGAGATTTGTCTTCACATGCGGGCTCGAGGGTGTGGTAGTCTGTTTCTCTTCCTCCTCTGAGACTGTGACCCTCTCCCTAGCACTGAGGACCACAGTCCATTTAGCTCTGCCCTGGGACTCCACCCTTCCTACCCTCTTGAACGTGGCCTCTTTTTTTTTTTTTTTTTTTTTTAATTTTTTATACGTTTATTCATTTTTGAGAGATGGAGAAAGACAGAGCATGAGTGGGGGAAGGGCAGAGAGGAAGGGAGACACAGAATCTGAAGCAGGCTCCAGGCTCCGTCCGAGCTGTCAGCACAGAGCCCAATGTGGGGCTTGAACCCATGGACCGTGAGATCATGACCTGAGCTAAAATTGGACGCATAACCAACTGAGCCACCCAGGCGCCCCTGGCCTCTTCTTTACAGTTAGTTGTAGAGTTTGTTCTCCCAGTCTTCAGGTCATTTTCTAGCTTATTTACAGTGATGGGGGGTGTTATCTAGTTGTATCCATAGGACGAGGTCAGCTTAGAGTCTTTCTACTCTGCCATTTTCCTTGGAAGTCAGCCATGTAACTCTTTTTTTTGTTGTTAATTTTTAATGTTTATTTATTTTTGAGAGACAGAGAGAGACAGAGCGTGAGCAGGTTAGGGGCAGAGAGAGAGGAAGACACAGAATCCGAAGCAGGCTCCAGGCTCCAGGCTGTCAGCACAGAGCCCAACACAGGGCTCGAACCCACAAATCATGAGATCATGATCCGAGCGAAGTCGGACGCTTAACCAACTGAGCCACCCAGGTGTCCTTCAGCCATGTAACTCTTAATGTCAATCTGTTCATATGTTCAGAAGGACATCTAAACTGATGTTAACTTATCCAGGACAACGATAATTTCTGACTCATGAGATTTATGTTCATTTTTAACTTTCTTCTCTGTACGTTTTTTTGTATTGTCAGGTTTATTTCCATGAATAACATGAGGGCATTTTTGTTTGTTTTTTCCTTCACGAAGACTATGGATTGTTATTCTTAGAGGCACCCGGGTGGCTCAGTCGGTTAAGTGACTGACTCTTGGTTTCGGCTCAGGTCATAATCTCACGGTTCATGGGATCGAACCCTGCATCAGGCTCTGCGCTACCAGCGTGGAGCCTGCTTGAGAGTCTTTCTCTCCCTCTCTCTCTGTCCCCTCCCCCACTCTCTCTCAAAATAATTAAACTTAAAAAATGTTTTAATTTATGTATTTTAATTAAAACGTAATTCAACCTGGGCTTCAATGTCCGATAGAGCTAGGTTCAAACCGTAGACTTATTAGAGCCTGGTTGTGACTTCCAGCGAGTTCTCTCGCCTCTGTTAGCCTTCATTTCAAATGGAGATATTTACCTTCAGAGGCCACGGCTGGGATTTGGGATGGCATGTGTCAAACAGCTAACACAGTGCCTGGCAATAGAAGGTGCCTACCCAGCAAATGAGAACCATTTATCACTTTTATTAGTGTATTCCCAGTAGGTTGCTTCTGTTCTTTAAACTTTCCCCACCTCTCTCCTTTTAACAAAGCGCTGTGTCACCAAGACTTTGGCATTAAACTACTATTGTCTTTGTTCCATGTGGGTGAGGCTCCCACTGGGAGCCCCTGTCTACCCCTTTGTCTCTCCTAAGTACCACCTAAAATTGTATGGAAATTGGGGCACCTGGGTGGCTCAGTTGGTTAAGCCCCTGACTTCAGCTCGGGTCATGATCTCACGGTTCGTGAGTTCAAGCCCCATGTCAGGCTCTGTGCTGACAGCTCAGAGCCTGGAGCCTCCTTCGGATTTTGTGTCTTCCCCCTCTCTCCGCCCCTCCCCTGCTCACGCTCTGTTTCTCTCTCTCAAAAATAAACATTAAAAAATATTATTTAATAAGAATAAACATAAATAAAATTGCATGGAAATACCTTACTTCCTCGTTGCAAACACTATTTAACTGAGGGGTGGTCCTGGGCCCAGGCCAGCGTCCTGCAGATAATACTCGTGGTTTATCTTGGTTTTGGTTTTTGGTAAAGGTTGGTTTGAATAGGCACATTTGCGATTCTGTTCTTCTGAGGTTACGACTCTATTCTACATAGTAGTGCTGCTGTGATGCTCCATGTTTGGTTTGAAATGTATCTGTAAACAATTAAAAGCCTCCTCTGATGGCCTCAGTAGAAGCAGGATGGAGCCTAATCGAGTGCTGGACCAAGCAGAGCTGGGCTCATTTGTCCCTCGTGTGCCCTACTTCCTCAATTTTAGCTTGCAAAGGGTAGCACACGCCAATACCGCACCACCCAGCTCTTTAACCTTATGTTGTCCCTGGAATACTCTTTACAGAAAAGAAAGTTCTGATGATTAAATAGTCTGGGTTATTTGCCCACATGGTGTTCTTTTCCACCCTGATTTTCACCCTCTCTTTCTTGTGCAGCTTGGCTCTCATAGAGGCCAAAGGATCCCTACTTTTTATAAGGCCATGACCTGACAGGCATCATCTAGCAAAACTTTCTGTCCCACAGTGCATCACAATAGCCTTTTGAGTGATGTAGAAGGATCAAGCCCTATATCTCTGCAGTGTGTTTTTGCAGTATATCCAGCACCCGGAGGTGGCTGAAATAACCACTGTCCTCAGAAGACTGATTTTTAAGAACAAAGAGGACTCTACCCACTGGAGCCCAAGCAGGTAACACCGGTTCGGTCATTACTGCTGGAACATCTCTCTCCTCTTACTTAGTGCTTGTAGTACTAAATTGCTGATTGCATTTTGAATGTTCTGGAGACGAGCACTCACAGTTAAGCAAACTTTGTGGCAAACCATTCTGTAAAGCCAAGAATTCTTTTGGAAAGTGAATATTCATACCTCTCAGCTTTAAATTATTTGAGTAGATTTCGCTCAACATTTTTTTTTCTCTTAGAAACGAGGTACACCTATGTAAAGGCATCTGGCTCTCTGCAATACAAAAAGTACAAAGATTAAAAGGGTACCTGGGTGATTCTGTTGGTTAAGCCTCTGACTTCAGCTCAGGGCATGATCTCACGGTTCGTGGGTTCGAGTCCCACGTCGGGCTCTGTGCCGACAGCTCAGAGCCTGGAGCCTGTTTCAGATTCTGTCTCCCTCTCTCTCTGCCCCTCCCTGCTCATGCTCTCTCTCTCTCAAAAATAAATACACATTAAAATTTTTTTAAAAAAAACAAAAAACAAAAAGAACAAAGATTAAAAACTGTTTACTAGATTAGCAGTTTACTGAGTTGACTGACTGATTGATTGGTTCTTTCATTCACTCATTCCAAAGTATGCACAGAGCACTTCCTTGGATGGGGAGTACTTTGCCAGTCAATGAGGCAGGAGAAGGACAAGGACAGTGAAGACAGTGGCTGCCAAAACAATATGGTCCCAACATCTAGGAACTTGCATTTCAGGTAGCCAGGCCAGACCTTGTATGAAACTCATGTCTTGTGCTTCGAAGAATCTCTAGAGCCTTATCTGAGGCCTGGCACAAACTTTTTACTCATTCAATGTTCTCTTAAACGATAGAATGAATAGATGAATTCAGAAACCAATAAGCCAATGAAGACAGGCCTTAAAACCAAAATGCGTTATAGGATTAATTAAGGGCTCTGGGAGTCCAGAGGTGGGCAACGGACCATTTGGAACCCAGAAGAGAGAGGCCTTGGAGGATATGACACAGACCTTGAATAAGGCCAGGAAGGGTGGGTGGAACTTAGATTCAGAAGAAGGGAAGAAAAAGCATTGAGGCAGTAGAATTCAGAGTAGGATTGGGAAGTGGGGGTAGATAACCAATCTTCGTGAACTGGGAAGACTGGCTTCTTGAGGAAACAGAAGAAGGAGGGGACTGTCCAGGTCATTCAGTGGTGGAAAGCCCTCTTCTCAATTCTTCTTACAATACACATGCTCAAAGGCAAGTGGTAGCAATTGCCCCCACTATACAGCCACCCTGCAATCAGCCAGGCCACTGTCATACATCCAGCCAAGGTGGGTCACACCAGTTCTGAGCAAGCCCCCACCCCACGGCTTCTCTGCACTGTCAGATCACTAAGGAGTGGCTTTCCCCAGGGACCCAACCTCCGCCAACACCTTGAGTACCGATTCCACACCTCCAAGGAAAGGTGGGGGGGGGGGGGGCGGTGGCGCGCAGGGCTCTGGGGTTTTAAAGTACATCTAGAAAACCAATTGTTGCTACTTGTATACCAGTTTAAATGCCACCCTCTGTTTCTCGAATTTTCCCAAAATTATGGATAAATAACATTAAAATCTTGGGACCCTGACTACTATTCTGCCTCTGCTCCTTCTTTGAACAGATTAATTAAGTGATAAAACTTGCTAGTTATTTGAGGTTCACAAGCTTATTAAACTTACCAGGCAGTTACTACTGGTCCCACTCAATCTCATACTGGGAGGATCTAACCTCTGATTTAACAAATATTATTTTTAGTCCTTCCTACCATAAAAAATTGATGTCACTTTAAAATTTTAAACCACAGAAAGCCCATCTACATGAGGAAAGCTTATCACATGCTTCCTATCAGGGAAAATGTTCAGGTTTTCTGAAGCAAAGGTGACATCTGTTCTTGGAGCCTTTTCCTTTAAAATTCTGAAAAATTCGGAGGCGGGGGGCGGGGGCACCTGGGTGGCTCAATCGGTTTAGCCTCCGACTTCGGCTCTGGTCATGATCTCACGGTTGGTGGGTTTGAACCCCACATCAGGCTCAGAGCCTGATGCCTGCTTCAGATTCTGTGTCTCCCTCTCTCTCTGCCCCTCCCCCACTCATGCTGTCTGTCTCTCTCAAAAACAAACATTGAAAACATAAAATTCTGAAAAAGAGTGTGGGTAGGGTGTGGGGACACAGCCACTCAACAACCTGAAAGGTAACTTGTCGAGGAAACTTGTCAAGGATTCTCTTTTAGAAGCTACGAAGCTTCAATTTTGTATCATCTTGTGTGACCTTGTGATTAGTATCAGACTTGATCTCCTTCCAGCAGGTAAGTAACGAGAAAGCAGAACCACATGTCTCTTGCTAAATGCTTTTTCCACAGTGCCAAGCAAAGGTGGTTGATCGAGAAATATCTGTTGAGTGGATCAATGAGTCAGTGGCACTGTAGCAGGAGGAGAAGGGCTTCAGAGTCAAACAGATTTGGCTTTTTTTTTTTTCCTTTTCTTTTTTATTGGCCATGTAACCTTCAACGTGAAATATAACATCTACTAGAAATTCAGGATAATGAAGGAAAACTCTCAGGACTCCTGAGAGGATTGAGTGAAACAGCATATGTGACAACAGTCTGGTGGATAATGAGCGTCAGCCTAGGATGAGGCCTTTCCCATCGTTTCCCACAGAAGGTGGCTATTCTTTTTCAAAATTGTTTTGGCTATTTTAGTTCCCTTGCATTTACAAATAAGCTTTAGAATAAACTCATCTATATTCTCCAAAAACTCCTACTGGGTAGTTTGACCAGATCCAATTTGGGCAGATTGTCATCTTTACTATGTTGAGTCTCCCAAACCATGAACATAGTATATCTCTCAGGTCTTTGATTTCTTCCATCAATTCTGTAGCCTTCAGCATACAGAGTCTGTGCATGTCTTGTTAGATTTGTGCATAATGTGTCTCCTTTTTTCTTTTGAGCTATTATAAATAGTTGTGTTTTAAATTTTTGGCTCCAATTTTTTATTTAAAGTATAGAAATATAATTATGTGTGTTGACCTCGTATCCTATGATCTTGTTAAAAACGTTATTTGTTTTGGGGCACCTGGGTGGCTCAGTTGTCTGGACTTATCATCCAACTCTTGATTTCAGTCCAGGTCATGATCTCACAGTGGGGAGATCGAGCCCCCATGTCAGGCTCAGTGTGGAGCATGGAGCCTGCTTGGGATTCTCTCTCCCTCTCTCTCTCTCTCTCTGCCCCTCTTCCAGCTCATGTGCACTCTCTCTCTCTCTCTCTCAAAATAAATAAATAAGCTTATTTATTTATTCATAGGCTCCTTGGGATTTTCTACATAAACTATTATATCATTTGTAAATAGGGACAGTTTTCTTCCTTTCCATCTATATGCCTTATATGTCTTGCCCTGGCCTTATTGTACTGTGTAGGACTGCCTGCATTATGTTGAATAGGAGTGATAAGAGTGACATCCTTGCTTTATTTCTGATTTTAGGAAGAAATTAGTCTTTCTCCATTAAGTATGATGTTAGCTGTAAATTTCTATAGATGTTCCTTATCTGGTTGAAAAACTTCCCTCATGGTTGGCTAAGAAATTTTACCATAAATGGATAGGTTTTATCAGATTTTTGACTGTTATATTATTTAACAGAATTCTGATTTGATCCATAATATATTCTGTAATACCAAAAAGTTGCTGAAAACGTTGACAAGATAAATCTTATACCTTTGTCCCTAACTCAGTATGTTGAACATTAACGTTGAGGCAGTTTGTTGCAATGTTACGTCTTTTATTCGTGTACCTTAGTTCACCTTCTGAACATCAGAATAATAAAAAATTCTATTATTAAGCTTTCATTTCTGTGCCCTGGGAGTCTAACCGCAGTGGTTTATGTGCCGGTATTAATTAATTGGAAGTGGTTACAATTCTCCTAAATAAGAGCCATGAAGTTGCCCAAATCTTTCTCATTCTTAGCAATGTACCTTAAGGAATAAATTTCCTAGAATCAAAATATATTTATATTCAGCAAGATCAAAATGTCCAGTACTATGGGACTGGGTTTCATAAATTCTGGCATATTCGGTTACTCAATAAATATTTATGAAATGTCCACCATGTGCCAATTTTTATCTTTGGTCCTAGGGATACAGCAGTGAGGATAAGCGACAAACTTCCCTGTCTTCATGGAGACTACTTTCCAATGGGGAGACAGACCTAAATAAGATACATATGTAAACATGTAGTACAGCAGGTGGTGATGAGCATTTTGGAGAAAAATAAAACATAGAACATGGAGGAGTCCAGGCGTGGGAGAGGAATGGGGTACTATTTTAAATAAAGTGATGGTTGGACCTCACCAAACAACATAAAGGAACCTTAAACATTAGAATTAAGAATACTCTGTAGCAATGTGGAAAAATGTCATGATACCTCATTAAGTGAAAAACAGAGAACATAAAACAGGAGATCTGCCGTGGTTTCGAGTATTTAAGTATGTACATATATGATGTATATAAAACATAAAAAATGAAAATAGTTTGTGGATAATTTTCATATTATTTTACAGCATTATTCACTTTGAGCATAATTATGCCCGCAGTTTAAAACAAGAAAAATGTTTAAGGTTCCCTAAGGCTAATTCAAAATGGAATGGAACGTACGTACGGGGATTCAGCTAGAACTCACCTTTGCCCCGGAAGGATTTTATTTGGGGCACCTCTGAGGAAGAATCTTCTATTCAAGCGACCAACAAAGAGTCTGTATTTGATTTTTTTTTTATTTAAAAAAAATTTTTTTTAACGTTTATTTTTGAGACAGAGAGAGACAGAGCATGAACAGGGGAGGGGCAGAGAGAGAGGGAGACACAGAATCTGAAACAGGCTCCAGGCTCTGAGCTGTCAGCACAGAGCCTGATGCGGGGCTCGAACTCACAGACCGTGAGATCATGACCTGAGCCGAAGTCGGACGCTTAACCGACCGAGCCACCCAGGCACTCCAAAGAGTCTGTATTTTAAAGGAGATGAAAGTTCCATTGTCCAGGGTGCCGAGAACAGTGGTTGCACAGTGTTGGCTGAGAGTATGGAAGTGATGGCAAGCTTAACATGCGTGCGTAATCATCTCCTTCAGATTTGGCATGTGAATCTATTTTTCATGATCGACTAAAATAAAACAAACTGACACGTCTTACTGCAAACTACATTCTCTTATTTGTTCCAGAGATGACAAGTAATCACACAAGATGTGACTTGGTAGCCTGTATATGGGGTAGCAACCGTTCTCTAGGGATGCAGAAGGACAGGTTGCAACCATTGCCAGACAATGTCTTCCGATGATTCTGAGAGCTCAGATTCCGTGTGGGCTGTTCGTGTGTTCCTCCGAAAATGTTTTTGTGGCCCGGCCAAAGCATGGCAGCCCAGGACTGGTTTATTCCCTCCGGTGTTGATTCAGAATTCCTAGGCACTGAGCAATCACTCTATCCTCAAAAGGCAGACGCGGTGTTGTCTTAGTGAAGCGCAAATGTCCTGAATATCTTCCATTCTTCTCTCCGGCATGTCACGTCTGGTGAAGGAAAATCCCAGCAGTCACAAAGCTTTCCGAGTTCATGCAGGAGCTCAGTGGTGTTTACTCGGATTTTCTCTTTTGTTCTTTCTACTTCTTGGGTGTTTTTTTCTTTTTCTTTTTTTTTTTAATAATCACACTAGCACTAAAAGAAAAACACAGATTACATAATGAGCAGACTCCACTGGATAGCCAAACTATTCTAATATAATCTTGCCTGAAAATGTTCAAGCTCCTTGAAAAATACATTCAGAGGCGAAATAACGCAGCTAGCTGGCCTGTGAATGATCCGTGGACTAGTTTTGACTAGAAAAGGGAAGAAGGAGGCACCACACACTTGTTTTCCGACCTATCTCCTAACCAAAGAAGGTTACTGCTTCTTTGGGGCTGTCCCGCTTTTGTTTTGGCTGATGGTCTGGGCGGTCTGTGGTTTTTGCGATGTAGCATAGTAGTCAAATGTTTCTGGAACCAAATGGATTCCCATCCTGGTTGCTCAGTGTCCTTGTACAACTTATTTCCCAGTACTTCTTTTTTTTTTTTTTGGTCCATAAAATAGCGGGTTTCGTGTCACCTGACACATAGTACACGCCCATACATAGAAACTCATATTTCTCTGTTCGCAAAGGTGCTGTTTTGTGTACAGAACACACACACACACACGCACACACACACACACAGACACACACACACACACACACACACACACACACGCGCGCGCGCGCATTATTGCCTCCCTTAACCCTCCAGATAGGTATTGTAATCATCAAAACACAGAGCAGCTGCTTTAGTCTGTTCCGGCCGCTGTAACAAATTCCCGTGGCCTGGGTGGTCTACAAGCACCAGAAATGTATTCCTCACACTTTTAGAGGCTGGAAGACCGAGATCTGAGCGCCAGCCTGGTGGGGGTTCTGCTGAGACCCCTCTTCCGGGTTGCAGGCTGCCGACTTCCGGTTGTGTCCTCACGAGACAGAAGAGAGCAAGTGAGCCCTCTGCGGTTTGCACCAGTTCCATTCGTGGGGTCCCTGCGCTCTTTACTTCTCAAAGGCCCCGCCTCCAAACACCACCGCTTTGGGATCAGGGTTTCACACGTGAATTTAAGGAGCTCAGGGGTAGGGGACACACACATCCGGTCCCCTGCAGGGAGATGACTTTCCCCATTTCTTCGAGCCACGTGGGTGTCGGTCAGACATTCCACTGCTATGCTATTCTTTACCCCGTTTATGCAGACACAGGCCCAGCGGTCTGCGCATATGCATAATACAAACACACGGTACAGAATTGATGAGGTACCCGAACGGTAAACTAAAAAAGTAAGGATTTCTCCCACCTCTGTCTCCCAGGCACTCCGTTTCTCTTCCCATCGTGGACTGTTTCTCAAGAAAATACTCATGTGTAGTGGTTTTCCGCTGAAAGTCTTCCTCTACAGGAGATAATCAGCTGCAATGTGAATTGTAGACTAGAAACAGTCTAGATTGTATGTTTACGTCTAGGAAAAAGAAAGAGTTCGATGTCGATGGTGAGGCCCTTAAAAAAATCATCAGAAGGACAATGAGAAGCAGACTCTGGGGAAGGCCTCCAGGAAGCTTCTAGAACGCCTCCACAAAACTGACCCAACATGGGAGCAGCTACCTGTGCCCTACTCAGGAAGCTGCTTCCAGAACCTACTCCCAAAGCCACCAGCACGGCCACTGCGGTGCTCGCTCCATACTCCTAAAGATGGTGTTTGAACCCCAGAATGTGGCCTCAGTCACTGTCTTCGATGCACTTGCTTCATGACACCCAGTGCTGGAGACCAGCCCCTGCCTTGTGCTGCAGACACTCACCACACGGCAGCTTCATGAGCAGCAGGAAATGGCCTCTGCCTCGTTTCTGCCTTCCAGATCTCAGTCCGGTCTGTCGGATTTGGTGGAGTCGAAATCCTATCCAGAGTTCTAGGTGCCAGGGAGTCTGGACATGTAATGCAAAGCCCATGAGCTAGTGCGGTTGGAAGGCACCTAAGAAGGGTGGGAACAGACACTAAAGACCCAACTGGCACAGTAGTTTCTTTTTCTTTTTTTTTCTTTTAGGGTGAATTCCTGCTGACCTCTGTGGCTCAAGTTTCGCAGATTGTTGTGTTAATCCTCAGATCAATTTTCTAGGTGTGCAAAATGGTTCGTTGCTGATCTAGTTGCATTTCAGGGATGGGAGAGGCAGAGAATGTCATGCTGCTCTGCCATCTTGGCCCCTCCCCCCCCTTTTTTTCTTTTAGAGAGAGAGAGAGAGCAGGCATGAGCCAGGGAGAGGGGCAGAGGGAGAGAGAGAGAATCTTAAGTAGGCTCCTCAGCATAGAGCCCATCACAGGGTTCAATCCCACAATCGTGAGATCAAGACATGAACTGAAATCAAGAGTTGGACACTCAACCAACTGAGCCACCCAGGCACGCCCATATCGGCTTATGCTTTCCACTTTTTTCCCCCCCTTTACTAGTTTCTTTCCTTCCCTAAGTGGTCTACAAGAAGCCATGGATAGTCTCCTTACTCTTCAATTTTCTTACTGTTATTTCTTTCCAGACAGACTTGGTGGCACTAGACAGCTCTCAAATGGAAATGGACTGTGTGTCTAGTGTATATGCGATATAGTACATAGTGTGTATACATTTGCAATATAAACCTTCACTCTGTAATGTTTTTTAGACTCCCATCCACCATGGCTGCCATCCGGCTTCGAGAATTTATTGACCGCCGCCCAGTGATCCTATCTAGGTAATGTTCTTCCAGACGCAGACGCCATCCAGAGCTGTGGTGAGGCAGACAGACACCTGGGGTGGGGGGTGGGGGGTAGATTTGCTCACCGGGTGCTCTGTGATTGAGAGGTAATAGCTGCCAGAGGTTCCAATGACATTTCTTTGAGTTTGGGGAAAGTTGTAAAAAACAAACAAACAAAAATTCCACACTGATGGCAAAATCCAAGCAAACAGGCAACTCCAAACACCCAGAAGATTGGAAGGATATTGGTTTTTGCTTGGGAAGGGCTTCAACAAGAAGGATGAGGAACCTCAGCCTAAATTTTAGCGGGGGCCCCTTTAGTCTGCTCAGGATCAAACAAACCACTTCCTGCTTCTGCCATATGGGAGGTTGAAACAAAGTAGGATTTTCACTCTTCCTCCAAGTTCCAGCCTTAGACGGGCCAAGACTAACAAGCCCTAGGCATGTGTTCTTGGGCTAAAGTCATCTTGCTGAGAGATATTGGGTAATAATCTATAGACTCTAACCCAGCCTCCCTTTACCACTGGCCGTGGGGTCTGGAGAGGCTCAGAAGCTATGACAATGGGTAAGACACTCACACAGTAAGCGACTTTGAGGTCAGCCTCTTTGGCTTCATGGTTTTGAGTGAGGCCTGTGTTTATTTTAGTATCTAGCTATTTTTGACAATGCTTAGTCAACAAAGATAAGTCCTTTTGCTTCCAGAAATTACCGAAGGAGGGATGGGGAAAGGATCCTTTGTTCCTACAGTCCTCTTTCAGAGAAAGGACAGAGTCTACCCTTCTCTCCCAGAAGCCCACATGATGAGGAACTGGAGGAAATAGGGATGGGTTCCAGTATTTCTTGATTTCTGCCTCCCCACAACCCTTTGGTCTTTCGGAATGTGTTTGAGATCTGTCTTGCCCGCTGTTGAGTTATTTAACTGTGGGTCATCTCCTGGGCAAAATGGAAACAAAGCTCCCTTAGCTGCTGCTAAGGAACTCAGTGGGACTGAGGCAGGGTCATCGGGCCTGGCCTAAACTAGCTCACAGGGAGCCTGAGGGTTTGGGCGAAACAGTGCAGCAGGCACAGGGTCCATGAAATTCTAAGGTGGGGCTGGATTCAGTTGTCTGCACTCATCCCTCAAAGCCTCCACAACTATGCACACCACCCGAACCAGGCTGGGGCCCCAGCCTCCCCGCCGTACTCACTGTGAGGCTGGCCCTTGTCTACGCCTTTCCTGAATCTGCAACAGGAGGGGGTCCAATCCATCAGTAGGTTCCTCAGTTGTACCTCCAGGATGTATCTCCAAGGGGAATGCGGCCTGTCCCCACTCACCTGCCATGACCACCGTCCATTCTCCAGAAAGCACTTCCGAAAATGTAACTTGGTTCAAAGCCCTTCATTTCATTAAGCCTTGCAATCACCGCATTTTGCATAAAATCTAAACTCTGCTAGGGTCCACACGGCTCTCCACAAATGGGCCCTGCCCCCGCCTCAGCTTCCTCTTCGGCCAGCCCCACTGTCTTTCCTTCATGGGAAAATGGAATCACACACAGGCAGGGGCACCTGATAAATATTCAGTGGTTCACCAGTCATAGTGACCACATAGCTCTCACGAGAATTATACCGGGTGTAAATGCCACCTGTGGCCATTCCCAAGCTACAGGCCTGCCTCTCAGGATGGGCTGAGGGGTGAGTTGGTTTGCAGAGCATCAGATGCTCCTGAAAAGATGGTTTTAGGCGGATAAGTGCAGTGTGGTGTGGAAGAAAAAAGAGGTGGAATTTGTGTCAGATGTAAGTGGATTTTTTTTATGTTTATTTATTTATTTTTGAGAGAGAAAGAGAGAGAGAGAGAGAGAGAGCATAAGTGGGGGAGGGGCAGAGAGAGAGAGGGAAACACAGAATGTGAAGTAGACTTCAAGCCCCGAGATGTCAGCACAGAGCCCAACGCGGGGCTTGAACTCACAAACTGTGAGATCATGACCCGAGCCGAAGTCAGATGCTTAACCGACAGAGCTACTCAGGTGCCCCAAGAGTGGATTTTTAAAACACTGGTTGAAGTGGTCTCTGGGAGATCAAGAGGCAGCTGGAGGGGTCAGCTCATCCTGCCCGGAGTCATGGTAACACCTACCCCAGATCACCAAGTATGTCCACAATGTCCCGTTGACTCACGGAGCCACACGGAGCCATAGCTGATCAGTTCCCCCCCTACTTTACTGATACCTAACACCCCCCTCTTCCTGGAGGGGATAGTGAGTCTGGAAGATAGCAGAGTGGGCACGGCGGTCTCCCATCCTCTGCGCCAACCAGCTCGTGTCCTTATTAAGTGACTCATTCCCTAGAGCCTGCTCCTCCCTGACACAGCACTTACTCATCATGTATGATCAGTTAGTGCCCGAGTGTGGTTTTCCTACCAGATCGTGAACTCTTGGGTAGAAGAGAATGTTGAATGTCACTGTCTCCCTGTCCCCTGCACACGGCGGACACCTCAGAGCCTGCAAAGAGGGCTTGTTTCCTTGAACCAAGGACAGCTTCCAGCTAACACGGCCGTGTCTGTTTCTTCCCCTGTCCCTTCGGTGCACGGCATCTACTTCCTGCCTGCCCGTGAGAGAAACACAGAGTTCATATAAAAATAGCACCGGATTCTTCTGAAAGCCAGCCATCCTGCACACCGAGAGATGACTCTGGGTGCAGCGTGGAGCTCAGAGAACGGGTTTGATCCTTGGCTCTGGCATTTACCAGCCGGGTGATCTTTGGAGGGCCCAATTGACTTCTCTGAACCTTGGTCCCCTGTTGCTCATAATGTTTACCTGGCAAGGTGACTAGGGATTAGATGAGATCACCCATGTAAAGGAGCCTCATAAAGCCTGAGGCCCAGCACAGACATAACAGAGGACTGCAGGGCCACCTCAGGTTGCGGGGCCAGGCTCTTGAGGGACGAACACGCCTGACCTCCCCTGTGCATATTGGATTCCGTCTGCGGCTAAGCCCAGGTTTCTGCTCCGGCTACGCACGCTCTCATCTGCACAGACCACATCACCTCAAAGAGCCAAGCTTTGAGGGGCTGGCAGACAACGTGTCGGGGAATCGGTCAAAGCAGAAGTCTGGAGGAGGAGGAGAAGGGGTCTTAGAAGCCACCCTTCCCACAACTCATTCAGGAATCTTAGAGCCAAGTCAATCAACGGGTCTGAGCAGAGCCCAGGCAGGGGTCCGCGGCCAGGTCTGGAGAGACCGCTGCTTCCCCCACTCACGCACCCAGCCCCGCCAGGAGAGGCCAGCTCCTGACTGACAGGCCAGGTTACGTACGCTTTGCCCCTCATTAACCTCTCGACTGGGATCTTCCTCTTCTGGAAGGTGAAGTCAGGCCACGTGGGGAGCTGGGAAAGTCCACCCGAAGAGTTTGCCCTTCTTTCCCCAATCCTTTCCACTTCTCCACTCAGCCCCCCTTCCCTTCAGCACCTGTTTACGAGCTTCCCTCCCCCTCCCCGCTCCTGGGCCAAAACCTACCAAGAGAGACCCCCCAGGGACTGGGAGCTGGGCCTGTGACCTGGTGCTGGCAGAGAAGGGCTTCTCCATCCTCAAAACAGCTTTTACAGACGGCTTCTACGGAGCAGTGCTTAGGTCACTCGCCTGTATTCAGCAGGCGTTTGTTACAAGCATGCTTGTGAGAATCCACGGTCAAAACTCGGCCTACTGAAAACGGCACAGCAGCTGTGAGAGACCAGTGTGGCTTCGGAACCCCAGCTGGATTGCTCACAGACTGTAACAGGGCGCTAGGGGGATCTTTCCAAGGGAGTGCTTCAGCCACGGGACGGGTGCCCAAGAAAGTCCCAGGCTCTCAGAAATGTCATTTGTTCCCTATGATTGTGCCAGTTCCTCTCCTTTCTTATGACTTAATCCCTGCTCGTATTTACTCTTCGGGGCTCAGTCACTTTATCCGAGCCACTGGGCAGGCCCAGACAGCCTGTGGTTTTTCTGAAAAGTCAGAGCTCCCAGAGGCCCTGTTTGCATAGACAGACAGACCCGCCCTGTTCACAGCACTTGCCTTTCGCACTGGTTAGACAGCGAGGTCCCCACTGGCCCCCTGCACACTCCACTTTGATCCCAACTCTGGCCTCATCTTGGCTTCTGAAATTCCCCTCACCTCGAATATCTTCCCCAACCTGTTTGCTTGCCCAAATCCTGGACATCCGTCCCTCAACCGCGACCCCACTGACCCTTTATTCAGATCACCATTTCAGCACATAAAGAGCAAAGGGACGCCTGGGTGGCTCAGTTACACGCTCAGTCGGTTACACGTCCGACTCTTGATTTCAGCTCAGGTCGCGATCTCACAGTTTGTGAGTTCGAGCCCCACGTTGGGTTCTGGGCTGACAGCGCGGAGTCTGCTTGGGATTCTCTCTCTCTCCCTTTTTCTTTGCCCCTCCCCGGACCTCTCAAAATACATAAACTTTAAAACAACAACAACAAAAAAGAGCATTATGAGGACAAGTCAGCTCCTAGATCTGTATCTAAGAACCCTCAGTGTGCAGGCACTTTGTGTGAATTCAGTAAGTGCTGGTTGGACTGCGGACATGGTTCAGATTTCCATTCATCACCCAACACGTGTTTGGTGAGCTATTTTGTGCAAAACTATGTACTGTTTTCTACCAAGTCTTCCCTTGGAACTCTGAAATAGCATCATCTGAGAGCTCAGAACCTGTGGAAGTCCCCAAACACCTACATATCACAAACTCTCCCCACGATGGTCACCTGCCTATGTCCCCTCCCTCTCCAGAGGAGTGGCAGCCTTCTTCCTTATGCCTGAAGCTGTAAGGCAAGCTTGTCCTTGTATTGGACGCCTCCTTCCCAGCCTCAACCCTTTCTCCCCCGGTGTCCCCTGTCCTCTCCAGCCACCTTCCCCAATACATAGCTCGGGTTTTTCCGTGTCCCACATAAATGACGACACCTGCCTCCTGGCCAGTCTCTGTACTTCAGTCAGACTCCTCATGTTCATTGTCCACACAGCCACTGGCAAAGATCTTTCTAAAATAAAAATTGCACTATGTCATTAATCTTCTTTTTAAAAATGCTACCAAGATTCCTTGCCCCCTAGTGAGTGGTTCCCAACCTCTCGGACACAACGCCCCCTTTATGCCTAACACAATCCAACTACACATAATTTTGAAATGGAAACATAATGCAATGACCATAATCTAAAAGGAAAAGTAATTGGTTATAAAGTAAGACGTCTTTCAAAATTTTTTTTTTTTAGTTTATTTTTTGAGAGAGAGAGAGAAAGCAGGGGAGGGTTGGGGAGGGGCAAAGAGAGAGAGAGAATCCCAAGCAGGCTCCACACTGTCAGCGCAGAGCCCGATGTGGGGCTGAATCCACAAACCATGAGATCGTGACTTGAGCCGAAATCAAGAGTCGGGTACTTGAACTGAGCCACTCAGGCACCCCAAAATAAGATGTCTTTCAAACGGTAGGGTCTGGATATCCCGGCACCCTTGCCTCACCTCGCCTTGGTTCAGCTGTACACGCCCACCCACCCCTGCTCAACTTCACACCCCAAAGGCACTTCCTCCCCCCCACTGATTTGTGCTTCAAAATGTCTTTACAACCCAGCCCTCCCTGGCAAAGCTAAGTTCCCTCCTCCAGCCCACAAGTGCCCTGTGCTTTGGCCATCATAGTGCCTATTCATTTCTTGCCCCATACACTTAATTGTCACAGTTTTTAAAAAAATCTAAAATACTTGGGCAAGTTTGTAAACCTACCAAAAGTAGGGAAAAAAATAGTATAAGAAGCCCCCACGTAACCATTCTCTCATTTCAACAATGATCAACATTTGCCCCCACTGATTTTAAATAGCCTCTTATTTCTTTTTCTGATAGTTTGAACCTAATACCTGACACATCAAATACTTCCTTATGACTCTTGAGAAGGAAATCCTGAAAAATGGATAACAGAAGACAGCCCTATCAAGAAATTCCAAAGGTTTCCAGAGCTCTGTGCCAGAAACCGGAAGCAAAGACTGCATGTATTTTTTATTATACCACAGCTGGCATTCTGCTGTAAAGAACTAATTGCTTTTTTTTTTTTATCACCCTTTTACTTTCTCCACTAGTGTATTCATCGCTCATCAAGGAAAGGACATCCAAGGATATTACCCCGGGCAGCTGGCAAGAGTCCACTTTGATTCTAGTGCGAAGAGACCTCCCAGGTGAGGAGACCTTCCTAAATCTTAGTTTTCAAAAATTTCATTAAAGTTAGAATGATAAAATGAAAAAAAAAAAGGGAGGGATGACAAGTTGTAGTCATAATAATGATAACAATAATAATTATTATTTAATGGCTAAAAAAAAAAAAAGCTTGGAACAAAATACACCAAAATTAACAATGACGTTTTATGACTGGTTAAGATCGTTGGTATTTGTATTTTATTTTTCATCTTTCTCTCTGTTTTCCAGATTTTTCTCTAAAGAACATATATTACTTTTATAATCAACAATAAATATAGAATGTTATTAAATCATCAAAGAAATGTAAGAAACACCAAGAGTTTAGAGTTTCAACTTGTTCAAAAAACTTACCCTCTTGAGAGTCAGTTTCCCTCTCAGTAAAATTCTGAATTTGGTTTCTGTCTTTCCAAGTGTGATTTTAACAAAAAGAAAAGGAAAAACGAACAGTCACTTGGACATTATTTAAGTTTATTTATTTATTTATTTATTTAGAGAGAGTGCAGGAAGGGCAGAGAGAGAAGGAGAGAGACAGAATCCCAAGCAAGCTTCACCTACCAGGGCAGAGCCCAATATGGGGCTCAATGCAGCACTCGATGCGGGACTCCATGTGGGGCTTGAACTAATGAACTGTGAGATTATGACCTGAGCCAAAATCAGAAGTCCAACGCTTAGCCAACTGAGCCACCCAGGTGTCCCAGATCTTGGGCAATTTTAAATCCTTCTCTGGGAAACAGTTGCCTTATCTTTTAAGTAAAAGAATTGACCAGGGCGCCTGGGAGGTTCAATCAGTTAAGCATCTGACTCTTGGTTTCGGCCAGGGTCATGATCTCACATCTCTTGGGTTCGAGCCCGTCCATACTCTCTCTGTGTCTCAAAAATAAGTAAATAAACATTAAAATTAATTAATTAAGGTAAATAATTAACCTAAAATTCCAGAACATAACAAGCACTCAAAATATGATTGCTATTATTTTAAGTTCATCGTCTGATATATATAACAAATTTCTTCTCGTAGTCACTTTCGATATAGTCAACTCTTGATTATCCTCCATGCAAAGAAAAGGGAGCCACGGCATCTATAAAGCAGCTCAATGTCTTAACTTAATGGGAGATCAAACTGGAGGTAGCTTTAGAGGTCATTCGGGTCCAGTTAACTGAATAAGAGGTAGGCCAGAGAGGTCTTTCCTGAGATACAGTTGGTCAGTGTGAAAGCTGGGACGCGGAACCCTCCACACTTGCTGCTTGTCAGTTCCAGGCTCTTTGTTCTGATCCAAATACACATTATGTCAAACTCTGGTTAGGGCCAGGGCCCTCTTCCCATGTGCTCCGCGGGCTCTGATGACGCCCCCAGCTCTAACACCCAGTACCCGAATGTGTGTCCTCCTCCCCACAGGATGGCTCAGGGAGAGGGAACCTTGACTCTACTTGACTCTGGCAAGACCAGTGCCTGCCCCAGATCAGCCTTAAGGGGAAAACTTAGTGAAGATGCCAATCGATGACTTTACTAAGCTTCTCGTTAAAAATAAGAAGGAACAAAAGACAAGCCCCCAACCCTCCAAAAACCAGGAAATAATGTGGTTCTTGGAATAAGTCCTAACTTCAGTTTTTGTAGTTGTGTGACTTGATAGGTGTCTAATAGCTTACCTTTCCCAGAAATATTCCTCTTCCAACTTGATGCTTTCAGTATTAGAATCCTATCCTTTGAATGAAAGCCTTATCTTCAGGACACTGATGTATTACTTGAAAATGGAGAATATTCTGATTCCATGGAATCAGAAGGCAAAGGCAGAGCAGAGACAGATCTAGGGGCAATCACCAGGATCTGGTTCAGAAGCCAGAGGCGTGGCACAGAAGTGACCAGATGGGCAGTGAATACACAGAACCCAAGCTCACAAGACGCTGACCTGTCCATCAGGCAACTAATGATGTTTGATTGACAGTGGAGGATGTGTTTTTTTGTGCGGGAAGGAGTGTTTCTGCCCACCATTTAAGGTGCCCACTTTACAAGACCAAGAACCTATCAAGCATGGAACAAGAACAAGTAGAGGTGGGCGGGGATTCTCGGAGCTTCTCCATGACCATTCACCACAGAGCTCTGCCTGCCCATCCAGTATTTTCCCCCGTCTAGTACCGTACCCACATGGTCACATTCCTGCTCTTGCTTTTTCTTACCTGCTGGCAGAATTCCTCCATTTCTGCTAACCACCCTTTAAAGAAGGCACATTATAATCAAATTTTTACCAGAATATGGAAACACAACATATTATGATTAAGTGTAAGACTTAATCATCAAGTAAGACTACATCCTACTAAATGACTGGGTTTAAATGGTCCTAAATCTCACCCAACATTGGATATTTTTCGTATCTAGACCTGCTCATTTCATGTACTTTATAGCTTAAGAATACACCTGTTGGGGCACCTGAATGGCTCAGTTGGTAGAGCATGCAACTCTTGAATTCTGGGTTGTGACTTTGAGCCCCACACTGGTAGTAGAGATCATTAAAAAATAAAATAAAGTAAAGCAAAATTTAAAAATACACATAGTTATTACAACCTTCAGAAAACATTAATAAAAAATTTGAAATTACCCATAATGTCATCACTCAGAGATAGATAATCATGCAGAATATTCCAGATGTACACAAAATAAGATGAATGCTATTTCGAAGCCCTTTTTTCCCAGTTTACTGAGACACAGTTGACAAATAACACTATATTAGTTTAAGGTATACATCGTAATTATTTAATATATGTATATGTTGTGAGATGATTACTCCAATAAGTTTAGTTAATATCTATCACTTCATACCGTTGCACATTTTTTTTACTCATGATGAGAACTTTTAAAGTCTACCCATCTTAGGACCTTTCAAATACACAATACAATATTATTACCTATAATCACCATGCAGTACATTACACTTCTAGAATTTATTTATCTGGAAGTTTGTACATTTTGACCTCCTTCACCCATTTTCCCCATCCCCCCAAGTCTGCCTCTGGCAGCCACCAATCTGTTCTCTTTTTCTATGTGTTTGGTTTTTTTGTATTCCACATATAAGTGAGGTCATACGGTCCTTGTTTTTATCTGATCTTTTTTCACATATATATATATATATACATATATGAGAAAAACATATATATATGTGTGTATGTATACAACATCTTCTCTATCCATTCATCCATCAATGAACACTTAGATTGTTTCTATGTCTTGGCCATTGCAAATGATGCTGCAATGAACATGGAGATACAGATATCTGAGACAGGGATTTCACTTTCTTTGGATGTGTACCCAGAAGGGGAATTCCTGGTAGTCCTAACTTTTGGAGGAACCTCCATACTGTTCACAATGGCTGCACCAGTTTGCAGTCCTACAACAGCGCACAAAGATTCCCGTTTCTCCACCTCCTCGCCAACACTTCTTATCTCTTGCCTTTTTGATACTAGCCATTCTAATAGGTGGGAGGTGACAGCTCACTGTGGTTTCAGTTTGCATTTCCCTGATGGTTAGTGACGGGGAGCATTCCTCATGAGTCTGTTTGCCATCCATACGTCTTCTTCGGGAAAAAAATGTCTATTTTGATTCTCTGCCCATTTTTTAGTCAGACGGGTTTTTTTGTTTTTTTGTTTTTTTTACTATTGACTTGTATGAGTAATTTGTGTATTTTGGCCATTAACTCCTTATCAGATATATGATTGGCAAATATTTATCCTATTCCACAGGTTGCCTTTTTATTTTGTTGCTCTCCTTTGCTGTGCAAAAGCTTTTTAGTTTGATGTAGTCCCGTTTATTTGTGTTTTTGTTGCCTTTACTTTTGGTGTCAAATCCAAAAACTCATTGCTAGCTTGATGTTAAGGAATTTACTCCTTATTGTTTTCTTCTAGGAGTTTTATGGTTTCAGGTCTTACCTTCAAGTCTTTAATTTTGAGTTGCTTTTTGTGTATAAGATAATTCATCTTTTGCATGTTGCATTTTTTCCAACACCACTTACTAAAGAGACTATCCTCTCCCCATTATATATTTTGGGGATTTTTTTTTTTTTTTTTGTCTAAACCAATTGACCACATAGATGTGGGTTTATTTCTGTGTTCACTATACTGTTCTGTTGATATATGTAATATATGTGTCTTTTTTATGACAATATCATACTGCTTTAATTGCTATAGCTTTATAATATAATTTGAAACCAGGAAGCATGATGTCTTCATGTTGTTTCTCTTTCTCAAGATTGCTTTAGATATGTGGACTCTTTTGTGGGATTTTTAGGATTTTAGAATTCTTTGTTCTAGTTCTGTGAAAGAATGCCTTTGGAATTTTTATTTTATTTATTTATTTAATTTTTTATTTTTTTCAAAAGAGAGAGTAAGAGGCAGAGGGAGAGAGAGAGAATCCCAAGCCGGCTCCATGCCTGTGCAAAGCCCGACACAGGGCTCAATCCCATGAGCCCAGGATCACGACCTGAGCCGTGACTCTCAACTGACTGAGCCATCCACACACCCCTGCCTTTGGAATTTTTATAGGAATTGCATAAAATGTGTAGATGGCTTTGGATAGTATGACATTTTAACAATGTTAATTCTTCCAATCCATGGACACAGAATATCTTCCCATTTATTTGTGTTTTCTTCCATTCCTTTCATCAGTGTCTTAACGGTTTTCAATGTATAGGTCTTTAACCTCCTTGGTTAAATGTACTCCTATTTATTGTTTTTGATGCAATTGTAAATAGGATTGTTTTCTTAATTTCTCTGTCCGATAGTTTATTGTTAGTGTATAGAAATGCAATACATTTTTCTACATTGATTTCATATCCTGAAACTTCACTGAACTCCTTTATTAGTTCTAACATTTTTTTGGTGGAGTCTTTACAGTTTTCTATATATTGATCATGCTATCTGCAAATAGAGACAGTTTTACTTCTGACTTTCCTATTTGGATACCTTTTATTTCTTTTCCTTTCCTTGCTCTGGTTGGGACTTCCAATATATGTTAAATAAAAGTAGTGAGAGTGGACATCCTCGTCTTACTCCTGATCTTAGAAAAAAGCTTACAGCTTTCTAACTTGGAATATGAGATTAGCTGTGGGCTTTCATATATAGTCTTTATTATGCTGAAATATGTTCCCTTTATACGCACATTATCATTAATGGATGTTGAATTTTGTCAAATTCTTTTCCACATCTATTGAGATGATGGTATGATTATCATCTTTCAATTTTTTAATGTTTTATTCATTTTTGTGAGAGAGGGGGGGATGCAGAGAGAGATGGGGAGACAGGATCCAAAGCAGGCTCTGCACTGACAGCAGACAGCCCGATGTGGGGCTCAAATCCATGAGTTGCAAGATCACAACCCAAGTTGAAGTTGGATGCTCAACCGACTGAGCCCCCCAAGGCGCCCCTCCTTCAATTTGTTAATGTGTCATATTATGTTGATTGATTTGCAGATGTTGAACCATCCTTGTAGCCCTGGAGTAAATCCCACTTGGTCATGGTGTACGATCCTTTTAATGTGTTGTTGAATTCAGTTTGCTGATATTTTGATGCTTGAAACCTTGTTTTGTATAACAGGTTTCCTGAGATAATTCCCACACCATAGAGCTCATCCATTTAAAGTGTTCAATTCAACTGAAACCTTTGTTTAAACTTAATTATTTATTGTGTACTTTCTTCCATCTCAAAATTTATAATTCCACAGCATCACTTTTAATGGTGGTATGATATTCCTGTACATGTCTGTGTCATTTTCTAAATAATCCCTCTTTTTTCACATGAAGATTGTTTCCATTCTTTTATTATCATAAAATACTTTGGTGAACATTCTTCGAGCTATGTCTTTGGTGACACCCCTAATTTCCGGAGTTGGCTGTGACAAAGTATATGCACATTTTTAAGATATTAATACTCACCACCAAAGTGTTCTCAAGCAAGCTGCACCAGTGAGTGTAAACTCCCACACGTGTATGAAGATATTTCACCATTAAATTTTGATTCTTCTTTACTTTTACTTTCAGAGGGGACTTATCTGAGTGGAGGGACAGGAAGGTTATAACTGATTTCAGGTTCATCCAACACCAACTTGCACCATAATGGTTAGTCTGGTCAGAAGACAGTGTTGGTTCCTGGAGGGAACCAAACATCCATAGGGAAGAAAATTACGATGGGAAAGGGCATTGGGGAGATGTGGAGTACAGGAAGTAGCCAGGGCACAGGAAGTACAGTACAGGAGATAGCCAGAGTGCAGGAAGTAGAGTACAGGAAGTAGCCACACTTGAGCAGACCCAGTGGAGGTTTCAATGCAGGTCGTCTTCTGGAACCTGTGGTTGAGGAGGAGGAGGGATGCTAACATGGGGGAACAAGGGACTGGGATCCTTGAGCCACCTGCTGAAAACCCCGCTGTGCTGGCCTTGGTGCCATGGAGTCTTACCAATAGTATCTTGTAGCCTCCTGGCTGCTTCCAGAGAGTGGATTTCAGCTGATGAGAACATTGGACTGCTTTTCTTCCACTGGGTGCTCAGCAAGCTGTTTCTATTTTCATTTAGACCTCTCATAGACTTGACAATCCCACCCAAGAGAAAAAGCCAGTATCAGCCTCAATTAGACCAACAAACTCTCATTCGATACATTTGTTTTCGAAGACATTCAAGGCCCGCTGAACCATGGTATAAAGAAACCACCTACCAAAGGGACTATTCTCTGCCATTTTACAAGATTGGTAAGTCAGGTCAACTGTTCTTCCTCTCTCAGATCACACTTGGCCTCCGATGAGTCTCTTTCGTGGGCTTGTAGCCATCAGGGATGTGTCTGGGACCAGTCAAGTTGGGGACAGTGTGTGTGTGTGTGTGTGTGTGTGTGTGTGTCGAGGTGCAGGAAGAAGAATTTAGAGGCTGGCCCAAAGTCTGTTTCCCCCTCTCCTTTTTTCCAGCTCGCTATAGAATTCAAGGATAAAAATGCAGAAATGTCAGGGTGGCTCAGTTGGTTAAGCATCTGACTTTGGCTCAGGTCCTGATCACGTAGTTCATGAGTTCAGGGCTCTGCACGGATGGTACAAAGCCTGCTTGGGATTCTGTCTCTCCTTCTCTCTGCCCCTCCCCGACTTGTGCGTGCATGTGCGCTCTCTCTCAAAATAAATAAACAAACTTAATAAAACAGAAAAGAAAATGCGCAAATGTCCTTGCTAGGAAGCAGGCTCAAGTGTGACTGCTTCTTACCGAGCCTCTCGTCACTCAACAAATTCCTTGTGGTGCCTAACTATATTGAGGAAATTTTTTTCTTTTCTTCCATTTTTTTTTTAAATGTTTTATTTATCTTTGGGAGAAAGGGCATCAGTAGGGGAGGGGCAATGGGGGGGTGGACAGAGGATCTGAAGCAGACTCCACACTGACAGCAGTGAGCCCATGTGGGGCTTGAACTCATGTACTGTGAGATCATGACCTGAGCTGAAGTTGGACGTTTAACTGCCTGAACCACCCAGAGGCCCCCTTGTTCTCCCATTTTAAACGACTTTATGACAATTTGACATTTGGAGGCATGTTTCAAAAATTCTAAGTTCCCTGTACAACATGTGTGGCTATGAAGGGCCAAGCCCTCCCCCAGATGTGAGCCGGGGGTACACACGTGGATGCCAGTGTAGACATTACTTGTATTCCTGTCCTCATGGATGCCTTGAATTTTAGTGAGGGGAAGGAGTCGCTGCGTTGACAGGCTTTGTAAGTGAGTTAACCCCACTGTTTCTGGAGCTTTTACCCTGTGGCAGGCACATATTTTGTCCTCGTAACAGCACTCTTAGGTAAGTGCTATTATTTCCCCCATTTTCCAAGAAGGGGGGATCAAGTTTCTGACACAGTTAATGACCCAGATCACCAGGCAGCAGGTAGGAGGGACAGAGTTCAGACCCAGGCCATTTGAGACATAGCATTCAGGCAGAGGCCAAGCTCTGTGCTTGACCTGTAACCCATATGGCCTCTGTCACAGCTGGGTGTCACCTGCACTACTGTTTATCTAATAGTTTTCTTTAAAGTGAGTCACTTTCTTCTTGCTTGAGAAAGAGTAAGAAACCGAGTAGGAGGATGGTGGAGGGAGTGGCTGGGGGTGAGGAGGGCCCACCCTTCCTCCTGTTCTCCCCTGAGAAGAGTGGCTAGGCCAGGGATGGGGCTCAGGTCCCAGGGGAACAGCAAACACCAGCAGCCAGGAGGGTGGGAGTCAGGCCCAGGCGATTCATCTCTAGACAGTGGAGCCGTGGAGGGGTGGGGGGCGCAGTAGATGAGGCCGACAGGCCGCATGTGGGCAGGAGGCATCTGGCATAAGAGGTTCCCAGGGGTGCGAAGCTGGGTTCTGGGAGGTGGGAGATGGGTGGAGGCTGAGCAGGGCGGGAGATGAGGGAAAAGGGAGGCTGGGGGCTGAGATGAGCTCTAGGGAAGGAGGTGCCAGGAGGGAGTGTGGGACGGTAGAAGTTGGGGTCCCACAGGGGCCCCCGGGACGGTTGTATTAATGGAAGCCAGGGTGGGTATGGGTGCAGATCAGGGCTGAGGATGAGGCCTGAGGGGGGACGGGAGCCGCCAGGGGCTGAGTAGCTGGAGAGAAGAGGTGGTCAGGAGAACCAGCTAAGTGGCTCGCCCTTCCGAGAACGTTCGAGTCTGAAGTCAGCTTCCTTAGCAGGGGGTGATCCAGGTGGGCCTTGGGTTACCAAAGTGGTAATAGACAAGACCTTCTTTCCAATTCCTCTGCTTCCAGGGAATCTGGTGAGACAGAAAGATACAAAAGTATTTCTCCCCTGCTTGTTTTAGACGACGATTCTTAATTCTTTCCGCCTTATGGAACCAGGGGAGTGTTTAGCGACACAGTTGAATATTTACCAGGTTCTGTGTCCCTAACACCGTGCCGGGTGCCATGGGAGGAGGTGAGTGCCAAGCCCAGGCTCTGACCTCAGCCACGGGGCGTTCCCAATCGAATCAGGAAGGTGAAGCAACAACCAGCCTGCCAGAGAATGACTAAGAAGCAACTAGCTGAGTGGGAGCTGGAAGGTGGGGTCTAGAACATGCTAGGCCCTGATGGATGAGGTTCCAGGCAGAGGGAACAGGGGCCCCCAGGCAGGGACACCGCAGCCGGGACGTGGTGGGGGGATGGTGAGGCTCGTGGAAGGTGGGAGAGCAGGGAGGACTCCAGCCAGGAGGACTCAGGCCCCAGGGCCACTGCGGGCCCGCATGCCCTGACTCTTCAGTGTTGGGCAAGACGCTCAGCTTCTCTGAACCCGACTTCTTGGAAGTCTGTAGTTTAGCATAGCTGTTAGGATTTAAAATGTCTGTCATGGGCCCAGAACTGTGCCGAGCGACACACACATACACACACACACACACACACACGTGTATACACTCGTGGTTGCAGTGAGTCATAGCCCCCATGATGTAGCTATTATTATTTACTCCACGTGGCAGAAGAGAAAACCGAGCCTTACAGACTTTAAGAAACTCACTCCATCCGGCAGCTGGTGGGTCGTCGATCCGGGCCCTCCAGAGAATGAACGGAGGAGGCTTCACAGGAAATGGGAAGAAGACACAGGTGGTGCAGCATTTGGAGTGAGGAAGGACACCATCAAGAGAGAACTCACGAGAACTCACGAGGCATTAAAGCTCGTTGCACAGCCGCCCGCTCCGACCGCAGGATTGTTGGTGCCTCTGATGGAAATAATGGTTTTCGGCCAGAGACGTGTCAAGCTGGGATCCGTAGGCAACTGAAAATGAGGTGCTGGGAAGTCCAGCAGGCAGCATTAGACAAGGAACAGGGTTGGACAGCCCCCTACCCAGTGAGGGTTGAAGCCTGACCCATTCAAGAGATAATTCATGTCGAAATATTCACTGACCCGCTGGGCGAGTGTGTATGAGTTATCTATCGTGGAGGAACGTCTCACTCCAAAACCTAGTGGTTTATCAGATAAATGATCATGATTTTCACCTTTTAGATGGGCAGTTCTGGCTCAGGGTTTCTCTCTCAAGGAATCAGTCACCTACAGTGAGTGGGGCATCATCTGAAGGCTTGACTGGGGCCGGAGGGTCTGCCTCCAAGGTGGCTGATTCACATGGTCGTCACTCACATGCTGGCTCATGACTGGGGCCTCAGTGCCTTTCCAGGTGGGTCTGCTCACACCAGTGCCAAATGTCCCGAGGGCACAGCAGTTAGCTCCCCCTACCTAGAATGGGCAATCTGGGATGAAGGGGGAGACGGTAATGCCTTTTCTGACCCGGGGGCAGAAGCCACACACTGTCACTTCTGAATGGTCCTACTGAGGCAGCGTGCAAGGATTACATAAGGCACGGGTACCACGGGGTGAGAATTACTGGGGTCCGCTTTGGAAGCTGGCAACCAAGCTCACTCATTGACTGAGCACCCTTTATGAACCAGCCACGGTGCTGTCTGCGGGGGGTACAGTGACCTGGATAGACAGGACACCTGCTTTCATGGAGCTGACATTCTTGGGGGCCTACAGAGCGTAACCAAGCACGCTTTGTCAACATTATAGACTGCAGTGGTGCTATCAGGGAAACAGGCAGGGTGATAAGTGAACTCAAGGGAGTTTGCTTTTAATAGCACAGTCAGGGAAAACCTCTATGCAATTTTAGCTGAGCCCTGGAACACAGGAATGAGTCACGTTAGAGAGCGTTTCAGGAGAAAGGAACAAACAGTAAGTCCAAAAGCTTGAAAGCAGGAAAGGCCTAGGCTTGTTTGAGGAACAGAAAGGAACCCAGTGTAGCGGGTGTGTGGTCAGGGAGGGCGCCTGGATTCGAATCTCAAAACAAAGACCTGGAAGGGTTCGAGCGGAGGAGTGACCGATCATTTGTATTTTTAAAAGATCACTCTAGCTGCTTCTAAGACCCTGTTTGGAGAGGGACAAGAGGTAGGGCGTGCCGACCAGCGAGGAAGCTATTTGCCAGCTTAGAACGGAGATGATGGGGCTTGGACCAGCAGGGAATATGAAAAAGGATGAATGGATTCCAGAGATATTTTGGAGGTGACATCAGTTGGACTCAGTGACTTGCTGTGAGAGCGTTTTCATTCATTCATCTGTGTTCTTCCAGTAAATGATTTGAGAGCCTATTTGTATGCCAGGCAGTGTGCAAGGTTTTGGCGATACAGTGTCAAACAAAAATAGACACAACGTTTCTACATGCAGCAAGTTTCAACGGGAACCGGGATAGAAATAAGCATACCATTTCACCTGGCATAAATGCGATAGAGCAGAATTTATGTGGTGCTATAGGAGTGCTTAATGGGTTTCCCGGAGGAAATGATGAGCGAAAAGTTCACTAAGCGAGGAGTAGGGGAAGAGCTTCACAGTGAGCACAGAGTGTGCAAAGGCCCCGTGGTAGGAACACAACATGTTTGAGAAACTTAAAAAAAATGTGCTAAAGCACAGAGATCAGGAAGGGTGGAGCAGGATGTAACTAGAGATTTAAAGACAGGAACAAGGAGAGGGTATACAGGCCATTTTCAGCTCTGGCACCTCTAGCCTGAGATAAATGGCAAATCACTAAAAAGTTTTAAGGAGGGTGGAGACACCATGATTAAAAGTGCATTGTGAAAATGAGAAGGGGGGCCGGGTGGGGAGTCGGGTGAGGCAGGGATTGAATATGCTGAGTCAGGAGCACCCCTGGCCGCTGTCCCCAGCAGTGGTTAGGCTAAAGGTTCTCACCCTCAGTGACATCACTTTTCGCAAGCCAGATGCCCAGGAGATACCCATACCAATTAAATCAGGATCTCCTGGTGCAGGGGTGGGGTGGTGGGGGGGGGTGGTCCCAGGCATCAGTAATTTAAAACCTCCCCCAGATTAGTCCCCCATGAGGCCAAGTTTGGGAACCGGTGGTTTAGGCAGGTGATGACAGCTGGTAGCAGTGAAGAGAATTGGATGGATTTGCAAGGTGCTTAGGGGGCGATTATTTTGTGAACAACCATCAGGTAGGCGACAGGGGGGTCTTCAAGAGACCTAACAGAGAGAGGTCACAAATCTGAGCACTGAGAGAGACCACAGCAGGCACTGGATCGAGGGTTTGTTTAAATCAAGAAACTGTACTCCTTGAAGGAGTCTTTGGGGGAAGGGCTTCTCGGAGAATAAGATCGATATAAAGTGGTTTACGAAGACGTGGGTTTTTTGTTTTTTTGTTTCTAATCTTAACCATTTGACCCGTCTTGGTGATCAGATTTTAAGGGCCGGGCATATGCCTAGATTAGCACTGATTTGCATTTCACTGTCCGGTTCCTATTTCCTCTTTGGGCATTGTTGAAAAACGGATTAAATATAGATTGTGATAGATCACCTCTCAAGAAGTTCTTCCTCAGTAACAAATTCATTCTCAGCACATTCTCAGGGGTGCGTTTATTTTTTTAGGAAACATTGATTAAGCACGGACTCTGTGTAAGAAACAGTGTAAGACGGACAGACTCTATCCTCAGAGAACCTAGAGCCTGCGAATAGGAGACGGCCCCTCACACAAAATTTGCCCATGTATTACCCTGGCACCAAATAATTAAAAGAACTCATTCTCTGAAAATAAAATATCTGCTCTTCGTAGCGGTGTGACCCTTAGACTCCCTGACCTTCCGATTTCTCGTCTGTAAAAAGGATAATAATAGTATCTACCTAACAGAACAGAGATAACCATATAAGGAACTTAGCATTGTGCTTGTATGTAACATTAATAGGCCTTCAAAAAATATTAGCTATTATATTATCGCTCAAAGAATAAACACGTGCCATAATAAATGTTTGTAAACAAACAAACAAAAAACCCTAATGCAATGGGATTGTGTTTTATTCTGGGATCAAGTTCTAAAACCAGTGCCTCAAGTAGTTACCATGTATAATCGAAGTTATCCTTGGAAATCTCTTAAACTGTTCCAAGTGATAGTATCAAATGATACTAAATTATTACAGTAGTTGGAATAAATGGGATTCAGGAAGTTGGTTAAATTGTCTCCGTACTTCTCACATAACTCGTTTTATTTTTCGATGATGACTTTGGAAGAAGTCACCCCCACAAATCCACATGAACAAGAGTTTCACTTTATCAAATGGTAAGGAAGTCCCCCCAAATCATTTCACATGTCCTTTCCACAGTAGTCCCACCCCCAAATCTGCATAGCGTATTTCGGGCTTGATAGCATCCACTGTCTGTGGGCATGTTGACTCGGTGAAGCCCCAAAAGTTTGTTGCACGTTCTGGGAACGTTTATTGTCCAGTCGATCCAGTTGAACGAGTGAGTCATTCAGCTCCATGGCTGGTGAGGGATTCTTCACGGCTCCTAAACCGCTTAGACACAGTGTAACCCTCGAGAAGGTCAGAGTTGCTATTTTAACCCCATAAGCCTTGGGAGGTTGAATGGTTACTTAGTTCAGACAGGTACACACTATTCAATTAGATTTAAAGAATCCTCCAGGGATGGCATTTCGAGTCATACTCCTGGGTTCAATGAAATATTATCCATTCTTAATACCAAGAAATGTTTGTATCTTTCAATGCTGTCGAAGTAAGTGTGGAAGGTGTAATGGAGCAGTGAAGAGGTCAGGGACTTGGGGGCCAGGTATTCCTGGGTCAAGTCCCCTCCTATAAACTATCCTATAAACTTGGGCACGTTCATGAATCTCTTTGAGATGGTGACCCCATCAGTGGGCATCTGAGGATTACCGTGGATATTAAGGTAAGTAACACAATGCATGGCACTACACGTAAATACTGCTGCCTTACGATGCTATCGCCATAACGCCGTGCTCTTTGGTTCACCCAGTGTGGATGCGATGACTGATGCATTTATCCCCAGGCCCTCCGCGAACCCTCAGCTCCAGACAAGCAGAACTGTTAGTGATTGTAGATAAGAGGGTATAAAGTACAGGAACTCCAGTGGGGGTAAATTGAGGGATGGTACCAACTGAAGTTTGATACAAACACACAGAGTGGCCCGTTTCCAGTGTGGGGTTTATAGGGTTTGGGGGTCTACAATTAGGATGTCAAAATGCAAACGTATATGACTGATTTAATTTTATTTACATGTGGGCATAACTCAGTGAGGTGCCTCTTGATCACAGAATGAGACGCAGAAATAACCTTTTGACTAAGTCCTTTTCCCCCACATCTTTCACATATATCCCTTTCTCTTCAATCCCCCAAATTATTTTATTGCATACAATTGTGGACACTATTTGGGGGCACTTGGTTGGCTCAGTCAGTTGAGCGTCTGACTTCAGCTCAGGTCATGATCTCACAGTTTGTGAGTTTGAACCCCACATTGGGCTCTGTGCTGACAGCTCAGAGCCTGGAGCCTGTTTTGGATTCTGTGTCCCCCTCTCTCACTGCCCTTCCCCCCCCCCACCTCTTTCTTCCTCTCAAAAATGAATAAACATTAAAAAAATTAAACAAAATTGTTGTTGACACTATTTTAAAATTTAGGAGTGAACGGTCTTAAAATAAATCATTGATTTGTTTTAAATTCCAGATTGGAACAAGAAATTAGCCACAGTTTCATCGAACCCTAGACCACTCGATTCTCTGCCAGAGCTCTACTGTTGTCAAGAGAGGCAGTTGTGGGGGCGCCTGGGTGGCGCAGTCGGTTAAGTGTCCGACTTCAGCCAGGTCACGATCTCGCGGTCCGTGAGTTCGAGCCCCGCGTCAGGCTCTGGGCTGATGGCTCGGAGCCTGGAGCCTGTTTCTGATTCTGTGTCTCCCTCTCTCTCTGCCCCTCCCCCGTTCATGCTCTGTCTCTCTCTGTCCCAAAAATAAATAAAAAACGTTGAAAAAAAAAAAAAAAAAAAAAGAGAGGCAGTTGTGAACGAAAACCGCTTAAATTGTAAATAACCATGGCATTCAAACAAAACAACATTTGGAGTTCTTAGGTGACTCTTTTAGATTAAAATAATAACAGGACTCCTGTTGATTGAAGTGTGTATCTGGATGGCTACAATCCTGAAATATGTACATGCAGCAAAGTCTTTTCAGATTGAGGCGATCAACCTAAGGGCAGGGGATCAAGAGTCAAGTTTAAGGCGCACCTGGGTGGCTCAGTCGGTTGAGCATCTATCTGACTTCGGCTCAGGTCATGATCTCGCGGTCTGTGAGTTCAAGCACCGCATCAGGCTCTGGGCTGACAGCTCAGAGCCTGGAGCCTGCTTCCGATTCTGTGTCTCCCTCTCTCTCTGTCCCTCCCCCGCTCATGCTCTCTCTCTGTCAAAAATAAATAAACATTAAAAAAATTTAAAAAAAAAAGTCAAGTTTAAGACAACTTGTCATCTCTTCTCACATCAACCATCTTACATTTAATCCAAAGGTTATACAGGGGGCCAGGTAAGAATATAATCTGCTCAATAATTGCATTACTCATTATTAAGAAAAGAAAAGAAAATAAGAAAAGAAAACCTGGGGAAGTAGCCAGGGAGGTAGACTGCCAGCAACCACAGATCCTAAAGGTGTTCCGGATGCAGAAACCCAGAAGTGGCTTAGGGCTGTAGTGAGTTATGGGAATGGTAAAAAAAAAAAAAAAAAAAAAAAGGATTAATTGATTAATTGAAAGTCTGTGTATAGACAGTTAATACCCTTATCTTAACAACTGGGCATCAGTTCCCCAGGCAAAAAGCTAGCAGGTTTTTTATTTAAGAAATGAATGATCCCAAAGAAAAGAATCCTACATTCTGGCCCCTAGCATCCCCCCATCCCCCCACACCCCAGGATACAAGTGGTTCCCTACTCAACCCCCCCCCCCCCCCCCCCCCGCAAAGTGAAACCTACTAGTTAACAGGCTTCCCCCCTGGGAACACAGTTTTAGGTAGTTTTCCACTGCCTTGGTCGTAGATGTGAAGAGCCAGCCAAGGATCACCAGAGAGTTGGAAAAATAACGAAACATGAAAGACAAAGACCAAAATAAAGAGAAGAAATGATCCCAGAGGAAACACCAAGGAATTGAAAAGAAGCTAACAAAGTAACATTGTCATTCAACAAGGGATGCGTCATCCACGAACATGAAAACGCCATCTTTCCAAAGCTCTTGGACATTAAAAACGTGATTGCTAAAAATTAAACATTTGACAGGATTGGAAGAAAATTCTGAAAATCTCTACATGGAATCAAAAGACAAAGAAAATTATTGTTTCAAAGGAAGAGACACAGACTAATAAATCAGGGGGTCCACCACCTAACAAGCATCCTAGAAACAGAACAGAGAAAATTAGAGGAAATCATCAAGGAAACGTTTTCACAGAGCTAAGGACCAGGAAGCTGCTCAAACGCAAAGGTCTCAGCTGTGGCCAAGCATACAAAAACACAGAAAATAAAAATAACCAGCTTTTGGTTTCACTGATATTCTCTGTTTTCTAGTCTCTATTTTGTTACTCTTGACTCTACTCTTGATTGTTTCCTTCCTTTTACTGGCTTTGGGTTGAGTTTGCTTTCTTTTTTTAGCTCCTTAATGTGGAAAGTTAGGGTCTTGATGTGAAACTTTTCACTGCTACCAATTTCCTGTGGAGCTCTGCCCATGTTTGCTGCACGTTCTCCTCTTTGTGTTTCCTCCTTTCCTCTGGGAGTTCTTCTTTGACTCATTTGGTTGAGTGTGTGTTCTTAAATTTCCACTGTGACTTTTTCGGTTTTCCTTCTGTTACTGATTTCTAGCATCGTGCCATTGTGATCAAAGGTACTCTGTAGGATTTCAGTATTTAAAAAAAACTTTTTCTTAATGTTTATTTTTGAGAGACAAAGTGCAAACTGGGGAGGGCAGAGAGAGAGAGAGGGAGACACAGAATCCGAAGCAGGCTCCGGGCTCCGAGCTGTCAGCACAGAGCCCGACGCGGGGCTCAAACTCATAGACCCCGAGACCATGATCTGAGCCCAAGTGGGACGCTCAACTGACTGAGCCACCCAGGAGCCCCTGGTTTTCAATATTTTTAAATCTGAGACTGGTTTTGTGACCGAACACAGGGTCTGTCCTGGAGAATGTCCCATGTATGCGTGAAAAGAGCGTGTATTCTACTATTTTGGGGTGAAGGGTTCCACAGATGTCTGTTAAGTCTGGCTGGTTTATAGTGTTGATCGAGTTTTCGATCTCCTTACTGATCTTGCATCTAAATGTTCTATGAATCATTGAAAGTTGGGTATTGAAGACTCCCAACTGTTATCGTAGAACTACGTCTCCCTTCAAATCCATGAGCATTTGTTTCATATATTTGGGGGCTCTGTTGTTTGGTGAGTACATATTTAAAATTATTATATCCCTTGGTGACTTGACCCTTTTATCCATACATAAAGCCCTTTGTCTCCTGTAATAATTTTTGACTTAGTCTATTTTGTGACATTAGAATATCTTTTTCCATTCTTTCACTTTCAACCTACTTGTATTTTTGGATCTAAAGTGAGTGACCTCTAGACAGCATATATGACCTTGAGTTAGGCAAAAGACTTCTTCTTCTTCTTCTTTTTTATATTTATTTTTGAGAGAGAGAGAGAGAGAGAGAATGAGCAGGGGACGAGCAGAGAGGGAGACAGAGGTCCAAAAGGGGCTCCTCATTGTCAGCGCAGAGCCCTATGCAGGGTTCGAACTCGCGAACCATGAGATCATGACCTGAGCCAAAATTGAGTCAGATGCATAACTGACTGAGCCACCCAGGTGGCCCTAAATCACCAAACTGTATTCTTAGAACAGGTGAATTTTATGGTCTATAAATTATATCTCAGGGTGCCTGGGTGACTCAGTCAGTTAAGCGTCTGAAGTCAGCCCAGGTCATGATCTCATGGTTTGTGAGTTCAAGCCCCACATTGGGCTCTGTGCTGACAGTGCAGAGCCTGGAGCCTGCTTCGGATTCTGTGTCTCCCTCTCTCTCTGTCCCTCCACCGTTCATGCTCTGTCTCTCTTTCTCTCCCTCAAAAGTAAACAAGCATTTTAAAAAATTATACCTCAATAAAGTCATTTCAATAAAAACCATACGTATGTAGACCTTTGACAAAAATAAAACAAAATCAGACCAAGAAGCCTCTAAGGAAGACAGAATGATGCTGTGCATAAAGGTGATACAACTTACTTTCCCTCTTGGGTAGATTCTACAGAGGTGGATGCGATTCTAAGTGAAATTGTATCAGAAATTGCAAATTGACTCCCCATATTGCAGTAACTCCCCCTGCGGGCAGTACATGAAAACGCCATAGCTCTAATGTTGCATATTTAACACTCAGAGATGAGAAGTGGGATCTCATTGTGTTAACTTACGACTTCCTGTCTGTAGGCGAAAGTGAATGCCTTTTCATGTTTTTGGGCCATTTACATTTATTTTCCTGTGGATTGACTAGCACCTATTACTTGGTCCATCTTTCATTAGCTGTCGCATTCTAACTCGTGCTAGCTCCTTGTATATAAAGGATATGTATTGACATCTTTTCTCCCAGTTTGTTGTTTTCCCAGGGTTTTTTGTTTGTTTGTTTGTTTTGTTTGTTTTTTAATGAGCTTTGTCCATAAGTATTTAAAAATTTTTACTTTGGTCAAATCTGTACATACTTCTTTAGGGTTTACAAGCTTCCTACTTTTGTTTAGAAGGCTCTCCTGAAGTTATTTTCCTTTATTACTTTCATTGGTTAAAAAATTTTTTAATTTGAATTTTATTCAATCTGAAGTTCATATTTGAGATTGTATTTGTCATTTTTTAAAAATTAAAAAAAAAATTAATATTTATTTATTTTTGAAGGAGAGAGACAGACAGAGCTTGACCTGGGGAGGGGCAGAGAGAGAGGGAGACACAGAATCCGAAGCAGGCTCCAGGCTCTGAGCTGTCAGCACAGAGCCCGATGTGGGGCACGAACTCACGAGCTGTGAAATAATGACCTGAGCCGCAGTAGGACGCTTAACCAACTGAGCCACCCAGGTGCCCTTATTTATTTTTTAATTTACACCCAATATAGTGCAATAATGATTTTAGGAGTAGATTCCAGTGATTCATCCCCTATGTATGACAACCAGTGCTCATTCCAACAATTGTCTTCCTTAATGCCCCTTGCCCATTTAGCCCATGCCCCCAAAAACAACCCCTCCTTGCTGTCATTTCTTTAATGCATCCTTTTCCCAATGACATGAAATGCCATTTTTAGCCCATATCAAGCTCCTATGTGCATGTAGGTCGCATCTATTTCTGAAATGTCCAGTCCATTTTCCTTCTGTATTTGTTCATTCCCATCACAGGATCACATACTTTGACTATAGTAGTGTTATAATGTCTTTAACATCTGGTGGGGAAACACCTCTCAACACATTCTTTTTTCAAAAATATCTTAGGAATTCTTGCACATTCATTTTTCCACCAAAGCTTCAGTGCAATTTTGCCCAGTAGACAACCCCCTGGCAATTCTGACCGGAACGGCATTAAATTCACATACTCATTTGTGGAGGGCATTTGGCTCCATCAGTCAGTTAATATATAAAAAGTATATGCTAAACAGGCCGTCTCCCCGTGGAAACTTCTTGTTCTGCCGTCTAGTTACCTTCTACTGAGCTTTGAGATCTGAAGTGCACTTTTCTGTTTTAGTTTTTCCGTTTCCCCATTGGGCCCCCTTAAGCGTTTTGGCCTAATGCTTTCCTTTTAGAGGAAACATATTTTGGTTATTTGGTGGGGTCCTCCTCCAACTTCTTGCCAACCTCATCAGCCTCGCCAGCCCCTCACTCATTTTGTTCCTCCAACTTTCCAAGTGTTTCCAGCCTCCAGGCCTTTGCACGGCCCTCTGACTACTCATCCTTTTGGTCCGTTTGAATGCTATTTCTGCTAAAGGCCTTCTCTGACCCTTTCCAGACTTACATTAAGTTCTGTTTCTGTTTCACGGCACCCTGCGCTTTCCCATCGCAGCACATATCCCTCGCAAGTATGTTTATCTGACATGCTGCCCCACGACAAAATACCCAACACCTAGCAGATTCTAGCATACACACTTGTTAGTGAAGACTTATTACTGGAATATAGTTACCTGGGACTTCAAAGACTGAAATGTATCTGAAGAACAGAACCTCTCTCTTAACCAATTTAATTAGCAAACAGCTCACAGAGAGGAGAGAATCAATCAACCTAGTCAAAAAGGAGTCAATGTCTATCAACATCCATAGGAGATTGATGTTTTTTGGAGGGGAGAAAAAAAAAATCAGTGATTCAGAGAATGAGGTTTTTTTTTTTTCTTTTTTAAAGTTTATTTTTTTTTTTGGTAATCTCTACACCCAATGTGGGGCTCAAACTCATGACCCAAGAGTTACATGCTCTTCCGGCAAAGCCAGCCAGGAGCCCCCAAGACAGTTTTGTGGGTTTTTTTTTTTAAGTTTATTTATTTATTTTTAAAGTAATCTCTTTGGTAAGTGAGTTCTTCACATCTGCCTCTGGACCATTACTAAAATTATGTTTCAATAAAGCAACGCTTACAGCCAAGATGAGAATGTGAACTTAAAAACCTAATTTCAACTCAACCTAATTTGAAATTCAAGCAGGAAGATAAAGGGTTAGGAGAAATAAAAGCCCATCCAATTTCTGCTGAAAAAGATAAAAATTATTTATTGTATACGAAATATAAGTTATTTTTACATAAAAGCCATTATTGACCCATAATGGGCTTGTAAGATCATCTGTACGATCCTTTTTATTGAAACCAACAAGGCTGCCTCTCTCGTAGAACTTTCTGAACTAAGTATCAACGAAAGTATGTCTAGTGAAGACAAAAGAGGTTAATGTTCTTTTCTAAGATTCTGTTTTGATCTCTCCCCACCTCATCCCTACATTCTACAGGGAGAAAGCTGCTGCTTCTATATCCAAGTGTTGCTAGTACTTCTCCTACAGAACAAAACCACAATACACAAACCATACTAGAAATATTTGGTTCATTTTAATCAGCTATTGATGGTATAATAAAATAAATTTAAGTGGCACCTAATTTAAACATTTAAAATAGTTCATCAGAGGATAATCTACAACACACTACGTGATGCCTAATTGTCAGAACAACACCTCTTTTTTTCCCAAGAAAGAAAAAATAAAGGCACAATCAAAATTATGACCAACAATTTGAATTCATTTGGACACTTATAGATGATTTTGTAGGCAAACCGGCAGGCACAATGTTGAAAAATCAATCCACTAGGTTTAGAAATAATGGTAAGATAAAAAAAAAAAAAAACGACAGCTATACATTTCAGAGTTAATGCCTGAAATTAAAGAAAAATATCCACCAGTTAGCACAATGATCTTTTAATGACTATTTTTTTTTTTTAACATTAAGATTGTTGTCTTAGGGAACGCCCTTCTCCAAACATTTAATTAAATGTTCAATGTATTAAATAATTTACAGAGAGAAGTAAGTTTTGTGTTCTGTACAAATTAAAGGACACACGAATATAACCCCCTCCCCCCCTGCCAAAGCTCAAATTTGCAATGGTCTCAGCAGAAACTAAACAGTTCACAAGTTAAACAGAACTTACAGCATTACAAAAGTTTACAGAACCCTTCTTTTCATCCTTTTTTTCTAACAGCAAAGATTACAACGACAAATTGAATGACCAGAATGTAAAAACATTTGTGCAAAACTGCATTAATTGTTCTTACCATTTAATAGAGGTAAAACCTAACAAAGCACAACGACAGTCATGAAGAAGAACTACACTGGAAGGAATTCTCTTAGATTTCGAACATGGATCGTACTAGGACTAAACACTGAAGGAAAACGTGGCACCGTGAGCAGGAGGAAAACGTGACTCGGCGACTTTGCCAGCGAAGGCGGCGGACCCTGGACCGCGCCGAAGTTTCTCTCCACCAGCCAGCCACCTTAAATGACTGGGAACACCTGCAGGGCTTGAAACTCACTCCAATGTCTTTATTCTCGAAACTCACTCCAATGTCTTTATTCTCAAACTCACTCCAATGTCTTTATTCTTGAAATTTGCAGATCATAAATGAAGTATTTCAGAAAGTCCTCTCCCCCCCGCCCCCTCAAGGAGTGTTTCTTGTGTCACTGGAGGTCCTTAAAAGAGTTGAATCATAGATTCTCTGGATTTACCTACACCGATCCATTTAACTGGGATAGGGAAAAAAAAGAAGAATATTAATTTGTTTATAATGTTCGATCCTTGGGATGAAAAGGTCCCCACTTTTCCCGGTGTCACTATTTAGCTTTGCCAGGTGTCTTTTGCTATCCGTGGCTGTCCTGACAGCAGACTGTGCTGATTTCTAAACAGAACGTGCAGTCGGCATCCAGCACAGGTGTGAGCCTTACCGGTTCCAGTTTTAATCGTGGGGTATTTCCAAGTTGTCGATGCCTGATAATTAGGTCAGTAAGATACTGGCCCAAACCAGCAGAGACCGAAAGAACCCTTGATCAAGTCCCTAATAACTAGATCAGCATCTGATAAATACAGGATGCTAGGAGGTTCTGCAAGTATCAGCATAACTTTTATATCTCAAGAAAGGAGAATGGGCTGGAAGCAAATGCCATTTTAACTTGCAGAGCCTGGACCAGTCTATAGGAATCTCTCAACATCGTACCACACCTTTATGGTCTTTTATACAAGTCACTGTTAAAGTCACTACTGCTTGTGTTTCAAAACAATGCTGACTGAGAGCCACAGTAAACATGCTGACTTCACTCTGGCATCAGGCTGGTCAGGACAGCTAGCAATGTGGAAAACCAGGCTTGTATTTGAGAGGAGCAAAAGAGCAAAGAAAGCAATGTGTTAAAAAGAAAGACTTTCGGTAACTGGTCAGAGCCACTACTTGGTTATGCCTAACTCCCTGGCCAGCTTAGATTTGTTTCTTAATGTGGGTTTATTCTTTGCTCTTCTTGTAGATCTTTTCAAATTGGATCGCCTATTTTCTGTACCTGTTATTCCCTAATTATTCAAGAAACACCCCCAACTCCCAAGGAATGGAAAGACTGCAAACCATTTTTGGTGGAGGTGAAGACACAAAAGAGTTTGTTACTAAGAGGGAGAAAGCGGGGCGCCCGGGTGGCTCAGTCGGTTGAGCGTCCGACTTCAGCTCAGGTCATGATCTCACGGTTCGTGAGTTCGAGCCCCGCGTCAGACTCTGTGCTGACGGCTAGGAGCCTGGAGCCTGCTTCAGATTCTGTGCCTCCCTCCCTCTCTCTCTCTGCCCCTCCCCAGCTCATGCTCGCACTCTGTCTCTGTCAAAAATAAATAAACTTAAAAAAACAGAAAAACAAAAAAACTAAGAGGGAGAAAGCAACGAGCATAAGTGTAAAAGTAACCTGCTGTCTTCAGGCATCTGAAGGACTTAAAGAAAGGTGATTATATTTATCCTAAGAAATAAGATTATTTTGTATCTTCCTGGGCATTTATACAAATCATGAGCACTCTACAAATTAATAATGATCTTCCTCTAATCCCATCTCAAAGATACAGTCAAGTTAGAAGCAGAGAAAAAGTAGAGATGGCTGTTCATAAAGAGTTTATATTTACCTGGAATTTGAAGCTCATCTTCAATAAATCGAACGTAATTTTGTGCATTAACAGGGAGCTCTTTAAACGTCCTTGCATTTGATATGTCTGTGTTCCAACCTGGGAGAGTCTTGTATTGAACTTCAACTTTATTTAAGACTTCTTGGTTTGCTGAAAGTTAAAGAGGATGTATGCTTTCTCATGGTATAACACTGTCTATTGCTAAATAAGTGATTTGCTAGGTCATAGGTTCCTGATCTCTTCTCAAAATCCTTGGAGCCAGATGTGCTTTGAAATGCAGAAAAAATGTTCTGCTTTGTTTTCCTCCAGAGTTTAGGAAGGTCAAACAGTACATTTACCATTTGAGGCGGTATTTTTATAATCAAACACATTCCTGCAGCCACCAGATTATTCACTCGAAGCAGATAGATGATTGGTTCTAATATCAACTCAGGTCAGGTCTGACTTTGGTGCCGACCTTTCCATTTTTTAGAGCTTTCCAGATTTCCACACCGTGGATTAGAGGCTGCGGACCTGCATAAAGGCAGCAATCTCACAGAAAGGAGACTGGTGGACTCGCTCTCATCTGGGAAATCTATGATTTTGGTGACTGCACAAAAGCTTAGCTGGAAATTTTCTTCATGATCTCACCTAACCATTTTCTCTGTACCCCCTGGTAGAAACTAAAAGCCTACGAAAGTAAGAACAGTTTCTTCGACCAGAGACAGTACGGTGGCTGCTGTGGTGTACCATCCAGATTTCCTGCTTCCGGATGGAGGCCCTGCCCACCCCCCTTGCTGAGGAAGCACCCCTGCTGAGGATCAGGTTCAGAATCTCCCCAGAGACCGCCCTCCGCTGGAAGGAGCTGCCTCCCTGGAGCAGCGCGTATCCCACGACCGGTCAACGTGGACCACAGGCAGCACAAAACTGCAGTTTCTGAGAAAAAGCAAACTCACGAGCAAGTCCTGAAAACAACTCCACCATCTGCCCAGGGACAATGTCCTGACGACTAAAGGTCAGGACACTGGAGTCAGAGGAGAACAATGGTCCCACTGACTGAGAAGGCAGATACCAGATTTCAGGGAGGTTGAAGCAGTGAGAATCACGGTCCAAGCATCAGAAAGGAAGGAGCTATACAGAGAGCTCCTACCCCTCAGAGACCCTGTGAAAGTCCCCTGGCTAACGTTCACCTTTACATGCTAAGACTGGGACCCCTGGAGGCTTACAGACAGCAGGGGCCACAGGTGAGTGCGACAGGTTCTAGAGTTCCAACAGTGCTGTCGGAAGGGAAGGGACAGACTACACTGAAGCTCCAGCCAGCACTGCCACATTGGAGAGATCTCTTTATACCCCAGTAACTCTCCTGGCAGCAGCCGAGACAGCAGAAACACTGCTTCATTTAAATAACGATGATCAGTAGGTTAAGCGTCTGACTTCAGCTCGCATCATGATCTCACGGTTCACCAGTTTGAGCCCCGCGTCGGGTTCTGTGCTGACAGCTCAGAGTCTGGAGCCTGCTTTGGATTCTGTGTCTCCCTCCCTCTCTCTGCCTCTCCCCTGCTTGTGCATGCACTCTCTCTCTCTCAAAAATAAACATTAAAAAAAAAATTAAAAATGATGCGCCAGAGTACAACTGACCGCAGACCCTCTATAATAAAGCCTAAAACCAACCTCTGCCAAGATCCACAGAGGAAATAGAATTTGTAGACGGACTCACACCAGGTTAGAGGCTTGGGAAACACCTTGGGTTCTTCCTGTAACTATACAAACACAGTGGAAAACCAAGCTCACGCAAGTTCAAGATGATCAGCCAGTAATTCAACTGTCCCCTAAAACAAGAACCAATACTCTTCAGAGGGAGGTAACGGAATCTGAGTCACTACAACATAAGCGCATTCACCCAGAAGTCATTAGACAGAAATAGAGATCCATGGGGCACCTGGGTGGCTCAGTCAGTTATGCGTCTGACATTGGCCCAGGTCATGATCTCATGGTTCATGAGTTCGAGCTCCATATCAGGCTCTGCTCTGACAGTGTGCAGCCTGCTTCGGATTCTCTGTCTCCCTCTCTCTCTGCCCCTCCCCCACTGATTCTCAGTCTCTCAAAAATAAATAAATAAATTTAAAAAAAAACTAAAAAAAAGAAGTAATAGTAGTGAACCACAATCCACTTAAAAAACAGTCACGAGAAACCAAACTGGAGACGGCCCAGCTGTCAGACTAACAGAAAACGGCTTTCAAGGGGCTTCCAAGAACTTGCAGCGACCCTCGGTTCCCAAGGACTGGTCGTCATTAGCAAGCCACAACACCCACCAACCTACAAGCTTCATTAAGCTAGTAGATATTCCTTTGTTTGGCGGATCCCCCGTCTCACAGGATGACTAAACAAATGAACAGTTAGTTCCTATTTCCGAAAGCTGGTAACATTTACTGAACTTCCTGAGTAACTGAAAAAATCATGTAGCTACAGATATGCTTGAAGAAACACATTGTCTCATGTGGGAAGTCTCCTTACAACCACCCACTCTTGACACAGGAGATTAGACAAAACCACTCGTGTGGCTTGAAGGACGGGGTGGGTTAATGTATTAAGAGCCTGCTTACCCTTACAGGCAGCACTCTTCTACTCCACATTTCTCAAGGGGGGGTGGGGAACGGAACATCTATGAAGAAGTCACTTTCAAAATAGGGAAGGTGAGATTCAGGGGCCGCATCGCTGAGCTCAGAACTGCCACGTTTCTTCTTTCTTCCTTTGAGTCTGAACACATGCGTCCTGCAACCCGGAACCCAAACGCACGGCAGCTACGAAACTGAGGCCAGTGACAAGTGACTATACTCACGCGGTTCCCAAAGAACAGGGCAACCCTGTGGCTACCTGCCACCGACCGTGCGGGAGAGCTATTGGAGACCGCTCTAACACATCCCCTGATGCCCTGATAACGTTCTGTGTGCCGCAGACTGAAGAACGTACCTGGGAAATGAGGTATGATTTCACCATCGAGCTTGTAAGCAACCCCAACTTTGATTTCCGTAAACATGTCCAAAATATCCAATTTGGTAAGTGCCAACCTAAGCGGAAGGAGAGGCCACGTTAAAACAGCAGACTCTTCGAGGCTCTAACATCTAACGCGATGAGGAAGTAAAGAATTCGTACCAAGCTAAGCATTCCAAAGCAATTCTGAAAACTGGTTAGGATTATCTTCTGAAGTGTGCCACACATAAAGCGTGCATTTTCCTCATGATAAAAAAATGACTTACCTACTTGTGAGGAGCTCTCATAATTCCATTTTCCCTGACTGACCCATATCATCTTGCTTAGCTTTCTTATGAGGGATCAACACACACGTGAGGGGCAGTGGCCCGGTGTAAAGGACGCAGTCTATGGGACCCAGCAGAACTCGCTGTCCCACAGAGAGGATGACAAGATACATGGACATTTATGCATACACCATAGGCCCTCATCTCGTCACTCTAGTCACCATCGCCTCCGCCCTTCTGCTCAGAAACTGTCAAAGCAGAGTGAGGGAACTACATCAAGGACCTCTTCATGATACATCCAATCTCCCAATTAACTGACTGGGAAATAACTTAAGGGGAAATCTATGGCATTAGATAAAATAACAGGTTTGAGAATCTCATCCACAAGGTATCTTTTTATTCTTTATTTTGCTCTTTGCTAGAAGCTAACCCAGAGTAATAAAGACATGAATACGTTTATTTACATATTTGCGTATATGTGTTCATAGCAACTTTTACTGAGCATTTTCAGGGAGCCAGGCAGCGTGCTGTACGCTCTCACTATATTTCTCGCCCAATTTTCAAAATACTCGTGTGAAGTTGGTATCATCATCTAGGTTTTAAAGATGATGAAAAAAGGCACAGAAAGATGAACCTGCCCAAAGCCACAGCACAACGCGTGAGTTGGAGATTTGAAAACAGTAGTTAGACATTCATCAAGCCCATGCACCAGGTCGGTCATACTGCCTCCTCTCCATAAAGGCAAAGTGTGCCAACCCATCTACCTACTTATCTTATTTCCCTCTACACTTGCATGTGGAGGATCCTGATTCCGTTTTCCCAACCCAGATGTCTAGGAAGACAATGTGGGGTCCTTTCCCTTGGACACCCTTCCCCTGGATCTTGGGCCCCCTGCACTTTGAGCTACAATTGCATTTGGGGGCTAAAGAGTGACACTACCACCAGGATACTACTCTTAAGGTTGCAATCCACAAACACTAACCTTTGGTCATGAACCCTCCTGTACTTTCCTGAAATAAATGTTTCCGAGAATACTCACGCAGTAAATCCATTAATCATATGAGCGTATTTGAGCAAAACGAGGTCCAGCCAGCCACACCTTCTTTTCCTTCCAGTGGTTACCCCAAACTCGCGACCTCTTGTTTGTAGTAATTCTCCAATTTCCTGGGAAATCAAAAATAGGGCTTTTGGACTACACTACCAGTGCTGTAAATCTAGTAGAATTAATTATATCTAAGATCATATAACAAGTCGAAGTCTCCTAGAGATGAACATCTCTCAAAAACTAACGAAGTGGAAGACAGAATTCCATCCAGATGATGGATGTTGCGTGAGGCATTATTTGGAAGCGATCCACCTTTGGCTTTGTTTTTTACCATTTCTTTAAAACCAGTAATTTTTATGATGTCAGAGAACTTCTTAAGATTTAGATTAACATATAAGAATAATAAATGCTACATATGAAAAACAAAGTTGTCAGTAAGTATTTATTACAAAAGACAAGCCAATTATTTGCAAGAACAACTGTAGCCTGATGATCTTCCTGAAAACCAGAAGACAAACTCTCAGCTAGCAAGGAGTCAGTCGCTAACGGCACGATGCTCTTTCAAAGAGAAGGAAGGTCGACAACAGCACTCCAAGTTCTAAGCCACAGCCATTGTCTACAACCTAACCTTCGGCCCATGGTCTATCTATTCCCTACTTTACACCTTTCCGATTAAAGTCATTACCTCTCGTATTCTGACATTGACACAACTATGTAGTTTTTAGACTGCTGCTCTGTCAGGTTTGAATCCCAGCCCCGTCCGTCTATGTGCAAGTTATGGTGACTCTCCGTGCCTCAGTTTCCTCATGCGTAGAAGCCGGGGGGGGGGGGGGGGGGCGGGCAGGGGTTGGCGACACCACCCAGCTCCCTGAGCTGTCGTGGGGTCCACAGAGCTCCCGAGTATACAACACTTCAACAGTGCCTGGCCCGCCATCACCACCACTAAGTGTCGGCGAAGGTTAGCCCAGGTCCGGAGGTCACTCTCCTCAGCCCTGGTTCCTGACAGGCTCCTAGTGCAAGGCAGCTGTTATTTTTAACCACCTTTTTCTCCTCCCCCACCTTGATCTCCCTCGTGTACCCACCTTCCCAAAGCCTTGCACCTACAAGCACCCTTTTTTTTTTTAATGTTTATTTATTTTTGAGAGAAAGAGACAGACCACGAGTGGGGGAGGGGCAGAGAGAGAGACAGACACAGAATCTGAAGTGGGCTCCAGGCTCCGAACTGTCAGCACAGAGCCCAAGGCAGGGCTCGAACCCATGAGCCGTGAGATCACAGTCTGAGCCTGAAGTCGGACGCTTAACCAACTGAGCCACCCAGGTGCCCATAATCCACAAGTACCTTTAAGTGCCCTCTAACATTTCTCTTTTGTTGCCAATATGCTGCTACTTCAGTGAAGTGCACAGGAAGGTAAGAATTTGTTAAGGGGGGGAGGGGAGCAGAAGTTTATATTTTTTATTTAACTATTTTTTTTTTTGAAAGAGAGAGAGCTGGGGAGGGGCAGAGGGGAGAAAGAAGGAGAGAGAGGGAGGGAGAGAGAGAGAATCCCAAGCAGGTTCCACACTCTGTGGACATAGGGCTCAATCCAACAACTCTGGGACCATGAACTGAGCCAAAATCAAGAGTTGGATGTTCAACTGACTGAGTCACCCAGGAGCCCCCAGAAGTTTTACGGGGGCACCTGGGTGGATCAGTCGGTTAAGCATCTGACTTCGTCTCAGGTCATGGTCTCATAATTTGTGGATTTGAGCCCCGCATCGGGCTCTGGGCTGACAGCTCAGAGCCTGGAGCCTGCTTCGGATTCTGTGTCTCCCTCTCTCCCTGCCCCTCCCCCACTTGTACTCTGTCTCTCTCTCTCTCTCAAATATAAATAAATAAACAAACATTAATAAAAAAAAAAAACCCAACAACAAAACTTTCGGAATTGGATCAGCTGAAAACGGGCTTACATTGTCCTGCTCTGTAGGAAAGGCCCCGATGCCAACTCGAGTCGTGTAGGCTTTCACGACCCCATATACTTCTCCGACATTTTGAGGGGGCATCCCCAGCCCGGTACAGACACCTCCAACCGTACAGTTTGAAGAGGTCACAAAAGGATAAGTTCCTAAAAAGAGAAACAAATATTAAACTATACACACATGGACATACGTTACTTGGAAACAGAATTATAATGAAAAATCCACATTTGAGTATATTCCAGGTAGTGGACAGACTTGACTAGAACCGTCCCCTCAAAACCTCAGTGTTTTCCTCTTGATCCTTTCTGTCCGTAACGAGGTAACAACACAGGCGGTTAGAGCTGGCAGGTGTGGGCACTGGAGAGGCTCTGTGGGCGTGTGCATGCTTACTCAGCTCTGCTCGGTGGGTGCTCGCCAAAGCCTGCTAGATGACGTGATGCCAAAACCCTGGTGTTCGTCCACTATGTAGACTTACAATCTACGTACTTTTAATACTCTTCTGTTAATTTGAAAACAAGTTTGTCTTACTTCCTTGATACAAATTTTTAAGACACATCAGCAACCCAGAGTGACACCAGTACACTATGAAAGTCTGTGGTCTTCATTACCCTTCCTTCTGATCTCTGTTCAGGGAAGAACCCCCAGAATGACAAGGGAAGCTAAGAGGGGTGTACTCCCCCAGCCCCAAAGATCCTGGATCCCCACTTAAACTATCCACTAAGCTAATCAGACACTCTGCTTTCTTCCCAGACTGCACAGACATATTAAGCAGTCAAAAATCCATTATCTACTGTAATAGAAATACACTTTTTAATTGGTTTACTTGGGAGTCAAAAGCTGATGAAAGGTCAGTGAGAGCTGAGAACAATCAGACTTATCCTGAGGGATCAGGCTCAGGCAGAGGCCAACAACCTGATAGGGCAGTAGCTGGACGGTATTGACTCGTTCACTTTTCGAAGATGGAAGAAATACCCTAATGTGCTCAGAATCTCACACCCAAGATGTTAAACAGATTTCCACAGACCTTAGAGTGGACATGTTTAAGGACAGGGTTTATTCTTGATATTTAAAGAAAGGCTGAATTAAAAGTAAAGATCCTTCCATAGGATTCCTCTCATCATCAAATGGAGCATGAACCAAACAATGAAAATCAGTTTACAGAATCCCGAACCCACTGACCCAAACGGTGATTTCATTTTTCTCATAAACTACAAAACTTAACACATGTATTATATTTTCCACAACATTCTTTTCAAAAAACAGATGAGTGGCAGATGGCAAACTTCCATCATTCCTGAATATACAAGCCTGGCTTTAAAATCCTGTAAGGCTGGGAATGTAAGTTGGTACAGCCACTCTGGAAGACAGTATGGAGGTTCCTCAAAAAATTAAAACTAGAACTACCCTACGACCCAGCAATTGCACTACTCGGCATTTATCCATGGGATACGGGTGTGCTGTTTTGAAGGGACACATGCACTCCCTGTGTTTATAGCAGCACTATCAACAATAGCCAAATGTCCATCGATGGATGAATGGATAAAGAAGATGCGGTATATATATACAATGGAGTATTACTCAGCAATCAAAATGAATGAAATCTTGCCATTTGCAACTACCTGGACGGAACTGGAGGGTATTATGCTAAGTGAAATTAATCAGTCAGAGAAAGACAAAAATCATATGACTTCACTCATATGAGGACTTTAAGAGACAAAACAGATGAACATAAGGGAAGGGAAACAAAACTACAAAAACAGGGACGGGGACAAAACAGAAGCGACTCATAAATATGGAGAACAAACAGAGGGTTGCTGGAGGGGTTGTGGGAGGGGGGATGGGCTAAATGGGTAAGGGGCACTAAGGAATCTACTCCTGAAATCATTGCTGCACTATATGCTAACTAATTTGGATATAAATTTTAAAAAATAAAAAAAATTTAAAAAAAGAAACTCAAATTGAATGTTGGAGACATTAAATAAAATTATAATTAAAAAAAAAAGAAGTGTACTTGTGGTGAGCACTGAGTAATGTACAGAATTGCTGAATCACTATATTGTACACCTGAAACTAACATTACACTGTATGCTAACCAGAATTTAAATAAAAGTTTTTTAAAAGTTAAAAAAAAAAAATCCTGTACGGGAACGTTAATTATTTATATCCTAAGTACTTTAGGGCTTGGTTAAGCCCCCATGAAGTCATAGCTCACTCACCAAAATCAATATCTAGTAGGGCTGCATTCGCACCTTCTACCAAGATTTTCTTTGGTGGTCCATGTAGGGCCTCATAGAGGAAGTAAACTCCATCTCTCACCATTGGTTTAATCCTTTCCATGTAACCCTACAGGCAAAGACAAAATCCAATTCCAGTGTGTACTAACAAATGTACAACATGATCAGTACAAGTAAAACTTCCCTGACTCTAAGACAGGTAAGACTTAACTAACGCAAAACAGGAGGGGCTGGTGATGGTACCCAGTCTACTGGACATGTGGACTAGCTTTGGTCTCTCGTCCTGATTCTCCAGAACCAGAAAAGAGACCCTTCCACATTAACCTTACTGCAAGTTCTGATGACAACCTTCCTCGTGGCCAAGACTCATTCTTCACAAACCAGCTTGCAGGAAAATGAAAAGAACCGGGTATGTTACATTGTGCTTTTGCGTCCGGTGAGGTCTTGAAAAAGCTACATGCAACTTGCATCAGGGTGACTGTCAAAATGTTGGTGCGGGTCACCAGTGTCATGCAAATATTGACAACTGATTGTTAACACTCTTTTGCCATTGTATTCCATTACAGCAATAGCTCAGCAGTATTACTAGTAGGTAATATCAAATACTATTTTACACACGAGCATTAAAAAATTTTCACAAAACATATTAAAAGCATTAATAATCCTGCTTAATTTTAGAATTCAATTAAAAACGTCATATAAACAAGAGTTCCCCCAAGGCCTAAAGTACAAATACAATAAAACCTAGTTTCGGGGCACGTAGGTGGCTCAGTCAGTTAAGCGTCTGACTCTTGATTTTGGCTCAGGTCATGATCTCACAGTCGTGAGATCAACCCCACATAGGGCTCCGAGACGGTCATGGAGTCTGCTTAAGATTCTCTGTCTCCCTCTCCTCCTGCCCCTCCCCCTCTCGCATGAGTGCACATGTGCCCATGCCCTCTCTCCCTCTCTCAAAAACAAGTAAGGAAGCAAACTCCTAGTTTCAACTATGTTTCAATATTTAGCCAGACTAGTATGGAAATTCCAAGATCCACTTGTGAAGTCACCAGAATGTGTTACACCAACTGATCAAAGTATGGTCCCCCACCTTGGCTCTGGTCTCCTGCTTATTCCTGTTTTAGTCCTTTTTTTATGCCTGAAGTGACCATACCGTTCATCATGTCCCTTATTCCTTCAAGCGCTGGTTCAACAAATAGCACCTATTAAGAATCTTCTTACCCAATTCTGTTCATTGTTATTCATCTACTTCACATGAAACATGCATAAAATGGAACTGAAAAGCCATAACCATACTTTAGCACATAAATATTTCCAAGTTGCTAGCAATAAATTTAAAATATTTGCTGCATGACAGAACGAAAAACAATGGCAGTGTATCCTAAGCAATGAGCAATACACTGAAATCTAAATACTCAGCATTTAGAATCTTCCTTGGAGGTCTTTTTTTTTCTTTTTTTCTTTTTAAGGAATTTAGTGAGTAGATAGGCCTAAAGTCTATAATCATTCTAGAATAACATAGGAGGTTTGTAAATTCCTATTCAGTTCTGGAATTGATGTTCATACCGATTTACAGAAGAGAAGGAGTAATAATCAGATACACAGGAAGCAGCTTGAAACTCACCAAAGACCAGGGAGGAATGGAAGGTGGAGAAGGCAGGAGACTCATCTACTAACTCAGGCCCCTGACGCCTAACAGCTGCCAAATGTGGGCCCAACCTTTGCCAATCACCTTGGTCTCATAAGAGAACAGTGCTAAAGAGACCGGCCCTGGGGGCCCTCCTTCCAGAACGTGCTGGCCAGCTTTAAAAGTCAACAGCCCTGGCCGTCCCTCTGTTGATCTCTGCTCCACATTGCTAGGAGGGATTTTTATTTTTTACATAATCCACATCGAGTCTTTTTTCTGCTCAGAATTACTCAACAGCTTTTCCTTAACTCCAGGATAAAAGCTAAAATCGTTATCGCTAGACAGAAGACCCCCAGAAGACCTCCCGCCCACCCCCGCCCCGCCAATATTTCATTTCAGCCACATCATGCGAAGTGACTCAAACATGCCCTGTCCTTTCCGGTAGGCCTTATGCTTTCAGACTTAAAAAGGACAATAATTTGCCATACCAGTCCTTACTTCCGGTATGTTACACAGTCTGTGTGGTACTTAATACACCGTAAATCATTTAATGTACATCTTCCCAGTCACAATGTGATTTCCATAAAGAAAATTAGAGACTGTATGCTCTTCATTCTTATGTTTGCAGGTCTTAACACAAAGCCCAAATGAATGATCTTAGATGTCAATCTGGCAAATGACTTTTTTAAAAGGACATTAAAGGGGCCAGAAAGCATTACCTTGAGTTTTTGTAATTCGCCTTCAATGTCGATTTCCAAAGTGGGGTATATAGATTTGTACTGGTTGGCCAGAACTTTGAACCTGAGAAACACGGATAAATCAAGATGTTCGCTCTGTGTAAAACCAGTCTGAATAGATCACTTGATTCGAATGGTTTCTGTAGATAAGTGGTTTTCATAACAAATCAATCCAGGACTGAAGCTACATTCTAAGACATAAAAGCTACACAGGAGATCAGTCATATGAATAAGTGATACATTCAAAATATTTTTTAATTCAAATGTAGGAATGCCAATCATATAATTAGGGTGATGTGTGTGGAGGGAAGGGGATGGCCTAAGATCTGTAACCAGTAGACTTAAATCAGTGTAAATTACATTGCGTCGTGTAAAAAAAAAAACAAAAGGAGACAGTCTACACAATGCTTTTTAAAGAGACAGAGGCAGAATTTAGCAACTGGTCTCCAGTAATCTCAGTGGAGGTGCCCTGATGGCACAAACTGCTGCCTGAAAATGTATTCAGCCATCGGGTCTTTGATGCCACCTGTCATTAGACACAACCAATTAACTCCCTGTCACTGAGTCACCACACAGCTTTGATGATTATTAGGTTTCTCATGGAGACTTTTCTAGAGAGTAAGCATCCATGAGGCAATTTCTATTTTTTAAGGTGAGCTTAAATATTAAATAGTTCACCAGTACCTAAGAGCCTAATTATGTCTAGGCTGGGGGAGTCTCTGGAACTGAAAATCTGAGGGGTCAAGACTCTAGGGGGCGGTAACCCGACCACAGTACCGCCACATCCCCCTGGAATCTGTTTCTCAGCAAACTATACCAAACTCCAATCCCTACATATAATTTTGACTTTGCCTTCTTGGGGTACTGCTAGGATACCAACAAGATGTTACTTTTCATGAAGTTAATTTGAAATTAAGTAATAAAAAGTAACTTTAATACTCCAAACAAAACAAAACAGCCAAACGCCACTATTCAACTAGAATACTGATCTTACCAATTTGCATCCTGGATATGAACAATCCCCAAAATCCCATGTGCTCTTTCCATTCTGAAACACAAGTTAGTTACCTCTCAGAAAAGCCCTCGAAGTCAGAAACAAGATCACACATCCGCAGTCCACTCCGAGCAGCTTTGGAAGAATAAACTGGGCCAATGCCCTTTTTTGTGGTACCCAAGCTTAAAAATAAATCAAAACGGGCTTTGAGTTAGACAAGAAAGAGGCACTTCTTATGGTCAGATCATTACAAAGAATGGAGTTACTTCGACTATTTTGTTTGTGCTGTTTTCTCTAAGTTTATCGTCACAACCCTATCGATTTCCTCTGAAATCCAAACATATTCTAATAATTTTTCTTAAACCTCTGGCCTAGGATTTAAACATAAGGGTCTGGATCTGCTTAAACTGCACCAAAAACAAAAACACATACTTTTTCCCGGCTTGTTCTTGTCTCTGTTGCTCCTGGATACCATCAGCAGCTTGATGAAAATCGAATACTGAGGAGAGAAACACCAAATCACAGTCGTTGAAACAGAGATCACATGGGAGGAGCAAAACATACTGCATTTTAAATTACTTAAGTTACAAATGCCTTCGGCCTACTTTCATCACGACGAATCAAATGGATGCTTTTAAGAAGCGTCAGTAATGGTGGGAGTGAAGTTATGACGCCAACAGGTACATGAATACGAAGATCATGCCCAATCGTTCATTCCTATTAATTGCAAACTCTATTATTTTAAAACTGGTCAGTAAGAGGGTAGTTTGAGCCTACCCTACAATCCCATGAAGCTTCACTTACTAGGACACCCTCTTTTCTTCAAGTTCTACCCTCCAGACATCTCTGCGTTATCTTGACATCTCACTCTCCCTCACCAGTCCCAAACTTCCGTCATCTCTCACCCCAAACCGTGGCTTCCTAATGAGTGTATTTCCACTCTTGGAAATTCAGATTATCTCGAATTCATAATTCTTAAGGCAGCAAAGCCGTCTTTCCAAGACACAAAATATGATGTCACCACCCCCTTGCCTTTAAAAACTCAATGGCTTTCTGTTGTTCAAAAGAAAAAGACAAAACTCCTTTATGTGGCCTCTCTTCTGGCTCCGTGCTCTGGTCCCCTTTCTGCCCTTGGGTCACACAGGCATTCTTTTACATTGATGGCTACAAGGCAGACACTTGTGTCTGAATGTGGCTCTTCCTGTGCCTGCGCGTGCACTCACAAACTCACGCCCCAGCAGTACTTTAGGAAGTCTCTTACCAGCTGATTTCCTGTGCCTACAAGTTCTCAAATATTTACCGACTGAATAAATAGCTACTTGATGGAACAGGCAGGCCTAGAATTTTGTCTTACAACTTTTAACCAAGGCTTCCTTTGTTTCCAAAAAGCCAGACAGGAATATAATTTATGTACCATAAAATTCACCCACTTGCAGCATCCAATTTAATCATTTTTCATACATTAAACCATGGCTTCTTTTCCCTGATTGCTATTGCTTCCATATAAATAAGTTGAAATGTTTACATTTTACACAGAACGACTGACATTAAGTTTCCTAGAAAGCATTGGTGGCTTAGGTAAAAGATCTGGTGGTATCAGAAGGCTTCTGTTGTAGTTATAGATGTTGAAACCAGAAAAATTCGAGGAAACCTGACCTTAATCCACCCTCTGATTAACCCTACCCCCTACAACCCCCTCTGCCCTAATTCCCTCTTTTGAGACGCTACAAAATTGTCAAGGCAGTCCTCTTCCCAACTGTATGGTTAACAGATTTCCCCAGTAGTCTGGAACAGGAGTTCTGACACCTCTTACACTAGGTGATTACAACACAGAGACTAAATTTTTATTGTGTGACATAAAATTACCCTGTAAATCACTATGCGTCTTCGTGCCACAGAAGCAGGTAGCAACAACATCCTTTTAAACTACACTGCCATATTGCACACCAAAAGGTATCTATGGGAATGTTCAGAGCAATATTATTTGCAGTAACTCAATACTAGAAATGAGTCAAAGCCTCATTAATGGGAAAATGGATAAACTGTGGCATTTTCATACAATGGGATACTATTCAGCAATGAAAAAAGTATAAAATATTGCTTCATTGAACAATAAGGATGAATCTCATGGGCACCCTGTTGAGTGGAAATCAAACGCAACAGATTAAATGTGTAATCTGTATCGAGTTCAAACAACGACGACGACAAAACCAATCTATAGTGGGAGAATAGCAGTCTCCCTTGGTGAGACGGAGTAGATAAGGACTGGGAAAGGTCATTAGAGTGATTTTGTTTATTTGTTTGACTGAAATATACTACCTAGAACACTACTTCCAGGCATACAACATAAAGATTCAATATTTGTATGTACAGGGTGCTTGGACAATTCTGGTTCTTGTAGTTCTAGAAGAGTTTTAGGACTGTTTCTTCTATTTCTGTGAAAAATATGATAGGGATTGCACTGAATGTGTAGATTGCTTTGGGTAGGACGGACATTTTCACAAAACGATTCTTCCAATCCACGAGCACAGAGCATCTTTCCATTTACTCGCGTCTGCTTTCTTTCATCAATGTCTTACAGCTGTCAGTGTATCAGTCCTTTACATGCTTGGGTAGCAAAGTAGCTTTTTCGGGCACTAGAAAGGCTCTGTTTAACAAGGTAGACACTGATTAAAGGGGTAAAATATGTGTACACTTTTTGTGCATTTTGCTGTTGTGTGTGAGATGTTAAAATGGTTACTTTTCTCTAATAATAGCTATTGTATACTATAGGGATTAGTTTATTACCATGTACAGCTAATAACCATTCTTATTTACTTTAGAGGAGCCCGAACAGTTCTTAAGAAGCTGTTTCATTAAAACTCAGACTTTGCCAAAGTGAGACGTTGGAGTGAGCTATTTCTTTTGCATAAAAAAACATTTTGCATTTAAGTATCTGCTGCATTTTCTATGCCCAAATAAGTTACAGTGGCAACTTGCAAACCACAAATAAATGGTTGATGGAAAGCAGGCAAACCATATTTCTCAGAAATTAATTTAGTACCTTGCCACTAAGCTAATGTTTCCTTAGGTTTTTCCAGGCCCCGGGGAGCTATTAGTGAACTCAGAATAATTACTTTCATAAAGCCTCATCGTGGCACAGAGCCTTAATACCCCCACTAACACTGTTTTTGAAAGAACGCTCTTCGTGTGAGGTTGCTTTGAACATGTCTTCCGTTGTCCACAGCCTAGATAAGGAAAACAAAAAATGCTGCCTTGGGGACTCAGTCTAATTTTTAAAATAAAAGATAATTATGCACTTTCAGTAGATAAGTTTTAATAACACCATCTTTTATTATTACAGTTAAGTTTTATTAACACCATTAATGTCGCACTGTATTAATGTGCCCATGTGAGCTTCAGGATCTGTAATACCCACGTCGCTTGATGCTCTTCTAAGTTGTTTTGGGGGTTTTATTAGTTGTGGCCACTCACTAGGAGATCTACCCTCTTAAGAGATTGTTAAGTCGCAAGAGAACATGGTCATCTACAGCCTCAGTGTTGCACAGGAGGTCTCTAGAACTCACTCAGGAGATGACACAAAGGTCATCTTTGCAGTGACACATCCCCAGCCACTGCATCGGAAACTATAGATTGCTACCCACCTTCTCCAAACTGCCAGATGCGACAGGTGGCTCCCCCCTCCTCAGACCGCATCACTGCATGCCACGGTGCGTTTGTTACAGATTTATCTTGTTTGTCATCTGTCTGCCCTACTACACCACACGCTCCATTTTTTCTACTGCTGAATCCTCAGTGCCCAACACTACGACTGGCACAGAGGAGCCATTCAATAGATAGTTGCTGAATCAAAGGACAGACACCAACTAACCTAGATTTCAAATGTTTAAAGAAATTTAAAGTCTTGGCCATTTCTCAGATCTCTTTCCATCGGTAAGTATCTCTTACATTACAAATTTTGTTAGGCGTTTCGAAGCGACAGGTCGCAATTATAATGTAATGGTTCCCTGCATGCTTGCTTAAGTATGCTAACGTAAAGAACTGGCCAACAATGGACTCATTTAAAAATTTCTTTAAAAGAAAATTAGCTGTTTAAAGCAAAAATTTAAGAATGCAATGTTGAGTTTATAACAATGTAGACATGAAATGTGGGACAGTAATAACACAAGGGACTGGATAAGGGGTATAGAGGGCATCTGGGTGGCTCAGTTGGTTAAGCGTCCGACTTCAGCTCAGGTCATGATCTCGCGGTTCATGAGTTCGAGCCCTGCGTCAGGCTCTGTGCTGACAGCTCAGAGCCTGGAGCCTGTTTCAGATTCTGTGTCTCCCTCTCTCTCTCTGACCCTCCCCCATTCATGCTCTCTGTCTCAAAAGTAAATAAACGTTAAAAAAAAAAAAATTAAAAAAAAAAAAAGAAACATTGCTTGTAAAAATCTTGGGTTAAATATTGTATCATGTTAAGGTAGATGATTAAAGATGCATATTATAGGGGCACCTGGGTGGCTCAGTTGGTTAAGCATCCAACTTCAGCTCAGGTCATGATCTCACCGCTCGTGAGTTCAAGCCCCGCATCAGGCTCTGTGCTGACAGCTCAGAGCCTGGCGTCTGCTTCACATTCTGTGTCTCCCTCTCTCTCTGCCCCTCCCCCCTCTCAAAAATAAATAAAAACATTAAAAAAAATTTTAAAGATGCATATTATAAATCCCAGAACTACCAAAATTCACAAAACAGGAGGTATAATTAATCAATCAATAAATAGTGCAGATAATATTTAAAATACTAAATCTAAAAGAAATCAGGAAAAGGAGGAAAAAAGACAATGGCAGGAATAGAAAACAAAAAGCAGATATAAATTCAGCCATAATGTTAATTAACTATATTTAGAAATAAATGATCTAAACACTCCAGTTAAAGGGGACACTGTCACAATGAATAAAAAGCAAGACCAACTATATTTTGTGTATAATAAATGCCCTGCAAATATAGATATGGATAAGCTAAGGATGGTGAGATTGAAAAAGATACCTCCTGCAAACGCTGATCTTAAGAAAGGTGTGCTGGTTCTTAAGAGTAAAGAATATTACCGCGGCACATTCCTGTGTATACCAACACACATGAGGACATCTCATCACGATCAAAGTTAATCCGCCAAAAACAGAAGTTTAAATAGACACACCACCCAAAGCACACAAAGCAGAAACTGACAAGATGTGAAAAGACAGACGAATCCAGTTACTGCTGGAGGTTTCAGCGTGCCTCTAAGTGACAGCAAGGAGACAGAATACCAGCGAGGACACAGAAGACGTGAACACCCTTTAACTGACACTTAAGGGACACCCCACTCTCAACAGAACACATATTCTTAGTGCATGTCGAACACTAACCAAAAGAGGCCCTATGCCAGGCCATAACACAAGTCTCGACAAATTGAAAACGAATGAGATCACACACAGAGTATGTTCTCTGTCTATAACAAAGTCAGGAATAAATAAGGGAAATCAGAAAAAGCATCCAATATTTACAAATGTAAACGCATTTCTCAATAACTCGTGGGTCAAAAAGAAATCACCAAAAAGCATTTTCAAATGAATGGAAATAAATGTACAAAATGTCAGTATTTGTGGAATGTAGCTAAAGTAGTATGAGACTCATACGCAGCTTTAAATGCTTACGTTAGAAAAGAAAGGTCTACGTCGATGATCTAATAAGCTTGAAAAGAAGCTAGAAGTGAGCAGATTAAACCCCCAGAGTATGTCAGTCCAGCACAGTTCACTTCAGAGAAATTATTTGAATGGATTACTGAGGTTTAGCCATAGGCTTCAGCCTCTGCTGGTAATTTGGAGGCACTGCTACTTAGCTGATACTTAAGAAACTTGATGGGGCTGCTCTTAAATGGAGGTCAAGGCTAAAACTAGAGCAGCTCTTGTCTCAGGAGACCTTTGTATTTAAATACAACTTAAGGGGTGCCTGGGTGGTTCAGAGGCTAAGTGTCTGCCTTTGGCTCAGGTCGTGAGCCCCCCACGTCAGGCTCTGTGCTGACAGCTCGGAGTCTGGAGCCTGCTTCAGATTCTGTCTCTGTCTCTCTGCCCCTCCCCTACTCGCTCTCTGCCTCTCTCCCAAATATAAAAAACATAAGAAAAAAGTTTTTTTTTAAATGCAACTTAAGAGCTTGCATCGGTCAGTTCTCTCTCTTTCCTGGTTAATGTCTCAAAACCATGTGACTGATAATTAACAATTCTATCCCTTCAAAGGTAGGACAGGAACAAGGAGACAAACTTCAAACTTCTTGGTGCTGCTTGAAGTTAATTTGAGAATCCAGTTTGTTCTAACAACGGACAAGGAGGCTACACTGAATAAAGTCTGAACCACTGAAAAAGCCACATGGGTACATTTTAGACACAAAGAGTCACTCTCAAGATTTTTTCCAGATAGAAGACCTGCTTTTTACATGAGTACTAATGTGCAAATAAATGCTCTTCATATTTGATATGGTTTATTATATCTTTTATTTTATTTTTTTTTAAGTAGGCTTCATGCCCAGCACAGAGCCCAACGCGGGGCCAGAACTCCCCACCCTGAGATCAACACCTGAGCTGAGATCAAGACTCAGATGCTTCACCAACTGAGCCAGCCAGGTGTCCCTAATATGCTTTATTCTATAACAGGATTAGAGATGTTTCTCATGAAATGCTGCTTATGTTATTCATTAGTTTAGCTAATTCCTCAGAAGTTAGTGATAACTTTGAGAATAAGGCAGTTATAAAAAAATGCATGTTATGCCCCTTACCAATGTGAGCTCTGTCAGATATGATGAGCCTTTTTTCCCAGCCTTCCAGACCTAGAGGGAAGGAGAAAAAAGATACGGTTAACTGAACACTTTGTATAATTTTTAAACCTTAATTTCTTTAGGGATACAATGTTTCAAAGTGTTTTTCACGGAAGTAATCACTAACACATCTTGTCTTCTGTACGGGATACATATTTAACAGGAATGTTCTGACCGGTCATTCATTATATATACACTCATGCACAAATTCTATCTTTTTAAATGTTTAACTCTAAAACGCTTCAAACTCAAGCCAGCCGGAGCCACATAAAATACTTCTAAGAATCCAAAAGCAAATGGTGGGAAAATGTCATTTTTGTTAGAGGCAGGGGAGGGGGAATTTGCTGCAGAGCAGGAGAAGAATTTTAAGAAAAGGGAGTTAATTTGGGGAATGGCACCCTTTCCCAAAAGACAATTATAAAAAGTGGGATTAGAGGCGCCTGGGTGGCTCAGTCCATCAAGCGTCTGACTTCAGCTCAGGTCATGATCTCATGGCTTGTGAGTTCAGCCCTGTATCAGGCTCTGTACCAACAGCTCGGATCCTGGAGCCTGCTTCGGATTCTGTGTCTCCCTCTCTCTCTGCTCCTCCCCTGCTCGTGCTCTGTCTTTCTCAAAAATAAATAAACGTTTAAAAATTTTTAAAAGATTAAAGAATTTAAAAGGAGACAGCACCACGTAGGTAAAAATGCAGGGAAGCAAAGAGGGATGAGAGCCGCAGGCAGCCAGGATTCTGTGACATCACATCAAACTGTCAGGAACACTTGAGGTTGGATTGCTACTTTTAAACTTGAACAACGAAATCGAATTGAGTATTTCCAACGAGCCAGGCTAAGGGCAAACAGTGCTTTTCCTCAACTGCGTATTTATTATTTGTGTTGCCAAGTGGCCCTCAAAGCCCAGCAAGGCAGCCAAACTGAATGTAAACAGACTTCCACAAATCCCAAAGAGATTAGCAAAGGCAGGAAATTAAGGCTTTAAAAAAATTGTTCTTAAGGAGATGGGAGTGAATCATGTCATAGAAAGAGCATCTCCCTCATGTGGAGGGAGGGACAGAAACAACCCTGTTTTTATCCCAGGGTTATACAACCCATGGGAACAACACTGACTGACTGTGTGCAAAGGGGACCTCACTGGTTTCCTGACTCCCACAAGCTAACGTTTGGTTTGGGAGGTGGGGATGATGAATCTCTGGGGTTTCTCCACCAGCGAACGGACAGTGATTCCAGGAGCCTGAAGAGAAACTCTATGGATGACCTGGGTGTCAAGAAATCAGGTCTTACACAATTACCTTATTCTGTTTGTCTTCTGTTTACAATACTGATCATACTGAATAAAATGTAACCGACATTGAAAACATTTGTCCGACAACAACCTGCAATTTTAAAGTATAAGACAAGGGAGCCTGGGTGGCTCGGTTGGTAAGCATCCGACTTCGGCTCAGGTCATGATCTCGCCATCCGTGAGTTCAAGCCCCGCGTCAGGCTCTGCTCAGAGCCTGGAGCCTGCTTCAGATTCTGTGTCTCCCTCTGTCTCTGCCCCACTCATGCTCTGTCTCTCTCAAAAATAAATAAACATTAAAAAAAAAATTTAAAGCATAAGACAAAATGTTTTGTCTGGTGTGAGATTTTTCAACAAACTTTACAATAAACAAACCAGTTACCAGGCAAAGCAGTCAGGCTTTCATACCTTTTCCTTTTTGGACATTTTTCTCTGCTTCCTCAAATAATCCAGGTAGATGAATTACCACACCATTTCCTAAAGGAAAGCAAAAAAAAAAAAAAAAAAAAAAAAAAGACCAACCTTAAATATTTATACTTATAATACAGATATAATGATATTAAAATACAGACATCTATGATAATTCTCATCTAGAATAGCAGATATATGAAGGACTTAATAAACAGAATATCTGATTTCTCAGGGAGTTACCACAGAAATGATTCCAAGTTTTTAACAGTAGAGTAATGTAAATACACATAGAATATAAAACACTAAAGTTACATTCAAAATAATTTGAAATTTCTTTGAAACAAAGTGAAACTTATTCTGAAAGAACCTAGTTAGGTCGGTCTAGGCAAACTGAACCAGGTTACAATGATGCTAAATCAATGCCTTTAAAATTGGGGAATCACACCCTATTAGTGGCCATAAAATCAATTTAGCGGGTTGTGATTAGCATTTTTAAAGATAAAAAACTAGGCCAAAAAACTTTAGATCGCATCACATTATAAGGGTTCAGCATCAATCCGTGAAACACCTCCTATATTTCTTACTGTGCATCAGTGTTTGGAAAGCTGATTTGATGATCTAATACTACTTTATAAATTTAAGATTGCCAATGGCCACAGTTAAATGCAAGTTATTCCAAAAAGTATTAGTGCTAAAAGACAGAGTTGTAAAATAGCCAGAGTTAGGTATATTCCAGAAGGTACCAAGGTCAAGATTAATAAGGGATCAGTGATTATTTGAGCAGTGAGAGATGAAATCAGCTTGGATAATGAAAAATGAACACCATTATCAATTGAGGGAAAAAAAACCCAAACGGTTCAGTTTATACACTCACCAATGAATGCAGTAACATTGGGATTAATTATTCCACTGGGTAAAAGATGAAAATCATATTCCACAGAATCTACAACAACTGTATGGCCAGCATTATTTCCTCCCTGAAAATATAAGACAGGGGAAAATTGACCCGGACAATAAATATGACAAATAACACATCTCCCTTCTAAAGTGAACTAGTAATTTCTTCTAAAATGTCAATATAACTGAAGAAAACCCAAGTATGTATTCGCCACAAATACTTATTTTTATTTTTTTTAATGTTTTATTTATTTTTGAGACAGAGAGAGAGAGAGAGAGACAGAGCATGAGCAGGGGAGGGGCAGAGAGACAGGGAGACACAGAATCCGAAGCAGGTTCCAGGCTCCAGCTGTCAGCACAGGGGCTTGAACTCGGGAGCCGCGAGATCGTGACCTGAGCCGAAGTTGGACGCTCAGCCGACTGGGCCACCGAGGCGCCCCACAAACACTTATTCTTTAGAGGGTTTATAATAGTTTGACTATACCCTCTTCTTCCCCCCACCACAGCACCCTGGTTTTTCCTGACGGGATCTAGAAAACTAATAAATTCAGGTTTCTAGAAGGTAGAAAGACATCTCCCCTCTTAAAAAGAGAAAAAATTATGAGAGAAGAAGTACAGGGAACAATTAGTTATTCTGGCTTGGGCATTCTAGAGGACATGCAGCAATCTAATTAATTATCCGTGATATTTCATCCAAACACAGAAAAATCCCTAGATTAAAAGAGTAATCAATCCAGTTATGTCGACCCTAACTTGACATAAACATTCATGTAATTCCCACGGTACTAAAAGCACGTCAAACAGCTCTGAGACCTGAAATGTGTATTCTTGCATGGACTTATCTATCAACTAGGAAATCTCCAAGTAACTCCTTCCAATACTGGCTATCCTGAGACTCCAATTCTTAAATGTGTAAGTCAGTCTTGTGGGTGTTTAGTACCAATCCCTGAATCCGCTCATCTCTGGATAAAGTAATACACTGGGTCAAGGAACCTCTAAAGTTGAGAAACATATTATAACCCCATAGTGAAACTTCCACTCTGTGAAGCTGATGCCTAGAATAGTCAACACAAAGCAAAACCTGAGGTCAGATTAGGTTCACAGGAGACTGATTATTAAGTGACCACATAATTTTTCTAATTTTTTTTTTGAGTTTATTTATCTTGAAAGACAGAGAGAGAGGATGGCACAGAGAATCTCAAGCCCACTCCACACCCTCAGCACAGAGCCTGACCTGGGGCTTGAAGTCACAAACCGAGGGAACATGACTGAGCTGAAATCAAGAGTCGGACGCTTCATAACGGACTGAGTCACCCAGGCGCCCTAATTTTTCTAATTTCTAAGCTTAAAAAACATTAAAAAGAAAAACCCCACACAAATCAACTGATATTTAAACTTCTACATAATATTAACAAAAAGCTTAAAGTAAACAAACCAGGAATATATTTGCAACAAATAGAAAATTTAACAGCATCCTTGTTGGACACTAAAAAAAATATCAATACACTATGCGTCCTGAGAATGACTAGTTTAACTTTATCCCAAGGCTGTTTTTGACAAAATGAAGGTTATTTACTTTTTACCAAATCATCACCAATCACGAACTCACAAAACCTGCCAGAAGATTGGTCTTGCACAAAAAAATAAATAAATAAATAAATAAATAAATAAATAAATGCCTATTTATACTGTTCTCCACAAATACAAAGCAAAGAACTGCCTGCTTTAAGACTAGTACATGTCTATGTCAGGTATGTTTAAAACAAAACAAAAAAAGACCGGACAGTGAGGCAACAGGTGGGCGGCAGGTCACAGGAGGACAGAAGCAGGAGTGATTAGCAGCACTTCCCTCACTCGATACACCTAGGGAACCTGGCAGTATTTCCCTACTTTTTATGTTTTAATAAGAAACATCTGCATGTGAGAAAAGGCTCTGAAGGATGCACAGTAGGGGGTGAAGTCTTCCTCATAGTCCTCACCCCACCAGTCACCACCAGGTTTTGGTGTAACTTCTGGAGGTAATTTGCCAAAGCCAACAGGTATCTGCATCCTGTTTTACTGCACACATCCAAACGGCGGGAGCTGTATACTCCCGGGCAGCCTGCTTTTACTTAGCAAATCTGAGCACGCGTTCCACACCTTGTGAACTGAACCACCTCATTCTTTTCATGGCCCTACCGTACAGCTTTTTACACGGTCCCATACAGAATTTATTTCCCACAAGAGAGGCATCCGGGTTGTTTCCAATCTGTGGTCCTTAGAGACAACGTCACAGCAGCACTTCCTGGTGCATACTTTATTATGACTTCACACTTGTGCAAGTTTATTACCAATTCTGATAGAACCCTAAAAGAAAAATAACTCACAGGACAATTCTTACTTGGTGTTTATAGCTTTTCTTTCACAGATCGATCCCTCATGCAAATATTAGCTTTTTTTATCGCGACTTTTTACGATTTAGCAGACCTCCCCCAAACTTTCAGCAAAAATCTTTCCGGAGTATAAAGCTCATTCAAATTTCTGGAGATCCTACGAAGAGATCCTATGAAGATGCTCATTTGTTATTAATTCTAAATTGTTATAAATCACTAAATCTAAGAAATTTGTCCTCAACTGTTATAAAGTACTAGTGACTTCATGACAAAAAAAACTAGTAAAGCACTATTACTTCAGCAAAATCAGTTTATTTTTTTAATCCACCATTTGCCTAAGATAAAAAACCACGCCACAATTTTTGGAGTAGACCTCTAAAGTCAGTCTCCTAATTTACATAAAACTACTTTTATAGGTACACTAATATAATCATTTGGTGAAACAATTATTAACTCGGCGGTGCCCAATAATGTTCTTATTGTGTAACCAAACCCTACTTTCTTAGATAATGTTTTACCAAGACAGGCAGTGATGGTGGCAGCAACCGTAATAAAGCGGATTGTTTGTTATGGGTTGTGAGAGATGACGCTAGGGGGATGAGAGGGTTTAATTTGTTAAGTTCTTCCAAGTTTACAGGTGGTGGTTCAGGCTGGAAAAGTTCAGCTGCAAAAGGCTTGAAAAATCACACTTTAGTGAACAGCTGAGCGCACTCAAACATTAATCAGCCCTTTCAATAACCAATGTCCTATATTCAGGCTTCCTATCTCATGGAAGATTTCTCATTGAAATCTCAGGATTTCAATCTCATTTAAATTCTACTTGGTTGAGCAAGAAAATATGGTTAAACATGCCCAGAATAACCCTAGCTTATTCATTCTATTAAGGAGCTAGGGGAGAAAATGTAAGCTTGCTTATTAGCGTATCTGGTCATTAGTGCCCCGGGGGAACTGGGGTAGGACGGCTTCTAATCTCAAACACACAACTCTGCAGAAAAGATTCCTAAGGTGAATTGAGGGGGAGTTACTCATAAGGAGCTTCCTGACAAGGTGATCTATACAGGAGATAAGCTTTCGTAAACTGTCATGTTTTACAAAATGCGACAGAGGCAGCTTCAAATCTGAAGTGTCTATTTGGCTGCTAACCTCAAATATTCATAGATGGTGTGCAATATACAAAAGTCCCCTTGGGAGCTCAGGCAATGGTCTCCAAACACAGACTACACCGGTCCAAGGAGAGGTCAGTACACTAGCAAGCAGCAAAACACGGTTTCGATATTTGCACCACTCCTAACCACACCACACCCTCCCCCCACACCCTCCAGTGAATTAGGGGGGCAGAGTCTGAACCACAGGCCTCCACATCTGTGATCACACTGCCGGTCACAGGGGCAGTTCCGCGAGCGTGCCAGAGCAAGTAACGAGAACATATATATTTAATCATGTTTAATAATTCTCATAAGGAGCACTGGGGAGGCCAGAGAGCACTATATAAACGATCAGAGAGAAATATCGTCTACTTTTAACGGAGATGTACTACTTTCTTCCCAACGCGAAATTTCTGCAAAACAAACTTGATAAATTATCCCCCCTCCCGATAACGTACTGATCATATATTCATATTAATAGTTACAAGTAACTATCTCTTGCTGTTTTGTTAAATTCCCGTAACACATGGTCCTAGTCACTCATATAGAACACATGTAGGTCCTAGTCACTGTTAACTATCAAAGCTGCATGTTTTATATCACTTAACTAAAAACACAGAATGTGTTTAATTGTCATACAATCAAAAGAGCTGTGGACTAGCAATTAATGTTGTTTTCGAGATCAATGATACCAAGAGAGAAAATATTTTTTAACAATTCTCAGATGCCTTAATTTTTTAAACATTTTAAATTCTGAAATTTACCCTTTAAAACCCCAAGAAACAAGAAATCCGTGTGAACCCAAAGTAACTGCATATTATGTGGCAAGTTGCTTTGAGAAAAAACCTAAGTTTATAATGCCTTAAATGATGGTTTTTCCTATACTGAATATCAAGAATAAATGCAAATTCAGGGGCACCTGGGTGGCTCAGTCAGTTGAGCATCTGACTTCGGCTCAGGTCATGACCGCACAGCTCTTGAGTTCGAGCCCCGCGTCGGGCTCTGTGCTGACAGCTTGGAGCCTGGAGCCCGCTTCAGATCCTGTGTCTCCCTCCCTCTCTGCCCCTAACCTGCTCGCATTCTGTCTCTGTCTCTCTCAGAAATAAACAAACATTAAAAAGTTAAAACAAACTAAATAAAAACAAGCATAAATGCAAATTCACTGTATTGAAGTAAAAAAATAAACCTATGAAAGAAAATCCAATCAGGTCTCACCAGTCACAAAACATCCCCTAATTTGGTATTTATTTTACTGATTCTCTTCGACTGTTATTCTTGCTTTAAGATTAAATATAAATAAAATATTAAATATGCTACTTAATGACCAAGAATAAAATGTCTCTCGAACATTATGATGGAGGCAAAAGCAGAGCTAAAATGCTATGTTCTCAAACCTAAAGATCAAAGTTTCTGACATACGCTTTAAGTTTTATAAACCATTCCTAAGATAGGCCATTTTCACTGTTTTAATTATAGTTAATCAAAACCAATTTTTTCAAACGTTTATTTATTTTTGAGAGAGAGCGGGGGAGGGGCAGAGAGAGAGAGGGAGACAGAGGATCCCAAGTAGGCTCTATGCTGTCAGCACAGAGCCCGAGGCGGGACTCAAACCCAGGAACTTTGAGATCAAGACGTGAGATCATGACCTGAGCGGAAGTCGGATGCTTAACTGACTGAGCCACCCAGGTGCCCCAATAAAAACCCATTTAATTCCAAACATTCTTCCCTCTAGAAAAACAGCGGCTCTACAGTATATTTGATACTGTTACCAAACAATTCACAAATAAGAATAACCCAGAGCCAGTATTTCTTCATTGCGCATTTTCCTATATAAAATTAACTCTCCGTCAGCTACACCTTCTTTATGTTTTGTCCCTCTTCTTTTCCCTCTCCCCCCAAACTCCTTACTTTGCAAATCATTAATTGACCCAGACTGGGAAACCTGATCCGACCAAGCCTGAGCCAATCAAGATCCTCCCCTCTTGGGAATTGGATTTTGAGTAGCGAGAAAGGCAGTAGCTCAGTGACACCTGTAACCTAAGGGAGCCTCCTTTAAAAAAAAGGTTGCCAGTTCGGGCTGCTGAGCTCCCAGGAGCTGCCTTTACCCAAGGCCACCCTGAGGACTGGCCAACCCGTCCTTGCTTCAAACAAATCCCCATTTTGCCTAAGACAGCCTCCCTCCATTGCTAGCAAACAACAGACTCCAAATGATTCACCGCAGGAACTAATTGCAATATAGTATGCATACAGCTGGCTCTCTAAAGTTCCTATCTTGCACTGGTGATAAACCGAAAATAAAAAATGATTAACTTCCAAATGTTAGTATTTATGCTGTCAAGAACAAAACTCGGAAGCACTACAGGGATGGTATAACAGTATTTAGTTATTTTGTAACTGTTCTCAGTTATACACTTCCTAATTGGGGTTTGAAGCCTAAGAAAGGAGACAATTTTCCTTCCGCCGGAGCCGTCAAGCCCAACCCTAGAATAAAAGCTTGGATCAGGAAACGGTGGTATGTGCAAGTTTCCAATTAAGAAGCTCCAAAGGTCCAGGGGAGATTTAAAAGAAAAGGTTTTGGGGGCACCTGGGTGGCCCAGTCAGTTAAGTTCGACTTCAGCTCAGGTCAGGATCTCACGGTTTGTGGGTTCGAGCCCCACGTCAGGCTCTGTGCTGATACCTCGGAGCCTGGGGCCTGCTTCGCATTCTGTCTCTCTCTCTCTCTCTCTCTCCCTCCCCCACTCACGCTCTGTCTCTCTCAAAAGTAAACAAACATTAAAAAAAAAGTCTGGAAGGGAATGAAATGAAACGACATTAGTCTGCAAAAGCGACTCCAAAAAAAGAAAAGAAGAAAAAAAAGCGACCCCTGATTCCCAACTCAGCTCGCTATTGGGTCTTACCTCTTTCCCAAATCACTCCCCTAACCGAGTTCCTGCTGTGACCGCGGAGGTGAAGACAGTAAAGGGCGCCCCCCCCCCCCCCCCCCCCCCCGCCGTGTTGCAAACCCGAAACAATGGCGTCTGCAGCAACAGCAGGCGCCCGAGAGTCCAGGGCTGACACTTTTGTGCGCAAGCCTGGAGGCCTTTCTCAGGCCACCGAGGCCTCTGACACACGGTCTGTGCGTCTTTGTCCTTTCTGCCCCGAGTACACGAACACCGTGCTCTGACCACAGAGCTCAAAGTGAACACCCGTCCACGACAGGTACTGCCCTGGATCACAGGAGAGGACAGCGACGCCTCACACCCCGCGCCTCCAAACCATCCCAGCAAGCAGAGAAGGGTTCCTATGTCTTGCCTCGAGTCTTCAAGCATCTTAGAAACCTAACAGGCTTTTGAGACCATGCTGATGACCTGGGCTGGTTTCTCGGGAGAACATCAGACCTGTGCCTGTCTTTCCACACGAAACACTTCTCCTTACACCAAAACTAAAACACTTGTCAACCCACAGCAAGAAAGTCATTATAAACAAGGATGACTAGTCTTTTATGAAGACGTTCATCTAATTGCAATTGGCTTATGATTTCAAAATAGAACAGGTTAAGTGACTAGCAGTAAGTCGACCAACTGAACTATTCAGCAGTAACCAGACACACTAGATAGGAAGAGAAAACATATACACTGCTCAGTTGTCTTTTAAAGGCTTAAGATACTCTCTCTACCTTACGTTATTATGGTTACCTTCCAGTTTCGTGCAGATAAATGTCACACACATGATGAAAAGCTCGGGAGGACCTTAGGTTCCCAATCAAGCTGCGTGTAGACTCTAGACACCAAGCTCTGATACACACACTTACTAAACCAGGGTCATGGATGGAAAGATCAGACACGCAGCCAAAAACTGCATAAACCAATGATGTGTGATGCAGCTTTTGTAAACGCTTGAGAAAAGTTCACCCAATCATTACATTTATAAAGACACTTTCTTAAAAATGCACTGGAAGTGTACAGCAGGTTTCAAGTCAAAAAAAATTTTCTCATGAATAAAAAGAAGGCTTGATATAGACAAAAATCCCACTTTTCAAAGAAGAATTCTAAATAATCTGAACTACACAGAATTAAAAGTTGGTTCAATGCAAAGAACCATCCCACGTTGGAGCCAGAGTCACCTTGGGAAGGGACTTCTGTTGACGATTCTCAACCGTGCCCACAGTCAACACTGAATACCTCAAAGTCCTCTTTTCCACTGGTAAAAGTATTCCGACAGTCACCAATCTCTACTTATTGGTGAGTAGCTTATCCATACTGATCTTTAGTGTCAAAATCTGACATGGGGCCCAAAAGATAATACTGCTAAATATGGGTCCGGTTATAGTAAGCCAGTAACTATATGTCAATTTACCATTTCACTCTACATTTGTTCTGGGCAACAGTTTGTCCTAGAGATAACTTGAAATTACCCAACTCACTCACCCATTCCCACCAAAATTAAAGAAATAAAATAATATTGATCAGATGTCACTGAGATGATCTCATGATTTAAAAATTTATGCCTCAAAAATAGAGATTATACATTAACAAATTACATGTTATATCCTACTGTACTATTATATATAATATCATTATATATTATCTATATTTATATCAACAGAATAGGCTTAAACAGTAAACAACTTGAGATATCCTCATTAACTAAATTTTCAGATCTACTGCCCTCAGCAGACAAAAACTATTTTACTAGAATGACACGGCATTCAAGCGAAATATGCTGAGGAAATACACACAAAAAATTACAAACATCAGTTATCTCTTCAAACACACAAGACATAAGACTTTAATATAAACCATTAAAGCCTCTGAACATAACGGTACAACATAAAAGTACTAGTTAAAATACTAAGTAACAAATGTTAATCCAACGAATGCTGGGGATTCCACCTTAAACTCATGCCATCAGTCAATTAACTTGTCCAGGGAGATGTTAAAATAATTTACAGGAAAGGGTTAAGCTACCGGTCTCAAAGAAATTTCTAGACGTGATCCAGACACCTAATAAATATTTGTTGAGGATTTACTTCCTCTCTGTCTCGCAGAGTACTTGGTGCTATGGAAAAAAACAACAACAAAAAAAGCATAAATCCTCGTTTTGAGAAAATTTATATTCTGGCAGGGAAAACACAGTAATCCAAGAAAGCAAGATTTAACCAAGTATACCACACATTGGTATACATCTCTGTACTTGGGAAAGTCTATGAACTTTATAAAAAGTGTTGACAGGGGACACAGAAATAGAGATTATTATGAACCTGGAAAAACAGTTTACCCTAAATGCTAATTCTTTACCACCTTCAAAATTGTGGGAAGTGGTTTGGGAGGTAATTTTAGTCAAGGCATTAAAAAACACTTTAGTTATCCCTTTTAAATTATCTCTCAATTTTTCTAATCATTCCAACGACAAAGACTCAGTTTGCTGCTGTTAGGTCTGCTATACTTTTTTTTTTTTTTTTAACTTACTAATAGGTGGTTTCAGAGCCTTCTGCGAATGTCAGCATCTAGCTACAAATTAACATTTTCTTCATCGTATTTATTTTCATGGCAAGCTTTTATATAAAGCAAGTGACAGGATATACTTTGCCTTTATAATTAATTTTAGTTAACATTTTTCTTTATGTTAACTTTAAAACCGTGAAGGGAAAAAAAAACACAAAGAGAGAGAGTACTGTCCTAACTATTCCGGATCCCAGGCAACTTCATGGTTAACCAAGACCACCTTGCTGACTTTCTAGAACAATAAATAAACCTGCTTAACAAGTGGTAGAAACGGTAACTGTTAAAACCTCTGTAGTTTCTACTCAACAAAATAAAATAAAGTATAACAGTTTACTCTGGAGGATGGGGAGGGGGGGGGGTGGTGACAGCGAGAGACTTCCTAACAAAGCAACTTTTATGCTGCCAGAAAGGGGCCGACCTACACCCACCCATACTTTAACTCTTTGAAAAACCCCTACCAGTATCCTTCTCCAATCCCTACCTGGCAATACCTGCTTATGTAGCAGTTGTCCCAAGGACTGTAAGCTCCTTGTGGGCACAATCCCTGCCTTTTTCAGCTTCTTAACTCTGGGGCTAAGTGGTTCCCCCTTTATCCCCTGTAGATACTCATTCGGTGATTGTTGGATAAATAAAATACACCTGGAGTTGGTCCTACACTTACGGCTTTTCCTTAAAAGACATCAATTTAAAATTAAGATATCAGGAGTGGTTGTTCTTTGATGTTAAGCCCTACATACCGATTTATGGATCTAGAGAATTTACCAAATTGTAAATAATTCTGTATAAATCTTGAATCTGCAATATAGGCCTTAAGGGTGTTGATGAAAATGCCACTAGCGTTGCATCTACTCTTTCCAATAAGGCATTTGATATATTTAACATAGTTAAGTGCAAGGTCAGTTTTTCTTTCAAAAACTTTACTTTAAATTGGAAAAAATTCCTTTATGATTCCATTGTTAAACCATGAACACATCATCTGTATACCACTTCTAGAGAAACAATCCGTACACAAGCTGAGTTTATGGCATGAATATGATCAATAAAAACTGTACCAAGTTCTAACAAAGTATAGATTTCCAGTAATACACAAAACTTAAATCACCAAACAAGGCATTTCAAGCTACAAATGTCTTTCCAACGTTGACTTTTCCCAGCGCTCTATATACACTGAGAATTTCAACATTCCATATTCTTCAGTTTTATAAGCCAGGAGAATCTCAGTAAGTAGGAGTCAGCTTACTAGGGCTGACCAAATAATATAAAGTTACCAAGGTGAATCACAAGAGAGATGCTTAAATCTATTCATTACGTAACTACTTTCAGTAACAAAACTAGTAAGAGTCCTTCCAACGATGAGCTCTTAAAAGGCACTAGAATATGAAGATTTTAGAATTATATAAGGATTGCAGTCAGTCAAAAGTTTACAGGTGGCGAACGTCTGCGTAACAGGTCTGCACAAATGTTCCTCCTCTGTCTTCAGCTAACAGTTTTAAGCCAAACTTGGCTCCTTTTCAATCACTTCTCTCTAGGCTTTCCAAGGGCATCAGATGAGATTGGTCCATGACCTTCGTCAAGAGGACATTCACAACAACACAGAAACACCTTCTTTTGTATACAAATTCATTCTACTATTTTTCAAGGAAATACTAAAATCGAGGATCTTTTAGAATAAATGCTCTTCAATGTTACATTCTCCAAACCTTCTGACAACCCATAATGTTACTCAGCCTAAGCATTACTATTTTTGGGTAAGGAAGATGGCAGGAATGACAGGGAAGGGGACAAAGAGGCCCAGCCTCTCTCCCTTTCTACCCAGCAAGAGTTAGGTATTCTCATTCTTCTTTCCCTGTAGCATGGCCAGATCTGATTTTAAGACAAAAGCAAGGTGAAAGCTGGCTTTTGGAGCAGCTCCTAAGGCGATGTGGGGCAGGACTTGCATGGAAACACGCTTAGGAGTAAGGCAGTAAGTAAGTAAGTAAGGTAAGTGGGTCGCCAGAGGGCCCGAGGAAGAGAGATCTGAAGGTGGGGAGAGGTGGTGGTGGTGCTAAGTGGTAATACTAAGAGGCCATGACTACCTTGGCTAAGGAATGGGCAGGGTGAGTTTCTGCATGCAAAAAACCAAACCAAAACAAAACAAAACAAAACAAAACCCCACGACAAATCAGAATATCTGCATTTAGCTTTTTCTGTACTTGTGATTACTTTGTTTCTGCTTGTTCAAATGGCATTCAGGTAGAACGCTTTCAATCGAGTGGGCCTACTAACTTGTTACAACATACACAGCATGGCATCATCATACTGTGCCATGTTCACGAGGAAGAGACCCACCTTCTTGCGAGGTAAACAGCAGTTCATTTCAAATACATCGCAATTTGTTTTGAAAGTGGTTATTGCTCAACCACTTCGAATTTTGAAACTGGTAATAGTTATCTAAGAGCCTTCACAAAGGCGTAGCCTAGAGGCTGCTTCAAAGCAACCGACAAATCAGAAGAAAGCTTACACTGAAAACCACGTGTCTCCGGGTAGGAAGTACATTACCGTTCCATTTCCCGAAAGTTCACTTTCCGTGTGAGCGTAACAATGTAAATATTTCTAAATACCACATTTGACATCCGCGCATTATTTGCCTCACTCGTAGAGGAGCTAGGATTCTTTCATCTGGGACCAACAAGTAACAATAATCTACCCTCAACATGAATACACGGGGTACGGAGTCAAAACCCGGGGCCGTTAACTGTGCAAAGCCCGGAGGCTGGGTTCTCGTGTCAACAAAGTGGACGGGAGGAGGCAAAGGTCTGCACACTGGGGGCCTGCAGGTGGGGGAGTGGCGAGCGGCTTTTCGGGCGCTTCGGAACAATCCATTCCGCACCCCCCCACCCCCCCACCCCCCCCCCGCCTTCCATCGGTCTCCCTCGACTGGGTGGGTGGGTTAAGGGGAGGGAGCGTGCTGCAGCCGCGCGGGGTCTCCGCCCGGAGTCGGGAGCAGGCCTCCCTCGGGCGGGAGCGTCTCAAACTCGGACCGTATCCCGTCCCCACCCCGGCCCCAGACCCGGGGCTGGGCACTGCCCCCCACACCCAAAACTGCAGCTCCCGAGGCATCGCGCGTCTCCCAAAGACTCCCCGTCAACCCTCGTTTTCCTCCAGAGCCACCCCAACCCCTCGGGTCAGGGGTCTCTGACCTCCCGCCATTTCTCCACGTCGCCGCAGCTCCGAGCAGGAGACAACCTCAAGGTGACACCTCCTTTTGGACGACGGATCCGGGTTCCGCGCCCGCGCTCTCGGGCCCGGCTTCGCGTCAGAGCCCGGTCGCCTCACCTGGCAGCGGCACACGATGTCGGCGTCCTGCGCCAGCAGATCCACCACCTTGCCTTTGCCTTCGTCGCCCCACTGCGCGCCCAGCACCACCGTCACCCGGTTCCCGCCGGGCCGCGCCCCGGGGCGGCCGCAATCGCCGTTGGGCAGGGAGGATGCCGCCGGGTTGGTCTCGGCGAACGCCATGGCTCCGGTGACGCGAGGAGAGCCCGAAGGAGGCGCGGGCGGCGAGGAGTGCGCGAACCGAACTGCTCTGCGGCCGCCAGCCACATGCGGAGGAAGAAGGAGCCAGAGGCCGGCCCCGCCCCCGCCCCCGCCGGGCCGCCCCTCTCCAGCCAGGCCCCGCCCCGCTCCCCGCCACAGCCCACTCAAGGGGCGACCATGACTGCCCCGCGCAGGCCGGCCGCCGCAGCACCGCCCGCAGGAAGAGGCCCCGGTGGCGGCAACCGCCGCCACCCGGGACTGAGGCCACGCCCCTTCCGCAGCCTGGCGCGCCACCCCAGGGGGAGCCCGCGAGCGGAAGGGGGCGGGGGCGGGGCCTCGAGCGCGCTTCGCCTCATCGCCCCGCCCATCCGCCCTGGTCCCGCTTTTCAAACTGGAGAGGCGCGGAGGTGCGTGCTCGAGCGTCGGACTACAACTCCCGGCATGCAACGCTCTGGGCGGAGGCGACGTTTTCTGGGGCCATGGTGTTCTGCCGTCTGCGAGCGTTCGTCCTCAAATTGTTTTTTAATGACTTGTCTTTATTCAGCGACGAGATAGCGTGTGCGAAATTCAAAGGGTGGAATTCCAAAATACAAATGGGATGGAATTGAAATGTGTAGATTTGGAACTGGAAACTAAAGGCCTGGAAGTAAGAGAGATGGGGCAGGGATCAAAGAGGGCAAACTCAAAAGCAGAGCAATGGAGGACATTAGAACTGAAAGTCTAGAGATCAAGTAAAGTTCCAACCCTTCTCATTTTACTAGTAACAGAGGCTCAGAGAAGAGGAGAATACTGATGTATAGTTTGTGCCAAATATTGTGATGCACTTAGCTCTTTTAAATTCCACAACCACGTAAGGGAAGTAATACTCTCTTACCCTTATTTTATAGGATTTAAAAGTTAACTTGCTGTAGTGCGGGCTGAATTGGCACCGAGAGAGCCCAGAGCCCAGGCCCTTTTCGTACATTCCACTCTTTAGTGTTTGAATCGCGCCTAGCTTCTGCTGGAGTAAACTGTATCACCTGCTGATCTAATCCTCTTCCAACTGCAACACAAATTAACTATGACAGCTAATTCTGATATAAAGTTGCTTCGGGAAAAAGTGCGAATAGAGCCTCATGTAAACATTAAGTGCAATGTCTACTACATATATATCGTATACACACAATCACGTTCTCTAATGGTCCCTAGAACGTATTTTAGTATCATACTGGTTTTATTCAATGATTCCTTGTCGGTAAACCTTGAGGACGTACTACAAACCATGATGGTACTGGGCACTGAGGACGTAAGGAGGAGTAAAGGTAGTTGCAGCACTCAAGGATTCAGATTATTTGGTCTACTAACAAATAAACATAAATTAGAAAACTGAAAATTGTGTTTATCTTAGCTTTACCACAAGATTACAAACCCCTTTGTAAACCAGAAAGCTGTCATATTTCCTTGTACTCAAGTGCACGAGGTGGCTTTGGGCCTAAAGTAGGTTCTCAATAAGTCCCCGTTACTGTTCATTTCTGTTGAACTTAAAAACCACTTCTAGAGTGCTGGATCCTGGAAAGCACTGCCAGATATGTATTCGCTATTGCAATATTTATGTACAGTCACAACGAAGACTTGGGCTAAAGGATGCAGGAACTTAAAAGCTTCACCCTCGTTCCGTCAACTGGGATTTTCCGGAGTGGTTTTGCTCTTTCACTCCCAAAAAGCACGGTTTCTGCCCTTCCTCCCGTCTGGTTTTACGTTTCCTCCTCCAACCAACTGCCAAGCTCAGGGAGCGCAGGTAGCGGCGCGCTGGCACGCATGCGCACTGCGCGCTGGCCCTCGCGGGTGGGGCTCGACCCCGCCCTGCGGCGCCGGGCCCCGGGCACCTCCTCGGCGGGTCCGCCGGCACCCCCGGGGAGCGCGCGGGGGCAGGGTGGGCGTGGCCCGGGCCGTTGGGCGGACGCCATCCCGGCGCCATGTCGGCCCAGGGAGTGGCGGTGTTGCTGTCGTGGCTGAGCTGCTGCGGCTCGGCCCTGTGGAGGTAGAGAGACGCCCAAGGCGCCCTGGGACACCGGGCAGGGCGCGCCCCCGCGCCCCCGCGCCCTGGCCCACCCGCCCCTGCGGACCAGCGCCCCGAGCCCCAGCTGCCGGCCCCCAGCACCGGCGCCCCGCCGCCCCCTTCCGCCAGTTTTCCATGAATGGGGCGGGAGTGAGGGGCAGCGCTAGGGCTCTGCTACTCCAGGGTCTTGGTGACTTCGCGTGGCTGTCGGGTGGACAGCTGAGCCCCCGCGAATCCGTACACTCGTTTCCTCCTGCCGCGTTCTCGTTCCGCCAGAGACGAGCGGAGCAAACGAGAACCCAGAAGTCGCCAACCACCGGGGAGTGGAGGCAGGGAGCAAGGGCACTTCCCTAGGATGACTAGGTGGTTGATGGTTTCTGGCACTTTGTAAGCTTCCATTTTTTCCTCTGTAAGGTGAAGAAGATGAAACCTGCCTCACGGGGTTGTCGTGAGGCTTGAATGCAAAGATATATTTAGCTCCCAGCATAGGCCTGGCAAACAATGGATCAATAGATAAGGATAGGGGATATTATTAAGGATTGCCTGTGAATTCTAGGTGTTGTATAAACTTTATGTTGTACCCCAGAGGTCACCAAACTTTTCTGGAAAGGACCAGGTGGTAAATATTTGGGCTTTACAGATGATGCAGTCAACTTGCCATCTTAGGGATTCATGCACACCCTTACAATAGCGAACCAGGAAATGTGGCTGTGCGCCAATGAATCTCTATTTTAAAAACAAACAGGTGGAATTGGACCTGTAAGGCATGGTTTGACACCCCCTAGTCTACATTCATAACGGACGAGAATACTAAATTCATTGAGATAATTAGTGCAGACAAAGTTCCAGGCAAAATTCGGGGTAGATGTCTTATTGAACGAATTCTTCCTTTGCTCAAGGTCTAACAGATATGTACCTACATTTTCTACTAAGAGCATTAACATTTTGTTTTTGACATTTCGTATCCCGATGGAGTTGGTTTCCTTTAATGATCTAAGGTAGGGCTGCAATCATTTCTTTCTCCTTATGAGTCCAGTTCCGTTTTCCAGTTCCATTTATTGAATATTGCCTCTGTCATATACAAAACTTCCCTCTGCACTTATGCCAACTTAAGGGTTTGCTATACAATCCCTCTTATTTGGAGGAGAAATTAGTTTTAATATTTATATTTGACCTTTTCCTCCACAGGTATTCCAGTAACAGCCCAAGCTACCTCATTTTTAGTACCAGAAGTACTGTAAGTGTTTAATTTTTTTCAAACTATAGTCAAGAATCATTTTTTACCTTAGAGCAAAGAGCAGTGTTTTATATTAGTTGTATAGTGTGGTGTCATTCATTTATTTTTATTTTATTTCCGTTGTCTCATTTGTCATCCTAATATAAATCCCCTTCCCAATGAATGTCCTTAAATATGTATGTAGCAAAAACAAATAATGTGGTTTTGAGTGTTTTTTTTATTTAGTATTCACAGATAAGATGGCCATACAATATATTGTCTAAACTATTGACAGTGAAAGATAGTGCTATTAATATTTTTGCTGGGACAGCAGGTATGAATTGGAACTGCCTAGATAAACGGAGATGTATGGTCACCAAAGCTGTAGATTTCATTCTCTATATTACTTTTTTTATCCAATACTTTGCCTTAATTTCTTCTGAATGCTGCCTGCTTACTAGCGTGTGTTTTATTTTATTTATATATCCCTCTAATGATGGACACATGGCTTTCTATCACCACAAACAACACTGTGAAGAATATCCTTCTACATGTCCTTTTATGGGTCTGCGCAATAATTTTTCAGTTATGGTTGCAGGGACACAGGGAAAGCAGACAATTTAACTAAATTCTGCAAGATTGTTCTTAAATGGCAATCACAATTTCCACTCTCACCTAGTGCACATCTCCACCAAAGTCTGGTATTATTGAAGTTTCTATTTTTTACCAACATCATTAGTATATGCTAATATCACTGTTGCTGTTTTCAGTTCTCTGACGGCTTGTGATTTTGAGCCTCTCTTACCACATTTACACAAGCTTCTCTTCTGAATTGCCTGGTCATAACCTTTTGCCCATTTTCCATTTAAGTTTATGCCCTTTTCTTGTTGATTTACAGAGTGCTGTATACATTCCACTCTCTATATTAGTTGAATATTGGCTTTAAATGTTTCAGTTATCAGGGCATCTGGGTGACTCAGTCAGTTAAGTGTCCAATTATTGACCTCAGCTCGGGTCTTGATCTCAGAGTTGTGAGTTCAAGCCCCACGTTGGACTTTGCACTGGGAGTGAAGCCTACGTAAAAAAAAGTTTAAGTTTTAATCATTTTCTCGTCTCTCATCTACTCATCTAACCATTAACTTTGTCCATGAATATTTTATTTTTCAAGAAAAAGCCGACTTTTGTTGAACCAAACCACTCCGCCTCCCCGCTCCCCCCCCAACTCTTTTTGACCTCATACTTTCTACTTTTTTTGCAGCCTTTTTTTTTTTTTTTAGTGTTTATTTATTTTTGAGAGAGAGAGAGAGACAGAGTGTGAGTGGGGGAGGGGCAGAGAGAGAGGGAGACACAGAATCTGAAGCAGGCTCCAGGCTCTGAGCTGTCAGCACAGAGCCCAACATGGGGCTTGAACTCAAGAACTGTCAGCTCATGACCTGAGCCAAGTCAGACGCTTAACCAACTAAGCCACTCAGGTGCCCTTGGAGTCTTACTTAAGAAAAATCTTCTCCTGCCTGGAGTTGCAAAGATATTTATCCTTTTTCTTTTATATGCTTTATATCTTGACCTTTCAAATATAGGTCAGAAATTCATCTAGAGTCCACTTGTATATAATATAAAGTATGCATTCACATTACTTTCTCCATGTAATGAACCACCATCAATTAAACAACTTACTGTTTTTCTATTATTTTCTGGTATTATCTTTTTAGATGTTGTTAATATCTATATATACAAAAAAGATAATACCAGAAAAATAATAGAAAAACAGTAAGTTGTTTAACGTAGCTGCAGTTTAGCTTCAATGGTGTATACTCTTTCCTTGAATTAACATGCCACAGTATAGGCGTCATTTTATTCTAGATAAGCAACTAGGTTGTTTCCATTTTTAGTCTGCTATGATTAGGGCCACTAGGAACATTTTTATGCCTATCTTCTGCTTAACATATATGCATTTCTGGTGGGTATATAACTAAGTGGAATTGGTAAGTCCTGGGGAATATGCACGTGTTCAGCTTTAGTAGGTGATGCAAAAGATTTTACAAAGTAATTGTATCAGTTTACACTTATATTCTATGTTTATGTATATCATTGCATTTATTCAAAATTTATTACGTTACTCAAAGTCGGGCAAAAGGAAACTATACAAACAACGTCATTTGTTTTTAAATCCATTGCTATCCATTTCTTATAAAATCTGTACTTATCCCCTAAATTGTTATTTGTATTTAATTTCTTTAATATCATTTATCTATTTCATCTTTGTTTCTTGAACATCTTTGCTGTATAATTGACCATTTGATTAGTCATTTTAAAAATCTCTTTTTTTTCTAAGTAATCTCTGCACCCAGCATGAAGCTCAAACTCATAACCCCACGATTAAGAGTTACATGCTCCACCAACTGAGCCAGCCAGGCACCCTGTAAAAATCTCCTTTCTTGATCTCTACTGTTTCTTTATCATTTTTTTTTGGGGGGGGGGGGTGACAAATATATCATCTTAGTTGGCAATTGGTAACCAAAATAGTGGAATTATGTCATTATAGAAATGCAAATTGGGAGCCAGAGTTTGATTCTCCACAAGGAAGGTAGACAAAATGCAAGAGAGTAGATGCTAAAACCAGTGGTACAGCAGCTTCCTTGCAAGTGATATTCAGAGAAAGAAAGAAATTATTGAGTGTACAGAAGACACTTCAGGGATGAAATATTTCATAAATCTTGATGGAAAGCATTTTGAAACAATTTTTCTCTACCTATTTGCTTTTCTGGGAGCTTTGGCATGAGCTCTGGCAGGATTCAGGTTTGACACACATCTAGGAACCTGTGAAGGTGCTCTGAGGGAACATAAGCTGATGGAGGCCATCTCTCTACTTCCCTATGTCTCTCTACAGCTTGCCAGTATCTCCCATAAAGGAACTTAGGCATTTGTCTAGAGCCTCGTTTTTGTAACCCACAGGACACCTCCGGATTTCCTGGCTCTAGTGGCCAGGGAGGCTTACACTTGCAGTCCCATTGGACTATATATATTTGTATACTTTAAAAGCTACTGCTTGAGTGTCTGGCTTCTAGACAACATGAATCTAGGTGCTCACTGAGATCCTCCCTTTGGGACAATGACAGGACTGGAACATCCTCAACTACTGGGAGTTATTAAAAATAAAGTAAGCTTCTTGGACAATCACAAAGTTTTGAAAGACAACCAAGACCTAGGGCAAGGTTAAATGATAAGCTTCATCTTTTACACAAGGCCACTTCATCAAGACTAGAAGAGGTGGTTATTTTATCTAATGCATAGAAATGAACACAAGAGAGTCAAGGAAATAGAAGAAACAGAGAAATGTGTTCCAAACAAGAGAATAAGATAAAACCTCAGTGACAGGGGTGGGGGAGACACCTTACTCTAATGGAGATAAGTAATTTGCCTGATAAAGAGTTCAAAATGATAGTTGTAAAGATGCCCTTTGAACTCAGGAGAAGAATGGTTGAACACAGTAAGAACTTCAACCAAGAGATACAAAATATAAGAAGATACCAAATAGAAGTCACAGAGCTAAAGGATATAATAACTGAACTGAAAGGTACACCACAGGGTTCAGTAGAAGACTAGACAAGGTAGAAGAAAGGATCTGTGAACCTGAAAGCAGAGCAGTGGAATACACCTAAACAGAGCAATAAAAAGAAAAAAGAGTGGGGGGAAAAAGTAAAGAAATATTAAGGGACTTACAGAACAACATCAAGTGGACTAACATTCACATTATAGGGGCCCAAAAGAAGAGAGAAAGGGGCTGACAATTTTTAAGGAAATAATGACTGAAAGCTTCCCTAATTTGGGGAGGGAAACAGACATCCAGATCCAGGAAGCCCAGAGAGTTACAAATAGGATGAACCCAAAGAGACCCCAACAAAGACACATTATAATTTAAACATTGAAAGTTAAACACAAGGAGAGATCTTACAAGCAGCAAGAGAAAAATAACTTCTGTTACATGCAAGATAAACCCCATAAGGCTATCAGTAGATTTTTAAGCAGAAACATTGCAGGTCAGAAGTGAGTGGCACAATATATTCAAAGTGCTGAGAGAAAAAAACTTCCACACAAGAATACTCTGTGCAGCAAAGTTTTCATATAGAATTGAAGGAGAAATCGTTTTCCAGATAAGCAAAAGCTAAAGGGATTCATCATCACAAACTAGCCTTACAAGAAATGTGAAAGTGACTTTTTATGCTGGGCGGGGAGGGGGGGGGGGAGGTACTAATTAGTAACAAGAAAACATGAAAGAATAAATCTCACTGGAAAGGTAACTGTATGGTAAAGGTAGTGGGTTAGTTACTTATAAAGCTAGTGTGAAGGTGAAAAGACAAAAGTACTAAAAATAAACTAATAATTTCTTAAGGGATGCACAGGAAAAAAAGATGTAAACTATGACATCAAAAACAATGTGCAAGGGGTTAGTAAAAATGTAGCACTTTAGATTGTGATCAACCTTAAGTTATTATCTACTTAAAATACACTGTTACAAGTTTTTGTGTGTAAGCCTCATGGTAACCACAAAGCAAAAAACCTATAGTAGATACATAAAAGATAAGGAAGAAGGAATCTAAGTATGCCACAAAAGAAAGTCAACAAAACAAAGGAAAGAGAGGAGAGAAGAAAGAAACACAGAGAAACTACAAACCAGCCAGAATACAGTTAACAAAATGGCGTAAGTACAGCCATACCTCATATCATTGTGCTTCACTTTATTGTGCTTTGCAAATACTACTGTTTTGTTTTTGTTTTTGTTTTACATATTGGAAGGTTTATGGCAACCCTGCATCAAGCAAGTCTGTCAACACCATTTTCCCCATACCATCTCATCTGCTCATTTCATGTCTCTGTGTCACATTTTGGTAATTCTCACAATATTTCAAATTTTCATTATTGCATTTGTTATAGTACTCTGTGATCAGTAACTGCAGCTTGCTGAAAGCTCACATGATGGTTAGCATTATTCACAATGTTTTTTAAACTAAGGTATGTACAACATAATGCTATCACACACTTAATAAACTATAGTACAGTCTAAACAATGTTTATATGCACTGGAAAACAAAAAAATTATGTGATTCATTTTATTGTGATATACAATTTATTGTAGTGGTCTGTAAATGAAACTGTAATATCTCAGAGGTATACTTGTACATACCTATCAGTAATTACTTTAAATGTAAATGGACTAAATTCTCTAATCAAAAAACCAAGTGGCTGGCTGGATTTAAAAAAAAATCCATCTATGTGCTGCTGATAAGAGACTCAACAGATGTGAGGACAAACACACAGACTAAAAGTGAAGGGATGGAAAAGGATATTCTGTGCAAATGGAAACCAAAAGAAAGCAGCATTGGCTATACTTATATCACACAAAATAGGCTTCAAGACAAGAGCATTACATGAAGAAGAAGCGTTCAATTGAATAAGATGACATAACATTGGTACCTATTTATGCATTCTGCATAGGAGTTGCTGAACATATAAAACAAATAATAACAGAACTAAAGGGAGAAATACACAGCAATACAATAATAGTAAAGGATGTTATTATCCCACTTTCATTAGTGCATAATCCAGACAGAAAATCAAAACAGAAATATCAGCCTTGAACAACACATTCAACCAGATAGAAGTTAACAGATATTTACAGAACATCCCATCCAAAATGAACAGAATACACATTCTTCTCAAACACAGGGAACATTCTCCAGAATAGAGAGGTCATGTGTTAGGCCACAGAGCAAGTCTTAAGATTAGTATCATATCAAGGATGCTTGGGTGGCTCAGTCGGTTGAGCATATGACTTTGTCTCAGGTCATGATCTCTGTTTGTGGGTTTGAGCCCCACATCAGGCTCTGCACTGACAGCTCTGAGCCTGGAGCCTGCTTCAGATTCTGGGTCTTCCTCTCTCTCTCTGCCCCACCCCCACTCATGCTCTGTCTCTCAAGAATGAATAAACATTAAAAAAAAATAAAAAATAAACATTTTAAAAAATTTAAAAAAGAAGATTAATATATCATGCAAATTTTCTGACTGCAATGGTATAAAACTGGAAATCAATGATAAATAGAAAACTGGAAAATTCACAAATATGTGGGGATTAAACAACATGCTACTGAACAACCAAAGCATCAAAAAATAAATTGAAAGACAAATCAACCAGTAACTTGAGACAAATGAGGAGGGAATGGGATGCAGCAAAAACACTTCTAAGATAGAGAATTAAATGCCTAAATCAACTAACAAGAAAAATATCAAACAATATTACACCCCAAGAAACTAGAAAAAGAAGAAATGAAGCCCAAAGTAGGTAGGTAGAAGGAAATAACAAAGATAAGAACAGAAATAAATGAAGTAGATGGGGCGCCTGGGTGGCTCAGTCAGTTAAGCATCTGACTTTAGCTCAGGTCGTGATCTTGCAGTTCATGGGTTTAAGCCTTGCGTCAGGCTCTGTGCTGACAGCTCACAGTTTGAAGCCTGCTTCGTATTCTGTGTCTCCCTCTCTTTCTGCCCCTCCCCTGCTCATGCTCTGTGTCTGTCTGTCTCTCTCTCTCTCTCTCAAAAATGAATAAAACATTAAAAAAAAAGAAAGAAATGAAATAGAGATTACAATAACAATAGAAAAGATCAATGAAACTAAAAGCTGGTTCTTTGAAAAGATAAAATTAACTGCAGGATACAAAATCAATATTCAAAAATCTCTTGTGTGGCTGTACATTAACAGCAGTCTGAAAGAGAAATTAAGAAAACAATCGTATTTGGAATTACATCAAGAAATAAAAATACTTAGCAATAAATTTAACCAAGGAGGTAAAAGACTGCTACATTAAAACTATAAGATATTGATGGAAGAAATAGAAGAAAACATAAATAAATGGAAAGATATTCCACACCCATGGGTGAAAAGAACTAACATTATTGGGGCGCCTGGGCGGCTTAGTCAGTTAAGCATCCGACTACAGCTCAAGTCATGATCTCATGGTTCGTGAGTTTGAGCCCCGCACCGGGCTCTGCGCTGACAGCTCGGAGCCTGGAACCTGCTTCGGACTCTGTTTCCCTCTCTCTCTGCCCATCCCCTATTTGCACTCTGTCTCTCTTTCTCTCTCAAAAATAAATAAACATTTTTTTAAATAATTAACATTGTTAAGGTGACCATACAACTCCAAGAAATCTACACTTTCAGTGCAATCTTTATCAAAATTCTGATGCCATATTTTGCAGAAATAGAACAAACAATGGTAAAGTTTGTGTAAAACCCTAAAAGACCTTAAATAGCCAAAGCAATATTGAGAAAGAAGAACAAAGCTGGAGGCTTCACATTATCTGATTTTAAACTACATCACAGAGCTATAGCAATCAAAACAATATGTTGGCATAAAAATAGATATAGAGGGGTGTCTGGGTGGCTCAGTTGGTTGAGTATCCAACTCTTGATTATGGCTCAGGTCATGATCTCACAGTTTGTGAGACTGAGCCCCAAGTTTGGGTCTGCACTGACAGTGTGAGTCCTGCTTGGGATTCTCTCTCTCCCTCTCTCTCTCTCTCTCTCTCTCTCTCTCTCTCTCTCTCTGCCCCTCCACCCCCCTCTCAAAATAAATAAACGTTTAAGAAAAGGGGCACCTGGGTGACTCAGTCGGTTAAGCATCTGACTCTTGGTTTCAGCTTAGGTCAGAATCTCATGGTTCATGTGCTGACAGCACAGAGCCTGCTTGGGATTCTCTGTCTCCCTCTGTCTTCCCTTCCCCTGCTCTCTTTCTCTCTCTCAAAATAAATAAATAAACTTCAAAATACATACATAGAGAGGGATGCCTGGGTAGCTCGGTTGTTTGAATGTTCATCTTTGGTCAGGTCATGATCTCACAGGTCATGAGTCTGAGCCCCAAATGTGCTCACTTCTGTCAGTGCAGAGCCTGCTTCAGAGCTCCCCTCTTTCTCTGCCCCTCCCCTGCTTGTGCTCTCTCTCTTGCTCTCTCTCTCTCTCTCTTAAAAATAAATTAACAACATTAAAGAAGACAACACAGAGATTGATGAAACAGAATAGAGAGCCCAGAAATAAACCCCTGCATATATGGTCAATTAATTTGCAACAAAGGAGCCAGGAATATACAATGGGAAAAAGACAGTCTTTTTAATAAAAGGTGTTGTGAAAACTGGATAGCCATATGCAAAAGAATGAAACTAAACAAGTATCTTATACCATATACAAAAATTAACTGAAAATGGATTAAAGTCCTGAATAAAAGATTTGAAACCATAAAACTCTGAGAAGAAAACACAGGCAGTAAGTTCCTTCACATTGGTCTTGGCAATGACTTTTTTTTTAAACTGACACCAAAAGCAAAGGCAACAAAGACAAACATAAACAAATGGGACTACAACAGACTAAAAATATTTTTCACAGTAAAGGAAATCATCAATAAGATGAAAGGGCAATGTACCGAATAGGTGAAAATATCTACAAACCATGTATCTCATAAGGGGTTAACATCCAAAATATATAAAGAACTCATACAACATACAACATAAAATAGGAAAAAGCAAACAATTTGATTTAAAAATGAGAAGAAGATTTAAATGGACATTTTTCCAAAGAAGATCTACGGATTGCCAACAGGAACATGAAAAAGTGCTCAGTGTCACTAATCATCAAGGAAATGCAAATCAAAACCACAATGAACTCACTTCACACCAGTTAGAATGCCTATTATCAGAAATGAGAGAGGATAAACAGCGACTGACACCACAGAAACACAAAGGATCATAAGAAAATACTGTGAAAAAGTATATGCCAACAAACTGGACAGCCTGGAAGAAATGGATAAATCTAAATAATCTTCCAAAGCTAAACAAGGAAGAAATAGAAAATCTGAGCAGACCAATTAAAAGTAACAAAATTGAATTGGTAATCAAAAACTATCACAGAATAAAAGTCCAGGACCAGATGTATTCACATAATGAATTTTACCAGACATTTAAAGAAGAGTTAATATCTATTCCCCTCAAATTCTTCCCGAAAATTGGAGAAGGAAAGCTTCTAAATACATTCTATGAGGCCAACATTACCCTGATACCAAAAACAGACAATGACACCACAAAAAAATAAAACTACAGGCCAATATGCATGATGAACATAGATGGAAAATCCTCAACAAAATATTAGCAAACTGCATAAAACAATACATTGAAAGATCACTCACCATGATCAAATGGGATTTATTCCCAGGATGCAAGCATGGTTCAATATCTGTAAGTCAATCAATGTCATAAAATGACATCAAGAAAATGAGGGGGAAAATTATATGATCATCTCGGTAGATGCAGAAAAAGCATTTGACAAGATTCATGATAAAAATTTTCAACAAAATGGGATTAGAGGGAACATACCTCAATATAATAAAGGCCATATAGGAAAACCCCACAGCTAACATTATACTCAATGGTGAAAAACTGAAAGCTTTTCCTTTAAGGGCAGGAACAAGACAAGGTTATCCACTCTCACCACTTTTATTCAACCTAGTACTGGAAGTCCTAGCCACCCACAGCAATAAGACAAGAAAAAGAAACAAGATGCATGCATATTGCTAAAAAAAGGAAAAAAAAGGGTGGGGGGCGCCTGGGTGACTCAGTCGGTTGAGCGTCTGACTTCGGCTCAGGTTATGATCTTGCTGTCCATGAGTTCGAGCCCCGCGTCGGGCTCTGTGCTGACAGCTCAGAGCCTGGAGCCTGTTTCACATTCTGTCTCCCTCTCTCTGCCCCTCCCCCCACTCATGCTCGGTCTCTCTCTCTCTCTGTCAATAATAAATAAACACTAAAAAAATTTTTTTAAAAAAGTTAAACTGTCACTATTTGCAGACCACATGATACTTTATAGAGAAAATCCTAAAGACTCTACCAAAAAGCTACTAGAAGTAATAAACCACTTCAGTAAAGTTACAGGATACAAAACTAATATGCAGAACTCTGTGCTATTTACTAACAACAAAGTAACGACTTTATTGTTAGTACTAACAGTAAAGTCCCAGAAAGAGAAATTTGAAAAACAACACCACTTTCAATTGCATCAAAAATAATAAAGTACCTAGGAATAAACTTAACCAAAGAGGTGAAAGACGTGTACTCTGAAAACTATAAAACACTGATGAAAGAAATTGAAAACGACACAAACAAATGGAAAGATATTTAATTCTCATGGATTGGAAGAATTAATATTGTCAGAATATCCATATTATCCAAAGCAATCTGCAGATTCAGTGCAATCCCTATCAAAATACCAACAGCATTTTTCACAAAACTAGAACAAATAATACTAAAATTTGTGTGGACCCACAGAAGACCTTGAATAGCCAAAGCAATCCTGAGAAAGAAGAGCAAAGCTGGAGGTATCACAGTTTCAGATTTCAAAATAATACTACAAATCTGTAGTAATCAAAATAGAATGATACTGGCAGAAAAATAAACACATAGATCAATGCAACAGGATAGAAAGCCCATAAATAAACCCACATTTCTATGATCAATTAATCTATGACAAAGGATGCTGGAATATACAATGGGGAAAAGATAGTCTTTTCAATAAATGGTGTTGGGAAAACCGGACAGCTTCATGTATAAGAATGAAACTGGACTACTTTTAGCAACATACAAAAAAAAAAAAAAAAAACAAACAAACAAACTCAAAATGGATTAAAGACCTAAACACGAGACCTGAAACCATAAAAATCCTAGAAGAGAAAGCACACAGGCAGTAATTTCTGTGACACTGAGTATACCAACAGTTTTCTAGATATGTCTCCTAAGGCAAGTAAGACAAAAACAAAAATAAACTATTCGTACTACATCAGAATAAAAAGCTTTTGCACAGCAAAGGAAACTATAGAAGTAAAAGACAACTACTAAATAGGAGAAGATGTTTGCAAATGATATACCTGATAAGGTGTTAATACCCAAAATATATAAAGAACTTATGTGACTCAACCCCACCAAAACCCCAAAAACAAATAATCTGATTAAAAGTGGGCAGAGGGGTACCTGGGTGACTCAGTTGGGTGAGCATCTGACTTTTGATTTTGGCTCAGGTCATGATCCCAAGATTGTGGGATCAAGCCTCCCATTAGGCTCCATGCTGAGTGTGGAGCCTGCCTAAAACTCTCACTGTCTTCCTCTGCCCCTCTCCCCCACTTGCTCTCTTTCTCTTAAAAAAAAAAGTATTAAAAAATGGGCAGAGAAGCTAAATAGACATTTTTCCAAGGAAGATGTGCAGATGGCCAACAGAGACATGAAAAGATGCTCAACAACACTCATCATCAGGGAACTGCAAATCAAAATCACAATGAGATATCACTTCACATCAGTTAGAATGGCTAAAATCAAGAAGACAAGAAACAGTAAGTATTAATAAGGATGTGGAGAAAAAGGAACCCTTTTGCACTGTTGGTGGGAATATAAATTGACACAGCCACTGCAGAAGAGTATGGAGATTCATCAAAAAATTAAAAATAGAAATACCATATGATCCAATAATTCCACTACTGTTTACTCAAAGAAAATGAAAACACTAACTCAAAAAGGTATATGCCTCTCTGTGTTTATTACAGCATTGTTTACGATAGCCAAGACATGAAGCAACCTAAGTATCCATCAATAGATGAATTGATAAAGACAATGTGATACGTACACACCCACAAACACACAAAATGGAGTTTTACACAGCTATAAAAAAGGATGAGATTGTGCCATTTGAGACAGCATGGATGGACCTAGAGGGTATAATGCTAAGTGAGGTAAATTAGACTGAGAAAGACAAATACCATATGACTCCACTCAAAATGGAATCTAAAACAAGTGAATAAGCAAATAGAGGTATTCTAGACATAATATTTCATCCATAAATATTTTAGTATGTATGCTAAAATGTTAAGATTCTTAAATTTTATTATTATTTTTACTTCCTTAAGTAATCTATACACCCACTGTGGGTATCAAACTCACGACTCTTGAGATCAAGAGTTGCATGCTCTAAGGGCGCCTGGGTGGCTCAGACAGCTGGGCGTCTGACTTCAGCTCAGGTCATGATCTCACCACTCATGAGTTTGAGCCCCGTGTCAGTCTCTGTGCTGACAGCTCAGAGCCTGGAGCCTGCTTTGGATTCTGTGTCTCCCTCTCTCTCTGCACCCACCCCCTCTCCTTCAAAAATAAATAAACATTTTTAAAAAGGCAACCCTAAAACTCTTTAAATACATACATACATACATACATACATACATACATACATACCATAGCCAAGGCAATTAGACAAGAAAATGAAATAAAGACATCCACATTGGAAAGGAAAAAAAATAAATTACCTCTATTTGCAGATGACATGATTAATATAAAAACCCCTAATGAATCCACTAAAAAATTATTAAAACTACTGAGTTTAGTAATTTCATATGGAAATTCACTTGGAATTTCACAGGGAAATTCAAGAAAAAAAGAATAGACAAGACATTTTTGAAAAAGAACAATGTTGGAAGACTCACAGTTCCTGACTTTAAAACTTAACTATAAAGCTGCAGCAATTGAGGGGTGCCTGGGTGGCTCAGTTGGTTGAGCATCTGACTCTTGGTTTTGGCTCAGGTCATGACCTCATGGTTCATGGGTTCGAGCCCCACATCTCTCTCTACACTGACAGAGCCTGCTTTTTTTCTTCTTTACTTATTCCACTTATAGTCTCTTAGTTTTTCTGCCTTTCTTCAATGCCTTTTTTTCAGTTTTTATTCACATATAATTTCCCACCAGTAACTTTTAATTTAATCTTCATTTCCCTTATCATCATCTATTTCATGTGCTGGTTTAGTCAACTCTTATTTCTATTTGTGTTTCATTTTCTGTTCCTAGCTTATGAATTTACTTTATTTCAATTCCAGTATAGTGTTATATTTCAGTTTCAGGTGTACAACATAGTGATTCACCTACTCAATGAATTTATAACTCAAGATTTTTCTTTCTCATCACCAAATGCTTGTTTGATATTTAATTCAGTTAAATATCAGTTTGCAGTTTTCTTCTGCTTTTTGTTTGTTTGTTTTTTTAAGGGAATTTAATGAACTGAAATGTTTTTATTTTTACTTTCTATTCTCCTATAGTAGCTTTTTATAGGTAAAGTCTGATTATATCTTTGAATTTTATGGACAGTTTGGCAGCCTAAGTTGGTTTGAAACATTCCTAGATAAACTTCTCTCATTGTAGCAAAGTGCAGTTTCTTTAACTGATGACTTTTTGTTGGTAGTGTTGCATTTTCTTGGTTGTTTGGTTTGGTTTTTTGACTCACCTGATCCTAAACTTCCCCTCTTGATTCTTCCCTTCACCACTTACTCTCCGAAGGGTGTTTCCCTTTCCTGTATCTTCTCTCCTGAAGTGACACTTTTCTGAGGGTCTCACGTGCTTTTAATTCCTGTCCTCATAGTTCTGTGGTCTCCCAGGAGGTTTTCTCCTATTATATTTTTGCACCTAGGGAGTGCTTTCTCTCTCTGTGGGTGACTTGAATTCAATCTTAACCTTTTGTTTCCTGTCTTTTCCCTGCAGTGTTTCAGAAGCCTCCTCACTCTCCGCAATGGATTATGATAGGAGCTTGAGTGAGAGCTCTGCTGAAGATAGTTGATTTTGCTACTTACAGATCTACTTGACATTTATAGTATGCTTTGTCTTCTTGCTTTGCTGTAATGTAGACTTTTCTGGGTTTTATTTGTTGATCTGTGTGTTTTTTGGGAAATGTGCGGAGAGAGTCAAACTTATGTGGCCACCATTACCTGGGCTAACCATAATCCCCCCCACCCCTCATGTTTTGATATACTGTCAGATTACAGGAATTAGCAACTATATCCTTTTTTTATACCCACCATGCAGAGACATGGTTCGGCAAAAACTTCTCATGTAATACTTAGCCTCAGTCCTTGTGCTGATGTCTCCGCAGTCATTTTGATGGCCTGAAGCTCTTCTTCTAGCAGAGTCTTGAGGAAGGGCTCATAAGAGTAATATTACCTGAATTACTTTATGGTCATAAGAGCTTATTTATGGATTTGATATCTAAAAGTTGGTGTATCTGGATATAAAAATTATTGGCTTCTGTTTTATTTCTGTTACTTTGTTTTCTCTGACATAAAGTGTTGCTTCCAAAACATCTGGTGAAAATATGATTTGCTTTCCTTTATGAATAATATGTATGTTGGTTGTTGTTCTGGTTGTTCTTGTTGTTTTGGTCACAATCCCCAAACTGTTTCTTTTTAACCCCAGTGCTTTTATTAATATAGCTCCTGGTTGTTTTTATTTTTTAAATCATTCGTAATTGTTTTTCATAGATATGAGCTGTGCCTTTTTAATATGTTGTTTCAAGTTATTTTATTTCACATATTACTCTTGACTTAGAGTTAGTGTTGATGTTACTGTTATGTTCCAAACATCTTGGTTTTCTTCTTCAGGATCTCCCAACTATACATACATTGGATTTTCTTTGCCTATCTTTTATATTTGCCACTTATTCTTGAATTACTTTTTATCTCTTTTGTTCTTAAAAAGCTGTTCATCTCAAGGCCTTATCTATTGCTTATTCACAGTTGTGTTTTTTCTAAACACATTTGGTTTATTTCTGAAATGACTTTTTCTTTTATTTCTATATTTTTCCTGAGTTCTAGCTTATTTATGAATTTCAAATTCTGATTTATACTTTTCTTTCATAACTTCTATCATTTCCTTATTTTGCCTCATTTTGAAATAGTAGATGTATCAGCCAGTGTTCTCACAGAGAAACAGAACCATTTTAGAATTTATACATACTTATGTTAAGAGATTTATTTTAGGGAACTGGCTCCTGTGACTGTGGGAACTTGCAACTCTGAAATCTTTAGGTCAGGCCAGCAAGCTGGAAATTCAGTCAAGAGTTAATGCTGCAGTGTTGAAGCAGAATTTCTTCTCCAGGAAACCTCCATTTTTTTCTGAAGGTTTCCAACTGATGGAAGAGGCCCCATCCACATTATTAAAGGCATTCTCTTTTACTTAAAGTCAACTGACTATAGATATAAGCCACATCTATAAAATATCTTCACAGATAAACCTAGGTTTGATTAAATAACTGTGTACTGTAATCTAGCCAAGTTGATACATAAGGCTAACACTCATATTAAGTTATAGCGTTCATTTATACATTGTGTATGTTCTTACAATTATTCTGCCTCATATTTTCTTTTTCGTGTAATAACTATGTGAAATTAGACTGTGATCCTTTTTCTGTTGCTTTTTTTTTTTTTTTTACATGAACTTAATTTTCCTGATCTTTAAGGAGGGTGGGTCAAAATAACTTTTCTAACTTCATGGCTGTAGAGTTACCTCTTCTGTTGTTTTGTAAAGTATCCCAAAAATGAGGCTAATACTTTCTGAGATCTCCAGATTCTATTTCCCTCTCTCATTTATCTGTAGCTTCTCTTTCCTTTGTCTTTATTGTCCCTTTCCAACTCTATTGGGATTCTTTTCCCTGTATTTTTCATTACAGATCCTTGTCCTAGAAGGTATCTTTGGGTCCTTGGTTTAGGGTTCGTAGGTCCTAGCTTCTCGTGCTCTTTCAGACATTATCATGGACTTCATGGACTTACTTAAAAATGGAAAGTGCAACAACCCCTCTGGTTAGAGTTGCTATCCTCGAAATGTCCCGCCGTGGTTTCCACTGAATACCTATCACTGATTTAGGTGGTTCTTCCCTTCTAAGGTCTACCATATTTGCTTTCTTTTGCTTCCTTATGCTCATACATGTGAGTCTGGTTGTTTTAGCTGGTTTGTTCTAACCCACTTATATTTGGGGATTTTGACGGATACTTTGTCACCAAGTTTTATTATTGGCATTGTCCAGTGTTGTTTGTTTTATTGGTACTATCCTAATTGTTCTCTCTCTGCTTATAAGGAAATTTGGGTAGATTGAAAAACTACATCACCACTAACCCTTCACAATTTGTTTTCTTTTTTAAACTCTTCTTTTTCCCTCTTTTTAAATAGCCTTCCTTCTACTATTTTGGGTTTTCTCTGTTGTTATTTTATTAGCATCTTCTGAAAACAGAGTTTATTCACTTTCAAACTACCTTATTTCTTTTGTATATATTGAAGGATATAAATTTCATTTTAGGAGTTATTTATACTATATGCTACATTTTGATAACATTGAATGCTTTTATTGTTTATTTATACATATTTTGTAATTTCCTTTGTGATTCCTCCTTTACTCCATGAATCACTCAGAAGTAAAGTTTGGGCTTTCTATTTTAAGAATTATATGTATCCTAAGATTTTCTTCTATCTTTATGAGAAATTCTAATTTTATTTCATTAGTATCAAAAGCATAGTAATAGTATGTGTGATAACAATTCTTTGAGATTGGCTAAGACTAATTTTGTAAATAAGGTCAATTTTGATTAAATGTTCTATGTAAGATTGGAAAGAATATGTTTTATATTGGTAAATTTTAGGAAGTGTGTGTGTGTGTGTGTGTGTGTGTGTGTATCTTTTACAGGTTTATCTGTAGTTTGAGAAAAGTGTATCAAAAATATACCACAGTATTTGTGACTTTTAAATTTTTTCCTAGTAATTCTATCAAATTTTGCTTTATATAATCTACAGGTTTAAGGCAATCTCTATCGAATGCCAACACCATTTTTCACAAAACTAGAACAAATAATACTAAAATTTGTATAGAACTACAAAAGACCCCAAGTAGCCAAAGTGATGTTGAGAAAGAACAAAACTGGAGGTATTACAATCCCAGATATCAAGCTACACTACAAAGCTGTAGTAATCAAAACAGTATGGTACTGGCACAAAAATAGACATAAAGATCAATGGAACAGAATAGAAAAGCCAGGAATAAACCAATTAATCTATGACAAAGGAGGCAAGATTATACAGTGGGGAAAAGGTAGTGTCTTCAACAAATGGTGCTGGGAAAACTGGGCAGCAACATGCAGAAGAATGAAATGGGACCACTTTCTTATACCACATATAAAAATAAGCTCATAATGGATTAGAGACCTAAATGTGGGACCTAAAACCATAAAAATTCTAGAAGAGATCACAGGCAGTAATGTCTCTGACATCAGCCACAGCAACATGTTTCTAGATATGTCTCCTAAGGTAAGGAAAACAAAAGCAAAAATAAACTATGGGAACTCTATCAGAATACAAAGCCTTTGCACAGCACAGAAAACAATCAACAAAACAAAAAGACAACCTACTAAATGAGAGAAGATATTTGCAAAAGATATATCTGATAAGGGGTTAATATCCAAAACATATAAAGAGCTTATACAATTCAATACACACACACACACACACACACACACAATCCAATCTAAAAATGGGCAGAAGACCTGAATAGACTTTTTTTCCAAAGACCTACAGATGGCCAACAGAGATGTGAAAAGATGTTCAACATCACTCATCATCAGGGAAATGCAAATCAAAACCACGATGAGCTATCACCTCACACCTGTCAGAATGGCTAAAATAAAAAACACAACAAACAACAAAAGCGGGTGAGAATGTATAGAAATAGGAACCCTTGTATACTGTTGGTGGGAATGCAAACTGGTTCAGCCACTATGGAAAAGAGTATGGAGATACTTTAAAAAATTAAAAACAGAAATACCATATGATCCAATAATTCTACTACTGGGTATTTATCCAAAGAAAATGAAAACACTAATTCAAAAAGATGTATGCATCCCTATGTTTATTGAAGCATTATTTACAACAGCTAAGATACAGAAGCAACCTAAGTATCTATCAATAGATCAATGGATAATGAAGATTGCTTATCAGTAGATGAATGGATAAGGAATACACACACACACACACACACATACGCACACACAAACACAAACACACACACACAGGATTACACAGTCATACAAAAGGATGAGATCATGCCATTTGAAACAACATGGGTGGGCCTAGAAGGTATGTTAAAGTGAAATAAGTCAGATTGAGAAATAAGTCATAGGATTTCAGTCATATGTAGAATCTCAAGAAACAACGACAGCAACAACAAAGAATAAACAAAACACAGAATCAGACCTATAAATACATAAGACAAAATTATGGTTGCCAGAGGGAAGGTTGGCAGGCCGGGCAAAATGAGTACAGGGGAGTGGGAGATACAGGCTTCTAGTTATGAAATGAATGAGTCAGAGGAATGAGACACAGTATAAGGACTTTGTCAATGATATTGTAATAGCAGTATATGGAGACAGATGGTGGCTACACTTGTGGTGAATGGAGCATTAATGTAAGAACTTGTGGAATTGCTATGCTGTATACCTCAAACTAATGTAACATTGTGTGTCAACTAAAATTTAAACATTTTTTTCTTTACGTATTTCAGGGTTATGTTATGTCTTCTGGTGATTTTTTTCTCTTTTTTCTTATACACTGTCACTGATCCTATCATTTCAAACTTATGACATAGTTGGTATCATAATCCCCTTTTTACAAGCAAAGACACTGATACACTCTTTGCACACGTATATCTACATGAAATGTGTACACATTATAAAACTGTTACTCTAAAGGTGAAATGATGTCCCAACGCTGGCTGAAGTAGACCAATGTTGAGACTGAGACTGATGATATTAGGATGTGGATCAGTATCCTTCAAAAGAGGAAAGAAAGAACTTATAAATGAAAGAATGTGAAGCAGAAAAAAAAAGAAATAAGGAAAATGTGACTGATGAAAGTGATAGTGACAGTCAGTGATCCATGAATAGTAGGACCTCAGAATTCACCATGCCTTGTTTTTAAGTGTAGGATCTTGTCTCATCCATTTTTCTTTATCCTCAGAATCTGCTGGAGTACAATCACCTGCCAGACACTTGAGAGATTATTATTATTATTATTATTATTATTATTATTATTATTTTACTACAAAAATTTTAATGCCTATTTATTTTTTAGAGAGAGGGACAGAATTGAGTAGGGGAGGGGCAGAGAGAGAGGGAGATACAGACTCCGAAGCAGACTCCAGGCTCGGAGCTGTCAGCACAGAGCCCAATGTGGGGCTCAAACCCACAAGCTGTGAGATCCTGACCTGAACCAATGTCAGATGCTTAACTGACTGAGCCACCTATAGGTGGCACAATAATAGGTGCCCCTATTATTAATATTTTAAGTGTTTATTTATTTTTTAGGGAGAGAGAGCAGGGGAGGGGCAGAGAGAAAGGGGGACAGAGAATCCCAAGCAGGCTCTGCGCTGACAGCAGAGATCCCAATGCGGGGCTGTAACTCACAAACCACAAGACCATGACCTATGCCGAAGCTAGCCCCTCAACCAACTGAGCCACCCAGGTGCGCTGATTATTTTTGAAGTAAAATAAGAATCTTATAGCGTTCTTTTATTAATTTATTTTCAAGTTAGTTAACATACATTGTAGACTTGGCTTCAGGAGTAAAACCCAGTGATTCATCTTTTACGTATGACACCCAGTGTTCATCCCAAAAAGTGCCCTCCTTAATGCCCGTCACCCATTTAATCCACCCCCAACCCCCACTCCAGCAACCCTCAGATTGTTCTCTGTATTCAAGAGTGTCTTATGGTTTGCTTCCCTTTATGTTTATCTTATTTTTCCTTCCCTTCCCCTATGTTCATCTGTTGAGTTTTTCAAATTCCACATGAGTGAAATCATATGATATCTGTCTTTCTCTGACTTAATTTGCTTAGCATAATACCCTCTAGTTCCATCCACATTGTTGCAAATGGCAGGATTTCATTCTTTCTCATCATCAGGCAGTATTCCATTCTTCATCCATTCATCAGTTGATGAACATTTGGGCTCTTTGCATAATTTGGTTATTGTTGTTGATAGCACTGCTATAAACATTGGGTGCATGTACCCCTTCGAATCAGCACTCCTGTATCCTTTGGAAAAATTCTGGTAGTGCAATTGCTGGTTCTATTTTTTAATTTTTTGAAGAACCTCCATACTGTATTCCAGAGTGGATGCACTGGGTCGCATTCCCACCAACAGTGCAAAAGGGTTCCCCTTTCTCCACATCCTTGTTGTTTCGTGAGTTGTTAATTTTGGCCACTTTGACTGATGTGAGGTGGTATCTCACTGTGGTTTTGATTTGTATTTCCCTGATGATGAAGGATGTTGAACATCTTTTCACCCCTTTGCTGTGCAGAAGCTTTTTATCTTGATGAGGTACCAATAGTTCATTTTTGCTTTTATTTCCCTTGCCTCCTGAGACATGTCAAGTAAGAAGTTGCTGTGGCTGAGATCAAAGAGGTTGGTGCCTGTTTTCTCCTGTGGGATTTTGATGGTTTCCTGTCTCACATTTAGGTCTTTTATCCACTTTGAATTTATTTTTGTATATGGTGTAAGAAAGTGATTTAGTTTCATTCACCTTCATGTTGTTGTCCAGTTCCCCCAGCACCATTTGCTAAATAAAGATAGTGTCTTTTTCCATTGGATACTCTTTCCTGCTATGTAGAAGATTAGTTGGCCATACATTTGAGGGTCCATTTCTGAGCTCTCTATTCTATTCCACTGACCTATATGTCTGTTTTTGTGCCAATACCATACTGTCTTGATGATTACAGCTTTGTAATACATCTTGAAGTCCAGGGTTGTGATGCCTCCAGCTTTGGTTTTCTTTCTCAACATTACTCGGGCTATTAAGGGTCTTTTGTGGTTCCACACAAATTTTAGGATTGTTTGTTCTAGCTCTGAGAAGAATGCCGGTGCAATTTTGATTGGGATTGCATTGAATGTATAGATTGCTTTGGGTAGCACCAGCATTTTAACAATATTTGTTTTTCCAACCCATGAGCACAGAATGTTTTTCCATTTCTTTGTGTCTTCTTCAGTTTCTTTCATAGCTTTCTGTGGTTTTCAGCATACAGATCTTTTACTTCTTTGGTTAGGTTTATTCCTAGATATTTTATGGGTTTTAGTGCAATTGTAAATGGGATTGATTCCTTGATATCTCTTTCTATTGCTCCATTATCAGTGTATAGAAATGCAACCAATTCCTGTACATTGATTTTATATCCTGAGATTTTGGCGAATTCCTATATCAGCTCCAGCAGTTTTTTGGTGGAGTCTTTCAGATTTTCCAGGTAGAGTACCATGTCATCTGCAAAGAGTGAAAGTTTGACTTCTTCTTTGCCAATTTGGATGACTTTTATCTCGTTTTGTCGTCTGATTGCTGAGGCTAGGACTTCCAACACTACGTTGAACAACAGTGGCAAGAGTGGACATCCCTCTCATATTTCTGATCTTCGGGGGAAAGCTCTCAGGTTTTCTCCACTGAAGATTATATTAGCTGTGGGCCTTTCATATATGGCTTTTATAATGTTAAGGTGTGTTTCTTCTATCCCGACTTTCTTGAGGGTTTTTATCAAGAAACGATGCTGTATTTTGTCAAATGCTTTTTCTGCATCTGTTGACAGGATCATATGGTTCTTATCTTTTCTTCTATTAATGTGGTCTATCATGTTGACTGATTTGTGAATATTGAACCAGCCCTGTAGCCCAGGAATGAATCCCACTTGATTGTGGTGAATAATTCTTTTAATGTACTGTTGAATTCAGTTTGCTAGTATTTGTTGAGAATTTTTGCATCCAGGTTCATCAGGGATACTGGCCTGTGATTCTCCTTTTTAGTGGAGTCTGTCTGTTTTGGGAATCGAGGTAATGCTGGCTTCATAGAATGAGTCTGGAAGCTTTCCTTCCATTTCTATTTGTTAGAACAGTTTGAGAAGAATGGGTATTAACTCTGCCTTAATTGTCTGGTAGAATTCTCCTGGGAAGCCATTCTGGCCAGGAATCATTTTGGGGGAGATTTTTGATAACCGATTCAATTTCTTTGCTGGTTATGGGTCTGTTCAAATTTTCTATTTCTTCCCATTTGAGTCTTGGTAGTGTGTGAGGATCTAGGAATTTGTCCATTTCTTCTAGATTTTCCAGCTTATTGGCACATAATTTTTCATAGTATTGTCTTCTAATTGTTTGTATTTCTGTGGTGTTGGTTGTAATCTCTCCTCTTTCATTTATGATTTCATCTATTTCGGTCCCCTCTCTTTTCTTTTGAGAAGTCTGGCTAGAGGTTTATCATTTTTGTTTATTCTTTCAAAAAACATTCATTGATCTGTTCTACTGTTTGTTTTTTTGTTTGTTTTGACTCTACATTGTTTATTTCTGCTCTAATCTTTATTATTTCCCCTCTTCTGCTGGCTTTGGGCTTTATTTGTTGCTCCTTTTCTAGCTTCTTTAAGTGTAAGGTTAGGTTGTGTATGTGGGACCTTTCTTGCTTCTTGAGATAGTCTTGAATTGCAATGTATTTTACTTTTAGGACTGTCTTTGCTGCATCCTAAAGGATTTGGACTGTCATATTTTCATTTTCATTTGCTTCCATGTATTTTTAAATTTCTTCTTTAATTTCCTAGTTAGCCCCTTCATTCTTAATTAGGATGTTCTTTAACCTCCATGTATTTGGAGGCTTTCCAAAAATTTTTCCTGTGGTTGATCTCAAGTTTCATAGCATTGTGATCTGAAAATATGCATGGTATGATCTCAATCTTTTTTTACCTATTTGAGGGCATTTTCTGACCCAGTATGTGATCTGTTTTGGAGAATGTTCTATGTGTACTCGAGAAGAATGTGTATTCTGCTGCTTAAGATGAAATGTTCTGAATATATCTGTTAAGCCCATTTGGTCCTATGTGTCATTCAGAGCCATTGTTTCCTTATTGATTTTCTGCCTAGATGATCTGTTCCATTATTGTAAGTGGAGTATTAAAGTCTCGTGCAATTATGGTATTATTACCCAAAAGTTTGCTTATGTTTGTGATTAACTGATTTATGTATTTGGGTGTTTCACATTGGGGGCATAAATATTTACAATTGTTAGCTCTTCTTGATGGATAGACCCCTTAATTATGGTATAATGTTTCTTCATCTCTTGTTACAGTGTTTGTTTTAAAATCTAGTTTGTTTGATATAAGTATGGGTACTCTGGCTTTCTTTTGACATCTGTTTGCATGACTGCTGTTTCCTCACCCCCTCACTTTCAAACTTCAGGTGTCCTCTGGTCTAAAATGAGTCTCTGGTAGGCAGAATATAGATGGATCTTGGTTTTTTATCCATTCTGATACCCTGTGTTTTCTGATTGGGGCATTTAGTCCATTTACATTCCAAGTGATTATCGAAAGATATGGATTTAGTGCCATTGTGCTATCTGTAGATTGCATGTTTGTTGTGATGTCTCTGGTTCTTTGTAGTCTTTGCTGCTTTCCACTCACAGAGTCCCCTTTAGGATCTCTTACAGGGCTAGTTTAGTGGTCACAAACTCCTTTAGTTTTTGTTTGTCTGGGAAAGTCTTTATTTCTCCTTCTGTTCTGAATGACAGCCTTGCTGGATAAAGGATTCTTGACTACATATTTTTCCTATTCACTCCCTTCTGGCCTGCCAAGGTTCAGTAGACAGGTCTGCTACCAACCTTATGTGTATTACCTTGTAAGCTAAGGACGTTTTGTCCCTGGCTGCTTTCAGAATTCTCTCTTTATCTTTGTATTTTGCCAGTTTCACTATGCTACGTCGTGGTGTTGACCTGTTTTTGTTGATTCTGAAGGGAGTTCTCTGTGCCTCTGGGACATGGATGCCTGTTTCCTTCCCCAGATTAGGGAAGTTCTCAGCTATAATTTGTTCAAATAAACCTTCCGCCCCTTTCTCTTGCTTTTCTTCTTCTGGAACGCCTATGTGATGGATATTGTTTCATTTCACAATCATTTAGCTCTCGCATTCTCCCCTCGTGATCTAGTAATTTCCTTTCCCTCTTTTTTTTCAGCATCATTTTCCATAATTTTATCTTCCCTTTCACCTACTCTTTCCTCTGCTTCTTCCATCCTTGCTGTCACTGTATCTAGTTTATTTTGCATTTCATTTATAGCATTTCTTAATTCATCATGCCTAGTCCTTAGGTCTTTGATCTCTGCAGCAATAGATTCTCTGTTGTCTTCTATGCTTTCTTCAAGCCCATCTATTAGTCCTATGACTATTATTTTAAATTCTTGTTCAGATATATTGTTAATATCTGTTTTGAGCAATTCTCTAGCTGTGATTTCTTCCCAAATTTTGTTTTGGGGAAGAATTCTTCTGTTTCATCATTTTGGCTAATTTCTGTCTTTTGCATGTTTTAGTAGCTTGTTATGTGTCTGCACCTGTCAGTACTACTATATTAAAAAGGGGTCATTCACTGTTGAGGGCCTGGCACTTCAGGAAGTGTTTTTGGTGTATGTTGCATGCACTCTATTGTGTTTTGGCTGCTCTATCCCACTGGTCAGTCCTCTGTAGAGGCCCTCCTTGCTTGTAGTGCTGGAGTGTTTGGACCTTCCACCAGGTGGGCTTTGATTTGTTTGTTGAAGTAACTGTGGAAAAAAGGAAAGAGGTAGGGGGGAGGCCTGATCCCATAAAAAAAGAAAAATGAAAGGGGAGGAAAGAAGACCAAACAGAGAATCAAAAAACTATAAGGCTTAAATCCAGAGAAAAAGAAAGGAAAATAAAGGAGAAGAGATAGAAAAGATATAAAAAGAATAAAGTAAAAATGCCTGAACAGACTATATATATATTAAGAATTGACCACAAACAATTCAGAAGCTATGAGCCTTATTCCAATATAAAAAAAGTAGAGGGTAAGAAGAAAAAGAGAAGAGAAGAAAAAAAAAGAAAAGAGAAACGAAAAAGACAACCAGACAGGCAAACAACAACAATAACAACAGCAACAAACAGTTGTCTGTTGGTGCCAGGGACAGGTGGCTGTGCTGGTCTGGAGGAGAGGCTGGCTGCATTGGCTCAGTGTCAGTCTTGTTCCAGTAGGTGTGCAGTTACCAGGGGCAGGGTTTGGTGTAAGTGTCCCGCCTCCCCTGGGGGCCGCTGTGCTTCTCTCTGAAGCCCCACTGTGTTGGTGATGGGGAGAAAACTGGCGACACCCCAATCTCTCCTTCCCACGCCAGGTTGTCTCAAACCCCTGTTCAGGCAGCCCTCACAGGATAGCGAGGGCATTCAGCTTGACCTGTTCCTCACGGTTCTCCAGCACCTTCTAGGTGCCCAGTTGGGATTCAAAACCCAATGTCTTAAAGGACCCCCCACACTGCATGGATCCTGTTCTGATGTAGAGCCACTCCACTCTGCTGATAAAAGGCTGATAAAACACTGGGTGCCTGGGTGGCTCAGTCCGTTGGGCTTCTGACTTCGGCTCAGGTCATGGTCTTCCAGTTCTTGGGCTTGAGCCCCACATTGGGCTCTCTCCTGTCAGCACAGACCCGGCTTCGGATCCTCTGTCCCCGCCCCCCCTGCCCCTCCCCTGCTTGTGCTCTCTCTGTCTCAAAATAAATAAATAAACTAAAAAAAAAAAAAGGCCTTTGGCTGGCACCTGCAGGGTCTTTGTCACTGGGGAGGCAATAAACCCTTTTCCCAAAGTACTCTGGAAAGGGGACTGTTTTCCAGTATCCCCCAGAGATCCGTGTACCAGGCTATGCGCTCCAGGGGGAGGTTCCTCCTCCACAGGAGCACCCAGCGGCTCCTGGCTTAGCTTCGGAGAAAGTCGGCGAAAGTCGTGCACTTTTGAAACCTCCGAGTTTCAGCTCCTAAGGCTGTTTGCAAAATAGAAACTGGCACTCTCTGTATTTCTCATTCCCCCATCTGTGGTCTGGAGAGGTTTTCCTTTTGTGCCAACTGAGTACTGACTTTTACAACCCCTCTCTCTTTCACTCCCTTTTGTCTCTGCACAGAAAGGGTTCCCTCCCTTCCATGCCTCTGCCATTTTCTCTCCACCACTCCATATACATGCACCTCCATCCCACCACGCTGCCTCTCTCTGTCCCTGGAGGTTCTTCTGGCACTCTGCAGATCCATTTCTTGGGTGGTCCAAGTGATCTCTCCTCAATACAGCTGTGTTTGAGGGACCAGGCAATCCCAGTCCCCCTACTTCCCTGTCGTCTCAACTCCACAAAGAAGCTTAGAGTTTTTAAGGGAGACTACTGAAGTGTCTTGGAAAAGCTACATTGCCTTTCCTTTGTCGTATTACTTTGTACAATTTTAAAGCAATAAAATGTTTAGTCATTCTTTCTTTCAATGATAAGGACACAGAAAATTCAACCCTGCCTCTGAATACTGAGGTAAAAATTCTGGGGCAGACTTTTTGTTTGAACTATTGTACCTTCTTTTTTAGATTACGTTAGAGTATGAAGGAACATCATTTCTTGAGTGGAGTGTGCCAGGAACTTGTTCAGTGAAAAATAAAAGGTAAGATTTTTGCTGCTGATGTCAATATAATGTGTGTATTTACCCATAAAAAAGTATTCATATAGTGCAGACAGTCAGATTTAAGGTGGTGATTGAATGTAAATTTCTTCCCATTAAATAGATGTGAGAAGAAAGACAAGATCTCTTTGAAAATAGGATATGGGGTGCCTGGGTGATTCAGTCTGTTAAGCATCCAACTTCGGCTCAGGTCATGATCTCAAGGTTCATGGGTTTGAGCCCCGCACTGGGCTCTGTGCTGACAGCTCAGAGCCTGGAGCCTGCTTCGGATTCTGTGTCTCCCTCTTTCTCTGCTCAACCTCTCTCTCTCTCTCTCTCTCTCCCTCTGTCTCTTTCGCTGTCTCTCAAAAATGAATAAACATTAAAAAAATTTTTTTAAAGAAAATAGTATAAAAGTAAAATATGCTGTATGTTTTATTTTTCTTATTAGCATACAATTAATGTTTTTAGGCTTAAAAAGTAGGGAATTTTTCCTAACCTTGTATGCTTATTTATCTTTCTGTTCTTTTTAAATACTAGCTCACCGAGGACAGAGCTGCGTTGTTCTTCTCCTGGTGTTCAGACTATAAGACCAATTGTTGTGGGCCCAGTAAGTTGATTTTAATGATAACTTATTAAATCTTGAGTAATTATCTCTGTTACACTTTATTTCCCATATTTTGAGCTTTCAACCTAATTTAATCTGTTTTAAATAGTATGTGTTAATCATAGATAAGAGGTATTTTTAAATTATTATCAATAGGGCATTAACTTCCAGATATATCTCATAGAAAATGATGTTATGAAATGGTATGTGATTTTACCTTAGCCTTTTTGTCAATAAGTATGTGAAAGCCTCAGTTACCACCTTCCTGGTAACAATACTCCCCAATGAGTGGGTCTCACATCATATACTTTTATAACAATTCCCTGGATTAAAAGCCATTTCTAGCAAGTTTGTTTTTACTATATTTTCTTCAATTCGAGAAAGCATTTGCGAGTGCAAATACATAAGAATGATGTTGAATCCTCTCTGGGTTACAAAAAAAAAGAAAAAGTTAAGCATCAAAAACATCAACTCTCTACTAATTAGTAACAGGTACCGGCCAGGCATTCGTAGCTGATATTCCCACGCAAGTGTGTCTAAAGCCACTGCCATAGAGACTGCGTGTGACAAAATTTGACTATATTTTGGGGCTTATGCCTTCTTCTTGATTTCTAATCTTTATTTTCAGAGAACAAGTAGAGTGATGCAGGAGAGGCCAAATGAATATTAATTCATTTTTTCAAAACTCGTAGATTGAAAAGTATTTCAACTTGAGGTTTTTGAGTTTATGAATATTTACCAGTTTCATGGACACAATTCTGAGGAAGTAAAGGCTTACTCCTTTTCCTTTTGTTGTGTGTTAGAAGCCCAAATGTGCAATGTTACATACACACAAATACATGCATAGAGAAGAGTATCTTTGTCGTTTACGGATAGTGCCATCAGATCTTATAACCTTCAAGGATGTACACGTGACTTTAGAAATACATTCAAAAACACTCAGATATAACAATCCAAAATGTCTCCAGGCATTGCCAGTGTACCCTGGTGAGCAAAATCATCTCTGATTCAGAACCATCATGGAAGAAAATGAATTGAATTGCATTTCAGTGAGTAAGACTGTCCAGGAAAACTCACTATTTTCCTTTATACACTCACAGAGAACATTCTGTTACCACATGAAGTATAAGGGGTTGGTTTCCATACTGACTAATTCTCTGATACCAGCTGACTGTCTTACAATTCTAAGTTCTGGCATTTTCTACATGGAGTTAACTTCCCATCCACAAGGTTAAGGGCTCAGTCCCACAAGACTGCTCCGCTTCGGATGTCAACTGCAAGTCCCAGTTTGTCACGTGTACTCATGACTGACTGTCCATAAATCCAGGTTCCCGCAACCTTCTCCTCAGGGTCAATAATTTGCTAGAACAGCTTGCAGGACTCAGGGAAATGCATTTATCAGTTATAATAAAAGATATGATAAAGGATACAGATGAACAGCCAGAGAAGAGCCACATAAGGCAAAGTCTGGAAGGGCCCTGCGCACAGGAGCTTCTGACCCCATGGAGCTGGGTTGTGTCACCCTGCCAGCACATGGACATGTTTACCAACCTGATTTTTATGGGGCTTCATCGCATAGGCATGATTGATCATTAACTCATTTTCTAGTCCTTCTCCCCCCTCCAAAGGGTGGGAGGTTGAGGTAAAAGTTCCAAGCTTCTAATCATGGCTTGGGCTTTCTAGTGACCAGTTCCCATCCTGGATCCCACCCCGAGTCGCCTCATTAGAACAAAAGGGATTGAGGATCTCTGTGTCAGACCCTCCCATCATTCAGGAGATTATAAGAGTTGTAGGAGCTCTGCATCAGGAACTGCGGTCAAAGACCAAAGATTAGCAGGAACTGGGTGCAAAGACCAATACATAACAAATTTGTCACTCATGATAGTGAATTTGTAATTACAGAGAATAGCTACAGAATTGAACTAGTATTACATGAATATTTGTTAGTTCTATTCCAAAATTTGTTCATTATACTTCCTCTCATCTTAGATCACTAATTTAGTGCCTCTGTGACTTTTCTGCCTGTATCCAAATTTGTATTTAAAGCTACCTTAATTTCCTTTTAGGATTCAGAAGAAGAACGCAATTTGTCTGTGCAAAGTTCTCATATCTGCTTCCTGTGGTATTATAGAGTTATGTAAGTGAGGCAATGTTGAATACAAAGATAATTAATGCTTTTTAAGAATAATTAGATTTAACTTTTAATTAACCACAGATGGATTATCTACATTATACTTTTCACATAAGCTTGCACTCACCAATCAAGATATCCTCAAATAAAATGCCAAACTAATATTGGGAAACAAACAATAAAAATAACAATAGCAACCACTATTTGAACATATATTTCTAATGTTCGTACTTGATGTAAATTATCTCTCTCACTTTTTATAACAAACAGAAATGCAGGTATTGTTATCTTTATTTTATAAATGAGGACATATAAGCTTGGGTAGGTTAAATAACTCAGATAATAATACACAGCTACTAATAACTAGCATTGGGATTTGACACTGGTTTTTCAGACTACAGGGCTCTTTTAATTCCATTATATACATAGTTTCTCCAACCCATATTAACATGAGAGTGAATGAAAATAACTAAAAAGAGAAAACTGGCACAGGAGAAAATAATTAACTGCATTAGAAAATCATCTGATAAGTTAAAACCATCAATGAATCAGAATATTTTTCAGTGCAACAGTCAAGGCAATACCCTAAGCCCTGAATAGGATACAGGGAACTGCCTTATGTGGCCCCTGCTCCCCAGAGGACTCAACAGCCTCGCATTTCATTGGCCACAGGGATTACTTGAGGACTGACACATGACCCAGGCAGTCGCCGGCAGAATACTCGTGTCTTCTGTAAAGCGGAAGTGGTTGTTGCCGATAGTTGTCTTGGTTCACGTGGTCCCTTAGAAGTCAGATGGTTCTGCAGTGTACATGAAATTTTTGGACTAGAAGCCCTGATAACTAGATTTTAGCAAGCCCTTCAAGGAGTGCACGTTCCATTCCTCTCAGAAATACTGCCACCTTCCCAGACTCTTACCAAGAAGCAAGGATGGAGTCTCTGCTACTCCTGAACCTGACAGGGTTCTGTCCTACTTGCGGATTTCAGATATGCCAATCACCAGCTTTCTCCTGTGGGTTTGAAACCAACTGAGAAACAGACAAAGGCTAATTTGGAGATAAAAATTCCCTGTACAGCAGAATTGGAGAACAGAACCTTCCTCTCTGGCCACATGGGTTATTTTCTGCTTCCTCCAAGCAGAGACCAGGGGGGCCATCAGAGAAGGCAATCTGCCAAAAAAAGCATTGAAAAAGCATTGATAGTCAGTTTCACGAGTTTCCAATCTCACTCACACACACTGAGCCCCAAGAGCTAGTGACGGATATGGCCTTCCATACTGCTCTGATCTGGTCATGAATCATGAAAACAAAATCGGAAGAAGCAGCACCTATCTAGGGGGGGCAGTTAAGCCCAAAGAGACAGCTCAGTGGGAGCTAAGTGTTTTTCTGTTATGTAAGTGGTAAAAATGTACACAATTTATCACCTGTAAAAATACCATTTAAAGAATAAAATGAAACTAATACTCATGTATTCATCACACAAGTCAAGGAAGAGAACATTACCAGTACCGTAGAATCTGCTACTTAGAAATGCAGAATCTGGGGCCTCATTCCAGACCTCCTAGATCATTACCTGCATTTGAACAAGATCCTGTAGTCATTGTATGTACGTTATTGTTTAGCAAATCCCATTCTGATGCACATGAACAAAAGTTTCTCTAGGATATAGACCTAAAAGTACAATTGGCTAAAAGTAGGATATGCATTTGTTCAAGTTTACTAGGTAATGCCTAAATGCCTCTTGAAAAGATCGTTCAAATCTACGTCTACACCAGCAGTGGACTACGTCTACACCAGCAGCCCATGAATGTTCCCATTGTGCTACTTCCTCACCAATACTCAGTATTATCTGACTTTAATTTTACAATCTAGTAGATGTGAAATTATGTCACTGTGCTTTTTATTTGCATTTCCCTAATTACTATTGAGCATATTTTCATTTATTCATGAAGAATTTTTCTTCCCTTTCTGCTAAATGAGGATTTTTACCCATTTTTGAGTTATTTTTGTTTCAGAATAACTTACAAGATTTCATTCTAATGACTAGGACATTATATATATATATATATATATATATATATATATATATATATATATATATATATAGAAAGGATTTATCCCAGTTTATGCAACTTTTCACTTATGATCTCTATTGATAACAGAGGTCCTTGCTATTATAGATGAATTTTCCAGCTCTTACCTTAATTGGTTTGTGCGTTTTTAAATCAATTTAAGAAATCTTTTCCTCCAAGTTCATAAAAATAGCCTCCTATGTTGTTTCCTGAAAGGTCCACATAGTTTTGACTTCCACAGTTAGGTCCTTAATCCATCTGGAGTTAGTTTTTGTATATACTTGGAGATAGGGATCCAATTTTATTTTTTCCATGTGAATAATTAATCTTATCAGACCCATTTATTGAATAATGTACTTACCTGTAGTGCCTGCTTTATCATACATCGATTTTACATGTATGCATGTGTTTCTTCCCAGCTGGCTCTACTGTTCAGCTGATCTGTTTGTCTGCTTAATAAACACTACATTATCTTTATTACTATAATTTCATATTTCAAATCTTGATGAGTGACAGTGCAAATCCCTGGCCCACTCTGACCCCAAATCTTGTTCTTCTTCATGAGTCTCTTAGCTTTGTCTATTTTTCCTCTGGCCTATTTTTCCTCTCTATGAAATTTTAGAATTGGTTTGTCAAATTCCACAAAAACTCTAGTAGGGATTCCTATCTTAAATATTTAAATCAATATTTAAATCAATTTGGAGAGTTTCAGCTCAAGAATAGTACATAACCTTCCATTTATTTAGGTCTTTTTATATGTCTGCCAAAAAATTTTGCAATTTTTCATAAAAGTGCCTGGAAATTTTTATTAGACTTATTCCTAGATGCTTTATATTTTGGTCTCTATTACACTCAATTTTTTAAAGCTACATTTTCTGTATTTTCTAACCAGAGCTTCTTGCTGTATAGAACACAATTTACTTCTGAATATTGATTTTTGTATTCAACAATCTTGCTAAATTCTTATATTAATTCTAACGATTTACTTATATATTCTCTTGGAGTTTTTACAAATCCTATCACCTGAAAATACTGATGGTTTTCTTTATCCCTTTCCAAATAAGTATGGCTTTTCTTTCTTTTATTCTGACTGCTTTGCTAGAATATTCAAACACAATGTTTCCTAGAAGGGTGAAAGCAGGCCTCCTTGTCTTATTCCTGATTTTAAAAGGGAGGCTCTCATTTCACTAATTTTGCAGAATATTTATTACAAATTATGAGTTAACCTTTACCCAGTTGAGGAACTTCCCTTTTATTCCAAGTTGGTGGTGAATTTTGCATATGAATCAGTGTTGAAATTCGTTTAAAGTTTTTCTACTTGCACTTCAGAGTTCATATGGTTTTTCTGTTTTACTATGTTAATGATGAAAAATAGTTATTAATGTTTCTATATTAAACTAACCTTGTATTTCTGGAATAAGCCAACTATTCCAGATTCCAACTACTCCAGAATTCTTGATGAATTCTCTTTCATTTACATTGATGAATTTTCTTTGTTAATACTGTGTTCAGATTTTTTTGGTGTGAATTTCATGAGTGAGTTTGGCCTGTGGTCTTACTCCCCTTGTGCTATCATTTTCTGCATTTGGTATCGGGATTGTGCTAGACTCATCAGGAAAGTTAGGAGTGGTCATTCTTTTCTATTCTGAGAGATTTCGTGTAACATTGGAAGTATATGTTCCTTAAGTATTTGATGGAAGCTTGCACAGAAGTTTACTTGGGTCTGGATTTCGTGTGTGTGTGTGTGGTGCGGGGGGAGATTTCCTAAGTGTTAATTCCATTTTTTAATGGTTATAGTGCTATTTTGGAATTACAATTCTTGTAAAATCCATTTCTGTAAGTAGTACTTTTCCAGAAATTTATCCATGTCTTCAGTTAGCCATCTTAATATCAACTTTAATATCATAAAGTTGTCTGTAATATCCTCTTATGAGATTTAGTCTCTGAGGTGGTTGTAGTTACACTTCTGTTTTAACATTTCTAATAATTTTATTTGTGCCTTCCTTTGTTTCCATGTCCTTGTGGTATTCCTCTTTTATTAGTATTTTCAGAGAACCAACTTTTGGCTTTTTGAGATTGTCTATTGCAGTCTATTTCATTTCGACCCATATTTTCTATGATTTCCTTGAGTTTGTTTTTCTAAAACTTAAATTGGCTATTTAGCCCATTAGGCATGAGGCTCTCTTTTTTTTCTAATGTGCGTGTTTAAGGCAATCACTTTTCTTCTAAGTACTTCTGTAACTGTATTCAACAAGTATTGCAAATACCTCCTGTGATTTTTTTTTTATTGCTCAGAAATAATTTTCTAATCCTTGCTACAATTTGTTTGACCCATGAGTTAGTTAGAAATGCATTTTTGGGGGCGCCTGTGTGGCTCGGTTGGTTAAACATCTGACTCTTGATTTCGGCTCAGGTCATGATCTCACAGTCATGGGATCAAGCCCCATGTCAGGCTCTGTGCTGGGTGTGGAGCCTACTTGAGAATCTCTCTTTCCATCTCCCTCTGCCCCTCTTTCCCTGATGCTCTCTTTCTCTCAAAATATTTTTTAAAATACATTTTTCAATTTACAAACCTATGAGTGTTTTTAATTATAACCTGATGGTATTGGGATAAGAATTGCTGGAGGAAATTTTTGACCTAGCATCTAGTCAGTTTTTATAAATGTCCCATGTGTACCCATAGAAAATACATTTTCTTATTGTTGGGTCAAATATTATAATCACACAATTAGTAGATCAGATTTGGTAAGTGAACTATTCAGATCTTCTGTGTGCTTACTTGACTCATTGTTGGCTTGATCTATCAATGAATGAGAGGGCTCTGCCAAATGTCCCACTAGGATGGTAGATATGTTGCTTTTCCTCATAGGTACCTAAGTTTTTGTGTCATATTTTGAGGTTATCTTTTATGTGTATATAACTTTGGAATTACTGAGCCTTTTTGAAGAATTGAAACTTTATTTGTAGTGATCTTGCTTCTCACCTGTAATACTTTTTCTTTTGTTGCCTCATGTTCTGTTTTATTTTATGTTAATATATTCATGGGTCTTTATCCATTGATTTTCAAGTTTTCTATAAACTTATATTTTAAGTGTTTCATTAATGAATGCCTTGAAACTGGATATTCTGTTTTCTAAAATGACAGTCTTTTGGCTTTTAATTGGGCAATTTGGAGCATTTATGTTTATTGTGATTACTTAAGTTTATATTTATGAAAAAATTTAATGTGCTTTCCATTTACTTGCTTAATACCCTTTATGTCTTTAGCATGTTTTAACCCTAATCATGCCTTGGTCAATATTTTCATTCTAGTCAGTTCTTTTCTCCTTTTTACTTGACTTTCTTTTTTTCCTGATTTGATTTTCTTTCATACTTGTTTAGAAATTATGAATTGTATGTCTATCTTACATGATACTCCAGTAATTTTAGATGTATCAAGTCTAAATTTAATCAATACATTTATTCTTCTCTTGAACAATACAACAATCTTTAGAATACTTTACTCTGATATTATACCTCTTTTTTTAATTTTTTTTTTTTACATTTATTTATTTTTGAGAGACAGAGAGAGACAGCACAAGCAAGGGAGGGGCAGAGAAAGAATGAGACACAGAATCCAAAGCAGACTCCAGGCTCTGAGCTGTCAGCACAGAGCCTGACGTGGGGCTCAAACCCACAAACCATGAGATCATGACCTGAGCTGAAAGTTGGCTCTTAACTGGACACTTAAATCGGACACTTAACCAACTCAGCCATCCAGGTACTCCTATTTTATCCTCGTTCTTGAAAAATAGTTTCTCTGAAAATACAATTCTGGGTTGGTTGCTGTTTTCTCCCAAGACTTTAAAATTATTGTCTGCTAAATACAGAGAACAAACTGAGGGTGGATGGTGGCGGTGGGGGGGGGGGGGGGGAGGGATGGAGGGGAAAGGGAGGGAAAATGGGTGATGGGCATTAAGGAGGGCACTTGTTGGGATGATCACTCAGTGTTGTATGTAAGCCAATTTGACAATAAATTATATTTAATAAATAGCTTCCTAATAGTAAAATAAAATAAAATAAAGTAAAATAAAATAAAATAAAATAAAATAAAATAAAATAAAATAAAATAAAATAAAATAAAATAAAATAATTGTCTGCTGGGTCCTACTATTGCAATTGTAAAGTCCACTGTCTAATAGTTTTATCTTTTAGGTTGTCTGTATTTTCTGTTTAATGACTTAACCTTGCTGTTGGTGTTTCACTATTATAGGTTTTTAAAAAAATCTATCCTACATGTGGTTTATTGCAGTTTCTGAATCTGAAGATTAGGGTCTTTCATTAATTCTGAAAAACCAGTCATTATCTTTTCAAATATTGATTCTCTCATTTTATTCTTTCTCTTTAGATTTTCATAAGAAAATATATGTCACCTTTTTATTCTGTCCTTCTTGAAATATTTTCATATTTTCTATCATTTTGTTTTCCATAACTCATTGTAGACTATTTTTTTTTTAATTTCAGTTTGCTAATTCTCTTATCATCTGTGTCTAAAATTTGTCTTCACTAGGGGTGTCTGGGCGGCTCAGTTGGTTAAGCATCTGACTTCAACTCAGGTCATGATTTCACGGTCCATGGGTTCACACCCAGCATCGGGCTCTGTGCTGACAGCTCAGAGCCTAGAGCCTGTTTCAGATTCAGTGTCTCCCTCTCTCTCTGCCCCTCTCCCAGTCACACTCTCTCTCTCTTTCAAAAATAAATAAACATTAAAAAATTTTTAAATTTGTATTCACTAAAATCCTGTCTAGAGGCAACTGCCACGGTATATGCTCCCATTTTTTGCATTATTGCATCCAGAACTGCCTTTGTAATTTTTTGGGCCGTATGAAGACTCTTGTTAAAAAATCAGAAGAAAAATAGTGTTAAAAGTTTTGAATATAAAGCATTCCCTTTCTTCCCCAGTCACTCTCTACTGGTCTTCGTGCTTTTATTTATATTTAATGTCATGCTCCCATGGACATGAGAATACTCTTGGGCCAACTGCAGACCCTCATAATCACTTGGCGATTCATCATGTGTGCAGTTCACTTTCTTCCAGGTTTCCCCTGTCAACAGCCATTGGACCAACACCTCATGCCCCAGTCAGGGGTGGCATCTGAAGAAGTCAAGCCTGGTATCTTTCCTTACAGTGGGTCTAGCCATCTTGACCTATAGCAGATGAGTGACCTCCACGGGTACTGCAACTTATCACTTGAACACACTAAGTACCCTGATTGGGGGTGGGCAAGAGACTCACTCCTGTGGAGACGAGGCCTCCATCTGCCACAGCACAGTGCTGCCACCTGGTGAGGCAGAGGGCAGCTGCTGCCATGTGTTACTCCAGATGCCACAAGTTTCATATACCCTACACTGACCCTCCCACACCTGAGCCCTGGCTATTGCCCAGGGTGAAGGCAGAAGCATTTTCAGGACAGGGGAGTGAGGAGGCCAAGACCAGGTGGAACCCAAGGTACCAGGGAATGGAGGAGTGAGGTACCAAGAACCTGTCCTGTGAAGGCAGACAGGAACAGGAGTCAGGACTGCACCAGCCAGAGCTCCCAAGTGCGTGCTTCATTGTCCCATCATAATTCACATATAAAATACAAGTTCAAAGATAAATTTATTAATAATTTCAAGACAAAGATTGCAGTGGATTAAACCTCAAGCACCAGGCCCTGCTGAGCACTGCTTGAGCACTGGGCTTTCCAAACCTATTGACTCTGTTTGCCCCCAAACAGAGTCTATCCCAGTACTCTGAGTACAGAGTACTCTATCCCAGTACTCACTACATACTATCTGTCTATCTACTTAAATAGCTTGGTAAAGTCACTGAAAGTTTGCCAAGTTTAATAGGATATTTTTTACTCCTCTTAGCACTTGACCACTGTACCACATATAATGTTGGAGATGACTTATTTCTTCTTGAAACTCTTTTCTTCCTTCACTTACCTGCTACTATCTTCCATGTCTTTTTCTTTTTCTTGTACAATACATCATTATTGTACATATTTTCTTGTACAATACATTATGCTACACATTAGATCCTGGAACTTAATTAGCTTATAACTAAAAGTTTGTACACTTTGGCCAACATCTCCTTGTGTCCCCTAGCTCCAAACCCTTGGTGTAAACATCAATATACCCTCTGTTTCTATGAGTTTGAAGTTCTTAGATTCCATATATAAGGGAGGTCATATAGTGCCCTTCTTGGTCTGACTTATTTCACTTGACATCATGCCCTCCAGGTCCATTCATGTTGTTGCAGATAGCAGGATTTCCTTCTTTATATGGCTGAATGATATTCTATTGTATAGATTTACTACATTTTCTTTATCCACTCATCAGTTGATAGTCACTTAGGTTGTTTCCGTATCTTGGTTATTGTGAATGATGCTGCAGTTAACATAAGAGTGCAGTGGGGCACCTGGGTGGCTCAGTCAGTTAAGTGTCCAACTTCAGCTCAGGTCATGATCTCACAGCTCATGAATTTGAGCCCTGTGTCAGGCTCTGTGCTGGCAGCTCAGCCTGAAGCCTGCCTGCTTTGGATTCTGTGTCTCACTCTCTCTCTGCCCCTCCCCCACTCATGCTCTGTCTCTGTCTCTCTCTGTCTCTTTCCCCAAAATAAATAAACATTAAAAAAAATGGGAGTGCAGATAACTCTTCAAAATAATGATTTATTTTCCTTTGGAATATACCCAGAAGTAGGATTGCTGGATTACATGGTAGTTCTATTTTTAATTTGTAAAAGAATCTCCACACTGTTTTCCATACTATCGGTACCAGTTTACATTCCCACCAACAGTGCACAATGGTTCCTTTTTCTCCACATTCTTACCAACATGTATTTGTCATTTCTTGTCTTTATTTTTTTTTTTATCATATCCATTCTAACAGTTGTGGGGTCATATGTCATTAGTATCCCTGCTGATCAGTGATGTTTAGCACCTTTTCATGTACCATACCAACTGTATGTCTTCTTTGGAGAAATGTCTTTTTAGGTACTTTGCCAATTTTATAATCAGATTGGGGTTTTGTTTGTTTTTTGTTCTTTGATATTGAGTTGTATGACTTTCATATATTTTGGATATTAACGCCTTATCATATATATGGTTGGCAAAAATTTTCTCCTATTCTGTACCTTTTCATTTTGTTGATTGCTTCTTTTGATGTGCAGAAACTTTTTAGTTTGATATGATCCTACTTGTCAATTTTTACTTTTGTTGCTTTTTCTTTTGGTGCCATATTTTAAAAAATCATTGTCAAAACTCAGGTCAAAGAGATTTTTCACCTATGTTTTCTTGTAGGAATTTTACTGTATTTCGTCTTATGTGTAAGTCCTTACTCTCTTTTCAGTTAATTTTTTGAGTGGGGTAAGATAGTATTCTAATTTCATTCTTTTTCACATGGACATCCAGTTTTTCTAACACCATTTACTGAAGAGACTATTCCTTCCCCATTTAGTATTTGTGGCTCCCTTGTCAAATGCTGGTTGACTATAAGTGTGTGGGTTTATCTCTGGACACTTGATTCTGTTCCATTGGTTTTTGTGTCTGTTTTTAATAATACCATACTGTTTTCATTAATATAGCTTTGTAATATATTTTGAAATCAGGAAGTGTGATGCCTCCGGCTTTGTTCTTATTGAGCCCAGTGCTCAATAGTGATTTGGCTATTGGGGGTCTTTTGTGGTTCCACACACATTTTACAATTGTTTCTTCTGTTTCTGTGGGGGAAAAAATGCCATTGGAAATTGATAGGATTTTATTGAATCTATAGGTTTTGGTAGTATGGATACTGTGGCAATATTAACTCTCCTAATCTATGAACATGGAATATATTTCCATTTATCTGGGTCATCTTCAATGTCTTATAGCTTTTGGTGTATAGATCTTTCACTTCCTTGGTTAGATTTATCACTAAGTATTTTATTGTTTTTGATGCTATTGTAAATGGGCTTATTTTCTTCCTTTTTCAGATTGTTTATTGTTAGTGTATAGAAACACAACTGATTCCTGCATGTTGATTTCATATGCTTCAACTTTATTGAATTTGTTGATTATTTCTAACAGTTTCTTGGTGGTGTCTTTAGGAAGTTCTATATTCAAGGTCATATCAGCAAGCAGTGATAATTTTATGTCTTCCTTTCTGATTTGGATGCCTTTTATTTCTTCTCCTTGCCTGATTACTCTGGTTAGGAGTCCTGTACTGCATGGAATAGGAATGTTAAGAGTGGGATGGGCACTCTAGTCTTGTTCTTGATCTTACAGGAAAACTACCAACCTTTCACTATTGAGTATGATGTTAGCTGTAGGCTTGTTATATATTGCCTTTGTTATGTTGAGGTATGTTCTTTCTATATCCAATTTGTTGAGAGTTTTTATTAAGAAGGGATGTTGTATTTTGTCAATGTTTTCCTGCATATATTGAGATGATCATATGACTTTTGTCTTTCATTTTATTAATGTGTTTCACATTTATTGCTTTGCATATGTTGAACCATCCTTACATCCCACTTGATTATCATGTGTGATCCTTTTAATATGCTGTTGAATTCAGCTTTACTAGTATGTTGTTGAGAATTTTTGCAACTACTCTTCAGGGATATGGCCTGAGATTTCACTTCTTGTAGTGTGCTGTTCTGACTTTGGTATCAGGATAATGCTGGCCTTGTAAAATGAGTTTGGGAGTTTCCTCCTCTTCAGTTTTTTGGAAGAGTTTGAAAAGGATTGTCATTAATTCTTCTTGAAATATTTGCTGGAATTAACTAATGAAGCCATCTATTCCTGGGCTTTTCTTTGATGAGAGATTTGTACTTACTGACTCAATCGCCTGACTCATTTTTAGTCTGTCATATTTTCTACTTCTTCCTGATTTAGTCTCAGTAGATGATAATGTTTTAGGAATTTATTTCTTCTAGATTGTCAAATATGTTGGTCTATAATTGTTCACAGCAGTCGCTTATGGTCATTTACATTTCTGTAGAATTTGTAGTAATGTCCACACATTTCTGATTTTAGTAGTTTGAGTATTCTTTTTCCTTAGTCTAGTTAGAGTTTCATCAATTTTGTTTATTTTTTCAAGCAACAGTTCTTAGTTTTGTTGATCTTTTCTACTGTTTTTTCTGGTCTCTATTTATTTCTGCTCTGATCTTTGTTATTTCCATTTTTCTGCTAACTTTGGATATAGTTTGTTCTTCTTTTCTAGTTGCTTGACATATAAAGTTAGGTTGATTATTTGAGACCTTTCTTTTCCCTTAACGGGGGCATTTATCACTATAAACTCCCCTTCTTGAAGTGTTTTTGCTGCATCCCATAAATTTGTTATATTATGTTTCCTTTTTCATTTGTTTCAAGATATTTTTAAAATTTATTTTATTTAAATCCAATTTATTTTATTTATTTAACATAGTATAATATGAATTCAGGTGTAGAATTTAGTGATCCATCACTTACATACAACACCCAGTGCTCATCAAGATATTTTTTTAATTTCCTTTTGATTTCATCTTTCACCCATTGGTTTTTCAGTGTATTGTTTAATGTCCACATATTTGTGTATTTCCCAGTTTTCCTCCTGTAATTGATCTAGTTTCATACTATTGTGGTCATAAAATATACTTAGTATGATTTCAATCTTTTTACACTTGCTGAGACTTTTTTTTTTAAACCTAACATTTGATCTATCCTGGGGAATGTTCCATGTGTGCTTGAGAAGAATGTGTATTCTTTTGCTGTTGCATGGAATATTCTGTACATGTTTCATTTGGTCTAAAGTATAGTCCAAGGTAAACTTTCCCTTATTGACTGTCTAGATGATCTATCCATTGTTGAAAATGGCATATGGAAGTCCCCTGCTATTATATTATTGTATATTGCTCTCTTCAGACCTGTTAGTATTTGCTTAATATATGGTGCTCTGATGTTGTGTGCATATATATTTACAATTGTTATAGCCTCTTGATGAATTAGCTTCTTTATTATTACACAGTTACCTTCTGTGTCTCTTGTTACACTTTTTAAACTTACAATCTATTTTGTCTGATGTAAGTATAGCTATTCCACTCTATTTTGGTTTCTACTTGCATGAGCTATCTTTTCCCATCCCTTACTTTGAGCCTGTATATATCCTTGAAGCTGAAGTTAGTCTTTTATAAGAAGCATATAAAGGGGTCTTGTTTTTTATCCATGCAGCTATTCTGTATCTTTGTTTGGAGAATTTAATCCATTTACATTAAAAGTAATTATTGTTAGATAGGTCTTACCAATTCCATTTTATTAATTTCCTTGCTCTTTTGTGTTTTTTTAAAGTTTATTTATTTTGAGAGAGACAGAGACAGCACGAGTGGGGGAGGGGCAGAGAGAGAGGGAGACAGAGAATCCTAAGTAGGCTCCACAATGGTGCCCTTCAATGCGGGGCTTGAACTCATGAACCATGAGATCATGACCTGAGCCAAAACCAAGAGTCAGACGCTTAACCAACTGAGCCACCCAGGTGCCCCCCTTACTTTTTTGTATTCCTCTGTTCCTTTCTTCCTCTCTTGCTGTCCCTTTGTAAACTGATGATTTTCCACAATGGTATACTTTGATTCCCTTCTCTTTATCTTGTGTGAACCTATGATAGCTGAGATTTGTTGTTTGTTTTTGTTGTGGTTACCTGTTGGCTTACTTGAAATATCTTATAGATATAACAGCATTCTACGTGGGGCTGATAGCAGCTTACCTTCTATCACATACAAAACTTATTTCCCCACCCCACATTTTATGTTTTGTTGTCAATACTGACATCTCTTTAAAAAAAATTTAATGTATTTTTTGTATTTTTTAAAATTTAAATACAATTAACATACAGTGTTACATTAGCTTCAGGTATACACTATAATGATTCAACAATTCTATATATTACTCAGTGTTTATCACGATAAGTGTACTCTTAATCCCCTTTATTTATTTCACCTATCTCCCTACCCACCTCCCTCTGGCAACCACCAGTTTGTTTGCTATATTTAAGAGGCTGGTTTTTGTTTGTCTCTTTTTTTCTTTGTTCATTTGTTTCTGTTTCTTAAATAGCACATATGAGTGAAATCATATGGTATATCTTTCTCCAACTGACTTATTTCACTTAGCATTATACTGTCTATCTCCATCCATGTTGCAAATGTTTAGATTTCACTTCATTTTTATAGCTGAGTAATATTCCATTGTATATACATACCAATCTATGGATGGACCCTTGGGTTGCTTCCATATTTTGGCTATTATAAATAATGCTGCAATAAATACATGGATACATGTATCTTGTCAAATTGCTGATTTCATTTTCTTTCAGTAAATACCCACCGGTAGAATTACTGTAGTAATTCCATTTTTAATTTTTTGAGGAACCTCCATAATTTTCCCACAGGGGCTGCACCAGTTTGCATTCCCACCAGCAGTACGTGACTGTTCCTTTTTCTGCACATCCTTGCTAACACTTACTATTTGTTGTGTTCTTTATTCTAGCCATTCTGACAGTTATGAGGCAATATGTCATCGTGGTTTTGATTTGCATTTCCTGAATGATTCATAGTGTTGAACATCTTTACCTGTCTCTTTTGGCCATCTGTATGTCTTCTTTGGAAAAATGTCTATTTGGATTCTCTGCTCATTTTTTAGCTGGATTATTTGAGTTTTTATGATGTTGAATTGTAGAAGTTCTTTGTGTATTTTGGATATTAACCTCTTATTGGATATATCATTTGTAGATACCTTCTTTTATTCAATAGGTTGCTTTTTTTGTTTTATTTATGCTTTCCTTTATTGTACTAAATCTTTTTACTTTGATGTAGTCCCATTAGTTTATTTTTGCTTTTGTATCCCTCCCTGAGGATATATATCTAGAAAAATGTTTCTACTGCTGATATGAAATAAATTACTGCCTATGTTTTCTTTTAGGAGTTTTATGGTTTCAGGTCTTACATTTGGGTCTTTAAACCGTTTCGAATTTATTTTTGTGCACGGTATAAGAAAGTGGTCCAATTTCATTCTTTTACGTGAAGCTGTCCAGTTTTCCCAGCATCATTTTTGAGAGATTGTCTTTTTTGCATTGTATATTCTAGCATTTTTATCATAGAGTAATTGACCATAAAAATCATGGGCTTATTACTAGACTCTCTATTCTGTTCTATTGTTCTATGTGTCTATTTTTGTGTCAGTACCATAATGTTTTGATTACTACAGCTTTGTAGTATAGCTTGAAATCTAGGACTGTGACACCTCCAGCTTTCTTCTATTTTAAGATTGCTTTGGCTACTCGGGGTCTTTTGTGGTTCCATACACATTTTAGGATTATTTGCTCTACTTATGTTAAAAATGCTTTTGGTATTTCAATAAGGATTTTATTAAATCTGTAGATTGCTTGGGGTGGTATGGACATTTTAACAATATTGGTTCTCCCAATCCATGAATATGGGATATCTTTCATTTGTTTGTGTCATCTTCAATTTATTTCATCAGTGTTTTATAGTTCTCAGAGCACAGGTCTTTCACCTCCTTGGTTAAGAGTTTATTCCTATTATTTTAGTTTTTTTGGTGTAATTATAAATGAGATTGTTTTCTTAATTTCTTTTTCTGCTGCTTCGTTATTAGTGTATAGAAATGCAACAGATTTCTATATATTAATTTTGTGTCCTAAAACTTTACTGAATTCACTTCTCAGGTCTAGTAGTTTTGGTGGAGTCTTCAAGATTTATTATATATAGTGTGATATCATCTGGAAATATGAGTTATACTTCTTCTTTCCTAATTTGGATACCTTTTATTTCTTTTTCTTGTCTGATTGCTGTGGCTAGGACTTCTAGTACTGTGTTGAAAAAAGCAATAAGAGTGAACATCCTCAGTTTTTCACCATTGAGTATGATGTTAGCGATGCACTTTTCACATATGGCCTTTATTATGTTGAGGTATGTTCCCTCTAAACCTACTTTGTTAAGAGTTTTTATCATGAATGGATGTTACATTTTGTCAAATGCTTTTTATACATCAATTGAGATGATGATATGGTTTGTATCCATTTTCTTGTTAATGTGATGTGTTAAGTTGATTGACTTGCAAATATTGAGCCACACTTGCATCCTGGGAATAAATCCCACTTGATTGTGGTGAAGGATTTTTTAAATGTATTGTTGGATTTGTTTTGCTAATATTTTGTTGAGAATTTTTATATCTGTGATCAGACATATTGGCCTGTAGTTCTCTTTTTTCTTATAGTGTGTTTATCTGGTTTTGATATCAAGACAATGCTGACCACATAGAATGAATTTGGAAGCTTTCCTTCATTTTCTGTTTTTTGGAATTGTTTGAGAAGAATAGACATTATTAACTCTTCTTTAAATGTTTGATACAATTTACCTGTGAAGCTGTCTGTTCCTGGACTTCTATTCATTGGGAGTTTTTTGATTACTGATTCAATTTCATTGCTGGTAATCTGTCTATTGAAATTTTCTATTTCTTCTTGATTCAGTTTTGGAAGCTTTATGTTTCTAGGAATTTTATCCATTACTTCTAGGTTGTGCAATTTGTTGGCATATAATTTTTCATGATATTCTCTTATTGTTTGTATTACTATGGTGTTGGTTGTTATTTCTCCTCCTTTATTTCTTTTTAAAAGTTTTTTTACGTTTATTTATTTTTGAGAGAGAGAGACAGACAGACAGACAGACAGAGCATGAGTGGGGTTGGGGCAGAAAGAGAGGGAGACACAGAATCCAAAGCAGGTCCTAGACTCTGAGCTGTCAGCACAGAGTCCAACGTGGAGCTTGAACTCACAAACTGTGAGGTCATTACCTGAGCTGAAGTCAGATGTTTAACTGACTGACCCACCCAGGCACCCCTCTCCTCCTTTATTTCTTTTTTTAAAGTTTATTTATTTTGAGAGACAGAGAGAGAGAAGAGAGAGCAGGAGAGGCCAGATAGAGGGGGAGAGAGAGAGAATCACAAGCAGGCTCTGCACTACCAGTGCAGAGTCCTATGCAGAGCTCAAACCCATGAACCATGAGAACATGGCCTGAGCCAAAACCAAGTCAGATGCCCAACTGACTGAGCCACCCAGGCACCCTCTTCTCCTTTATTTCTGATTTTATTTCAGTTTTTTCTCTCTCTCTCTCTAGGTTTATCAATTTTGTTTATCTTTTCAAAGAACCAGATCCTGGTTTTATTGATCTATTCTATTGTTTTTTAGTCTTAATTTATTTCTTCTCTAATTTTTATTGTTTTTTTTCTTCTACTGGCTTTGGGCTTTGTTTTTCTTTTTCTAGCTTTAAGGTTAGGTGTAAGGTTAGCTTGTTTATTTGAGATTTCTCTTATTTTTTGAGTTAGGCATGTATTGCTATAAACTTCCCCTGTAGAAGAGCTTTTGCTGCTCCCCAAGGATTTTGGACCATTATGTTTTCATTTTTATTTCTCTCTTTGTATTTTTTTATTTGCTTTTTGATTTCTTGGTTGACCCATTTATTGTTTAGTAACATGTTATTTAGCCTCCATGTATTTGTGTTGTGTCCTTTCCAGATTTTTTTCTTGTGATTCATTTCTAGTTTAATACACAGGAAAAATGCATGATATGATTTGAATCTTTTTTAATTTATTGAGACTTGTTTTGCTGTATAACGTGTGATCTATTTTGGGGAATGTTCTTTGTGCTCTTGAAAAGAATGTGTATTCTGCTGTTTGGGGGTGAAAATGTTCTGAATATCTGTTAGATCAACCTGGTTTAATGTGTCATTGAAAGCCACTGTTTCCTTGTTGATTTTCTGTCTCTATAATCTATCCATTGATGTTAGTGGGATGTTAAGGTCCCCTACTATCATTGTGTTATTGTCAATTTCTTCCTTTATGTCTATTAATGGTTGCTTTATGTACTTAGGTGTTTCCATATTGGGTGCATAAATATTTATAATTGTTATGTCCTCTTGTTGCATTGTTCCTTCTATCATTATGTCATGCCCTTTCTTTCTTGCTAGTCTTTGTTTTATGAGACTGAAGCGCTACCTACTGCGCTAATGAGGCACCTTCTAGTCTTTGTTTTAAAGTCTATTTTGTTTGGGGTGCCTGGTGGCTCAGTTAAGCATCTGACTTTGGCTCAGGTCATGATCTTGCAGTTAGTGAGTTCAAGCTCCACATCAGGCTTTCCGTTGCTGGTGTGGGCCCACTTTGCCCCTTCTCCACTTGTCTGCATGTGCATGCGCACTCTCTCTCTCTCTCACACAAACACACACAAATAAACATTTTAAAAAATAAAGTGTATGTTTTTGATATAAGTATTGTCACCGCAACTTACTTTTCCCTTCCATTTGCATGATGAATGATTTTCCATCCCTTCACTTTCAACCTGCATGTGTCTAGAGGTGTGAAGTGAGTCTACTGAAGGCAGCATATAGATGCATCTCCTTTTATCTCTCGCTCTCTCAGTCACCCTGTATTTTCTGACACAAATGACTGGAGCATTTAGTTTTTTTACATTTAGAGCAGTTATTGATAGGTGTGTACTTATTGCCATCTTGTTATTTGTGTTATGGTTGTTTTTGTAGTTCCTCTTGGTTCCTTTCTTCTTCTTTTGCTCAGTTCCCCTGTGGCCTGATGGCTTTCTTTAGTAATATGCTTGGATTCCTTTCTCTTTACTTATCGTGTATCAAAGGTTTTTGATTTGTGGTTACCATTAGGTTCACCAGAACCAGGCACTTCAGGGATGTCTCCCATGTGGATTGTATATGCCCTACTGTTGTGGCTGAGCCACGTTTGCCTTCAGTCAAGTCAGTTACATTGGCCCACTTTTGCCTTTTTTGGGTACACTGGGTGGGGTTTAGTCCTTGTGCTATTAAGGAACCGGTCTGGGGCCCCTGTGGGCTTGCAATTGGGCAGTGTTAGAAGTCAGCACAGGTGCCTGCCCTCAGCTGCAGTCTCACCAACCTATAGGGCCCTCTCCCTGCCTTGTCCACAGAGGCCTTCCTTGGTGTGTGGATCTGGCAGTTGGCCTGATGCCAACCCCCATTCCATTTGCTGGGGTTGCCCTTGCACCAACCTACAGAGTGCTCTCCCAGCCTGTCCCTTGGGAGGTTTTTGTTGGTAGGTGGAGTTGACAGTGAGACTCACGGTTTGCCCCCAGTCTGTCTGCGGGTGCTGTAGTCACACTGAACTGCAGGGATTTCTTCCTGTGCTGCCCCCGAGAGCTTTTTGTTGGTGAATGGGGCCACAGTCAGACCACACGCCTGTTCCCCCATATGTGTGCGGGAGCCGCAGTCACATTGACCAGCAGGGCACTGCACTGCCAGCTGTAGGGTTTAGCTGCTGGGACTATGGGGACACTGGTGTGTGTCTGGTTTTCTTCCCCTCTCCCCAGGGCTGGAGTCACCTTGGAGTTCCACTCGTCCCTGCCAAGGCTGCTTGCAAGGTGTGCTGGGGCAGGAGCCACTTTGAAGAGACACCTGCCACATGGGGTGGGTTGGATGGGGTGGATACACAGGAGAACCTGGAGGCAGAAAATGCAGTGTTAGCAAGATACATGGATTGTGTTCATGCTCGTTCCCACAAGCATCAGCTGTCTAGGCTGGTGGGGGGCAGAGAAACAGTGCCTGCCATCTCTTCTGTTTTTGGAGAAGTCTCTTAAAGGTCCCTGTCCCTCCAGTGCATATTCTGAGATTAGCAAATAAATCGATACCTCAGTAAATAAATCTGCCGTATACCTCAGGCACTTTCCAGGCTGCTGCTTCTCCGCTGTGCCTTGGCTGGGTTGTTTACTTTGCTGGCCCTTTACAGGTGGCATTTCAGTTTCCTGTTGCACAATGGCTCTCCTGGAGCTAAGCCCACTGATTTTTAGGGTATTCAGAGCTAAGCCCTGCTGGCTGTAAAAACTCATGAAATTGAGCCTCACTGGTTTTCACAGCCAAGTGTTATGGGTACTCATCTTCCCAGTTTGGGTTCCCCGTGCCTGAGGTGCCCGGTGTGGAGTCTGATGCTCTCGCTTCTCCGTGCTTGTGCTGTCCCTCCTGTTTGGGGTTAGCCTCACCAGCGTGTTTGGTTCCCGGCCCAACTTCCCAGCCAAGGCTTCCCGAAAGCCTTTCCTACCCATTTTGATGTGGCCTCCTCTCTACGATTAAGTGTGCAAAGTCTGTTCTGCCAGTCTTTCAGTCATTTTCCGTGTTAGTTGCACTCCTGTGGCTGTTATCTCAGTGTGTCTGTGGGATGTGGTGAGCTTAGAATCCTCCAACTCTGCCATCTTCCCAGAATTCTACATCTCCGTATGTTGTGTGGCCATTATAATTTGTAATACTTTGGTCCTTTAACCTTTATACTAAAGGTAAGTGGCTAACACACCACCCTGTTACAATATTAAAATATTCAGAATCTTTTTATATATTTACCTTTACTAGTGTGTTATATATTTTCATCTTTTCTTTTTACTAATTAGAAGACTTTTTATTTCAGCTTGAAGATCTCCTTACAGCATTTAGGTAAGGCAAGCCTAGTGGTGATAAATCCCCTCAATTTTTATTTGTTTGGGAAAGTCTATCTTGCTTTCATTTCTAAAGGACAGATTTGCTGATAAAGTGTTGTTGGTTGGCAGTTTTTTTCTTTCAGCACCTTGAATGTATCATCTCACTCTTTCCTGACTGTGAGGTTTCTGCTGAGATCACCTAAGGGTGATCGTTTGTATGAGAGGGTTTTTTTTTTTTTTTTCTCCTCCTGCTCTTAAAATTCTCTTCTTTGTATTTTATTTTAGATAATTTTATTATCATGGCTGTGGAGAAGATCATTTTACATTGAAATTTGGGGGTGATTTAGCTTTATGAACTTGAATATCCAAATCTTTCCCTAGATTTAGGAAGTTGTCAGCCATTTTATCTTTAAGATTTTCCTTCTCTTCTCCTCCTGGGACTCCAGTGATGCACTGATTGTTTCTCTTAATGGTATCCCAGGCTTTGGTCATCCTTTTTTATTCTTTTTTTCTTTTTTCTTTTCTGAACTGGGTAATTTCAAATGATCTGCCTTTGAGTTCATTGATTCTTCTGTTTTGTCCAGCCTGCTCTTGGAGATCTTTTGTAAATTCTTCAGTGCAGTCATTGTATCCTTAGCTTCAAATTTTCTGTGTGTGTGTGTGTGTGTTTCCATGTTTTCTGTCTATTGAACTTCTTGCTTTATTCTTCTATTGTTTTTCCGATTTCATTAAATTGTTGACCTTTGTTCTCTTGTAGCTCTCTGGGCATCTTTAGACACATTATTTTGAATTCCTTTTTGAAGCATTTATGTATCTCCATTTTGGGGGGACCCATTACTGGAATTTGTGTATTCCTTTGGTGGTGTCATGATTCCTTGATTTTTCATGTTCCCTTTATCCTCACATAAGTGTCTATCTATTTGAAAAAGCAGTCACCTCTTCCAAACTTTGGAAGACTGACTTTGCTAAGGAAAACCTTCCCTGGTGGGTGGAGAATACAGTGACCCCAGGTCTAGTGATGTAGGGCACCTCAGGGGCATGTGGCATCTTGGGGTTCAGAGATGCATGATGTCTCATTAGGTCAGGCCACTGGAGTCCATAACATCAACAACTGTGTGATATTTGGCAAGTGCTATGTAGTGCTCACAGTGACTTCAACGTCTGTTAATGTTCCCCACAGCTCCTCCAGATCCAGTGGCTAGGGACCAGAGCAGGAAGTGGTAGTGGCCCGAACCAGTGGTGTGCACATATTTAGCTGTGGGGGCCTGCTGGTAGTTTTCTGTGTCCTGGTAGGGGTCAGTTTTAGGCACACACATAGTGTTGAGGACCAGGGACAGCAGCAAGGGCCAGGCCAAATGCAGGCATACAAACAACTGTAGGAGTCCTGGCTATCTGTGTGCATTCCTGTGGCTGTGGTGGTTCACCACAGATATGGGCACAAGTAATGGAGGCCGGTCATAGTAGACAGGGCCAGATCTAGACTCACAAACAGCTTTGACCATTGGAATGACTTCCCAAAGATGCAGGGTCTTGCCACAGACATGCCCAAGGTAATGGAGCAAGTAGTGGGAGTTGGGCTGGGGAGCCTAGAGGTGCACATTTGGAGGAGCTAGCCCTAAGCACCTGCAGAGGGGTGGAGGTAAGCTGTGGGGTTCTAGGCTGCATCCTGCACTTGTACTGCTGCGGAGGCTGAAGCTAGCTGCTTGTATGGATCCCATTCTCTGCCAGTGGTGAGGACAGGTGAATGGGAAGGGACTCGGGCAGCTGGAACCTGCAAATGCAAAAACCTGTGGGGTAAAAACTAGTGAAATCTGCAGGCGTCCACGACGGCTGTCCTGACCATTGGTTTCTTCTGTAGTGAAAGCTTCTGGGTCCCCTGTAGAACCAGGTCACTGGGACCCTCATTGCTCCCACTGTGTGGTTGATACTGGTAGTGCTTGCCTTTCTTTCTTGTTTCTGGCCATCTCTATACATCTCAGCTTTGACAGTCTCTGGATGGGGTGAAACCTAAACAGGTCTTCCGTGCCGTACCCCCAAAAGGCTGGGGAAGCTGGTCAATCACCCTGCCCTCCCTTTCCCAGGGAGGGGAACTCTACAGCTGGTGAGTTCCCTCTTGACACAGAGCAAGGCCGGCTTGGCAGATGGGATGATTAGAACAAAATGAAGCATTCTTCCTTCCCTTTTTGTGCCGTTGCTCCTAGGTTTTTGTTCTACTTTGTTGAAGTTTCTTAAGTGGACTCTTGAACTCTCCCAGAACTGTTTTTGTTTGTAGATAGCTGTCTAATTGTTGATCTTTGTTGGGGAAAGGAGGTTGGCTTCTTCCACTGTACCATCTTGGTGACATCAGCCTCTTCTGTTTTTTCTAACGATCCCCTGCCAGTCTTTTTGTTTGGCTTTTTATGATCTGTCCTTACCTTAAATGTCAGCTCCATTCAGGTTTCTTTCTTTGACTCTCTTTTCATTCTACACTTCAGTTTGTGCACCACTTAAGAAAGGCAAGCATTCTGATAAAGATCCAACAGAATGCTGCTAATATCATCCTCCATGAAAATCGAGGTTGTTACTTTAACATCAACTGATACTGTCTCTCTGCAAGTTTACCTTTAATAACTTTTTAGTATTAATACTAAAACCTTTCTCATATTATCAGTACATTTCTCCTTTTGCCTTTAAATTTTCCTTTCCAGATAGACAGGTAAGTCACTCAGTGACCCACTTCTGTTCTTATTTCCTGCACCTCAGACAAGTAGCATAACACAAGGAGGACACTCCAGCCCTGGAGCTTGGGATCTTTTTGATCAACTTAGTTCTTTGTGAACACTTATCAATATTTATAGTACTTACTTCCATTTGCTTTCTAAAAATCAGATTGAACATATGGGGGCACCTGGGTGGCTCAGTCAGTTGAGCATCCAACTCTTGATTTCACCTCAGCTCGTGATCCCCAGGTTGTGGAACCGAGACCTGAATTGGGCTCCATGCTGAGCATGGAGTCTGCTTAAGATTCTTTCTCTCTCTCCCTCTGCCCCTCCTCCCAGCTTCCGCTCCCTCTCTCTCTAAAAACACATGTTTTAAAAATAGAATAAAATCAGCTTGAACATATGAAATATTGTTTTCGTTATATGGTCTCAGAAACTCACTGCCTACATATTTACTGATTCCCAAAATATCTTTTTTTTTCCATTTTATACATAATAACGTACCAGGCACTGGGCAGCAATCAGCAAATAAAAGAACATAGTCCTGAGGCATTGACTTTTAGAGCTTATATGATAAAGAAAATACAGATATCATTAAATGAACATCACTTTCTAAAAAACATGCAACTGAACATACAGATAAATGTTCCTTTCAGAAAATTTAAATTGAAAGGGCAGTTAATGAAAGATTTTCACTGCCAATTGATGACTTTGTTGGCATAAATTGGCATAAATTACAGCACGTAAACACTATAGACTTTCTTAGGCAGAATGATCATATCACAGTTTTAAAGACTGCTCATGCAATTTTGGCTATGTGAACTTGTAATGTTACTAAGGCAGCACGCAGATTCAAGCCTGTCAGCCTTTTGACATGTAATAACATGTGAGAATCAGTCGTTATATTTAATTATAGACATAGTAGCTTTTTAAAAATTTTGTATTTAATTGTTTATGTATTTATAATGGAATATAAGAATATTGAGAGACTTAGAAACATGTATATTGAAAGCGAAGTATTCAAACTAATATTTAGCATGCTGTTTACTAAAATGTGATTCCTCTTTTTCTCAACAGAAGTTTCTTTCACAACTTTACCCAGGTAAAACATGTTTTGAAATTTTATATATCCTTCCCATATCACTACTGTATTATTTGCCTCTAATCTTTCATGTTACCCAGAAGGAGAATTTCCCAAACTAATTTTTCAACAAAATTTGCCTAGAGCAGTGGTACTTACAATATGATTTGAGGACCCCTAGAGCTCCACAGACCTTTTCAGGAGGTCCCTGAGCTCTACCCTTTCCCAACCATATATCTGTGCAAGGATAGATTTTCCCCACATACTTCCACCAAAACAACATGTGCCAACAGCTTGAATGCAGGAGCACAGATGACAATTCAGCTGTCTTCTATTAAGACAGATAACACAGACATTTTGTGATGTAAAATGCAAAACAACCATTCTGCTTTTCTTTGTTTTGGAAAATAGCTCTTTTTCATTAAAATATATGTCATGTTAACATTTTATGGGTTTATCATAGTTTTTAAAATAAATTCATAAATATCGTCTCGGTTTGATACATGGTAAATATTGATAGATCTGACCCACCTAAAACAGAAGCTCTGTGATATTCTCAATAATTTTTAAGGCTATGAATGGGTCTTGAGATCAAAAGGTTTTAACATCTGGTCCAAGGGTGGAAGATGACAGTCGAGTAGAAGGATCCTAGGCTCGCCTCCTTCCATGAATGTAACTAAATAGCCATCAAATCATCCTAAATACGCCAGAAATTGATGTGAAGACTGGCAGAATAAACTCCACAACTGACGGTAGAGAAGCCACATCAAAGAAGGTAGGAAGTGTGGAGATGTGCTTTGGGAGAGAGATTGTGGCCACTGTGGTAAGGAGGGAGCCATGGTCATGAAGAAGGACAAGAGACAGACCAGCACACAGGGGAGCACACAGGAAAAATGAATCCCTGTAGCAGTTGGCTTGGAAAGCAAGAGGGGCCGAATTTCATGAGTTCTTGCAACCAGTGGGCTTAAAGGTCAGTGGGCTTGGCTGGTATAGAGCCTGAATGGCACTGCACTGTTCTTGCAGAGAAGGCAGGCAAACAACCCTACATTGTGGAAATAGCAATCAAAAGAGCATCTGTGGCACACAGTGGGGAGTTTATTCAGTCATCTCAGAGGAGTCCTAGAGAAGTAGCATTCACAGAGAGAAACCTCGGGGAACAAAGGAATTGGCCAGCATCATTTCCCTCTCCTGACCCTCAGCATAAGCACAGGACCACCTGTGGGAACCAGTGCGGCACTGACACTCACTACCTACCTTGCTTACACCAAGCTCCACTCCCCCACGCTCCAGTAGAACTGCCTATCTGAGCCATGCTTGTCTCAGCCCCAGCATGGCAGACCCCTTCCCCCGAAAGACCAGCCTAAACCCCTACTCACAGCATGTTACCCATCATGGGAATTTTGCAGCATCTCAGTTCGGCCAAGTGGAGTCAACAGATCTCACTTCACAAACAGACCAAAGCACACCTAGTTAAAATGTGCCACATTCAGGCCAGAGACCAAACAGTGCCTACAATAGGCAGAGACTCTGCAGATGACTGGCCTGAAGGATAAAACAGCCAGGACAAAGCAGCAGAGCACATGCAACACACATTGGAGACATTTCCAGAAGCGCAGGCCCTGGGGAACAGATGACATTACATGGCAGAGAGCACTATAGGACCTCTTCTTCATAAGATCATTACCTTCAAGAACAGGAGACATAGCTGACTTTCCTAACACAGAAATAGGCACAGAGACATAGACAAAATGAGAAGACAGAGAAATTTATCCCAAATGAAAGAACAGAACAAGACCATGCCAGAGATCTAAGTGAAACAGATATAAGTAACATGTCTGATAGAGAATTTAAAGCATTGATCATAAGGATACTCACTGGACTCAAAAAGAGTAGAAGACATGAGTTAAACCCTTACACAGAGATAGGGAACAACATAGCAGAAATAAAGGTCATAATAAACAAAATGAGAAATATGCCTCATGGAATGAACAACAGACTGGAAGAAGGAGAGGAATGAATTAATAGCCCAAAAGACAGAGTAATGGAAAGTAATCAAGCTGAACATAAGAGGGGAGAAAAAAAGAATTATGCAAAACAAGAATAGAGTTTGGGAACTCAGTGATTCCATTAAAGGTAATAAAATTTGTATTATAGTAGTGCCACAAAAAGTAGAGAGAGAAAAGGGGTCAGAAAATTTATTAGGGAAGCTGAAAACTTCCCTAATTTGGGCAGTAAAACAGATATCCATATCCAGAAGATACAGAGAACCCCCATCAAAATCAACAAAAGCAGACCCACACCAAGACAAATTGTAATTAAATTAGTAAAATATAGTGATGAAGGAAAAAATGTTAAAGCAGCAAGACAAAAGAAGACTAACTTAACAGGGAAAACTCATAAGGCTAGCAGAAGATTTTTCAGCAGAAACATTTCAAGGCAGAAGAGAATGGTATGGTATATTCAAAGTGCTAAATGGGAAAAATCTGCACCTGAGAATACTCTATCTAGCAAGGCTATCATTCAGAACAGAAGGAGAGATAAAGAGTTTCCCAGAAAAAAACAAAAAAACTAAAGGAGTTCATGACCACTAAACCAGCCCTGTAAGAAATTTTAAAGGGGACACTTTGAGTGGAAAGACCAAAAGTGACAGTATAAAGTAGGAAACACAAAGCAGTAACAATATTTCTGTAAAAAAAAAAAAGTCAAGGAACTCACAAAATAAAAGAATGTGAAATATAACAATATATACCTAAACGTGGGAGGAGAGGAGTAAAGAATGTGTTCAAACTTTAACAACCATGGACTTAATATGGACTGCTATATGCAGAAGAGGTTATATACACACCTAATGGTTACCACAAATCAAAAACCACTAATAAATATGCAAAAGTACCAAAAGCAGGCAAAGAGAAGGGAAGTAAGGAAGTGTAGATCAATATCCTTGTATATATAGGTGCAAAAATTCTACATAAAATAATAGCAAATGGAATCCAACAATGTATTAAAAGAATAAATTAAAAAGGGCCAGTATCTTCCAGAATGCAACATTGGTTCAATACCAAGAAAGCTGACAACAATATCCATTCGATAAATGCAGTAAAGAAGAAAATAAATGATCACATCAGTAAATTTAAAAATTGAACAGCCATTCCTAATGGAAACACCAAACAAAACAAGTTTAGAAGGGAACCACATTGATTTTAACATTTTTAAAATGTTACTCTAATTTTTATTTTTGAGACAGAGAGACAGAGAGACAGAGCATGAGTTGGGGAAGGGCAGAGAGAGAGGGAGACACAGAATCCGAAACAGGCTCCAGGCTCTGAGCTGTCAGCACAGAGCCTGACGCGGGGCTCGAACTCACAGACTGCGAAATCATTACCTGAGTCGAAGTTGGATGCTTAACCGACTGAGCCACCCAGGCACCCTAGGGAACCACTTGATTTTAATAAAAAAAACACAGACTTCTCAAATAATTAACAATATTATTATAAATTATGAAATACTTTTGATTCAACTAAAATCAGGAACTGGACAAATGTGCTCATCTGTCAGTAAATATCATCACTATTATTTAACATTGTCTTGAACATAACAGTGTAAGTAATAAAACAAGAAAAAATGTACAATATTATAAATTTATAATAGCAATAGAGACTAAAATACTGATGAATCAATTTAACAGGAAAGACACAGAACTTGTAGCAAGAATCACTGTCAAATTTTGTTGAATGATTTTTTAAATATACTTTAAATGTTTATTTATTTATTTTGAGAGAGAGTGAGTGCATGCATGGGTGGGGGAGGGGCAGAGAAAGAAGGAGGGGGAGAGAGAGAGAGAGAGAGAGAGAGAGAGAGAGAGAGAGAGAGAGATCCCGAACAGTCTCCATGTCGTCGGCACACAGCCTGATGTGGGACTTGATCGTACAAACCATGAGATCATGCCCTGGGCTGAAATCAAGAGTTGGACGCTTAACCGACTGAGCCAACCAGGTGCCCCTGTTGAGTGATCTTTAAAAGATCTAGTTTTTAAAGTATTTAATTGGATCTAATGTCAATTTTTTGACTGAAAAAATATCTTTGTTTTCCAATTTATTCTTTTTAAGATTTTTGTTTTTAATTCCAATATAATTAACACACAATGTTATATTTCAGGTATACAATATAGTGAACCAACCATTCTATCCACTACTACTCAGTGCTCATCATGATACGTGTGCATGTATCTTAATCCCCTTTACCTATTTCACCCATCCCCCACCCAACTAACCGCTGGCAACCACCAGTTTGTTTTCTGTATTTAAGAGTCTGGGGGTTTTTTTGGTCTCTTTTTGAAAAAGTATTTCACCAATTATGTGTAGTAATATGGTATAATATGTTATACTCCTGGAAGAAAATGAAAGTGTAATCCTCTCTTATACCATATAAAAAAATAAATTCCAATTGGCATACGAGAAAGAGTTTAATGTAAAACCAGATTTGGGGAGAACTTGAAGCTGTACCATATAAAATGAAGGGAAATCTTATCCTAGACTGGAAACCAGAATCTTTAAATTAAAGATAGCCATAATTGAAAACGTGAAAATTAAAAACTTTTGTATCACAAAAGTACCATAAGCATAGTTCAGACAATAAATAGTTATGAAAAACTTTTACAACATAGATGACACTAACCAGCTAATATCCCTAAGTGTTCAAAGGGACGGGGGAGGTGTAAACTGGTGCAACCATTTTGTGAAATCATCCTGCATTATCCGACACATATTCTGCAACTCATCATTTCCACTCCTAAGTATATACCCAGGAGAAAACTCTTGCTCTCAAGCATCAAGAGACATTTTCAGAAATGCTCATAGCAGAAAACACTCATGGGGCGCCTCGGTGGCTCAGTAGGTTGAGCGTCCGACTGCGGCTCAGGTCATGATCTCGCAGTCTGTGGATTCCAGCCCTGCATCGGGCTCTGTGCTGACAGCTCAGAGCCTGGAGCCTGCTTCGGATTCTGTGTCTCCCTCTCTCTCTGCCCCTTCCCCGCTCATGCTCGCTTGCTCTCTCTCTGTCAAAAATAAATAAACATTAAAAAAAAAATTTTTTTAATGCTCATAAAATCCATCCCTCCCAAACAGAAAGAATCCAAATGCCCATCAACAGGAGAATGGAAAAGTTGTGGTACGTTCACATGATGGAATTTTAAATAGCAATAAAAATGAATGGGCTCAGTTAGGGCAACAACACAAATAAATCCTAGTTACACAATGTTGAAAGAAAAAAAAGCAGATCCTAGGGGGCTACGTGTGGGATGACTAAGTTCAAAATAGCCAAAAACTAAACATCATGTTAATGTTTAAAATTAAAAAAAATAAATAAACAGTTCAGGAAAGTGAGTACCTCTGGGCAGAAACAGAACCAGAAAAGGAACAATATGTAGATAAATGAAAGATATTTGTAAGGTTCTTGTACTCGAATATTGGTTTTTATTTTACTATTTTAGAATTTAAATAGTTACATAAAAGATAGTCATACCAATAATAATAGTGTGTTGTGAGCCAAGGATTGTGATTATTCTAATTCTGTATATGTGTACCTGAAGTCCAAACAAAACAAAGAGCTCTTACAAAGGGTAAGAAAATGGTAAGTGCCAACAAAAAATGTAAAAGCGCACTGTACCCAAGAGCAAATCTAACAAACCTGAAACAATACTGAAATTCACATAATCTCAGGAAAATCCAAATTAACAATGAAATGTCGTGCTCATCACACTGGTAAAAACAAGAGAAAACACTGTGAGAGGGAAACTGGGCCACAGGGTGTAACTCAGATTTTGTTGGTGGAAAATGTGTACAGTTAGAGATTTAGTACTTTTTTGGAGAGTAATAGGGAAACACCTAGTAAAAGTATTTATACCCTTTGGATCAGGAGTCTTACTTCTGGGAATCTACTCCACAGAAGTCAGATCTCCAGTACATAAAGCTATATGAAAAAGGTCCTATATTTTGCAGCATTATATTAGTGGTAAAACAAAACATAATAAAACTGGAGCCACAGTAAAGCTCCATTAGAGAAATTGATCTATAAATTACAGCATAACCACATTGTAAAATATTATTCAGGCTTTATGAGAACTGACACTGGGGACTTTCAATGGGGTACACTTGCATGAGAAAAAGAGAATATGGGAGTGTGTATAATATGATCCAGTTTTGTTTTAAAAACTCTTAAAATGCCTCTTTTTAAAAATACATGTAAATATGTATTTGTCTACATGCCTGTAGATGCTTATATGGTGTAGAGAAAAATAGGGGAGGGCACATAATAGTTGTTTAAATCGTTTTATAGGTTGAGAGAGGCTTAATAGGTGAAGGGACTATAAAGGAAAAATAAAGCCGTGCTATAAAAAAGCAAGGAACAAAGGAAAGGAGGAAGCACAGCAATATAAAAGGACAATAAGAATTAAAGCAAACAGATGAAATAGGATAAATAGGAATATGGTATAATTATATAGGGAATAAAATTTTCATGTATGTGTATATAGGTGTGTGTGTGTGTATCCATATAACCAAAACACAGAGCAAGATTTAGAACATACAGATGTCGAAGTTATTAACATAAAGAATTCTACAAATTAATAAATCAAAGACTAACAGCCCAATGGAAAATGGAAAATAGGCAAAGGAAGTGAACAGATAGTTCACAAGACAGGAAATACAAGTGGACCTTGAACATATGGAAAGATGCTCAAACGTTTTTATAATAAAAGAGATGGAGGTTAAAACTGCATCAAAGCACCATTTTTCACCCACCAGATTGGCAAATTCCAAATGTGTGACAACACACAATGAAGAAAGAAGAAATCTCATACACTGCAGTATCTGTGAAAATTACAAATGCATATACTGTATGGCTCAAGAATCACACTTCTGGTCATACTCCAAAGCACAAAATAATATATGTACAAAATTGCTCATTATAGCATTGATTATAATGGCAGAGGATTGAGAACAAATTTATTAGTAGGTTACTAGTTAAGTAAATTGTGATTCTTCCATAATTTGGAAAAATATCCAGTGGAAAAGTTCATGAAAATATGTAAAGGTCTCTAAGATATAACTTTAAGTGAAGAATATGTTTGAAAAAAACATGTTTATGGGGCGCCTGGGTGGCTCAGTTGGTTGAGCGTCTGACTTCAGCTCAGGTCATGATCTCACAGTCTGTGAGTTCGAGCCCTGCGTCGGGCTCTGTGCTAACAGCTCAGGGCCCGGAGCCTGTTTCAGATTCTGTGTCTCCCTCTCTGACCCTCCCCCGTTCATGCTCTGTCTCTCTCTGTCTCAAAAATAAATAAACGTTAAAAAATTTTTTTTAAAAATTAAAAAAAGGAAAAAACATGTTTAGAATACTTGCATTTATAAGAAAGAAAAAATAACATCTTAGTTATACACAAAAATTTTATAGAAATATAAACAAGTGATAGTAGATACTTGGGGATACAGTGAGAAGTGAGTGATGGAGTACAGAGTGGGAAAGACAAAATTCACTTTATTTTGAATATAATTTGTTTTTAACTATGTGAATAAATTGTCTATTCAAGGAAAAAATCAACAAGAAAGAAAAAATTAGATGTACATCTATTGAAATGACAATGGTGTAGATCAAGTGATGTATCGAGTGACAAAACCAAGTGTTGAATTGTGATTATAGAGAAAGAGATATAAACATACATGCACAGTTTTAACATTGGTTACTTCCAAAGTGTAGAGGAAAATTAACTCTTCCTTCATAGGTCTTTGGTTTGTTTCACTTGTTAAAAACGATATGTATCACTTTTGAGTTTTTTAATGGGATAATCAAAAATGTTTAAATAAAGAAAAACATTTTTATTGTTATAAAAATGAAATTTGCCCAAAATGTAGAAAAATACAAACACTTTTTTATTTTGTAGGTTATCATTGTATGGATATATGACCCAGAAAATGCAGATCCCAGTGAGATTCTACGGAATGCAAATGAACCTTCACTAGTAGGTGGAAACATTACTATTATCACAGATAAAATAATATGCTATGGTTCCTTTTTAAGGGCTTTGAATAATTTATTTTAAGCATTCCAGAACTAACTAAACACGTTTTAATTATCCATTACATTTAGCCACTATAGTGATTTTGAGCTAGTGCTCAGTCTCCCCAATTATAAATCTTTCTCCTGAATTCTAATTGAGCAGTGCCCTTACTTTCTATGAACCGCATTATTCACGAAGATGCTAACCTTCAAAGTGCTTTAAAGGTGTTCCTTGAGCATCTGTCTAGATATCATCTTTCAAAAATCTGTCCAGTCCCTTACTGAACCCTTTACCACTTGGACACTAGTGAATTTCCTAAAGGGGCAGTACAGTGGATGAACACAGATGGTCTTCAATTTATGTGGCTTGACTTACAGTTTTTCTACTTCACTATAGTGCAAAAGTGATATACATTCAATAGAAGTTGTACTTTGAACTTGGATCTTTTCCCAGACTAGTGGGCTATCAATGTGGCATGATACCTTTGCGTGACACTGGGTGCTGGCAGGGGTCACAAGAATAAACAACCAGTACATTTAAACTATTCTGAACACATACAACCATTGTTTTTCAATTTCAGTACAGTATTCAATGATTTACATGAGACATTAAACACCTTATTATAAAACAGCCCTGGTGTTAGATGGTTTTGCCCAACTTTAGGCTAATGTGAGTGTTCTGAGCACATTTAAGGTAGGCTAGGCTAAGCTACAACGTTTGGTAGTTAGGTGCATTAAATGCATTTTCTACTTAATGATATTTTCAATTTATAGCCAATTGTAATTCAAGGAAGATCTGTACGTCCTTTATTTCATTTGTTACAAATTTATCTCTTTCAAGATTTAAGTTTTCTGTCTTCTGTTATAACAAAAACCTATTGAAGAGAACAAAATGAGTTTTAGTTTCATATGAGACTATGTCTTAATGAGTCAAGATATAATTTTTGAATAGTATGTTACATGCCTCTTGGTAGCCAAATTCACAAGAGATGGACTAACAAATCAGAATGACAACCTATTGGGGCGCCTGGGTGGCTCAGTCGGTTGAGTGTCAGACTTCAGCTCAGGTCATGATCTCACGGTCTGTGAGTTCAAGCCCCGCATCAGGCTCTGTGCTGACAGCTCAGAGCCTGGAGCCTGCCTCAGATTGTGTGTCTCCCTCTCTCTCTGCCCCTCCCCTGCTCATGCTCTGTCTCAAAAATAAATAAAAATATTTTTTAAAAAATACTTTAAATTGTAGGGTTTTATTCTGAGGTTTTTTTCTTACAATTTTAACTATGAATCATATCAGAAAGAAAAAACCATAGATGTGTACAATATAGTTTAATGAATAATAACAATTAGCCCTATAACCACTATCAAGAAGTAAAACACCAACAATAGTACCGAAGGTCCCCATATGTGCACTCTGATGAGCATAATTTCTCCCTCCACCTTAGAAGTACTTGTATGGATATAATCATTTTGTTCCATCTAAAAGTAACCATTATTCTGAATTTTATGGTAATAATTGCTCTGCTTTTTTTTATTTTTTATTTTTTTTATTTTTTATTTTTAGCTTGTTGCATGATTCCTAACCAATGTAGTTTGGTTTAGTGGGTTTTGGTTTTGTGTTTACTTTTCTACTTTATATAAATGGAATCATGTTTCCTATACATTGTACATATTGCTGTTGGGGGGGGGGGTCAACTTTATATTACTTATTCATGTTATACTGTACCTATAGTTTATTCATTTTTGATCCTGTATGATATTTCATCATTTCAACATACTATGCATTTTTCATCCATTCTACTGTTGATGAATTTTGGATGGGCTTTTGTTTTCTTTTGTTTGTAAGGAGTGTTGGTTTCTTTCTTTTTGTTCAGCTTTATTGAGATATAAATGGTATATAACATTGTGTAAGTTTAGGTATACACTGTTGATATGATACACTTATATGTTGTGAAATGATTACCATAGTAGAATTTTTAACACCTTTATCACCTACATAATTACCACTTCTTTTTTGTGGTAAGATTATTTAAGATTTACTCTTTTATCAACTTTCATTATTTAATACTGTGTTATTAACTATACTCATTATGCTATACTTAGATTCCCAGAATTTATTCATCTTATCACTGGAAGTTTGTACCCTTTGACCACCAGGTCCCCATTTTGCCCACCCCCTCAGATCCTTCAGTCACCATTCTACTCTGTTTCTGTGAGCTCAGCATTTTTTAGATTCCATATAGAAGCATATCATATACTATTTGTCTTTCTCTAACTTATTTCACTTAGCATAATGCCCTCGAGGTCCATCCATGTAGTTGCAAATGGAGACATTTCCTTCTTTTTTGTGCTTGAGTAGTATTCCATTGTATGTACACCATATCTTCTTTATCCATTAATCTATTGATGGACACTTAGGCTGCTTCCATATCTTGGCTATTGTAAATAACGCTGCAATAAACATAGGGGTGCCTATCTCTTTTTGGATTAGTGTTTTAATGGGGAGGGGTAAATACTCAGCAGTGGAATTACTGCATCATATGGTGTTTCTAATTTTAATTTTTTGAGGAACCTTCATACTGTTTTTCACAGTGGCTGCACCAATTTATATTCCTGCCAACAGTGCACAAGTGCCTTTTTCACCGCATCCTTGTCAACACTTGTTATTTCTTTTTGATTTTAGCCATTCTGACAGGTATGAGGTGAGGCATCTTTTCATGTACCTGTTGGCCATCTGTATGTCTTCTTTGGAAAAAAGTCTATTCAGATCTTCTGCTCATGTTCGAATTGGATCGTTAGTTTTTTTTGCTATTGAGTTGTATGAGTTTCGATATATTTTGAATATTAGCTCCTTAATTGATATATGATTTGTAACTATTTTCTTTCACTCAGTAGGTCGTCCTTTCATTTTGTTGATTTAGTTTGCTGTGCACATATGATTTTTATCCTTTGTTCTGTTGTAGTGGGTTAAACTGATTGATTTGGGGATGTTGAACGAGGCTTGCATACCTAAAATAAATTCCATTTGTCCATAGTATATAACTCTTTTTATATATTGTTGGATTCTATTTGCTATTGTATTTCCATATAGTTCAAAGATTTTTAAGTTTACATTTCTTTTGAGACTTCTTCCTGACCCATGTGTTATTTAAAAGTGTGTCAATTTCCAAGTAGTGAGGGATTTTCCAATTACCTTTCTGTACTAACTTCTAATTTAATTCTATTATACTCTGACAACATACTTTCTATATTTCTATTCTTTTAAAATATTTATTGATTTGTTTTCTTAATTCTACTATAATTAATGTACAGTGTTATATTGATTTCAAGTATACAATATAGTGATTCAATAATTCTATACATCACTCAGTGCTCATCATGACAAGTGCCCTCCTTAATCCTCATCACCTATTTCACCCAAACCCTGCAACGTCCCCTCTGGTGACCACTAGTTTGTTCTCTATCGTTAAGAAACTGATTTTTTTGTGTGTGTCTTTTTTTTTTTCTTAGATCATTTGTTTTCTTAAATTTCACATAAGAGTGAAATCATATGGTATTTGTCTTTCTCTGAATGACTTATTTCACTTAGCATTATACTCTCTAGGTCCATTCATGTTGTCACAAATGGCAAGATTTCACTCCATTTTACAGTGGAATAATATTCATTCATATATATATGTATGTTCATATTATATATATTCATTCATGCATATATATGCATACATACATACATACATACCACATCTTTAAAAAATTTTTTTTATTGCATTTATTTTTGAGAGACAGAGTGAGACAGAGCATGAGATGGGGAGGGGCAGAGAGAGGAGGAGACATAGAATCCGAAGCAGTCTCCAGGCTCCAAGAAAGAGTTCAGCACAGAGCCCAATTTGGGGCTCAAACCCACGAACTGTGAGATCATGACCTGAGCCAAAGTCAGACACTTATCCGACTGAGCCACCCAGGCGCCCCATACCACATCGTCTTTATACATGCATCCATCAATGGACACTTGGGCTGCTTCCTTATTTTGGCTAGTGTAAACAGTGCTGCAATAAATATAGGGGTAGATATATCTTTTCACATTAGTATTTTTCTTTGAGTAAATACACAGTAGTGGAATTACTGGATCATACAGTAATTCTATTTTTAATTTTTTGAGGAACCTCCATACTATTTTCCACAGTGACTACACTAGTTTGCATTCCCACCAACAGTGCACTAGTGTTTCTTTTTCTCCGCATCCTCACCATTTGTTGTTTTTCTGATTTTAGCCATTCTGACAGGTGTGAGGTGATATTTCATTGTGGTTTTGATTTTCATTTATATGATGATTAGTGATGTTGAGGATCTTCCCTTATGTCTGTTAGCTGTCTTTGCAGAAGTATCTGTTCATGTTTTTTCCTATTTTTTAACTTTATTATTTGTGGTTTTTTTTTGGCATTCACTTGTATAGGTTTTTTATATATTTTGGATACTAAACTTTTATCAGATATATCATTTGCAAATACCTTCTCCCATTCAGAAGGTTGTTTTGTTTTGTTTTGTTTTGTTCATTGTTTCCTTTATTGTGTAGAAGATTTTAGTTTTGATGTAGCCCCAATAGTTTATTTTTGTTTTTCTTTCCCTTGCCTCAGGAGACATATCTAGAAAAAAGTTTCCATGGCTGATGTCAAAGATATTACTGCCTGTTTTCTCTTCTAGGATTTTTATGGTATCAAGGTCTCACATTAGGTCCTTAATCCATTTTGAGCTTATTTCTGTGTATGGTGTAAGAAAGTGGTCCAGTTTCATTCTTTTTGCATGTAGCTGTCCAGTTTTCCAACACAATTTGTTGAAGAGACTATCCTTTTCCCATTGTATTGTCTTGCCTCCTTTGTCATAGATTAATTGACCATCTAATTGTGGATTTGTTTCTGGGCTCTCTATTCTATTCTATCAATCTATTATGTCAATTATTTTTGCCAGTATCATACTGTTTTGATTACTACCTCTTTGTAGTATATCTTGAAATCTGGAATTGTGATATCTCTAGCTTTGTTCTTCTTTCTCCAGATTGCTTTCACTCTTTGGGGTCTTTTGTGGATGCATACAAATTTTAGGATTGTTTTAGTTCTGTGAAAAATGCTGTTGGTGTTTTGATAGAGATTGCATTAAATCTGTATATTGCTTTGGTTAGTATCAAGAATTTAACAATATTTGTTCTCCCAATCCATGAGCATGGAATGTCTTTCCAATGATTTGTGTCTTCTTCAGTTTCTTTCATCCGTGTCTTATAGTTTCCAGAGTACAAATCAGTCACCTCCCTGGTTAAGTTTATCCCTAGGTTATTTTATACTTTTTGGTGCAATTATAAATGGGGTTGTCTTCTTAATTTCTCTGTCTCTACTTTATTATTATTGTATAGAAATGCAACAGATTTCTGTATATTAATTTTGTATCCTGAAACTTTGAATTCACTTATCAGGTTTAGTAGATTTTGGCAGAATCTTTAGGATTTTCTATATATAGTATCATGTCGTCAACAAATAGCAAAAGTTGTACTTCTTTTCAATTTGGATGCCTTTTATTTCTTTTTCTTGTCTGATTTCTGTGGCTAAGACCTCCAGTACTATGTTCAATGAAAGTGGTGAGAAAGGACATCCTTGCCTTGTTCTGATCTTAGGGGAAATGCTTTCAATTTTTTACCGTTGAGGATAATGTTAGCTGTTGATTTTTCCTGTATGGCCTTTATTATATTGAGATATGTTCCCTCTAAATCTACTTTGTTGAGAGTTTTTATCATGAATTGCTGTTGTTCTTTGTCAAATTTTTATTCTGTGTTTATTGAGATGATCATATAGTTTTTATCTTCTTATTGATGTGATGAATCACATTAGTTGATTTGTGAATATGGAAGCACCCTTGCATCCCAGGAATGAATCCCACTTGATCGTGGCGAATGATTTTTTTAATGTATAGTTGGATTCGGTTTGTTAATAGTTTAAGGATTCTCGATCTGCATTTGTGTTCATCAGATATATTGGCCTATAATTCTTTTTTTCTTACAGCGTCTTTATATGGTTTTCATATCATGGTAATTCTGGCTTCATAGAATGAATCTGGAAGCTTTCCTTCCTTTATATTTTTTGAATAGTTTCAGAAGAAAACATACTAACTCTTCTTTAAATATTCACTAGAATTCAGCTATGAGGCCATCTGCTCCAGGGCCTATTTGTTGGCAGTTTTTGATTATTGATTCATTTTCATTGCTGGTAATTAGTCTGTTCAAATTTTCTATTTCTTCCTGATTCCGTTTTGGGAGGTTACATGTTCTAGGAATTTATGCTTTCCTTCTAGGTTGTCCAATTTGTTGTCATATAATTTTTCATAATATTCTCTTATGATCCTTCATATCTCTGAGGCATTAGTTGTTATTCTTCTCTTCATTTCTGATTTTGTTTCTTTGTGTCCTCTTTTTTTTAATGAGTTCTGCTAATAGTTTATCTATTTTGTCAATCTTTTCAAAGAACATCGATCTGTTTTGTTGTTTTTTTAAGTTTCTATTTCATTTATTTCTGCTGGAATCTTTATTATTTCCTTCCTTGTACTGGTTTGGGTTTTGTTTTGTTATTTCTTTTTATTCTAGTTCCTTTGGATGTAAGGTTAGCTTTTTTATTTGAAATGTTTTCTTGCCACTTGAGGTAGACCTCTGTTGCTACTTCCCTTTCAGAATGACTTTTCCTGCATCCCCAAGGTTTTAGACTGTTGTGTTTTTATTTTCATTCGTCTCCATGTATTTTTTTAAAATTTCTTCTTTGATTTTTTGGTTGACCTATTCATTGTTTAGTGTCACATTGTTTAGCCTCCATTTATTTGTGCTCTTTCCAGACATTTTCTTGCAGTTGGCTTCTAGTTTTATAGTGCTGTGGTTGGAAACGATGAATGTTATGACTTCAATCTTTTTTAATTTGTTGAGACTTATTTTGTGGCCTGACATGTGATCTTTTCTGGAGACTGTTCCATATGTTCTTGAAAAGAATGTGTAATCTACTGTTTTAGGGTAGAATGTTCTAAATATGTCTGTTAGGTCCATCTGGCTTAACGTGTCATTCAAAGCCACCATTTCCTTGTTGATTTTCTTTCTCAATGACCTATCCATTGATATAAGTGGGATATTAAAGTCCCTACTATTATTGTGTTAATGTCAATTTCTTACTTTATGTCTATTAATAGTTGCTTTATGTAATTAGGTGCTCCCATGTCGGCTGCATAAATTATTTCAATGATTATATCCTCTTGTTGGATTGTTTCTTTTATCATTAAGTCATGTCCTTCTTTGTCTCTTATTATAGCCTTTGTTTTAAAGTCTATTTTGTCCAATATAAGTATTGCTACCCCAGCTTTCTTTTCACTTCCATTTGCATGATAAATGTCCTTTCATCCCTTCACTTTCAATCTGCATGTATCTTTAAGACTGGTATGAGTCAGGGTGCCTGGGTGGCTCAGTCGGTTAAGTGTCTGGCTTCAGCTCAGGTCATGATCTCACAGTTAGTGAGTTCAAGCCCCACATCGAGCTCTGTGCTAACAGCTCAGAGCCTGGAGCCTTCTTTGGATTCTGTGTCTCCTTTTCTCTCTCTGCCTTTCCCCCACTCACTCTCTGTCTCTCACAAATGAATAAACATTTAAAAAAATTTTTTTTAAGTCTGGTATGAGTCTCTTGTAGGCAGCATATAGTTGAGACTTACTTTTTTATCCATTTTGTCATCCTGTGTCTTTTGATTGGAGCATTTAGTCCATTGCACTGAAAGTAATTATTATGCAATTTTTTGAAGTTTATTTTTATTTATTTTGAGAGAGATAGAGAGCAAGTGGGGGCAGGGCAGAGAGAGAGGGAGACAGAATCCCAAGCAAGCTTGGGACAGAACCTGATGAGAGCTTGAACTCACAAATGCGAGATCATGACCTGAGCCGAAGTCAAGAGTCAGATGCTTAACTGAGCCACTTTGGTGCCCCTCAAACTAATTAATTATTGACAGATATGCATTTATTGTCATTTTGTTATTTGTTTTATGATTTTTTTGGTAGTTCTTCTCTGTTTCTTTTTTCTCTTGCTTTCTTTCTCTTTCTTCATGGTTTGCTAGCTTTCTCTAGTGATATACTTGGATTCCTTTTCTTTATGTTTTGCATATCTATCACTGTGTTTTTCCTGTTTGTAGTTATCATTAGGTTTATATATAACATCTTGTGCATATAACAGTCTGTGTTATTTTGATTGTCACTTAAGTTTGAACCCATTCTAAAAGCACTAAATTTTTACTCCTCTCCCCCCACCTTTTTAAGTATAGTATCATACTTTACATCCTTTCATTCTGCAAATCCCTGATTGATTTTTACAAACATAGTTATTGTACTTCTTTTGTGCTTCCTACTTTTCTTACTCCTGCTTATCGTCTTTATTTTCCACTCAAAGAACCCCCTTTAACATTTTTTTGTGAGGCTTGTTTAGTGGTAATGAACTCCTTTAACTTTTGTTTGTCTGGGAAATTGTTTATATCTCCCCTCTGTTCTGAATGAGAACCTTGCTGGATAGAATATTCTTGGTTAGAGGTTTATTTCTTTCATCATTTTGACTATATCATGCCACTCCCTTCTGGCCTGCAAAGTTTCTGCTGAATAATCTGCTGATAGCCTTATGGAGTTTCCCTTGTATGTAACTGTTTTCTCTTGATGCTTTTAAAACTCTCTCTTCATAATGACTTTTTGTTATCTTAACTACTATGTGTCTTGGTGTAGACCTCCTTTAGTTGACTTTGTTGGGGGCTCTCTGTGCCTCCTGGATCTGGATTTCTGTTTCCTTCCTCAGATTCAGGAAGTTTTCAACTATTTTTTCTTCAAATAAATTTCCTGCCTTCTTTTCTCTCTCTTCTCCTTCATGGATTCCTGTAATGTGAATATGGTTACACTTGATGGTGTTGCTGAGCCCCATTAATTTATTCTCATTCTTTATTAATGTTTTTTTTTTTTGCTCCTGTTCAGTGTGATTGTTTTTCATTACTCTGTCCCCCAGTCACTGATCCATTTTGCTTCCTCTAATACTTATTCCCTCCAGTGTATTTTTAATTTCATTTATTGAGTTCTTCATCTCTAACAGGTTCTTTTTTATGTTTTGTACCTTTTTTGGTGGGGGTCTCACTGAGATCTGCCACTCTTTTCTCAAGTCCAGTGAGTTACTTTATGACCATTACTTGGCATTCTATATCAGGCATGTTACTTACCTCTGTTTCATTTAGCTCTCTTGCTGTGATATAGTCCTTTTTGTTTGTTTGGCATATTCCTTGTCTCCTCATTTTGTTTGACTCTCTGTATACATTTCTATGTGTTAGGAAAATTAGCTATGTCTTCTGCTCTAGCAAATAGTGGCTTTATGAAGAAGAGGTCCTCTGGTTCCGTGCAGTACAGTGCCCCCCTCTTCACCAGAACTTGGCACTTCAAAGGTATCTTCACTGTATGTTGCATGTACCCTACTGTTGTGACCGAGCCACATTTACATTTAGTCCAGTCATCTGCAATGGCTCTCTTTGCCTGTTATGCACAGGGTTATGTTCCTGTGTTATTAATGGGCCAGTCTGGGACCACCTTGGGCTTGAGTTGGGTCAGACCAAGTGCTGACCAAGCTGCAGTTGCACCAAACTGCAGGGCACGCTCCGATGTGTCCCCTGTGAGTCTCTCATTGATGGGTGGAGACTGCAATTAGACCAGATATCTGCCCCCAGCCCACTGTTGGGGCCACAGTTGGACTGGTGTATGTAGTTATCTTCCCCTCTCTCCAGGTAGGAGTCTTTTTAGAGTGATGCTGACCCAGTCAAGACCGCTTGCACAATGCCTGCTTTGGTTGTACTCTTGCTGAATCCAGTTTGCAGCGGCAAGTCCTGCGGAGAACATGGGTGTAGGTGCCAGGAAGATCCATGCTGGTCTGCTGTGAAAGAGGACCTGCAATCACCAGGAAAAAAATGCCAAGGTCAGGTTGGAGAGGGTGAGTTGGCAGAAGAGTACAGGGGGTGAGATGTGTGGCATTAGTAAGATTTGCTGACGTCTGCTGTGGGAGGATGCTTGGCACTGATTTGGAGAGCTGCTGAGGCTGGGTTAGAAGAGATGAGTCTGCAGGAGGACATGGGGGCAGGGCACCCTGTTAGCAAGCTAGCTAGAGAGTATAGGTGCTGTGCTGATTCCTGCAGGTGTCCGTGTATCTACACTGGGGGGCAGGGAAGGGAAATTGCCCCCACCAGCTTTTTTGTTCTTGGAGAAGTCTCCCAAACATCCCTGCCCCTCCAGTAGATGTTCTGAGATTACTAAACAAATTTCCCTCCCATATACTCCAGGAATTTTTCAAACTGCTCCTTCTACGTTGTATCTCAGAAGGGCTGTTTTGTTGTACTGTCTCTTTAATGGCCAGGACTCAGTTTTCTCTCACCCTCCAGCTCTCCCAGAGCCCAGCTACTGATTTTTTTAAGTTCCAGGTGTTAAGCCTCACTGACTGTAAGAACTGGAGAAGTTAAGCCCCTCTGGTTTTCAAAGCCAAATGTTATGGTTATGATTTATCTTCCCAGTGTGGGTCCCCTAGGCTTGGGGTGCCCAGTATGGGGTCTGCTCCTCTCCCATCTCCTTGCTAAAGGTAGTCCTCCCTCCTGCAGGAAGTCTCACAGGTCAGTGTGGTTCCTGAACACATCTCTGCTTTCTACCCTCCCCGGTATGGCCTCTTCTCTATATTTAATCTGTTCTGCTAGTCTTCAGGTCATTTTCTGGGATATTTACACTGATATGTGTGTTATCTGGTTGTATCCATGGGACAAGGTGAGTTAGGATCCTCCTACTCCACCATTTTCCCCAGAAGTCTATGATTTCTATTTTTTGAAATTTGTTAAGCAGTGTTTTATGGCCCAGAATGTGGTTGCTTGATAGGTAAGCACATTTTGGGGTGATGAAATTGTTTTGGAACTAGATAGAGGTAGTGGTTGCACAACATCATGAATGTACTAAAAGCCACTGAACTGTAAACTTTAATTTGGTTAATCTTATGTGAATTTTACCTTCAAAAGAAATTATTTTATTTTATCCTTGTTTACTTCTTTTCTAATGCTCTTCCTTTTTTATGTAAATCCAAGTTTCTGCCTTTTATCATTCTCCTTCTGTCTGAAGAAAATATTTTAACACTTCTTGCAGGACAGATCTGGTGGTGAGGAATTCCCTTGGTTTTTGTTTTCTGAGAAAGTCTTTATTCCTCTGTCACTCTTGAAGGATAATTTTGCTGGATATAGAATTCTAGTTTGGTGGATTTTTTTCTTTTGACACTTTAAATATCTCACCCATCTATCTTCTTGCTTGTGTGGTTTCTGACAAGAAGTCTTTTTTAGGGGTGCCTAGGTGGCTCATTTAGTTAAGCATCCAATTTTGATCTCAGCTCAGGTCTTGATCTCAGGGTCATGAGTTCATGCCCCATGTTGGGCTCCATGCTGTGTGTGAAGTCTTCTTAAAAGAAAAAAAAAAAAAAAAAAGGAGGGGTAACCTGGGTGGCTCAGTTGGTTGTGTCCAGCTTCGGCTCAGGTCTTGATCTCACAGTTCATGAGTTTGAGCCCTACATCAGGCTCTGTGCTGACAGCTCAGAGCCTGAAGCCTGCTTTAGATTCTGTGTCTCCCTCTCTCTCTCTACCCCTCTCTGCTCATTCTCTGTCTCTCTCTCTCTCAAAAATAAATAAACATTAAGAAAAATTAAAAAGAAAAAGAAATAAAGTATCTTTTAATTGTTACTCTTGTTGATCTATAGGTTGGTTTTTTGTTTTTTTTTTTTTTGGTGTGCTTTTTTTTCCTCCAGTTTTTTTTCAAGATTTTGTTTTTGCCTTCAGTTCTCTGTAGCTTGGCTATGGTATGCCTTGGAGTAGTTGTTTTGCATTCCCTCTTCTTGGTGTTCCCTGAGATTCCTGGATTTGTGTTTTTGTGTTTGTCATTAGTTTTGGAAAGTTCTTGGCCATTATTGCCTCAAATATTTATTTTGCTCCACTCTTTCTTCTGGCATTCCAGTTGTGCATATGTTACATCCTTTGAAATTATCCCATAGTTCTTGGAAGTTCTGTACCTTTTTTTAAAATTCTCCCCTCTGTATTTCAGTTTGGGAGTTTTCTTTTGATCTGCCTTTAAGCCCACCAATTCCCCTCTTCAGCTTTGTTTTGTCTACTGATGAGCACATCAAAAACATTCTTCATTTCTATTACATTGCTTTTTATTCCTAACACATCCTTGACTCTTAGAATTTCCACTTTTCTGTTTACATTATTCATCTGTTCTTCCATATTTTCTAATTTTTCTGTTATAGCCCTTGACATACTAATCACAGTTATAAATTCCCTATCTGATAATTCTAGTATGTGTCATTTATGATTCTGGTTCTGGAATTTGCTTTTTCTCTTCAGACTTTGTTTCTGCTTGCCTTTTGGTGTGCTTACAACTTTGTTTCCTGTTGTTGATATATGTTATATTGGGCAATAGGAACTGGGGTAAATAGGCCACTTCTATGTGGATTTATATTAATCTGGCTAGGAATTTAATTTAATTTAATTTAATTTAATCTACTGAATTGTGTAAAGTCCATCCACATGTCATGAAATCTAATGGACACATCTCAAGACTTGGTAGCATTTAACATGTTAACATGTTTAACCTTTTCCTTTTTCTTCATTTTTTTTTCTTGTTTGCTGTAGCTATAGGTGCCAGAAACTTTAAATTGGTTTAAGATTCTTTTTTTTGTCTCCCCTTCTGACTTCAGGTTTATCCAAGTTCCCCTCTTCAGAGATTGTGTGTGTCTTATGGCTCTTTAAGCTATGATCCACTGTTAGACTGAAGCCCTTTTGATGTGGTGGTAAGGTATGAGTGAGGAGAACCTTATACAATCTCCCAATTAAATGCCAACCTTTTAGTGGGCTTGCTTCTCTTGTATGTGACCTTCAGAGTTTATTCTTTTTTTTTTTTAATTTTTTTTAACGTTTATTTATTTTTGAGACAGAGAGAGACAGAGCATGAACGGGGGAGGGGCAGAGAGAGAGGGAGACACAGAATCTGAAGCAGGCTCCAGGCTCTGAGCCATCAGCCCAGAGCCTGATGCGGGGCTCGAACTCACAGACCGTGAGATCATGACCTGAGTTCAAGTCGGATGCTTAACCGACTGAGCCACCCAGGCGCCCCCAGAGTTTATTCTTATATAGCTTCGCCCTCCCTTATCTTACTGAGACTGGAAGTCTAGAGGAGATGGGAGTGAGAGGAATGCTCTCCCCTATGGCTCTGGGACAGAACACCGGTAAAGTCTTTCTCTCTGGGGAGTAAGCCCTTGTTGTGAAAAGGGTGGGCGTTCAGGATATTTCACAAGGATTACTTTTCCTCTCCCTCTGCCAGAGCCATGAAGGAATCTTTCTCTAGTCCTCACTGTGAGAATTTGGTGGAGTTTTCCCTAAAACTGTAACCATAAGGAGATTCTTTACCTCAACTCAGCTTCCCACAACTTGTCAAAATTACCATTTACGTGTTACTTACCACCATTTTATGTCTCCAGTAGCTTCTGCTCCATGTAAGCAGGTCTCACCTATGACTTTCTGGATTCACCTGACTCTCCCAATCTTGGGACAATAGTTTGCCTTGCAAAGTCCATTCTCTGGATGGGTTCAAGAAAAGTCATTGATTTTTAATTTGTCCAGCCTTTTCTTGTAGTGATAGAAGTGACATCTTCCAAGCTCTTTACATGGTGGAGCTGAAACTCTGTATAATGTATTTTTATTTCATTAAAAATTTTTAATGTTTATTTATTTTTAGAGAGAGAGACACACACAGAGACAGAACGTGAGCAGGAGAGGGGCAGAAAGAGGGGGAGACACAGAATCTGAAGCAGTTTCCAGGCTCTGAGCTGTCAGCACAGAGCCCAATGCAGGGCTCAATCCCATGAACTGTGAGATCATGATCTGAGCTGAAGTCAGATGCTTAATCGACTGAGCCACCTAGGCACCCCTGTATAATTTATTTTTAGTTCTGTTCATTCTTCAATGAATACCATGCATCTTCAGTCTCTACAACCAAGAACTTCCATATATGGTTGTACAGCTTGAACAGAACAGCCGTTGTAGTGACTCTGCCTTTAGTCCACTGAATTGTGTAATCAAAGTTCATCCCCTGTGTCATGAAATCTAATGGACACGTCTCAAGACTTGGCAGCATTTAACATGTTTAACCCTTTCTTTTTTCTTGAAACACTCTCCTCTTATGGCTTCCCTAGCACTGAAACATCTTAGTTTCCCTCCTACTTTACTTGCTAGCATTTGCCAACTCTGTTACTTACTCCTCTTCCTTCACTAGTCTCTAAATGAGTCTTTGCATTTACTCCCCAGGTGATCTCACTTAGACCCTATGGTTTTAGATATCAATTATATGAAAATGGCTTACAAATTTATATCTCCAGCAAGAGCTTTCCTCTTTCCTTTTCAAAGAATAAATTCAACTGACCACTGCCATCCCTGTTTAGATGTCTTATAAACAGGTTATAAACAGTATGGATAAAATGGACTCTCCAGTTTGCCTGTAAATCTGTTCTTCCCACAGGCTTCACCATCACAATACATGACACCACCATCCTTGTACTGTCCCAAGGAACAGCTCCCTAACCGATCTCAGTTCCCCCACTCTGTCCCCACCCTACAATCTATTTTCCATATGACAATGACACTTTTAAATATAGTATATCAAGGTTTCCGGTTCCAGACTAGAGGGAGTAAATGCTTTCATTTTACTTCTGACACTGGTCAGAATGGAAAGAAATCCTAGACAAAATACATTTCACTCACAAAAAGACTGAAAGAGAGAAAAAGGAAAGTAGAGGTGATTAGGGACCTTGAGATTCTAAGAGCACCCCACCAGTGAATTCCCTGAAGTTCCCTTATATACTCTGGCCTGGGCATTAGGGATGCCTGAAATTCAGTAATTCCAGCAAGCACAGAAGAAAACAAGCCCCAAGAAAGGCCTGCATTCTTTATCCAAAAGACCAGATAGACCCATTGGTGGCCCAGAAGGGCAAAAATCTTTTAACATACCTGCCTGTTCTTGAACCAACCACCACAAAAAGCTGTTCCCATTTCCCACTACAATAGGTGCTGCAGTAGGTGCTCCATTGGCCAGAACCCTGTTTCTCTTCCCACCTCCTGCAGTAATGAGGAACTTTCCCTCCCTTGTGGAGCCTACAGGTAGAAATCTGACTCTCACCCATCTACAATAATGAAGCAGTATCCTTCTCACATGGTGCTTATAGGCAGAACTCTTGACTTCCATCCCCACACTGCAGTAACAAGGCAAAGCTAATTACCACTTCTATTCATGAATCTCTCTCTCTTCTCTCTCTCTCTCTCTCTCTCTCTCTCTCACACACACACACACACACACACACACAAATGAGGCAGTGCCTCATCCTGCAGCACCTGTAGGTGAAACTCTGACTCCTATCTCTACCTTCTAATAAGGTGGGACCCCTGCTCTGCAGAGCCTGTGGATGGGATTCCAAAGTCAACCTCACCCTATAATAAGTAAGCAATGAAGCAGCAAAGCAGCACCCCTTCCTTGTGGTTCCTGTGGGCAGGATTCTGACTAACCTCTGCCCTGCAATAACAAGGAAACACAGCTTCCCTTCCCTAACTAGCACTGGGGGACTACTGGGTGGGGTCCTCTATTCCTGTTAACACAAAAGTGGAAAAGAACAAAATGGCACTGCAGTAACTTTATAAACTAACATTTGAACCACAATCCACAAAAGTGATCTATGACATGCATTCTGATGCTAAACAGATTGACTACCTCATAATATGAAAGATTTAAGTAAGAATTCACGTCTTATATATAATACTAAAATGTTCAGGGGATACAGTCCAAAAATTACTCACCAGACCAAGAAAAAGGAAACTCTTAACTGAAAAGACGATTAACAGAGGCCCCCGGGTGGCTCAGCTGGTTAAGCATCTGACTCTTGATTTCAGCTCAGGTCATAATCTCATGGTTCATGAGATTGAGCCCTTCCATGCTGTCAGCACAGAGCCTTTTTAGGATTCTCTCTCTCCTTCTCTCTCTCTGCCCCTCCCCCACTCCCCATTCTCTCTCAAAATAAATAAACATTTAAAAAAAAAATAAAAGATTGGTCAGTCGGTTAAGCGTCCGACTTCAGCTCAGGTCATGATCTCACGGTCCGTGAGTTCGAGCCCCGCGTCGGGCTCAGATGCCTCAGATGGCTCAGAGCCTGAAATCTGCTTCCAATTCTGTGTCTCCCTCTCTCTCTGCCCCTCCCCCGTTCATGCTCTGTCTCTCTCTGTCTCAAAAATAAATAAACGTTAAAAAAAATAAAAAAATAAAAGATCAATAGATACTATATGAGACAAATGTTGAAATTATCAAACAAAGGAATGAATCAGTAAACTTAAGATAGAACAATAGAGATCACCCAATTTGAACACCATACAGATAGAAAATAGAAACAAAATGAACAGAGACTCAGGGACCTGTGGAACTATGACAAAAGATCTGGCATACGTGTCATTGAAGTCCTATGAGAGAAAAAGATAGTGGGACAGAAAAAGTAAGCAAATAAAATATGGCTGAAGGTTTCAAAAATTAACAAAAGACATAAATCTTAAAAAAAATTAAAGAAGCACAACATAGGCACAACATAGGGTGGCTCAGTCAGTTTAGTGTCCAATTATGGCTCAGGTCATGATGTCATGGTTCGTGGGTTCAAACTCCATGTAGGGGTCTGTTCTGACAGCTCAGAGCCTGGAGACTGCTTCAGATTCTGTGCCTATGCCCCTTCCTCACTAATTCCCCCCCTCTGCCTCTCAAAAATGAATAAATGTTTAAAAATTTTTAAAAAGAAGCACAAAAAATTCCAAATGAGATAAACCCCAAAAAGCCCACACTAAGACATGTCATAATCAAACTTCTGAAAACTAAATATAAAAGGAAAGTCTTGAAAACAACCAGAAAGAAACAATGCATTGCCCATATAGAATGACAATTTGACCAATGGATTTCCCATCAAAAACCATGGAAGCCAATAGGAATTTGTACAACTCTTTTCAAGACTCAAAAAGAAAGAACCACCAGCCCAGGATTCTATATCAGTCAGTCAAGAATGAAGATAAAATAATGACACTTATAAATGAAAGAAAACTATGAAAGCTTGCAGTCAGCAGACATACATTAAAATCATGGATACAGAAAATTCTTAACACATAAGGGAAATAGAAAAAGAAATCCTTAAACATCAGGTATAAGAAAGAACAAGGAAAAGAGTAAAAATATGGGAAGATATGATTGTCTTTCCTTACTCTTGAACCTTCTAACTCATGTTTGATGGTTGAAGCAAAATATTATAACATTGTCTCACGTGGTTCTCAATGTATGTAGAGGAAATATTTAAGACAGCTATATTATAAATAGAGGAGGGTAAAGGGATATCAATCTGTTTTTGATATTGTACCCAACCATTACATAAGAACATAACCACTAGGAGAAAACTTGGTAAGGGGTGCCTGACATCTTTGCAACATGCTGTGAATCTATAATTCTTTCAAAATAAAAAGTTACAAAAAATTTTTGAAAAGCTAAAAGAACTGAAGAAATAGACAAATCCACAATTATGGTCGGATGCTTCAGTACTTCCAATAATTGAAAGAATTACTAGACATAGGATACAGAAGAACTGAATAGTGCCATCAAACAATGAGATCTGACAGCCATGGAATATTCTGCCCAACAACAGTAATATACATATTATTAGTATTATTAATGTTTATTTTTAAGAGAAAGAGAGAGAGAGAGAGAGAGATACCACAGTGGGGGAGGGGGACAGAGGATCCGAGGCTGGCTATGAGCCGACAGCAACAAGCCCAATGCGGGGCTTGAACTCACGAACTGCGAGAACCATGACCTGAGCCGAAGTGGGACGCTCAACTGACTAAACCACCCAAGCGCCCCTACATGTTATTCTTAACTGTGCACAGTACAGTAACCAAGAAAGACTATATCTTTGGTCATAAAACAAGCCTTAACAAATTTAAGAGAATTTAAATCACAAAAAAATATGTTCTCTGACTATAAAGGAACCAAACCAGAAATCAGTAACACAAAAAACAGCTAGAATTAAACACATTGGGAATTAAACACATTGCAAAATAATTCATGTGTCAAAAAAGTCTCAAGAGAAATAAAAATACTGAACTGATGGAAAATGAAAATATAGCATGACATAATAGGTGAGACACAGCTGAAGCAGTGCTGAAAGGGAAATTTATACCACTAAATTCTTACATTAGAAAAGAAGAAAAGTCTAAAGGTCATCTAAATTTGAATTTTAACTCTTCTATAGCTACAATAATCAAGACCACGTGGCATTGGCAGAGGACTACATACACAGACTAGTGGGACAGAACAGAAGTTAGAAATAGACCAACAAACGTACCAACAACTGATTTGTCTGTGGGGACAGCAGCGAGGGAAGGGGTACCTTTTTAATTGGATGATGGAAAAGCAGGAAATAGAGAACTTCCAGAACTACTCTGTCCAGGAAGAGAGATGAAAACTTTATCCACTGAATTGTATTAACTTTACTTTAGGCAACTGATTTTTAGCAAGATACAAAAGCAGTTTAATGGAGGAAGGATGGTCTTTCACCAAATTGTGTTAGAATAATTGAACCTTCATAGGCACACACAGAAAAAGAACCTCCTACTTTATACAAAAATTAATTTAAAATGTTAAATAGATCTAACCATAAAACATAAAACTATAAAACTTTTAGGAAAAAACAGAGTAGAAAATTTTCATGACTTAGGACTAAGCAAAGACTTCTTAGAAATGATACCAAAAGCACAATCTGTAAAAGAATCAATTATTCAATTGCACTTCATCAAACTTTAACTTTTGCTCTACAGAGACCTTTTAAGAAGATGAAAATACAAGCCACAAGCTAGGAGAACATTGTTTCCAATCACATATTCACCAAAGAACTTGCATCTATGCATGATCTATGTGTGAGTCAAATAATAAGCAAATTAAAATGTCATGTGGTTAGAACAAACAGTGAAATAAAGGAAACATTTTATTTTTATTTCTTTTTAATGTTTATTATTTATTTTTGAGAGAGACAGACAGACAGAGTATTAGCAGGGGAGGGGCAGAGAGAGAGGGAGACACAGAATCTGAAGCAAGCTCCAGGCTCCGAGCTGTCAGCACAGAGCCAGAATATATAAAGAATGCTCTAAACAAATTATCAAGTTAGAAAATAGGCAAAAGACTTGAACAGGTGCTTTGTGATAAAGGATATATGGATGGCAAATAAGCTCATGAGAAGGTGTTCAACGTTATTAACTATTAGGTAAGTACAAATTAACGCTACAAGATAAGGTCACATGCCTATCAGAATGTCTAAAATTTAAAAATACTGATAATTCCAGGTGCTGACAAGGATACAGGGCAATTGTATCTCATACATTGCTGGAAGGGATGAAAAATCTACAGCCACTCTGGAACACCATGTGGCAGTTTCTTATAAATTGAAACATATATTTGCCATATATCCCAGGAATCTCACTTCTCATTATTTATTCTAGACCTAGACATAGGGAAATGAAAACTTATGTTCAAACAACAAACTGTACAAAAATATATCAGCTTTTTTTTTTGTAATAGCCCCAAACTAGAAACAACCCAAATGTCCTTCAGTGGGTGAATGAGTAAACTGGGAAATGTGACTCAGCAAGAAAAATAAATGAGCTTTTTTTTCCCCCCAAAAAAAGTTTGGAAAGATTTTGGGTACCCAGAATTTCCAGGAAGGCTTGGAAAATGGGTGGGAACTGGGAGAGACCAGCTCTAATGCCACAGCGAAGATCATATCACAGGAGCCAAAAGTATGCAAGCCCCTACCTTTGCCTGGAACTGCATCTGGTGGTGCTGACCTCTAGCACAGGTCATGGGATGCCATGTGCTGGCACTTCTGCCTCCAGAATCTGGAGGTTGTTGTCACCACCATTGTCCTCTGAGGGGGCAGGGAATTCTCCAAACATCAAGGGGCCTTAGGTGCTCATCAGATAAATGAAAGGCAGTGCTCACTAAATGACTTCTCTGTCTCGCAAAACTAAGTTCAACAGTGTGTTCTAGCAAAATAAAAAATGAACCCAACAAAGAAAGAGGAAGCCATAAGCTTCAAGACGTGGTGGAATAAACTTAGGCATTTGATGAGAAATCCTGATTTTGCGGAGGTAGGTCTAGAAAGATATCTCTACTTGGACTGGGAATAGGAAGTTAAATCGTCCTTGAAGAATGTCAACACAATGAAGTAGTTGCCATGAAACAAATGGTATGAAGTGGGGACGTGCAAATGCATAGTGATATTAATGAAATAAAGATACATATTTCTTTTTTAGTTAATAAGAAAAAAAGTCCATAGAAATTATTGGAAAAACAAAAATCTATGAGTGATCTATGCATGAGTCCAATAATAAGCAAATTAAAATGTCATGGGATTAGAACCAAACAGTGAAATAAAAGAAACATTTTATATTTTATTTCTTTTTAAAGTTTATTATTTATTTTTGAGAGAGAGAGAGACAGGCTATAAGCAGGGGTTGGGGTAGAGAGAGAGGGGGACACAGAATCTGAAGCAGGCGCCAGGCTCTGAGCTGTCAGCACAGAGCCTGATGCAGAGCTCAAACTCACAAACCAGGAGATCATGACCTGAGCTGAAGTAGGATGCTTAACTGACTGAGCCGCCCAGGCGCCCCAAGAAACATTTTTAAACTGTCACCAAACCTTCCAAGATATAAGCTATTTTAGTAGCAAGTAGATATCATGTACATTTGTGTTTAATTTGTTTGGGTTTTTAATAGTTTCCAGTTTTAGTCATTGTTCAAGATTCTTTTTTCTAATAGTGACTTATTGCTATAAATATTTGTTTATAGATCCATCTTCTTCTTATTAATTTCTTCAAATTTTTTTTAACGTTTATTTATTTTTGAGACAGAGAGAGACAGAGCATGAACGGGGGAGGGTCAGAGAGGGGGAGACACAGAATCCGAAACAGGCTCCAGGCTCCGAGCTGTCAGCACAGAGCCCGACGCGGGGCTTGAACCCACGGACCGCGAGATCATGACCTGAGCTGAAGTCAGCCACTTAACCAACTGAGCCACCCAGGCGCCCCTCTTCTTATTAATTTCTTGCGGCACATCACTCTGAAAGTAACCATAAGTTTTAAACTTTTTTAATAAAAAATATTTTGTTGTAAGAACTCTTGGAAGGAGGGGCCAAGATAGCAGAGCAGTATGGAAGTTCTCTGCTTCTCTTGTCCCTGAAATGCAGTTAGATCAGCATCGAACCATTTTGCACCCCTAGAAAATCGACCTGAGGATTAACACAACAATCTGCATAACTTGAGCCACAGAACTCAGCAGGTACACAGTGCGGAGAGGTGAACTAGGGGAGACAGAAGCCACAGAGGGTAGGGAGTGGTATTTGCAGAGAGAGGACAGAGAAAGGGGGGGAGAGTACAGGAAAAACACTCCCCCCAAAAGTAGCTGGAGAGAAAAAGAGCGGAAGTACCCACAGTTGCCTGAATAAGAAAGAGAGAAAGGAGAAAGGAGAGGGCTTCAATATCATTAGGACTCTATAAACAGGGCTGAGCAGCATTGGAAATTCCACAGCCCAATCAATACCTGGCGGTGCTCTGGTGGGCAGGGCAAATCCCCAGGAGCTGGCAGTGAGGTCCAAGGGGTCCACAGGCCACATGGGGAGAAGCAGTTCCCCTACTACCCTGCTAGGAGGGCATTTGGTAGAAGCTGTACGGCTTTTCCATAGGCAAAGTGTCCAGCGGACCCTGGAAAACACGATTGCTGGTATTGGAACAAAAACACCAGGGTGTAGTGAAACCTGACTCATGTTGTGTGTTGTGATTTACCATAATCCCTGAAATACTGCCCCTATGAGATCAAACGAACTTATTCTGGGGCAAGCCAGCATCCAGTCACAACCTCTGAGCCTCTACAGCAATGTGATCCCAGGAACGTTCCTGGGGCAAGCTGGCATCTGGCCATTGCTCTGTGAGACCCTCCCCCAGAGGGTCAGAGTGGGTCCAAGCTGCAGGGCCCTCAGAAAGTGAGGGGTTTGGAGACAAAGCCCCATCTGAGATAAAATTTGGGAGGGACCTGAGACCTGGAAGTCTCATAGCTTGGATTGAACAGTGTAGAAGCAGGAAGTAAAAGGAAGCCAGAGACAAAGGAGGGGTGCTTGATTGCCGGTGGGGTAGAGTACAGAGTTCTGATGCTAGAGACTGGGAAGCTAAGCTGGGTGATGCCATTTTCACCTCTCCCATGCATGTGTACACACCCGTACATGCAATCCACCCCAGTAGGCTAAGCAGCACCGCCTAGTAGAGAACAGAAACTTTACACCAAGCTCCATCCAACTGCACCAACCAAGCCCTAGAGGACAACCACAAGTCTCTGCCTGTGTAGTGTATGAAGTATAAAGTACTTCAAAGTTTGACTTCTAGGGGAAACTGTATGTAATTTCATTCAGATTGCATTCTGATTGCTGGTCCACCTATTCAGATTTGTTGTTGGTTTTGTGTTTTCTATTTAAAAAAAAAATTAATGGTTATTTATTTTTGAGAGAGAGAGAGAGAGAGACAGAGTGCAAACAGGGGAGGGGCAGAGATAGAGGGAGACACAATAAACTGAAGCGGACTCCAGGCTCTGAGCTGTCAGCACAGAGCCTGATGTGGGGCTCAGACTCATGAACTGCAAGATCATGACCTGACCCCAAGTCAGACACAACCAACTGAGCCACGCAGATGCCTCTCTTTTCTTTTTTTTTCTTATTCTTGGATACAGAAAGAGTATCCATTTTATATAAATTTTTATATTTTTTACATAATTTAAAAAATTTTACTATATAAATTTTTTTGTAAATTTATTTTTTATTCTATTTTACCTTCTCCAATTCATTTTATTGTACTTTATTGTATACATTTTTCTTAATTTTTAAATGTTTTCTTACTTTTCTTCTTTTTCTATTCATTTGTTCCCTTTTTTTCCCTATTCAATCAAGCTTCTTACAACAACCAGACCAAAACATATCTAAGATCTATCTTCCTTTATTTGATCTTTTTGTGTTGTTTTTAACCTTTTTAATTTTATTTTTTTAACGTTATATTTTATTTTTTTAATTTACATCCAAATTAGTTAGAATATACTGAAGCAATGATTTCAGTAGATTCCTTAATGCCCCTTACCCATTTAGCCCATCCCCCCTCCCACAACCCCTCCAGCAATCCTCAGTTTGTTCTCCATATTTATGAGTCTCTTTTGTTTTGTCCCCCTCCCTGTTTTTATATTACTTTTGTTTCCTTTCCCTTATGTTCATCTGTTTCGTCTCTTAAAGTCCTCATATGAATGAAGTCATATGATTTTTGTCTTACTCTGACTGACTAATTTCATTTAGCATAATACCCTCCAGTTCCAGCCATGTAGTTGCAAATGGCAAGATTTCATTTTTTTGATTGCCGAGTAATACTCCATTGTATATACACCACATCTTCTTTATCCATTCATCCATCGATGGACATTTGGGCTCTTTCCATACTTTGGCTATTGTTGATAGTGCTGCTATGAACATGGGGGTGCATCTGTCCCTTCGAAACAGCACACTTTATCCCTTGGATAAATGCCTAGTAGTGCAATTGCTGGGTCATAGGGTAGTTCTATTTTTAGTTTTTTGAGGAACCTCCATACTGTTTTCCAGAGTGGCTGCACCAGCTTGCATTCCCACCAACAATGCAAAAGAGATCCTCTTTCTCTGCATCCTCGCCAACATCTGTTGTTGCCTGAGTTGTTAATGTTAGCCATTCTGACAGGTTCTTGAGGTGGTATCTCATTGTGGTTTTGATTTGTATTTCCCTGATGATGAATGATATTGAGCATTTTTTCATGTGTCGGTTGGCCATCTGGATGTCTTCTTTGGAGAAGTGTCTATTCAAGTCTTTTGCCCATTTCTTCACTGGATTATTTGTTTTTTGGGTGTTGAGTTGATAAGTTCTTTGTAGATTTTGGATACTAAGCCTTTATCTGATATGTCATTTGCAAATATCTTCCCCCATTCCTTTGGTTGCCTTTTAGTTTTGCTGATTGTTTCTTTCACTGTGCAGAAGCTTTTTATTTTGATGAGGTCCCAGTAGTTCATTTTTGCTTTTGTTTCCCTTGCCTCCAGAGACTTGTTGAGTAAGAAATTGCTGCGGGCAAGATCAAAGAGGTTTTTGCCTGCTTTGTCCTCGAGGATTTTGATGGCTTCCTGTCTTACATTGAGGTCTTTCATCCACTTTGAGTTTATTTTTGTGTATGGTGTAAGAAAGTGGTCCAGGTTCATTCTTCTGCATGTCACTGTCCAGTTTTCCCAGCACCAGTTGCTGAAGAGACTGTCTTTATTCCATTTGATATTCTTTCCTGCTTTGTCAAAGATTAGTTAGCCATACATTTGTGGATCCATTTATGGGTTCTCTGTTCTATTCCCTTGATCTGAGTGTCTGTTCTTCTGCCAGTACCATACTGTCTTGATGATTACAGCTTTGTAGTATAGCTTGAAGTCTGGGATTGTGATGCCTCCTGCTTTGGTTTTCTTTTTCAAGATTGCTTTGGCTATTCGGGGTCTTTTCTGGTTCCATACAAATTGTAGGATTACTTGTTCTAGCTCTGTGAAGAATGCTCGTATTACTTTGATAGTATTGCATTGAATATGTAGATTGCTTTGGGTAGTATCGACATTTTAACAATATTTGTTCTTCTTATCCAAGAACATGAAATCTTTTTCCATTTCTTTGTGTCTTCTTCAATTTCTTTCATCAGCTTTCTATAGTTTTCAGTGTATAGATTTTTCACCTCTTTGGTTAGACTTATTCCTAGGTATTTTATGGGTTTTGGTGCAACTGTAAATGGGATCAATTCCTTGATTTCTCTTTCTGTTGCTTCATTGTTGGTGTATAGGAATGCAACCAATTTCTGTGCGTTGATTTTATATCCTACAACTTTGCTGAATTCATGAATCAGTTCTAGCAGTTTTTTGGTGGAATCTTTTGGGTTTTCCATATAGAGTATCATGTCATCTGCAAAGAGTGAAAGTTTGAACTCCTCTGGCCAATTTGGATGCCTTTTATTTCTTTGTGTTGTCTGATTGCAGAGGCTAAGACTTCCAATACTATGTTGAATAACAGTGGCAAGAGTGGACATCCCTGTCTTGTTCCTGACCTTAGGGGGAAACCATTCAGTTTTTCCATTGAGGATGATATTAGCGTTGGGTCACTCATATATGGCTTTTGTCATCTCGAGGTATGATCCTTCTATCCCTACTTTCTTCAGGGTTTTTATCAAGAAAGGATGCTGTATTTTGTCAAATGCTTTCTCTGCATCTATTGAGAGGATCATATGGTTCTTGTCCTTTCTTTTATTGATGTGATGAATCACATTAATTGTTTTGCAGATATTGAACCAGCCCTGCATCCCAGGTATAAATCCCACTTGGTCGTGGTGAATAATTTTTTTTAATATATTGTTGGAGCTGGTTGGTTAATATCTTGTTGAGGATATTTGCATCCATGTTCATCAGGGAAATTGGTCCATAGTTCTCCTTTTTAGTGGGGTCTCTGTCTGGTTTTGGAATCAGGGTAATGCTGGCTTCATAGAAAGAGTTTGGAAGTTTTCCTTCCATTTCTATTTTCTGGAACAGTTTCAAGAGAATAGGTGTTAACTCTTCCTTAAATGTTTCGTACAATTCCCCCTGGAAAGCCATCTGGCCCTGGACTTTGTTTTTTGGGAGATTTTTGATTACTAGTTCGATTTCCTTACTGGTTATGGGTCTGTTCAAATTTTCTATTTCTTCCTGTTTCAGTTTTGGTAGTGTGTATGTTTCTAGGAATTTGTCCATTTCTTCCAGATTGCCCATTTTGTTGGCATATAATTGCTCATAATATTCTCTTATTGTTTTTATTTCTGTTGCTTGGTTGTGATTTCTCCTCTTTCATTCTTGATTTTACTTATTTGGGTCCTTTCCTCTTTCTTCTTGATCAAACTGGCTAGTGGTTTATCAATTTTTTTAATTCTTTCAAAGAACCAGCTTCTGGTTTCATTGATCTGTTCTACTGTTTTTTTGGTTCTGATAGCATTAATTTCTGCTTTAATCTTTATTATTTCCTGTCTTCTGCTGGTTTTGGGTTTTATTTGCTGTTCTTTTTCCAGCTCCTTAAGGCGTAAGGTTAGGTTGTGTATCTGAGATCTTTCTTCCTTCTGTAGGAAGGCCTGGATTGCTATATACTTTCCTCTTATGACCACCTTTGCTGCGTCCCAGAGGTTTTGGGTTGTGGTGCTATCATTTTCATTGACTTCCATATACTTTTTAATTTCTTCTTTAACTGCTTGGTTAGCCCATTCATTCTTTAGTAGGATGTTCTTCAGTCTCCCAAGTATTTGTTACCTTTCCAAATTTTTTCTTGTGGTTGATTTCGAGTTTCATAGCATTGTGATCTGAAACTATGCACGGTATGATCTCGATCTTTTTGTACTTACTTAGGGCTGATTTGTGTCCCAGTATGTGGTCTATTCTGGAGAACATTCCATGTGCACTGGAGAAGAATGTATATTCTGCTGCTTTAGGATGAAATGTTCTGAATATATCTGTTAAGTACATCTGGTCCAATGTGTCATTCAAAGCCATTATTTCCTTGTTGATTTTTTGATTAGATGATCTGTCCTTTGCTGTGAGTGGGGTGTTGGAGTCTCCTAATATTATGGTATTACTATCAATGAGTTTCTTGATGTTTGTGATTAATCGATTTATATATTTGGGTCCTTCCACATTTGGCACATAAATGTTTACAATTGTTAGGTCTTCTTGGTCTATAGGCCTCTTGATTATGATATAATGCCCTTCTGTATCTCTTGATACAGTCTTTATTTTAAAGTCTAGATTGTCTATATAAGTATAGCTACTCCGGCTTTCTTTTGTTGACCATTAGCATGATAGATGGTTCTCCATCCCCTTATTTTCAATCTGTAGGTGCCTTTAGGTCTAAAGTGGGTCTCTTGTAAACAGCATATAGATGGGTCTTGTTTTCTTATCCATTCTGTTACCTTATGTCTTTTGATTGGAGCATTGAGTCCATTGATGTTTAGACTGAGTACTGAAAGATATGACTTTATTGCCATTATGATGCTTGTAGAGTTGGAGTTTCTGGTGGTGTTCTCTGGTGCTTTCTAATGTTTTGTTGCTTTTGATATATATATGTGTGTATATATATCATATATATATATACACATATATATATGTGATATATATATATATATATATATATATACACACACACACACACATATATACACATACATACATATACATATTTTCATCTTTTGTCCCCTCAAAGAGTCCCCCTTAATATTTCTTGCAGGGCTGGTTTACTGGTCACAAACTCCTTTAATTTTTGTTTGTCTGGGAAACTTTTTATCTCTCCTTCTATTTTGAATGACAGCCTTGCTGGATAAAGAATTCTTGGCTGCATATTTTTCTGATTCAGCACACTAAATATATCCTGCCACCCCTTTCTGGCCTGCCGGGTTTCTGTGGATAGGTCTGCTACAAAACTGATCTGTCTTCCCTTGTAGGTTAGGGACTTTTTTTCCCCTGGCTGCTTTCATGATTCTTTCCTTGCCTGAGTATTTTGTGAATTTGACTATGATATGCCTTGTTGATGGTCAGTTTTTGTTGAATCTAATGGGAGTACTCTGTGCTTCCTGGATTTTGATGTCTGTGTCTTTCCCCAGGTTAGGAAAGTTTTCCACTATGATTTGCTCACATAACCCTTCTACCCCTATTTCTCTCTCTTCCTCCTCTGAGACCCCTATGATTCTGATGTTGTTCCTTTTTTGAATCACTGATTTTTTTTAATTCTTAAATCATGCTCTTTTGCCTTAATCTCCCTCTTTTTCTCTGCTTCATTATTCTCTATAAGTTTGTCCTCTATATCGCTGATTCTCTGTTCTGTCTTGTCCATCCTTGCTGCCGCTGCATCCATCCATGATTGCAGCTCAGTTATAGCATTTTTAATTTCATTCTGGATATTTTTTACGTCTTTTATCTCTGCAGAAAGAGATTCTAATCTATTTTCAACTCCAGCTAGTATTCTTATTATCGTGATTCTAAATTCTGGTTCAGACATCTTGCTTGTGTCTGTGTTGGTTAAATCCCTGGCTGGCATTTCTTTGTGCTCTTTCTTTTGGGGTGAATTCCTTCGTTTTGTCATTTTGAAGGGAGAAGAATTAATGAGCTAGAAAAATTGCAATTAAAAAAATTAAAATTAAAAAAATATTAAAATTAAAAATTAAAAACACACCCACACACAAATCGAACAGATGATACTAGATCCCACGTGTGTTTTGGTCTGGGTGTAGAAAGTGATTTGACAGATTAGAGAAACAAACAAACAAACAAACAAAAAAGGCGGGGGGGGAGAGAAAAAAAGGAAATCGTTCGAGAATTTGAAAAAATGAATACTAAAGTAGACTAAAATACACAAAAGTAGAGAATATAGTAGAAAAATTATAGAAAGATATTTTTAATAAAAATTAAAAATAAATATGAATTTTTTCATTTTCTGTATTTAAGAAAAAAGAAATGAAAAAGAGAAAAAAGATTTAAAAAAGAAAAAAGGAAAAGACAAAAAAGGAATCATTTGAAAATTTGAAAAAGTGAATACACGGTAGTAGACTAAAATAAAATAATGGGAGTAAGATAGAATATGAAAAAATTTACATAAAAGCAAAAAATGTAGTAATAAAAATTAAATAAAAATATTTTTAAAAGAAATTGAAAGTGAAAATGAAGTTTTTCTCTTTCTGCATTCAAGAAAAAGAAAAGAGGGGCGCCTGGGTGGCGCAGTCGGTTAAGCGTCCGACTTCAGCCAGGTCACGATCTCGCGGTCTGTGAGTTCGAGCCCCGCGTCAGGCTCTGGGCTGATGGCTCGGAGCCTGGAGCCTGTTTCAGATTCTGTGTCTCCCTCTCTCTCTGCCCCTCCCCCGTTCATGCTCTGTCTCTCTCTGTCCCAAAAATAAATAAAAAACGTTGAAAAAAAAAAATTTAAAAAAAAGAAAAAGAAAAGAAATGAAAAAGAAAAAAAAAGAAAAAAAGGAAATTTTTTGAAAATTTGAAAAGGTGAGTACACTGAAGTAGACTAAAATAAAATGATGGAAGTAAAGTAGAATTTGAAAACATTTACACAAAAGTAAAAAATATAGTAATAAAAATTAAAGACAGATATTTTTAATAAAAATTGAAAATAAAAATGAGTCTTTTCTCTTTCTATATTCAAGAAAAAGAAAAGAATTATAAAAGAGAAAAAGGAGAAAGAGAGAAAAAAAATTGCATAGATGAACCTGCTAACAGATTGAAGTAGGACTGAAATTGCTTTGTTTTCCCCTAGAGGTCAGTCCATGTAGCTCTTTATAGTCCATAGCTTAAGCCGGCGGTGAGGTTTGTGTTCTTGAAGAGCAAAGTTGGCCCAGTTGGGCAGGGCTCGGTGTAACAGCTCCGCTCTCCCCTAGATGGCGCTGCTAACCTACTGGGGTGGATTGTTGTGGTGCTTGTCGGTGCACATGGCACATGCGCCGGAGCGGTGAAAAATGGACCCACCCAGCCACCCAGTCTGTTCTCCCGCATCAGCAGTCGTGCACCAGTCCTCTGTCTTCAGCTCTTGTCCACTCCCCACTTTTTCACTCTCCATGACCAGGCCCAGGCAGTACCTCTCTCCCAAGTTTTGTCTCAGATGCGGCTGTTTTCCCCGGCCCCTTACTTCTGAAGGACTGCGGCTTTGATCCACTCTGCCCCTCTGCGGGAGGGTCTCATCGAGTGATGGACTAATGAGCAATGGCTGAATGTTGGCTGCACCCACAAACACCGGCTGGATCCTGCTGTTGCTGGTGCCCTAAGACTGCAGCTAGGTGCCAGCCCAACCCCCCAAAAATTTGCGAGACAGTGTAGCCTCAGCATTTCAGGGACCGTGGAAAATCGCAACACACAACTGACACCAGGCTTCACCCTCAACAACCTTGCCCCAGCACCAGTGAATGTGGCTGCCTTCTGGGGTCTGCCGAGACCAGGTGGCTTCAACAGTCTCTACCAAATATCCTTCCATCAATGGAACCGCTTTTCCCCATGTGGCCTGAGAACCTCCCGGACCCCACTCTGTTCCTGGGCATTCACCTTTCCCACCAGAGCACCGCCAGTATCAAGCTGCGGAGTTGCAGCCTTTGCACTCCCCTAGTTTACAGTCTTAATGGAATTTAAACCCTCTCCTTTCTCCTTTCTCCCTTTTTAGTTTAGTCCCTGAGGCTGTTTCCAATTTTCTACTTTCTCTCCAGCTGCTTTTGGGGAGGGGTGCTTTTCTCCGTATGCTCCCCCGCTCCCCAGTCTCCATCCTCTCTCCGCCCGCAAAATGGGTTCCCTACCTTTCAGGGCTTCTTGCTCCCCAAGTTCAGCTCTTCATGTCGTGTACCTGCTGAATTCTGTGGTTCAGGTTGTGCAGATTGTTGTGTTAATCTTCCAATCGGTTTTCAGGTGTGTAGGATGGTTTAGTGTTGGTCTGGCTGTATTTCATGGACGTGAGACACACAAAAAGCTTCCATGCTGTTCTGCCATCTTGGCTCCTCCCCCAGATTGTCTCTCTTATTTTCTTTCATTAATTCTTTTTCTCCCTCCAAAATGACAAAATGAAGGGATTCACCCCAAAAGAAAGAACAGGAAGAAATGACAGCCAGGGACTTAATCACACAGATATAAGCAAGATGTCTGAACTATAATTTAGAATCATGATAATAAGAACACTAGCTTGGGTTGAAAAAAAACATATAATCCCTTTCTGAGGAGATAAAAGAAGTAAAATCAAGTGAGGACTAAATTAAAAGCGCTATAACTGAGATGCAATCTTGAATTGATGTCATTGATGAAGCAAAGCAGCAAATCAGTGATACAGAAGCCAAAATTATGGAGAATAATGAAGCAGAAAAAGAGAGAGAAACTAAGGCAAAAGAGCACAATATAAGAATTAGAGAACTCAGTGACTCACTGAAAAGGAATGACATCCAAATCATAGGAGTCCCAGAAGATGAAGAGAGAGAAAAAGGGATAGAAGGTTTATGTGAGCAAATCATAGCAGAAAACTTTCCTAACCTGGGGAAAGACACAGACATCAAAATCCAAGAAACAGAGAACTCCCATTAGATTCAACAAAAACCAACCATCAACAAGGCACATAATAGTCAAATTCACAAAATGTACAGACAAGGAAATAATTCTGAAAGCAGCAAGGGAAAAAAGTCCTTAACCTACAAGGGAAGACAGATCAGTATACCTACCCTCAGAAATTTTACAGTCCAGAAAGGAATGACAGGATATATTCAACATGCTGAATCAGAAAGATATGCAGACAAGACTTCTTTATCCAGCAAGGCTGTCATTCAAAATAGAAGAAATAAAGAGTTTTCAGACAAACAAAAACTAAAGGAGTCATGACCACTAAACCAGCCCTGCAAGAATGTCTAAGGGGGACTCTCTGAGGGAAGAAAAGATGAAACAAAACAAAAAAGACCAAAATCAACAAAGACTAGAAAGGACCAGAGAACACCACCAGAAACTCCAACTTTACACAATTGCCAACACAATGGCAATAAATTCATATCTTTCAGTACTCATTCTAAATATCAATAGACTTAAGTGCTCCAATCAAGACATATGGTATCATAATGGATAAGAAAATGACATCCATGTATATGCTTTTATAAGAGACTATTTTAGACCTTAAGTCACCTTCAGACTGAAAGTGAGGGGATGGAGAACCATCTAACATGCTAATGGTCACCAAAAGAAAGCTGGAGTAGCCATATGTATATCAGACAATCTAGATTTTAAGATAAATATTGTAACAAGAGACAAAGAAGGGCATTCTATCATAATTAAGGGGTCTGTCCACCAAGAAGATCTAACAATTGTAAACATTTATGCCCCAATATGAAAGCACCCAAATATGTAAATCAATTAACCACAAACATACAGAAACTCATTGATAATAATACCATGATAGTAGGGGACTTCAACACACCTACTGGACAGATCATGTAAGCAAATGGACAGATCATGTAAGCAGAAAATCAACAAGGAAGCCATGGGTTTGAATGACACACTGGACCGGATGGACTTAACAGATTTATTCAGAACATTTCATCCTAAAGCAGCAGAATATACATTCTTCTCAAGTGCACACTGAACATCCTCCAGAATAGATCACATACTGGGTCACAAATCAGCCCTTAACAAGTTCAAAAACATCGAGATCATACCATGCATATTTTCAGACCACAATACTATGAAATTCAAAATCAACCACAAGAAAAAATTTGGAAAGTACAAATACTTGGAGATTAAAGAACATCCTACTAAAGAATGAGTAGGTTAATCAAGAAATTAAAGAGGAAAGTAGAAAGTACATGGAAGCCAATGAAAATAACACGACAGCCCAAAACCTCTGGGATGCAGCAAAGGCAGTCATAAAAAGGAAGTATATAGCGATACAAGCCTTCCTTAAGAAGGAAGAGAGGTCTCAGATACACAACCTAACCTTACACCTAAAGAAGCTGGAAAAAGAAGCTGGAAAAAGAAGCTGGGTTTGGGAATAAAACCCAAAACCAGCAGAAGACAGGAAATAATAATGAATAGAACAGAAATCAGTGCTATCGAAACCAAAAAAACAGAACAGATCAATGAAGCCAGGAACTGGTTCTTTGAAAGAATTAACAAAATTGATAAATCCCTAGACAGTTTGATCAAAACAAAAAAAAAGGAAAGGACCCAAGTAAGTAAAATAAAAAATGAAAGAGCAGAGAGATAACAACCAACACTGCAGAAATACAAACAATAATAAGAGAATATTATGAGCAATTATATGCCAATAAATTTGGCAATCTGGAAGAAATGGACAAATTCCTAAAAACATATAAACTACCAACACTGAAATAGGAAGAAATAGAGAATTCAAACAGACCAATAACTAGCAAAGAAATTGAATTAGTAATCAAAAACCTCCCAAAAAACAAGAGACCAGGACTGGATGGCTTTCCAGGGGAATTTTACCAAACATTTAAAGAAGAGGTAACTCCTATTCTTTTGAAGTTATTCCAAAAAATAGAAATGGAAGGAAAACTTCCAAACTCATTCTATGAGGCCAACATTACCTTGATCCCAAAACCAGACAACAACCCCACTAAAATGGAGAACTATAGACCAGTTTCCTGATGAACATGGATGCAAAAATTCTCAACAAGATACTAGCCAACTGGATCCAACAATGCATTAAAAGAATTATTCACCATGATCAACTGGGATTTATACCTGGGATGTAGGGCTGGTTCAATATCTGCAAAACAATCAATGTGATACATCACACTAATAAAAGAAAGGACAAGAACCACATGATCCTCTCAATAGATGCAGAGAAAGCATTTGACAAAATACAGCATCCTTTCTTGACAAAAACCCTCAAGAAAGTAGGGATAGAAGGATCATACCTCAAGATCATGAAAGCCATATATGAAGGACCCACCACTAATATCATCCTCAATGGGGAAAAACTGAAGGCTATCCCCTTAAGGTCAGGAACACGATAGGGATGTCCACTCTCACCACTGTTATTCAACATAGTATTGGAAGTCCTAGCCTCAGCAATCAAACAACACAAAGAAATTAAAGGCATCCAAATCAGCAAGGAGGAAGTCAAACTTTCACTCTTCGCAGATGACATGATACTCTATATGGAAAACCCAAAATATTTCACCAAAAAACTGCTAAAACTGATTAATGAATTCAGCAAAGTCACAGGATATATAATCAATGCGAGAAATCGGTTGCATTTTTATACACCAATAATGAAACAGCAGAAAGGGGAATCAAGGAATCGATCCCATTTACAATTGCACCAAAAACCATAAAATATCTAGGAATAAACCTAACCAAAGAGGTGAAAAACCTATACACTGAAAACTATAGGAACTTATGAAAGAAACTGAAGAAGACACACACAAAAAAAGGGAAAATATTCCATGCTCATGGACTGGAAGAACAAATATTGTTAAAATGTTGATACTACCCAAAGCAATCTACATAGTCAATACAATCCCTATCAAAATAACACCAGCATTCTTCACAGAGCCAGAACACACAATCCTAAAATTTATATGGAACCACAAAAGACCCCGAATAGCCAATGCAATCGTGAAAAAGAAAACCAAAGCTGGAGGCATCAGAATTCCAAACTTCAAGATGTACTACAAAGCTGTAATCATCAAGACAGTATGGTACTGGATCAATGGAACAAGATAGAAAACCCAGAAGTGGACCTACAAACATCTGGCCAACTAATCTTTGACAAAGCAGGAAAGAATACCCAATGGAATAAAGACAGTTTCTTCAGCAAATGCTGTTGGGAAAACTGGACAGCAATATGCAGAAGAATGAACCTGGTCCACTTTCTTACACCATACACAATAATAAACTCAAAATGGATGAAAGACCTAAACCTAAGACTGAAAGCCATCAAAATCCTAAAGGAGAAAGCAGGCAAAAACCTCTTTGACTATGGCTGCAGCAACTTCTTACTCAACACATCTCCAGATGTTTCCAGAGGCAAGGGAAACAAAAGCAAAAATGAGCTATTGGGACCTCAAATAAAAAGCTTCTGCATGACAAAGGAAACAATCAGCAAAACTAAAAGGCAACCAAAGGAATGGGAGAAGAAGTTTGCAAATGATATACCAGATAAAGGGCTAGTATCCCAAATCTATAAAGAACTTATCAAACTCAACACCCAAAAAACAAATAATCCAGTGAAGAAATGGGCAAAAGACATGAATAGACACTTCTCCAAAGAAGACATCAGATGGCTAACAGACACATGTAAAAATGCTCAACATTACTCATCATCAGAGAAATACAAATCAAAACCACAATGAGATACCATCTCACACCTGTCAGAATGGCTAACATTAATAACTCAAGCAACAACAGATGTTGGCGTGGATGTGGAGAAAGAGGAACCCTTTTGCATTGCTGGTGGGAATGCAAACTAGTGCAGCCACTCTGGAAAACAGTATGGAGGTTCTTCAAAAAATTAAAAATAGAACTACCTTACAACCCAGCAATTGCACTACGATGTATTTATACAAAGAATACAGGTGTGTTGTTTTAAAGGGGCACATACACCCCAATGTTTATAGCACTGCTATCGACAATGGCCAATGTATGAGAAGATCCCAAATGTCCACTGACAAATGAATGGATAAAGAAGATGTGGTTTAGGGGCACCTGGGTGGCTCAGTCAGTTGAGCGTCTGACTTTGGCTCAGGTCATGATCTCACAGCTCGTGAGTTCAAGTACTGCGTTGGGCTCTGTGCTGATGGCTTAGAGCCTGCAGCCTGCTTCAGATTCTGTGTCTCCCTCTCTCTCTGCCCCTCTGCAGCTCACACTCTGTCTCTCTCTCTTTCAAAAATAATAAAATATTTGAATATAATAGTAATACACACACACACACACACACATACACACACAGTGGAGTAATACTTGGCAATCAAAAAGAATGAAATCTTGCCATTTGCAACTACATGGATGGAACTAGAGTATATTATCCTAAGCAAAATTAGTCAGTCAGAGAAAGACAAATATATGAGTTCACTCACATGTGGAATTTAAGATACAAAGCAGATGAGCATAAGGGAAGGGAAGCGAAAATAATATAAAAACTGGGAGGGGGACAAAACATAAACTCTTAAATACAGAGAACAAACTGAGGGTTGCTGGAGGGATTGTGGGTGGAGGGATGGGCTAAATGGGCAAGGGGCATTAAAGGAGGACACTTGGTGGGATGAGCACCGGTGTTCTATGTAGGGGAAATCACTGGATTCTACTCCTGAAATCATTATTGCACTATATGCTAACTAACTTGGATGTAAATTTAAAAAAAAAATCTTAAAAAAATATTTTGTTGTTATTTAGAATTCAGTGCTATTTTCTGAATTTGAGATAGTTGATCAAGATTTTCTAATTATACATAACTAAATACATATCTAATACTTTATACATTATAATGTATAATGTAATCTAATACTTTATACATTATAATGTATTTAATTATAAAAATTAAATAAATATGAATTTATATTTATAAATATAAATATAAAAGTGAATAAATCTAATTAAATATATATATTTATATGCTTTAATAAACATGTATGTAGAATTTATACGAATTGCCATCTTAAGTGTTTTTCTCAGTGTCTTTTACCTTCAGAGGTGAAATTTCTTAGGAACTTCTATGTATTAAGAAAAAATATCCAAAACTTAGAAATAAGGCAGAAAGATGACTGCATGTTCTTTCAGTGTCATATTAGGGCACTATCTAACAGCCCACTCCAGGATCCCTTAAATATTTAAAGGAAAGTACTTTTTTAAAAAAATTATGTAAGATATACATAAACATTTATCATTTTAGTAACTATTTTAGGTGTACAGTTTAGTGGCATTAAGTACATTCCTATGGTTGTGCTTCCGTCTCTAAGAATTTGACAACTCTAAATACCTTATATAAGTGGAATCATATAGCATTTGGTTTTTTTGTGACTGATTACTTCACTTAGCATGAAATAGTCGAGGTTCATCCATGTTGTAGCATGTGTCAGAATTTTTCTTCTTTTTAAGGCTAAATAATATTCCATTGTATGCACAGCAAAGGAAACAACAAAACTAAAAGGCAATCTACTGAATGGAAGAAGATATTTGCAAATGACATATCTAATAAAGGGTTAGTATCAAAATATATTTAAAAAAACTTAGGCAACTCAACACAAATAAAAAACAAATAATCCAACTAAAAAAATGGGTAGGAGACATAAACAGACATTTCTCCAAAGAAGACAGACAGATTGCCTTCAGACCCATGAAAAGATGCTCAAGATCACTCATCATAGGGAAATGAAAATCAAAAGCACCATGAGATATCACCTCACATCAGTCAGAATGGCCAAAATAAAAAACACAAGAAACAACAAGTTTTGGTTACTGTGGAGAAAAAGAAACACTTGTACGCTATTGGCAGGAATGCAGACTGGTGCAGCCACTGTGGAAGACAATACGGAGGTTCCTCAAAAAATTAAAAATAGAAATACCCTATGCTCCAGCAATCTCACTACTGGGTATTTGCCCAGAAAATACAAAAACAGTAATCCAAAGGAATATATGCATCCCCATGTTTACTAATGGGATATATACATCTCATATCTTCCTTATGCATTCATCAGTTGATGGACATTTATGTTGTTTCCATAATTTGGCTATTGTAAATAATAATGCAGTAAACATAGATATATATATATATAGATAGATAGATAGATAGATAGATAGATATAGATATATATATATATGTGTGTGTGTGTGTGTATATTATGTATATATGACTATTATATGTGAATATTGCTCAGCCATAAAAGGAATGAAATCTTGCCATTTGCAGTGACAACGAATGTCCCACTTGTTTAATTTTGATTTGGCTTTTGTGCTATATCATATCACAAAAGAGTCAATGCCAAGACCCACATCAAGAAAATTGTTTCCTATGTTTTCTTCTAGGAGTTTTATAATTTCATATCTTACATTTAATATTTTAATCAATTATGAGTTAATTTTTGTGAGTAGTGTAAGATCGGCGTCTAGTGTCATTCTTTTACTAATGAATATCCAATTTTCCCCAGCACCATTTACTGAAGAGACTGTCTTTTCTCCACTGAGTGTTCTCAGCTCCTTTGTCAAGTACTACTTGATTGCATATGCTTGGGTTTATTTCTGGACTTTCAATTCTGTTCCAGTGATCTGTCTATTTTTTATGCCACTGCCATACTGTTTTGATTACTATAGCTTTATAACATATTTTGAAATCAGGAAGTGTGGTGCCTCCTGCTTTATTCTTCTTTCTCAGGATTAACTTGGCTATTCAGAATCTTTTTTGGTTCCATATAAATTTTAGCATTCTTTTTTCTACCTCTACAGAAAAATGTCATTGAACTCTCGATAAGGATTACACTGAATCTATAGATGGCTTTTGGTAATATAGACATTTTAACCATATTAATTCTTCTAATCCATGAACACAGAAATACCTTTTCATTTATTTGTGTCTTCAGTTTCTCTCATCAATTTTTTGTAATTTCAGAGTACTAATCCTTCACCTCTTTGGTTAATTTTATTCCTAAGCATTTCATTGTTTTGATACTATTGTAAATGAGATCATTTTCTTTATTTCTTTTAAGGCAATTTATTATTGGTATATAGAAATACTACTGATTTTGTATTTTAATTTTGTATCCTGCAACTTTAATAACTCGATTAGATCGAATAAGGTTTATTTTTGTTTTTGTTTTTTTGTGGTATTTTAGGATTTTCTATATACAACATCATATCATCAGCTAACAGACACAATTTTACATTTTCCTTTCCAATTCTGATGCCTTTTTTTTTCTTGCCTGATTTCTCTGGTTAGGACTTCCAGTACTGTGTTGAATAAGAGTGGTGAGGATAGAAACCCTTGTCTTGTTCCTGATATTAGAGGAAAAGCTGAGTATGATGTTAGCTGTGCTGTGGTCTTGTCATATATTGCCTTTGTTATGTATCTTCTATATGTAATTTGTAAAAGAGTTTTATCATAAATGGGTGTTTTATCATAAATGTATTTTCTGTGTCTACTGAGATAATCATGATTTTTGTCTTTCATTCTATTAATGTGATGTAACTCATTTATTGATTTGCATATGTTGAACCATCCTTGTTTTCCAGGGTTAAATCCCACTTGATCATTATGTATGATCTTTTTAATATGCTATTGAATTTGCTAGTATGTTATTGAGAATTTTTTGCATCTATATTCATCAGGGATATTGGGCTATAATTTTTTCTTCTGGCAGTGTCCTTTTCTGGCTTTGTAAAATGAGTTTGGGACCATTCCCTTCTCTTTGATTTTTTGGAAGACTTTGAGAAGGACAGGCATTACGTCTTCTTAAAGTTTATCAGTAAAGCCTTTATTTTTAATAACAGTCACCTTTCAGGTTTGACCAGCAAACCCTGGGGTGGTGGATGACAGAGTACTCCAGACTCCTGAATCAGAGAAAGGAGAGGGCAAGGGGGCCAAGCGCTCTAGTGGCAATGGCCCCAAGCAAAGCTCTTCTCCAAGCAAAGTTTTTATTGAGAATCTTATTAGTACATTTCAAGAGGTACAGGGGAAAGGAATGTGTAGTTTCAAAAGCAGGAACAAAGCATACTAAAAAATTATTGGGGGAACAGTACAATCAGGGCAGTGACGTGCAGACAGGCAAAGGGAACATGACGGGGGCAGTATATATGTCATAGGAAGGGGGTTGTTTTAATACTTTAGATTAAGCATTTACAGAGTGGAGAAACATGTTGATCCACAGGCAAGGTCAGGCTGCCTTCAGCCTTGAAGTTTCGAAGGAGACCCAGTTTTGCTGGTCTCTTTGCTGCTTCTCAACCAGACATTTCCCAGACTGCAAACACTCCTTACTTACATCTTAGCCAGGCAAGCTCTATGAACTTCCAAGGTCATCCTAATGGATGTGAGGTTATATCTCACCATGGTTTTGATTTGCATTTCCCTAATGATTAATGATGTCGAGTATCTTTTCACATGCCTATTGGCTATTTGTATAATTTTCTCTGGATAAATGCTATTCAAGTCCTTTGCCTGTTTTTTAACTGTTTTTGTTGTTGTTGAGTTTTAGACATTCACTATATATTCTGTATATTAATCCCTTGTATGTGATATGAAAATACTTTCTTCCATTCTATGTGTTGCCATTTTACTCTATTGATAGTGTCTTTTAATGCAAAAAGTCTTAAATTTCAAAGACTTCCAATTTGTCTATTTTTCCTTTAGTTGCCTGTGCCTTTGGAGTCATACCCAAGAAATCAATGCCAAATCCAATGTCATGAAGGTTTCTGTCTGTTTTCTTCTAAGAATTTTATAGTTTCAGCTTTTATGTTTAAAGAATGCACTATTGATATGCATAACAACTTGAATGATGCTGAGTTAAAAAGCCGATTTCAAGTGTTGTATATTGTATGATTCCATTTATAGAATATTGTTTTAATGTTTATTTATTTATTTTGGGAGAGAGAGATCACAATCAAGGAAAAGGGGCAGAGAGAGAGAGATAATCCCAATCAGGCTCCATGCTGTCAGCACAGAGCCCAATGTGGGGCTCAATCCCACAAACCATGAGATGGTGACCTGAGCTGAAATCAAGAATTGGATGGTTAACCAACTGAACCACCCATGTGCCCCCTTTGATAGCAGCACTTTCAACAGTAGCCAAATTATGGAAAGAGCCTAAATGCCCATCAACTGATGAGTGGATAAAGAAATTGTGGTTTATATATACAATGGAATACTACTTGGCAATGAGAAGGAATGAAATATGGCCTTTTGTAGCAATGTGGATGGAACTGGAGAGTGTTAATGCTAAGTGCAATAAGTCATATAGAGAAAGACAGATACCATATGTTTTCACTCTTATGTGGATCCTGAGAAACTTAACAGAAGACCATGTGGGAGGGGAAGGGGAAAAAAAAAAAAAAGTAAGAGAGGGAGGGAGCCAAACCATAAGAGACTGTTAAAAACTGAGAATAAACTGAGGGTTGATAGGGGGTGGGAGGGAGGGGAAAGTGGGTGATGGGCATTGAGGAGGACACCTGTTGGGATGAACACTGGGTGTTGTGTGGAAAACAGTTTGACAATAAATTTCATATTAAAAAATAGATAAATAAAGACAATGTTGTTCCAGAATCAAAAAAAAAAAAAAAAAAAAAAAAAGAAGAAGAAGAAGAAGAAGAAGAAGATTTTAGAGGTGACAAAACTGTAATCATTGAAAACAGATAAGTGATTGCCAAAAGTCAGAGTTAGCAGGCAGTTATGACTCTTAAGAGTTAACATGATGGGGTTTCTTCTTTGTAATGGAACAGTTCTACCATCTATATTTTATAACAGTTCTATATTGTGGTGACAGTTACATAAATCTAGACATGTGATAAAATTTCACAGAACTATATAAAAAAAAGAGCACCTGTAAAACAGAATGGAGAAATCTTAATAAGATTCATACCTGAGTGAATAGTGCTGCCTCCTCAATTTCCTGGGTTTTGACAATGCACTAAGATTATATAAAGCTATTGTCATTGGGGAAAGCTAACTCCTTGTGAGTCAAACTATTTCAAAATAAAATAGTTATAATTATATTTTAAAATTTCTTTAACATTTGCCCATTGTACTAAAAGTAAAATCCAAACTATTTTCCAAACCTACGATGCTTAGCATGATGTGGCCTCTGCCTATCTTTTATCTAACATTTTCCTGCACTATTTTCTCTCTTACTACTTTCTAGCCATTATCTCTCTTTCAATTCCTCAACCATAATAATTCCTCTCCCACCTCAGAGCCTCTGTGACTCCTGTTCATTCCGTCTGGAGCACTCCACTCACAGCTACATTGCAAAAAAACTATATTCTCTTCTAGCTTGTGAGATTTTTTTCTACTTTATTCATTCAACAAACACTTACAAACACAGGTTTAGGAGGCAGAAACCTCAAGGCAGCAGTGCAGTTTTAGACACATTGGTTTGAAGTGTTTGCAAGACAAGCAAAATCATTGTTAAAAATCTAGTCAGGTCATTGATATTGAACTAAATACAAAATTTGGGATCTGGGCCATAGAATTTGAGCATTTTTATGGAAACTGAATGATACTTGAAGCCATGCGATTGAATAAAATTCCCTAGGAAGAGAATGTAGTATGAGAAGGGTACTGGGAGGAAGAGAATCTGGGACCAAGATCAGGGGATCTCCAACAGCAAGGAGCGAACGGTAACAAGGAAGCCGAGTAAGAGAGTGTTTCCAAGGGGAGACTAGTCAGTAGTCCAATGTGTCAAATGCTGCTGAAAACTCAGATGAGATAAACAAAAAGTATGTTAAGTTTCAAAACGTGTAAAACCATATACTCATGTTATAACTAGAAAAATACTTTTAAAAACAATAATGCAAAGTTTGACATCACCATAGTGAAGTTTGTTCTGTCATAGATTCCTAATAGTAAAGTGAACTGGCATGGTCCTTTTAGAAATCGTTTCAAGAATATGCATTAAGAATGTTTAAAGGATTCATAGCTTGTGACCCAGTAATCCCATTTCCCAGAATCTCATCAAAAGAAATAGTCCTAACTGAAAAAAACTGTACATCTGATGATATCCATGGCAATAATATTTATAATAGTGAAAGAATAAAGTTACCTAAATGTCCAATAGGGGAGTGTTAAATCAATGCTGATAATCACTTAATTGAATATCATGCTATCATTAAAAATGATGTTTATATAGACTTCCAGTTAAATAACATGGATACATAATAGTAGCCTTCATTTGGTAAATTCTAAGAAATATAATAAATGTGTTTTTATATATTTATAATTTCTATATGTTAATTTTTGCCATATTTATAAAACTATCTTTAATGACCATGAATTATATCCTCTTAATGAAAAAACCTGTTTTTAAGCTTGTTTGCAGGATTGTCTTAATGTTTCTTAACCTATCCTTTTTTCTATTATTTTTTGTATATGTCACTTATTATATTTTATTCCTATCTTATTCTTTGCTACATTTATTCCCTTCCTTTCCTTTGCAGTTATATTAAAGACAGTTGTATTGTATTTAAAATCCTGAATAGTGAATATAATTTTCTGGAATGAAACTTAAAATATCCATCATTATTTACCACGCAAACCTATATTTCTCTATCAAAATCAGTGAATGTGTATGCTTCGGAGGCCCTAAGGACCTGCCCACGTTCACTCTCAAAATTAGGTTAAATCCTATTAGATAATCCCATATGAATACACCCTGATGCTCATCATAGCAATCTCAAAGGCTCCTTTGTTGGTGGCTGACATTTCTAGGAAATTAACTGGAGCATTACTGGAGGATTAGGGCAGAAGGAAGCCATGGAATTTTGGACTGGCTGTCATTATCTGATATTTTATTCTAGGCATTCCCCATAATGAAACCATTGCCTCTATTCCAAAAATACCTATTAGGAAAAATTCCAGGAAGTTCAACTTCTCTTTCAATCTCATTAGAAAAAGAAGCAGCAAGTCAGATCTATTGTTATACTAAGAGAAGTTTTGTTAAAGCCTCCAGATGTCATTTGAAACCTACCTTGAAAGAGAGAGTGTTGTTTTGAAGTCAGATTCGTATAGAAATAATTCTAACAGATTAGTTTAGAAACTCCATTATGTATGCCATTAAAGTTAAGACATAATGTATTTAAAGGTTCCCATAATCTCAATTCATTCAGGAATCTGATTATGTATATTATTTTCAACATGTTGGAAAGGGTATTATAACTTCTTTTTAATTCATAAAGTTCAATGGGAGAAGAAGCATTACGATAGAAAAAACCTGATCTTGAAAATGTGGCAAATCTATAAATATAAATAGTGTCTTAGCTAAAATAACAAATTCAGTACATCATGATATAATTTCAGAATAATTTTGTCTATGAAAAGTAAAAAGAGGAATTTTTTTGTTGTCTTACAGAATTCCATAATACTTAGCAAGCAGTTGGCCACTTTGGGACAGAAGCCTATCATATTTACAAGTCTGCAGAGAAATATTTATTTTCCAGATAGTAAAATGAAGAACGGGTATTTAATTTTAAAACTTTGAAATTAAAGCATTACTTTTAATTTGTTTTAAAACTTCATACATAAATTTTGTTTTAAATTTTGTAAAGTAACTACCAGAAATTTAAAGTAAACGAAATTCTAAATACCTAGTGAAATTTCATGGAATAATCTTATGTGTAATTGCCAAGTAGCTTCTTTCATGATACACACAAAAAATTGCGATAATCAGAACTGGTTACCAACTTAGAAAATGCCAGTCACACTTCTTGATTATAGTTTTATAATTTCATATTAATAGCTAAACTTTAGTCCAAGTTTAGCCTTGGATGTTGGCAAATCCTGTCAGTATCTCAAAACGTTTCCTGGCAATTCAGAAAAGCGAACCACAGTGGTTTAACTGATGCCAAAATCATTACCACCATCAGTACACATACACACAACAAATTCTACCTGAGGGATAAAATCTGTTACAGTTAAAGTTATTTAGTAGGTGACCACGGGGTTTAGACAGCCTTTCTTAGTCTATTACCACTAGGCACAGGGCAAGGTGCTTATAACTAAAACATACAATTCCTGCCCTCAATGACCTTACGTTGATTGGGGAGACAAGGAAGCAAATAGACATTATGATAGAGGTGAACCCAGGAGAAATAGAACAGAGGGTGCACAAACGAAGGTTTGAATAAAAGGGAATCAAGGAGGACTTTCCTAAAGAGGTGAAATCTGCATTATTGAAAAGAAATAAAAGTTAGTCAATTGGGGGAACATTCCAGAGAGGCAACATATACAAGGGCCTTTGAGCAGAGACCCGAGAAAGCAGAAAGCAATGCATTTCAGACGATGCAAAGAAGTTGAGTTCGTGAGTAAAGGGTGACATTCAGAGAAGATATTTTTTAAACATCATAATAATCTGGGGCTAAAATTCCTGCTGATTTTGTAAAACTTTGAGAGTTAGGAGAAACCGTCATTATAAAACCTACCAAAGGCTTGTCTGATATAGCCGGCAGGTAGGAAGTTATAGGCACCGTTTGTTTCTTTCCTACTGTGAACAGCTCTATGGAGCTTCATATATCACATGATTCACCCTTTTAAAGTGTGTACAGTTCAATGGTTTTTAGTATATCTACGGAGTTGTGCAACTCTCACCACTGCTTAATTCTAGGACTCCTTTATCAACTCAAAAAGAAACCCTATTCCCTCCTCCTCCCAGTCCTTGGTACTATTAATCTATTTTCTGTCTCTATGATTTGCCTATTTTGGCTATTTCATGTCAAGAATCCTGCAAATATAGTCTTTTGCGACTGGCTTCTTTCAGTTAGCATAACGTTCTCAGGGTTCATCCATGTTGTCGCATGTATAGTATTCCATTCCTAAAAAGGAACAAAATTTGCCGAATATTATTCCATTCTATGGATATATCAACTTTTTAAAACATTCATTCTTCAGTTGATGGAGATTTTGGGTTTTTTCCACTTTAGAGCTATTATGAATAATGCTGCTGTGAACATTTACTTACAAGTCTGTGTAGACCTATTGTTTTTATTTCTCCTGAGTGTGTGCCTAGGATTGAAATTGTGAGTCATATGATATCTAATTTCAGAGAAATTACTTTGTATGATTTCAGTTTTCTTATATGTATTGAGGATTGTTTTATGGCCTAACGTACAGTCTGTCCTGGGGAATTTTCTATGTCCATTTGTGAAGAATGTATGGTCCACTATTGTTGGGTGGACTGTTCTGTAGACGTCTGTTAGGTCTGTTGATATATAGGGTTGTTGAGGTGTTCAGTTTCTTTGTTGATAGTCTGCTAGTTGTTGTATCCATTATTTAAGGTGGTATATCAAAGTCTCCGACTATTTCCCCCTTCATTCTGTCAGTTTTTACTTCATGTGTTTTGGGTCTCTGTTGTCAGATGACAACATATATGTTTATCATTATTATACTTTCCTGATAGAAGACAGACTCTTGACATTATAAAATGTTCCTCTTTACTTTTGTAGCTTGCTCAAAGTTACTCAAAGTTGCTTTTGTTTGCTCAAAGTTATTTTCTCTAATATTAGTATAGCCAGTCCAGCTTTCTATGCCTGCCTTTGCATAATGTATTTTTTCTACCATTTACTTTGAACAAATTTGTATTTTGGAAACGTAAATGCATCTCCTATGGACAACATATAGTTGGAACTTATTTTGTTATCAGTCTGATAATCCCTGCCATTTCATTGGACTGTTTAGTCTGCTCACAGCTAATGTTAATACTGATATAGTTGGATTTATGTCTGCCATTTTATTTTTACTTCCTATATTTCTCATGTCTTTTTTGTTCCTCTGTTTTGCCTTTATTGTTTTCTTTTGCATTAAGTGAATATTTTCTACTGTAATAATTTAATTACATTAATTTTTTCGCTGCATTTTTGAAATATTTTCTTAGTTTATTCTTTGGGGTTGGCCATATACATATAGCACACTGGAAAAATGAGAACACTTACATTGCACAACAAATTTGAAGGATAATTTTACATTATCACACAATGTTAAAGATGCACATGCCAATAGTTTGCCATTTCAATAACAGTGTATATTCTACAGAAATTCATGCATAAGTACCAGGAGATGTGTGTATTTGTAGCAGAATTGTTATAAATAAATTTTACAAATACAACATCGAATAAAAAAAGCAAGTCACAGAATAAAAACACAATGATTCCATCTAGATAAGGTGCAAAGCTTGAAAAATCAAAGAATATATTGCTTAATAATACATATATGTGGTAAACTGGTTTTATAAAAGATGAGAATTGACTTTTGTGTATTAACCTTATATCCTGCAACTTGCTATCACTGCTTATTAGTTCTAGGATTTTTTTGTTTGTTCTTCGGAATTTACTTACGTAGACAATCATGTTCTCTACAAATAAAGAACATTTTATTACTTCCTTCTCAATCCTGTACGCCTTTTATTTCATTGTCTTATCTTACTGTGGTAGCTAGTACTTCCAGTGTGATATTGAATAGGAGTGGTAAGAGGAGACATTGTTGCCTTGTTCTTAGGAGGAATGGATCTAGTTTCTCACCATTAAGTGTTTTGCATGGTTTTTTGTAGATGCTCCTTTATCAAGATGAGGAAGTCCCCCTCCATTGCTTGCTTAGCTGAGAGTGTTTGTCATGAATGGGTGTGAGATTTTTGTCAAATGCTTTTTTTGCATCTACTGGTGTGATTATACACTTTTTCTTTTTTAACCTGTTGATGTGATGGATTATATTAATTGATTTTTAATACTGAACCAGCCTTGCATAACTTGAATAAATCCCATTTGGTCATGGATCTGAAACTTTTCCAGTAATGTCAAAGGATCTATAACTTTTCCTGTAGTATCTTTATCTAGTTTAGGTATTAGGGTATCTGGTTTTCTCTGTTGTTCTTCTATTCTTCTGTTTTCAATTTACTGATTTCCATTGCAATCTTTTTCTTCTGTTTGATGTAGGTTTATATTGCTTTTTTCCCTCTAGTTTTCTAAGATGGAAGCTTAGAGTATTGATTTTAGGTCTTTCTTCTTTTCTAAACATGCATTTAATGCCATACATTTTCCTCTAAGCCTTGCTTTCACTGAAGCCCGCAAAGTTTGGTAAGTTGTATTTTTTTCATTTGTTCAAAACGCTTTTTCACTTGCATTTCGTTCAAAATATTTTTAAATTTCAGTTCAGATTTCTTCCTTAACCGATGTGTTATTTAGAAGTGTTTAATCTCCAAATCTTTGGGGATTTTTTCCAGTTATCTTTCTGTTATTGAATTCTAGCTTAATTATGTAGTATTTTAAGTACATACTTTGTATAATTTCTATTTTTTAAAATTTCTCAGGTGTGTTTTGTGACCCAAGATATGGGGTGTCATGGTGACTGATCCCTGAGAACTGGAGAAAAATGTATATTCTGCTGTTGCTGGATGAGATATTCTTTATTTGTCAATTAGATACACTTGATTAATGGTGCTGTTCAGTTCAGTTATGTCCTTACTAATTTTCTGCCTGCCGGATCTGTCAATTACTGAAAGGAGGTTGTTGTTGTTGTTAATGTTTATTTTTGAGAGCAAAAGAGAGACAGAACACGAGCAAGGGAACGGCAGAAAGAGGGAGACACAGAATCCGAAGCAGGCTCCAGGCTCTGAGCTGTCAGCACAGACCTTGAGGCAAGGCTCAAACCCACAAACTGAAAGATAATGACCTGAGCTGAAGTCAGTCACTTAACCGACTGAGCCACTAGGCGGCCCCTGAAAGAGTTCTGAATCTCTAACCATACTAGTGGATTTTTCTACTTCTTGCGGTTCATTATTGTTCAATAAGGCATACATGTGGCAAAACTAATTTTTATTTATTTTTTTTCCGTGACAGAATGTCAGATTTATTCAAAGATGTTTACCACATTCCTTGCTCTGTTCTGTATGTTATGCTAGACATTGTAAGAAACACAGCAAATAGTATGATGCCATTCCTGTCGTTAGGAAATTATAGTAAAGAGAAAGCATTTATTCATGTATGTATAATTTTTGAATATGAAATTTATTGTCAAATTGGTTTCTATACAACACCCAGTGCTCATCCCAAAAGGTGCCCTCCTCAATACCCATCACCCACCCCCTCCCTCCCACCCCCCCATCAACCCTCAGTTTGTTCTCAATTTGTAAGAGTCTCTTATGCTTTGGCTCTCTCCCTCTCTAACCTCTTTTTTTTTCTTCCCCTCCCCCATGGTCTTCTGTTAAGTGTCTCAGGATCCACATAAGAGTGAAAACATATGGTATCTGTCTTTTTCTGTATGACTTATTTCACTTAACATAACACTCTCCAGTTCCATCCACATTGCTACAAAAGACCATATTTCATTCTTTCTCATTGCCACATAGTATTCCGTTGTGTATATAAACCACAATTTCTTTATCCATTCATCAGTTGATGGACATTTAGGCTCTTTCCATAATTTGGCTATTGTTGAGAGTGCTGCTATAAACATTGGGGTACAAGTGCCCCTATGCATCAGCACTCCTGGATCCCTTGGGTAAATCCCTAGCAGTGCTATTGCTAGGTCATAGGGTAGATCTATTTTTAATTTTTTGAGGAACCTCCACACTGTTTTCCAGAGCGGCTGCACCAGTTTGCATTCCCACCAACAGTGCAAGAGGGTTCCCATTTCTCCACATCCTCTCCAGCATCTATAGTCTCCTGATTTGTTCATTTTAGCCACCCTGACTGGTGTGAGGTGGTATCTGAGTGTGCTTTTGATTTGTATTTCCCTGATGAGGAGCGACGTGGAGCATCTTTTCATGTGCCTGTTGGCCATCTGGATGTCTTCTTTAGAGAAGTGTCTATTCATGTTTTCTGCCCATTTCTTCACTGGATTATTTGTTTTTCAGGTGTGGAGTTTGGTGAGCTCTTTATAGATTTTGGATACTAGCCCTTTGTCCGATATGTCATTTGCAAATATCTTTTCTCATTCCATTGGTTGCCTTTTAGTTTTGTTGATTGTTTCCTTTGGTGTGCAGAAGATTTTTATCTTCATGAGGTCCTAATAGTTCATTTTTGCTTTTAATTCCCTTGCCTTTGGGGGTGTGTCAAGTAAGAAATTGCTGTGGCTGAGGTCAGAGAGGTTGTTTTCCTGCTTTCTTCTCTAGGGTTTTGATGGTTCCCTGTCTCACATACAGGTCCTTTATCCATTTTGAGTTTGTTTTTGCGAATGGTGTAAGAAAGTGGTCTAGTTTCATCCTTCTGCATGTTGCTGTCCAGTACTCCCAGCATCATTGGTTAAAGACACTGTCTTTTTTCCGTTGGATATTCTTTCCTGCTTTGTCAAAGATGAGTTGGCCATACTTTTGTGGGTTTAGTTCTGGGGTTTCTATTCTATTCCCTTGGTCTATGTGTCTGTTTTTGTGCCAATACCATGCTGTCCTGATGATGACAGCTTTGTAGTAGAGGCTAAAGTCTGGGATTATGATGCCTCCTGCTTTGGTCTTCTTCAAAATTACTTTGGCTATTCGGGGTCTTTTGTGGTTCCATACAAATTTTAGGATTGCTTGTTCTAGCTTTGAGAAGAATGCTGGTGCAATTTTGATTGGGATTGCATTGAATGTGTAGATAGCTTTGGGTAGTATTGACATTTTAACAATATTTATTCTTCCAATCCATGAGCATGGAATGTTTTCCCATTTCTGTGTATCTTCTTCAATTTCCTTCATAAGCTTTCTATAGTTTTCAGCATACAGATCTTTTATATCTTTGGTTAGGTTTATTCCTAGGTATTTTATGCTTCTTGGTGCAATTGTGCATGGGATCAGTTTCTTTATTTGTCTTTCTGTTGCTTCATTATTAGTGTATAAGAATGCAACTGATTTCTGTACATTGATTTTGTATCCTGCAACTTTGCTAAATTCATGTATCAGTTCTAGCAGACTTTTGGTGGAGTCTCTCGGATTTTCCATGTATAATATCATGTCATCTGCAAAAAGTGAAAGCTTAACTGCAGCTTTGCCAATTTTGATGGCTTTGATTTCCTTTTGTTGTCTTATTGCTGATGCTAGCACTTCCAACACTATGTGAAACAACAGCGGTGAGAGTGGACATCCCTGTCGTGTTCCTGATCTCAGGGAAAAAGCTCTCAGTTTTTCCCCATTGAGGATAATATTAGCTGTGGGCTTTTCATAAATGGCTTTTATGATGTTTAAGTATGTTTTTTGTATCCCGACTTTCTCGAGGGTTTTTATTAAGAAAGGATGCTGAATTTTGTCAAATGCTTTTTCTGCATCGATTGACAGGATCATATGGTTCTTATTTTTTCTTTTATTAATGTGATGTATCACATTGATTGATTTGCAAATGTTGAGTCAGCCCTGCATCCCAGGAATGAATCCCACTTGATCATGGTGAATAATTCTTTTTATATGCTGTTGAATTCGATTTGCTAGTATCTTATTGAGAATTTTTGCATCCATATTCATCAGGGATATTGGCCTGTAGTTCTCTTTTTTTTGCTGGGTCTCTGTCTGATTTGGGAATCAAAGTAATGCTCGCTTAATAGAATGAGTCCGGAAGTTTTCCTTCCCTTTCTATTTTTTGGAACAGCTTGAGAAGGATAGGTATTATCTCTGCTTTAAATGTCTGGTAGAATTCCCCAGGGAAGCCATCTGGTCCTGGACTCTTATTTGTTGGGAGATTTTGGGTAACTGATTCAATTTCTTCGCTGGTTATGGGTCTGTTCAAGCTTTCTATTTCTTCCTGTTTGAGTTTTGGAAGTGTGTGGGAGTTTAGGAATTTGTCCATTTCTTCCAGGTTGTCGAGATTGTTGGCATATAGGTTTTCATAGTATTCCCTGATAATTGCTTGTATTTTGAGGGATTGGTTGTAATAATTCCATTTTCATTCCTGATTTTATCTATTTGGGCCATCTCCCTTTTCTTTTTGAGAAGCCTGGCTAGAGGTTTGTCAATTTTGTTTATTTTTTCAAAAAACCAACTCTTGGTTTCATTGATCTGCTCTACAGTTTTTTTAGTTTCTATATTGTTTATTTCTGCTCTGATCTTTATTATTTCTCTTCTTCTGCTGGGTTTGGGGTATCTTTGCTATTCTGCTTCTATTTCCTTTAAGTGTGCTGTTAGATTTTGTATTTGGGATTTTTCTTGTTTCTTGAGATAGGCCTGGATTGCAAGGTATTTTCCTCTCAGGACTGTCTTCGCTGCATCCCAAAGCGTTTGGATTGTTGTCTTTTCATTTACATTTGTTTCCACGTATTTTTAAATTTCTTCTCTAATTGCCTGGTTGACCCATTCATGCTTTAGTAGGGTGTTCTCTAACCTCCATGCTTTTGGAGGTTTTCCAGACTTTTTCCTGTGGTTGATTTCAAGCTTCATAGCATTGTGGTCTGAAATATGCATGGTATGATTTCAATTCTTGTATACTTATGAAGGGCTGTTTTCTGACCCAGTATGTGATCTATCTTGGAGAATGTTCCATGTGCACTCGAGAAGAAAGTATATTCTGTTGCTTTGGGATGCAGAGTTCTAAATATACCTGTCAAGTCCATCTGATCCAATGTATCATTCAGGGCCCTTGTTTCTTTATTGATCCTGTGTCTAGATGATCTATTCATTGTTGTAAGTGGAGTATTAAAGTCCCCTGCAATTACCACATTCTTATCAATAAGGTTGCTTATGTTTGTGATTAATTGTTTTGTATATTTGGGGGCTCCCGTATTCGGCGCATAGACATTTATAATTGTTAGCTCTTTCTGATGGATAGGCCTTGTAATTAGTATATAATTCCCTTCTTCATCTCTTGTTACAGCCTTTAATTTAAAGTCTAGTTTGTCTGATCTAAGTCTGGCTACTCCAGCTTTCTTTTGAGTTCCAGTAGCATGATAGATAGTTCTCCATCCCCTCACTTTCAATCTGAAGGTGTCCTCAGGTCTAAAATGAGTCTCTTGTAGACAGCAAATAGATGGGTCTTGTTTTTTTTATCCATTCTGATACCCTACGTCTTTTGGTTGGAGCATTTAGTCCATTTACATTCAGTGTTATTATAGAAAGATATGGGTTTAGAGTCATTGTGATGTCTGTAGGTTTCATGCTTGTAGTGATGTCTCTGGTACTTTGTCGTCCTTGCAACATTTCACTCACAGAATCCCCCTTAGGATCTCTTGTAGGGCTGGTTTAGTGGTGATGAATTCCTTCAGTTTTTGTTTGTTTGGGAAGTCCTTTATCTGTCCTTCTATTCTGAATGACAGACTTGCTGGATAAAGGATTCTCGGCTGCATGTTTTTTCTGTTCATCACATTGAAGATTTCCTGCCATTCCTTTCTGGCCTGCCACGTATCAGTAGATAGGTCTGTCACTAGTCTTATCAGTCTCCCTTTATATGTTAGAGCATGTTTATCCCTAGCTGCCTTCAGAATTTTCTCTCTATCCTTGTATTTTGCCAGTTTCACTATGATATGTCGTGCAGAAGATCGATTCAAGTTACGTCTGAAGGGAGTTCTCTGTGCCTCTTGGATTTCAATGCCTTTTTCCTTCCCCAGATCAGGGAAGTTCTCAGCTATGATTTCTTCAAGTACACCTTCAGCACCTGTCTCTCTTTCTTCCTCCTCTGGAATACCAATTATGCATACATTATTATGTTTTATCGCATCACTTAGTTCTTTAATTCTGCCCTCATACTCCTGGATTTTTTTCTCTCTTTTTCTCAGCTTCCTCTTTTTCCACAATTTTATCATCTAGTTCACCTATTCTCTCCTCTGCCTCTTCAATCTGAGCTGCGGTCACCTACATTTTATTTTGCAGCTCGTTTGTAGCATTTTTAGCTCCTCCTGACTGTTTCTTAGTCCCTTGATCTCTGTAGTAATAGATTCTCTGTTGTCCTCTATACTTTTTTCAAGCCCAGCGATTAATTTTATGACTAGTATTTTAAATTCATTTTCTGTTACATTGCTTAAATCGTTTTTGATCAGTTTGTTAGCTGTCGCTACTTCCTGGAGTTTCTTTTGAGGAGAATTCTTCCATTTCATCATTTTGGATAGTCCCTGGAGTGGCATGGAACTGCAGGGCTCTTCCCCTGTGCTGTCTGGAGTAATTGCCTTGGTGGGTGAGGCTGCAGTCAGACCTGATGTCTGCCCCCAGCCCACTGCTGAGGCCACAGTCAGACTGGTGTGTACCTTATCTTCGCCTCTCCCAGTGGCAGCACTCACTGTGGAGTGGTGTGGCCCCTGTCTGGGCTACTTGCACACTGCCAGGCTTGTGGTGCTGCTTCTATAGGATCTTGTGTATTAGCCAGGGTGGATCCACAAGGTGCACAGGGGCGGGAGGGGCAGACTCAGCTTGCTTTGCCTTTGGTGATCCACTTTGGGAGGGGCCCTATGGCACTGGGTGGTGGCAGGGGGAGGAGGGAGGAGGCAGACCTGTTGGAGAGATGGATCCACAGAAGCACAGCATTGGGTGTTTGCGCGGTGCAAGCAAGTTCCCTGACGGGAACTAGTTCCCTTTGGGATTTTGGTTGGGGGATGGGCGAGGGAGATGGCGCTGGCCAGTGCCTTTGTTCCCTGCGAAGCTGAGCTCTGTCCTCCGGGGCTCAACGACTCTCCCTTTCATTGTTCTCTAGCCCTCCTGTCTCGGAGCAGAACTGTTGACTTATAACATTCCAGATGTTAAGCCCCACTGGCTGTCAGAACACACTCCGTCTGACCCCTCCACTTTTGCAAGCCGGATTTGGGGGTTCTGCCTTGCAGGGTGGGCTGGCTGCCCCTCCACCACCCCGGCTCCCTCCCGCCAGTCCGTGTAGTGTGCGCACCTCCTCTCCACCCTTCCTGCCCTCTTCCATGGGCCTCTTGTCTACGCTTGCTCCAGAGAGTCCATTCTGCTAGTCTTCTGGCAGTTTTCTGGGTTATTTATTTAGGGAGATGTGGGTGGAATCTAAGTGGTCAGCCAGACGTGGTGAGCCCGGTGGCCTCCTACACCGCCATCTTCCCTGGAAAACCTCTGAGAGTCTATGTATCCAAAACTAATTTTTTTTTTAATTTTTTTTTTTAACGTTTATTTATTTTTGAGACAGAGAGAGACAGAGCATGAACGGGGGAGGGTCAGAGAGAGAGGGAGACACAGAATCCGAAACAGGCTCCAGGCTCTGAGCTGTCAACACAGAGCCCGACACGGGGCTCGAACTCACAGACTGCGAGATCATGACCTGAGCCGAAGTCGGCCGCCTAACTGACTGAGCCACCCAGGCGCCCCCAAAACTAATTTTTAAAAAGCACAGGAATGTGAACACAAGCGCAAACACAAAATCAGGCGAGTGTTTATGTGTAAGCAGGTAGGAGTGGAGGAAGGAGAGACATGGAGCGTTTCTAAGGTATGGGTAGCGTTCTGATTCTTGATCTAGGTGATTAATACACAGATGTTCATCTCAGTATTATTCTTTAAATGTGTGTGTGTATCATATACTCTTTTTGTATATATGATACATTCATAATAAAATTATTAAATATGTGGTGTTTAAAATTTTTTTAATGTTTATTTATTTTTGAGAGACAGAATGAGACAGAAGATGAGTGGGGGAGGGACAGAGAGAGAGAGAGGGAGACACAGAATCCAAAGCAGGCTCCAGGCTCTGAGCTGACAGCACAGAGTCTGACACGGGGCTCAAACCCATGAACTGTGAGATCATGACCTGAGCCGAAGTCAGATGCTCAACTGACTGAGCCACCCAGGTGTCCCCTAAATATGTGGCATTTTTAAAGAAACACAAAGAAAATACATATATATATATATATATATATATATATATATATATATAATATTAGAGGTTCATTTTTTTTTACTTTACATCCAAATTAGTTAGCATGTAGTGAAACAATGATTTCAGGAGTAGATTCCTTAATGCCCCTTACCCATTTAGCCCATCCCCCCTCCTACAACCCCTCTAGTAACCCTCAGTTTGTTCTCCATATGTATGAGTCTCTTCTGTTTTGTCCCCCTCCTTGTTTATATACATATATATGTATAAATATATATATATATATATATATATATATATATACATATTTTTTATTATTATTATTTTTTAATATTGCCTTGGATGCCATAAAATACCATCCACATGATGGTTTAGAATCAGGGTTTAGAAAAGGTTATCCTTATAAAAGATACATTTTGTAGTAAAACAAGAAAGCAAAATAGAAGAGATAGTTTTGGGCAGGACTTAAAAAACAGTAGAACATAAAGACAAGAGAATGGAAGAGGAACTCCCACGGGACATTAAGAGCACCAATAGTTCTGACAGGCAAACAGAAAGAACACACTTGAAATATAATATGGCAAGGGAAATTGAATAGGAAAAAATATGGAGATTCCCTAAAAATCATTTGGAATGGCTTGAATTTTTTCCTGGATATAATTAAGGGGCCATTGATGTTTCTAAGCAGAACAGCACTTAATGAAATTCAGTTTAAAGGAGATAAATTACAACATGGCAGATTAAATACAATTGTTTATCTCCACTCTCCCCCATAATCTCAGTAAGATAGTTGCAACCTACAAGGAGAAGCAATGGGAAGGGAGGCAAGAAAGTAGAAAGCAGAGAGAGAAGTGGTAACTGACTTAGTAGAGCATGAAATTGTATTAATTAAGAGCTCACAGAGGGAATTCTAAAGTGATGGGGACCCCCCAGTGTGCCTTCAGTTCTTTCCTCCTGCTCTGCTCCCTGAATATGGAAACCTAGCATACATCCTGGCAAGATAGAAGAGGAGTTTTCTTTGTGTTAACTGATCAGACCTACTTAAAACAACTTAAATTGGAGTCGGAAAGGAAAAAGCACGATGGAGCACATGGTGAGCAAGAAGTGTCCCTCAGAGCTGACCCACACACAACTTATTACAACTTCTCTCTTAAATATTAGACAACCAAAGACTAACAGAGAATTATAGGTTCCAATATGAATGCCAGACACCTGAATCAACAAAAAGAACAGTAGAACTCAGAGGAAACAACACATAGAGGGAGCCAAAGAAAAGATCACAAAAAAGTATAAAATCTTCAGAGAAAGAGAAGATATTATACACATAAAAGAAATTAAGATGTTATAAAATGGGAAAGAAGTAAGAAAAGAATTTTGAAACGTGTATGATCACCATAAAAAAATCAAACATTTGAAAACAAAATGATAGACGTGGAAAATTGAAGATGTGGTTTATATATACAATGGAATACCTACTTGGCAATCAGAAGGAATGAAATCCTGCCATTTGTAACAGCATGGATGGAACTGGAAGGTATTATGCTAAGTGAAATAAGTCAGTCATAAAAAAGACAGATATATGTTTTCACTCATATGTGGAACTTGAGAAATTTAACAGAAGACCACGGGGGGAAGGGAAGGGGAAAAAATAGTTTCAAACAGAAAGGGAGGCAAACTATAAGAGACTCTTGAGGAAAATAAACTGAAGGTTGATAGGGGGATGGGGGGCTGGGAAATGGGTGATGGGCATTGAGGAGGGCATTTGTTGGGATGAGCACTGGGTGTTGTATGTAAGCAATGAATCACGGCAATCTACCCCCCAAACCAAGAGCACACTGTATGTACTGTAAGTTAGCTAACTTGACAATAAATTATATAGAAATAGAGAAAGAAAGAAAGAAAGAAAGAAAGAAAGAAAGAAAGAAAGAAAGAAAGAAAAAGAAAAAGAAAGGCAGTAAAAAAAAAATAAGGAAAAAGAAAATTGAAATGCTCAGTATGTCTTAGCTAGGCCTTGAGTGCTGGCTCCTTTCTAGGCCTTGTAGATAGGAAGTTATCCATTCAAACAAAATAGTCACCGATGCTTAGTTATAATGGGGCTATACACATATGAAATTATTATTATATATAGAATAATATATTTATATTTATATATATACATATGTGTGTGTGTGTATATATATGACAATGTAACAAAATGGTACTGATGATTTTTTTATGTTTATTTATTTATTTTGAGAGAGAGAGAGAGAGAGAAAGTGGGGAAGGGGCAAAGAGAGAGGGAGAGAGAGAGAATCCCAGGCAGGCTGTGCACTGTTAGTGCAGAGCCTGAGGTGGGGCTTGAACTCACAAACCATGAGATCATGACCTGAGCTGAAATCAAGAGTCAGATGCTTAACCAATGAGCCACCCAGGCACCCCATGATGATTTTAGAAATTGTACTTGAAACTGATGTTACCGAGTCAGTAGTGTGGCTTGCCAAAAACAGTAATTGCATTGAGTGTCATGGCAGCATGGTGATTTGGTGATAACCCTACAAATGCCCCAACATGGGCTGCCTTGACCTGCCAGGACCACAGTCCGAGTGGGCAGAATGCCATCACCCAGGTATGTATTCACTGAGGAAATATAAAACTCAAGAGATGTTCACTGAACATCTACAACCCAACATCTCCTCGATTGTCCTGCTAAGAAATTCTCCTTGGAATTTTTCACGACTTCTGAGATTCATGGTAGAATGCTTGTTTTCACAAATTCCTCTGTATGTCCACTCAAAAGATAGACCCAGCCCTGTTGAATAATAGAATACCAAGAAAAAAAGGGGGAGATCCTAAAATCTTAAAGAAAGGCAACCCATTTAAATAATAGCAAGAATCAGTGTATCATCTGGCTTTTCATTAGTAAACTTTAATACAAAAAGAAGGGAGAAGATGCCCTCAGAGCTCTGAAGTCTCTGCCTAATTTATCCAGTAGGTGTGTAAAATATTTTCAGATATTCGGGGGTCTTAAAATTTTATGTTCATATATTTTCCATTCACATATACATGAATGTACGTTCATATTTCACATTCATATATATTTTTTATGTTCAATTTTATATTTTCACAGAGAGGTACTGAAGGATGTTCTTTAGCCAAACCAGAAAGATCAAAGCTCTGGACTGAGAACATGGTGCCTTCAGCCCAGAGAGTTATGAAGTGAACAAGTACTAGATGACCTGTCTTTACCACATGGAAAATATTAGGGAGCACCATTTCACCTCCTGGCACACTTAGGAAACAACAGATTTTCAAAATCAAATAATTATTAACTCTAAGAGAAGGATTATGAATATATATGTGTATATGTGAAGATGTAATTATAGTACAATAACTGGCTCAGTAGTAAACAATATTTACATAGTAAAACAATGTAAACCCTATAGGTTTAGCTAAACACTGTGATGTTGGAGAAGAGACGTATGGGTAGTTAAACTTTATGAGCAATACATCTTCATCTGTCATATAAGAAGCCAATAGATAATGTGTAAAAATTATATATTAAGAGAGAAGCATAAGAATATTTGAGAATTTGGAGACACACTGCAAATGAGAGAGCTGTAAGAGTCCAGATTGTTTTCCTTTGGGAACAAGAGTGAAGAATGTGGAGAAATGGGGCAGGGGTAGCCTTTTAGTGCTACTTAATTTGTTTCACCCAGATTTATGTTGATAAAAATAAAATTTTTTTAAAGATGGTAAATGTCAGTAGTGTACAAAATGGATGACAAGAGAGGCCATTACATTTTTATACATTCTATGTTTATAATTTCTACACTTAATTCTAATATTTTATATACATAATTTTTATATTTAATTTTTATATTTTTAATTTTCATATTCTTCTTCTTCTTAGGACCTGGCATATTTCAGTGCCAATGACAACAGATGATGTGCTAAAGGAAATTAAAGGAAATCAAGTGGCTTTTCAAGACTGCTTTATTGCAGATGTTCTTTTCCTGCTGACCTTCCCTTTGTTGACAATGCCCGAGATTCCTGACTCTTTACCAATCACTTCACCGCAAGGTAGTCAGTTAATATTAGCCTGGGCTACTTGTGTTCTTTCATCGGTTGTGGTGGTAGCTGATATGGAGACCTTTCAAACAAATGATTCATTCCGTACTTGGACCAGAATCAGAGTGCCTCCAAACATTTTGACTGACGATGAGAGACACAACGTGTCTGATGTGAACATATCATGGGATGGAATATTTTTTCTAATAAATGGTATTCTTTACATCAAAACTTTTACTGCGTTCAAAAGACTGGGAAGAAATGAAAATCTTCCTGATGGTGGAATTATTGGCATTACCTCAAGAAAATGGTGTTGGGCCAGACATTTATTAAAGGTTAGTAAAAGATTATATATATATGTATATTAGACTTACACATTTAGACAAATTCACCATATCACTTAATTCCATGATATAAAAGAGACTATACTATGCAGATTTTGCAGCGCTATTTTATTTTTGGTGGTAAGTAAAACCATCTTCCTAACCTAAATTTTCAGAAGCCTCTGTTTAGAGATTCATTTCCAACAACAAAGAATGAAATAAATCTTGGTTGTTATTATGCAGAGTCATTTAATTATATTATGAGAGTTTTGTTTTACCTCGATGTGGGCAAAAGGCCCAAAAAACTATTTTACCCAAAGATATCATGTGCTCTCAAAATTGGATTAACTTTTCTTTTTGACAATATAGTGAATAAAATATTTTAGACATTCTGACAGGTGTGAGGTGATATCTCCTTGTAGTTTTGATTTGCATTTCCCTGATGATGAGTGATGTTGAGCATCTTTTCATGTGTCTGTTGGCCATTGGAGTGTTTTCTTTGAAAAAATGTCTATTCATGTCTTCTGCCCATTTTTTTAAGTTTTTAAAATTTTTATTTTTTAATTTACACCCAAGTTAGTTAGCATATAGTGCAACCATGATTTCAGAAGTAGACTCCTTAATGCCCCTTACCCATTTAGCCCATCCCCCCTCCCACAGCCTCTCCAGCAACCCTCTGTTTGTTCTCCATATTTAAGAGTCTGTTTTGTCCCCCTCCCTGTTTTTATATTACTTTTGCTTCCCTTCCCTTCTGTTCATGTGTTTTGGATCTTAAAGTCTTAACATGAGTGAAGTCACATGATATTTGTCTTTCTCTGACTAATTCATTTAGCATAATACCCTCTAGTTCTATCCACGTAGTTGCAAATGGCAAGATTTCATTCTTTTTGATTGCCAAGTAATACTCCATTGTATATATACACCACGTCTTCTTTATCCATTCATCCATCGATGGACATTTGGGCTCTTCCCATACTTTGGCTACTGTTGGTAGCACTGCTATAAACATTGGGGTGCGTATGCCCCTTCAAAACAGCACACCTGTATCCCTTGGATAGATACCTAGTAGTGCAATTGCTGGGGCATACAGTAGTTCTATTTTTAATTTTTTGAGGAACCTCCATACTGTTTTCCACAGTGGCTGCACCAGCTTGCATTCCCACCAACAATGCAAAAGAGAGCCTCTTTCTCTGCAGCCTCGCCAACATCTGTTGTTGCCTGAGTTGTTAATGTTAGCCATTCTGACAGGTTCATGAGGTGGTATCTCATTGTGGTTTTGATTTGTATTTCCCTGATAATAACTGATGTTGAGCATTTTTTCATGTGGAGGTTGGCCATCTGGATGTCTTCTTTGGAGAAGTTTCTATTCATGTCTTTTGCCCATTTCTTCACTGGATTATTTGTTTTTTGGATGTTGAGTTTGACAAGTTCTTTAGATATTTTGGATACTAACACTTTATCAGATATGTCATTTGCAAATATCCTCTCCCATTCCATAGGTTGTCTTTTAGTTTTACTTATTGTTTCCTTGGCTCTGCAGAGGTTTTTATTTTGACAAAGTCCCAATAGTTTATTTTTGCTTTTGTTTCTCTTGCCTTAAGAGACCTATCTAGTAAGAAGTTGCTATGCCAATGTAAAAGAGGTTACTGCCCATGTTCTCCTCTAGGATTCTAATGGTTTCCTGTTTCACATTTAGGTCCTCATTTTAAATTTATTTTTGTGTGTGGTATAAGAAAGTGGTCCAGGTTCATTCTTCTGCATGTCACTGTCCAGTTTTCTCAACACCATTTGATGAAGAGACTGGGTTTTTTTTGCATTGGATATTCTTTCCTGCTTTGTCAAAGATTAATAGTCCATATAGCTGTGGATTCATTTCTGGGTTTTCTATTCTGTTCCATTGATCTATGTCTATTTTGGGGCTTATACCATACTGTCTTGATTACTACAGCTTTGTAATATATTTTAAAGAAAGAACAAATTTTAAAAACTAATTAGAAAGTGTTTTGAACTATGGGCACCTGGGTGACTCAGTTGGCTAAGCATCAGACTCTTGATTTCAGCACAGGTCATGATCTCAGGGTTCATGAGTTAGGGCCCTGTGTTGGGCTCTGCACTGACAGTGTGGAGCCTGCTTGGGATTCTCTCTCTCCCTCTCTCTCTCTCTATGCCCCTCCACCACTCACGCTTTCTTTCTCTCAAAATAAATAAACACTTTTTAAACTGAAAGAAAGAAACTGTTTTGAACTGAAAGAAAATAGAAACAGAATATGTCAAAATTGGTGGGATGCTACTGAAGAGATACTTAGAGGGAAATTTATAATATTAATCCTCTATATTACAAAAGAAGAAATATCTCAAATCCATGATCTCTGCTTCCACTTTAAGAAACCAGAAATGATTTCAACCAAAAGTAAACAGAAGAAAGGAAATAAAAAAAAAATCATTGGGTAAATTAATGACATTAAGAAAAACAAAACAAAATAAAAACAGAAAACCTACAGAGAAAATCAACAAAACCAAAAAGCTGATTCATTGAGAAGATCCATAAAATTGGCAACTCTTTAGCCAGACTGACTGAGGATAAAACAAAAAAGAGAAGACACAAATTGCCAATATTTAGAATCGGTGCAAAGTCTGCTGCCGCCAAAAAGACAGTAAAACAATGTTACAAACAACTGTAAATACAAAGTTAAAAAGAATCTAAAACACATTCAAAACCATAAAATGGATAAGTTACTTGAAAGACACAAACTACCAAAGCCTCCTTAAGAAGAAACAGATGACAGGGGTGCCTGTGTGGCTCAGTTGGGTAAGCGTCCAACTTTGGCTCAGGTCATGATCTCTCAGTTCGTGAGTTTGAGCCCCACATTGGGCTCTGTGCTGTCAGCTCAGAGCCTGGAACCAGCTTCAGATTCTGTGTCTCCCTCTCTATCTCTGCCCCTCCCCCATTCATGCTCTGTTTCTCTCTCTCTTAAGAATAAACATTAGGGGCGCCTCGGTGGCTCAGTCAGTTAAGCAGCTGACTTCAGCTTGGGTCATGATCTCACCCAGCTGACTTCAGCTTGGGTCATGATCTCACAGTCCGTGAGTGAGCCCCGCGTCAGGCTCTAGGCTGATGGCTCAGAGCCTGGAGCCTGCTTCTGATTCTGTGTCTCCCTCTCTCTGCCCCTTCCCCACTCATGCTCTGTCTCTCTCTGTCTCTCAAAAATGAATAAATGTTAAAAAAAAAAATTAAAAAAAAATAAAAGAAAAGAATAAACATTAAAAAAAAAAACTAAAGAAGAAACAGATGACATGAATACTCTTACATCAATCAAAGAAATTGAATTTGTTATTTAAAAACCTTCCCACAAAGAAAGCTCCAGGCCAGGAGGATTTCATCAGTGTCCTGCTATATATTTTAAAAATAAATGATGCCAGTTCTAAACTTCAGAAAATTGAAGAGGGAGTAATACTTTTCAATTGATTCCATGGAGCAGCTTGTCTGATACTACAACCAAGAATAACATATTAGAAAAATATAAAACTACATAGCAATATCTCTCATAAACAAAATTTTAAACTTCTAGGCAAAATTTTAGCAAACTAGATCCAACAATATATAGAAAGGAAAATATATCATGCACAGGTAGGGTTTTAGTTCAGGAATGAAAGAGTGGTTTACATTAGAAAATCAATCAACACGATTTACCATATTAGAAAACAACAAAAGAAAAACCATATGATCATTTCAATAGACACAGAAAAGCACTTGACAACATCCAATATACACAATTGATTTTAACAATCAGCCAAATAGGAATAAGAAGGAATTTCTTCAACTTAACACAGGACACTCATATAAAATGAATGGCTAACATTGCACATGATGGTAAAAGACTAGCCCACTTAGATTTAATGCAGTTATTGCTATGGTTGGGTTTAAGTCTACCATTTTGGTATCTATTTTCTATTAACACTATATATTCTTTATTTCTTTTTTTTTCTTGCCTTCCTTGCTTAAAATAAGGAACAAGGCAAGAATGTGTGCTCCTATTACTTCTATTCAACATTGTGCTGGCCATTCTAGTAGGTGCAATGAGTCAAGAAACAAAGGCATGTACATTGGAAAGGAAGAGTGAAACTGTCTTTATTACCAAACAGCATCATTAGATGCTGAAAAGGTTACAGAATATACAAGAAACCCATCAGGGCTAATAAATATGTTTACTAAGATTGCAGTTTACAATATCAATATAAAAACTCAATTTTATTTCCATATGAAATATACAATTTAATTTTGCATAGGAAATATACAAGCATAAAAATGAACAATAATAAATTGAAACTTTAAGAAATACTATTCATAGTACACTATAAAATATTAAGTGCTTAGGGATGATTCTGACAAAAGATGTGCAAGTGTATACACACTTAAAGACTACAAAACACAAATAACCGTATGATTTCACTCATGTGGAATTTAAGAAACGAAACGAACAAGCAAAGGGAAGAGAAGGAGAGGCAGACCAAGAAACAGACCCTTAACTATAGAGAACAAACTTATGGTCACCAGAAGAGAGGTGGGTGGAGGGGTGATGGAAATAGGTGATGGGGATTAAGGAGTGATGAGCACTGGGTGATATACGGAAGTGTTGAATCACTATATTGTACACCTGAAACTAATATTACACTGTGTGTTAACTCACTGGAATTTAAAAGCTAAAAAAAATGATACCACGCACACATACCACCACACACACTACACATATAACACACACACACACACACACACACACACACACACACACACACATTACAAAATATTACTGGTGAAATAAAAGACTTAAGTGGAGAGATCTGTTCATGGGTGAGAAGACTCTGTTAAGGTGTCAATGCTTGAGAAATTCAGCACACATCAGTTAAAATCCCAGTAGGCTTCTAATAGAAATTGAGAAGCTGATTCTAAAAGTCATACGGAAATTCAAGAGAGAACCAAAAAAATTTCCAGATTTCCAAGAACAAATGCCATTAAAAATGTACAAGATCTTGGTTGAGATGAAAATAAAATATTATCAAAAATATTAATAAAGGTCCGAATACATAGCTATATCATGTTCATGGATTAGAATACAGAATATTTTAAGCTTTTCAATTCTTCCCGGATTTATCTATGGATTTGATGGTGTTCCAGTCAAACTCCCAATGTTACTTTGTGGAGCTCAGTACACTGATTCTAAAATACATGTCAAAGAGTAAAAAGCTGAGAGTTGGAATGGTTGGGTAGCAAAGTATTTCTTCTATCATACATCAAAATTTATTATAAGGCTATAGTAATTAAAACATAAAATATTTATGGCAGTTTTTTTTTTCATTTCGTTCCACATCTCACCAACATTGGGTGTGTCCAATCTTTTATTATCTAAACTCTTCTAGAGGGTATGCACTAGCTTTCTTATGTTTCATGCTTATATGGTGCATTATTTTTATCCCTTTACAATCAATCTGTCTGTGACTTCATACTTCTTATAAACTGCAATCTTGCTTCTTCTCCAGTGTGACAATATATGCTTTAAAATTATAGTATTCAGGGGTACCTGGGTGGCTCAGTTGGTTAAGCATCTGACTTCGGCTCAGGTCACGATCTCATGAGTTCACGAGTTCACGAGTTCGAGCTCCATGTAAGGCTCTATTCTGACCACTCAAAGCCTGAAGCCTGCTTCAGATTCTGTATCTCCCTTTCTCTCTGCCCCTCCCCTGTTTGCACTCACTCTCTCTCTCTCTCTCTCTCTCAAAAATAAATAAACATTAAAAAAATATTTTAAAAATTATAGTATTCAGTCCACCTAGATTTAACATAACTACTGCTATGGTTGGAGTTAAGTCTACCATCTTGGTATTTGTTTTCCAGTAACCCCACATGTTCTTTGTTCCTTTGTTTCTCTCTTCCTTCCTCTGAAGGAATCATGTTTTTTTCAGTATCTCTGTTTTCAACTGTGTTCATTTTTTTTTTTGTTCAAGATCTTCTTTGTAGTGATTGCACTTGGCTGTACAACAATCTTTTTGTTAAGGCTATTTATTTATTTTAAGAGAGAGTGTATGCACGTGCACATGCATGAGTGGGGAAGGGGCAGAGAGAGAGGGAAAGAGAGAGAATCCCAAGCAGGCTTCCTGCTGTCAGTGCAGAGCCCAATGCAGTGCTCAGTGTCATGAACTGTGGGATTATGACCTGAGCCAAAACCAAGAATCTGATGCACAACAGACTGAGCCACCCAGGTGCCCCATAATAATCATCTTTAATTTATCAGAGTCTAATTTCAAGTAGTATATACTTAACAACAGTGTAAGAAACTTATGACTGTATGGTTCCATTTATATCCCTCCCACCCTTTATATTCTTATCTCATATTTTACTTCTAAATATGCTATAAATTTCAAAATACACTGTTACTATTTTTCCTTTAAAAAGGTCAATTGTCAGGGGGCCTGGGTGGCTCAGTCAGTTAAGCGGCTGACTGATTTCGGCTCAGGTCATGATCTCATGGTTTGTGAGTTCGAGCCCCACCTTGGGCTCTGTGCTGACAGCACAGGGATTCTCTCTCTCCCTCTCTCTCTGCCCCTACCCTACTTTGTGTGCTCTCTCTCTCTCAAAAAAAAAAAAAAAAAAAAGAAAGAAAGAAAGTAAATAAATGAATTAATAGTCAATTGTGATAAAGATATATAGATATATAGATATAAACTGATGGCAAAATAAGTCTTTATAGATATATTCTCCCAGGCATGCTTCATTTCTGTTTGCATATCCAGAGTTCCTCCTGAATCCATTTCCCTTCTGCCTGAGGAATATCTTTGAATTTTCCTATACAACAAGTTCTCTCAGCATTTGTCTGTATAAAGGTGTCTTTATTTTTTGGCCTTCATTTTTGAAGGGCATTTTTCACTGAATACAGAATTATAGGATGACAGCTGGGTTTTGTTGTTTTTAAAGAAATTTATGATGACATCGTTCCATTATCTTATGGCCTCTATCATTTTGGGGAAGAAGTCAGCCATCATTCATGCCATTGTTCTCATATATACAATGTGTCTTTTTATCTGTCGCTGCTTTTAGAATTTGCACGTTATCTTTGGTCTTCAGCATTTTTATTATGTATTATTCATTGGTAGTTAGGTGTGATTTCCTTTGTGTGTATCCTGTTTGTGGTTCAACTGAGTCTCTTGGGCTTCTGGGATTATGTCAGTCATTAATTTGGGGATGTTCTTGGACATTATCTCTTCAAATATTTCTTCTGCACCATTCTGTTTTTCCTCTCCTTCTAGGGGTTTAAAAATGCATATATGACACCATTTAATATTGTCCCACAGACCTCAGTCTGTTCATTTTGTGTTTACTCTACTTCTTTCTTTGTATTTCAGTTTGTATATTAACCTGTCTTCAAGCTCACAGCCCCTCAGCTTTTCCCACTTTACTCTTCAATGCGTCTAATAATTTATTCCTGATGTCATATTTTTTTTATTTATAACATTTTCACTTTGTTCTTTTTTATCATTTACATATCTCAGCTGAAAGTCCCCATCTCTGTACTCGCGTTGCCCATCTTTTCCAGTAGGTCCTTCAGTATTTTTATCAGTTATTACTTCTTTAGCCATACCTGGGCTCTTAGCACTGACAAGATTCCAGGGATCTCTTCATACTTTACAACTGGCCCACCACCTTTCCAAACTCGAGGGCAGCTGTCTCTGCTTTATAGTCTAGCTGCCAGCTTTTGATCGCTAAGGAATTCTCTTTCCTCATCTGCCCTGGGATTTTCAGGCATTGGGAGATCTCTCTCTTTCTCTTTCTCTTTCTCTTCTCTCTCTCTCTCTCTCTCTCTCTCTCTCTCTCTCTCTCTCTCTCTCTCTCTCTCTCATGCTTCCCTGTCCCCAGTTGTGGCAGGGAGGCTGCCTTACACTTTGTAAAGGCCAAGCATGTCTCAGAGGGAGAGTCTCTCAACCCCCGTATCCCACTCCCAGCCTATGGTAGCTGAGAATCCAGAGTACAGATGGATTTCTCTCAACTTTGCTGCCTTGCGGCCTGCCCCCTCCCTGTCTTCAGAGGATTACTGCTTTATTTTTGGGAGAGTCCCTGAATGCCTCAAGGGGATCTCTCAGCTCCCTGGCCTTGTCCCAAAACCTTTGGCTTACTACACCTATGCACTAGGTGAAGATCTATGGGAAAGTTTGTGGGTGGGTAAAAACTCATTCCATGGCTGAGGCTCCTTGGAATTCCCATATGTCATATTTATGATGGATTCCTCTTCCCATCCCTCTGCCAAGAATGAGCATAACCTTGGGTCTTCTCTATGAGAGGCTCATCACTTTGTTTCTAATATATTTACTCTTGGAAGATCATCTCACACTCATTTAAGCAACACAAGCTCTAGACTTTTTTTTTCAGTTTTTATTTTTTTTCTTATTTTTAAAAAAATTTTTTTAAAGTTTAAATACAAATTAATTAACATATAGTGTAATAATAATTTCAGGAATAAAATTTAGTGATTCATCACTTACATATAACAACCCAGTGTTCATCCCAACAAGTGCCCTCCTTAATGCCCCTCACCTCTTTAGCCCTTCCTCCCACCCAAACCCTGTCAGCAACCCTCAGTTTTTTCTCTGTATTTAAGAGTCTCTTATGGTTTGTCTCCCTCTTTGTTTTTATATTAATTTTGCTTCCCTTCCCTTCTGTTCATCTGTTTTGGATCTTAAATTCCACATATGAGTGAAATCATAGATTTGTCTTTCTCTTACTGACTTATTTCACTTAGCACAATACCCTCCAGTTCCATCTACATAGTTGCAAATGGCAAGATTTCATTCTTTTTGATTGCCGAGTAATACTCCATTATATATATATATATATATATATATATATATTATATATATATATATATATATACCACGTCTTCCTTATCCATTCATCCATCAATGGACATTTGGGCTCTTTCCATACTTTAGCTATTGTTGATAGTGCTGCTATAAACATTGAAGGGTGCATGTGTCCCTTCAAATCAGCATACATGTATCCTTTGGATAAATACCTAGTAGTGCAATTGCTGGGTCATAGGGTAGTTCTATTTTTAAGTTTTTGAGGAACCTCCATACTGTTTTCCAGAGTGGCTGCACCAGTTTGCATTCCTACCAGCAGTGCAAAAGTTGTCCTCTTTCTCTGCATCCTCGCCAACATCTGTTGTTGCCTGTGTTGTTAACGTTAGCCATTCTGGCAGGTGTGAGGTGGTATCTCATTGTGGTTTTGATTTGTATTTCCCCAATGATGAATGATGTTGAGGATTTTTTCATGTGTCTGTCAGCCATCTGGATGTCTTCTTTGGAGAAGCGTCTATTCGTGTCTTTTGCCCATTTCTTCACTGGATTGTTTGTTTTTTGGGTGTTGAGTTTGATAAGTTCTTTATAGATTTTGAATACTAACCCTTTATCTGATATGTCATTTACAAATTTCTTTTCCCATTCCTTCAGTTGCCTTTTAGTTTTGCTGATTGTTTCCTTCGCTGTGCAGAAACTTTATATCTTGATGAGGTCCCTATAGTTCATTTTTGCTTTTGTTTTCCTTACCTCTGGAGAAATGTCAAGTAAGAAGTTGCTGCAGCTGAGGTCAAAGGGGTTGTTGCTTGTTTTCTCCTCAAGGCTTTTGATGGCTTCCTGTCTTATGTTTAGGTCTTTCATCCATTTTGAGTTTATGGATTTGAGTGTATGGTGTAAGAAAGCGGTCCAGGTTCATTCTTCTGCATGTCGCTGTCCAGTTTTCCCAGCACCACTTGCTGAAGAGACTGTCTTTTTTCCATTGGATATTCTTTCCTGCTTTGTCAAAGATTAGTTGGCCATACGTTTGTGGGTCCATTTCTGGGTTCTCTAATTCTGTTCCATTGTGTCTGTTCTTGTGCCAGTACCATACTGTCTTGATGATGACAGCTTTGTAACACTGTTTGTAGTCTTGAATTGTGATGCCTCCAGCTTTGCTTTTCTTTTTCAAGATTGCCTTGGCTATTCAGAGTTTTTTCTGGTTCCATACAAGTTTTAGGATTGTTTGTTCTAGCTCTGTGAAGAATGCTGGTGTTATTTTGATAGGGGTTGCATTGAATGTGTAGATTGCTTGGGTAGTGTCAACATTTTATCACTATGTGCCCAAGAGACTCCTTTTGACAGTCATGAAAATAGAAGTTACATATTAAGTAAAAATCTCTAAGAATTAGAAACAATTGGGAAGAAGAGACAGGGGAGAAGAGGGATCTTGGCTTGCTAAATGAAATTAGGCCCACTGAATTTCAGACACAGCAGTCTCTCTAACAGCCTGTGTTCATAAAAGGGTAGTATTGATCCAAAGTTTTAAGTTCTCTCTTCTCTCTTCTCTTGATCTCATATCCAAGGAAGCTATCATTCCAAAAATAACTTCATGTTTGAAGTGTCTTTATATCTTGACCGTAGTGAACATCAAAAAGGCACTCCTGGCCAGAGTGGATAAATACATAAGAAAAGAGAAGGCTGATATTCTCTGGGGATTTAAAAGGGAATTAAAATTAATTATGTCTATAGATAAAGAATAAAATTACTGAAATAACTTATATTTATGAATATATATAATATGATATATTTCCATGTAATGTATTTCAATGCCTGGAGTATTATTCAGAAATACACTAAGAGTCCAACCTTAATAGTTACTACATTTTATTTTTAAATATAGCAAATTAGAAGACAGGAATTGTAAGGACCATCCCTAAAACAAAAGATCTTTAAGTTATTTTCCATTTTGTTACAGAGTAAAATAAGAAGTATCTTCGCACTCTGGACCAAAAGTGAACTTTATCTTGGATATCCTCTTCTTAAATTTATGAAAATAATGACTACTGAAAAACTGAAAAGCCTTCTAAATATATCACCAACCGATACACTAACTATACACAATGTTGAGTATCCAGGACACCCTTTGGAGATTGCCTTGTTATTAAGTTACTGCTCTGCATGCACAGTCAACAAAAAGATTTATGTGGTAATATATAATGAAGATACAGAGCAGTGGATGAACCAAGACTTTGCATTAGATGTCCCTAGTGACACTTTTGTAAATGCACATTTTCTATATTCAGCACTTCCAGAATTAGTACTATGGGACAAACATAGGGTCTACTATTGCTATCACAATTTCACCGAGACTGGAGTCATCCAAACACCTACAGAGTTTGGAAACTTATCAAGGTTGTCACAGAACAGCACCATTCATGTTATTTTCATCGGTGAGCCATTCTCAGTCTGCAAAAATTTATTCTAGATTTTCTAGTAGATACCTTCCTTCCGAAGATGTAACAATTATAAATGCACTAATATATGGGTATATGGGTAGAGAAAGGTGTACTTTTTACTGCCTAAAAACGGATATGTTTTAAGCTCCACTAAGGTCAGTTATGATCTCACATAGCAAAATGGCCAACTCCAGTTCTGGGGGTTTTTTTCCCGTTAGATTCATTTCGGTCAATCAGCACATACATATGCATTTTAGTGTTGGAAGTGATATGGTGTTGTATTCATTTCCTAGGACTCCTTAGGGCTACCACTAGCTGGGTGGCTTCAAACAACACGAATTTATTGTCTCAATTTTGGAGGCTAGAAGTCCACATTCAGGGTATCAGCAAAGCCATGAATTCCCTCTGAATGCCATGAATTCAGAATCCCTCTGAAACCCAAAGGGGAATCTTTCATTGCTTCTTCCCAGCTTTTGGTGGCTTTCTGGTAAACCTGGCCGTCCCTTGGCTTGCAGCTGCATCATCCCAACCTCTGCCTTCATCACGATGTCGCATTCTCCCTGTGTCCTCACACGCCAACTTGTTGTAAGGACACCAGGGCCCACCCTGCTCCAGGAGCACCTCATCTTAACTGATTGCCTCTGTAATGACCCTATTTCCAAATAAGGTCACATTCTGAAGGAGTACTGGGAATTAGAACATCAACATATCTTTTCTGAGGGGACACAATTCAAGCTATGGCACATTTTGTAGAGTTAAGTGGACCTGTATTCACATCCATGAGCAAGTCATTGAACCTTTCCAAGCTTCAGTATTCTAATCTAGAATGTAGGGCGGCTGTGTCAACTGGATAAGAGATTGTATGTAAAATGCTTAAAATAAAACTGGGCGCATGGTAAACCTTCAGCTAATAGTAGTTATTCTTGATCTTGTTATTCCTGAGGTAGCATACTAAACATTATAGGCAATGCTGAGAAATAGGAAGTGCAATCCTCAAAAAGCCTAGTTAGGAGGTAACCCCAAACATGGAATTTAAAGGAAATGTCGCTGTCATTCATAATCAGTCTTTCTTGACCTCTATCACCCTTCAACTTCCAACCTTTTGATTTTTATGTTCCCTTTTACAACAAAACTCTAAAAAATATTGCCTAGTTTCACTTTTTCCTCTTTCCTCCCTTTCTCTTGAAGGCACTCTAATCAAATATTCCATGGAAACTGCTCTTGTTAAGGTTCTCGATGACCTCCACTGTGCTAACCCAGTGGCCAATTTTCAGCCATCTTCCATGACCTGGCAGCAGCATTGGAAACCACTTAGCAGGGCCTTATTCTTGAAATACTTTTTCTTTTTGAAGTTTATTTTTTACTTTTTATTGAAATTCTAATTGGTTAACATACAGTGCAACAATGGTTTCAGGATAGAATTCAGTGATTCATCACTACATACAACACCCAGTGCTCATCATAACAAGTGCCCTCCTTAATGCCCATCACCCATCTAGCCCATCCCCCACCCACCTCCCTCCATCAATCCTATTTGTTCTCTACCGTTAAGAATCACTTTTTACCTCTTTTTACCCCTTTCAACATGTCCATGTTTTGTTTCTTAGCTTCCACATATGAGTGAAATCATATGGTGCTTGTCTTTGGCTTATTTTGCTTAGCGTAATATACCCTATCTCCATCCATGTCATTGCAAATGGCAAGATTTCACTCTTTTTGATGGCTGAGTATTATTCCTTTGTGTATATATACACCACATCTTCTTTATCCATTCATTAGTTAATGGACATTGGGTCTCCCTCCATAGTTTGGCTATTGTTGATAATACTGCTATAAACACTGGGGTACATGGACCCCTTTGAATCTGCGTTTTTGTATCCTTGGGGTAAACACCTAGTAGTGCAATTGCTGGATCATAGGGTAGTCCTGGTATTCGCTTTTTGAGAAACCAGAGTGGCTGCACCAGTTTGCATTCCCACCAACAGCACAAGAGTTTTCCCCTTCAAAATGCTTTTTTTCACCTGACTTTTGGGCTATCGCTTTTTTACTCTTCCTACTACCTCACTGGCTACTCCTCCTCAGCCTCTTTTCCATCTTCATCTTCCTGATTCCCAAATGGAGAGGCACCTCAGGGTTTGGTTTTCAGGAATCTTCTGAGTTCTGTTTACATTTGCTCTGCCCTCTGGCCATAAGCCCTAGCCTCAACTCCAGGCCTTATTCCCAGCTGCCTTCAGCATACCTTCACTCGGATGACTAGTAGGTATCTTAGATTTGACATCCAAGAACGGATCCCTGAGTTTCTCACTCCTATCTCAACCTGCTCCTTGCCTAGTCCTTTCCTGTCAAGTAAATATCACCTCTTCCTGTCTTCCCAGGCACAAACCTTGACCTCATCCTCGAATCTTTCCCTTTGACATCCCACAACTAATCCACGGGCAGCTCCTGGTGGCTCTATCTAAAAAGTCTATCTAAAATCTAACCCCTTTCCACCATGCTCACTCCAGTCCAAGCCAGTGTCCTCTCCAGCCCATACATGTAAGAGCCTTTCATGTGCTCTCCCTGCCTCCACCAGATTAGAGTCACTGGGAAGCTAGCGTGAGCCTTTCAAAACATGCAAAATCACATTACTCCTCAGCTTAAAACCCTCATTTGGCTTCCTGTATCACTCAGGATAAAATCCAAAACTGTTACCATGGCCCGAAAAGCAGTATGTGGTTTGGCCCCAGACTCTGATGTCATCTATCACTTGACCCTTTGTTCACTGTTACCTAGCTGCAGACTGGCCTCTTTGCTGTTCCCTGGTTACCTACTGTTTCATATGCCAAAAGCGTTGTTCACATTGATGTCTACATGGCTCTTAACATTGGACTCAGGTTTAAGTCCAAATGCCAACTGTTTGGAGAGCTCTTCCCTAACCCTGACCTAACTCCCATGCTGTGTCCCTTACACTTCTTCATTTTGTTCACAGCACTTCTCATCTAACAAATTACACGTGTACTTATTCATTAACTGAATCTTCCAACAAAAAACAAACTTTGTGTGACTTTGTTATATTTCCTGCTTTACCCACAGTGTCTAATATAGTATATAATAGGTACTTTTTTGAATAAATGGATGAACATGTATTCATTGAACATGCACTATTTGCGAGATGCTCTTCTGGGAATTGGAGATAGCATGGAAATTGGACATAATCCCCACCCTTTCAGCACTTACAAAATTGCAGAGGATAAAGACAAGTAAACCTACAAACAATGCAACATGGCTAATGCTATAACAGAGCCAGTATTGGGCGCTACAGAATCACATAAATTGAGTACCTTTCTCAAGTCTGGGGTGGGGGTGGGGAGATACAGAAGGCTTCCTTGGAGAAGTGATGTCTAAGCTGAGGCTTGGGAAATGGGTAGAGGTTAGGTAAGCAGTGAAGACAGCAATGAAGACAGTGTACCCAACCACCCAGAGACAGAGACAACGGGTACAACCCAGGACACGAAAGACCACACACTGCTGAAACAGAGTTCTCCAGAGAAAAAAAGAAGTCTCCCCTGGAGAAATGAAGTTCAGATTATGAAAGTCCTCACAAGCCATGTGAGAAAATTGGACCTTCTCCTGCAGCCTGTATAGGGAATTCTAAAGAGTTTTCAGCAAGAGAGAAGCAGAATATTTGTGTTTTTAAAAGACCGCTGGCCACCATGATAAGGAGATAAGGTTAGAATAGTAAATTGGGGATAGATTTTATTTTTTACTTTTTTTATAGAAAATATTTTTTTAATGTTACATTTGTCCCAACACAGCATTCCACTAACATATCTGTATGGGTATGTGCATTTTACACAAGTGTATAAAAATGTATATGTACATTTTTTAATTTAAATTTTGGTTAGGGGGTGCCTGGGTGGCTCAGTAGATTAAGCATCTGGCTTCAGCTCAGGTCATGATCTCACCTTTTGTGAGTTCAAGCCCCGCATTGGGCTCTTTGCTGACAGCTCTGCTTCAGATTCTGGGACTCCCTCTTTCTCTGTCCTCCCCCGCTCATACTCTGTCTCTCTCTGTCTCTCTCTCTCTCAAAAATAAATAAACTTAAAAAAAAATTTTAATTTAAATTTTAGTTAGTTAACATACAGTGTAATATTAGTTTCAGGAGTAGAATTCAGTGATCCATCACTACATACAACACCCAGTGCTCATCCCAACACTTGGGGATAGATTTTAGAGGGACCTTAAAGTCTGAATGTTGTACTGAAGGCCATTTGGAAACACGGAAATAAAAAGCTTAAACAATTCATAAACATGAAATATGAAGTCAAAAGCCTTCCACCTTCACCATTTTCATTCCTCAAATAACCCACTATTCAAAAGTTCCTGTGAATTTATTCAGACTTTTGAAAAAGAAAATTCAAAACATAATAAGCTGTATTTTCAAAATATCTAATACACATAAAAACTATGCCACTTTCACTGCCACAGTGTTCATGGTTTAACTGTACTATTATTTAGACCAATAGGAGTATAAACAGATATTTACATAGATAGATATCAGACTTCATTTCTTTTGCTACTACAAATAATGCTGCAGGAAATGTGCTTCTATATATGTATATGTTTTCTACACTTGTACAGGTATTCTTTGATATAAGTTATTAGATGTAGAATTCGTGATTCAAAGCTCTGAATATTCAAAAAATCAATAAATCTTTCCAGTTGCTCTCCAGCAAAAGTTGCCACAGTCTGTTTCCCCAAAAGTATTAGAAAATGTGTATTTTCATATGACATATTTGATATTTACCCACAGTACAGAAAAAAATGGGTAATTCTCATTTTAGGACTCATTTTATAATTAGAAGTTATATCTAGTTTCATGTGTTTATTGGTCATATTCTTCTATGGATTGTCAGTTCTTACTCTTGAGATATTTTTGCATGGGGTTATCTATTTTCTTATTGATACTGATATGGTCGTTACTCACAGTGTATATTCACCATTTATCTTTGACATGTATTGCAAATATTGTCTCTTGTGTGTAATTTCTTGTACCTTTTTGGAGGGATTTGGTATTTAGAATTTGTGTTTTTGTGTAGTTAAATTTGTTAATATTTTTACTTGTGACTTTGGATGTAATGTCATAATTTGAAAGGTCTTTCCAATTACAAAAATATTACTAAGTATTTTCTTTTATCATTTTTACTTTTCTAATTTGCATATTTCAATCTTTAATTCATCCAGAATTGTGTTTGGTATAAGTTAAGAATTTCGTTCTATTTTTTGTCTTTATGTCTTTCACTGAAAGCTGATGTTGCCTTCAAATCACTCTTTTAGAAACCAACCCTTACCCCCCAGATTTGAAATACCACCTTCCTTATCTATTTATTACTCATGTCAACCAGGTTCATTTTCTAGGCTATTCTGTTCCACTCCTACCTGCATGAGCTCTCTGTCGTTTTGATTACTGTAGCCCTAATCTCCTAACACACCACATAATTCACTTATTTTCATGTCCTATTGACTGTATTCCTGAAGGAATGTAAGTTACACAAGAGGGAGGACTTTCTGGGTTTTCCCCTAATGTATCCCCCACAAGTTTCTAGAACACTGTGTAGCCAGAACAGGCATGCAATTTATTGAAGAGATGATGATATGTGTGCAATATTAGGTCTTCGCAAGCAGGAATGTTGTACACTTCATTATTTGTATTTTCTCTAATTGGTTTCTTCAAATATCCCATCTCTTTAGTCAATTTTAGAAGTTTGTATTTCCTTAGGAAATCATTCATTTTATCTGGGTTTGCTACTTTATTGGCAAAGGTTTTCCATTTTAATTTTTAGATTGCTTATTGTCTGTAATAGTATTCTCTTTCTTATTTATAATGTTGTCTGTATCCCACCCCTTATTAATTTGGCTCACAAGATATTGTTTATTGTGTTTAGGGGTTTTTTTTTTTTTGGCTTTGTTTTCTTTCTTTTGAAAAGTACTCTTAGTTTATTTATCAAATCTGCTTTCTATTTAATTCCTTAATTTCTGCTTTTGTCATTATTGATTTTTCACTTGTGCTTTTTTTTTTTTTTTTGTAACTTTGGTGCTCTGTGGCCTGCTTCTTATGTTAAATGATTAGTTCATTTATTTTCAATCTTATTTTCTAAGCATTTAAAGCTACAAATAAGCATAAGGCTATGAATTTTTCTCACTACGGCTTTATCTGCATCCCCAAACTTTTATATACAATGTTTTTAATCTCATTATTTTAAAGTCATTCCTAATTTTCTTCTTAACTTAATATTTAATCCAAAATTCATTTAATAATGTTTCAATGAGCAGCGAGATAAGCAGAAGAGAGAGTGCCATATAGCACACAGAAGGGACACCTAATTCAGATTTATGACATCAGAAAAGTCTACACAGAGGCGCCTGGGTGGTTCAGTTGGTTAAGTGTCCAGCTCTTGCCTTTGGCCTAGGTCAGGATCTCATGGTTCATGAGTCTGAGCCCCCATCAGGCTCTGTGCTGACCCTGTGGAGCCTGCTTAGGATTCTCCATCTCCCTCTCTCTCTCTGCCCCTCCCCCACTCATGATCGATCTCTCTCTCTCTCTCTCTCTGTGTGTCAAAAATAAATAAGAAAACATTAAAAAAAGAAAAAGAAAAGTCCACACAGGGGAAAAGCCCTCTAAACCAAAACCAGGGAGAAGGTACACAGTAGAAAAATTGGATCAATGGTCAGGATGAGAGTTGAAGTAGCAAAGACCCAGAGGTGCAAGAGAACATGGCAAGTTCGTGGAACTGAAGTTAATCGTGTATGACTAGATGGTAGAGGGTGAGACCAAAAGTGGCAACAAGGCTGGTGGGAGAAGGCAAGGACCACGTCACCAAGTGACCTGGACACTATATAAGATCCTAAAGCAATATGTGTTTTTTGTTTTGTGAGATTTTAAACCTTATATATCATCATACTGTGTGTATCCTGCAACGACTTTTCTCACTCAACATCCGGATATATTCTGTTAGGTCATCCACCCGCATCCATCCTTCTCTCCTCCTTCCACCTTGTGAAGTTTCTAGAAACACACACACACACACACACACACACACACAGCACAGCAGGCCAAGAATTTGGTACACCTGGATGGACTTTTTGTCAAAAGCACAACAAAACAAAATTAAATTTATAAAGGATCTAAGTTCCATGAGAAAAGTTACCAAATCACTTTAGCATCACAGTGTTACTGACCTGTCAGCACTGGTGTTGGATGCCCTGTGTGTTGCCTTAGCGCTAAGGGCAGAGTACCCTTGCAGTTTTACTAAAAGACTCAGAAGAATATTCCAAGCTTCATATTCACCTTACCGATCAATGTAATAATTTCGCCAACATTATTATGTTGTTGAATTTCTACTGACAACACTAGGACTGTGTGAAAGCTTAACGTTATAAGGACATCTATGTGGACAGTGATGTCTTATTAAAGTATTCCGATGATGCTAAAAAAAAAAAAAATCGGCATTTCTGATTTAGGGGTTTTATTAGCATATAAACTACAGCAGTCTGTGAAAATATCACTTACTTATTCAAATTTCAAATGTAAGATGCATACACATAATATACTCTGAACCTTCCTGATTCTATGAATCGACCTTCCTCCTTTTGGTCAGTTCCCTTAAAGCATTGGGTGGTTTGGGTTTGTTTTGGGGTGTTGTTGTTGTTGTTGTTGTCGGGTTTTTGTTTTTTTGTTTTTTTAGTTAAGGAAAGTATACCCCTAGAAGCTGTACACGGAGAAAGTCGTATATGGAAAGAAAGCTATGAAATCAACTAGCTCCACTGTTCATTTTACAGATATGGCTATAAAACCAAAGAATGTAAGAGACTTATTGTCTATGAACCTCTATGACTTAGGCATAAAACTCTGTTAAGGGAAGAAGTTGGCTTTTATTTATAGAGTGAACATGAGAGGAACCAACACCCACCCCCGTTTCTTATCCCAGTTTTGTTGGTCTGCTAGGGCTACTGTAACAAAATATCATGGGCTAGGTGGCTCAAACAATACAATTTTATGTTATCACAGTTCTGGAGTCCAAAAGCCCAAGATCAAGGTGATCTCAAGGTTGGTTTCTGATGAGGATCGTCTTCTTGGCTTAGACACATAGGCTACCTTCTCACTGTGCCCTCATATGGCCTTTTTTTCTGTGTGCATGCAGAGAGAGAGAGACAGAGAGAGATCTGATGTCTCTTATTCCTCTTATAAATAAGAATACCAGTCATATTGGATTACGGCCCCTCCCTTATGACCTAGTTTAACATTAATTACCTCTTTAAAGATATTTTCACTTGGGGGGACACAATGCTGTCCATAATACAATGCTTCCTAATAATATGATTCTTGTCATGCCTATCCTTATTATTATTTAATGCACTAATTCTAGCTTTTTAATGGAAATGATGTCATATATACCTAAGTGATATTGTACACGCAAGAAGAAATCTATCCAGGGGAAACATTGCCCCACTATGAAGTGGGAGAGATGTCCTTCAGCATCATGTAAAGTTGTAGTTTTCTGCCTGCACACTCTAACTTTCTCAAAACAGACAAATCCTTCCTTACTACAAAAGAAATTATTTTGGTTAGAAGTGCATGGATTCGTGGCTACTTAGAATAACACAAACTTTTCTCCTCCTTTTCCAGATTATTATGGAAATGTGGTGGTGAAAATGGAAAATAACATAATGTTCTACTTCAAGGCCAATATTAAAGATGCAGTAAAACTACACGCATGGACAAATAGTACACTGAAGTCAGCAGTCTCGATGAGTTCCTCTGGGCTAATGTATCTCATACATGTTTTTGAAAATGGCACAATACGTCCACAGGAATATCCTTTAAGACTAGAAGCAAAAAGTGTAACTTTCAATTCAAAAGAGAAATGCCCCTACGTGGCATTTCTTAATAATATTTTTAGTGTTTTTTTCTTTTTGGACAAGGGACAGAACGTGTCCATCTGGACTCAAATAGTCTATCCAGAAAATGTTGGTCTGTATATTGTGGTGGAATCATACGGCCCAAATATATTACAAGAGACATACCAGGTTCACTATGAAGTTGCCCTAGGATACTGCACTAAAACCATGGTAAGTTGATAGTTTGAAAATGTATTCATATGACTGTAATAAATGTAAAATTATAATATTGACTTTTATAAATCCTATCACCAAAAAAATAGTGTCTAGCATTGTCAGTCACATTACATGAGGTTTTCTCATAATATCATGTATCCTTAGTTTTAGGTCCTCTTGGCCAATGTTGCAGTAATTTCTGTTAACTGATTGTGGTAAACAGTGTTTGATGTGAAGACAAATTAGAACTTTCTTCGTCTGTTGTAAATGTGTGTGTGTGTGTGTGTGTGTGTGTGTGTGTGTGTGTATGTGTGAGTGAGTGTATTTTTTAAAAAAAGATTTTCCTTCTAGGTTTAGCTTGGAAAATGTTGAGAAATATACAAGTTTTTAATAAATAAATGATAAGCCATTAGCTCCTGAGTCACACATTTCACTTTTAATATCCAAAAGTCCTGTTTGCTGCCTAAAATCACATTCCTGCAGAATTCTTTGTCAATTGTATTATCTGCTTCCTGCTTCCTTTTTTGTTTTTAATGCATGGCTTTGTATGGACTTCTATCAGCCACCTATTATACTGTAACATCACCCAAAACGCGATGGCTTCAAACAGTATCCAAATCTATTTGTCAACATTTGGGTCGTGAGAGGCCGGGCAATTCTGCTGGTTTCACCTGGGTTTATTCATCTGGTGGTTTGTCTGGGACAAGGTGATCTAAGATGGCCACAAATACATGTCATGTGGTTGGCACTCACGCTGGCTTGTTTGTAGAAGGGACATCAGCTGAGCACTTGTCTGTGAACTATGTGACCTCTATTGTCCAGGCCAGACCTGGCTTTTCCCCAAAGCGGTCTTAGGGCAGTATTCCAAGACTGCAAGAGTAGAAGCCACAAGTCCTCTTCTCGGCCACATTCTATTTGTCAAAGCAATTCATGAGGCCAGTCCAGGTTACTTACGCTGTGAGGGGTGGTGCCTACAGGAAGGAGAGGAATCACTGAAGCTAGCTTTGGAAACAGTCCAGCACAATTAGGTATGAATGAACTGTATATATTATTTTGTGTACTACTTTCCGATGAACATTATAGCATAAGCGTTTTACGCGTTACTACAGTTTTTTCCCCAACACTCTCCATTCTGTTTCCCACCTTCTCTTTCTGGGCTCAGCTTTCTTTAGCATATATGAGGGTGGGCCTCTGAACTGATGCAACGCAATGGAGTGTTCAGTTAATTACAAAGTCAGTTAAAGCAGAGAATCCTAAAACATGAAACATATATATGAAGCATTGTACTTTAACTTCAATAAATGAATGTTCATTCGTTAGTCAATCTTTTAATATAGGACCACAGGCTTTTCTTTGAAATAAGTCAACTTATTGGAGCGCCTCGTCTCCTTTCTTGAATAACCTTATTTGTAATGCATTATCGCTGACTTCCCATTTCTGTTTCTTTAAAGCAGAGGAGGGAAGGGGCGCCTGGGTGGCTCTGTCAGTTAAGCCTCTGACTTCAGCTCAGGTCATGAGCTTGCACTCTGTGAGTTCGAGCCCCACATCGGGCTCTGTGCTGACAGCTCAGAGCCTGAAGCCTGCTTCGAATTCTGTGTCTCCTTCTCTCTCTGCCCCTCTGCCTCTCATGCTCTCTCTCGCTCTCTCTCTCTCTCTCTCTCTCAAAAATAAACAAACATTTAAAAAATTCTTAAAAAGATAAATTAAGTAGAGGAGGGAAAACAAAATTAATGACACTGGGAAAGGAACCAAAGTTCTTTTTTTTTTTAATTTTCAACCAGCTTTTTATTGTTACCTTGCTCATACCTAATTCAGCAATTTCTTCAGGAACTTGGTTTATTAAAACTTTCCAAAGCAATCAGTTTAGTTCTCAGAGAAGCAGTAACTGACATTTCACCAGTTCATAATGTTTCATTCCACAACTACAATAATAATGCAATCTGGCAGAAACAGGTTTAGAAACAAAGAAAGCTGATTTAGGTTTGTGTACAATCATAGGAATAGATCTTAAAACGGTGTCAAGTAGAAAACAGTGTTAAGTGAGAAACTGAGATCGATCACATGGTAACATTTACAAAAATTACAAACACCCGCATACAAATCACAAGCAACAAAAAGAAAAGCATTATTCATTTTCCGTGGATACAAAGATACCCAAGGACATATATCAGACAATGTGACATCATCAAGTATGATGACATCATACTTGTTTGATAAATATTATGGGGGCCTACAGTGGAGACAGGAAATGGGGGAAGAAGGTACAGGGGAAAAGTAAAACATAATGAATAAAATAAGACTAATTGATCATGTTTCAAGAAATAAGGAGTATCTTCAACTCACTTTTCTGAAACTGAGTTACCCCTTCTTCCAGAACAAAAACAGAAAAGAGTTCCACTTCCTTTAGCCCAGGAATATTTTCTTTCATTATCTAGCCCCAATATCTGCAGATGCTCTCATAAGTTTTCTTTCCAAGAATGGGCTGTCTCGTGTGCATTTGCCCATTTGCAGTTTAGAACTTCAAAATAAGTTACCAATCAAAAAAAAGCATCGGATGGCGGCGTAGGAGGACGCGGGGCTCACCGCGCGTCCTGCCGATCACTTAGATTCCACCTACACCTGCCTAAAGAACCCAGAAAACCGCCAGAGGATTAGCAGAACAGAGTCTCCGGAGCCAAGCGCAGACGAGAGGCCCACGGAAGAGGGTAGGAAGGGCGGCGAGGCGGTGCGCGCTCCACGGACCGGCGGGAGGGAGCCGGGGCGGAGGGGCGGCTCGCCGGCCAAGTGGAGCCCCTGAGTCTGGCTGGCAAAAGCGGAGGCGCCGGACGGACTGTGTTCCGACAGCAAGCGCGACTTAGCGTCTGGGAGGTCATAAGTGAACAGCTCTGCTCGGAAAGCGGGAAGGCTGGAGGACAAAGGGAGGGAGAGCTGCTGAGCCCCCAGACGGCAGAGCTCAGCTTGGCGGGGAACAAAGGCGCCAGCGCCATCTCCCCCGCCCATCCCCCAGCCAAAATCCCAAAGGGAACCGGTTCCTGCCAGGGAACTTGCTCGCTCCGCGCAAACACCCAACTCTGTGCTTCTGCGGAGCCAAACCTCCGGCAGCGGATCTGACTCCCTCCCGCTGCCACAGGGCTCCTCCTGAAGTGGATCACCTAAGGAGAAGTGAGCTAAGCCTGCCCCTCCAGCCCCCGTGCACCTTGCCTACCCACCCCAGCTAATACGCCAGATCCCCAGCAACACAAGCCTGGCAGTGTGCAAGTAGCCCAGACGGGCCACGCCACCCCACAGTGAATCCCGCCCCTAGGAGAGGGGAAGAGAAGGCACACACCAGTCTGACTGTGGCCCCAGCAGTGGGCTGGGGGCAGACATCGGGTCGGACTGCGGCCCCGCCCACTAACTCCAGTTATACACCACAGCACAGGGGAAGTGCACTGCAGGTCCTCACCACGCCAGGGACTCTCCAAAATGACCAAACGGAAGAATTCCCCTCAGAAGAATCTCCAGGAAATAACAACAGCTAATGAACTGATCAAAAAGGATTTAAATAATATAACAGAAAGTGAATTTAGAATAACAGTCATAAAATTAATCGCTGGGCTTGAAAACAGTATACAGGACAGCAGAGAATCTCTTGCCACAAAGATCGAGGGACTAAGGAACAGTCACGAGGAGCTGAAAAACGCTTTAAACGAAATGCAAAACAAAATGGAAACCACGATGGCTCGGCTTGAAGAGGCAGAGGAGAGAATAGGTGAACTAGAAGATAAAGTTATGGAGAAAGAGGAAGCTGAAAGAAAGAGAGATAAAAAAATCCAGGAGTATGAGGGGAAAATTAGAGAACTAAGTGATACACTAAAAAGAAATAATATACGCATAATTGGTATCCCAGAGGAGGAAGAGAGAGGGAAAGGTGCCGAAGGGGTACTTGAAGAAATTATAGCTGAGAACTTCCCTGAACTGGGGAAGGAAAAAGGCATTGAAATCCAAGAGGCACAGAGAACTCCCTTCAGACGTAACTTGAATCGATCTTCTGCACGACATATCATAGTGAAACTGGCAAAATACAAGGATAAAGAGAAAATTCTGAAAGCAGCAAGGGATAAACGTGCCCTCACATATAAAGGGAGACCTATAAGACTCGTGACTGATCTCTCCTTTGAAACTTGGCAGGCCAGGAAGGCTTGGCACGATATCTACAGTGTGCTAAACAGAAAAAATATGCAGCCGAGAATCCTTTATCCAGCAAGTCTGTCATTTAGAATAGAAGGAGAGATAAAGGTCTTCCCAAACAAACAAAAACTGAAGGAATTTGTCACCACTAAACCAGCCCTACAAGAGATCCTAAGGGGGATCCTGTGAGACAAAGTACCAGAGACATCACTACAAGCATAAAACATACAGACATCACAATGACTCTAAACCCATATCTTTCTATAATAACACTGAATGTAAATGGATTAAATGCGCCAACTAAAAGACATAGGGTATCAGAATGGATAAAAAAACAAGACCCATCTATTTGCTGTCTACAAGAGACTCATTTTAGATCTGAGGACACCTTTAGATTGAGAGTGAGGGGATGGAGAACTATTTATCATGCTCCTGGAAGCCAAAAGAAAGCTGGAGTAGCCATACTTATATCAGACAAACTAGACTTTAAATTAAAGGCTGTAACAAGAGATGAAGAAGGGCATTATATAATAATCACAGGGTCTATCCATCAGGAAGAGCTAACTATTATAAATGTCTATGCGCCAAATACCCGAGCCCCCAGATATATAAAACAATTACTCATAAACATAAGCAACCTTATTGATAAGAATGTGGTCATTGCAGGGGACTTTAACACCCCACTTACAGAAATGGATAGATCATCTAGACACACAGTCAATAAAGAAACAAGGGCCCTGAATGATACATTGGATCAGATGGACTTGACAGATATATTTAGAACTCTGCATCCCAAAGCAACAGAATATACTTTCTTCTCGAGTGCACATGGAACATTCTCCAAGATAGATCATATACTGGGTCACAAAACAGCCCTTCATAAGTTTACAAGAATTGAAATTATACCATGCATACTTTCAGACCACAATGCTATGAAGCTTGAAATCAACCACAGGAAAAAGTCTGGAAAACCTCCAAAAGCATGGAGGTTAAAGAACACCCTACTAACGAATGAGTGGGTCAACCAGGCAATTAGAGAAGAAATTAAAACATATATGGATATGTGTGTTTTTAAGAGCAAAAATTTGTCGGGGTGCCTGGGTGGCTCAGTCAGTTAAGTGTCTGACTTAGGCTCAGGTCATGATCTTGCGATTTGTGAGTTCGAGCTCCACGATGGGCTCTGTACTGACAGCTCAGAGCCCGGAGCCTGCTTCAGGGTCTGTGTCTCCCCCTCTCTCTGCCCCTCCCCTGCTCACACTCGGTGTCTCTCTGTCTCTCAATAAGAAATAAATGTTAAAAAAATTTTTTTAAATAGAGCAAAAATTTGTCTGTATAACCTATCTACCACTAGCAGAAATGAAAGTCTCCAAATCATTTCCTAATTATTTATAATGAAATGGTTTTTAAACAGATGATCACATTCACAAAATATATATTTTTAAAATAGTTCCACTGGGTAAATATTTTCAGTGATTATGATCCAAAATAATTTACATATATGCTGGTTGAGTTACAGACCCAAGTTTGGGCACCACTTAAGTGACAATTGATAAGCAACCTTTGGAGAATCTGCTTACATTTCACAAAAGATAATATTAAAATTTTCAAGCCTAATTATGCTAGTTTTATCATTACATATGAAGAAGAGTATGGTGTACAATAGAATACAAGTGTAAATTTGACAACTAGCTCCTTTCCTCGAAACTGAACTAGATTTATTTTTAGTGTGATGACCTCCACAGCCTTCAACTTTATCACGAGAGATTGCATATTTCGTTTAATACCACTTACCATCCAAGATGTGGATAAATAAACTTTGTCTCAGAAGTTAAGATTTTTTGCAAAGGTTATATTAGAGGTACAACATCTCTGTTCTAATCATACCAGATTAGCCAGAGTCAAATTGATATCTCTGAAGATATGTATAAATATATACAAAACAAAGAAGTACCACCAAAAAAGTAATTTTGGGATATGGTGATTATAGTTACCATGTTTTAAAAATATGCAGCTTATGGGGAGCCTGGGAGGCTCAGTCGGTTGCGTGTCTGACTTGGCTCAGGTTATCATCTCACGGTTTGTGAGTTTGAGACCCACATTGGGCTCTGTGCTGACAGCTCAGAGCCCGGAGCCTGCTTTGGATTCTTTGTCTCCCCTCTCTCTGCCCCTTCCCTGTTCACATGCTCTCTCTCTTTCTCTCTCTCTCTCAAAAATAAATGTTAAAAAAATTTTTTTAATTAAATAAAAAAATACAACCTATAATTTTTTTCCTCTAATATCATACATGTTCCATAACTGGATTTATCCTGAAAAGATAGAAACCTTCTGGAATGCTGAACATTGAGATGAAACGTGCCCCACGTGGAAGAAAATAGCAAGGACATATACACAAAGCAAATAGATTTTTTTTTAATTACTCAAAAACAAGAAAAGAAGTTTCAGGCAAATGACTCCTCAGAGTCTCAAAAATTACAGACAACATTATGTCTGTAATTATTCTAAAAACCTCAAAGAAGAAATAAAAAGGTCCAGAGACGAGGTTATTAAAACAGGAGAAGGCTGGTCACACATCAGGAATGAAATGAAAAATTAAAAATGAAAATAGGAATATTGCAATGACAAAAGTAAATGAAGAGGGAGAGAGAAGCAATCAAAATAAAGGGACTGTGGTAAAATGCAATTCAAAGAGAAAATAAGAAAAAGGTAACAAAGGAAGTCTAATATGTACATAATTGGAGTTTCTGAGTTAGAAAAGAAAATAAATTGGAAAAATGCTAATTATATTTTTTCTTATATAAAGAAAGTTTCAAATCTGTCTTGAAAGTATTCATTGTCCCCCCATTCCCAGTTTTCCTGTTTTAAATAAACTCTCATTTTCTTTTCCAGACAGTAACATTTTTTCAAAATGTAAATTATGAGGCAGTAGATGATTACTTCAAATTGCAGTAAGTATGACTTTTAAAAGAACCTACTCAGTATGAAATGTGCTATCAAGGGTATTGATTTCCAGGTGTTCTTTTACTTAAATGGCCTCATATCACTTTAAATATCCAGATTTCAAATTCCTTTAAATGTTTGGAGAGATGTGAAATTACTATTCTGTATAAAAATGTAACAAAATGAAACCTATCAAGGTTTTCATTCATCCAACTGAAGATGCAAAAAACAAGCTATTTCTTAATTCAATAATTTTCAAGTGTGTTTTATAATTCATTCCCATCCCAAAGTCTTTACATACTATCCTTGGGCAGACTAGAACTCTAATATCAGAAAGTCTTTGAGTAGAATCAGAGAAAACACCATCATCGACTCTTCTTGGAATAGGTAGGACCTGAGCACGATAATTCCTGGAGGAAGCAACTACTCCGGAATTGAGTCTTAAGGCATTTCTATGGTCATCACTAATTCTTGACTCAATATATTCTCTGGAAAAATAGCACTGCTACTCCAAGTGAGTATGAGTACCTACTCTATGCCAAGCACTTTCTAGGTGTTCAAAATACATGGTGAACAAGAAAGGAGGTACTGGTGTCGTGGGACATATCTCTTGTGGGAAAAGACAAAGAACAAATCATCAAATAAATGAACAAGACGATTTCAAATAGTTTTAAATGCTATTAAGGAAAGAAAACAGCACGAAGTGGTAGAGAGAGACCAGGAAGGGGAGGGAGAAAAGTCTACTTTAAAGACAGTACTCAGGGAGGCTCAGTTCATCCCTTGCCCCCTCACCTACCAACTTTTCTCTTGATTCTTCTAATGTTGTGTGTTTCTTGGGGTATTTTTGATTTTCTGGATATTTACTCAGAACTCTGTTGCTGTAGAATACAAATCAAACTGTCCGGGATACTTGAGGTCAGTCGAAGACTCGAGAAAAAATACCTAATGCTTTGAAATCAGCCATGGCAGGAAAAAAAAAACTACCTATAAGAAAAATTATATGGAAAATTATAAATGCAGGGGCGCCTGTGTGACTCAATTAGTTAAGCATCCAACTCTTGATTCTGGCTCAGGTCATGATCTCATCGTTCATGAGATCGAGCCCCTTTGTCAGCCTCTGCACTGACAGCATAGAACCTGCTTGGGATTCTCTCTGCCCCTCCCACCACACATTCTTTCTCTCTCAAAAAAAAAAAAAACTTAGAAAATTATAGATGCAGTATTTGTTATAGTGTTCTTCACAGATCTACGGTATATTACTGTATTTATCAAATCAACGTTTCCATCACATTGGAAAACAAACCATAAGTGACATAGTTAAAATTATAAGATGCTTCCTGATTTCAAAGGTATTAAATGAGAAAAAAACATATATCTTAGAATTGATGAAATATGGCACAGTGATTTAAAAAATATAAAAATGTGCTATTTGTATCCTAACTTATTTATTTACATTTTATACCCAATATTTGATAAATAAATAAATAAATATGAAAATGTGATGAATATTGGAAGAAAAAGAACCTTTGCATGTGGTTAGTTTCTTTTTCCCCAGCTGTTTCAAAAAGGAAACACCTGAGCACCAACGGGATAGAATATTAATAAAACTTCCAAAAAACTCTGTGATTTTTGGCCCTCCCCAGTTTCTCTGAGCACAAAATAACTCTTGTGCACTTCATCACCTAGAAATTTGATCTCATTTTTGCTTCCAGTCAGATCATACTATGTGGCATAATGTGGTTCAGGAAACTGATTTCATACCTTACTCTTTATTGTTCCCAAAGTGTTATCAATAGGAGGAAAAGATCTGTAGAGGGTAGAGGAAGAACAAATGGAGCAGCTGTAGCCTTCTGATACCATCAGAAGCAGGGCAAGATGTCAGCAGCACAGCCTCTCCTCTAGGGACTGGGGGTGTTAATAAAACAGGGAGTTGAAATGTTGATAGCTCTCATTTCTCTCTCCCATTGGGCCAACCCTATGCCAGCCCACCATGAGGTGCAAGGGGCTTTCCAGAGTGACCACGGTGCACAGCTGCCTTAGCAGAAGCAGAGAGCAGTTGCTATCACTACCCCCTTCTAGGCCTCTAGAATTCCTCACAGGGCTCAGTCACATTGCGTACATGGGATTTTTCATAGGCTCTCCAGAAAGGTGAGATTGTGCCCGCCTCCCCTGTGATTCTATAATCACCTGCACGTGCTGTTTCTCCTAGACACCAGAACACGGGTCTTCTGCTTCTCCACATGAGGCCTAGTGACTCAGCAAGACCTTGTCCGATATCCCAGAAGGTAAGTGACATGGGCAGATCAAAAGCTTTACCTCAATAATGGTAATAATGGTGGTGAGCTGTATAATCCATACAATACCTCTATGCAACTCCACTCCCCTCCTACATTTGTAACGTTTCTTCGTAGGGAAGAGATCAGGGAACAAAACTCTGGGAATGGATCACAGTTCTGCCTTCCGTGGGTTTGCCGTCGAAAGTGAGACATATAAATACCTATAAAAGTGTAAAATTATTAGTTTATGGAGACAAATAAAACTGTATAAAGGAAAAAGTGAAATTAATGAGAACAACAGAAGCTGGGTGTGTTTGTCAGAGGAAACTGCCAGTCATGTCCACATTGACCCTGCATTTATTTCTTTATTCAAAAAAAGTGAACCATTGTTTCATTCGAAAAAATGTATCGGATACCGACTGTGTTTCTCTGTCTCAGTATGTGTGTGTAACCACGTAACCACCACCGCTGTCACAAAGACCAAAAGACAGACTCTTCCCTAGGCGTAAACAAAAGCCAGCATGAGGGAATGTGAGATACATGGTCATCAAATAGCCCAGAAGAGTGGGCCATTCTGAGTGTCCCAAAAGGACTTTGAAGAATCAGTAGAAGTTGAGCAGGCTGGATGCAAAGGGAACCCCAGGAAGACGCATATACCAAAGTACAGCACCATGAAATAGCAACAGCATGTTCAGGTAACCAGAAGCACTAAGAAACTGAACACCAATTCTTCAACACCACCCCACCTCTTCTGAGTCGGTTCTACTCCAAGGGATGCCTCCTCTCTTTATTCCCTCCCAGCCTAATTAACAATCAAGAAACATATATTGATGGGAACGCAAGCTGGTGCAGCCACTCTGGAAAACAGTATGGAGGTTCCTCAAAAGACTAAAAATAGAACTACGCTACAATCCAGTAATTGCACTACTAGGCATTTATCCAAGGGATACAGGTGTGCTGTTTCGAAGGGACACATGCACCCCCATGTTTATAGCAGCACTATCAACAATAGCCGAAGTATGGAAAGAGCTAAAATGTCCATTGATACATGAATGGATAAAGAAGATGTGGTATATATATATACAATGGAGTATTACTCGGCAATCAAAAAGAATGAAATCTTGCCATTTGCAACTACGTGGCTGGAACTGGAGGGTATTATGCTAAGTGAAATTAGTCAGTCAGAGAAAGACAAAAATCCTATGACTTCATTCATATGAGGACTTTAAGAGACGAAACAGATGAACGTAAGGGAAGGGAAACAAAAATAATATAAAAACAGGGAGGCAGACAAAACAGAAGAGACTTATAAATATGGAGAACAAACTGAGGGTTGCTGGAGGGGTTGTGGGAGGGGGGATGGGCTAAATGGGTCAGGGGCACTAAGGAATCTACTCCTGAAATCATTGTTGCACTATATGCTAACTAACTTGGATGTAAATTTTTAAAAAAATTAAATTAAAAAAAAAAAAGAGAAACATATATTGAGTACCTACTGTATACCAGGCATAACACAGTGAGGAATCCCTACAAGAAGAATTCAAAGGTACATGAAATAACAGCCCCCATCCATCAGGACCCCAGCACAAGGAGCCTGTTCCCAGCAGAGTGAGCTTGCATGAATCTGGAAGGAGCCCTGAACAGAGGCAGATGTGATCCAAGCTTGAGTGCGGCTGACAGACACACGGCTTCCCCGGGCAACTTCCTGCAGGTGCACACCAACCACTCCCTGGCCGGCCTACCCCACCACCTTCCCAGCTTCATCTTCGCGGGAAGCAAGAAACCGCAACCTAGCCAGCTCTTTCTTCCCCAGCCTAGGTCTGTTCTCCACCTCCAGCTGCTTGTCCCGTACAAGATGCCTTCCAGAAGCACCCTGCTTTCCTCTACCCCTTTTTCCTATCTACTCACTAGGTTTGTCAGGGATCCCAACCACTGGGTGCTGCCCAGCCCAGGCATTACAAAAACAGGTTAATCTCACCTGAGTTCAGATCCAAGCCTTGCCAGCTGCCGGCTGGGGCAAGCTACTAACCAGTGATTTGCCGCCGCCTCATTTGCCAAAGGGAAATTGGTCTTACGGTATTTATCCACTCTGTTGAGAGTATTAAATGTGATCCATTTGTGTAAAGTGTCCAGAACGGTGCCTGTCGCAGAGTAGCCATCTAATATTACCAGTTTGTTTCTTCTCTTTCCTCCTCGGCATGCCCCAAGACACGGACAGTTCAAATCTAGCCACCCTCTGTGCCCCACTGTAGGTAGCTTGTATTGGCTGCAAGAAGCCACCCTAGTGAGCCATTCCCCAGAAAGCTTTAGTGATTCCTCCCAGGATCAATTTCCCCAGGAAAGATGACTACACTCTATGTAATGCATTATCTACGAACGTTTCTGTGTTGACGGCCTTCAGAATTCCTGTCTCAGTTCAGTTGTTCTGCCCGGTTAGAAGGAATGTGCTGTGTCCACTTCTGAGCTACGTTAAGAGCAGTCCTACCCTGTCTCTGCACCTGAGAGAATAATGTGAAGTGTTTGCTTTGGCAGCACATATACTAAAATTGGAAAATAATATTAAATAAAGAAAACCAGTGTGCTCATTGTTTTCATTTGGGTTACATGTCAGAATACCTCTAATTAGGTATCCAGTCCTGAGAACACTGTCAGCCCCACAGCAGTGGGTGCATGGGTGCCCTAGAAAACAGCCTTTCTCGTGCATCCCATACTCTGTACCAACGTTCCTGTTCACGTTCCACATGCGGGTCAACTCAGATTTTTAACCCCAAGCATGGTTGTTGATTTTTGTCAACTGGGCCCCGGAAGAGAAGGGATGCTATGACTAAGACACCGAGTGATGGTGGGTCCTGACTGAGAGACTCACCCCTAGGAAGCCTAGGATGGGGCGGCAGGGTAGTCAACCACGTGTGACAAATGGATAGGTTAGTAAACATAAAGGGCAGGCCCATGCTTCTGAACACATTTGACTGGAAAACAAAGCTTTGATGATGAAGGACAGCAAGGACGTAGGTAGAGTTGCTGAGAGAACAAATCAGGTCCTGTGACCGAGATCAGGTGGTTCAGGCAATAAAATCCATGAACTCCTGCTGTAGAGCATGCCTTTCAAATGAAGGCTGAAGGGCCTTGGTTTCACATGCACAACTCTTTAAATCCATCAAGCTTATCTGGACATTATTCTCTAACCCCATCCTCTGATCCCCAAGTCCTACTGTGGGGTAAGGAGTATTAGAGGTTTTTTCAGATTTGCCTTGTGGAAATATGCAACATACAGGACATGTTTAAGACAGAAAGCAAGTGTCTAGATTGCCCCTAGGAAGCCTAGGATGGGGTGGCAGGGTAGACAGCAACGAGTAAGGCATCCGGGAGCCAGGTTGAAATTGAAATAGGCATCCTGGTCAGGGAAGAACCAGGTCTCTGGTTAAAAAGAAGTCAAATTAATAGCTATACATATTATAGAAACCTACCAGCTGAGCCAGGTGCAAGCTGGAAGTAGAGTTGATGATCATGTTTGCAGAGATGCTCGTAAAAGATGAGATTGGGTCAGTTCTGTTGAGATACTGATGTCAAAAAAGCAGAGTACTAACCTTTGGGCAATGGTCTGGGCAACCGGAAGCAAAGAGAGAGAAAAAAAAATGTGATCAGAAAGAAGGAGTTAAACAGCACAGAACAGTATGATAAACCGTACATTTAAAAGGTTATTATTTCAAATCGAAAATGTAATTGCTTTTAGCTCATGAGAACCAGAACCTCTGATCTCACCACTTAAATTGTTTCATTTTAGGTGTTCCAAATAGCTGTTGGCTGTAATCCTCGTAAATACATTGCTGTTAAAGGGCAAGTATATTTGCATTTGACCTGTCTTACTCTTTGCATTTTAAAACAAATGGTGAACTACACGGTAATTACTGGTGGTGCTATTAGCCTGATGACTGACATGTTCTTTATGAAATCCAAAGTTGAATTGGCATTGGTGTCCAAAACTTGAATTGACAGTTTGTCCAAACCAAATTTGTGTGAACTTTTTGCCAAGTCAAACCTTACATCTGAATCGCACAAACAGATAAAAAGAATTAACCTCTTTCCCTATTACCAGCATTTTTCTCCGCTTTCCCTTTTAATAATCCAGTTCCCAGCTTTCACCATCACCTCTTCTCAGCTCTTCAGGCTCACTTCCCAGGGAAGGGAGAGGCAGAAACACTTAGGTCTACTTTCTGTCCTACTCAAATCAGTCATGATCTCATCTCTGTCGGAGAATCGCTTACATCCACATCAGAGAAGCCTCAGTTTCCTGCACCATTTCCAATGGGACATTATTTTAGAGCAAACCTCACAGAACCATCAGTGCTTCCTCCAGAGAACCCCAGGGTTCTCTAATTGATCTTACTGTGGTTCATGATGAAGCACGCTGGATTTTGTCATCCACTTGCCAAAGCTCTCTTCTGTGTGGGCGAGACTCGAGGTCAGCAAGCACAGTACGTTCAGCTGAGATAAAGGTGCACTTGAGACGAGAAGGTCTCCTGTGGTTAGGAGTGGGGGAGAGCGGGGGACCAGGGGCTCTTATGCAAGTCTATTTGTGAAACGACTTGCTCTCATCCAAACAATTGTCTATTCACCTGCCATTCCAATAACCTTTGGAGTGTGGAATTGTGATAATCGGTTGCTGGCTTGGTGATTAAGTATTCTTATTTAATTCAGCAAGGAATTTGCATTCTCCATAACTCCTGTTCCAGGAAACACGAAGGCTAACTGATTTATACAGCATAGAGCATCCTGCTTCTGGGATGGTCCACATCCTTGCTTCTTAGAGAATGGTCAGTGGACCAGCACTGGCATCATGGGGCATTATTAGAAATGCAGAATCTGTGACCTTCTCCCACTCCTGCTGAGACAGAACCTCTATTTTAACTAAATTTCCGGGAGATTAGCAAGAGCATTAAAATGTGAGAATAACTGCTGTCCTGTTTCCCAGGACTACTGCACACAGTAGCCGTGCCTGCAGATTTCTTTCTTCAGTGAAATGCAGCTTGAATCAGTCTGTTCTGGGAGGGTATACATGGCGATTGTCAGATAGCTGGTTGTTCACCAGACCTATCTGGAAAGCATGTTTGAAAAACATAGATTTCAGTACCTTATTCCAGGCCTCTTAGTCAATGACTAAGAATGACTGCAACCCGAAAAATGACCCTCCGATCTTAAATTCAGGATGTGATAGGCCTAAGGTTTTCACAGTCATGAAAGGAGACCTATGGAGTTCAAGGTGCCCATGACAGGAGAAATGTCCATGATGGAGGGCATCTCATGGGGTCTGTTTTGAGTTTCAGGGTGGGAGATGGTGTAGACTTCCAATATCTCTCTAAACACAGTGGTGATTTGAGTCACTCCCTTGCTGGAAGTAGCCAGCAAAAATGGTCAAATGAATAATTTAACTTACTGAAAATTTTATCACTTTATAGACCATGATAACCTTATGTCTGCATGAATCCTAACTGGAAATTATGTGAATCCTTAAAGTAGCTCCTTACCTGTACAACTGAGTCTCCAGTAACAATTAGGAGTCTGTGTTTAATATATATATACATATACATATATATATACATATATATATATGTATATATATATATATGGAAGAAAATAGTCCAAAGAAATTTATCTTATTTTGATAGATTTTCAATGAATTCTTCACATGTATCAAATATATATAAATCAATATCTTTCAAATTCTGATGTCCTCAGAAACATTTATGAAGCTAATTTTTTTAAATAGAAATGCGAGGGCCACACACCAACCCCAGGATTCTAATTCAGTAAGTGACAATTCTGTGATAGTCTCAAGTATGAGAATCACTGAGTTAAATGATTAAATGTCTGTTAAGTATATAAGGGATGATAATATTACAACTTCATTATGTTTTATTTTTTGTAGATTTAATAAAAAAGAATGTCTTCAGCATGATTTCTTTTACCATATTGAAAAGTAAGAAATAGTTTTAACATAGCACTGAGTCTTATATTAATATAACACCAATAATTTAGAATCCAGTAGTATTAATTCCTATTAACATCAATCTTTCCTAAAATATGCATTCATTGCTATGAATTTACCTCTAGGCACTGCTTTTGCTGCAACTCACAAATTTTGATAAGTTGTGTTTTCATTTTCATTTAGTTCAAAATGTTTTAAAATTTCTCTTAAGATTTCTTCTTTGACCCATGAGTTATTTAGAAGTGTGTTATTTAATCTCCACACATTTGGGGAGTATTTTGTAATTATGTTTATTTATGTAACTTTTGTAATACCTCCTTACCTGAACAAAGTAATGGTTTTGATTTTTAAGTTTGAAAAGAAGAAAGAAAAATAAGTAATGAAAAATGATTCTTTTTTTACAGGTCATATTTGAGGAATAAACCATCTAAAAACTTGGTAAGAAAACTATAATTTTATCAATCAGACAAATATAGAAAATACTAAATCATTTTTCCTTTTCTAGCGAGTAAAATATAATTGGAAAGAATATGGCTGCCCATTGAGACTTGATTTTCGAGAAAAGTTTCACCCTTTGGTTCAATTGTAAGTATATTCTTACTAAAATTTTTACTTACTTTGAAAGTTTCAAAATGAAAGTATGAAAACAAAGCTAATTAATTATGCACTTAATAATAAATATTTTTGAGCACCCAATATATGCAACTCTAGGTTTTCAATACTAGTTATACAAAGTTGGACTACCCATGGTGCTTGCCTGTTGAGAGAGCTTGTAATTTCACTGCTGAGACATAGTGGATAAGATAACTGAGGCTTTTCTCAGGCATGCAGGTGATCTCTTCACCCTTGCTTTATTCTCTCTATATCTCTCCCCAAGCTCTTACCAGCACCCCTGCCTGTTTGATAGGAATTACCTTCCCCGGGTGACATATGACTGTTCTGTTCATGGGCCAACAATAACTGAAAGGTTGGAAGGAAAGAAACTAGATTGCTGATAAGGGCTGGTACATTGGGGAGATTTCAAAAATATTATCTCTAACTTAATTCTTAAAAATAATATTTTATAATGAGAAGAAAATGCTATTAGGAAGGCTTTTGCATGTAGTTTTATATTACTTTGCTTGTATCTTTGATTTTATTCTTGATTGATGATTATAAGTAGGTTCCACACACAACATGGAGCTCAAAATCATGACCCTGAGATCAAGACCTGAGCTGATATCAAGAGTCTGACTCTTAACCAACTGAGTCACCCAGGGACCCCATGATTATAGCAGTTACACAGCTTGTTGCAAAACTTAAAATAGAAAAATATAAGAGCTAAATGACCCATTTCCTAATTTTTTTTTTTTTTTGCTATTATAAACAAAATGCTGGTGAATACCCACTTACATACATGTTTGGACACCAGTCCAGATATGCCATTAGGAAAAATTACTGGAAATGAAATTCTTATGTGTAAAATATCAAAATTTTAGTCAAGGTTTCCAGCTTTAGAGTTTACGGGACCTCTCAGGCTAGAGACAATTTCTGAGATCTCTCAGGTGGTAGGTATGACATAGTGAATCAGGTGCTCTGATTTAATTTTGCTATGGGAGCTGTCCTTATTGGGACCCAGAAGTCCTCTGCCATCATGTACTGCCCACCACTCCTCACCCATGGCAGTTCTAAGATTCTGTGCTGTGCCCTCTACATCATTGTCCTACAGTCCCTCTGTCCTGGGTCCTCTGAGCTATCAGGCTGTTCTGCTATCTTCTTAAGTTTTGTTCTTCTACACATCTAGTGATGCCACTGCTTTTCCTGAGAACCCTTGAAACCACTTCCACCACTGAGGCCTCATTTTTCTCTTTGTTTTGCTTTGTTTTTTAAGTTTTTATTTTAATTCCAGTTAGGTAACATATTGTTACATTAGTTTCAGGTGTACAATATAGTAAGTCAATAGTTCCATACATCACCCTGTGCTCATTATGACAAGTGCACTCCTTAATCCCCATCACCTATATCACCCATTCCCTCCACCCCCATACCCTCTGGTAGCCATCAGATTGTACTCTATAATTAGGAGTCTGTTTGTTGATTTGTCTCTCTCTCTTTTTTTCCCTTTCTCGTTTGTTTTGGTTTTTAAACTCTACATATCAGTGAAATTATATGGTATCTGTCTTTCTCTGATTGACTTATTTCAGTTAGCATTATACTCTCTAGTTCCATCCATGTCATTGCAAATGGCAAGAGTTCATTCTTTTTCATGGCTGAATAATACTCCATTTTGTACACACACACACAATGGAATATTACTCAGCCATCTAAAAGAATGAAATCTTGCCATTTTCAACAACATGGATGGAGCTAGAATGTATTATCCTAAGCAAAATAAGTCAATCAGAGAAAGACAAATATATGATTTCACTCATATGTGGAATTTAAGAAGCAAAACAAATGAACATATGGGAAGGTGGGGAGAGAAGAAATGGAAACAAACCATAAGAGACTTAATGATAGGGAACAAACTGAGGGTTGATGGAGGGAGGATGGTGGGAGATGGACTAGACGGGTGATAGGTACTAAGGAGGGCACTTGTTGTGATGAGCACTGGGTGTTGTATGTAAGTGAAGAATCACTAAATTCTACTTCTGAAACCAATATTGCACGGTATATTAACTAACTAAAATTTTTTTTAAATGAAGAAATAATGCTTGGTAGAATTCACCTGTGTAGCCATCTGGTCCTGGACTTCTGTTTTTGGGGGAATATTTTGATTACTGACTCAATTTCTTTGCTGATTATTCATCTGCTCAAATTTTCTATTTCCTCCTGTTTCAGTTTTGGTAGTTTGTACATTTCCAGGCATTTGTTCATTTCTTCTAGGTTGTCCAATTTTTTGCCGTTATGGTTTTTTCATAATATTCTCTTATAATTGTTTGTATTTCTGTGGTGTTGATTGTTATTTCTCCTCTCTTGTTTATGATTTTATTTATTTGGGTCCTTTCCTGCTCGCTTTCTCTCTCTCTCTCTCTCTCTCTCTCTCTCTCTCTCTTTGAGAAGTCTGGCCACAGGTTTTCCAATTTTATTGATTTTTTCAAAGAACCAGATTTTGGTTTCATTGAACTGTTCTATTGGTTTTTCAGTTTCTATAACACTTATTTATGCTCTAACCTTTATTATTTCCTTTCTTCTGCTGGTTTAAGGTTTTGTTGTCTTATTCTAGCTTATTTAGGTGCAAGGTTAGGTTGTTTATTTGAGATTTTTCTTGCTTCTTGAAGTAGGCCTATATTGGTATATACTTCCCTCTTAGGACCACTTTTGCTGCATCCCAGAGGTTTTCAGCCATTGTGTTTTCATTGTCATATGTTTCCATGTACTTTTTTATTTTTTCTTTGATTTCTTGTTGACCCACTCATTGTTTAGTAGCATGTTCTTTAACCTCCATATATTGTGCTCTTTCCAGATTTTTTCTTGTGGTTGACTCCTAGTTTCATAGCATTGTGGTCAGAAAAGATGCATGTATGACTTCAATTTCTTGAATTTGTTAAGATTTGTTTTATGGCTTAATATGTGATCTATTCTGCAGAATGTTCTGAGTGCACTTGAAAAGAATGTGTATTCTGCTGTTTTAGGATGGAAGGTCCTGAATATATCTGTTAAATCCATGTGGTCCAGTGTGTCATTCAGAGCCATTGTTTCCTTGTTGATGTCCTATATAGATGATCTGTCCATGGATGTAAGTGGGTTGTTAAAGTCCCCTACTATTATTGTATTATTATCAATTAGTTCCTTTATGTTTGTTATTAACTTTTTTATCCATTTGGGTGCTTTGATGTTTGGTGCATAAATATTTACAATTGTTGTATCTTCTTGTATTGTCCCCTTTATTATTATATAGTATCCTTCTTTGTCTCTTGTTACAGTCTTTGTTTAAAGTCTAGTTTTTCCAATAAAAGTATTGCTAGTCCAGCTTTCTTTTGATGTCCATTTGCATGATAAATGTTTCTCCATCCCCTCACTTTCAATCTGCAGGTGTCTTTTGGTCTAAAATGAGTCTCTTGTAAGCAACATATAGATAGCTCTTGTTTTGTTTTTGGTGGGTTTTTTTAAGTTTATTTATTTTGAGAGAGAGAGTGAGCACGTAAACAGGGGAGGAGCAGAGAGAGAATCCCAAGAAGGCTTAATGCTGTCAATGCAGAGCCCAACATGGGGCTCGATCTCACAAACTGTGAGATCATGACCTGAGCAGAAATCAATAGTCAGGCACTTAACTGACTGAGCCACCCAGGTGCCCCCAAAATGAGTCTTGTTTTTTTGTCCTTTCTGTCACCCTATGTCTTTTGATTAGAGTGTTTAATCCATTCAAAGTAATTATTGATGGGTATAAACTGACTGCCATTTTATCACTTGGTTTATTACTTAGCTGTTTCTGAAGATTTTCTCTGATCCTTTCTTGTCTTTCTCTCACGTTTTGTTGATTTTCTTTAGTGATATATTTGCATTTCTTTCTCTTTAGTCTTTGCATACTTATTAACAGTTTTTGGTATATGGTTACCATCAGGTTTGTATATAACCTCATCTGCATGCAGCAGTCTATATTAAGTTCGTGGTCATTTAAGTTTGAAACCACTCTTTTTGCCTCTTGTACCTATATTTTAGGTATATGTTATTATGTTTTACATCATTTTTTGTGTGAGTTCCTTGACTGACTTTTTTTTTTTTTACAGAATTACTCATTTCTTTTGTGTTCCTTACCTCTCTTGTTTTCTATATTTAGTAGCAGAGTCTGTTCTACCAGTCTTCAGATAACTCTCTGGCTTATTGATTTGGATGTGGGTGATGTCTAGTTGAAAATGTGGGATGGGATGAGTTCAGGGTCCTCCTATTATGCCATCTTCCCAGGCTCCTTGTTTTTTTTGTTTTTTGTTTAATGTAGTACCTAATCCCCCAGTGGTACATAATCTTAATGTTCTCTCCCAGAGAAGTGTACTCTTCAATTCATTATTATTAAACATCTTTGAACATTTTACTCTGGTAGGCAATGGGAATTCAAAGATAAATAAGATAGGATTTCTGTTCCCAGGGCTCAAGAGCCTGATGAATTAGATAAACATATGATCTGATATGGAATAATAAAAAGGAAACTCAAAAGAAAAGAATCCAACCCAGCTGCAGAAGGGAGATGGGCTTTGGGAAATATTTCCAGAATAACTTGCATTTGAGCTAGTCACTGAGTCTTAAAGGATAATGAATATTTAGCTGAAGGCAGGGAGGGAAAAAGAGAAGTGGGGAAGGTGATAATGGACTCCACCAGGGAGCCTTTCAAGAAAAAATGATGGTGAGGAAGAAAATGCACAGTTCCAACAGTAAAATGCTGTTGGGGTATTAAGTGAGGCAGTAAGTGTCAAGCCAAGAGGCCGGGAAACTAGCTAGGTGGAGTCTACCTTGTGAAAGACTTTCTGTCCATTCTATGGTAGAGTGGCATGATCAAATATGTGCCTTAACTAGTTCTCTCTGGGAGAAGTGTAGAAGATGACCTTCAGGAAAGCAAGTCTAAGTAGGGAGACCAGGTAGTAAACTATATTGGTAGTACCAATGGAGGAAAATTGGTACTCCAGTTGGTACTTCCAATGGTAGTTCCATGGAGGAAAAAAACAAGTGATTAAAATAGCAGCAAGGACAAAGAAGAGGAATTGATTGATAATTGATAGAAGAAAAGAGAGAATGAGGAAGACGAATGAGTCCCAGTGACCTCAATTAGAAGAGGTCTCCACAAACTTCTACCACCTTACCTACTCATCTGCAAACATCCATCCCCTTGAACTCTGTCTGTCTTCCTATCATCATAGGTGAACTATATGTACATGTAAGGCCTCTCTCTCCATCTGTGAACTGGATCCCCACCTGCTTTCCTAATTCAGAACACTGCTTCCGAAACTGCCCCCTCCTTCTCCGGCATCATCGACTTTTCCCTCTTGACTGTATCATCAAAGAAACCTGCAGTTCTAATGTCATCAGAAACAAAAACACAACAAGACCCTCCCTTGACCCCACTACCTCTTCAGCTACCATACTCACCGTGACTAACTCTCCTCCTCTTCCCCAACCCCTCTCAGTGAGGATTCTACCAGCACCACACCACTGGCACTGCTGGCTAGTGTCACCGGTGGCCTCCATATTGGTACACCCAGTGCTCAGCCCACAGGACTCACCCTACCTGACCTCGTTGGCAAGAATTGCATAGCTGGTCACTCTCTCCCAATTGAAACGTTTTCTTCACTTGGCTTCACATTCTCCTACTCTTCCTGCTACCTCGCGGTATCTTACCATAAACCGAGTGCAAAGGACGCGTGGTGGAAATGTGTGCTTATGGTGTCTTTATGTACAGATTTTTCAAATTGTGGTAAAATACACATAACAAAACATAGTGAACATTTGGATGTATACGTTGTATGGTCAGCCAGTGCAATACTGCTCAGCAGTGAAAATGAATGACTAAGATGGTTGTAAGAGGGAATCGGACAGTTAGCCACGAAGCTCGGGTTGGGTAGGGAAGGAAGAGTAGCCGGGAGGGAGCTGCTGATGAGGAAAAGAGATCAAGAGACTGGAAACTTCTATGGATTCATCTCAAAACCTAATATTGAATGTCGGGGGGGGGGGGGGGGAGGAAGTTGCCAAAATATACTTGCAGTGTAACCTCATGTATGCATATTTGCAAACCCACAAAGCAACACTATATATGATTTATGGATATATTTATGTATAAGTAAAGTTTAAAACCTGGATGGGAATGATATATAACAACTTTCACATTATTCTCTGTGTTCTGCATGTTTGAAATATTTTCTAATTAAAATGAAATAAGCTATAGGAGCCAAGTCCATGAAGAAAACTGGGGAAGTAGCATCAAAGGCCCAGGTGGCAATGTTGAAAGAAGAATAATTCATCCTCTGAGACTTGGGGGGAAGGAGTAAAAAAAATTTTTTTATTTTTATTTTTGATGTTTATTTATTTTTGAGAGAGATAGAGACAGAGTGCAAGAGGGGAAGGACCAGAGAGGGGGAGACACAGAATCCGAAGCAGGCTCCAGGCCCCAAGGTGTCAGCACAGAGCCTGATGTGGGGCTCGAACTCACAGACTGTGAGATCATGACCTGAGCCAAAGTCGGACGCTTAACCGACTGAGCCACCCAGGCGCCCCGGAAGGAGTAAAATTAAATGTAGAAAGTGACTGGTTTGGAAATAGGAGTGTGGGAGTGAAGAGAAGTCATGTCTGACAGCCTCAATTTACTTCCATGAAAGAGAAAGGACGCTGTGTAAACGGGGCGCCCTGAGGGGTTGAGGAGGGGCTTTGAGGACGATGTCAGGGGTCACCGAGGGTAATGTGAGAAGATCTGGCTAAGGCGACCCATAGAAAGATGATCAGACAACACCGAAGGCACAATTGAGTTGACGCCACAAGTGGGTTCAATCCCACATATTTGAATTTCTCGAGTGACATGTGCCTGAATGCGGAAGGCACAGTGTGACGTCCAAGACTGGGGTGAGATGTTGGAGGCAGGGCCAGAACAAGTGAATCCAGGATGCTGGGCAGGGAGGAAACTGCCTGGAGGAGGAAAGCAGAGAGGGGTCAGGATTGGAAGTCTGGTGAGGTCAAGGGGCAGATGAGAGTCTGCGAGGGGTGAAGGAGGCGGGGCCAGAGAGCAGACAGAAGCAAACCCTACTTTGGACCACGTGGCTGCACGTTTGTCTTGGGGTTACTTATTTACGTGCCTGGGCACCAGGACTCACTTGATAGAGCATGCTGCTTCCAATTCATTCTCCTGGGATAATTAACCCAGCTATTAAAGCACCACAAAACAGAAAATAAAAGACATGATACCGTGGGCTATCTGAGTGGCCGTGCAGGACTGAAAACATATGCATCCAGTGGATCCGCGGAGAGGTCTCTCCTTCCGAATTCCAAAAGGGGAACTGTCACAGTGAAGTTACAAGTTGTAGGGAAGTTAGTTGCCAAGTAAAGACATTTCCGAATTTCTCAGGTTTCATTGGTATCATATCTTATTAATGAACATAAGCCATGCTTACACGGGGAAGTATTTTTGTCCCATATGCTCGATGAAATCAATAAAACATCATCAAGGAGCATTATAAACCCGGGAAATATGGGGTCATGTAATTTATCCTTATTGCCACTAGATGACGCTATAGCTTATTGGTTTTGTGAGTGTCAAACGACGTCTGCTCCCAGTTCAAGGAAAATCTTTTTTCTGAATTCAAATAAAAGGTATGGCTTTACAATTAGTCCTTAATAATTCAAGAATGTGATGGTTTTCAGAAGATGCAAACAAGCTGCACCTTCCGAATCTCCTAGAATGAGAGCTTTGCTAAAGCCTGGCCCAAATCTCCAAAACTGCATACCACATTAAATGTGTCACACACTTGTGTGCATTTTCCTGTGGAAGGAACTTTAGAGTTTAGAGTTCTCTGTGACCTTCCTCCTGTGCTGGGAAACAAGTCGACCACCACTACTCTAACCCCTAGCTAATCACACCTGAGTTCATGTCTTCATGGTTCCTAAAAATGAATTAAGATGAAAATAAAGTAGCTTCTTCAGATACCACTTTCTGATACATAAAAATCCCCTGCCCTGCTTGTGAATGGGACAACAGCTGGTTTTTCTAAGAATGGATGGTGTCAGGTTGTAGGACATACGGAGAGCCAGGTAGAGCGACCCGTGAAGTCAGGCAGAGTTGCGGGCAGTGGGTAGAGAAACACTGTCAAGGACCCTTGATCTTTTACGGATAAACACAGAGAGGGGAAGCAAGAGAAAATATCAGACACTGGGGCAAGAGTCCCAGAGTCAGAGCCGAGAAGCAAGCGCCTGAACCAAAGTCCTAAGTGAAATTTTCATCCTGGGGGATGTGGTGGGGGACATTCCCATTCAGAAAAACGGTCACTGACTGATGGAGAAGGAAGATGTGACCATGTTTAAAATGGCAGCAAGGTCTGGTACACACCAGTAACTTCACCAGTAACTGAACCTGAACTTTGGTCTCAAGCCCCTGTTTCCATATGGTACCAAAAAAAAAAAAAAAACCAAAAAAACAATAATCATCTTAACAATTTGAAGGAACATCCCTTTTGAAACACACTGAATTTGGGGTGAATACTCTAAGCTCAATGGGGCTTATGTCTCCAGTGCTGGCATCTGGGGGGTGGGCAACCTGTCCATGCTCAACTGTCTGCTGGGGTCTGCTGTGGGTAGAAGTCATCACGAGCTCTCTGGGCATGGGCCATGCATGACTGTGGCTCCTGGGAGCTGGTGACCACTTCTATCTCTCGGCCCCATGAGAGGTCTCACTGCTGCTGCCTGTCCTCTGACACTCAGCCCTGTCCTCCAGCCGGGTCCTCCCGGAAGATCCAGAACATCTGCTCTCCTAGTGATTCCGTGCTTTAATTCGCTGGCATGCAACAGTCACCCAAAGAATTCATGTGGATTCAATTACACCAGGGGACCTTTGCTGTGCCCTTCCTCCTTCATCCCTGCAGTCTTTTTCCCTGTGACCAGCCAGCACGGCAGGGCCTCACCTCCTCACTATGTGGTTCACATCAAACTGAAGAGCACTTAGGGCTCTGACTATTGAAAAGGTGACATCATTCTGCTTTGTCACTATGAGGCTGATTTTGAGAGGTGAAGGAAACCTGTATAGTAGGTACAGTTGTTATTTTACAGATAAGTGAGGATGTCGAGGCTTCCAGAAAATAAGTCACCTCCCCGGGGCTGCAAGGCTGGCTGTTCAGGGATAAACACAGGACTGAAACGGAAACCCACCAGACAAGAAAGCTGCCACTCTTAACCCCTGTCCTCTACCCTCAACTATTGTTGTGCTTGTTGTCTCACGCAGATACAATGAAAATGGCTATGTTGAAGATGTGGAAGTCAATTTCATTGTGTGGGAAATACACGGCAGGAACGACTACAGCTTTAATAATACCATGAAGAAGGTATGGCGTCTTTGAGTTGAAACAGACCTGAATGCGCAGGTAGACCTGTCGTCCTGTTTTAAATCTGTATATAAATTATCTAAGGGAAATAGAACCTGTAACACATGGGTAGAAAACACACACGACCTGTGTATTAAATTTTGTGAATACTGAAATTCATTCACAGGGAAAGAAGCCCTGGTCATAGTCACAGACTTAGGGGTGCCTGGGTGGCTCAGTTGGTTGAGTGTCCAACTCATAATTTCAGCTCCAGGTCATGATCCCAGGGCCATGGGATCGAGCCCTGCATGGGCTCCGCACTGGGTGTGGTGCCTGCTTGAGATTCTCTCTTCCTCCTGTCCCTCTGACCCACTCAAGCCCTCACCCACTCTCTCAGGGTGAGATGAGATGAGATGAGATGAGATGAGATGAGATGAGATGAGATACTCAGCCTCCTTGGTGACAACCCTCTCACTTTGCAGGCCTTGGCAGGAAGACCTTACCCCTCCTGGCCACCACACTTTACTCCCCTATGTGGCCTTCTACCCTTAGGGCCTCCCATCACAATGGAGCCTCCCCAGAAGTCACCAGCATTGATTCCTGCTTTTCCCCAGAGATCTCAAGCTCAAAGGCAGGGATGACTCCTTCCAAAGGAACTTTCTCATCTGTCAGAGACCTTAATTCTCCAAGAAGGAGAACCCACCCAGATAGCAGCCAAGAGACAATGAGTTCCGCCTGCTACCCCTCCAGAATGTCGCAAGAACAAACTGTCTTTCAATTATGTGGCCAAACAAATCCATCCCACCATGTTCCTCCTACACTTGTCCAGCACCCAAAATGTGATTCCTTCCCAACTACCCTCTCCCCACAGTCTCATCCCTAAACTATTCCATTCTTCTTATACCTGGGTCCAGATTCCCTGGCCCCCATTCCTCTCCACCTTCTCAAACCTTTCTAATATACCCTGGAGTTAAATGCCCCTTGACCCTTCTTCAGTAGACATTCCTCAGAGAATATAATTTTCCCTGTTTTTCTCTCAAACCAAGGGTTCTCTTTCTCTCTCCCCAAAGTACTTCAGGGTAAGCTGCGGAACTAAAGCCCTCCCTAATCCACAGTATCATGGCCAGATCAATAATCCCCTCACCCTAATTCAAGTGTCATTTGTTTAAGGCCCCTGTCATCCAGGTGTCACATACCCCATCCCTGGCTGTTGCTGTCATTTGCTCAGAACTTGGTGAGTGTTCCTCATGGCCTAAAAGCAGTCACAGTTGACTCCTGACTGTGGCCAGCCATCACATGGGGCTATTGCTGGGGAGAAGCTTTCTAAATGGGGATGACGTTTCCCAGCCCTGTTTGTGTCTGGGTGGGGCCACATGACTGGTTCTCACCTCCGGGGAATGAGCAGAAGCGATATGTGTCACGTGCAGGCTGAAGTGCTAAAGAAGGGGTCGCATGAACCTCCATGCGTCCGACCTTCCTCCACATGTCAGTCTATTGCAGCAACAATTAAAGACGGAATAGATACAAGCTGGGTAAGAAGGGACCGGTGAAGGGAACCTTCAAAGAGCCACTAGACAGAAAAGCCACTCCACTGCTTGAGAAGAGTCATCCATAGGAACCCTCTCACCAGGGGCATCTGCACCGGACTGTGTGTGAGCAGGAATTGAACTTGAATGCGTAAAGGCCCTGAGGGTTGGGGTTTATTGCAGCACAGCTGAGCCTGCCTTGACCAATGCCAGTCCCCTTGTTATAATTACATTTACATTCAAACACTCCAGGGGCGCCTGGGTGGCTCAGTCGGTTAAACGTCCAACTCTTAATTTCAGCTCAGGTTATGATCTCATAGCTTCATGAGATCAAGCCCCACATTGGGCTCTGTGCTGGCAGCGTGGAGCCTGCTTGAGATTCTCCTTCTCTCTCTGCCTCTTCCCTGTTTGCACTCTGTCTCTTTTTCTCAAAAATAAATAATAAATGAAAAACTTAGTAGATAGATTTGGAAGATGGCAGCGTAGGAGGACGCTGGGCTCACCTCATCCTGCTGATCACTTAGATTCCACCCACACCTGCCTAAATCACCCAGAAAACGGCCAGAAGACTAGCAGAACGGAGTCTCCGGAGCCAAGTGTAGACAAGAGGCCCATGGAAGAGGGTAGGAAGGGAGGAGAGGTGGTGCGTGCTGCACAGACTGGTGGGAGGAAACCGGGGCGGTAGAGGGGCAGCCCGCCTGGCAAGGCAGAGCCACTGAGACTGGCTGGCAAAAGCGGAGGGGCCGGACTGCATGGGTTCTGACAGCCAGTGGGACTTAACATCTGGAATGTTAAAAGTCAACAGCTCTGCTCAGAGAGCGGGAGGGTGAGAGGACACCAGGAGGGAGAGGTGTTGAGCCCTGGAAGGCAGAGCTCAGCTCGGCGGGGAACAAAGGCACTGGCCAGCACCATCTCCCTCTCCCATCCCCCAGCCGAAATCCCAAAGGGAACCAGTTCCCGAACTGCTTGCACCGTGAAAACACCCAACGACAGTGCTTCTGTGGATCCATCCCTCCGACGGGTCTGCCTCCCTCCTGGTGCTTCAGGGACCCTCCCGCAGGGGACCACCAAAGGCAAAGCGAGCTGAGCCTGCCCCTCCCGCCCCTGTGCATGTTGCGGATCCACCTCGGCTAATACGCCGTATCCCATAGAAGCAGCACCACAGGCCTGGCAGTGTGCAAGTAGCTCAGACAGGGGCCACACCACTCCACAGTGAGTCCTGCCCCTGGGAGGCGGGAAGATAAGGTACACACCAGTCTGACGGTAGCCCCAGCAGTGAGCTGGGTACAGATGTTGGGTCTGACTGCGGCCCCACCCACCAACACAAGTTACTCCAGACAGCACAGCGGAAGTGCCCTGCAGTTGGGCGCCACCCCAGGGACTACCCAAAATGACAAAACGGAAGAATTCTCCTCAAGAGAAACTCCAGGAAGTAGCAACAGCTAACAAATTGATCAAAAACAATTTAGGCAATATAACGGAACAAGAATTTACAATAAGAGTTGAAAAATTAATTGCTGGGCTTGAAAAAAGTAGAGATGACAGCAGAGAATCTATTGCTACTGAGATCAAGAGACTGAGAAATAGTCATGAGGAGCTAAAAAATGCTATAAATGAGGTGCAAAATAAAATGGAGGCGACCGCAGCTCGGATTGAAGAGGCAGAGGACAGAATAGGTGAATTAGAAGATAAAATTATGGAAAAAGAGGAAGCTGAGAAAAAGAGAGAAAAAAATCCAGGAGTATGAGGGCAGAATTAGAGAACTAAGTGCTGCAATCAAACAGAACAATATCCATATAATAGGAATTCCAGAAGAGGAAGAGAGAGAGAAAGGTGCTGAAGGTGTACTTGAACAAATCATAGCTGAGAACTTCCCTGATCTGGGGAAGGAAAAAGGCATTGAAATCCAAGAGGCACAGAGAACTCCCTTCAGACGTAACTTGAATCAATCTGCACGACATATCATAGTGAAACTGGCAAAATACAAGGATAAAGAGAAAATTCTGAAAGCAGCTAGGGATAAACATGCTCTAACATATAAAGGGAGACTGATAAGACTATTGACAGACCTATCTACCGAAACTTGGCAGGCCAGCAAAGAATGGCAGGAAATCTTCAATGTGATGAACAGAAAAAATATACAGCCGAGAATCCTTTATCCAGCAAGTCTGTCATTCAGAATAGAAGGACAGATAAAGGTCTTCCCAAACAAACAAAAAACTGAAGGAATTCATCATCACTAAACCAGCCCTACAAGAGATCCTAAGGGGATTCTGTGAGTGAAATGTTGCAAGGACGACAAACTACCAGAGACATCACTATAAGCATGAAACCTACAGACATCACAATGACTCTAAACCCGTATCTTTCTATAATAACACTGAATGTAAATGGACTAAATGCTCCAACCAAAAGACATAGGGTATCAGAATGGATAAAAAAAACAAGACCCATCTATTTGCTGTCTACAAGAGACTCATTTTAGACCTGAGGACACCTTCAGATTGAAAGTGAGGGGATGGAGAACTATCTATCATGCTACTGGAACTCAAAAGAAAGCTGGAGTAGCCAGCCTTAGATCAGACAAACTAGACTTTAAATTAAAGGCTGTAACAAGAAATGAAGAAGGGAATTATATGATAATTACAAGGCCTATCCATCAGAAAGAGCTAACAATTATAAATGTCTATGCGCCGAATACGGGAGCCCCCAAATATATAAAACAATTAATCACAAACATAAGCAACCTTATTGATAAGAATGTGGTAATTGCAGGGGACTTTAATACTCCACTTACAACAATGGATAGATCATCTAGACACAGGATCAATAAAGAAACAAGGGCCCTGAATGATACATTGGATCAGATGGACTTGACAGGTATATTTAGAACTCTGCATCCCAAAGCAACAGAATATACTTTCTTCTCGAGTGCACATGGAACATTCTCCAAGATAGATCACATACTGGGTCAGAAAACAGCCCTTCATAAGTATACAAGAATTGAAATCATACCATGCATATTTCAGACCACAATGCTATGAAGCTTGAAATCAACCACAGGAAAAAGTCTGGAAAACCTCCAAAAGCATGGAGGTTAGAGAACACCCTACTAAAGCATGAATGTGTCAGCCAGGCAATTAGAGAAGAAATTTGAAAATATATGGAAACAAATGAAAATGAAAATACAACCATCCAAAAGCTTTGGGATGCAGCGAAGACAGTCCTGAGAGGAAAATACCTTGCAATCCAGGCCTATCTCAAGATACAAGAAAAATCCCAAATACAAAATATAACAGCACACCTAAAGGAAATAGAAACAGAACAGCAAAGATACCCAAACCCAGCAGAAGAAGAGAAATAATAAAAATCAGAGCAGAAATAAACAATATAGAATCTAAAAAAAAACCTGTAGAACAGATCAATGAAACCAAGAGTTGTTTTTTTGAAAAAATAAACAAAATTGATAAACCTCTAGCCAGGCTTCTCAAAAAGAAAAGGGAGATGACCCAAATAGATAAAATCATGAATGAAAATGGAATTATTACAACCAATCCCTCAAAATACAAGCAATTATCAGGGAATACTATGAAAAATTATATGCCAACAAACTGGACAACCTGAAAGAAATGGACAAATTCCTAAACACCCACACACTTCCAAAACTCAAACAGGAAGAAATAGAAAGCTTGAATAACCAGTGAAGAAATTGAATCAGTTATCAAAAATCTCCCAACAAGTAAGAGTCCAGGACCAGATGGCTTCCCAGGGGAATTCTACCAGACATTTAAAGCAGAGATAATACCTATCCTTCTCAAGCTGTTCCAAAAAATAGAAAAGGAAGGAAAACTTCCAGACTCACTCTATGAAGCCAGCATTACTTTGATTCCTAAACCAGACAGAGACCTAGCAAGAAAAGAGAACTACAGGCCAATATCCCTGATGAATATGGATGCAAAAATTCTCAATAAGATACTAGCAAATCGAATTCAACAGCATATAAAAAGAACTATTCACCATGATCAAGTGGGATTCATTCCTGGGATGCAGGGCTGACTCAACATTTGCAAATCAATCAATGTGATACATCACATTAATAAAAGAAAAAATAAGAACCATATGATCCTGTCAATCGATGCAGAAAAAGCATTTGACAAAATTCAGCATCCTTTCTTATTAAAAACCCTCGAGAAAGTCGGGATACAAAAAACATACTTAAACATCATAAAAGCCATTTATGAAAAGCCCACAGCTAATATCATTCTCAATGGGGAAAAACTGAGAGCTTTCCCCCTGAGATCAGGAACACAACAGGGATGTCCACTCTCACCGCTGTTGTTTCACATAGTGTTGGAAGTGCTAGCATCAGCAATCAGACAACAAAAGGAAATCAAAGCCATCAAAACTGGCAAAGATGAAGTTAAGCTTTCACTTTTTGCAGATGACATGATATCATACATGGAAAATCCAATAGACTCCACCAGAAGTCTGCTAGAACTGATACATGAATTCAGCAAAGTTGCAGGATACAAAATCAATGTACAGAAATCAGTTGCATTCTTATACACTAACAATGAAGCAACAGAAAGACAAATAAAGAAACTGATCCCATGCACAATTGCACCAAGAAGCATAAAATACCTAGGAGTAAACCTAACCAAAGATATAAAAGATCTGTATGCTGAAAACTATAGAAAGCTTATGAAGGAAATTGAAGAAGATACACAGAAATGGGAAAACATTCCATGCTCATGGATTGGAAGAATAAATATTGTTAAAATGTCAATACTACCCAAAGCTATCTACACATTCAATGCAATCCCAATCAAAATTGCACCAGCATTCTTCTCGAAGCTAGAACAAGCAATCCTAAAATATGTATGGAACCACAAAAGGCCCCGAATAGCCAAAGTAATTTTGAAGAAGACCAAAGCAGGAGGCATCATAATCCCAGACTTTAGCCTCTACTACAAAGCTGTCATCATCAGGACAGCATGGTATTGGCACAAAAACAGACACATAGACCAAGGGAATAGAATAGAAACCCCAGAACTAGACCCACAAACGTATGGCCAACTAATCTTTGACAAAGCAGGAAATATCCAATGGAAAAAATACAGTCTCTTTAACCAATGGTGCTGGGAGAACTGGACAGCAACATGCAGAAGGATGAAACTAGACCACTTTCTTATGCCGTTCACAAAAATAAACTCAAAATGGATAAAGGACCTGAATGTGAGACAGGAAACCATCAAAACCCTAAAGAAGAAAGCAGGAAAACAACCTCTCTGACCTCAGCCACAGCAATTTCTTACTTGACACATCCCCAAAGGCAAAGGGAATTAAAAGCAAAAATGAACTATTGGGACCTCATGAAGATAAAAATCTTCTGCACAGCAAAGGAAACAATCAACAAAACTAAAAGGCAACCAATGGAATGAGAAAAGATATTTGCAAATGACATATCGGACAAAGAGCTAGTATCCAAAATCTATAAAGAGCTCACCAAACTCCACGCCTGAAAACAAATAACCCAGTGAAAAAATGGGCAGAAAACATGAATAGACACTTCTCTGAAGAAGACATCCAGATGGCCAACCAGCACATGAAAACATGCTCAACGTCGCTCCTCATCAGGGAAACACAAATCAAAACCACACTCAGATACCACCTCACGCCAGTCAGAGTGGCTAAAATGAACAAACCAGGAGACTATAGATGCTGGCGAGGATGTGGAGAAACAGGAACCCTCTTGCACTGTTGGTGGGAATGCAAATTGGTGCAGCCACTCTGGAAAACAGTATGGAGGTTCCTCAGAAAATTAAAAATAGACCTACCCTATGACCCAGCAATAGCACTGCTAGGAATTTACCCAAGTGATACAGGAGTACTGATGCATAGGGGCACTTGTACCCCAATGTTTATAGCAGCACTCTCAACAATAGCCAAATTATGGAAAGAGCCTAAATGTCCATCAACTGATGAATGGATAAAGAAATTGTGGTTTATATACACAATGGAATACTATGTAGCAATGAGAAAGAATGAAATATGGCTTTTTGTAGCAACGTGGATGGAACTGGAGAGTGTTATGCTACGTGAAATAAGTCATACAGAGAAATACAGATACCATATGTTTTCACGCTTACGTGGATCCTGAGAAACGTAACAGAAGACCATGGGGGAGGGGAAGGAAGAAAAAAAGGTTAGAGAAGGAGGAAGCCAAACCATAAGAGACTCTTAAAAACCTAGAACAAACTGAGGGTTGATGGGGGGTGGGAGGGAAAGGAGGGTCGGTGATGGGTATTGAGGAGGGCACCTGTTGGGATGAGCACTGTGTGTGGTATGGAAACCAATTTGACAATAAATTTCATATTTAAAAAAAAAACCTTTAAATGCAAACACTCCGGTCTCTGACCTCAACCCCCAATTTTCTAGCCCTGTGGTTGTTATCCCCACTGCTCCTCTGCCTCTTACTTTTCCTCTCGCAGTCTAGACATCCACCATATTGAGCCCTCTGCTCTCTCCCTCTCTGCCACCCCCATATTTCCTCTTTTCCTGCCTAACTTGAGCTCCATGGTTTAGTCCTCCAGCCTCCATCTTGCCAATACCTGCAAGTCGCCTCCCCGGGTTGTTCCAATGCCCCACATGGCAACTTTAAACATCAATCATTCTGCCTTATCCATGCCTCTGAGCTGCCGATCACTTCTGGAAAAAAAAAAAAAAATCAAAACTGCACTAACTGGAATGAAGAATTTGACTATTAGGAGTGATGACTGAAAACAGAGTCAACTGGAAGAGGCGTCAGAAGGAAATGCCCAGAATTATGCACAGGGAGATAAGCTGATTGAAAATATAGACAAGAACATAATGGAGACTCACTGTCTACATCTAAGGAGTGGAATCCTAAAAAGAGAGAAGAGAGAGAGTTGGGCAGAAGCAAAATTTTCCCAAACTTGCAAAAGACATCGAGGCACAGAAAAAAGTAACCTGTATCCTGAAACACTATGGTAAATTTCTGAAATCAAAAACAAAGAGAACCTCAAAAGCAGCCAAAGCAAAAAAAAAAAAAAAAAAAAAAAAAAAAAAAGAGTAGCTATAAGTCTTCAAGTTGATTTCTCTATAGAGATAATGCAAACCAGAAAACTTTGAGTAAAAATATCTTTAAATTGCTGAAAGAAAATAAATTCCAAATCTAAAATTTCATATGCAATGAAAATAGCCTTTAAAAATGAAAGTAAACAACAGGTAATGCTTTAAAAGACACAGGTGAAATTAACAGGGGAAAATTTTTAAAGTAAAAAGAAATGAACAATGGGATAAAAAGGATTTCAGACAAAGTGACAAATACTGAAGATAAGCAAAGACCCAAAAGAAATCCATGAAAAAGAAAACCAGAACAAAGGAACAAAATCAATGCTAATCATTCAAGAAAACATCTCTCCCACCCTTGGCCAAGAAAAAAGACTTGAAGCTTCATATGGAAAGAGCATAGCATATACTCAAGAATATCAGAACAGGGGCGCCTGGGTGACTCGGTCAGTTGGGCATCCGACTTTGACTTGGTTCGTGATCTCGCAGTTCATGGGTTCTAGCCCTACACCGGGCTCTGTGCTGACAGCTCAGAGCCTGGAGCCTGCTTCAGATTCTGTGTCCCACTCTCTCTCTGCCTCTCTTTCTCTCTCTCTCTCTCAAAAATAAACAAACACTAAAATATATATACATATATATATCTATATCTAAGATATATATATCAGAACAGCCAACCCAAGTGACCATGTAGGCAAAAAAGCAAGCAATTTACATATAAGGAAAATAAAATAAAATTAACATTTTTATAGCAATGCTTTATGCCAGGAAAAAATGGAGTAAAATATTTAAGATACTAAATGAAAATAAATACTGAGCCAAGGATTTTATATTCAGCAAAACCAATGACTCTAGAAAAGGCACAAACTGCTATTAACATGTAAAAAAATCAGATGATATTGTTCCCATGAGTCCTTCCTGAGTAACTTATTAAATAATAACCTTCAAACAATGACAATTAATACTAAAGAGGTAGCAACATAAGAACTAGAGGAAAGCATAATATAGAGTTACTTATAAAGCTGAAGCCAAGCGAGGGTTAAAAGGGAAAGAGAATAGTATATAATGGATGTATTTTCTGACAATATAGGTATAATTATAAAATATGCTAGGAGAATGTTAAGATCATATGTCAGAGGGAAAATATAACTGTTTTCAGTAATCACAATAGCGGTGGCAATATTTGTATTAGTTATTCTGATGTTGTGAGGTATGCAATGTGAGATATTCTAACACTATCATTCTTCATCAAGTGTTTTGGTATAAAAGCAAGGAGACACGTATGTAAAATAGAAGAAGTTAGACAAAAAATCCTGAATTTGAATAGGACTCCATGTAAACTCGTGAGGTATTAGAAACTCATGTGATCTGGATAGAAATGTATTGTTCATAGAGAGAGAAATTTTTCCTAGGCTGTCCAGTAAAATCCCTAGAAGCATAACCAATCGGTAGAAGTATCCTCAGTACCCAGGTGATTATCTTGAAATATTATCTCCCACTAAAAAGAACTGGAAATTCTTAAATAGCTGATTCCAAGCCTGGAGGAGGAAATGTACATGATGGGTTTGGGAGAGTCTGACATACCCGTTAGCAAGGAAGTATCAAAGACTCCTAGGGTCATGTCAAAAGTAATCAGAAGTGAACATGAAAGAGGTTCCTACTGGCTGGAGAAGGGACGATCAGAGCTTCATTAAGGGTAATTACCGCAATATTGCCAAGACCCATTAAATGCATTAAGCCTATGAGTTAAAATGGTTTTTTCAAAAACATACCTTTGGAGAATGATAGAAAACCAACTCCTTGTTTTAAATACTGGCAAATAAAGACAAGGACACAAATATTTCTACTACCTTCTGCAAATGAGCCATCCCAATGGGTAACCAAATAGTAGATAAGGGGAAACATCTCTTTATAAAAGTTTTCCAGTTGAAAAATGAAAAAAAAAGAGAGAGAGAGAGAGAGACAAAATTAGAATATCACCACTTTAAGCCCAAATGATAGAGGTTACTATAAACAAATTTATATTAACAAATTTGACAATGAAGAATTGGATAAAATAGACAAACGCCTTGAAAAACACAATTTACCAAAGTTTCTTGGATTCTAAGCAATAAACAGACATCTATAATCCCAGATGGCTTTCCTGATGAAGTCGACCAAATATTTAAGGAATTTTTCCCTTCAGCTTTCTAAAAACTCCAGAGTATTCAAGTGAGAAGAGCACTTCCCAACTCATTTTATGAATGCAGGACAACCCGCCGAGGACCTTAAAAGAAAAGGAAATTAATGAGCCAATCTCACCCATGACCACAGATACAAGGCACCTAACCAAAACACTGGCAAATCAAACTCGGCAATATATTTAAAAATCATACATCCCCTCCTCCCAAAAAAATTTTTTTTTTTTTTAGAAAGAAAGAAAGAAAAAGGGACGCCTGGGTGGCTCAGTTGGTTAAGCATCCGATTTCAGCTCAGGTCATGATCTCACAGTTTGTGAGTTTGAGCCCCGCGTTGGGCTCTGTGCTGACAGCTCAGAGCCCGGAGACTACTTTGGATCTTGTGTCTTCCTCTCTCTCTGCCCCTCTCCCGCTCATGCTCACGCTCTCTCTCTCTCTCTCTCTCTCTCAAAAATAAAAACATTAAAAAAAAAATTTTTTTTAAATCACGCATCCCGACAAGTTTTGTTTATTTTATAAATGAAGAGTTGGAATATCATTTGAAAATCAAAGAGAGCCACTATATTAACAGAATAAAGAAGAATAAGCATGGATTATTATAATAGTTGAAAAGCCATTAGGTTAAAAAATTATTCATAGGTAACATTATTTTAAAAATACACCTTGGAATTCTCAGGGTCATGAGTTTAAGCTCCACATTGGGAGTGGAGCCTACTTCAAAAAAATAAAGAATAGCACCAAAATAAATCGTAGAAAATTATAAGTATATGGTAACTTCTTTAACTTAATAAAATGTAACTACAAAAAAAAATTATAGAAACTTCTTACTTAGTGGTGAAAATTTGAAAGCCTTCTTTCTGGAGCCAGGAGTGAAATGAGGGTGTCAGTCATCACCACTTCTATACAACATTGTTTCCGATCTCTGTAACAAGGCAAATGATACAATGCAAATTAATTAAAAGCATGAGAATTGGAAAGGAAGAAATAAGATGGTCATATTCACCGATAACATTACTTTTCATGTGAAACACTTAAAATAAGTGAGTTTCCCTTTTCTAAAAGGTCAATATACAACTGTCAATTGTTCCCCTTTATATCAGCAAACGTTTAAGGAATGAAAAAATAAATAAATATACATTTTTCAATGACATTAAATATATTAAATATTAGGAATGAATTTATATACAAAACATGTGTATATATACAAAACATACGTGTGTGCGCAATTTTTTATTAGGTTTTTTATTTTAATTCCAGTAGAGTCGACCTACGGCGTTATATTCGCTTCAGGTGCACAATATAGTGACTCAACAGTTCCCTCCTGGTCATCACAAGAACACTCCTTCATTCCCATGACCTGTTTCATCCATCTCCCCTACCCACCTCCATTCTGGTGACCATCATTGTGTTCTCCACAGTTAAAAGTAGATTTCTTGGTTTCTCTCTCTCTCTCTCTTTTTTTCCTTTACTCATTTGTTTGTCTCTTAACTTCCTATATGTACAATTATTTGACAGAGTGGTTGTTTAAATGAAGCCCAGACATGGAAGTCAATGATTGAGCTTAACAAGCACCTCCCATTAGAAGAAGTCTGGGGACCTGAGGTAAGGAAATTATTACCCAGAAAACTTTATTTGTAATAACTAAATTGGCATTTCAGCATTAACAAAAGCTTGATGGAAACATTCTGGATTTAAATTTGTTTCTGCAACTCACATCCAATTTTTCTATTGCATTAGTATTATGATTTCAAAAGTGCTTCATCTTATTCCTGTTTGATCTTCCATTGTTCCTGTGTTACCAACAATTTCAACTTTTTTCTGCTGAAACCTGTGTTTGCAGATTTATTAAATACCTGACAAACACGTTGAAGCATTGAGAGTAAGTCTTTCTAAAGGACACCTGAAGTTTCAATTTTTGTACAACGAAAAGACCACTTCTGAATGCCAACTATCAGTCCCATACTATAATATTTTCCATTTTTTCAATCGAACTTTCTTGAATTGAAGTTAATTTATGTTATATGGAAAATCAAATCATATCTCATGAATAAAAGGGACCTATACAGTACCTGAGCCTGTAAAATGTAAGTCCTACAACAGGAATGTTTCTTTACTTCTATATCAGAATCTGTGCATGTCAATACAGAGATATATATACAAAAAATGTGTATTATCCTCTATATTCCCAGCTCTAAGCATTCCACTTTCCATCCACCACTCCCAACCCTTCCAGCAACATAACCCTAGAACCTTGACTGTGACAATCCTTTGGACAATCCTTCAACCTCAAAATGGCCTTCAATCCAGTGACCCCACCACCCTCACCCCACCCCCAGGTTCTCTTGCTCTTTATTCAGCTTAAATTCCATGGTCAATAATTCTATCACTCTGTTGATATGTACCCTGAATTCCCTCCTTCCTCACACTTCTTCAGACTTGTGTGGCTAAATCACAACCCTCATTAAATCCAACTGTCCACCTTGACATCTGACTGGTGGTTGGAGGAAAACATACCCATGCTGACTGGTTTCACTTTAATTTCATGATTAAAACCATCCCTTAATACTGCCCAACAAACATAAGTGTATTTCTCCAGATCATTCCCTTCTCCCCTCTAGCTATCACATACTTTCTCCTCTCTCCTATAATCTGCAACACCTCTTCCCCTAGAAAACGACCCTAAGGTTTTTGTCTTTATTTCCTGTTCAGAACTATAAACACTGTTTTTCTTATGCTATTGGAAAACCGGGAGACTTGAATCAACCGTATGAGATTATCAACAAGTCTAACTATAACCATTTAGTTTGGCCCGTAGACCATTCTGGAATGTATGTGTTTCGTGTGAAGATCCTGGATCCAAACTATAGGTGAATATAAATATTTTATTATAATAGTTTTAGCATTTATTTAAAGGGATAATCATGGGATTGAATAAAATTTCTACTCCACTCTACAAAGTCCAATAAATGAGTTACACTAAAACATGACAACATCATATAAGGCAAGAGGGAAGAAAATGCCTAGTAGGAAAAATAAAAATGCCATAGGATCTGGGGTCACCATTACTAAAAGAGTTTCATGAAACACTAACCCAAAAAGATATATGCACCCCCATGTTCATGACAGCATTATTTATAATAGCCAAGGCATGGAGGGAGACTAAGTGCCCATTAATGAGTGAATGATAAAGAAAATGTGGTATATATAAGTATAGAATGGAGTATTACTCAGCCATAAAAAGAAAGGAAATCCTCTACCTCAAGAAGGAAGAAAAATCTCAAATAAACAACTTAACTTTACACTTCGTAGAACTAGAAAAAGAGGAAGGCCCAGAGTTAGTAAATGGAAGGAAATAACAAAGATCAGAGCGGAAATAGAGACTAAAAAGACAGTAGAAACGAAGAGTTGGTTTTTGAAAAGGTAAACAAAATAGACAAAATTTTTGCTAGATTCAATAGGAAAAAAGAGAGAGGACTCAAATAAAATTGGAAATGAAAGAGGAGTTACAACTGATACCAAAGGAATACATAGGATCATAAGAACTACTATAAGCAATTATATGCCAACAAGTTAGACAACCTGTAAGAAATGGGTAAACTCTTAGAAACATACAGCCTACCAAGACTGAATCATGAAGAAAATGGAAAATCAGGGGCACCTGGGTGGCTCAGTCGGTTGAGTATCTGTTTAAGTCCAGCTCAGGTCATGATCCCAGGGTGGTGTTATCAGGCCCTGTGTCTCACTCTGCGCTGAGCATGGGACCTGTTTGGGATTCTCTCTCTCTCCCTTTGCACCTCTCCTCCTCCTCTCTCTCTCTCTCAAATAAAAAAAAAAAAAAAAGGAAAATTTGATTAGACTGACTACTAGTAAGGAGAGTGAATCAGTAAGAAAAAAAAACTCTCAACAGAAGTCCAAGACCAGATGGCTTCACTGGTAAATTCTACCAAACATTTAAAGAATAATATCTAACCTCCTCAAACTCTTCTGAAAAAATGCAAGAGAAAAGAATGTTTCTAAACCCATTTTATGAGGCCAACATTACTAGTACCAAAACCAGACAAAGATACCACGAGAAAAGAAAATTATAGGTCATTATCCTTGATGAACATAGATACAAAAATCCTCAAGGAAATATTACCAAACCAAATTCAACAATACATTTAAAAAGGACCATATACTATGATCGAGTGGATTTATCCCAGGGATACAAGGATGATTTGATATCTGCAAATTAATCAGTGTGATACACATTAACAAAATGAAGGATAAAAACCATATGATGATCTCACTAGATGCAGAAAAGCATTTGACAAAATCCAACATTAATTTATTATTTAAAAAAAAAAAAACTCTCAACAAAGTGGAGAAGGAACATACTTCAACATAATAAAGGCCATATATGACAAGTCCATGGTTAGCATCATACTGAATGCTGAGAAGCTGAAAGCCTTTCCCCTAAGATCAAGAACAAAGATGAGAGACAAAGATGCCCACTTTTAGTTTTGTTCCACATAGAATTGGAAGTGCTATCCAGAGCAATTAGGCAAGAAAAAGAAATAAAAGGCATACAAATCAGAAAGGAAGAAGCAAAATGTTCACTATTTGCAGTTGACATGATATTATATTTGGAAAACCCTAAAGACTCCACCCAAAAAAAAAAACCTGTTAGAACTAATGAACAAAGTCAGTAATGTGGCAGGAGACAAAATGAATATATAAAAATCAGTTATGTTTCTATATACTAATAATGAACTATCAGGCAGAGAAATTAAGAAAATCTCATTTAAAATTGCATCAAAAAGAACAAAATACCTAGGAATAAATTTTTTTTTTAAATTTTTAACATTTATTTATTTTTTGAGACACAGAGACCGAGCATGAGTCGGGGAGGGGCAGAGAGTCAGGCAGTCACGGATTCCGAAGCAGGCTCCAGGCTCCGAGCTGTCAGCACAGAGCCCAACACAGGGCTTAAACTCACAAACTGCGAGATCATGACCTGAGCTGAAGTCGGATGCTCAAACAACTGAGCCACCCAGGCACCCCTCCTACGAATAAATTTAACCAAGAGTTGCAAGACCTAGACACTCAACTCTTTGGCTAAATTTTTATAAGACAATGATGAAAGAAATTGTAGAAGACACCAATAAATGGAAACATATTCCATGCTCATGGATTGGAATAATTAATATTGTTAAAATACCCAAAGCAAACTACAGATTCAATGCAATCCCTATCAAAATTCCAATAGCATTCTTCACAGAATGAGGACAATCCTAAAATTTATATGGAATGGAATGACATCAGACCCCAAATAGCCAAAGTCATCTTGAAAAAAAAAGAATAAAGTGAGAGGCATCACCCTTCCTGATTTCAAACTATCCTACAAAGCTATAGTAATCAAAACTGTATGGTCCTGGCATAAAAACAGACATATATATCAATGGACAGAATAGAGAGGACAGAAAAAGCCACACATATATAGTCAATTAATTTATTATAAAGGAGCCAAGAATATGCAGTGGGGAGGAAGACAGTCTCTTCAATAAATGGTGTTGGGAAAACTGGACAGCCACATTCAAAGGAATGAAATTAGACCACTATCTCACACCTTACACAAAAATTAACTCAAAATGGATTAAAGACATGAATGTAAGACCTTATCCCATAAAACTGGGAGAAAACATAGGTAGGAAGATCCTTGACTTCAGTCCTGGCCATGATTTTTTGAATCTGACACAAAAAAAAAACAAAAAACAAAACAAAACAAAACAAAAAAAAACAGCAAAAAGAAACAAGTGGGACTACGCCAAACTAAAAAGCTTCTGCACAGCAAAGGAAGCCATCAACAAAATGAAAAGACAACCTGTGGAAATCACACATCCAATAAGGGATTAATCTGCAAAATATACAAAGAATTCATATAACGCAATACGAAAACAAACAATCCATTTAAAAACTAGGCTGAAGATCTGAATAGACATTTTTCCAAGACCTACAGATGGCCAACGGGCATATGAAAAGGTGCTCGACATCACTCATCATCAAGGAAATGCAAATCAAAAGAGCAACAAGATATCACCTCACACCTGTTCAAATGGCTGTTCTCAAAAAGACAAGAGATAACAAGTGTTGGCAACAATGTGGGAAAAAGGGAATCCTGTGCACTATTGGTGGGCATGTGAATTGCTGTAGCCACTATGGAAAACACTATGGAGTTTCCTCAAAAAGCTAAAAATAGAACTACCATGTGATCCAGCAGTTCCTCTCCTGGGTATTTACCCAAAGAAAATGAAAACGCTAACTTGAAAAGATTCACCCTCCTGATCATTGTGACATTATTTACAGTAGCCAAGACATGGAAATGATGTATGTGTCCATCAATGGATGAATGGATAAAGAAGACGTGGTATATAAATACAATGGAATATTATTCGGCCGTAAAAAGAGAAGGAAATCTTGCCATTTGCTACAACATGGACGGACCTTGAAGGCTAGAATCTACTTTGGCTCAAAACCGAATTTTGCCACTGATAGATATGCCTCCTTAAGCAAATTGCTTAGTCTCTGAGCTTATTTCTTTATTTGTCTAATGAGTCTATAATTCCTCTCTTAATAGTATTCTGAGGATCAAATGAAAGGCCTGGGTAAAAATCCCTAATTTTGCTCAATCAAGTTAAGTTCCTTTCTTCTCTCTTCTCCCACATGAAGATAGGTGCAGTCGTATCATTAATGTTGACTTAGCTCTACTCTATCTCTTTCCAAGAAATAGGCTACATTATGAGAGATACTCAGTAACTTTAGAAGTTAATAACACAGTTCCATATGTCTAGTTCCTCACATTCTCAGCTTCTTGAAAGAGTCAGCCTACATCAGGTGAATGTCACAGGCTCTTCGATCAGAAAAACCTGAATTCGGCTCTGCTACTTACAGCTGTGTAAACTTTTGCAAGTAGCCTAACCTATCTAAGCGTCAGTTTCTTCATCTAAAAGAAAGGATTCCTGTGAGGATTCAGCAGATAATTCATGGAAGGTATTTGGTACACTGCCTGGTACAAAGGAAACACTCAGATAGTATTCGTTTTCAATAAGTACTAATGCTCAGTAAAACATCATCATCATCATTATTATTATTATTATTATTGCTGTTGCCTCGGGACTCACCATCAAAACGATGCAAAGCTGTTAAGAGGACCATGAAATCGCACTGACAAGCTCTGAGAAATTATACAGCAAGCAGGCCAAGTCACACATATGGAAAAATCATCATGGCTGTTATGCAAATGCATCTAGTCTCTCCATTACCGAGAAATTGACACCTTGATTAGGATTATACATGATTTGATCATTACCGTAAAGATTTGGAGGGAGTCTTAATATATTGCACTTAATTTCATCTTTAATATTATTTTTTCTGATTTGCAGTTTCTGTAACCTAACAACTATCTTTGCAATAGAGACCTTCGGAATGATTCCCAGGTAATGCCCGGCGCCTAATCAGATTTTAATGAGGGAAGTTGTAAAAGACAAGGGTGGCAGCTAAAAAAAGGAAAAACCTCTCTCCCCCATTTCCCTGGGACCCTAATACTTCTGCCCTATATGTGATACCCTAAAATTGTATGTATCAATCATCCCAGGGATGCGGTTGGAAGGAGTTTCTGAGAATTGTTACTGCAGCTGGGGGTCCCCTTTTGTTCCATCCCCCAGTGCCTGCTGTCTTCCCATCCAACGCGTCTTTCAACCCCACGTAAGGGCCAGACTGTAGGCTGCAGTGGTAGAGACTGGGAGCAGACACTGGCTGTGCCCCCAATGACCCCAGGTCCACCCTTGACCACTGGCCATCATTCTTATGCATCCGGGAAACAGGTAGCGAAGGCATTTTCCTGGATCCAACTTGATTTTCCCAGGAGGGCAGAGTAAGGAGTCTTCATGCTCACCCTGGGGTCACAAATGACTTTGCATCTCTGTCCTGGGCCTGGTTTTTATAAAATGTTAAACAAAAATGGAAGACAAACAATTAAGTTACTTACGGCCCTACTTCAAACATTACTGACTCCTTGATGTTTTGTACCAACGGGAGATCAATAGTGTGAATAACCTACAAATGAGATGAGCCATGTGTTATTTTGAAGTGACTTTGGGAAACATGTATAGCGTTTGGCAGTGACTTCCCTTCCTAATGAGGATTCGATTGGTATGTTTGATTTCGATGAATATTAATAACATCCGTCCACCCAAGTATCCACCGTCAGAAGGGGGCATTGGTGAGTTGGAGAGGACAGAAGACAGTGAAGGAGGATTTCACCCAGTCGCCCCAGCTCACCTCCTAGTAGCTGGGATTTTAGCAGCCAGGGCATATGGTGCAGCCTAGGGAACAGTCTGTAGGTTAGTGACCACAGCTTAGTCTCTGTTACACCTGAGCCCTGAAGGGGGGGCGGCAGAGGAGAGAAGGGGTTAGCTGGTGGTGGACATTTTCCTAGTGAGAAAGCCCTTTTCATGAGCAAACAGTGGCTGAAGACCAGCCTGTAGGAGGCAGACATTTAGTGCTCCCTTGCCTTTTGGCCCAGTGCTCAACCACTTCCCCGGATTTTCCACTGGGTCCTTTGGAGTTGCTACCATTTAACCAGCAAACTCACCTAAATCCTCAACCATCCTCTGAGCTCCCCCCTCTTATCTCCCTCTCCCCCACCCCCAGGACACTGCTTCACCTTCAGCCCTCTAAGAGTGCTGGCTGTTTATTTCCCAGCGACCCCCAGGTGCCTCGCAGCGCCATTACCACTGTCGGATCATTATTTATCCCGGTTCTTCTAAAACAAAACTAAAACGTATCTTTTTCAACACCCACCCTTTGAGGCTCATGGCATCCGCTGTACCTCCGTCCTTTCTCTGTGTTGCCGCATCCTCCCCAAAGTCCTCTCCACTCATTGATGACCTTGGCCCTGCCATGCTGTTTCCACCTCCATATCAGTCCCCACCATCTGTGCCCACACGGCTAACCCTGCCAACATCAAGGCCTTTCCTCATCCTGAGTGTCCTCTTCCTCTGCTGTGTTTCCACCACCCACTCCCATAGTCACACTGTGGACACTGGCATTACTGTCAGAATGTCTCTGCTTCCCGAAGCATCTGCTCAGACATCCCATTCTCTGACCTTCCAGCTTGCTACTTCAGCTATACTCACCACAGCTCTTCATTGTTCCATTGGGACCTCCACTTCCACTTTCAATTTCTCCTTTTTTATTTAGTATCTTCTTACACTTTATTCCTTCAGTAGCACTAGTATCTCCTTACCTTTCTGTAATTAAGCGCCCCACAGCGCTCTGTGATTACATCTGAACGGCCAAGTGTCGGTAAAGAAAGTGACACAACAGGGCAGATTAATCTCCGACTTCATGTAGGTCACCAACACTACCTGAGAATCTTCCTATCTTTCTCTGGCCAACCAACATCTCTATTCTCCATAACGACCTCGGACCTTATCTAATTAGCTTCCTCCTTGGACCATCTTTACTTAACAACCATCAGATGAGCTTGTCTCCACCATTCCAGGGAAATTAGAAGCCAGCACCCGGGAACACTCCTGATTCCTGATTCCAAACATATAAATCTGCAAACACCTATGTCCATTCTCTCCTTTTTCCATCCTGTTACAGTTAAAGAAATTGTATTCCTCCTCTTTAATCCTTCCTCTTGTGCTTTGAACCCTCTTACTTTCTAAGGAAACTTCCAAATCCATTATTTCTTCTCTCTTTTATACATTAAACTTTGCCTCTCAACTAGATCCTCCTCGTAGGCTTTTAATCACCCCCAAGTTTTTAATTTAAATAAATTGATAAAAACTTGGGGTGCCTGGGTGGCTCAGCTGGTTAAGCCAGGGTCTGTTTCTTGAGTTTTCTCTTGTTCTTTTGTTTGGAACAAATTTCTTCCGTTTCTTCATTTCCTTTGACTGCGTTGGCTTCTGACTTAGAGAAGACAGCCTCTTTCCAATAGTCTTGTAGGATTGGTCTCAGGGAGGAGATGAACCTTATTGTTCAGTCTGGCCCTAACTGTTGGTTGTCTCTCAAACCTTTGACTGTCCAAGATGCTTTCTTTAAACATTTTTTGTAATGTTTATTTTTGAGACAGAGACAGAACATGAGTGGGGGAAGGGACAGAGAGAGAGAGAGAGAGAGAGAGAGACAGAATCCGAAGCAGGCTCCAGGCTCTGAGCTGTCAGCACAGAGCCCGATGCGGGGCCCAAACCCACCAATCGTGAGCTCATGACCTGAGCCCAAGTCAGACGCTTAACTGACTGAGCCACCCAGGTGCCCCTATCCAAGGTGCCTTCTTAATTCTAAGTGTTTTCTAATAGTTGAGGGTGTGCCAAGACCTGTCAGCCTCCCAAAGAAGAGGACCTCAGTCAGCACCTGGATGCAAGCTGATTGGAAGCTGGACACATAGGCAGCGGCTTTTCAAGTATGCAAATAGACCTCTTTCAGGGAAAAGACTGGGAGACGGGTGTTCCTGTATGTTCCCTCTGTGCCAAGTCCTGGGTTAATCCCAGCTAAATGGAGTTTGTCACACTTCTATAGGACTAGTGAATGTAAGTTCTCCTGACCACCAGAGTCAGGCAATAAAGGGGGTGTCCCCTGCATGGCAGCCATAGAAGCTGGACCACCGGTCATGTGCAGAAGCTCCTTTCAGAGAGATACCAGTGGTCGAAGGAGAAGCAGAGAGAACGTTAAGATGGCACTTGCCATGCTCCCAAGTGTCTGGAAAGGATTTCAGTCAGTCCCTTGATGTGCGTTAAATCAGGAGCCTGAACCCCAGACCATAACTTGTAAGATAAGCAAATAGACCTCTTGATAGAAAGGCGAGGAGATGGGCATTTCAGTCTGCTCTCTCTGGGCTGAGGGTTGAGGGGGGCTTAGCTCCTGCAAGTGCTCAGGATCCCTTTTGTGCGCTGCCTCGTGGGTCTCATAGATACAAGTCCGGTTGGCTCTCAGAGCTAAGTGTTTGGGGAGCCTGTCCCTCAGGTGGAACTCTTGTAGATTGAGACTCTAGATGTTGGGTCCAAACCCTTCAGGCTTCAGGAACAAGCTCCTGGTTGTGTGTTGCTGTGCTGGGTGTGGGGTTTATGGTCAGATTGTGTTCTAGTCACTCCTACATATTTCAATGTGGGTGGATTTTTTCTCATTCACCCAATGTGTAGATGTCGCTCAGCTAGTTTCTGGATTTCTTTTGGAGAGAACTGTTCCTCAGATAGCTGTGGCATGGGTGTGACGGTGGAAGGAGGTGAGTTCAAGAGCCTCCTATGTCACCATCTTGAACCGGAACTGGCCTGCATTGAACCTGATATTTACCAGCCCTCATCTTATTTCCTGTTTCATCAGTGTTGACTCTTCCTTTGACTGCTGTATTGCTCTATGGGTTTTCCTAAACTTCTATAGCCAGTCTCTCTCAAGTAAAGAGAGCCTCAACCTCCTTCACCAGCCAGTAAATGTTGACTTTGCCCAGGGCTCAGCCCTGGTCTCATGAGCTTCTCATTCTGGCAAGCTCAGCCATACTCAGGGCTTCAGTAAGCATCTATCTATATACACATGACTCCCAAGTCACATCTCTGGCCTGTCCAGGGCCAAAGATCCTACCATCTACTTAACGTCTTGTTTTAGATGTCTCAAAGACTGGTCAAACTGGACATGTCCAAAAGTGATCTCGTGATCTTATCACCCGTTCCCTTACCCCATTATTTGTCCCACTCTAAAACCGATCTGTTGGGGTAATTGCATACATCCCTGCAGGTTGTCTCTGCACAGCTCCAAGAGAATCCATTCACATGGGCTATAATATGAATGGTGCCTTCAGGAGATGAACAGTACAGCAACCCTGTATTCCTGTGTTCCTTCTCTCAGGAAATAGCACATTGAACTGTACAAGCCAAACATCTACAAGTCAAAAAGAAAAAATAAATAAATAAGTAAATAAAATACCAAGAAAACAAAAACGAAAAACCAAAAAACCTAGGGCTCACGTTCATTTCTCTGTTTCCCCCAGCTCATCCAGTCACTGATTCTCATTCATTCAATCTCCTGAACCGCCCTTTAATGAGTCGGCTTCCCACCAAGCCTATCGCCACCTCTCCAATCCAAGCTACCATGATCTCAGATGGGAACAGCTGCAGTAGACACCTAACACATCTTGCCTCATTCAGTTCTATTTTCTTCTAGTTCATTTCCTTCGCTGGGGCCAAAGTGATCTTTTCAAATGCTAATTTTATAGCCTGAAACCCTTAGGTTTTTTTTCCCTTAAAATGGTAACTCCACAACAAGGCTTACAAGACCTACCATGATCTGGCCCCCACCTACTTTGCCAATCTCATCTTGCATTGTGCTCCCGCCATCTTCTCCGCTCTAGACCCACCGACCTTCTTTCAGTTCCCAACTTTCTCCATACTCTGTCCCGAAACAGGAACTTCACAGGTGCGATTTCTTCCATCTGGCAACTCTTCCTTACCTCTTTCCTACTTAACTTTACCAACTACGTTTCCATTTAATTCTTCATAGTTTAGGATAATTATATTTTCCCTAAAATAGAGGCATTTCTTGACCCTATCACCAGGTTAAATCCTGCTATAGTAAGCTTTCATTGTGTTGTATCTCTCTCCTACTTAGTTCTTATCGCAAATAAAATTTTCTATTTATTTTCTCATCACTGATTAACGATTATGTCCCACTTGAATGTAAGCTCTCTAAGGATAGGGACCATGTCTATTATTACTTATCATTGTTTATCCAGGTACTACCACAGGACCTGGCTCATATCAGGTAATTTATTGAGTCAGTTAATTAACTTCCTCCAAGAAAGAAACCATTCACTGGAGTCAGATTAAGCTCGTATCCATATAGCAGGAAGGTCTGAGTAAGGAGGGACCTGGGGAAACTTTAACACTGCAAATAAATAATTATGGCTTAAAAAGGAACCAAAAACTGAAGTCAGATAACAGGACACCAAATAGAAAAGAGCACAGTGTTTGGCTCAAGCAATAAATCTGCCCTGATGGGAGGCACCCATGCAGAGTCCCAGGTGAAGAGGCCTGGTACCCAGAGGAAAGTAGGAGAGAGAGAGAGAGAGAGAGAGAGAGAGAGAGAGAGAGAGAACAAGAATGAGCAGGGGAGGGGCAGAGAGAGAGGGAGACACAGAATCCAAAGCAGGCTCCAGGCTCTGAACTGACAGCACAGAGCCTGACGCAGGGCTCGAACTCACGGACCTGAGCCAAAGTCAGATGCTTAATGGACTGAGTCACCCAGGCGCCCCAATTTATTTTTATTTTTTGAGAGACAGCATGAGCAGGGGAGGGGCAGAGGGAGGGAGAGAGAGAGAGAGAGAGAGAGAGAGAGAATCCCAAGCAGGCTCCAGGCTCCATCCCACAACCCTGAGATCATGACCCAAGCCAAAGTCAAGAGTCAGACGCCCAGGTATTCCCCCTGCCCCCACTGCCAGGCATTTTTATCCAGGGAGCCCATTCTAACGCTCCTAATCCTATTCCCACCAGTACTCTGTTCAAAGGTCACCACCACTGGAAGGCCTTCCGGATGTCTGCCCTCCCGCCCCCCTGCCCCAGCAAATTTCATATTTCTTTCTCTCATTCACCACACTCTCTGTTTTCCTCCCTGGTCCACCTTGAACACTAAGAGGCAAACGTCCTGAGGGTAGACAGGCTGTCTTACTAATCTCTGTTTGCTGTCAGTGGCATAGGAGCTAGCCATTCAAACGTTGTCTGACTAAATAAATTCACAACCAAAGTGAATGATGACTTCTAATGGACTGGTTTTTCTTCTGTTCTTGTTTCAGTCCCAGTGGCTACCTGGTTGCTGCTTTCCTCTTTGTTCTGATGCTATTGTTCTTCAGTATTCTAGTTTTGAGCTATTTCCATTACATGAGGATCTATAAACAATGTATTTACGAAACACTTAACAAATATGAAAGAACACCAAAGAATAATTAGGAGGAACCAAAGCTTGTACAGTAGGGATGTATATATATTTATGTAGAGAGAGTATATATATATATACTTACATTGTAAGTGTGCATGTGACCAAGACGTACAAAGCACAAAGTATGTATCATCAAATTCAAGCTCCGAAGAATGTTTTTGAATTGCCCCAAGACGAATGTCCTCATATCCGTTGTATATTACAAAATTAACGTTAAGGTGTTTGCACTTACCTTAAGGTACTCTATATGCTCTTCTGTGGTGTTCTAAAAAATTAAAATGAAGCTAACTTTGGCTGTTAACATCCTTCCTGAGAATGTGAGTAAATTTTTTGAAAGTGTATAAACGTGTCAAATATTATTTTGCGTGAAACTGCTCATATGAAACCTTAGATGGCTATAGTTCGCTTATGCACAAAAGGCTTAATGTGTCCTAAATGATCTGCCTTCAGCGTATTCCAGAAGTTTTTCTAGCAGTAGAGTCACACGTGAAATGTACAACTTATTTTATTGAAAACAAGGAGTGGATGCTCTAAGTTTTAATTTTAAGTTTTAAAGTGTGATTTTCATGTTCAACATAAGCTGCTTAATTTGCCCAAGGGTCACCACAGCTTTCAAACAATCAGTATTTCTAGCAGTCAGAGTTCAACTACAGAAGCAGAACTTGTGGGAAGCGCGTGTGTGTAAAGCAATTTGTTTAAAAGAATTGGCTTATGCGATTGCAGAGGCTAGCTGCACGAGAATGAAATCAACAGCACGGACATCAAGAATAGAGGATCACAGGGGCGCCTGGGTGGCTCAGTCGGTTAAGCAATTGACTTCAACCAGGTCATGATCTCATGGTTCATGGGTTCAAGCCCCAAATCGGGATCTGTGCTGACAAGCTTGGAGCCTGGAACCTGCTTCAGATTCTGTGTCTGCCGTTGTCTCTCTCTGCCCCTCCCCCCTTCAAAAAATGAATAAACATTAAAAAAAATAAAAACAGAAAAAAGAATAGAGGCTCACAAAGACTAGAAGATCTTGAGATGGAACCCCAGGGGCAGATCAAAGCTGCTGTCCACAGTTGGAATTTCTTATTTTACTAAAATCAAGAACAAGACAGGGATACCTGCTATTCACCACTGTTTTTGAGAGTTCTGACATTACAAGAGGAAAATAAAATAAAATAACCATTATAAGCACTGGGGGAAAGGAGATAAAAATCCTCTCTTTCAAAAATAAGATCATATGCCTAGGAAACCCAAACTTAGTCACAAGAACTACCCTATAGTTGTCTAGACTAAGATAATTTGATGGCACAATGTAAGATAAATATTTAAAAATTAGTACTTTTTCTCTAGGATGCTATATAACAACAATAGAAATAACAAAAAGTAATCTATTCATTGTAGTGACAAATTTTTTTTATGTAATTTATTGTCGAATTGGCTTCCATACAACACCCAGTGCTCATCCCAACAAGAGCCCTCCTCAATGCCCATCCCCCACTTTCTCCTCTCCCCCACCCCCATCAACTCTCAGTTACAGAAATTAAATTTTATTTAATTACAAATCTTTAAAATCTTTATTGAAGGAGGTGAGACAAAATGTGATAAAAATATTTGATAGAAAGAAAAAACACCCGATAAAAATGAGAGCAAAGAATACAGTCATTTTACAGAGGAGCATACCCAAACAGCCAATAAATGTATTTAAAACAACATTTTTTTGTGTGTGTTTACTATGCACCAGGAATTGTTATAATAATTCACCTAATTCTCTTCAACAATGCTGTGAGGTGGGAATATTATTATCCCATTGCAGAGATGAGGTAACGGGCACAAAAAATGGCAAATAATTTTTGTAAGGTCACACAGCTGCTAAGAGATGGAGGTGAAATTCACACTCAGGCACACTGACTCCAAAATCAGGTGCTGTCCACCTCTGATAGTCAACCTCACCAGCAGTCAGAAAGATACAAAGTTACAATGAGGCTGCACCCAAGGGCACAAAGTCGGAAGGGTAACTCTTCGGAAGGAATGAGGGTCAGGAAATTCTCTCGCACTTCTGAAGGAAAACCGAATTATTTCAGCCTTTTTGGAATGCGATCTGGTAAGATCTATTGAAAACATCTATGCTCTTGCAGCGCCTGGGGTGGCTCAGTCCGTTAAGCGTCCGACTTGGGCTCAGGTCGTGATCTAACAACTCAAGAGTTCAAGTTCGAGTTTGAGCCCCGTGTCCAGCTCGGAGCCTGGAGCCTGCTTCGGATTCTGTGTCTCCCTCGCTCTCTGCCCCTCCCCCGCTTGCACTCTGTCTTTCAAAAATAAACATTTAAATTTTTTTTAGTAAAATAAAAAATACGTATATATACACGCTCTTAGACCCAGAAATTCCACTCTTAGGAATCTATTTATGGGATGAGATGGGATTGAAAGGAGATATATATACATATATATATCTATATATATATCCTACGAGTAGGATATATATATAGATATATATATCCTACTCGTAGGATATATATATCTATATATATATGGATATATATATATCTATATATATATGGATATATATATAGAGAGAGAGATATACGGAATCTATATATACGTATATGCTGTATCATTGGTTGTCATGACAAAACTCTACAAAAAGAACTAATGCCTATCAATAGGTGAAGAGTTGAATCTATTGATTATACGTTGACCATATAGATCAATCTGTACTAGTCGATTTGAAAGATTTTCCACGAGGTTTTGTTGAATGAGAACACAGAGAAGTAGTTAGAGTATGATCTTACAAACCAAGGAAAACCTCTGTGTGTGAGAACATGAAGAAACGTTCGGAAGGATACATCACATTCCGTTAACGCTTGTGTGCCTGTGTGCAGGTGTCTGTGGGAGGGGAGTGGGGATATATCAAGAGATGTGGGGAAATATCAAGAGAAGTTCTAAAACCCTTAAAAGGGCGGAAGAGGAAACAATAGAGGAGTAGCACGCAAAACTCTCCTTATTGTAAAACAGCGTGTCTGTGATGTAATTCCAAGTGACATTTGCTTTCTTGCTCTCGTTCCAGCCACATTGAACCTATACCATTTTTATTCACACAAAAATAAAACTCTTTTCATCGTGAACAAAAACATGGGAGACGAGGAAGGGGAGACAGTAAGTGGAGGCAACTCTTTCAGAGAGTTCCTTTGTTCCTGTGACAGGGGGCAAAGAAATGGAGGCCAACACAAGGCAGAGGTGAGGCCGGGAAGGTGTTCTGAAATACTGAGAGGTATCGTCCGGGAGCTAGGGAAAACCAGCAGAGGAGGCAGATAACTGCTGGACCAAAATCTTGAGGAGGCAAGATAGCTATGATCCAGAGCTGACCCTAAGGATGGAACATTTCACCCACTGCTACAGGGGGGGAGCCAGAGTGCCGGGGTACCCGTGTAGGTGGGGTGGCAGGAAAATGAGCAGTGTGGCGGCCTTGGGAATGCTCCTGGCAGGCCTCCAAACGAAGATGTGCGACTGAGCCAGGAAATCGGCAGCTGCCTTCAGGCGTCCACCACCACACTTGCACCAAGGCCACACGTGCACCCTCAGGCTGCTCCCCTCCGGTGACAGGGTACAGAGGGGATACTGAGGCAGACTGGATCCTAGGTAGACCAGGACCCCTGCGGCCTGCCTCAGGGACTCCTGAAGGCTTCTCAAACTTTCTTTATATCGCATGGCCCCTGGAAGGTGGTGTGGAGACCCCCACCCGATCTCTGTCTCTCGCCCTCTTTTCTCTCTCTGATGATTCTCTCTCTGATGAAATACTTCGCATTTCCTTTCAGGGAGTACTTCCTCTAATAAAATCATTGCATACTTAATCCCGTGTTGGCGACTGCTTCTCAGAGGCCTGGGCCAACGCAGCAGTGACCCGAGTGGTCTGAGCAAATGGGCAGGCAGAGGGGATTTGAGACTGGCCCAGCACCCAGCAGGCAGAGACAGCACCATCCTGGAAGGTATGAGGGGCCACAAAAGTTTCTGGCTCAAGCTCGTGGTTCAGTTGCTAAAGTTTTCATTGGTAGTGACCTGGGAAATGTCCCAGTGGGAGTGCTAGCGGGTGTCATGGAGCAAGCATTTGAAAAGCATGGACTAACAAAGACAACAGAGTCCCCTGGTTCTTGCTAAATTACATATGTTTTTCACTGAAATATAATTGACATATAACATTGTGTAAGTCCAACGTGCGTTTTGATATTTACATGTCGCGAGAGGACTACCATTGTGGCATTAACTAACACCCCTGTTGTGTCACATAATCATTTCCCTTTTTGTGGTGGGAACAACTCAACATCTAATCTTTCAGCAACTGTGAAGTTTATGATGATCGTTGACTAGAGTCACTGTGCCGTGCCATAGCTCTCCATTGTCTGCTAGTTCCAAGTTTGTGTCCTTAAACAGCATATGCCCGATTCCCCCACCCCTCTGCCTCTGGTAACCCCCATTCTACTCTGTTTTTATGAGGTTGGCTTTTGAGGATTCCACATACAAGTGATATCACACAGTATTTGTCTTCCTCTATCTGGCTTATTTCACTTACCATAATGCCCTCAGGACCCATCCATGTTGTTGCAAACGGCAGGATCTCCTTTCTCATGGCTGAATAATGTTCCATTGGGTATATACGTACACCACATCTTCTTCATCCATTCATCCCTTCACACTTGAGTTGTTTCCATAGCTTGGCTACTGTAAGTTATGTTTCAATAAACATGGGAAAGCATATATTTCTTCAAAATCCTGTTTTCATTTCCTTTGGATATATACCCAGAATGGAACTGTTGGATCACGGGGAGGTTTTATTTTTATTTTCAGTTCATTTATTTACTTTGGGAGAGCACATTCACACAACCTTGAGAGTAGGGGAGGGACAGAGAGAGAAGGAGAGAGAATCTTAAGCAGGCTCCGAGCACGGAGCCTGATACAGGGCTCGATCCAACTGTGCGATCATGACCTGAGCCACAATCGAGAGATGGCCGCTCAACCAACTGAGCCACCCAGGGGCCCCTTATTTTTAATTTTTTGAGAACCCTCCATACTGTTTTCCATAGTGGCTGACCAAACTGACATTCCCACCAACAGTGCGCCAGGGTTCCCTCATCTCCACACCCTTGCCAACACTAGTTATTGCTTAACAACGTGCAGAAGGTCAGTGCGAGGCAGAGCCCCAGTGGTTCCAGGCGAAGGGTGAGAACCGGAGTGCCTCAGAGGTGGCTTATAAAAAGAGATCACCACCAGTAACAGAAGGACAGAAACCACTGAAGCTTTGGAATCACAGGCCTCTAGAGATGTTTGAACGCTCAATCAAGGCAGGTCTGTTATGTAGAGGTTGAGGTGCTGGTAGGGATAGAGGTTGAGGTGCCGGTAGGGAAAACCTGGGATCCTGAAAAATGGAACAAGGTCATCTGGATGGATGCCTCTGAACGCACTGTCTCTCCACACCCACTCCTTCCCACACCCACCCTCTGGACATGAAGACGTTGCCCATCCGTCTCTAGTAAGTGGTCACTTCCGCTGGGCTGGGGGATGCTGCAGAAGCCCCTCCCTCACAAGAGAACGTGTGCCCCCCCCCCCCCCCGACATCCTCTCATGGATTGGTATAAAAACTAACCTTTATGTACCCACCGAGCGAGGGGAGGACTCCTGAGACTGGATTCCAAGGGTTTTTTAAAGCCGGATAAGCAAGTTCTTGATGGCTTGGAAGCATTTTCTCAGGATATGGGATTTAACTAACACCTTAGCGAGGACCCTAAGGGAAGGGGCAAATTTACTGCTGGGGTGGCTCTCAGAAACCTGGAAAAAACAACAGCTAACTGTCAGCACATAGAAAAGCCCGAGTCCTGGCAGTTGGTAAAGGAAGGAATAAAAAGGCTCAGGGAGGTGACAGGCTGGAATGGATGCATTACATGAGGTCCTGATGGCACACCAGTCATCAAGGACACGTGATCTGACGAGAGGACCACCAGCATCACTGAGAGGCCCAGTGGTGGCGGCCACTGCAGCCATGGACGAGAGATGGTGAGGCAGTCACAGATGGGGTTCATTAACACCCACGGGGAGGACAAGGCCCCAAAGTAAGAGAGGCTTGGTGATGGCACTTTACTTCCAGAAACCAGGGGGCCACAATTACCATAAGGACAAGGAGTGGCCATGGGGATTTGACCTGCAGGGAATTATGGAGATGGTCAATAGACTATTCTGGCAAAATTGTTGGACAGCCAACAAGGCTGTTGACTGCACCTATTAAAGAAAACAAAATGGAGGAGGCGGTTAAGGGCAATCGTCTCGACAAAAAGTCATCGTCCTTGCTCCAGTCCCCAGACCTAAGTAGATTATTAGATCCCGAATCTGCCAGTTCCCTAGGAAAAAGGGCCCTGCAACACCAGGGCAAGTCTATAGCATGACAATTCCCCCAGAGACCTGTGGCCATCCAGTCAGTCGGCTGTATTGGTCAAAGTGGTGAAAGCACCTACACTGGTCAAAGTGGAATAGCCAGACATTTGGAGGACTTATCAGACATAGGTCTGACTTGACAGCGATACTCAGAGGCCCGATGTGCCACCAACCCCCTTTAGCGTGGGGACCTTGAAGGGCCACAGTGGCTCCATGCCAGGGGTCCTTTCCCCAGTCCTCAAGTGCATAACTGGAATTGACATATGTGGCTGTTGGAGTAAAGCCCACGTGGGGCTCCTGGACTGTGGGATAGGAATGATCATAGTTGGGACGGCCAAATGGAAACCTCTAAAACTGCTCCCCCTCCCCCCCACACACACACGTGGCCAAGTTAGAAAATCATTACCATTTCCAGGTGGGTAGCTGAGATTACTGCCACCATTAAGCCCTTAAGGATGCACGATTGGTAGTCTCTGTCACGTCTTTATTTCATAACCAGTCTGGCCCATGCCAAAAAAGGAAAGGATCCTGGAGAATGACCGTAGACCCCTGCAGATTTAACCAAGTAGTGGCTCCAACGACAGCTGGCGTGTCAGATGTGGTGTCCGCGCTAAGGCGGGCTAATTGGACCTCGGGTATCTGGTGTGCAACTACTGACCTGGCAAATGTATCCTTTACGGTCCCTTAAGAAAAGAGGGTCAGAAGCAGTTCACGTTTACATGGAAAACAATATTCAATTATCTGCCCATCTTATAGAATTCCCAAGTACACATCCTCATACACAGAACCAAAATAGCAAACCAAGCCCACGTCTGGGCTGCTCGCAGAGTCTGGGACGCCATGCTGTTGTGGGACCCCGGTCCTCCTGTACCAATTAAGAATGAAACAGCCACCTAGGGCAGATGATTGCCCAACTTTCAACAAGGATGATCTCTCTTTTTTTTTTAATGTTTTTATTCATTTTTGAGACAGGGAGAGACAGAGGATGAGCAGGGGAGGGACAGAGAGAGAGGCAGACACAGAATCCGAAGCAGGCTCCAGGCTCTGAGCCATCAGCACAGAGCCCGACGCGGGGCTCGAACTCATGGAGTGTGAGACCATGATCTGAGCTGAAGTCGGACGCTCAACCGACTGAGCCACCCAGGCGCCCAAGGATGATCTCTATCTTAGCACCAATACAGAATAATTCTGGAGACGTGGGAAGCACAGCATTGACAGGTGAGCCGTGTGGAACTCTTACCTCCGAGCCAGGAAAAACGAAGTGTCTTGCATGAAGTGATCATCCACTCTAGGTCTACAGTGCTGGTGCCCTGCCTGGGCAGCCTCCTCAGCGGCCGCTACCCAAGACTGATCAAACACAAGTCGGTACAACTATCAATGGCTGAAAAAAACACTTCGTCAGTAGAGATACCTAAGACAAAACCCACAATTATCCTCTGAATCTTTCCATGGGGTTTTCTTCTCGGTTGGCAACTCTGAACCGGAAAACAGTTTCAAGATGTCCTGTAGAGTGTACATTTGTGCCTTTTAACCCTGGACTACCTGTCGGGCTGCAGCAGTCAAGATGCACCCCCACCCCCACCCCCAGCCATCCTCACCTCCTGGTAGTCACATCTGCGTGGTTTCCTCCCACATTGCGCCAGAGTTGGTCTGCGTGATGTTAGGTCCCTTCTGAGATCAGGTGATAAGACACTGCAGTTTCCTTCTCTGTCACTTTCCCACTCTGGGTCACTGAGAGAACCAGCCACCAGGCGGTCGACCCTGGAAAGGCCCATGTGGTGCTGACGTGTAGCCTCCTGCTACAGCTACGTAAGTGAGCTTGGAAGATTCTCCAGCCCCGGTCAAGCCTTCAGATGATGGAAACTCCCTAAGAGACCCGTTCACCTAAACATAAATCAGATGGTCTCAGACTCCCGACTTAGAAACTGTAAAATGTGTGGGTTTTTTTAATGTTTATTTATTTGACAGAGAGAGAGAGAACAAGAGGGGTAGGGGAAGAGAGAGAGGGAGAATCCCAAGCAGGCTCTGTGCTAACAGCGCAGGGCCTGATACAAGGCTCCATCTCACAAATCATGACCAGAGCTCAAATAACGAGTCAGACACTTAACCGACTGAGCCACCCAGGTGCCCCTAAAATGTTCTGTTTTAAGCTGCCGTTTTGAGGTGTTTGCTAGCCAAGAGGAAATAAGGCACTGTCAGGCTCAGTTCATGTCTATAACACAGCTCGTGTAGCAATAAACTTAAAATTTATGTTCCTCTGTAATGCTTTGGAAACTTAATGTCTCCCTCTGGGTTGCCTAAGAAATCATTTGTGGGAGTTTGTATCAAGGCTCCTATCACTCAGTTTCAAATCTGCTGTTCTCGTTAGAGGCTGGGACTCCACTGCCCAGTAGGTTTCTTGGGACCAGGTACCAGAGGGACACGGGAAGGCAGGAGGAAGGGCTTCCTGTCCCCACCTTTCCTGTCCGTGTGAACTTGGCTATGCTTCTTCACCCCGGAAGGGCCGCAGGCTTCAGTAGCGTGTTTGATTCCTAATTTTTTTTAACGTTTATTCAATTTTGAGAGAGAGACAGAGCTTGAGCAGGGAAGGGGCAGAGAGAAAGGGAGACACAGAGGCTGAAGCAGGCTCCAGGCTCCGAGTTGTTGGCACAGAGCTGGACGCGGGGCTCAAACCCACAAACTGTGAGATCATGACCTGAGCCTGAGTGGGACGTTTAGCCGACTGAGCCACCCAGGCACCCATGACAGTGAATTCTCTTCTGGATCTGATGAATTAGAAGTGACCACGGGACATGGGATGTCAATGAATTCTCCAGAATCTGCAAATACATTAGTGTACGTAGGAAAAAAAAAAAAGACTTTGCAGATGTGATTAATGAAGGATCTTGAGATGACATACTCTGCCCAATGTAATCATGAAGGTCCTTCTAAGTGAAAGGGGGAAGCAGGAGAGTCAGAGAAGATATGAGGATAGAAAGAGGGGTCGGGGCAATGTGGCCATGAGCTGAGGAATAAGAGCAGCTTCTAGAAGCTGAGAAAGGAAGCAGATTCTCCCCCTGGAGCCTCCAGAAGGAACACAGCCCTTGATTTTAGCCCAGGGAAACCCATCTGGGACTTCTAACCTCTGGAACTGTAAGATTATAAATGTGTCTTTTATATACATTGTAGTTCCTGTTCATGTGAGACAGCAGCCATGGGAAACTAGTATCTCCGGTAGAGAAATCCAGTAGGCTGCAGGCTATACCGGCCCAGTGCTTGGGACAGATGAGGGGTTTGGAGTTGGGGGCATCAGACTTTTCAGCATGTGTGTGATTATGACAACTGAGAGCAGATGAGATCACAAAGGTCAAGGAAAGTGTGCAGGGTCAGAGGTGAAGTGAACCAGCGGTGTGAGCCCTCGGGAGTGCAGCAAAGACTCAATGAGGTGTTACCGGATAGCACCCTTCCCCCATATCTCTAGTTTGTTCACCTGGGTTGGGTGGAGAGGAAGACCACACCAGAGACGGCAGGGAAGCAAAGCAGCTGGGTATGCCAAAACTCGAGTTTAGAACTTTGTCCACAACAGGTCTGAGGACAGTCAAATATCAATCATGCATCCAGCACTTACCACACTCGGCATTGCCTGGCCGGTGAATCTTATTTCCCTAGTATATTTGTTTCTCCCTATTCTACACTCCCCCCGCCCCTCTCCAAATTCCCTACACCCCTCACCCTCCCTCTCCGACTCTCCGATGACCATCTTGCCTCTTAATCATTGAGAAAATCAAAGCAAAGCAGGAGGGAATATTCATTCCTCCAGCCCCCAAATTTCTAACCTGCCTTCATTTGTCTTCTGTATCTTCACCACTGTGCACCTGCACCTGCCTTATATGCTGTCATCATGGTTGAAGCATCCTTCCTACTAAAGGCCAACCCTGTACCACTGGTGCACTAGATGTCTTCCTCTTCTTACCTGGCCCTCAGAAATACCCCCCCCCCCCCATCTCCTACATCATCAATTTCTCTCTCTTTACAGACAACTATACCTTGGTATCGCTCATCTTAAAAATGTCCTCCACTGGCCACACAGTCCTATCCCACTATTGTCCCCAGTTGCCTGTAGGTCTGTCTCCATGTCCTCACCTTACATTCACTCCTCAAACATTCCGGATGTTCTTTGGATCCCACTCTTCCCAAGACTGCTCATGTCAAGATTACCAGTAACCTCCAATTTGATACAATCTAGTAGTCTTGTGGCTCCTGAGTTGCATGTTCTTGTGTCTCTGCAGTTCCTTTTCCTTCCCAACTTGACCTCAAAATGAAGGATCCTAGAACTTAGCCTTTGGCCCCTTCCTGTGTTTTTAGCTACACATTTTCCTAGGTCATCCAATCAGTCCCAAGGCTTAACAGTCTATTTATAATGGCTGCGTCTCCAGTTTACACCAATGCCTATTTGATATCATGGATGTCTAGAAGGCATTTCTAACTTAACACGACCAAACCAGAATTCTTGATTTCCCTCCTCCCAACCGTTCTTCCCAAGTTTCACATCGTATAAATGCCACCACCACCCACACAATCTCCTAAGTGAAAAATCTAGAAACTGTCCTTGAATGCTTTCTCCCTAACAAACGCAACTCATTAGCAAGCCCCGCGAGACTCCACTTTCAAACTATTGCAGAGAGGATGTTCTCAGTGTTCCCCACTACTCCCAATGCCCAAGCCACCTTTTGGTATGCACTGTGGAACAGCTTCCTAATTGGTTGAATGTTAGCTTTGCTGTTCCCCCTTGATGCGGTTTTTGTCAGATCTCAGTCTAAACCAAACCTTGTCACCAAGACGTTCCAGATGCAGCCACCCTAAGATTACTGTCAATCACTTCATCCCATTTTGATTCTCTGCAAGGCACATACCACCCATATTTATTCTTCCTCCTCTTATTACGGTATTCCCCAGGGCTCACAACACTGCCCGGCATACGGCAGGCACACAAAGATTTGTTGAATAAATGCAAAAGCAGCTACTGTGTCCTAACGTTATGCTAATCTGTGAATGCTGTACTCTCCTCCCATTGTCAGCAAGACAGTTTCATAAAACGTAAGATTTCATGCTGAGCACTAGCTGGACGCGTGTTATGCCCCCCCCCCCCCCCCCCCGCCAGCAACCTGCCTTCCTCTATTTCCGCACCTTCTCCACGTGCAAAAAAATAAGCAAGGAAGGAGGGTTTGGAAAACAGGGTCATCGCTACGGTCTTTTGCCACACTCCGCTGGCTTCAACGTGCTCAACGCGACGGAAACTAACAGCAGTGGCCCCGACCAAGAAGGGTTGAAGGTAGAGGACTTCACCTGCCGCCAAGGGCGGACCGCAGAGGACCGGCGCAGATCCCCAGCACTGCACGCTGGGAGCTGTAGTCTCCGGGGGAGGCCTGGTGTGGTAGGAGCGGGATGCCCCGCTGCATGCTGGGAGTTAGAGTCGACGGCTGGAAACCGTACTTGTGAGATTCGGCCTCTGCGCTGGGAGCGGCGAGCGGCGGAGTCCTCGCTGCATGCCGGGAACTGTAGTCTTTCTGGGACCACTCTCTGCTTCAGCGTGGAGAGGCGCCATCTTAGGTCCCGAGGTGCGGCCGCGCCGAGCCACAGCGCAGGCGGGCTCAGCCCCCGCGCCGGGCCGGCCCCGCCCCCGGGGCGCCTGGCGCCCGCCCCCCGCTCAGGCCCCGCCTTTCCCCACGTGTCCGCCGCCGAGGGGAGGCGCCTGAGCCGGAGCGGGCCCGCCAGAGGTCCGGCCCCGTCGGCGCTGAGGGTCCTGTCGGCGGCGCCCGGGAGCGGCCCGGCTCCCCGATGCTCCCGCGCCGGCTGCCGCGGGCCGGGCTGTGCGCTTAGTGCCCGGCTCTGGCCCCCCGAAGTGCCCGCGGGGGTGGGAGCGGCCTCGGCCCCGCGGAGACGGAGCGGCTGGAGGACGAGGCGGCGGCCGCGGGGAGGAGGATGGGGGCTAACCAGTTGGTGGTGCTCAACGTGTACGACATGGTGAGTGCGGCCCAGGCCGGCGTCCTCCGGCCGCGGGGCTCGGACCCCGGCCCCCGGCCCCTGCGCTTCCTGCCGCGCGTCCCCGCCTCCGGCTTAGTTCTCGGGGGTGGGGGAGGGGAGCAGGATTAGGTTTTAATCCCCGCGCACGTCGGCGCGCGGGGAAGCGCTGCCCGGTCCGCCCGAGGGCTCCGGCCGGGGCTCCGGGCGCCGGGCCCGACAGCTGGGCGGGCGAGCGGTGTCCTTTCGGCGAAGCTGGGGTCGCGGGTCCGACCTCCACTCCTGTCCCCGGGGACTCCGGGGCCGCCCCGTCCCCGAGCGCCTGTCCGCCCCGCTCTGCCGCTTCTCCCAGCCGCACGGCTCCCGGTGCCCGAGTCTCCAGAAACTCCCAAGCTCACGGCTGTCGGTGCTTAGGCTAGACTCTCTCCAAAGGCGCACAGGGGCCGACAGCCCCTTGCCTCCGAGGCAGCCTCATTCGGATGAATGAGGCTCTAGTTTACCGAGAAAATAGCCCAGCTGAGTTACGTAGATAAGAGATCAAGGTGGTGCTCCTTTGCTAGATTCTGAAGACCACTCTGCAGGTGATGCAACAGGTATCCGACGTGACCGCAGGAGAGGGAAGGGGAGTTTTTGAGGTCATCTAACTTCGGGGTGCCGCAGGCACCCGGGATCGAGTCCGAGGACTGGTTTGCCACGGAATTGCGCCTGAAGTACCCGGCAGAGAAGGATCGGGGCAGTTAGATGCACGCCTGGGTTTGTTGCTTTCGGTTGGCTAGTTTTCGTTTTGCGAAGGGTTCCCTCCGCCTGCGTGTGTAAAATTTCTTGTAAGTGTTTTGGCAGGTGAAAAAGCCCTCCTCGTTATTTCTGTGGGCTGAAAGATGCAGAAGGAGCTGGAATACGAGAGGTCAGGAGTCACGGTTCGCCCTCGCAGATCTAAACTTTGTATTCCTTTGCTCTGTGTAAATTTCTACATTCACAGTGCAGCGTCTTGGGTAGAAAGGAATTCCGGCGCCCTATTCTGGGAGTTATGTCAGGATGGGGTAGAGACCGCCTGGGACTTGAGGTGACGTCTCCGTTGATTCGGTGGAGGGGTTTGGGGGTGGAAGGAGATGGATGGACGTGCGTGAAACGTGGTAGGAAAAAATTAGAGAAGCATAGAACTGGAGGGCCTAAAAACGCAAGGCACTAGTTAATAAGGTCTTTGGCGTGTGTCACTGGTTAGGAGTGGTTCTCTGGATTTCAACTTTTTGTGGTCAGTGGGATACCTTTACTGTTCAAGACTTTTCATTGCCCTTTTACTGTTTCATCGCCTGCCCCCCTCCCCCCACCGCCGTCATCTGCATTTGGTATCTTGTCTATTCTTGAAGACTTACGAAACATCTCACGGCATATATTCTGCTTTTGAGAACACAACATGCCTCTTCTTCTGGATAATTAAGCCCCTTTATAAGTTAGGGTTATGCAACAATGACCAGAGCGTCATAGACTAAGAGAAATCTGAAAGTCGAGGCAGGGAGAAGTTTTGCTGCTTTCATAAAACTGAAAATACATTATTTGGCCTATGATGGGCTTCCTTGCACCTCAGGTGCTCTATGAATCACAAAAATCGTTGCTAATTGTGGTGAGTGTAGGAAAAGCGAGAGGTGATATTTAAACCGATACATTTTAAAGGGAGGAGTGTTCTGAAAGATGTTAAAAATATTGTTAGCAAAGATCTTATTCCTCACATCACTTTTATAAAGTGGGTAGTTACAGAGGAGGTAGGTAGAGAAAAGGGTAAATTAAACCTGCCCAGATAACCAAAAATAGGATCTAGAATTTCTAGACCACAGTCTGATTCGTGATCTCCTCTGCTGGATAATTCCCGTGTTTGTTTCTTAACGTATTGCTTTTTCCTCACAATAGGAGGAGAAGCAGCATATGAATGTTTATCAGAATGGTAAATAGTTGAACTATTAGACTTCTGACAATCTTGCCCTTGTTGTGTTCTTTTGAGGGCTTTCAAGCTGTGGCTGTTTGATGTCGGTCACTCAGCAACCTACAATTTTTTATGACCTTGTAGAAGTCACAAAAATGAATGAATGATCTTTTCCTCTTTGAGGAATTTAGAATACCATGGGGGAGGTACAACAGTAGTAATCATTCAAAACAGAATAGTGTGATTTTGTGATTTTGGTAAGAGCAGAACGGGATGTAAAGCAGACCACGTGTGGTTGTGGGCTCAGGAATTGCTGGAAGGTGCAGGGACCTGTAAGGGCGGAGAACAGTCAGCAGGAATCGTTGTGGCCATTGGAGAGCGCACGTCGGCCTGGGAAATAATCAGCCAGCCCAGGAGAACTAGAGTGTAGGATGCATGAAAGAGACACATTGGAAAGTTTGATTAGAACTTTATTAGTTTGGGGCTGGAAGGAAGGCCTAGGGGTGGGGGGTAAGGCTCTGAACCAGGGGGGCCATCTTCGCGGTAGGGAACAGCGTGATCAGAGGTATGTTTTTGAATGAAGACCAGTGTGTTGAGGAACAAGTTTGTTTCCTTTATACTCCCTTTTCCCAAGTTGTATTGGTTTTGGAAGCCTTTTTGCTTGATGTCAGGGGCAAATCCTTTTATCTTTGATAGTACTGCCTGTGCGTCATAGATGCCTTTGATGGGGATTGCTGTTGTCTGTACAGGCCCTGTCTAGCAGCATTCTGTCTCGTCCAGACTTCACAAACATCAAAATCAACCTTTGGTTTGCACTTCTAATCACTGTTTACAGGGACCCCTTTACTGTATCCCTGTGTCTCCTTGTCTGTGAGGCTGTCACCAGCTCCAGCCCTGACTGGTTGGTTCCTATTCCCTAGATTGGGAATCGCTGATCATTTCTGGTTGTCCCTAACTGCCACATGTAAGAAGAAATTGTATCAGGGTCACCCGCATTAACTTCTTCCCACAGAGGGATAGTATAATCCTTAAGAGGTTACTTAATCCTACAAAGTGCTGCTAAATTATTGCTTGCTGCTTTCTCAGTGATTATGTTCCTCTTTGTACTTGGGGATAATCTACCACCAATAAAACCTGTCCTGGGTGATTTTCTGGGTCTCTGAATGAGGTGATTCGCATATTCCCAGTTTGCTAGCATCCATAGTAGAGCAGGTGATTCAGACTAGTTTCAGCTGCTGGGACAGTCTCTGCTGGAGCCACAAGGTGTTCATTTGCCACGGATCCAGATTTTGTGCTTTTTCAGGTTATCTTGACTACTGATGAATTGTTAAAAAAAAAAAATGCAGTAGCTTGATAATATTTGTAGATTCATTCTATAAACAGTTTTCTTCCTCTTTTCAAATAGCATCTGTACATCTCCAGAGCCTTAATAGGAAAAAAAAAATGCATTCTAAGACTCTTCAAGCAAGGAAGTTTGGTGCCGTACTTTAGACGATCCCACCTCCATCCTACCTCGAAGAGAACGTGAGGGCACACACATGGGAGAGGACCTGAGTTCCCACACATCTTTAGATCTAACTCAGACTTATTTTTAATGTTTTATTTATTTTTGGGAGAGAGAGAGTGGGGGAAGGGTAGAGAGCGAGAGAGAGGATCCAAAGCGGGCTCTGCGCTGACAGTGGAGAGCCTGACACGGGGCTTGAACTCATGAATTGTGAGATCACGACTTGAAATCAAGAGTCGGATGCTTAACCTACTGAGCCACCCAGGTGCCCCCATAATATCTTTATATCAACATGTCCAGAACAAACTTTTTCCTTTCTCTTCTCTCCATAGCTCAGATTTTCCCCTTTACTTCATTTAATACCCACCCCCCCACCGCTCCCCTCACTAGCCTCCCCCCACCACTATTGTGTTGTAATTTTGCCCTGATGACCTTCTGTTTAGTTTCCCAAGCCAGAACCCTGGATGTAAAGCTATTAATTCTTCTGTGTTACAAACCCTTCATAGTCCAGTCAACCAGGCCCTGTCTCCTTTAGTTGGGTTGATTCTGTCTAAAAGTAATTGAGAGCTTAACAGTCAGTAGCTAATACTGGAAGGATATTTGTCTTGAGTCCAGATATAAACAGTCCTGGGGTTGGTTCAGCAGCTCTGCTGGGACATCGGGGACCCAGACTCTCCATGCTTCTGCTCTGCTGTCTGTCCCCATCACGTTGGCTCTTGTTCTGGTTTGTCCCGTCATAGCTGTGAAATGGCCATCGTAGCGGCAAACATAGTATCTTCAGTGGGACGTGAAGGAAGACAGGGGTAAGCAGGGCCTTCTGTGTGCACCTCTCTCCTTCTAATAGGCAGACGAGGCTTTGCCAAGGCTGCTCTCCTTTGCCGAGAAATGGTCCCAAGTTGGCTCCACCGTGACTGGGAGGAAGCTACCTGACTTTCCCGGCCTGAATGGCAGTGAGCTGCAAACCCTAGTCCCATTGTTCTTTAAGTCGGTTACCTTATCATTTTTTCTGCTGTTGCTTCTCAAGTTCAGGTCCTTGTTATCTCTGTTCGCAGAACAGTCTTCTGGCTTCAGTCTCTGGCATTACTTCGTTTTAATCCATCTTCCCTTCTGTCACCAAAGTCATCTTTCTGAAACATAGATGATTGTGCCATTCCTGTGCCTAAAATTCACTTGCAGGGTTGGGTCTAATGCCCTTTATGATGTGACCCCTCCCTGACTAATAGGCCCACCACCCACCAGTCCCATGCTCTGTCCCACCCCAGCACACACACTTTGTGCTCAGTACTGACATGTTTAGTTCTGCAAGCAGGCTCTGCTACAAGAGCTTACACCTCAGTGTCTGTGCTTGTCTTACCTGGAATGTCCTGTTCTGGCATCGGCCACCAGCCGCCTCCTGCCTGTAGCCTTGTCTTTATTCGGCAGACTTGCGCCAACTTTTGCGCCCTAGTTGTACTTCGTACGTATCTTCCACTGTGTGTATCATAATTCTGTGCATCCCATTAGACCAGGTTCCTCGATGGCAGTATCTAGAACTGGGCCTGTCGTGAGAAGGTGTTCTGTAAATATTTACCAAATGAATGGGACTTCAGGCAGTTTTATTAGGAATGGTGCCAGTTCTTAAATGGCATCAAACAGTCTTCCAGTTTCCCTTCCCTTTGTGCCAAAAACCTTTCTGTATTTGTCCTCCTGTTTAGTACATTACTGGATTTTAGCTTTGGTTGTTGTAAAGGGGTGATGGAGTGAAGGGGGGAGGAACACGGGAAGCGGGGAAGGAAAACTATCAAATATTCTTCTTTGACATAGTTGTTTTGTTTGTTTGTTTGTTAAACACTGTGGGGCTAGACTGTTGATTCAGTGAAGTTGGAGCCCCAGCCGCTCCTCGAGAGGCCCTCCTCACCTTTGTCTTCCTTTACATGCTGCCGAGTGAGGATCCTGCAAGGCTCTGATGGTCCTGTTGCAGCCGTGACCCGCAGACCAAGAACAAGTAGTTGCTCCTGGGGAGATCATCTTTCTGAGAACATTGTCAGAATTTCAGCATGGTTGAACCAGTTAATGGGAACTAGTCTTAATTCCCTTGCACCACGTCTGCTTCTGGGCCCAGGGCCGCTTCACCGCTTGACGTAGAAACAGTGGGTCCGTGAGTCTAACCAGAAAAAAAGGACGGTCAGTCATAAATCTGACCTCCTACGTTATCTGTGGCGGTATCCTTCCTTTTTTTGTTTGTTTGTTTAGTCTGTATGAGAAAAGAATTTAATCTCTGTACGGATTTGTGTTCTGTTGCTAGAAAAACGAATTGCCAAAAATGTAGCGGTTTGAAATGGCTCGTGGGCCGGACGTCCGGGTGGGCGGGGCTGGTCTCACAAGGCTAAAGTCAGGGTGTCGGTGGGCCTAGGCGGGGACAGATTTGCCACCAGGCTCATCCAGATGGTACCAAGGTTCGGTAGCTTGTGGTTGTAGGGCTGAGGTCCCGTTCCATGCTGTTCCATGCTGTTCCATGCAGTTCCGTGCTGGCTGCCAGTCGGAGCCACTCTGGGCTGCTTGGAGCCTCTTGCATTCCTCATTTGCATCCTTGGCCTTCAGACCAGCTGGAGGGCCTGGAGTTGTGCCATGTGAGAGTCTGACCTCCCTTCTCCTGTGTCTATAGCCCACCTCCATCCAGAGAGCTCTCCGCTCGTTAATTAAAGGGGACCCACAAGGATATGCCAGGGTAATCTCCCTGTGTTAAGGTGTCTCTAACTTAAATTACATCTGCCAAGACCCTTTGCCATGATTCACAGAACAGATTCACAAGTTCTGGAAACTAGGGTGTAGACACCTTATAGAGTCCTTTCCCTATCACACCATCTATGAAAGGTATTTTGTAAACCCCAAAATATTCAGTGCTCCCTTTTAGCAGGCCCTTGACTTGTCATGGAATAAATATCCCCGTAACTTAAAATGGAAAATTTGAAGTATTCAAGAAGTAAAGCATGGAGAGGCGCCTGGCTGGCTCACTCAGAGGAGCATGTGACTCTTGATCTTGGGGTCGTGAGTTCGAGCCCCACGTGGGGTGTAGAGATTACTTAAATAGAGAAAACTTAAAAAGAAAAAACATGGAAACCTTTTATGAGTGGCTCATACTCCGATGTGAAAGGTCCAGGCATGTTGGCGAACACAGGCCCTTCAGACCGCAGCGGGATATTGTGTAGCAGCTCCAAGGTCACATTCATGATGATGGATAAAGCTAACAAATTAGAATTTAATGAAACTAGTAAATACGACTGAATACCAACGAAAACCTATTTTAGGTGAATTCTTCCATTGGATAGAATTTTTTTTAAATGTATACTTTAATTTCCTTTTGTTGACTGATTTTCTAGAAGATTATTTAAATTCCAAAGTATTATTGTTCAAGTGTCATCCAGTCGGTTGATAGAATATACAGGGAAGTCTGCCAAAATAAATAATCCTAAACTATAACAAAGGCAGAAAAATAATAAAGGGAAATGAGATACATGAAAATAATTTTAATTTTCAATTAATCTGAAATGGATTTGGGTATATGACTGTGATTGCCCTTCCCCCAAAACAATAACGTAAAAACAAATTGACCCCACATTATTTGGAATAAAAGTCTTGGCTCACTAGGTTGTGATACTACTAAATTCTTGCCCATATGGAATTGGGGAGTCTCATTACTACACTATTTGAATTATTATAATTTCACAGCATATCTTAGGCTGGACCAGTTTCCTTTCATTATTTTTCCCAAATTTTCTTGGCTATTACTCATTTCCTCTTCTAGGCTCTCTGAAAAATTCCGTACGTTTTTTTGTCTCTTTGGTTTTTTTTTTTTTGAACTGTCTTAAAATACACATAAAATGCACTGCCTTAACCGTTTATGGCTGTATAATTCAGGAGCGTATATTCACACCGTTGTGCAGCCGATGTCCAGGACTTTTTCATCTTGCAAAACTGAAACCCTGTATTCATTAAATTCCCCTTACCCCTCCCCTCGCCCCTAGTTACCACAGTTCTACTCTGTCCTGCGAATTTGACTAGATACCTCCTAGATGTGGAATCAACAGGACTTGTCTCTGTAACGAACTTATTTCACTTTACATAGTGTCCCAAAGTTGTACCCATGTCGTACCACATGTCCGAGTTTCCTTCCTTTTTAAGGCCGAATAGCGTCCCGCCGTGTGTGTATCCATTCATGTGTCCATGGACATCGGGGTCGCTCCCACCTTTTGGTGACTGTGCATGATGCTGCTTGAACACAAGCGTACAAATAACTTCGGGTCCCAGCTTTCAGTTCTTTCAGAGGCGCACCCAGTCTGTAAGTTGTTGTTTTCATCGGAACTGCACTGGTTTTAGTGCAGTTTAAAGTAACTTGGGAAGAATTGGCATCTTTCCTATTAACTTATTCTTTTTTTCTCAATGGTGAAAATGGGATTTTTTTTTTTTTTTTTTTTTTTGCTTTTTGAAATTTTTATCGAGAAAATGCAAATATTTCATGCATGCACATAGTTGGTAGGTTAATTCCAAGCCCATATATCTGAGCCATCTATTAACAGAATATACTTCATAAGTAAGTAAAATAAGATTTCTAGGTCATGTTGTCATAAACGTCCACACTGCATACGTTTTCACCATGTAAGTAATTGACTGTAGGGCAATTTGCTGTAAAAAAAAAAAAAAAAAAAATCACAAAAAAATGACATTTCATTTGAAAGGACATAGTGAAACATGAAAAATGAATAACAAAATTAAAAGATCCTGTTGCGAAATACAAAATATTTGAATACATTTAAAACGTGTGTAGACTTTTGACAGTATTGCGCAAATAACCAATTTGATTTTGTGGATTGTACCCAGGCATTCGTCTTCGAAGTCTTTCATTTGTAGTATTATACCTTTTTTCTTTTTTCTTTTTTTTTTTTTTGTCTATTGATTCATCTCAGCATCGATGTTTTCCTTCTTTCACTTCCTTCCTTCGTTAAGAGAGGTATCCATTTCCAAACACGAAGATGTGGATTCGTAACCGAGCTTTGCCTTGTGCAAGCCGCCTGCGCTGCTCTTTTCTCCTGGCATGTTGTCACATGTTGGTGATAGTCTGGAATTCCCTGGGAAGTGTGGACGATGTGCCGGCGCCCGGATGCGTTCGTGATGGAGCCCTGCCATCACCATCGCTGCCACGCTCCCCTGTCCCCAGTACAGCGCGGGGTCTGGCCTGACCCTCCTGTTTCACACTGCCTGTAGGCGGGCTCCCTCACAGTGTTTTTGTCAGGTCGATCCATATAGTCGTTACCATCCAGTCTTTCAAGAACACTACGTCCGTGCGTCACTGAATAGATCGTCATGAGAGCGAGCTAAGATTTATACAACATCAAAACAGGAGCTTTGTTAATGGAGAAATAAACCGACGGCCAACTTCGATACGTTAACCCAGCCAAGGGCAGTCGAGTCACCCATGGGGAGATGAAGCCAGACCATCCACCAGTTATTTTAGCTTTTATAGCAAAATGTTCTTACAGCCAACTGGTGGTGCAGCAGAAATGTTTGTGGCAAAAACGTCTGTGGCTGAGACACACAGGGCGAAAATCCTGGACGTGACTAAAAGGCATTTGGTATATTAAGTGGCAGTAGGCCTCAACAGGAAAATAAAGCAGGGGGAGGGGAAGGAGAGCATAGGCCGGGATGGGGCAGTGCGGTTTCTGCTACGGTTTCAAGTCGAGTGGTCAAGAAGGGCCTCGCCAAGAAGAAGGCATTCCTGAAAGGTGAAGGGGTACACCATGTGGATACCTAGGGAAAGAACATTCCAGGCAGAGTACGCAAGCACAGAGGATAAACCAGGCCACATGCCTCCAAAGTAAATGTACAGCAAGAAATAGAAGCTTTTAGGGGGAATTTCTGATTTATGTTCTCAGATAGGTTCATGAGGGTCATTGAAAATTGAGCAGACAGTACCAGAGAAGGAACAATCTGAGATCAAGAGAGATTCCGCAGAGGTGAAAAGTTCCATTGCCTGACTGAAAACTGCAACAGGAGATTGAAAACTAAAGAGAAAGTAGCAAGATTTAGAAAACCTCTCAAGTAGAAGCATCGCCAGCCTCCAAAAGGATCAGGTGCCAGGCAGTGTTTGTTAAAAGTTAAGAACGTTCAAGCAAAGCCCGGTTTAACTTTTAAATGTTAAGGATGAAATAAAAAGTCCTACAGACACGCACAGGCAAAAAAAGGTACCTCAAGGGAACAAAATCAAGACTTCTCTGTCCTGACACCAAACCCCAAGTACAACGGAGCGTTATCTGCGGAGTCGTGAAAGGGAGAGCATTTCCGTCTGAATGCCCTGACGTCTCTAGTGGTCACTCGCGCAAAAGGATGTGGAGAGTATCTGGGACTTCTGGGGGGGCTACTGGAGGTCTCAAGAACTTAAGAATGGGGTGGTGACTGTAGAGGAAAAGCCATGGTCTCCAACGCTAGTTGGAGTTAGCAGAGCTAGTTCCTATGATATATATGGTTATGGGCGATGCCACGGTCCTGAATTACTCTTCAAAGAGAATGAACATGATGTTGCGATTAAGTCCCAGGTTGTATTGACCAAATCTGGAAGAGAGGGAGGGAGGGAAGTCAGCAGATATGGTTGGTTTTGGTCCGTGTTGGAAAATTGTATGTGTAAATGCTTTTTGTCATGTAAATGTAAGTAGTGTTGGGATAAAGTTGGATCTAGAGGGGAAACAGCAGAGAAAACACAGTTCATACAGTGGAGGAGAGAAAACAGAAAGAAAAATGGAAAAGGAAGACAAATAGGCCCAAATACAAAAATTATGAGATGGTCGTAAATAAATTAAATCCCCTATTAAGTTTGTTAAGTATGTTTATGTCCTTTCCTTACAGAAATTTTAAATTACACATGGTCAAAACTGTCATCGTTTTATGACCATTCAGGTTTATATCATCCCTAGAAAGGCTTTTCCGGGTCTGAAATTATAGAAGTAATCCCCGTATTTACTCTCCAGGGGAAAACCAGTTACCCCAACACTGTTGATTGGATGATCGATCGTTCCCCATGTTAATTGGAGGTGTATGCCACATTTATCCTCTAACAGATTGTCATGGATGTAGAAGTCCTATTTCTTGACTCTCTGGGCTTGTCCTGTATTTAGTTGCCTCTTCCCACACTCTCATCAGATGTTTAGTTGCGTATTCCAGTGTTTTGATACTGGTGATGGAGGTTTCTCTTGCTCTCTCTTGGCATTTTATGTTTCTCACACATTCATTTTTCAAATAAAACTTAGAATCAATTCATCAAAAAAACTCACTGAAATTTTCAGTGCAATGACATTAAGTTTATGAATAATTTGGGGGGAGAATTGACAGATTTAGAATATTGAGTCTCCCCATAATATAAGAACTTTTGTATTTTAACACTCATTTTTGAGAGAGAGACAGAGTGTGAGCAGGGGAGGGGCAGAGAGAGAGGGAGACACAGAATCCGAAGCAGGCTCCAGGCTCCGAGCTGTCTAGCACAGAGCCCGACGTGGGGCTTGAACCCACAAACCGTGACATCATGACCTGCTCCGAAGTCAGACACTTAACCGACTGAGCCCCCCGCATGCCCCAAGAACTGACCTTTTTGAGTGATTATTACAGGCCAGCCATTGCCTCATATCATCATCCCTTTTTAAGATGAGGAAGCTGAGGCATAGTTGAAGGGCCTGCTCAGAATTGTGGCCATAAGTGGTAGAGCACAGCCCTGCATCCCGAGCTCTGGCACTACAATCTGTGCCCCTAACCACCGCATTACAGTTCTCTTCCTCCTCCCATCCCTGGAAAGTGCTGTTTCTCTATTTGTCTTGATTTCCACACCCCTGACCCCACCTAACTTCCACTCTGTGCTTTCTGGAACTCCTGAAGGGGCAGTGGCAAAAAAAAAAAAAAAATCCCTGACCTCTGAATATTCCTGTGATGGCTAATTGTATGTGTCAACTTCACTGGGCCAAGCTAGTACCTGGGTTTTAGTCAAACATTAGTCTAGGTGTTGCTGTGAGGGTATTTTTTGGATGCAATTTACATTTAAGTCAGTAGACTTTGAGTAAAGGATAATGGGGGTGGGCCTCATCCAGTCCATTGAAGGCCTTAAGAGCAAATACTGGGGACCCCTAAGGAGGAAGGAATTCAGCCTCCAGAGGAGCTACATCACCTCCTCCTAGGTCTCCAGCCCTCCCCCCCCAGCTTGCCCTGCACATTTTACACTTGCCCCCCGCCCCCCGCATCATGTGAGCCAGTACATTACAACGACCCCTTCCTTCCTGCACCTTCATCCGAGTTAGATTCTGGCATCACCGTTACTGCCGTTCCCTCTGGCGTACTTGTCTGGCAACCCTAGTGAAGTTGAACTCCCCATCTCAACAGCTGAGCGCAGCTCGAGAAAACCCCACAGCCATCCTGACTGATCTCACTTTGAAATCGTGACCACAAACCCCAAGGGGACCCTAAATGCTGTCTGGCAGTGCTTCCATATTTCTTTGGTCGACTGACTTTCCCACTCCAAGACAGCTCCGGTGCCCCTCCCCGGTCCTCACTCTCCGCTGGTGACTTCACTGCTTGCTTCACTTTAAACAAGAAAGTAGGGGCGCCTGGGTGACTCAGTTAAGTGTCCGACTTCAGCTCAGGTCAGGATCTCACAGTTCATGAGTTCGAGTCCTGCATCAGGCTCTGTGCTGATGGCTGGGAGTCTGGAGCCTGCTTTGGATTCTGTGTCCCCCTCTCTCTCTGCCCCTCCTCCACTTCGTGCTCTCTCTCTCTCTCTCTCTCTCTCTCTCTCAAAAATAAACATTAAGAAAAAAAAGAGGAGCAGCTGAAGAGAATATGATCTCCACCCCCCCCCCCCCCCCCACCACCACTGCCTTGGTACAGTCCTCCTGCGCGTGGAACGGGAATCACCCGTGTCCTTACCGGAGGTCAGACCTCCCACTCTGTACTGGCCCCTCACTTCGGTGCAAGGACCTCTCAGAACCATCCACGCTCTCACCTGCTGTCCTCGTAGTCGCTATGGAACGTGCTATGATAGTTTCCGGTCCTTGTCCTTCTGAACTGAGGAGTTAGTGGACTTGCTCTGACATTCTGTGCGTTGACCATGCACCATATGGCACCACGCTCTCAAGCCAGAGGTTTGAGTCTTTTTAATCAACTTCTTTAGAAATGTGTTACTTTAAAAGACTAACAAGGAAGCAAGCAAGAGCTGGTCTATTTCAGGCCTGTTCATTCATTTCTGTTGCTGTTTTATCTGGGCATCAAACAGTAATTCACACACGGTCAAGTTCCTCACTCTGCAGTGAGCTTGAGGGCAGAGACAAGGTCTTACTCTTTATTCCCAGAACTTGGTGCATTGTCATTGCTTTTAAAAGGTTTGTTAGGCTCACCTGAAGTTCTCCTAGGAGCCGTCATCCTGAAATTGTTCCTCTCTCCACTGTGTCCTCTTGTTCATTGCGGCTGCCTGCAGGACGATGGAAAGGATGGACGGACGGACCTCCCCACCCTGTCAGGTGGCCAGCGAGAGCCCCAAACATCTGTGCCGGTTCCGAACAGGACTGTCAATGTGACACAGAGTCATGGCTAAGGCAGGGGCAGCCGGAAGCTGTCCTTGACCTCTTCCTTGATCAGGCCTGCCGTCTGCCGTTTAGAATCTGTTCTTTGTCTTTGAGGTATAGTCTGGAATCCCTCAGACCGTGTGGATTTGCATCCCACCTCCTGCTTTTTACCTGTGTGACCTGGGAAGGTTTCTCAACTTCTCTGTGCCTCTGTTCCTTGCTAAGATGGGAATCGCAATTCATAGGGTTATTGTAAGGGTCGATTTATGTCCAATGTATGGACAGGGAGCTGGCACATGATAATCACAAGAAAGCACCAGCTGTGTGTTAGTGGTGTTATTTGCAGGATTAGAAGAAGCTGAGCGAGCTCCCGGTTGTATTCCTTCTGCAGTTGCAACACCTCGTAACTTGATCTTTGGAATTTCCTCACTTTATCTTAAGGAGTGTTCCGCTGCCGAGGACAGGAAAGCAGGCTGTTGCGTGTTTGACATTAGCTCTAAAATCTCCCATCACGGTGTATGTGTAACTCTGGGGCTAATTATGTAAGCCTCTTCTCTTCCCTTGTGCGTTGAGAGCCTTTGAGCCACGTGAACTTAATGGAGCTGATTTTTCAGTCTTGAAACATTTGTGGAAGTTGTGAAAACAAACAGCTTGGCCGAGACTGGTTTGTACGCCATGGCGGAGTTCTCATTTCTAGCTCATTGTCCGGCAGTCAGTTAAAGCAACCACCAGGTAAGCACACTGGTTCTTCCCAGCCCTTCTCAGCATAATCTGCGTGTGTGCCCTAGTTTACTGCCCAGTAGTACGAGAAGTTGCTTGAAGGACTCTTGCAATTCTCAGGTCCAAAACGAACGTATCTTCTAGATTTCTCCTCCTGATGTCCTAGAGAGGAGTTTCAGATACGAAGGTTCGTTTCCAGAACAGGAGGTCTCTACGTTACTGAATTAGTGACCAGGTGGGCACATTATATGGCATTTAAGGCAAAGGCTAGGCAGTGACTCTTTTTACTTGCAGTGGTGCGGGAGGGGTCACCATAACTTCACACTTAAGGAAAAATGATGAATAGTCATGATCTCCATCTTACTCCGAAGTTGTTCGGGGCGCTTCCAGATCATGTAAAGAAAAGGAGGGGCCCATGAGGCTGTCTGCTGGAAGCCAGGCTGTGTGATAGGAGCAGCAGTAGGTAGAGGCTATGAAGCCTGGGCTGTTTATGGTTTGGCCACTCATCATGTGACCATGGGCAAATTACTCCTAAAGAGATTTACGTGTTTTACATGGACCGTTACTACGAAAGAGAGTGAGTGAAAGTACGTTTTAGGGTAGCGTTCAAAAATGAGTTTTCGGTTTACTACACATGCACATATTTCTGTTCTAACACAGGTTTGTGATTGATTGCTTACATTCTTAATGAGTTCCTTATGGACAAGGACTGTGAGTTAATCGTCCGTGTAACCCCAGCGCCTGGCAGCCCCTGACACATAGGTGTGCCTACATTGTATTGAATCAGGGTTGTTTAACTTGATTCATTTATGGCTTTGGTGCAAGTAAACATTTTTAAATCAGATTTAAACTGAGGTATAATTTAGGAGACCCTTCTAGAACAGTAGCTCTTCTTTTAAAAAAATTTTTTTTAATGTTTATTTATTTTTGAGACAGAGAAAGACAGAGCATGAACGGGGGAGGGTTGGAGAAAGGAAGACACAGAATCCGAAGCAGGCTCCAGGCTCTGAGCTGTCAGCACAGAGCCCAACGCGGGGCTCGAACTCACGGACCGCGAGATCATGACCCGAGCCGAAGTCAGATGCCCAACTGATTGAGCCACCCAGGTGCCCCTAGAACAGTAGCTCTTGATTGTATCCTAGACCAGCTAAGAAGTACACTTACATCACACCGTTACGCACACGTGTAAACTGATACCAAACGTTCAGGAAATACCTTACTCAGTGTCTTGTCCTCTGATAAGTCCTATTCCATCATATTTCACTCATTGGAAATAATGCCGGTGCCAACCCACCGAAATGATTTCGGGATCCTGTAATGGGGTGCAACCTACAGTTTCAAAGACGCTTCTCAAGAATGCAAGCTCTATGAAAACCAGAACTTCATCATATTTGCTACCGTGTTGCTAGCGCTTGGCACATAGTAGGTGTTCAGTAAATATCACCTGCATGAGTAAAAGAATGGAGATACTCTTTTCCATAGGTCACAGTCGAAAAGATAAAGCATTACAAACTCCTTGCTGCATTTCAGTTCATCCAGTATTTGAGCAGTCTACTAGGTATAATACAGTGCCCTCAGCACCATGGAGGATCCAGGAATTTTTTTTTTTAAGTTTATTTATTTTGAGAGAGAGAGCAGGGGAGGGGTAGAGAGGGAGGGAGAGAGAGAGAATCCCAAGCAGGCTTCACACCATCAGCATGGAGCCCAACGCAGGGCTCGAACTCACGAACCGCGAGATCATGACCTGAGCCAAAATCAAGAGTTGGATGCTTAACCATCTGAGCTACCTGGGCACCCCTGGAGGATCTAGAATTAAAGAACACTCAGCCTCAGGCCTTGCTCAGTTTAGAGCCCAATCCAGAGTGCAGGTCAAGTACAGATAGGCCATGAAAGAAGTTTCAAGATTTTACCAAAATACCTGACATCAGCTTTTGGGACAACTACACCAAGTGCCTCGTAGGAAAGATTTGCCAAGAACTTAGATTTCTGGTACAGTATGCCGTCAGGACCAAGAATTGACAGTACTCTGCCTCATCTATACCAGAGATAACATTCTCTGGTAATGAAAATCGAGCCAAACTATAGGTTACACGCAATAGGTTTAGTCTTAAAAATATTCAAGGAGCATTTGGTTCACTGTTGATTTGACTTGTAAAAATCCATTCTCCTTTAAAAAACAATTTACAGTCATCCTGGGTCTAGCTTGTGGTGGGTCCTAAAAATTAGGTTTTTTGACAAGCACAGGAATTTGTTTTTGAAAATTGGTTTGCCTAGTTGATAAAGCGGAGGAAACCGACGTTATGTGAAATGCATAGGAGCACATTTTCCTTGGTTTTAAGTTTCCTGTGAGTGCATAGTGATGTGTACTCATGCTCGTGAACTTCAGGACAGTGCTGTGGAGCTTTAAGTCTCAAAGCACAGTCCTTGGGAAGGCCAGCTTTGGACTAACCTTAAAATGGATCGTCAAAACTGGGACTTAATAAAAGAGGGTGCAGGCTGAATAGTTCTGCTGAAACAAACATACACTGGGACTCTGTGTGTGTGTGTGTGTGTGTGTGTGTGTGTAAGTTTGGTTACACTGTCTCAAAAAAAGCTTTACAGAACATTTACAAAACTTGAAACCCTATTAACTAAAAAATTACTAGCAAATAAAGATCGAGGCTTAATACCTAAGGTTATCAACAATTTATAGATAGCATGGTAATGAAAATGTTAATGTTATGTAAAGATTTTTTTTTCCCTAAGACCCAGAAAGTGAGTGATGTGCTTATTTTATTTATTGTTTTAAATTTTTTAGCGTTTATTCATTTTGAGCAAGACCATACAAGCGGACAGCAGGGGTGGGCAGAGAGAGGGAGACACAGAATCCGACGCAGACTCCAGGCTCTGAGCTCTCAGCACAGAGCCCCACGCGGGGCTCAAACTCACGGACCGCGAGATCATGAGACTTGAGTCAAAGTTGGACGCTTAACCGACTGAGCCACCCAGGCGCCCCAATGTGCTTATTTTAGATAACATTCTCTGGTAATGAAAAAATTGGACATTCTTAGAAATAATGATAATGGAATAGAATATGTAGTGTGCCATCTTTCTTACGGTATAAAGCAAATTAACAGATAGATCTGGATGCTTACGGTTTCATCTAGAAAAGATAGTAGTCTGTCTCAGTTCATTCAGTGAGTTTTTATTGACTCTGTTTTACGATTAGCCTGATGCTAAGGCTCTATAGATAGCATTTTAATATGATTTACTATTAAGTAGCATTTGCTGTAAGATTATCTAGGACTCAATCCAGTGGTACCAAAAAGACCTCCTGAGGTAGTCAAACAGTGTGAATGTCAAAGACGGCTTTATATGAGATGGCACTATGGGAATTACCCCAGTTTCCACTACTCGCGGTTTATTTTTAATTTTTAACTCCGTAAGTGAAAGGCCTTCTCTTTTCCCCTAAACACCTTTTTTATGGGAGTTAAGTAAAACACTTGCCTGAACCCACACGAACACGGGTTTTTTTTTAGGGGAAACCGTCATACTTTATACTTAGATCAGTTAATACTACCTTTTGAGGAAGTCAGGCCCAGCACCTAAGTGGTTATATTAAATGTTTTAAGTTCCAGACTACGGAGATAGCATGTATCCTCACTGCTGCTTTCAAACAGGAAGCATAAAATTTTATTAAATTGATAAGTCAAATCACTGACTGAAATGAAGTTTAATGAAAGTTCTCTGTCAGAAGAATAACGTAACATTTTAATATAGGACTGTAATACACCACAGTCAATTCACTTCTGTAAACAGTGCTTTAAAGTAATAAATGGAAATGTTTAGGTCAGTGTTTTGCATTGAGGCAAGATAGAGCTCAAAAGTAATTGCAGTTATCGATGTTATTTGTTGCCTTCCCACATATTTTAAGATGATAGGTTTCCTGTGAAGTGTTTCCTTTTACCTTTTATTATATTAATACTTAAAAAGCTTCGAAAAGCCCTCTACGCTTCCGTGGCGGTTGGTGTCGGAAGAGGTAAAGCTGGAATCCGTGCTCCTTCCTCGGCCCTCTTCTGTATGCTTGGGAAGCCCCAGGCCGTGACGGCCCAGTGCCGAAGTGACGTGTGGCTCTCCAGTTCCTCGCTCCTGTTCGTGACTCTAGGAGCGCCCTGTGACACCACTGGCGTACTTACGGAGACCTGTTCCTCAAACCTGTGCTCCTCCAGAGGATAAATGATCGCGTGCGGGATTCTTAAAGCAGACTCAAATTAATTCTGCCGTTGTTTGCTATTCACTGTAATGAGTCACTGCTCCTGGGAATTTGACATCGGCTCCCAAAGATTCTTGAAAATTCCGAGATTTAGCAGATAGCTGGCACTGAGCCGCTTATTTACGTGAGCGTATGGCCATTTCCCGGTAGGTAAGACGAAAGCATGAGGGAAGGATCACATGGTCAGTAAACGTGTTTGCTACTCCTGACGCTTCCTGTTTCCCCGGGGGTCAGGTAGCCCTCTGAGGACTTCACGTGGTGTATGCTATCTATTAATAATCCCCATTTTATAAATAAGGACAGGGGAGATAGCATCTTTTTTAGGTTATGCACCTAGTGAACAGTGAAGCCAGAGTTTGAACCGAGGCTTTCAGGCCCCAGGATCTGAATTGGAATCCAAACGCTCTTTGAGACCAACAGGGGACCTTGAAGAAGTTCTCATGTACGTGCATCAGAAGAAACCAAAGCAAAGAGCTCCGGTCTCCTGACAGCCCAGTGTCTTTTCCACTATCGTTCAGATTCTTCAGCCCGTGTGGGTTGTCGTACCTCTTTCTATCCACGCGATATATCTGTCAACCTCTTTCTATCCACGCGATATATCTGTAGTTAAGTCAAGTGTAACAGAAGCCATGTCCTTGGGATCTAGCCCAGAATAAAGGAACACTGTGGGCTTTCCTGTTAGACCCAAAGGGAAGGAGCGCCCTGGATGAAGCCAGCTGACCAGGCGATACGCTCCATCCAGATGACTTAAGTAGGTGGTTGATGGGGAGACACTCTGGTAACTTGCTGGTTTCGTGGTTTGAGAGAAGACTAATTCGTGGGAGCGTCTGGCAGCTTGACCGTTTTCCTTTGCGGCAGAAACATCTGATTTCTCATATAATCCACTGAGGGCCTCTCTTCCTCAGCACTGGGTGAATTGGGCACATAGCCACCTCTTGTGGATGTGCCCCTGACGTTCTGTGTCCCTTCTCTCTCGCAGTGTGGCCTTTGTGTGATAAACTCTCTGTGTCGGCCAGCCCCGGTGTCAGTCTGTAGAGCTCTGGGAGCGACAGTTCTCAAACTAGTCCCCTGAATGCTAGTTGTACTCTTACACTTGAACCAAGCTCTTAGGAGTAAAAGTGGTCTTTTCCAGTTCGGATGAACGGCTTTTGGGTGAAACTCTTCTGGGTTATCCATCTTTCCCAAGTACGTGACTGTAAACCTTGGCACCTGCTACTGTTTAGACAACAAAATCCGGGAAGACGTATCCAGCAGAAATTAACAGAAGTCTTGCGTACATCCAGCCATATCTAACTCAGCAGCTTGTTTTGTTTGTTTGTTTTTCGTGGACGTGTGTTCTTGGCTGGGAGCTCATGTTGTGTATTTTTTGTTTCTTTTGGAAAATGTCAGTGTTTTATGGTGTTCTACAAAAGCAAGAATTTCCATAGCAGGTTTGAGAAGCTCTGTTAAAGCTCTGTGGGGAGATAAAGTAAACACAAAGGATGGAAACCATGTCAGAGAAGGACTGAGAAACCCTACTGTTAATTTCAAAAATCTTGGACTTGGGGGAGGATAGCGGTTAAATCACGGTAGGGAAGTTTTGCAACTGAAGTCATTCAGGAAAAGGCTCCACTGTCATATAGTTTTTTGTTTTGTTTACGCTTATCTTATTAAATCCCCACTTAAAACAGGCACCATCCATATCGTCTGCAAAGCCTTGGCAGGACTTTGAGGGCAAAGGACTTGACAAGGCATGCTGACCTTGAAGGCATGTTGACCTGTCTCCCACAGGCAGCCGGCCCGGTTTTTAAAGATGGAGCCTCTCAGGCCTGTGCTCTAATAATAGAGCCAGGAAGCCCAATGAGAACAGACTCATTTGGAGGGCATCTCTCTCTATGACCGACACCCCCCCCCCCCCCCCCCGGAAGCTTTCCCCTCTTTCCTTCTGAATTCATTCAGGGAAAAAAAAAATTTACACCAAAGAAAAACATCTAATCTCCTTCATCATGTAAATTCTAAGAATTTTGGCAGTAATATGCTGCTGTTCATATGTTCGTTCTGGTCGCTGACCAGAATATATGTATTTAGAGTTGCTTTTTGTCTGTTCTTTTTTTTTTTTTTTTTTTAATGTTTACTTATTTTTGAGACAGAGCACGAGTGAGGGAGGGGCAGAGAGAGAGGGAGACACAGAATCAAAACAGGCTCCAGGCTCCAAGCTGTCAGCACAGATGCGGGGCTTGAACCCATGAACCATGAGATCATGACCTGAGCCGAAGTCAGACGCTTAACCAACTGAGCCACCCAGGTGCCCCATCTTTTTGTCTGTTCTTGATGTGTTATTTGTTTATAGCCTGGCTTCTATGTGATTTTTGAAGGCAGCTGTCCGAAATTTGAGAAGTAACCTATTTAAAGGCTTTTGACTGGGGATAAGAGTTCAAGAACTAATTGGACCACCTTTTGTGTCATTAGAAAATGTTTTACAGGGGTGCCTGGGTGGCTCCATTGGTCAAGCATCCAACTTCAGCTCAGGTCATGATCTCATGGTTTGGGGGTTCAAGCCCCATGTCAGGCTCTGTGCTGACAGCTCGGAGCCTGGAGCCTGCTTCAGATTCTGTGTCTCCCTCTCTCACTGCCCCTCCCCCTCTTGTGCTCTCTCTGTCTCTAAAATAAATAAACATTAAAACTTTTTTTTTTTAAAGAAAATGTTTTACAGTAGCTTGTATATTTTTCATTGTTTTTGTTTTGGTCGAAAGCCCCACAGTCATGATCTGCATATTTTATTTCACTCAGATTGAAGTTTACATTGGACCATTTGTTAGAGTAAGCACGGGGAAATGGGAAACTTTTTTTTTCTTCATGAATTTTTTTGGTTTTCATTTTGCTAACAGTGGGAAAACTTTCCTATAATGCCAAATTTCCTTATTTTTTTTTTTTTCCAAAGGAACTAAGTATGTATTGTATTCAAAGGAAAATTTGTCCTTGGGGGACACTTGGTATTTATAGAACAGTTTTTAAGTTTGCCGACTACAAAATGACAGGCTCTTCTGCCGTTCATCTGCGGTTCATAGATCCTTTATTTCTGTTCTTCACGTTTTTTGAACCGTTTTCTTGAGATATAATTCACATGCCATCCAGGTCACCCTTTGTGTGCAGTTCAGTGGATTTTAGTGTGTTCACAGAATCCTACAGTCATCATCACACTCCATGTTAAAAATTTGTCTTCACCCTGAAAAGAAACCCCATCCCATTAGCAAACACTTCCATTTCCCTGCAGACCTCCCAGCCGCAAGTAACCACTGCTATACTTTGTTTTCTTAAGTTACCTGTTCCGGGCATTTCGTGTAAATGAAATCATACGGTATGTGGTCTTTCCTGACGTGGCATAATGTTTTCACGGTCCATTCATGTTGTCCCCTGCATCAGTACTCCATTCCCTTTTGTTGAGAAGTGGTGTTGCATTGTATGCATATATCACGTTTCATTCATTCATCGGTTGATGGACATTTCGATTGTTCCTGGTTTTTGGTTATCGTTAAGTAATACTGCTATGAATGTTGATTACAAGTTTTCATGTCACTGTGTATTTTCAGTTTCTCTTGGTGTAAACCCAGGAGTGAAATTGTTGGCTCATAGAGTAACTTTAGGTGTAATATTTTGAGGAAATGCCAAACTTTCCCAAAACTGCCATGCCATTTTGAATTCCCGTCAGCAGCGTATGAGGATTTGTTTCCCCACATCCTTGTCAGCTTGTGGTTGTCTTTTTGATTATTGTCATTGAAGTGGGCGTGAAGTGGTATTTAATGGTTTTGACTTGTGTACCTTCTTTAGAGAAATGCCTGTTTAGATCCTTTGCCCATTTTTTAAATTGGATTATATGTCCTGTTCTTGAATTCTAAAAGCTCTTTATATATTCTGGATATACATGCCTTACCGAATACGTGATTTGCCAGTATTTTCTCCCATTCTGTAGGTTGCCCTTTTACTTCTTTATAGTGCCCTTTGAACTTTGAACGTACAATGTCTTAGTTTTTGTGAATCTGATTTATTCTCCTTTTTTCTTTTGTTGCTCGTGCTTTTGGTGTCACAACTATGAAGCCATTGTCTAATATAAGATCATGAAGATACACTTTTGTTATTCTAAAAGTTTTATAGTTTGCTGCTCTTACATGTAGGTCTTTGATCTATTTTGAGTTAATTTTTGTATATGGTGTAAGGTGGGGGTCCTGCTTCATTCATTTGGATGTGGATGTCCAGTTCGAGTTTCTTTCTTTCTTTCCTTTTTTTTTTTTTTTTTTTTTTTTTTAATTTTTTTATGTTTATTTTTGAGGGAGAGAGAGCATGAGCGAGCATGAGCAGGGGAGAGGCAGAGAGAGAGACACAGAATCCAAAGCAGGCTCCAGGCTCTGAGCTGTCAGCACAGAGCCTGACGTGGGGCTTAAACTCCAGAACTTGGAGATCATGACCTTGAGCTGAAGTCAGACACTGAACCCCCTGGGCCACCAGGCACCCTATTTGGCTTCATTTTTTAAAAGAACTTTCTTTCCGTCATTGAACTGTCTCGGCACCCTTGTCAAGGATCAGTTAATCATACATGTAAGAGTTTATTTCTAAACTGACTTCTTCTCCATTGATCTGTATGTCTGCAGTTACTACAGCTCAATTCTAAGTTTTAAAGTCAAGAAGTGTCAGTCTTCAGACTTTTTCAAGATTGTTTTGGATATTAGACTTCAAGCATTATCTTACCAATTTCTGCACAACAACAAAAAATTGAGATTGCAGTGATTCCACAGGTCAACTTGGGGAAGATTGCCATCTTAACAATATTAAGTTTTATATTCTGTGAGCATGGAAAGTCTTTCCATTTATTTAGGTATTTAATAATGTTTTATCATTTTCAGATACAGAGTTACATTTTTTTGTTAAATTTATCCCTAAATATTTTTTGCTGTAACTGTAAATGAAATTTTCTTAGTTTCATCATTGCTAGGATGCAGAAATACAGTTGATGTTTGTATATTAATCTTGTGCCTTACAATCTTGCTGAACTTGTTTATTAGTGTTAATAGATTTTTAGTGGATTTCTTAAGATTTTTATATGCAAGAGTACGTCATCTGCAAATAAAGATCATTTTACTTCTTTTTTTCCAATCTGGGTGTCTTTTATTTCTTTTTCTTCTGCAATTGCCCTGGCTGGAATTTCCAGTACAGTCTCTTGGAAGGGGCAAGAGCAGACATTGCTGTTTTGTTCCTGATCTCAAAGGGAAAGAAAGCCTAAAGTGTTTCACCAGTAAGTATGATGCCAGCTGTGGCTTTTCATAGATGCCTTTTATCAGACTGGGGAAGTTTCCTTATATTCCTAGTTTGTTGAGTGTTTTTATCCTGAAAGAGTGTTGGATTTTGTTAAGTGCTTATCTGCATCTAATGAGATGATTGTGTGGGGCTTGCCTTTTATTCTGTTGGTATGGTTTAGTACATTAATTTGTTGAATATTAAAACCACTTTACATTCCTGGAAGAGATCTCACTTAGTCACAGTGTATAGCCCTTTTTTATATGTTGCTGGAGCCAATTTGCTAGTATTTGGTTGAGGATTTTTGAGTCTGTGTTTATAAGAGATGTTGGTCTGTAGTTTTCTTGTGAGGTCTTTGTGTTTGGTGTCAAGTTCATTGTGGCCTCGTAGAATAAATTGGGAAATGTTCCCTTTTCTTTCTTCGGGAGTAGTTTGTGAAGAATTGGTACTAGATTCTTAAGTATTTGGTGGAATTCACCAAAATCATCTGGGTATAGTCTTTTTATTCATGGGTAGTTTAAATTACTATTCTCTCTCTCTCTTTCTCCATTCTCATTTGTTATAGATCTAGTCAGATTTTTTATTTCTTCTCGAGTCAGTTTTGGTAGTTTGTGTCTTTTCAGGAATTTGTTCGTTCTGTCTCAGTTGGTATACGGTTGTTCATAGCATTCTGTTTAATCCTTTTTATTTCTGTAAGGCCAGTAAAGAGATCTAGTCATAGATTTCCAACTAGTAAATAGTTACTTTAATCTCACAAAGAAATTAACTCTTAAACTTGGGGGCTTTCTAGGTATAGAAACTACAAAGAAACGTGAGAGTCAAAGTACTGTCGAGTCTCCCATTGTTATTGCTAACAGTGAATAAACAGCCTCAACTTTAATGCCTGCCCGGCACAGAATATTGAGACACAGCCTTTGAGAAAAAAAACGATGTTAGGAGGGGGTAAGCTTCTGCTGTTTAATACTGTCCAAAGGAATGTCTCTGGGTTAAGACCTCCTCTTCCTGGCAACTTGTAGGCTTCAAAACCTTGAACAAAAACACTTGACCTGATGGTCCAACGTTCCATCTGAGAGTGGAGGTGAATGCTACCAAGTGTTCATTTGCCATTGTCGTGTGTCAGCAATTCATTAGAAACGTTATGGAGATCAGATCTCCTTAGAGTGAACTCCAAGGGACTGGCCAGATGTTTGGATAGGACATTTCTCTCTCATTTTTATGTTTCTCATATTTTACAGATCTTCCAACTCTAAAAATGCATCAAAACATACACATTTTTCTTTTGTAGAATGTAAAGTCTCAAATGCAGGGACATTTCCGACTCTAAAACAGTTGAGTACCTACCCAGCCAACTTAAAGGAGTTCTAAGCATCGGAGAGATTATTTTCAGTTGTGAAAGGGCAGAAAATAAAAGATCTGAGTTCAAGATCCCCACTCTGGCAAGTGCATTCCCCTCCTTGCCCTCCCTGTCTTAACTCCTGGCCAGAAGTCACCGTTTGTGTATGATTTTTATTTTCGTGAAAACCTTTCCGTTAATAAAGCATTTAGATTCCCATTATAGAAATTTATTATAAAAGCACTTTTGGAAAAAGCTATTTACTGCTCACCTAAAAGCTAAATTGTTAAAGTTAAGCGATATAGGCATTAAATGGAAATAAATGTTTCGTTTCCTAAGAGTGTAAAACCTTTTGAGTTATCGCAGACAAACCATTTTGGATATATCTCTATGGAGAATATTCTATATTTTGAAAGAGAAGCTACTCTATAAAAAGAGAAAAGGTCACATTTAAAGCGGAGCTGTCTGCATCCAGAACAAAAGCCTGTCGGTGCTGTTGTTAAGGAAATCAACAGTACACAGACCAAATTATTGGTTGCAAACAGCATAAACAATGGAATTTTTCAAATGGAAAAGGCAGTTTAAGTCTTAGAGAAAAGGAAACCAGCCAGTGACTGCAAAAGCCTAGCAAAAACTGTGTGCAGACTAGCTGATCCCCTTGTGGTGTTTTCTACTCTTTCTCTGAAAAGGGAGAGAAAGGAGGAGGATAGCAAGAAAAATGGAAAAAGCCTCTCTTCTCTCGTAAGGAGGCGAGAACCAGATCATTTTCTTTAGTTCCCCCTAACTTTTTATTTTGAAAATGTTTATGGCTTCAGAGAAGGAAAACTGGAAAGAAGAGTAGTCTGTATACTCTTCACCTGGAGTCACCAATTTTTAACCACGTTTGCTTTCTCATACCCTCTCTTACACATACACATACCCGCATTCACACCCACACAGAGTTAAGTCACAAACGTTATAGCATTTCATCTCAAAATACTTGAACATGCATTTCCTACCTAACAGGGCATTCTCTCTGCCTAACCAAAGTACTGTTACGACACCCAAGAATTTTCCCATTCATTATTATTTCCCCTAATAAAGTCTTGGGGAAGAAGACGGGGGTTTAATGTAAGATGCGGTCAGGGTCCCTTCATTGCATTTAGTTGTCATATCTTTTTCATCTTCTTTAAAGAGTAATAACTACTCTTCTTTTGACTTTTATGTCACTATTTTTGAAAAGACCAGGTTACTTCTAGAATATCCCGTAGTCCAGGCTTACTGCTTTTTTTCCTTATGGAAGCATACGATATGTTAAACATATCTTGACAAAACCAGCAAAGAAAATGTTGTGGCCTTTCTATTTTGTCACATCAGGAGGCACGTAACATCAGTGTGTCCAGCTGTTGGTGATTCTGTTTAATCACCCACATAAGATATTCACCATATTTTTTTTCATATTGTCAAAGGTGTCTTTCTTTTTCTTATAATTTAGAGAAATGTGGGGTACGATACTTTGAGACCCGGTAAACATTGTTCTCCACCAACCTCCTCCTTTTTCTCCAAAATCAGGAAGAAAACAAGGATGCCCACTCTCCCCACTTTTATTCAGCATATAACTGGAATTAGGCAAGAAAAATAAAAGGCATACACAAATTGGAAAGAAAGAAGTAAAACGGCCGCTATTACGGATGACGTGATACCATATATAGAAATTGTTAGGACTAATAAAAAACTCAGGTTGTGGGATACAAAATTAATATGTAGGGGCGCCTGGGTGGCGCAGTCGGTTAAGCGTCCGACTTCAGCCAGGTCACGATCTCGCGGTCTGTGAGTTCGAGCCCCGCGTCAGGCTCTGGGCTGATGGCTCGGAGCCTGGAGCCTGTTTCCGATTCTGTGTCTCCCTCTCTCTCTGCCCCTCCCCCGTTCATGCTCTGTCTCTCTCTGTCCCAAAAATAAATAAAAAACGTTGAAAAAAAAAAATTTTTAAAAAAAAAAAAATTAATATGTAAAAATCAGTTGTGTTTCTGTATACTAGTAACAGACTTGTCAGAAAGCAAAATCAAGAAAACGTCCCATTTACAGTTGAATCAAAAAGAGTAAAATACCTAGGAATAAATTTAGTCAAAGAGGTGAAAGACCTATATACTGAAAACTATAATACATTCATGAAAAAAAATGGAGACAAGTAAAAAGCAAAGATATTTCGTCCTCAAGGACTGAAAAAATTAATAGTGTTAAGATGTCCATGCTATCCAAAGCAATCTACAGATTCCGTGCAGTCCCTGTTAAAATTCCAGTGGCATTGTCCACAGAACTAGAAATAATTCTAAACAGATTTTAGACCTGAGTAACCAATTTTGACAAAGAAGAACAAAGCTGGGGCTATCACACTCCCTGATTTCAAATATTACAAAGCTCTAGTAATCAAAACAGTATGATATTGGCATAAAAACAGATACATCAGTAGAAAGGTAGAGAGCATGGAAATAAACCCGTGCATTTTTTGGTCAGTTGATTTACCACAAAGGAGGCAAGAATAGAGTATAGGGAAAGGGCAGTGTCTTTAATAAATGGTGCTGGGAAAACCAGACAGCTCCATGCAGAAGGATGAAGCTGCGCACTGTTTTACACCATAGACAAAATCAGTTCAAAATGGATTAAAGGCTTGAATGTAAAACCTAAAATTATGAAACTCCTAGAAGACCTAGGCGGTGATAAGCTCTTTGATACTGGTCTTAGCAATGTTTTTTTTGGATCTGACTCCAAAGGCAAGGGCAACAAAAGCAAAAATAAACAAATGGAACTACATCAAACTAAAAAGCTTCTATGCAGTAAAGGAAATGATCAGCAACATGAAAAGGCAACCCGCTGAGTGGGCGAAATATATGTAAAGAACTGACAGAACCCAGTAGCAAAAAACAGTCTGATTAAAAAATGGGGAGATGATTTGAATAGATGTTTCTCCAAAGACGTACAGGTACATGAAAAGATGTTCAACATCACCAATCATCAGGGAAACACAAATCAAAACTACAATGAAATCTCACCTTACACCTGTCAGAATGGCTGTTACCTGACAAGGTATTTCTTCTGACAAGAAATAACAGAATATGGAGAAAAGGGATCCCTCCTGCATTATCGGTAGGATTGTAAATTAGTGCCACCACCATGGGAAATAGTATGTAGACTCCTCAATAAATTAAAACATGAGCAACTTTATAAGCCAGCAATTCCAGTACTCTGGGTATCTATCCAAAGAAAATGAAAACACTAATCCAAAAAGATACCGTGCATTCCTGTGTTCATTGCAGATTTATTTACGGTAACCAAGATGATGGAAGCAACCTAGTTGTCCATCTGTGAATGAACAGCTAAAGCAAATGTGGTTGATTGACTGAGAACTCAGCCATATGAGTAGTATAGCATGTAAATATTACTCAGCCATAAAAAAGAATGAAGTCTTACTATTTGCAGCACGGATGAACCTTGAGTGTATTAGAAGTGAAATAACGCAGATGCACGGAAAGAGACAAATACTGCCTGCTTTCACTTATGTGTGAAATATACAAAACAAAACAGAACAAAAACCCAGACCAAGGGAGAACAGGGTGGTGGTTGCCAGAGGGGAGGGTCTTTGGGAAAGGGAGGGCAAAATGGGTGAAGAGGAGTAAGGAGTGCATACTTCAAGTTATAAAATAAATAGCTCACTAGGATGTATTGTATGTCAATAACATTGTAAGGTGAAAGAGGAGAACCAGACTTATTAGGGGGACCATGTCACAGTGTGTGTAAATATCAAATCGCTGTGTTACACAGCTGAAACTGGTGTAACATTGTCAATTACACCTCAATAACTGTCTTCAAATGTTTAGGTAAAAATGAAAGTATCCCTTTATTTATTTTTTTTTTTAATTTTTTTTTTTTTCAACGTTTTTTTATTTTTATTTGTGGGACAGAGAGAGACAGAGCATGAACGGGGGAGGGACAGAGAGAGAGGGAGACACAGAATCGGAAACAGGCTCCAGGCTCTGAGCCATCAGCCCAGAGCCTGACGCGGGGCTCGAACTCACGGACCGTGAGATGTTGACCTGGCTGAAGTCGGACGCTTAACCGACTGCGCCACCCAGGCACCCCGAAAGTATCCCTTTATACTGCACCCCTGCCCCTGCTGTAGCTACGCCCCTTTCCCAAACTGTGAACAGAGATTGAACTGTATCCTTCAAACTTTCTTTTGCTGTAGTTGATGGCAGTTTTGTTGTATTTTTTCCATATTTAGCATGTAAACATGCACAAAGGGCATATTTATTTATTTTGCAAATAATGTGACCATGCCACAGATAACATATCGTGACTTGGTGTTTTACTTTATGTGTCTTTTTATGTCCCTTTGTACTGAGTTACCTCACTCTTAGGAGCTGTATGATAGTTTATACTACGGATTTACCGTAACTGATATTTATGTTGTCTCTAGGTTTTCAGTATTCTAGACAGCTGCAGTGAATATCCTGGAGTATGTCTCCGCATATGTTCAAGTATTTCTATAGAATAGATTTCCAAGAGGTAGAATGGTTAATTAACTGTCATTGATTCACACTTCTGCAGTAGCTTCCTTACACCCTTACCAACACCGGCAATATTTAGCAATATTTTTTATATTTGCCAATCTGATGGGTTAAGAAAAGAATGGTAGCTTACTGTTTTCATCAATATTTTTTTGTTTTCTAGTGAGAATGTTCATTCATGTTTGTTAGCCACTGATTTCTACTGTGATTTCTCACTTGTCCATGGGGGTTATTTTTTTAATGGAGCTTTCGTACACTGTATCCTTTGTGGTCTGAATTTCTGCTACCTAAACTCTGGAATTACGTAGATTTGATAAAGTCTTGAGAAATCCCTTCCTATATGTACCCTCACTGCTGTATCCAAAATCAAACGGATTCAGATGACGACGTTCCTGACTTGCTGTCAGAACTCAGGAACCAAAGAGAATCTTTTAGAGAGGAAGACGCAGCTCATTCTAATCTTTGCTATGGAGTGTTACGAATTTGTCCCCCTGTGTGTGGTTTATCTTTTGATGTCATTCATGCGGTTTTACCCAATAAAAAGTTGGAAATGTTTGTCAAACGTCTGTGGTTTTCCGGTGTAAGTTCTAAGGTTTTGCTTTTATCTAGGTCATCTTTTCTCAGTTAAGATTTTTTTCAATCTATTTTATTTTCTTCTCTATGGTTATTTTTAGGCACACTGGAATTCTTAGGTACATGAAGTATATCTTTATGCATAATGTATTTTGTCAACACATTTTTAATACTTCATCCTTTATCGTTAATCATAAACATCAACTTTATCATACACCAGATTCTTATGTACGCAAGGATCTTGTTCTAAAGCAGTTTAATGAATGTATCAATATCTAGATAAGAAAGTTCCTTATTCTTTTTCAAATATCCCTTGCTTATTATTACTGCTTCGTTTTTCTTCCGGGTACATTTTAGGACAAAATAAATCGATTTTGCCCATTTATGCTTCCTGCGGCAATGTATGTGAACGTGCGCTCCCCTGGGTCTGGGAGAAACTGGTTAGGGATCTGGAACCAAGGGTAAAACTTGAATAAACCCAGAAAAATTAAAGACAAATTATCCTCTAAACCTGGAAGAAATCTAATGGGTTTGTAACACTGTTAAGTGCCGCCTAAGTGTTTGTTTAATGAGCTCTTGACTCATCGACGCTTCTAGGTAGACCCCTTCCAGTCCTTGTGCTTCTCCGCGGTCACCCCCAGCATTCACATCACGATGCTGGTGCACTCCCTTCACTCTTCCAGACATTTCTCCCCATCCCCCTATACCTCATCCCACCCCCCCCACCCCACCCCCACTTTCTATCCGAGGAAATTTCATTGGTTCCTAAAAACCCAGTTCAGATACTGCCTTTTCTGGGAATGTTTTCTTCCTGCCGACGGTAAGAAGGTTGTGGGAGCCTTTGTGCCTCTTCTTATTTGTTCCTATATTATCATTATCCAGCTTCGGACTGAGCCAGGACAGAAATGCCATATGGGTGGTTTTCAAGTGTTTTTGAAAACTAGTAAGACATCTCCCGGTCTTCAGGGAGCTCACCAGAGAACAGAAGGAAAAGCTGAAGCTAGAAGAAAAATAGATGTGAAAGCATAAATTATATGTGATTTTTTTTTTTTTTTAAAGTCACAGGAGAGCTTTTATATCCGTTTGTCCCCCCAACCTGACCAGGTTTAGGTCTTATGGTTTTCGCTCTAAGCCTTTGCAAATGGAGGCATTCATAGTACCAACAGAGGCGCAGAGATTGGACCAATCCTTTATCGTGGCGTTTGGAGGCCAGAAGGAAAAATACTGAGAAATGGACTTAGAAAGACCTAGATATTCCGTGAAGGACTTAGGGGTCATAATTGCTATCGTGTGGCGCTGTGTTTTAAACGAACAGATATTCTGAATCTCTCCTTTTTTTCCTAGTACTGGATGAATGAATACACCTCGTCCATCGGAATTGGAGTTTTTCATTCAGGAATTGAAGTATACGGCAGAGGTACGTGTACCCACCGTGTGAACAGGCTTTCCGAAGACTGTTTTCTCTTAAAGCACTCGCAAAATCATCACTATAGGTCTTCCTCTTTTTTTGCAACTGCTTCCATACATTACTGCAGAAAGTTGAAGAAAATCTCCCCACATTTTGTACTGCAGTCTGGGAAAATGCCCAAGTTGAATGCATTTGAGGAGAAAGTACTCAAGTTCATGAACATAACGTTTGTTGAGTTATCTTTTCTCCCAGATACAGCGGCTTAAAAAGCAGTTGCTTCTTGGATTATTTCACCGCCACAGTTTTGCTCTGACAAATACCGGACGGAGTTCCTAAGAAGCCTTGTGCTTTGAAAAACCGTCATTCTGGTTGGGAGAGTATTGGTGCTAGAGTGTCATACTTGAAATACCAATTTCCTGAGGGAATTTCAGTATTAAATTTTGTTTTTGGAGACTTGCAAGTGTGTAGTTATAAGGTTGGAAAATATCACTGAGCAAATCCTGCCCTTGGTTCCATCTAGCTTTTTGCTCAAGAACGATGGCCTTTGTCATTAGCCCAAGCCCTTTTACTTAATTATGATAAATATGACAGGAGCCACTCAAACCAAGCAGCTTTGTTTTTAACAGCTTTTTCCTTTGTTCTAATTCCCGCTGCTGGTGCAGGATAATTTCCTGCAGGTCAAGCTGTAAGCGGTAATGATCTGCATAAGACGGACCACATTTCCAGTTTCGTTGGGGTTGTAAAAATACATTATTTTGAATCCTAAATTCACCCCGTAGCAGAAATGTCTGTCACGTGCTTCAGTCAGGCGGCCTTTGTGCGGGCCCTGAGAATATGCGTTGCAGTCCACCCAGAGTTCCCCGTGAAGACCGCATCCCTGCTGTAGCTGGTGCAAGGAAGAGGCTCCATTACCTACCTGGGTCGGTGTGGTGCTTCTCCTGTCCGTTTCTTACATTCCACACCAGCCGCTTCTGGGTGCAGCGTAGCGTATCACACGTTCGCTATAGAGATGTGCCATTTAAGCTCCATGTGAGTTGGAAGCCTGCACTGTCTGTCTGTCTCCCAGATAATCCCCAAAAGCAAGGAGGCTCTTGCCCAAAGAGTCAGCGGTCACTACGTGTTGTTGCGGGTGGCCTCGTCATCTGTGGGTTTGCGCCCTTGTTTGACTTGGCTTTTGCCAGAGTTGCGTGTTTCCCCTTTAACTGAATCTCTGGTGTTACAGTTTTCTAAGTGCTACCAAGTTGTGAACCGCTTGATCCCGTTGCTGTGAAGTAGAGAAAGACGTGTGGGCCTGTGGCACTTTCTCCATTTTCCAAGCAAGGAAACCAAAGCTCAGATCAGCTGGAAGTCAGATCAGATCAGCTGCTAATAGTTCTTAGAACTAGGACTTGAACCCAGGTGTTCTTACGTGCCAGTCATTATTCCGTTACCTGTCTAATCATTGCGCCCCTCCACCAAATGATTCAGGAGTCTTCAGAAACATGGTTCGGAACATGTTCGTATAAGTTTAGCAAAGCTAAGGTCAGATGTCTTCCTGAAAGTAAATGACGCTTCTTGAACAGATGAATAAATGGCTCTGTGACTTTCCTTAATGGACTTGAAGAAGTTAAAAATCTAAACATAATCTTTCCATATCCAACCTGATTATCGACAAGGTTTATTATAAAGTACTATCGTTAAGATAAGTTTTAATGTGTATTTCAGAACTGAATGCCAAACACTTTCTTATCCAGACCTTTGCTTTTTTTCTGGAAGGTCTGAATCAAAAGTAAACTTGGTATGTGCCTTGTTCTCACCCATGCTTTGTTCTAAGACCTTTCACGATTAGATTTAATAAATTCTAAGAGATGAGATTAATTTAAACATTTGTTTGTAATTTTTTAAGTAAGTCCACTAAGATTTGCCACTTAAATATCTAAATATCTCATACCAGAAATTTGAATTCCTTCCTTCTCCACTTCTGTTCTGGATGAGAGTTTATATCCCATGATCCTTCAGTACAAGTAGTTCCCGCAGAGCTGAAAGATCTTCCGTGAGAGTATGTGTGGAGAGGTGTATACGTTAACTCGGCAGCTTGCTTGTTTTCTTGAATGAGGGGGATTGAATTCAGTTTTCCAGGTTTGGTAATGTTTCATTATTCAAAGATAAACCAAGAGCCTTCAACCCATGAGCCATGAAAGCTCATTACTGTTAGTGAGTTTCTCCAGTAAAGTGTTGAGTTTGAAATTTGATGCCTTCAATTTGGAAAGTGGCAAAGTGCAGAACTGACCGCCCATGTCTTTTGGCACGACACATGGGCAGAGAGACCATGGTCACCTGCGATAGTCACCCTCCTCCTGCCAACGAGAGGGGACGAGTCAGGGTCACCTCTGAGTGTCTTTCGTTATCAGAATCAGGCCTTTTGTATCGACTGTTGTTACACGTAACAGCTAAACGAGACTGAGATATTTGTGAAAGCGTTGATAAATTGGAAAATATTTAGATGGTGTCGTTATTATCCTCATCATTTATTAAAGCTAATTCAGCATTCTGGTTAAGTTTTGTGTGATAAATACTAAAAATCATGAGTTTTCTCTTTTCAGAATTTGCTTATGGTGGCCATCCTTACCCCTTTTCTGGAATATTTGAAATTTCCCCAGGAAATGCTTCTGAACTAGGAGAAACATTTAAATTTAAGTAAGTAGGGAGGATAATTTTTATTACACTGTCTTAGGTGCCAAAGCTTGTTTTCAGGCCTATGGAAGTCACTCTGTAGACTAAAATCTAGGAAGTTAAAATGTTTCTTTAACGCTGTTTTAGTTGCTGACATTTATTTTAAAGTCGAACCTATCGGAGTTTGTGTAAAGATGAGAATCGGCCAGATGAAGTGCCTGAAATAACCTAGTCTTTTGCTTTTTTTCAGGACCCACGTGAGTTATTTTGTGTACTTTAGAAATGTTCTTACTTTAGTATGTAACTTGGATTCTGCCTTAGAAAACGTGTGTATGTGAGTGATAGCTTCCCCCTCAGACTCCCGTGCAGAGAGATGGAAGAAAGGGTCGCTGTGACCTACCTGACACTATTAGAAACCTCTTTACTCTCCTGGCGAGTGCAAGCACAGCATACAAAGATGTAGAATCGCTGTGTTGTACATCTGAAACTAACGTAACGTTGCGTGTCAACTGTACTCAAAACAAATTAAAATTTTTTTCATAAAATGCATGAAGAGAAAAAGAAATGGTAGGATTTTTTTTTTTTGTAATCTTTTCATTTTTCCCAATGAAAGGGATACTGTTGATACATTTGAAATACCCGAACAGTTGATTAGCTGAGAAGCTATTGTTAAGGTGCATGCAGTACGCCTGTCGAGAAACCAAAATACTCTGGACCTTACTGAGAATTTGAATGCTTAATGATCCAAATTTCCATTTCTTAGTTAAGGTTTGTATGTGAAGAGATACTTAGAACCTTAGTTTCAAGGAGCTCTAAAGAACCTTCTGGGCCTATAATCATTAACTTGCCAAGTGGAAAATAGCGAAATGAGGTTGTTAACATTGAAATTCAGGGTAGGGCTACTACCCATGTCGATCACTACCAAGTTCATGGTTCTCCCAGCCTGTCACTGATTTGCTCCAGTGCCGTCCTGAGTCTGTTCCTCAGGTGTCCCTTTTGGCAGGACTGCTAGATGAAAGGGTTTTCTAGGTATTTGTAGTTTTCTTGGATGCCTAATTTGTATCTGACTTAACTTCTGCTTTCTGTTGGATATCATGTCTGTCGCATTTCCAGGGTGGGGGTTGGGTGGAGGGTGTTTGGTTTTTAATTTGGGGGTTGGTTGGTTGGTTGGTTTTTACAATGCTGTAAAAAAAAAAAAAAAAAATGTAGTTGTTTGGTAGTTTGTGTCCCTGTGGCACAGAAGCCAATAACGTAAAAGACTATTTCTGAATGAGATTATGGCCAGCTCTTCACTGGCCAGTATAATTGAGCAGGAATATTTGCAGCACGATTTGGGTCTGCAGTAACCTGGCTGCTTCCACGGTGCTTGTAAAAATAACGGGACCGTGTGTTTTCAGTATATGACGCGCTGCTTCCTAAAGAAAATGACCAAGTTTGCATTGGTATGATTTAGAAGTAACAGACTTAAGAGTTTATGGCAGAAATGCAAAAGCTCAAGTAAAACAAAATGTAAAAGTATCTCATTTACCTTTTAGTCTTAGTGCATTAACTCCACTCTGTTAACCAGTCAGAATATCCCTGGAAATGAACAAGTCTTGAAACACGCTCTTTCTCCATACCTGAAACTTACACAACTGTGGTTTCTCTTTCTTTCTTTCTTTTCCTTTTTGTTCTTTAAGAGAAGCTGTAGTTTTAGGGAGCACGGACTTCCTGGAGGACGACATAGAGAAGATTGTGGAGGAGCTGGGCAAGGAGTACAAGGGCAACGCCTACCACCTGATGCACAAGAACTGCAACCACTTCTCCTCGGCGCTGTCGGAGGCAAGTGTCACCCTGCGGTCCTTCAGGCACACGCCCTCCGCTGTCACCCTGCCTCCTTCAGGCACAGAACCTCCGCTGGTGTGCCCACTGCACTGCTCTTTCCTTTGCTCGTTTCCTCCTTGTCTTCCCGAGTCTTCGTGTTGTGTAAAGTGTGGCATTCTGGTTCTTTGCCTCATCTGAGTGGCCTTTCTGAGGTCGGTGGCTTCCGAGTGGGCACCGCGTTAAACTGTGACCCCATTCACGACTTCGCCACAGGGAGGGTAAGCGCTGATAATCGTCCCTTCTTATCCTAATCTGTTCCCTTCCAACCTGAACTTCCTCTTTAAAGAAATTAATGCTGGGGCACCAGGGTGGCTCAGTTGGTTAAGCATCCAACTCTCTTTTTTTTTTTTTTTTTTTTAAGTTTATTTATTTTTGAGAGAGACAGCATGAGCGGGGAAGGAGCAGAGACGGAGAGGGAGACACAGAGTCTGAAGCAGGCTCCAGGCTCCGAGCTGTCAGCACAGAGCCCAGCATCGGGCTCGAACTCGGGAACGTTGAGATCATGACCTGAGCCGAAGTCGGACACTCAAACGACTGGGCCACCCAGGCGCCCCAAGCGTCCAACTCTTGATCTCAGCTCAGGTCACGGTCTCACGTTTGGTGAGTTCGAGCCCTGCGTTGAGCTCCGCATTGGGCTCTGCATTGACAGTGTGGAGCCTGCTTGGGATTCTCTCTCTGCCCTTTCTCCCCACCACCTCAACCCCCTTCACATGTGCCCTTGCTCTCTCTCACTCCCTCTCAAAATAAACTTAAAAAAAAAAAAAAAAAGTCTCCACTGCTAAAAAAATTAAAAAAGAAAGAAAGAAATTAAAGCCTGAACCACTTCTGCTACTTAGCCACAAGATTCTTCCTTTTCTATATTAGTTGCCAGTATGATTTTTCTCCCTGGCACTTAAAATTATTAACAAGCCGTCCATCTCTGCAGTCTTGAAATTTCGTTCTGCCAACAGAACACCCCACAGGCACTTACTTGCCTTCCCTGTTCTGGACTCCCAAGCCAGGAGACCTGAGAATTGTAGGACCTGAAAACAGAAACCAAAGGGAAGACATGAGACTATGAGATAAGGGCTGGAGAATCCGCTAGCCCTGAGACAGCTTCTCCGCTTGTTGACCTGTGGCGGCTGGTGGCAGGGCAGTGTCCCATCCTGCAGAAGCCGGAGGGTGTGAGGGACAGAACAAGCTGCCATCCCGGTGGTCCTCATCCCTTCCCGCGTGGCTCTGGACAGGCCCGGGCTTGCGTGCGGCCTGGAATGGGTCCCTGGGACCTGCAGCAGGTAGGACACAAGATTCACGTCGCTTCCACCCCTGCACGGCCGGCTGAGTCAGAATCTTCTCGCTAGTGATTGTGCCGACATGGGAGTTACAGAAGCACCCCCAGGCTCATGCGTACGCCAGTTCCACGGAGGCGACCCGGTTGTTCCCCAGGAATGAGGAAGGTTCAGGCCTCCTTGACCCCATCTGCCGGAGACGCGTTCAGGGATCCATCGAATGGGAGAATCGGCAGAGATCCTGGATGGCACCCAGTCCCGTGTCCTCGGTGTGCAGACGGGGCAGCTGCCGTCCGTTGTGAGTGGGAAAGTGGCCTGTGGAACTGGGAATGACAGATGCAGCCCCAGGACACCTGGCCGTTTTAGCCAGGCCGCTGACGTGAGGCAGGGACGTGTAGCCCGGGTGATGCCTGAGCTTCGTTCCCTCTCCGGGCAGGAAGAGAAGAGGGAAGCTCCCCAATTCCCCAAGTGGAGTTGTGGGTGAGCCCGAAATGCTGACCATTGGTTGCTGCCTCCTCCGAGTGGGAGGGGGCATGATGAAATCGTTCCTGGGGCCGGAGCAAGGTCAGAAGGGGGACAGGGGGGCCCTGCTACTGAGCCCCCACCCCCTCCCAGCTCGGCCCTCCCCCGACGGCTGGAACAACAAACTGTCTTCACTAAATTTACTGCTGGGGGTTTGAAGAAATTCCCAGTCAGGAAAGAAAAGGGGAATTTTTTAATGGCTTTGTATTTTGTGATTATACGATAGGAGTTGATGTAAAACGATTCGTGCTTATAATTGTATAGGGGATGCAGGGACCGTCTCGGGAATACTGGGAGAAAACGCCTTAGTGGACACAGCTCTCTCACTTCTTGCAGCCGCAGAGTGGGTGGATTTAAGTCTCAATTATTAAACGAACGCCTGTCTCCACAACTGGGATTTTTTGTAGGGTTTTTGCCTCTCGCAGCCTCTAAAGGCAGACGACATACAGAGAGAGACAATTTCCAGATGAGCTTCGGGGTTTTAAAACGCGGTTTTTAGATACTGATTAGCCCTTATACTGTCAGTTATCTGAGGCAGGGAGGTGAGGATTTTCCAGCCGGACGTGTATATTTGTCAGCTGGTCTTGAAAGGGGCCTTGGAAAACCTCAGTTGCTTAACCTTAGAAATGTGGCTCCCTAGCTGTGCACCGTGTTCACTCACTCATTACTGTCCTGGCCTTTTCTCGAAATCCTGAAATCACAATCCCGATTGCCTGCACCGAACTGTCGGCCGAAACCCGCCCTTGTCTGCTCCACGCCGGGCCAGACTGAAAGCAGGTGCGGGCCCGGGAACCGGCCTCCTCCTTGGGGACCCTTGCGGGTCGGGACCCCCGTCCGCGGAGCCCCCCGCCACAAGTGTCATGGACGTTGACCGCTCCGTCCAGGTGGCATGCAGGTGTGCCCGGGGAGGGGCTCGTTCCCCAGCAGGGCCCCCTGCGCCCAGCCGCTCGGCCCCGTGTCGCTAACCAGGGATTCTTGCCAAAACCCGCAAGTGGGGGAGAGCGGGGCCCCTCGGCTGCTGCAGTGGTGGCGTCAGGGGGGCAGCCAGACCACCTTCCCCCCACTCCCCCTGCGCTCCTTAGTGAGGCAGAGCCGTCACCAAATGCAGCAGCCACAGAATTGGAGTGTTCCTCCCTAGGCCATTCACAGGCTAAACGGTCAGGGAGAAGAGGGGTGACCTGTAAACCCCTTGTGAAATCTTCTGCAAACTCAGGATTTCATCCTGACCAGTGCCTGATAACGATGTGTCCATCTAGTTTAAGTCACATAAAAATATTTTCCAGTGACAGCTTCTGTTCTCGCATATGTCCTTTCCAGACCAAAAAAAAAAAAAGTCCAGATGAAAGTAAAGGATAATTTTTAAAGCGTAAAGTTAGGATTGCCAAACGGCGCACACTGATTTCGTGACCGCGAAAACCAAAATCCTGGCACCTGGGGAGGCGTGCGGGCGGGGAGGCGGCCTTCATGACCTGTTTCTCGATGCTGCTCCTCCCCTCGTCCTAAAGACCAGCCATTGCGTCTTGCCTTTCTGAGCTGCTGCGAGCACCTTGGACTCCGCCAGGCTGCTCACCTGCGAGCCAGCGACAGTGCTGACACAGCAGAGAGGCTGTTCCCGCACCTGCCGCACAGAGTGGAGGCCGATAACCTGGTCTCGAGGATGGACAGAACTGTTTGGGTCTGTCTGTGGGCAGACCCTCCAAGATTCGACTGATCTTTCAGGCCAGATCGGAAGCCCTGTCAGTGCGTTTGGGCAGCGGTAACAGGGCAGCACAGGCCCGGTGGCTAAGAGACAACAGACCGTTCTTTCTCATGTCCAGGATCCAGACGCTGGCAGATGCAGCCTTCTAGTGAGGTCCTAGGCCGCTTCTTGCCTTGGCCTCAGGTTGCAGGAGGAGTGAGGGGCTCTCAGATCCCTGGTAAGGGCACCAATCCTATTTGTGAGGCCTGGGCCCTCATGACCCGCCCACCTCCCAGGCTCCCCACTTCCACCAGCAGTCAAGTTCGAGGTTAGGATTTCAGCTTACCGGCTTTGGGGGGACAAAAATCCTCATCCTCGAGCGAGTCCCACGGTGTTCACTGCCAGTGAGGAAGCACGCTGGGGGCCTTGTAACCGGTGCTGCCTGACCCATGCGTGCCCTGCTTGGGGGCCCTCACGCCGTAAACCTCCCGTTCTGGGGGTGTCACGTGTGCCCTCTGGGATCGGTTCTTGTGTGGGTGCCCTCTCGTGACCCCACCTCGGGCCGGGTGAAGAGGGTTCCCACCAAAACTCAGGTGGAAGCCACTCGGCTTTCTAAAGTCAGCCTTTACGGGTTTGCTTTAGTGGGGTTTGCTCTAACTGGCTAGGTCCAGGAGCCCTAAAAGGTGTGACTGAAATCAAAACTCCAGGTTGGCCTCACCCTGCTGTGTAGGGTCCTTTGGTAATATTTGCTGCAACAGCTTGGCTAAGTTTGGGGAGGGGGGGGTGTAGAAAAAGTTAAAACGGGTCAGAGGCTGCTGTCCCTATGAAAGACTGGGGCCTTGGATGGCATCTGAGAACTTGACTTTCGGAAGGGCCGCCAACAGTCGCAAGATGGAAGGGCAGCTCACCAGGCCTGACCTTGTGTGCATAGCGTGATTCCTGCAAGACACCTGCTCCCATTCCAGGGAACCCCAAATCTTGGCACATGCTGAGAAGCAGGTGCCTACACGAACAGGCACAAATAAAACCTTGGATGCTGGGTGTCCAGTGAGTTTCCCTGGTGGACATTTCACATGTGTTGTCCCCCCTCCTTGCAGGGGGGACCTGAGTGTATCCTGTGTGACTCCATGGGGTGAGGCCCTTTGACAGCTTGTGCGTGGTTTCCTCTGCACTTTTCGTCCATTTCCCTGTAGTAAATGAGAGCTGCGACTGCAGCTGTGTACCCAGTCCCGTGGGTTTCTTGGCAAATCACGGTCTAACCAGGAGCTGGTCTGGGGGACCGCTGACACAGCTCACTTCTCCAAAAGTAATCAAGAGGTTTTTTTGTGTAGTTTTGTTTAAGTGTCATGAATTTCCTCTCCTCCCAGATTTAAAAATACTTGACTTCATGAGAAAAATCTCAAACAGCCTAACCTTCCACCAAAAGAATTAGAAAAGAACAAACAGAGCCCAAAGTTAGTAGAAGGAAGGAAGTACTCAAGATCAGAGGAGAAATGAATAGAGACTAAAAAGACAGTGGTAAAGATCAGTGAAACTAAGAGCTGGTTCTTTGAAAAAGATCAGCAAAATTGACAAGCCTTCAGCCAAACTCACCAAGGAAAAAAGAGACAGGGTTCAAATAAATCAAAAGTGAAAGAGAAATCGCAGCCGACACCACAGAAATACGAAGGAGCGTTAGAGACTTTGGCGAACAATTCTGTCCATAGATTGGACAACCAAGGAGAAGCAGACGTTCCTAGAAACATACAGTCTCCCGAGACTGTATTGTAAGTAGAAAATCTGACCAATTTACTAGGGAGGTTAAATCCAGCAAACAGTAGTCCACGACCAGACGGCTTGACTGGTGACTAACACGCAAAGGTGTAATACCTAACCTCAAACTTTTCCAAAAATGAAGGAGATGAGTACACTTCCAAACAAATTCTGCGAGGCCAACTTCACCCCGATACCAAAACCAGACCAGGACGCTACAAAAAAAAAATCACAGGCCAGTATCCCTGATGAACAAAGATGGAAAAATCCTCTACAAAACATTAGCAAACCAAATTCAGCAATACATCGAAAGGATTCTATACCGTGATCGAGTGGGATTTATCCCAGGGGTGCAGGGTGGTTCCACAGTCGCGAACCAATCAGTGCGATATACCACATGAAGAAAATGAGAAAAAAGAATCATACGGTCATCTCAGTAGCTGCAGAAAGGCATTTGACAGTATTCGGCATCCACTGATAAAACTCTCAACGAAGTGGGTGTAGAGGGGACGTACGTCAGCATAATGAAGGTCGTACAGGACAAGCCCACAGCTCGCGTCATACTCAGTGGGGAAAAGATGAGGAACAAGACCGGGATGGCCACTCGTGCCGTTACCAACAGTGCTGTGATGAATATCCCCTTACGTACATCTCTCCGTATTTTGCCAACGTGTCTCTGGGGTAGATCTCTAGCAGGGGACTCACTGCTTGAAGCTTAAATGCAAAAGTAATTTTGCTACATAAACCACTACCCACAGTAAGAAATATGTTTTACACCATGACCCAGTCTAAACACACATGTACACGTAACACGTTAAAACAAGCGTCACAATTACCCCACCTCTCTACAGTCTGATGCTGAATGACTCACTGGTGGGTCTGGACTCAAAGTTTACAGACGCTGGCTTGGTAGAGGACCAGCACACTTCTGAGAGGGCCGGGCGGGAGATCTTTTAGGCTGTAGGACTGGTCACGGACGGCACTCTGCCGTGGAGAACTCAGCTCCCGGGCACGGCTGCTACAACTTCACCTACGAAATCAGGAGGCTGTAGTTTACTGTCCTCTGTTTTAGCCTGATCAGGGCGCGCGTACACGCGCACGTGCGCACACACACACACACACACACACACACACACACCCCCCCCCGGGTTGGGATAAAGTCAGCCTCCCAGGAAGCACATGGACGTGGGAAGAAGGGAGGGTGCCTGCTGAGTAAAACCAGGACTTTGGAAGCAGGATGAAGGAAGTGGCTGTTGACGAGTCAGCGGTGGCTGTACGTTAACTTAAATATCCCTCATCGCCTCTTCTGTGGTCAGCCTTCAGGTATGCAGATACCTGAACGTGCTGTGGGTATAAAATACATGAAATGTTCCCCTGTGTTTCTTAGCACAGAGGGACGGGCATGGCGTTGTGTAAGGTCCATTGCTCGGCTTTCCTCCAGGTGTAGTTTATGGACATATTCAAGTATTCTTAAGTACTCTCTACCTCTCTGTGCTGCCGGGCCAGCTGATCGGATTTGGTCAAAATATGCCATCTTCCCTCGAGTGAGGCCATCTCACTTGTTAAGACAGAGACTTCGTATTAAAGGAAATGTAACTTGTCTTGTAAGGCTAATCCCTTTAGGAAGGAAAGCTACATGGTTGCTTAATTGCAAGTACCAGTTTACTTAAATTTTAGCTAATTTGGGAGCATAAGATATTTTGAAACCTTTTTTCAAGGTCATCAATTCAGATATGATGTCAGGATCATGATTTTTGACATGACTGGAGGCAGGACTGCTAAGGGGACAATGAAGCAGGGACACAGTAAGCCAGCCCCGTGTTGTCTGCAGACGGGAAGGAGTGTGATAAAGAGTGAGGTCCGCGGTGTCCGGGTGGCTCAGTTGGTTAAGTGTTGTACTCTTGGTTTTGGCTCAAGTCATGGTCTTGTGGTTCATGAGTTTGAGCCCTGCATCGGGCTCCATGCTAACTGTGGAGCCCGCCTGTGATTCTCTCTCTGTCTCTGTCTCTCTCTCTGCCCCTCCCCTGCTTGTGCTCTCTGTCTCTCTGTCTCTCTCTCTCTCTCAAAAATAAACTTTAAAAAAAAAATTAAAAAAGTGAAGTTAGTTGTGGAAGACCCGATTCTTACTGTTTGAGATTGGCGAGGGTGTGGGTTATGGCCCAGAGTCCTCTAAGGACAGGGTAGGGATGGGGAGTGGGCAGAGAGCCGCTGCAGACCCTCAGCTGGGAGGGAATCCCCCCGGCCCCATGCCTGCACCCCACAGCCCTAGCAGAATCTGCGGATGAAAGCTCAGCCGGGCCTTCCAGCCCGGTTCTGACCGCAGAGACGCAAAGCCGGGTCTGCATCCGTGGAGACGTTTCTTGACCAACACGAGAAGTAACAGGGTAGAACGCGGGCCCGGACAAATGGGGTGGCGGAGACTGGACGGAAGTAGGAAGGAATCTGTGAAAGGGGACAACTGACGGCGGGGAGGATACCCAAGACCGGCCGCTCTGACCGTCTGGAGCGTGTTACTCTGGTCCCTGTGTCAGCAAGGCTTCCCTGCTGTGTTGTTTGGAGCACTTGACATGGAGTCTCAAAGCAGTTGCAGGGAGCCAGACGGAATTAGCTTGATGCTGTAGGTGTAGAAAGTGAGCCACTTGACAAGCCTCCGGAGGTGGCGGCTGCCTGTCATCCCAGCCTATGTGCTTCCCCGCACCCCGCCTGCCCGTCCCCTGGCACCGGACCGGGGACCCTCAGCCCGCACCCTGCCTGCCCGTCCCCCGGCACCGGACCGGGGACCCTCACCTCGCTCACCTGACACCGCCCCCTCTCTCCTCCGTAGATTCTTTGCGGGAAGGAGATTCCTCGCTGGATCAATCGTCTGGCCTACTTCAGCTCCTGCATCCCCTTCCTCCAGAGCTGCCTCCCCAAGGAGTGGCTCACCCCCGCGGCCCTGCAGTCCAGCGTCAGCCAGGAGCTGCAGGAGGAACTGGAGGAGGCCGAGGATGCGGCCGCGGCCGCCTCCGTGGCCGGCCCCTCGGCGGGCTCCAGACCTGGGCGCCACACCAAACTATAAAAGGTCTCCCAAGTCTCACCCTCAGAACTGTCTCCGACCGGTGACTGTCCCCAGAGAAAAGTAAGAGAGTAAGAAGCGTCCTTTGGGTATTTTGTATGCAAAGATGGCTCTCCCCCAAATCCCAGTTTTTCAGCTCAGGATTATATTTGTAATCAAAAGAATCACTTGGCGCAGGAGGGAGAACTTTGTACGAAGCCACCCTCGGTTTTTTTTACCCACTTGTAAATTGGGGTTTACTTCTGTTTTCTACAAGCTCTGTTAAGTTATGTTTACAGTATTTTGTATCGCTGTTTACAAACCTTGCATGGACTCCTGCCACCGTGAAAGAAGACAGCCTTCACGTCTCGGGAACTTCGGTGGATCACCTTCCTACACTTGCGACAATTTCCAGAGCTACGGCGTCCGCAGTCGGCACACGAAGGGCGCTTGAGGGGCTCTGGCCACCACTACCTGCTCCAGAAGGGTCGTTTAGGTTCACGTGTGGTTCTGTTCGCGTTCGGGCACCGGGACGCTGAGGCCAAGGAGCTCCCGCAGCCCAAGGGCTCGGGGCCCGGGTCTTCGGGAAAGGCTCTGCCAGGCGGGGGCCTGCACCCCTGACACCTGTCCCCCCAGGCGGGCCGGCCCGTCCCATGATGCCTCTGATTCTGCCGTTAGGATGGTTTTCGTTCGAGGTAGTCTTGCTAGGAACCGAGGGGTATTTTTGCACACGTGTTGGGGGCTTCATCGATATTTTAATACGGACTGACCTCCCTGCACACGATTTCGCCGACGGGGCGGGAGTAGCAGCAGGAGTTGACATTCAACTGCTTTTGAACTATTCAGGCTGCCTTTTATACTAGACCTTGAAAACTGGAGCCTGAAGTAATGCCCTCCACAAAGTTCACGATTTGATATCCCGACACTTCGTGTACCAGACGGAGCGCGTCGGAGTTCTGTTGCTTCGTTCCGGGGGTAGTTTGACCTCAGAGTAGAAAAACCTAGTCTCATTGACCTCTCGTTGAAGGATGTTTGTGTGTCTTAAAACTCATCTTTTTCTGTTCTCCCAAGTGTGTGTCTCTTACGTGACCTCCTCCCACAAGGAAATTGTCACCACCGATAGATAAGTCCTTGTTAGCAAGGACTCTGTCTGCTCACATCTACTCCCAGTTTGACCCTTGGATGTAAGAGCCAAGTCACTACATGTCAGATTCAATTTTTCTGCCTTAAGAATGAATGTCCTACATTAGAATATTGGGTGAGCGCATAAATTATCCAAGGCAGTGACTTCAGCTTTATATATATTGTTAGTTTTAAAGTCACCTCCTTTTATTTAAACTCCTAGATCGGATTGTTTGCTATTTCTCTTTGTAAAGATACATATCTTTCAGTAAAGGACATTTTTAACTTTTCCATCAGCTGACTCATTCATTGTATCAACCTAAGCACACCCTGTTCGAGGGGAAAACGGAACCTTGGGTTATAAGCTGTGACCTGAGGCAGATGAAGCCACTTAACCTAATTTATGCTTTTGACTGTTCTGTTTCTGGAGAGGAAAGCCTTTACGGTTGTATTCTCAGTTCTTCAGGGGGTGCAGAGCACCTGTTTAAGAGATGTGACAGCAAGAAGAGACGAGCATCTGATCTTTGTGAGAAGTAGGCTTGGTCCGGGCCCGAGAACAAGATTCAGAACACGACACTGAGACTCGGGCAGGTGTCCTTGCTCTGAGGACAGTCCTGTCGCCGAAACCCGGGTTAGTGAAAGGCGTTGGATGCAGTTTGCTGGGGAGTGTTTTTAAAACACGTGGTGGAGGACCGTTTTCTCTAACCCATTCTGGCATACGCGAGCGAAGTCTGCTGCTCACGGCGGCAGTCAGTGAGACCCTGATGCATAGCCCAGAACCCCCATCTGTGGTCCCCAGAACCCAGCGCCTCAGCACACGTGATTTCATTGTCGTCATACTTCCTCTCCTCAGCATCCGGAGTTAGAAATAGCGTAAAGGGTCCTCAGAGAAATCCACGGCGGCCTGAGGCCCGTTGTCACGCTGGCAGCCAGCAGATACGGTTCTGGGCGTGAGATTGCCCACAGCCTAAATTGTACTCGAGGTTGAAAAATACAGAAATGTCTTCACTGTAGAAAATCTCATTTAAGTCCGTTCCAGGCTGCAGTTCAAAATTGAGACTGGACTTAATTAACTAGCATTTAACCAGCGTCTCCCTGCCCTTGGAGGAAAAGAATTGTGTTCTCGCAGTTGTGATCTCTGCTCAGAAAGACCCAGTCGTGAAGATACACGTGACGGGATGGAGTCAGAGACTCTGTCATCGTCACCGAGCGAAACGCGTTTCTCACAGTGGGTTGGACAGAAATAGAGTGTTGGAGGGTCAGGAACGGTGTTTTCAACGCCCTTGGGTGGGTTGGGGGGGGGTTCTGTCCACCCTGAGAAAGGGGCATCAGCTCTGGGACGTGGCCTCTGGCCTTGTAGGAGGCGGTGATGCCACAGTGATACCTGAAGCCCAGCCGGGGTTGCTCTGACCCACGGCTCTGGCACAGGCTCCCTTCACCAGCATTTATTTGCACAGAGCAGGGAACTCTGGTGTTAGCCAATCGATGGCACCGTGTGCACGAGGAGACAACACTACAGGCAGCTCGGGCCTCTGTTTCCATGGCTTCCCTCCATCACAAAACGGGTAGAAACACATTCACTGCTTCAGGGCTCTAACATGTGCGTCTTGTGGCTCGGTTTCTGCAAGATACTCCATACCTGTGACACCTGCTGTGTTTTCTTCGGGTTCTGTTCGGCAAGCTGGCCATACTGCCATCGCGTCCCGTTTTCCCTTCAGTGTGGTTTTAGGGCTCAGCTCAGTTGTTAGACTCGCATTGTCTCAGCAGTCGATACACATCTTCGCTGTTTGAAAGGTGTTACAGCTGTTAAAGAATCTTCATGAACCTGAAGATAATCTCTTGTGAAGTTGAATGCAAATGTACTGTCATTCATAGTGTTTATATAAAAAAAAATACCAGGAATTTCACTTTTGCTACCTTGATATATAGCATTGGGCTATCATGTTAACAACATTGAAATACATCGATTTATTAAAAAAAAATACTTTTATAAGAAACGTTTTATAGTGCTTTCTGACCTCCAGACCATGAACTCTTATGTGTTTGTGTTGGGGGGGTGGAAGCTAAACTTTTAAATCCAGGGATCCTGGGGCACCTGGGTGGCTCAGTCAGTTCAGCATCTGACTTCGGCTCGGGTCATGATCTAATGGTCCGTGAGCTCAAGCCCCACATCGGGTGGGCTCAAGCCCCGCGTTGACAGTGCGAAGCCTGCGTGGGATTCTCTCTCTCTCTCCCTCTCCCCCTCGCTCATTTGCACACTCTCAAAAAAAAATAAAACCAAGGATCCCATCTGCTATGCAGACATGGTCAGCCATCTCGTGAGCCCCAGTGTATCTACTCACATGATTGCTCTTGGCCCAAGTCTAGGGCCCGGTTCCTTCACTGCCAGAGAGGACAGCCACATCCCTCACAGGCAGTGTGTCAGCCCCTGCTCCTGGGCAATGAAAGCAAGCTGACAAGGGAGACGTGTCCTCTGCTGTCCACCCAGAGTGCGGAGGGGAGACCCACAGAGGAATAGCCCCCGCTGTGTGCACACATACACGTGCGCGTGTGCACGCACATGAGGCGTCAAGCAAGCAGAAGCCAGGGTGCTGGGACTCCCTGTTTGCTACGAACCTGTTCTGCTTCTGTTCACCTCCGGCCCGACCCTTCCCCCTTCCCCACTGGCCTTTTTGTACCTAGCCAAGTAGTATTCCCTTCCACTAGCTCAAAAACTTCTCTTGAATTAAGTGTCGTTAAATAAACTGGCAGTCTTGTGGTCAGTGCCTGTCCATGATCTGCTAAGAAGGAACAATCTAGAACATATCTGTTCTCCCCTCAAACACAGCCACAGGAATGGAAGAGAACCCCACCCCGATCTAAATAGGTTCTCACAGGATTATAACAATTCGCAGGGCACGTGGGGGGCTCAGTTGGTTAAGCGTCCAACTCTGGATTTTGGCTCAGGTCACGATCTCCCAGTTCGTGAGATCGGGCCCCACATCGGGCTCCGTGCTGACAGTGGGGAGCCTGCGTGGGATTCTCTCCCCCCTCTCTGCCTCTCCCCTGCTGGTGCTCCTTCTCTCTGAAAATAAACTTGAAAAGATTATAACAAGTTGGCCACAAGCTCAGATCTGGTAAAGCAGCTGGTCTTGGCTGCAGAAGAGATGCCACATACACTGAGAAACTGTCCTTACTATCTGCTCCTGACGCTCTCATCACCCAGACGTTGACCTTATTCTAAGTTTGCAGAAGCATACGTTGATAAAGATAAATGGCTTCGTGCTATACTTTCCAAGAGTCACATGAGACGCGGGCAGTTTCTTTCCTTACAGATTCTGAGCCCAGAGAACTGCCGAGCCCTCTCAGACTAGTGCCTTTGATCCTTACCCCCCAAAAGAAAATCCTCCCAAAGACCCTACACTGGGAAGTGTGGACAGTTCCCTTCTTGTCAAGGCCACGGGGGAAAGCTAATGAGAAGAAGGGTCTTCTCAAGTTCATCATAGAGACATTCACTTCCAGAGGCCAGACGGGCATGCCTCCTGATGAGGAGGGCTCTGACCCCAATCAGGAATGTTCTGGTCCCAGGCTGTTGAGCGGAGTAGAGCCCTTTATGTGCCTTGAGCTCCTCCCTGACCCCCTCATTCAGGAGCAGTTGGCCTGGTTCTACAAAACACTCCTGGCCACTTCACAGGCCCAGTTAGGGGAGCCTGGCTGCCAGGCTGTTTTCCTCACACCCCTAACTCCCAGAGAGTGGTAGGAGCTGGTGCCTGAGCAACCTCCAGGTGCTTCTGGGGCTGCATCTGTACAGAGGGAGCCACCAGCCTTGACAGGCTGTCGTTAGAGCTTTGCAGGCAGGTGGACTCGGGAATAGAGTTGGCAAAGTCGCAAAGCCAGACCCCTCAGAGGGAGGGAGAAATGACCTGTAGTGCTTGCTCTGCACTGGGAAAGGCATATGGGCAGAGCGGCAAAAACTTAGACAAGGAAAAGTTATTCCATCTACCTAGAACCCTCTGTCCGTGTGGCCAGTGATCATGCATCCAAATGGGGACGGATTTTCAGATCACCAAACTGGAATAGGAGAGATGAAGGCATTCAGGGCTGCCAGACTCGGCCCTAATCAAAGACAGAAGGACACCCTTGCCTCCCTCTTCCCCAGGATCAGCCACCATGCATCACGGGAAGGCCATGGCCATGGCCCCTGGCAGGTAGTTGACCATCCTCAGAAGACCAGCATCCCCACAAATACAAAAAGTTGTCATCTTGAGTCTGAAAAGGCAGTGGATTTTGTGGCCAAGACAATGGAGTAAAGGGACTCTTGTGCCCCTGCTGTGGACTCCCCGGGGCAGCACTGGGCACTGTACCCACATTACTTCAACCATCGCAACAGCCTAGGCCATGCATGATTCCTGCTTTGCACAAAAACCATCGAGGGGCGATTAGCCCAAGACCACACGGGCGGCATAGGAAACGCCCACGTTTCAACCCAGCCCATCACAAAGCTTCTCCTTGCATTCAAACACACTGCTTTGCTGACGGGGGGATCCCTGGCCCACCCAGGACCTGCTGAATCAGATCCAGCATTTGACAAGACCCTGGGGTGATTCCCGTGCACTAAAGTCTGAGAAGTCCTGCCCTGTACCTCAGGACTCTGTTCCGTGTGGTTCCAGCCCCTCTGCCCACCGAGGTGAGAACTACTTAGAGGCAACTGTCCGGCAGGTGTCGTCAGTCAGACGCACGAATGTCTGCAACACCTGGTGACTGAATCTCCAAAATTCAAGAGGTGTGGTATGGTTTTCTGAATGTCTCCTGGGTTTGACGGAATCCATCTAAGTTACTCAAGGAGCAATCCAAAAATGCGGAGCATAAACTTGACCCCGTCCAAGCTGCCAACAGGAAGCCCCGGATCCACACACTAGGATTCTGGACTGTGCTTTGAACTGTTGTCCACCCCCCTGTGAGAGGCCACCAGGGTGGCACCCAGCACGCGGCCAGCCCAGCCAGTGTGTCACCCAAGTCCCAGCTCGCGGGCCGCCCTGCCCCAGTCTGCACCCCCCACGACCCTGAGTGTGGCCTGCTGTTCATCCTCCTTGGGCCCCCCACCGTTGGCCACAGGCAAGTGCCCCAGTAGCCGTCACGTCGTCAAACGTCTCCTGGCCTCTCCACCTCACGTGAACCCCACTGTCCCCTGCAGGCGTGCCCCCCCCCCCAGAGTGTGCATCCCCACCCCTCGTGGCTGCTTCCACAGACCTCCTCCTCCCTCCCAGCTCCCCAGTGCTCCGCCTCCTCCTGCCTGTCTTCCCCTCCACCCCAGTCCTGTCCTCATCCATTCCCAGGGACGTCACCCACACGGGTGGCGCATCCCACACCCTTTCCCCGCATTTCTCCCCAGGGCTCTGTTGCCACTGGGTAAGACAGTCCCTTGTGCTAGACCATCCTTCCTGTCACACATGTGGCATCTGTAGACTATGGACTAATCAGAGCACTCCCCACCCCCAGTCCCTGCCATGTCTAACGTCCCCAGGGGGTGGGTGGTCAGTCCCTGGTTGAGAACCACTGTCCGTGTCCCGGTCCCTCTTTCGCCACAAGCCTGTCACCACCTCCTGACGTCCGGGCTCAGCGAGCACGAGACCCTGCGGGAGGCTCGGCCCTACGGTCCGCGGCCAGCAGTGAAATCAGCTCCGGGTTGGGACACTCCACGCCTGGGCCCCTCTCTCTGGCATCGTCATGGCCTGGCAGGTCCAGCCCCAGCGGCCGATCCACCACGTGGTCCCCTCCACGCAGCTCCTGTGGGAGCCCGGCGCTACCCCGGGTGACACCTTACGTCCCATCATGGCTGATCCCTCGCCCACATCAGCCCAGAACCTCACCGCGTGCATCTTTGAGTCCGAAGGCAACCTGGGCAGTTGGGTCTGTTAGGAGGACCCGGGCTCCAGCATCCCCTGTGCGCCTCTACTGTCACAGAACATCTCACTTCTGACACGTCTGGTCCCCACACCAAGCAATTCTGTGCCACACCGGCAGGGTGTCCTGCGATGGACGTCAGTGCTGACGCCAGGTGCCCGGAGAGGATGCCAGACACCCCCCCCCCCCCCCCGCAGTTCAGGGCTCCGCTCACTGCAGGTGTCCCCAGTGACCACAACTTCTGGTTGCCATGGTTACAAATCAGAGGTTCCCACGACCCCTTCCTTGAGTCCAGTGCACCTGCTAGAGTGGCTCACAGACCTCAGGGTATTAAAGGACATGATGAAGGACACGATGAACAGCCACACGAAGAGATACATAAGGTGAGGTCTGGGAAGGTCATGAGCGCAGGAAATCTGTCCCCGTGGGGCTGGAGTGCGTCACCCTCTCTCATGTGGAAGTGTCCACCCCCTGAAGTTCTTCAAACCCTGTACCATTGGGATTTCTATGGAGGATTCTTCAGGAAGGTGTGATGGATCATTACCTCCATTTCAGCCCCTCCCCCTTCTCTGGATAAGTGGGGGTGGAGGGGGAGGTGAAAATTCCAAGCTTCTAGTCATGGCTTGGCCTTTCAGATGACCGGCCCGCATCCAGGAGCCGTCCAGGACTCCCCCCGACCCCCGAGTGGCCTCGGTAGAACTAGAGGTGCCCCTAGTTCTCTTACCATGTAGGAACTTAACTAGAGTTTCAGGAGTCCTGTGTCCAGAACAGGGGCAGAGACCAGCGTATGTGTTTCCTATTAACTCCCAACCTCCAATGTCCCAATCTGAAAACATGTGAATTTGTTCCCAGAATCACCATCCCTGTCACCATGGGAGGCGGTCTCTACTGTTCCCAAAGGCCAGCTCCTCCCTTGTCACACGACACCTATTTCCCTTTCTCCACTGGGCTCTCTGTGGTTTCTCTGCTAAAAGCAGAACCGAAAACACCCCGACCCTGCCTGGACCCCCTCCCTATAACAGCGCCACGTTTCCGTTTCTCTGTGCAACAGAACGCCCTTCACCTTCACGTCCCAGTCATTCTTTTAAACAGCATCTTTGTGGCAAGATATATACGCAAAAGGATGTGTAAGATGCATGTGTACAGTTTAAAAATAGTAAAATGCGGGCGTCTGGGTGGCACAGTCGGTTAAGCGTGCAACTCTTGGTCTCAGCTCCAAAAGTTCGAGCCCCACGTCGGGCTCTGTGCTGACAGCGCGGAGCCTGCTCGGGATTCTCTCTCTCCCTCTCTCTCCGCTCCTCCCCCACTTGTGCTCTTTCTCTCTCGTGCACGCGCGAAAATAAATAAACTTTAAAAAATAATAAAAAATAGTAAAATGAACACCTCCCTGTACCCACCACCCAGCTTAAAAAGCAGAACACACGCAGGACCTCAGAAGAGTCATCCCGTTCTGCGGTGGCTTCCTCCTCCCTCCACAGAGATGCCGCCATCCTGAGCTCTGTGTTCATTATTTCTTTGCTTTTCTTTATGGTTTTAAAGAAACCATTTCTTTATGGATGCCACATAGGCATCCCCTTGCCAATAGGTTATTTGGTTTTTCTTACTTTAAAACATTATAGGGGCTCTTGGGTGGCTCAGTTAAATGTCTGACTCTTGATTTAGGCTCAGGTCATGATTTCACAGTTTGTAGGATCGAGCCCCACGATGGGCTGTGGGCTGGCAGCAAGGAGCCTGCTTGAGATTCTCTCTCTCTCTCTCTCTCTCTCTCTCTCTGCCCCTCCCCCCCCAAAATCAATGAATAAACTTTAAAAATGTTTAAATGTTATATACATGAAATCACACTGTATATGTTCACCTGTGACTTTTCAGATTCCATATTCTATTTTTTTTAATTTCTTTAATGTTTATTTTTGAGAGAAAGAAAGAGACTGTGTGAGCAGGCAAGGAGCAGAGAGAGAGAGAGAGGGAGATACAGAATCTGAAGCAGGCTCCAGGCCTCAAGCTGTCAGCACAGAGCCCGACACGGGGCCCGAACCACAAACCGTGAGATCATGACCTGAGCTGAAGTGGGACGCCTAACCCACTGAGCCACCCGAGCCCCCCTCCATATTCTATCTTTTAATTCAGGCATATGAATGTGTGTAGCTACTGTTCATTTTTCACTGCTCTGTAGTATTCTGCCACAGAAATAAACCACAATTTTATTTATAGATTCTACTTTTATGGGCATTTTGGGCCATTTCTGGTTTATTGTATTATGAGCAATGCTTCTATGAATATTATAATGCATATCTCCCACTGCACATGTAAAAATTTCTCTCAGAACGGAATCGCAAGGAATGTACCTGTTCAACTTTATTAATGTAGGAAAAACAAGGCACTCTTCTTATTACACTTTTATTACATAAAATAAAAAAAAAATCCTATCCAGCCCTCTCTCCACCTGCTAATCAGAGCCCCACAGGCTAGCTATATTCTTATAATGTCATACGATGAAATTTCAGAGCCTGGCCTTCAAAAAGTTTTCTCGATGCTAACTACAGGAGTCACAGAGGTGAGAACCGTGCCCCGCTCCCACAGCTCTGTCGCCGGGACGGAGGACGTTCAACAGCACAAAGGTAGTGCCGAGAATCCGGTTGGCTTGGTTTTAGAACTCAGAACAGAACGCCTTGTTCTAAGCCAGTCAAGTGGACGCATGCGAGCATTCACCACCATTTGCGACTCCGGTTGGAGCAACAGGGGTTGGTTAGACACCCGCCCGTTAGAAATGGTTGCCGTGCCCCGTAAGCATAACCACCAGGGGAAGGCAACCTTTAAGGGACACCTGCTGCCCATCTTACCCCATAATTCACGGGCTTAATTATAGCGCTGTAGACGACATCTCAGTATTCCGAAAGGTTATAGATACTTGAAAAAAATGTCCCCCGCAGATCAAGAGAGGATCGTGACCCTTCTCTCCCAAGTGCATTTTTGAGACACCAGAGCCCCTGCGAGATCTGTTATTTGACACATCCTCTGAAAGTAACATTCTTGTGTCATCTCGTCAGCACATGGTGATGGAAACCGTTTTGCCAGTGTGGCTGCAGCGCTGTCCGCGCCCCGGAGAAGATTCCCTTTCCCACTGCTGCACACCCCTGCCGGTCCCTGATACTGACTGACTCTCCAGCGTTTGGCAATCTGCCAGCGTAAACTGGCACCGAGCTGTGCTTTCGATCTGCGTTTTCCTGCTCAGCTAACAGGATTGAGAATCTTCAGTGTTTCCGGGCTACTTACGTTTCCTTTCCTGTGACATGTCTGTCCTACCCCTTGTCTGTTTCGCTATGAGGTTATGTGTCTTTTTCTTACTGATTTGTAGGAAATCCTGACATGTTCTGGCTACTCTTCTTTGACAGTTCTGTGTACTGCAAATCGTTCCTCCCAGCTCGAGACTTCTCTTTTCGCGGTCTTTCAGGCGTGTGTGGATAAACAGAAGTTCATTTTAAAGTAGTCAAAAGTATCAGTATGTTTCTCTATGGTAAATGTTTTTTTATCCTAGCAAATTTATCTCTCCCCGTAAACCATAAAGATATTCTTCTACATGTTTTTCTTTTTTTTTTTAATTTTTTTTTTAACGTTTATTTATTTTTGAAACAGAGAGAGAGAGACAGCATGAACAGGGGAGGGGCAGAGAGAGAGGGAAACACAGAATCGGAAGCAAGCTCCAGGCTCTGAGCCATCAGCCCAGAGCCCGACGCGGGGCTCGAACTCGCGAACCGCGAGATCGTGACCTGAGCTGAAGTCGGACGCTTAACCGACTGAGCCACCCAGGCGCCCCTTCTACATGTTTTTCTAAATATTTTAGTGTTTGCTTTGTGCAAGTCTTCAATCCATCCAGAATCGATTATATGTGTATGTGAGGCAGAGAGAGACCCAGTCTAGTTGTTTTTCTTACGGGTAACAAGTCGCCCTAACACACTGCACCAAGTAGCCTGTCCATTACCCGCTGATTTACAATTCCTATTTTCTGTTAACCAAGTTTCCGTGCATATGTGAGTCTCTTTCTCATCTCTGTCTACTTCCACTGGTCTATTTACTATCTCCAGACTAATGATACACTGTCTTAATTGCTAAGACTTTATAATAAGTCTCAGTGTATGTTAAAGCAAGTCTCCCTACCTTCTTTTTTTTTTCAAAATTTTTAATGTTTATTTTTGAGAGAGAGACAGAGTGTGAGTGGGGGAGGGGCAGAAGGCGAGGGAGACACAGAATCCAAGGCAGGCTCCAGACTCCGAGCTGTCAGCACAGAGCCCGACATGGGGCTCGAACTCACGAACCGTGAGATCATGACCTGAGCTGAAGTGGGACACTTAACCCTCTGAGCCACCCAAGCACCCCAAAGCAAGCTCACAGGTTAAGCAGCCTGTGGAATACAGACAAGACTCCTAGGAGGGGTTAAATAGAGCACAGACGTTTCCTCACCTGTGAGGCGCGTTAGACACGGGTGAAATAGAGCACCTGTGCGCTGACACAGATGAGATGCGTGGAAAGCCCACGGAGGCGCCAAATCCTCACGAGGAACACGAAGCTCCAAATATTTATTATACGCCACGTCATGCACTTGGACTCCAAAATCCCACGATGCGGCAAATCTACCTGAGGCAGCCGCAGCACCAAAATGCCTAACCAAATATGCATAATATACATGAGGCACTCGACATTCACGAGTTAAACTGGCCACTGTTTTAAAATGTACCCAGATTGGGATGCCTGGGTGGCTCAGTCGGTTGGGTGTCTCGCTTCAGCTCAGGTCATGATCCCACACAGTTCGTGGGTTCGAGCCCCACGTCGGGCTCTGGGCTGACAGCTCGGAGCCTGGAGCCTGCTTTGGATTCTGGGTCTCCCTCTCTCTCTGCCCCTCCCCCACTCGTGCTTGGTCTCTCTCTCTCTCTCTCTCTCTCTCTCTCTCAAAAGTAAGTAAACGTTAGGGGCGCCTGGGTGGCTCAGTCGGTTGAGCAGCCGACTTCGCTCAGGTCATGATCTCGCGGTCCGTGAGTTCAAGCCCCAGGTCGGGCTCTGTGCTGACAAGCTCAGAGCCTGGAGCCTGTTTCAGATTCTGTGTCTCCCTCTCTCTGACCCTCCCCTGTTCATGCTCTGTCTCTCCCTGTCTCAAAAAAAAAAACCAAACAAAAAAAAGAAACGAAAAAAAAAAAAGTAAGTAAACGTTAAAAAAAATTAAAGAAAAATGTACCCAGATTGATTTTAACCAGGTACAGTAGGACACGCAGACCAGAAACGAGGGCCGTGCAGGAAGACGTTACATTCACCGATCCCCGGAAGCAGGCACGCCGGCCCCGTGGGGGAGAACCAAGGGCCGTGGGGAAGCCGAATAAGCAAGAGAAAGCAGGAGCCTTTGTTGTGGTTTTCCCAGAAGGAGACAGGCAAGGCGGGGTCGGCAAGCTGAGCGGGCAGAAGACTGAAGAGTTTGGATAGCTGAGCAGGCCCCGGGCTACAGAGAGGTCCTAGTTTTCCAGAACCTTCCCTGGGCTGATGTGGAACAGGAGGAGAGTGCCCCAGACCGCAGGATCCTGATGGAAGGATAGCTCACCCTGACGTGGGCAGCCCCGGCCAGGTCTGCAAGACCCAAAGGCGTCAGAGCATCAGAAAATACAGAAAATAAGGGTGCCCAGGGGGCTCAGTCGGTTAAGCATCCGGCTTCAGCTCAGGTCACGATCTCCGGGTTCATGAGCTTGAGCCCCACGTCGGGCCCTGTGTGGACAACTCAGAGCCTGGAGCCTGCTTCGGATTCTGGGTCTCCCTCTCTCTCCCTCTCTCTCTCTGCCCCTCCCCTGCTCACACTCTTGTCTTTCTCTCAAAAGTAAACGTGAAAAAATTAGAAAAAAGAAAATACGGAAAATAAACAACAGGATTAGCAGGGTCACCCCCTCCTGGGACCATGCGGGCTCTAGCGTCCCAGGCACCCTCGCCAGGTGTTCCGTGGGCCACCTGGTGGCTGTGGCCAAACGTCCTGCTTCTCCTGGACACCGTGAACGTCCATCTCAAACACCTTCAGTCTCCTTCGCCGCCCTGGGTGTCCTGAGCTCTGGTCCCCACGGACCCCTCTGAGAGCTGATGTGACAGAGGGAGAGACTGTGGGATTCCCTGTGAACCTCATGGGGTACAAGCCTCAAGGCCCCTCCGCTCCAGGGGGGGATCGGAAGCCAGGTTGCGTCCCCGATGAACGCTGCGGAACCCGGGTTCAGGCGGCTGGTCCTTCCTCCCACCTGGGCCCTCCCTGTGTGTGTGTGTTACTCCACTCCTCCTCCTTGCTTGAGGCTGTGTGTTTACACCGTGGCATTTGGGCATCTCCCTGTGGGCCGTGAGCTCTGCCCCACGGCCCGGATGGCCAGCTTGGGGGGCGGGGGGAGCTTGGAGGCCACCAGCGCGTCGAGGCCGCTCTTCCTCTCCCGCTGCTGATTTGCCGAAGGGCGCTTTGGAGCAAGACGCAGCCTCGGGTTCGTAGTTGTCCGTGACCGCTGGTGCGTGGGTTGTGGGGTCTGAGGTTTACACAGTATGAAAGCCAGTATGGATCTTGAATGAGAACAGGAATTAGCACAAACGACCGGAGTCTCACAGATTCTAGTTCTTTCATTTTTTGTTTTTATTTATTTATTTTGAGAGAGAGAGAGAGAGAGAGACAGTGTGACTTGGGAGGGGCAGAGAGAGAGAGAGAATCCCCAGCAGCGTCTGCACTGCCAACGCAGAGCCCGATGGGGGGCTCGAACTCACGAGCTGTGACACCAGGACCTGAGCGGAAATCAAGAGTCAGATGCTTAACCCCCTGAGCCACTCAGGCGCCCCAGTTGCTTTGTTTTTTAAGGTCTCTTTAAGCAGTTTACCAGGAGTCCTCGGTGGGAAAGCTTCCATCCAGATGGGCAGGTTCTAGGGGCCAAGGCCAGTGAAGGGCCTGAAGCTCACGCCCCGTGAACTTCGTGGGGAACCCCATTTGCTGGTGCTCCCGGAGAAGACAGCCCTTCCCGCTGGACACCTTCCCTTCCCCTCCCTGCTCCTCGGAGTCCGGTCTCAGGGCAGACCCGCACGGGTCCCTGCAGACCGGCACAGCCGTGGGCAGGGCAGCCTGGCGGGAGCTGGGGCTGGGAGAGAGCCCCGGTGGCTTGTGGTGATGCCCTGAGGCTCCCCCCTCCAAAGGGCTCCCCAGCTTGTGGGCCTAAGAAGCATCTGGGAGATCCGCCCAGGCATCACCTCTGAACAGGCTGAGTCAATGGACCCCGAGGGGGCCCAGGAATGTGCATTTGTAGCCAGCACTCCAGGGGGTTCGGACTCAGGTCTGCCGACCCCACTTGAAGGCAGGTGGGCTTAAGGAGGGCTGGAGAGGCCTGGACAGGGAGGCTTTCGTGAGCGGACAGGCAGCGTCCTCCCCTCAACCTGTTTCCATCTCTCTAGTTGGACTGTTTGACCCCAGGCTCTCAGGTCCAGCGGTGCGGATCCAGAAGGAAGGACGAAAGATTCACGGAGCACCTCTCTGCACCTTCGCATCATCCCCTGTAATCCTTCCAGCCGAGAGGGAAGGGACGTTCTGAGAAACGAAAATAAGTGGCCTGGGGACAAGCCCCAGTCCCGCGCTGCGACCTGGGCTCTGTCGTGCCTCTCGGGTGCCTTGAGGGAAGCAGTGGAGAACATGTTTATGGAGCCCCTACGTGTTCCAGGCCCTGTCGTGTCCGTTTCTGCACGCGGTCCTCACGCTGGCCTGTAGAGACGTCGCTGTCCACATCGTAGGCACGGGGACTGAAACTCGGGGAAGTTGAATAACCTTCTCGTGGCCAGACAGCCTGTCGGGGGCAAGCCGGTGTCGGCCCACGTCTGTGTGACCGCAATCGGCCGCCTCCCATGGGCTGCCCACCCCCGGCTCAGTCACTTGGCGCCCCCAGGACTCATCTGCAATGTCACCGGTGCTGAGCGCCTCCCCGAGGCCGCAGGGAACAGCCCGGCGAAGAGCAAACTCCAGGCTCGCACGCCGGCTGCCATCACTGCCCTGCCACCAGGCGGACAGGGTCCGATCTCCCCACCACCGGGAACCGAGGCTCGGCTAATGATCAGACGAGTGGCAAGGGGCCTAGTGCTAAAGGGGCCCTGCTGGACCTCAAGGCCGAGTGGCACCATTCGGACTTTCGGGAACCATGGTCACCTGTCTCTGCTCAGTGCTTCCTGGGTCAACCCCCAACCCCTCTGTCAGGTGATCTAAGAAAATGTTTGGCCTGAATGGCGATAAAGCAATAGAGACCACTCTTCACCTGTCTCTCGTCCATCTTCCCCCTCCTCTAAAATTCCCCCTTTAGGGAGCTGGCCACCCCGAAAGCCGCAGCTTGGTTCAGACATCCGGAGAGCGGACCTTATTCCGCAGGCTGGGGGTAAACCCTGGTAGTGTCAGCCGTTGATGGCAATACGTTTCCCCTCTGGCCCTTGAGACATGAGGACACTCTGCTGGAGGGATTCTGAGGGATTCCTCCCTCTTTTAAAGGTCCGAAGACGCAACCCTGTTCTTGTGGGTGCTGTTATACCCAGAAGGTGCGTGCGAACTGCCTCAGCCTAAAGATGGAGCCAGTACACCAGGGATAGAAATGGAGAGACTTGGGGCTTTGATGCTTCGCCGAACTGCTCGTCACCCAAACCCGGAACTGGTCTCCCTAGGGATTTCTTACGACGTGAGATGATCTCCCTATTCGTATGCGACTTTGAGTTTCTTTTCTCGCAGCCAGAAGCACCCTAACTCGTGCACCTGAACCGGCCCAGGACTAGATCTGGCTTTGCGCACAGCTGTATCCTGCCTAGGCTCATATGATGTGTCGGGCCGATTTCTCTCCATTTCTTATCTCCACCTCCTCACGACTGGCTCCTGCCTCAGGCACACCCTCTCCTCGAGGGCCAGGCACTAGGTGTCCTCGTGTGGGGCCAGCAGGAAAGAGCCTTTGTACCGAGGTCCTAAAGTCTTTTCTTGACTTTCCCCACTGGGAAAACGCTCCCATCCCTGACCTACACAGTAACCGCGAAATGGAACATGCTGGTTGGCTTAAGACAGGCTCTCAAATAGGGCTGCGTATTAGAATTAACCGGAGCATTTAAGAAGTGCATATCATTAAGTGAAAGAAGCCGATCTCAAAAGGCTGGATACTGTCTGATTCCAATTATAGGACACTGTAGAAAAGGCAGTGGAAAAGAAAAAAAGAAAAGTATTCCTATACTGATTCCAAGTATAGGACACTGTAGAAAAGGCAGTAGAAAAGAAAAAGAAAGAAAGAAAGAAAGAAAGAAAGAAAGAAAGAAAGAAAGAAAGAAAAAATCAATGGTTGTCAGGAATCTATGGAAAGGGATGAACCGTAATGTAAACTATGGACTGTGGGTGATAAAACGATGTGTCAGCGACCATCACAAATAATCCACGCTGGTGGAGGATGCTGACGATGGGGGGAAGCTATGCAGGAGGGGAGGCAGAGAACGGGTATGTGGGCACCTGTACTTTCCACTCACTCTTGCCGTGAACCTCAAACTGCTCTTAAAAAAAAAAAAAGTCTATTACAAATAAAAACAAAGCCGGTGCCCAGGCTCCTGCCCAGAACCAACAAACCAGAGTCTGTGAGGGTGGAGCCCAGGGCTTCTGAAGGACTCGGGTGGATCCGTGTGCAGCCAGGATTGAGGACTGCTGGCAGAGCCCGGGGAACCCATCCCTGGACCTTGGCATAGATAGTGTCAACCTTTTGCACACCTAATGGCGGAGACTGTTCCAGAAGAGAATCTGGGATACTTTTATTACCAAACAGCATGAGAGATGAATGCCACTGTCAGGGACAAGGTACCCAGCTGGATTCCTATCCCAGGAGCTCACAGCTCCAGAAGTAAAAGAGACTGCCCCCCCCCCCCCCCCCCCCCCCCCCCCCCCCGCCACACACACACAAAGTTGCTGAGGGCTTCTGTTTTGAATAAGGAGATAAGCATCTCAGCCTACAGGTACAGATGTCCTTTCCAGGTGGGAGAACATGGTCTTGTTTTCTTTCGCACCTCGTCCTACCCCCCAGATCCCCTTAGGGTGAGCGCACAGGCTAGGAGTCGAGGTCTAGGGCTGTACTGGAAAAACAGAGTAGTCTGTAAATCCAGTCGCCCCCTTCCAGGCATTCAATGTATAGCAGAGGCTTATTCAATTTAGAATGAAATCCCTTCCTGCTGCTTCCAGCTTGATATCACTTCCCAGGGTCCACAGATCTGCCCTCCATCAAAGAACGAGACCATTAAGCAACCCCACTCAGCCTCTGCTGGCCAGCATCAAAGGCCCCGGGACACTGGAAGCAGCAGGACAGAAGGTCATGAAGGTTCCAGGCCTCTAATACTCACTGACCTGTAGGGTTCTCACAGGGACCACATGAGCCATCACGCAGGAAAGCATTTGCAAATTGTGAGCCCCTGTGCAAAAACAGAGCATTACTTTAAAATCCATATATGAAGATGTGCATTTTTTAAAAATTAGGAAAGTATTGGCATCAGAAAGGATTCTTCACTTTACATCGTGTTTACCCAGGAGTCCTTTGAATGACAAGCTCCCTGTTCCTTCTAGATGATTCGGTCAACAGATAGTGTTGGGAAAACTGGATATCCCACGCACAAAAGAATGAAGTTGGGCCCTCACTTTATGCCATCGTCAAAGAAATGAAGCAGGACATTAGTAAAAGCATTTAAACATTTAGATTAAAATGTTTTATTCAGAAACTACTGACAGTAGGAAAAGAGCTGAGCTCCATTCCCATTTGTGCAGAAGTGACTGGTCTTTATGAGGGAGAAGGTTGGGGGGTGGGTATGCCTCAAGCGAAAAATGACAAAGGGCTGGTCAGTGTGAATGTGACTGGGCCAGTGGGGTCTCTAGCTGGCAGTTATGGAAGTTAGGAGTCTATCCTCCCACACAGTCTGGGAGGAGTCCTACTTCTCCTGATGATTACATTTCAAAGGAATGGCTCTCAGGTTCTTGAGAGAGATACACATCAGTTTTAGGAGACTTATAAACATCTCAAAGAGACAGAAGAACAATTCACACTTGTACTCCCATTTTAGTACGTGTTCTAAGAAAGGGAGGTCAAGGCCCTACCTTCAGGTGTTGGCTACAACAAACAATAAATTCTCTTGACAACGCTGAGCTTTTCCAGACAGGAACTCTACAGTGGGGCTGGGTTGCCTGAGGGCCACCGGCCTTAGACTGCCAAGAGCCAAGTTCAAGGTCTCACCAGGTCTCCTAGTACAAGGGTTTAAATGGAGTGTTTGTGCTCAGAGTACATGCTGTCCTCACCATAAGCAAAAATTAACTTAAAATGGGTAAAAGACCCAAACATAAGAACTAAAACTGTAACACGCTTAGAAGAAAACACTGGACTTGGCAATGATTTCTTGGATATGACACCAGAAGCACAGGCAACCAAACAAAAAAAAAAATTGATAAGGTGGAAAACAGCAAAATTTAAAATGTCTGTGCTTCAAAGGACACAAACAACAGAGTGAAAAGGCAACCTACAGAAGGAGAGAAAATATTTGCAGGTTGTGTATCTGATAGAAGAACTCCTACAACTCAAAAAGAAAAAACAAGGCCAATTTTAAAAACGGGCAAAGGACTCAAAGAGACATTTCTCCAAAAAAGATACAAATAGTCGATATGCACACGAAAGATGCTCCATATCACTAACCATCAGGGAGATGCAATACAAAACCACAATAAGATTCCACCTCACACTCATCAGGATGGCAACCGTGGAAGGAGAGGAGAGGAGAGGAGAGGAGAGAGGACGGGAGGAGAGGGGAGGGGAGGGGAGGGGAGGGGAGGGAGAGGAGAGGAGAGGAGAGGAGAGGAGAGGAGAGGAGAGCAAAGGAAAGGAAAGGAAAGGAAAGGAAAGGAAAGGAAGAAAGAAGGAAGGAAGAAAGACAGAGAAAGAGGAAGGAAGGAAGGAAGGAAGGAAGGAAGGAAGGAAGGAAAAGAAAGGAAGGAAAAGAGAAAGAAAGAAAGAAAGAAAGAAAGAAAAGAAGAAGAAGGAAGGGAGGGAGGGATGAGGGAGTGAAGGATGATGGAGGTACAGAAAGAAGGGGAAAAAACAAAATAACAAATGGTGGGGATATGGAAAAATTAAAACCCTTGCACTATTGGTGGGAATGTAAAATGGTGCAGCCACTGTGGAAAAGAGTATGGTGATTCCACTTGTTGGGATGAGCACTGGGTGTTGTATGTAAGCCAATTTGACAATAAATTATACTTAGAAAGAGAAAGAAAGAAAGAAAGAAAGAAAGAAAGAAAGAAAGAGAAAGGAGAGAAAGAAAGAAAGAAAGAAAGAAAGAAAGAAAGAAAAAGAAAATAGTATGGTGATTCCTCAAAAAATTTTAAATAGAATTACTATAAAATCTAGTAATTCCACTTCTGAGTATATACCAAAAAAAATTTGAAAGCAGGGTCTGAAAGAGGTATTTGCACACCCATGTTCACAGCAGCATCATTCAGAATAGCCAAAGATGAAAGCAAACCAAGTGTGTCAGATGAATGGATCATATATACATATATATATATATATATATATATATATATATATATATATATGGGATATATATATATATATGGGATATATATATATATATATATATATATATGGGATATATATATATATGGGATATATATATATATGGGATATATATATATATATATATTGCATATTTGTCAGTGGTTTTGATATATGGTTACCATGAGGTATATGTATAACATCACATACCTATTTTATATATATATATATATATATATATATATATATATATATATATATATATAAAATGGAGATATATTAGATATATATGAATATTATTCATCCTTTAAAAGGAAGGAAATTCTGACATATGCTACAGTATAAATGAACCTTGAGGACATTATTCTAAGTGAAATAAGCCAGTCGGGAAGAAGGGAAGATGGCAGTGGAGTTTTGTGAGGCCTTGGTTCCAACAGCAGTGGTGACAGGTCTCATTTCAAAAGGAGACCAAAGCACACTTAGTTAAAATGTGCCACATTAAGGCCAGGGACCAAACACCACACCAGGCAAAGAGAGACCCTACAGATGACAGGCCCGAAGGATAAAGCAGCCAGACAAAACAGCAGAGCACACAGAGCCCATATTGGACACACTCTTGGAAGTGCCAGGCCCTGGAGAGCAGGGGACACTACACTGCAGGGCACTACAGGACCTCTTCTTCATAAGGCCATTACCCTCAAGAACAGGAGATGTAGCTGACTTTCCTAACACACAGAAACAGGCACAGAGGTGGCTCAGTCAGTTAAACATCCGACTTCAGCTCAGGTCATGATCTCACAGTTCCTGGGTTCGAGCCCTGAGTTGGGGCTCTGTGCTGACAGCTCAGAGCCTGGAGCCTGTTTCAGATTCTGTGTCTCCCTCTCTGTGCCCCTCCCCTGCTCACACTCTGTCTCTGTCTCTCAAAATAAATAAATGTTAAAAGAAAAGAAAAGAAAAGAAAAGAAAAGAAAAGAAAAGAAACAGGCACAGGGACCTAGATAAAATAAGACAGAGAAATTTGTCCCAGATGAAATAACAGAACAAGACACAGCCAGAGATCTAAGTGAAACAGATATAAGAAACATGCCCAATGGAGAATTTAAAGCACTGATCATAAGGATACTCACTGGATTTGAGAAAAGAGTGGAAGACATCAGGGAGACTCTTACCACAGAGATAAAGAAAAATGAATCAAAGAGGAAGAGTGGAATAAATGAGATAAGAAACACGTTTGATGGAGTGAACAGCAGGCTGGAAGAAGCAGAAGAATTAACAACCTAAAAGATAGAGTAATGGGGAGGAATCAAGGTGAACAAAAGAGAGAAAAAATAATTATGCAAAACCACAATAGACTTAGGGAACTGAGTGATTCCATTAAACATAATAACATTCAGATTATAGGAGTCCCAGAAGAAGAGAGAGAAAAGGGGGCAGAAATTTTACTTGGAGATAATAGCTGAAAACCTCACTGTCTGGGGAAGGAAACAGATATCCAGATCCAGGAGGCACAGAGAACCCCCAACAAAATCAACAAAAGCAGGTCCACACAAAGATATATTGTAATTAAATTGGCAAAAAAAAAAAAAAAAAAAAAAAATTAAAAACAGCAAGAGAAAAAAAGATAGTAACACACAAGGGAAACTCCACAAGGCTATCAGAGGATTTTTAAGCAGAAACTTTCCAGGTCAGAAGGGAGTGGCACGTGCTGGTCAAAGTGCTGAATGGGAAAAATCTGCAGCCAACAATACTCGACCAGCAAGGGTATCATTCAGAATAGAAAAAGAGATTAGAGTTTCCCAGACAAAAATTAAAGGAGTTCATGACCACAGTACCAGTCCTACAAGAAATATTAGAGGCGACTCTGAGTGGAAAGAAGAGACCACAAGTTAACAGTACAAAGGTAGGAAACACAAAAGCAGGAACAATGACTATTTCTGCATAAACTCAGTCAAGGAACTCACAAATAAAAGGATATAAAATACGAACATATACCTGAAACATGGAAAGGAGAGGAGTAATGAATGGGTTCGAACGTAAACAGCCATCAACTTAATATAGACTGCTATATGCAGATGATGTTATACACATACCTAATGGTAACCATATATCAAAACCACTGACAAATATGCAAAGAATAAAGAGAAAGAAATCCAAAATATCTCTTTAAAAAAATCGAACTATGAAAGAGAGTAAGACAAGAAAGGTTCAGAAAATCTTCAGAAGCAACTGCAAAAAAACGTAATACAAATGGCAATAAATACATATCTATCAATAATTACTTTGAATATAAATGCACTAACACTCAATCAAAAGACATAGAGTGACAGAATGGATTTAAAAACACGACCCATCTATATGCTGCCCACAAGAGACCCATTTTAGACCCAAAGACATCGGCAGATTGAAAGGGAGGGGATGGAGAAATATCCACCACACAAATAGATGGCAAAAGAAAGCCGGACTAGCAATACTTATATCAGACAAACTAGACTTTAAAACAAAGACACTAACAAGAGACAAAGGACACTATATAATAATAAAGGGGACGGTCCAACAAGAAGATACAACAATTGTAAATATTTATGTACCCAACATAAAGCACCCAAATGGATAAAACGGTTAATAACAAACCTAAAGGAACTAATCGGCAATAATACAATAATAGTAGGAGACTTTAATGCTCCACTTAATTCAACGGACAGATCATCTAAACAGAAAATCAACGAGAAAGAAGGGCTTTGAATGACACACTGGACCGGATGTATTTAACAGATACATTCAGAACCTTCCAGCCTAAAACAGCAGAATACACATTCTTTTCAAGGGCACTCAGAACATTCTCCAGAATAGATCATGTATTAGGCCACAAAACAAGCCTCAACAAATATATTAAGATCAAAGTAAGACCATGCACCTTTTCTGACCACAACACTTATGAAACTAGAAATCAACCACAAGACAAAAATTGGAAAGAGCACAAATACATGGAGGTTAAATAACATGCTGTTAAACAATGAATAGGTCAACCAGGACATAAAAGAAGAAATACAAAAGGACATGGAAACAAGTGAAAATGAAAACACAAAGGTCCAAAATTTCTGGGATGCAGCAAAAGTGGTCCTAAGAGGGAAGTATATAGCAATACATGCCTACATCAAGAAGCAAGAAAAATCTCAAATAAACAACCTAACCTTACACCTAAGAAAAAAGAACAACAAACAAACCCCAAACCAGCAGAAGGAAGGAAATAATAAAGGTTACAGCAGAAATAAATGATGTAAAAATAAAAATCAACAGTACAAATCAATGAAACCAGAAACTGGTTCTTTGAAAAAAAATCAATAAAATTGATAAACCTCTAGCCAGACTTATCAAAAGAAAAAGAAAGAAGGAATTCAAATAAATAAAATTACAAACGGGAGAGAAGACATAACAACACCACAGAAATACAAACACTTATAAGAGAATATTATGAAAAACTATATGGCAAGAAATTGGACAACCTAGAAAAAATGGGCTAATGTCTAGAAACATATAAACTGCCAAAACTGAAGGAGGAAGAAGTAGAAAATTTGAACAGACTGATAAACTGCAAAGAAATTGAATCAGTAATCAAAAAAGTTCACAACAAACAAAAGGCCAGGACCAGATGGCTTCACAGGCAAATTCTACCAAGCATTTAAAGAAGAATTAATACCTATTCTTCTCAAACTATTCCAAAAATAGAAAAACTTCCAAATTCCTTCTATAAAGCTAGCATTACCCTGATACCAAAACCAGATAAAGAGACCACTAAAAAGGAGAACTACAGGTGAGGTATCCCTAATAAACATAGGTGCAAAAATTCTCAACAAAATACTAGCAAACTAAATCCAACAATACATTAAAAATATTATTCACCATGATAAAGTAGGATTCGTTCCTGGGTTGCAAGTTTGGTTCATTACCCACAAATCAATCAACATGATACATCACATCAAGGGAAAGGATAAGAACCATATGATTATCTCAGAGACAGTAAAAGCACTTGATAAAGTACAACATCTATTCATGATTTTTAAAAAAAACCCTCAACAAGGTAGGTTTAGAGGGAACATACCTCAACATAAGGGCCTTATATGAAAAACCCACAGCTGACCTCATCCTTAGTAGGTAAAAACTGAGAGCTTTTCCCCTACATTCAGGAACAAGACAAGGATGTCCACTCTCACCACTTTTATTCAACATAGTACTGGAAGTCTTAGCCACAGAAATCAGACATCATAAAGAAATACAAGGCGGACAGCGAGAAGTCAAACTTTCACTATTTGCAGATGACATGATACTCTATATAGAAAATCCAAAAAACACAAAAAAACTGCTACATTGATAAATGAATTCAATAAAAACGCAGGATAAACAATCAATGTACAGAAATCTGTTGCATTTCTATACACCAAGAATGAAGCAGCAGAAAGAGAAATTAAGAAAAGATCCCATTTACAATTGCACCAAAACCAATAAGATACCTAGGAATAAACCTAACCAAAGAAGTAAAAGGCCTGGACTCTGAAAACTATAAACACTGATGAAAGAAATTAAAGAAGACACAAAGAAACAGAAAGACTTTCCATGCTCATGGATTGGAAGAACAAATACTGTTAAAATGTCTATACTCCCCAAAGCAATCTACATATTTAATGCAATCCCTGTCAAATACCACCAGCATTTTTCACAGAGCTAGAACAATCAATCCTAAAATGTGTATGGAACCACAAAAGACCCCATATAGCCAAAGAAATCTTGAAAAAGAAAAGTGAAGCTGGAGGCATCACAAATTCTGGACTACAAGTTATATTACAAAGCTGTCATAATCAAAACAGTAGGGTATTGACACAAAAATGGACACATGGATCAATGGGAGGGAATAAAAGAACCCACGAGTTTTTGGTCAACTAATCTTCAACAAAGCAAGAAAGACTGTCCAGTGGGAAAAAGATAGTTTCTTCAACTGTCTTTGAACTGCTACATGCGAAAGAATGAAACTGGACCACTTTCTTTTACCATGCACAAAAATAAACTCAAAATGGGTTAAAGACCTAAATGTGAGACCTAAAACCATAAAATCTTAGAAGAGAACACAGGCTCTAGCAACTTCTAGATATGTCTGCTGAGGCAAGGAAAACAAAAGCAAAAGTAAACTACTGGGACCACATCAAAATAAAAAGCTTTTGCACAGCAAAGGCAATAATCAAAAACTAAAAGGCAACTGATGGAATAGAAGAAGAGAATTGCAAATGGCATATCTGGTAAAGGGTTAGTATCCAAAATATGTGAAGGACTTAAAACCCCAACACCCAAGAAACAAATAATCCAATTAAAAATGGGCAGAAGACACGAACCAACATTTCTCCAAAGAAGACATCCAGATGGCCAAGAGACACATGAAAAGACGCTCTAAATCACTCGTCACCAGGAAAATGCAAATCAAGACTACAATGAGATATCACCTCACACCTGTCAGAACGGCTGAAATCAACAAAAGAAACAACAGGTATTGATGAGAACATGGAGAAATAGGAACCCTCGTGCACTGTTGGTGGGAATGCAAACTGGTGCAGCCACTGTGGAAAATGGTGTGGCGTTTCCTCAAAAAGTTAAAAGCAGAAATGCCATTATGATCCAACAATTTCACTTTTGGGTATTTACCCAAAGAATATGAAAACACTAATTCAAAGGGATACATGCACCCCTGTGTTCACTGCAGCATTATTTATTATAGCCAAGACATGGGAGCAGCCCACGTGCCCATCAGTTGATGAATGGATAGATGATAGATACACCTGGTTGGCTCTGTTGGTTAAGCATCCGACTTCAGCTCAGGTCATGATCCCACGGTTCATGAGTTTGAGCCCCATGTCAGGCTCTCTGCTGTCAGTACAGAGCTCGCTTCAGATCCTCTGTTCCTCTCTCTCTCTCTATCTCTCTGCCCCTCCCTGCTCATTCTCTCTCTCTCTCAAAAAAAAAAAAAAAGAATATTACTCAGCCATAAAAAATAATGAAATCTTGCCATTGGCACAACGTGGATGGAGCTAGGGAGTATAATGCTAAGCAAAATAAGTCAGAGAAAGACAAATACCATATGATTTCACACATACGTGGAATTTAAGAAACAAAACTAATGAGCTAGGGGGAAAAAAAGAGAGACAAACCAAGAAACACTTTTAACCATAAAGAACAGATGGCCACCGGAGGGGAGGTGGGTGGGAGGTAAGGGAAATAAGTGATGGGGATTAAGGAGCACATTCGTCATGATGAGCACAGGGTGATGTACGCAAGTGTTGAATCACTATATTGTTGACCTAAAACTAATACTGTTATGTTAACTAACTGGACTTAAAATAAAAACTTAATAAAAAAAAAAAAAAGAGAGAGAAACCAGTCATGAAAGGACAAATAGTGTATGATTCCATTTATATGAAATTCATACAGACAACAAGTGAAACACTCTTGCCAGGGTTCGAGGGAGAGGGGGCATGGAAAGTTACTATTTAATGGGCACAGAATTTCATTCTGCAAAAAGACAAGAGTTCTGGAAACGGCTGGTGATGGTTGCATGATCATATGAACGTGCTTAGTACCACTGAGCTCTACACTTCAAAATAGTTACGACGGTCGATGTCATGTTTATTTTACCACAATTAAAAATATTTTTTAAAAATGGTTCCAGTCATGTGGTGGCTGTCAGAAATATAATGTTGTATAAATACAAAGTTAAGAGATACCTGTACCCATGTGAGTCAGACTGGGGTGGTTGGGGGGTGGGGCATCGTAAATCTTACCTCTCTTATTTGGCGGGAGAAGGCTGCCTTCCATGCCCAGCCATATACATATATATATGTACATTCCTTGGAGCACCAAGTCAGGTAGAAGCTTCTGGAACTCTGGGCACATTGACCTATTCACAGAGCACAGACCCCTCCTCTTGGGCTCATCAGTGGTGTGAAATGTACAGCACCCCTCCCCTTCTCTTTCAGAGGGTAAAGCAATTCACCATCTCGAACTCTTTTCCAAGGACCCCAAGCACCACAGCCCGTCCCCCATCGTCCCCAGGGTCACAATGAGCTGCCCTCTTCACTGGCAGCCACCGCCCAGAACTCAGAGGGTGAGGCTGCTCAAGAGGCCGGTGTCCTTCTCCATGGACACACGGAGGGGTTGGGGGTTGCACCAGAAAACAACCCAAAATGGCTAACAGAGAACTGCATTTCTTTTTATTGGCTTTCTACTTGAAGGAGGATAGACGTGAGAGGAGGAACAAGTCTCATGCCGGTACTACTCCAGCCCCGGAGGATCAGAAGTAAAGACTGTCACCGTGAAATACCTGAGATACCTGAAATACCTGAAATACGTGAAATACCTGAAATACCGTCAAATTCCTGAGCAGTGGGGGTGGGGTGTCTAATGGGGGAAGGGTCCACCAGCCCAACTCCCTGATACAGCACGTGCATCCGAAGGCCGTGTTTCTGCCGAATCTGGTCTTTGACAGGAGATTCCTGCTGGCATATGAGCCCAGAAAATCTAGTAAAAGCTACCACTCTCTTGGCCTGGGAGGGATCCATGATAGCCAATGGCTGGGAGACACCGATCACAGGGAGGCCGCCTTACCAAAACTATAAGGCTTTGTGGGAATACCTACAAGTGAAACTCTGGGAATTTCACGAGTGAAACTCTGGTCTCTGGGAATTAAACCACTATAATAATTCTCTAACTGAAATATTTACATTACACCGTGGCTATACCCAGAGCTGACGTGTGTGTGTGTGTGTGTGTGTGTGTGTGTGTGTGTGGAAATGAGTGCACACAGACCCCAGCACGATCTAGACGAATTTCCTTAGCCTCACGAAGAGGAAGGATTGTGGAGGCCACAGACTGTCAAAACAAAAAGGCACAGCTACACCCAAATTATGGGTCCGAGAGAATTACCTTTGCATCAGTTTGGCTAATTCTGGTTAGTTTTCTGAAAGAAAGAAACGTGGGGAACTTTGCATAGTTGGAATCTCTTAACGTATTATTCAACAGCACCTCTGTTCTGGGCTTTGAGGATTCAGGAATTCAGGGATTCAGTCCTCTTCCAGGAACTTCTAAAAAAAGTCTCTCACCTTCAACCTCTCCAAGCAAGGAAGATCTCACTGGGCTGCTCCCTACAGAACGGCTTTTAAATCAGGCATCCTGGGATCCCGGTCTCATCAGCTACAGACAAGACAACAGCACTGATTTCCTTATAAGGATGAAGGCTGGCTACACAGCTTACTGGCTTTTCTCCTGGAAGCGCACCCCCTACCACAGCCCTGCGGAATAACTTAGGGGGTCCTGGGCAATGGCAGGAATGAAGAGGTTAGCAAAGGGGCAAAATGCACCTAACCTCAATTACAGACAGTACCCCCCCACCCCCACCCCGGCCACTTCAGCAGCACCCGCATCAAAGCAGAGAAGCTTCTAGGCCCCTCGCTCTGGGTTTCTGGCTTGCTGTTGAAAGGGCAGTTTGGGCAGGTGGGGGCAGCAGGGAGGACCGTAGGTGTGGGCAGTGGTCTCTGGGAACAGCCCCAGGAGAGGCAAGCTTAATAAGTACCCTGACTGTGGATGCCCTTTCAGAGGCCTTCCAGCACTTTCCCTTCTAGTATTTTACTTTCATCCTCCCATGCTTGTGGAGGCCGCGTATCATTAGCAGGTTTTTATTGATGAAGAAAAAGGAAGAAATTATAGACCCACCCAGGCGTCTCCCGGATTCCTCTCCCTTTCCTCTTTCATCTCCCATCACTAGTTTTCAAACTCCCTGCATGCAAACCCAAACCTTGGTTTTCATGTTGGTTTACAGAAGCTCACAAATGCCTGTAAACAAAAAAAAAATAAAAGAGTTTGAGCACGTCCATGCGGGGTGAAGAGCTCAGCAATCCGTTTAAAACAAAAATGGGGCGCCTGGGTGGCTCAGTCTACAGACTCTTGATCAGGTCTTGAGCTCAACGTTCTGAGTTCAAGCCCTGCCTTGGACTCCATGCTAGTCGTGAAGCCTACTTAAAAAACAAACGAAACCTTTTTTTTTTTTTTTTTTTTTTTAATCCCCCAAGGGCTGTGACTTCTGCGGCTCTCACTCCTTCCCAGGGGTTGTCCAGGCCCAGAAGGCGCAACACGGGGTGCGGGACCCCAGGAGGTTGTGGGGTCCCTGGAGGGTGCAGGGGGTGGTGTAACTCCCCTGGTGGGTGCAGAGCTCCGGGAAGGTGCAGGGCCCCAGGGGGATAGGAGGTCCCTGGAGGGTGCGAGGTCCCCAGGGTGAAGGGGGTGGGGGTGGGGGTGGGGGACATACTGCTAGGCCCCTGGAGGGTGCAAGGCTCCAAGAAGGTGTGGGACCCCAGAGGGGTACGAGGTCCCTGGAGAGTGCGGGGCCCCCGGGGCGGGGGCGGGGTGGCGAGGCCCCCCCCCCCCGGAGGGTGCGTGGCCCCTGCGCCGCCTCCCTGGCTTCCCTTCGCCTCTAGGCCCGAGGCCCTGCGGCCTAGGAACGGCGCGCTGACCCGAGCCCTTTTCGTCCCCGAAAACGCGTGCGAGGACGCCACGTGGCAGGCGCCCGGCCCCAAAGAGCCCCGCGTTCTCTCATTCCCGTGGCGTCGGGTTTATTGTCATTCCTCGCCTTTTGTCCATCACAACCGAACCAAAGCTGTGGGCGCACGGGGCGGCCCGGGGTGGGGGTGGGGATCCTGGCGGCCGCCCGCGGCCTAGTCTCGGCCGGGCGCGCGCTCCAGCGCCAGCAGCGGGATCTCCTCCAGCCGCTCGGGCCGCTCCCCGCGCCGCAAGTAGCGCCGCCTCCAGGCCGCCAGCCGCTGCAGCAGCCTCTGCACGCGCGGATGGACCCACAGGCCGCGCTCCGAGTCCGCCCGGCCGCGCGCGCGCTTGGCCTTCCTGCGCCAGCCGCGGGCCGCGCCCCGCCGGAACAGCCGCCGCCAGCACCAGCAGCCCGCGCCGCCGTCGTCCGCGTCCCCGCGCTTCAGGCGTGCCGACCCCTCCGCCGGCCCGTGCTGCGCGCCCCCGCCACCGCGCCGGGGCCACCCGGGCCGCGCGTCCTCCATGCCGCCGGGCCTCCGCGCTCCCACGGGCTCCTCTCGGCGAATGGGTCCTTTCCGCCGCCTCCCGGGCGTCGCCGCGGCCTGCCCTCGGGCTCCGGTTGCCAGGGGAACCCGAACGCTGACCCCACAATGCCTGGCCCGGCGGTCCTCGTCCCGGGGCCGAGCGCGCGGCCCACCCTCAGCACCTGACGAGACCCCGGAGACCCAGCTAAGCCCCCGGTCCTGGAATAGGTCGGCGGGCCAGGCTGTGACTGGCCTCAGTCAGGCGGGAAGGGATCTAGGACGTGCCGGGGGTCCATCTGGCCCCCCGCTGACTCCCACCTTAAGCATCTGCACGACCCCCACTGGATCCGGGGTCGATGTCAGTCCCTGGGGGCTTGTCATCTGGGGGGGTGTGGGGCTTGGTTTCAGGTGTTCTGTACTTTTCCGCCAGTAGGGAACCAGAGTTGCAGGAGAGATCTCAAAACCTGATTTTCTTCATCCGACCTCTTCCTCGCGGAATTATGATTGATTTTTTTGCAGTGTTTTTTTTTTTGTTTGTTTTGTTTTTTCTGATTGCAACCATACGATTTTTGGTGGAAAAATTGAAAACACAAATGCAGCAAAGAAAACGTCTTTTCTCCTGCTTCTGTAATATCATTTTTGCACTTGTCAGTTTCTCAAATTCAAGCAAGGAAAAGTTAAAATAACTCCCCCCTGTTGTGCTTATTATTTCTAAGCACTCCACCCAACATTCTGTACATTTCTCTCTCTCTCTCTCCTTCTCTCTCTCTCCCTCTCTCTCTATTTGTAGCCCATTGACAAGTGAGCAAGCTCAGATATATCTGCCTGAGTTTGAATTCTGGCTCCAACATTTTCCAGCTTTAACTTTAGGCAAGTTACTTAACCTCTCAGTGCCTCCCCTTACCCATCTGTGAAGCTGAGGAAATAGCAATCCTACCTCTGTGTGGGGGGTGGGGAGGTGGGGGTGGGGGTTGAATTAAATGAGCACTTAGTGTACACTGGGCACATGGCACATGAGTAAATTATGACTATGCAATCCTAACAACTCAAGTGAAGCGGTGCCCAAGTGAATATTCCCCTCTGTGCTGAGAAAGTAAAGCCATTTATCTTTAAGAGGTAAAACCATTTATCTGGGGTAAAATAGCTTGTAAGTTAAGGCAAATGATTTGCACCCCAGATTCTTTGAGCCCCAAGATATCAAATGACCATACTGTTGAGTATTCAACTTGTCACCTTAGTGGTACAGTGTCCCTCCTTCTAGTGTACCCACCCTCCAACGACCACAGCCAATAGGTAAGGGCTGGCATTTAATGTTTGCATAGACTCTGGGTGCAGAAAACAAGAGGAAAAAAAAAAAAAAAAACCACCAGCTGTCCAGTCCTTATTTCTGGCGACTTTATAAATTCACAGTCATCTGGGCAGAAGCCTTTTTGGTTCCTGTCGCTCCTGAGCAGACGCTAACAGTGGCCTTCGTTCACTCCCTCCCTTCCCTCACAGACTCCCCCTGCAAGAGCCGTTCCCCTGTAAGAACTACTTTGTTTAATTTGCTCCTTCTCCAGTGTTCCAAGGCTGCCTCCTCCTTGTGTTCAGGCTGTCTGTGCTTCCTGCCTGCCTTGACCCGTAGCAAGTCAAGCACAAGGTAAATCCTGGCTGACAGATTTGGCTTGTACAGAAACGAGTGCATCATGGGGCGCCTGGGTGACTCCGTCAGTTAGGCGTCTGACTTAGACTCAGGTCTTGATCTCGCGGTTTGTGAGTTCCAGCCCCACATCGGGCTCTGTGTTGGCAGTGCGGAGCCTGCTTGGGATTGTCTCTTTCCCGCTCTCTCTGCCCCTCCCCACTCGCTTAATTAAACTTTAAAAAACAGCAACAACAACCTGAGAGGTGATGAGGAACTGTCTCACAACAGCCCCCAGCCAGCTGGAGGCAAGTGGGAAATGCTCGGGCAGCTCCGACCAAGCCCCCCGTGCCCTCCTGTTCTGGAAGGATTGCTGGAATGTTCTGTCAAGACTTAGAGTCGGCTGCAATTCTTGGCTGGCTTCTGCGGCCTCTGTGGATACACACAAGGTGGTCAGGGCACCTGCACAAACCAGTTCACAAGCTTCCCGAATCTTCTTCTGGCTGTTATGGATTAAGCTGCGTCCCCTGAAAATTCCTGTGTTGAAGTCCTAAGCCCTAACGCCTCAGAACGTGGAGATGGGGCCCAAAGAGGTCATTTAGATGAGGTCATGAGAGCGGGTCCTAATCCAATATGGCTGGTGTCCTCCCAAGAAGAATGGGACACCCTCGGACACACAGGGAAGACACAGGGCAAGGTGGCCATCGTACAAGCCAAGGAGAGAGGTCTCAGAAGAAACCAAACGTGCCAACACCTTGATTTTGGCCTCTCAGGCTGCAGTATTGTGAGAAGATAACATGTCTGATGTTGAAGCCATGCAGTGTGGCATTTAATCATGGCGGCCTTGGCTAACGAAAACACGGGCTCACTGGCTTTGCCTCCCATTTCATTTTGCCTTAAACCCCTCTTCTTCCTAGGTCATTCTGCTCTCAAAGCACCAGGAAGCACTTCCTAACGCTAAGGCTCCACCACTCCCACATGGACGCTCTCTGTGAGGCTCCGACCAGGCCTGTGCATCGTCAGGCCACCGGGAAGGGCTGGGTGGTCGCAGACAGAGCCTCAGGCCTGGCTTGGAGATTGGGGTTTTCAGATATCTGCTTGGACTAACCCTGGGTCCAGGGTTGCCAGATAAAATCCAGATCACCCAGTTGACCCTGAATTTCATATCAACAACAAATAATCTTTTATTATAAGTATATCCTATTTATTGCATAGGCATGCTTATAGTATAAATCAACAGGTCATTTGTGGTTTTTTTTTTAGGTTTATTTATTTTGAGGGAGAGAGTGAGCGGGGGAGGGGTAGAGAGAGAAGGAGACAGAGAATCCCAAGCTTGAACTTGGCTTGAGTTCGACACAGGGCTCGAACTCACAAACCGTGAGATCGTGACCCGAGCCCAGATCAAGAGTCAGACACTCAACTGACTGAGCCACCCAGGTGCCCCTTAACTGGTCTTTTGTATTTTTATTTGCTACCCTACCAGGGTCTTGGGGAGAGTCAAAGGCACCCTTCATAAAGGCACCCTGGGGCAGTGTCCCTCCAGATCCCTCAGGAGATCTTCAAAACTGGCCAGAGGCTGGAGCAGGGTCCACGTTCCCCGACCTCGAGCAGAAGCTTCTCATGCCGCCGTGTCCTAACCCAGGTACCCAGAATAGCCCCAGAGACCTGGAGTCTCCAGAGTTAAGAAGAGCTCACATTATAAAAATAATGGGGCGCGAGAACCCCCTTTCTTCGCTCCAGGATTTTGAGGGAGTGACAGAAGATTAGGACCGAAGATTTGGTACCCCCCCCAAATCCCGGGGGGAAAAGGATAACGCAATTAAGAGCATAGGCTTTGGGGTCGTACTGACTTGAGAGAATTGGCAAAACGGTGTTGAGCACGTAGGGACCGGTCTCTACATCATGTCTCAGCAGAGCATGAGAGTACCCTTCCTACCTGTCGTCATGGTGACAAGCAATGAGACAGGCACGTAGGGCCTTAGTCAGTGCCTGACCCAAAGCCCGTGCTCAGTAAATGGAGCCCGGTGTCCTGAAATTTTCTCCACTTTGGCCAGTTTACATCTCCTGCTCCCAACGCTCCCCGGCACATACAGGTCTCCTCACGGGTGTCCCAACGGTGCCTTCGTTTCTGAAGCTCTAGGGCCAATGACAAGCTCTGTGCGCTCAAATTCCTGGAAACTTTCCCAGGAAGATTTGGGAGGCAGAGATGTGACGTGGAAGAAAACAGATGGGATTTGGTTCTCCTGAGGTATGGACAGTGAAAGGTCAGGTAGGGGAGAGCACGCACCGTGCCAAGAGGCCCCAGCCCAGGAGGCCTCTTCCTCACATCTCCAGCCAGCTCCCCTGCATCGCACGCCCGCCGGCTACACAGCCAGGAACAGGTGGACAGCGCCGGCTGAGCCCTAGGGCTGCGGGATTAAGCCAGCACTCGGTTCCATCAAGGCTGAGCCAGTGACATCATCCCTATGTATGAAAGGTGACATATTTGTAAGCAGAGACATGAAGCGGGGCCATGAGATCACCCAGGCCAACACCTGCCGTTGCCCAAATAACTGGGCCGGAAGTGAAGTGTGGAATTTGAACAAAACAGAGCAGATTTTGCCACTTCTCGTTTTGGATATTGCCCTCATTCTAATATAGAAATTCGCAAGGTGACCATTGCAAAATTGTTCTTTATTGTAAGAACCAAATGTTTCCCCTAGATATTTTGAGATAAAATTTGGATAAAGTAAATGCATCCTAGGGAAAGCTGGCTCCCATTTTAGGAAAGCAAACTCTGTATCCAAGGACACTGGATAATTACACCCCTGAATGTTTGTGCGCTATTACAGTGACTACGAGGGAACTAGGTTCTCTCCCCTTTACTGTGTGTAAGTGGATCTTAGCATGTCAAGGCTACTGAAATGTTAGTGCTACCTCAGCGTCAGACAAGGCTTCCCCTTAGAAGACCCCCAAACCACGGCCTATGGAAATCCAAAGCATTCTCCCCCCGCCCAAGATTTCTGCAAATTCTTTGTCTCCAAATTCCTCTCTCTGTACATGTACACCTTTCTCTCTGACTTTCACAAAACCCCTTTCACAAAACTTTCACAAAACCACTTGAAACATGGGACATCTGAAATTCGTAGACTTTCATGGAAATCTTGGAGAGGGAAATGAAGGGGCTTACATTGTAAAAATACAAATGACTTCCCAAAGAACAGTATCATGGTTCTCCGGGTGTCCACCTCTGTGGGGCCTCCCTGCCCAAGCCCAGCCTTCTCCCTCCTCCTGGCTTTGTTCAACCTTGCCACTCTCTCCTCTCCACGTCTCTTTCCCCTCCTTCAAAGAAGAGAGAAAAACAATCCTCTGCCTTGTTCATGGCAAAGAAGTTTTCCTTTTTCTACTGATATATTGATGCCTGGGGACAACTGACTTCAAAATCTTACCTACCTCAATTAGCTTGATATTGTCCTTAAAGACAGATATTTCCACCAAAGAGAATACCTTTTCACCTCCTTACATGAAGTACATTTCTATTGTTATAATGTAAACCTTTGTAACTTCCCTGTGGGGTCAGAGGTGGTGAGTGGATAAGTGAACAAGGAGGATGAATACTACTGAGTCAGTATCATCTCTATCACCAATCATCACCATCACTGTCATCATCATTACCATCATCATCATCACCACCATCACCACCATTATCAACTTCACTATCAAAATCACCACATCACCATCATCACCACCACCATCATGATCATCATCATCACCACCACCATCATCATCACCACCACCACCATCACCATCATCACCACCACCATCATCACCATCATCATCATCATCATCATTACCACCATCATCACCACCACCACCTTCACCATCATCACTACCATCACCACCATTATCACCTTCACTATCATCATCACCACCATCACGATCATCACTACCAGCATCACCATCACCATCATCACCACCACCATCATCTTCATCATCATCATCATTACCACCAGCATCATCACCACCACCACCATCACCATCATCACCACCACCATCATCATCACCACCACCATCACCATCACCATCATCACCACCACCATCATCATCATCATCATTACCACCATCATCATCACCACTACCACCATCATCATCATCATTACCACCATCATCATCACCACCACCACCATCACCACCACCACCATCATCACCACCACCACCATCATCATTACCACCATCATCATCACCACCACCACCATCATCATCATCATTACCACCATCATCATCACCACCACCACCATCACCACCACCACCATCATCACCACCACCACCATCATCACCACCATCGTCACCATCACCATCATCACCACCACCACCGTCATCATCATCATCATCATTACCACCATCATCATCACCACCACCATCATCATCACCACCATCATCACCATCACCATCACCACCACCACCACTGTCATCATCATCATCATCATTACCACCATCATCATCATCACCACCACCACCACCATCACCATCATCACCACCACCATCATCATCACCACCATCATCCTCACCACCATCACCATCACCATCATCACCACCACCATCATCATCATCATCATTACCACCATCATCATCATCACCACCACCACCACCATCACCATCATCACCACCACCATCATCATCACCACCATCATCCTCACCACCACCATCACCATCACCATCATCACCACCATCATCATCATCATCATCATTACCACCATCATCACCACCACCACCATCACCATCACTACCATCACCACCATTATCACCTTCACTATCATCATCACCACCATCACCATCATCACCACCAACATCACCATCACCATCATCATCACCATCATCACCGCCATCACCACCATCACCATCATCATCACCATCATCACCATCACCACCATCACCATCATCACCACCACCACCACCATCACCACCACCATCACCATCACCACCATCGTCACCATCATCATCATCACCACCACCACTGTCATCATCATCATCATCATTACCACCATCATCATCATCATCATCACCACCATCACCATCATCACCACCACCATCATCATCACCACCATCATCCTCACCACCACCATCACCATCATCATCACCACCACCACCATCACCACCACTACCATCATCACCACCACCATCATCATCACCACCATCGTCACCATCACCATCATCACCACCACCACCGTCATCATCATCATCATCACCACCATCATCCTCACCACCACCATCACCATCACCATCATCACCACCATCATCATCATCATCATTACCACCATCATCACCACCACCATCGTCACCATCACCATCATCACCACCACCACTGTCCTCATCATCATCATTACCACCATCATCATCATCACCACCATCACCACCATCACCACCATCACCATCATCATCACCATCATCACCATCATCATCATCACCACCATCACCACCATCACCATCATCATCATTATTATCATGCATTGGCTCTGGCTGTAATATAAGGGCATAGCATGCATGATAGCACTTCAGCCTCACAACAGTGTATGAGGCAGATAGAAACGGCATCACATTTCACAGGTAATGACACTGAAGTGTAAATTGCTGTTGAAGGCACTACGGCACTGCAGGTAAGCAGAGACAAGAGGCCAAGGCAGGAAAATCTTGCAGATATGATTCCTGCCTTAGGAACTGACTAGGAATTTGACTGCCCTCCTGGGTGGAAAACCAGGAACTACCAGGAAGGGGTAGAGGGATGCTGGAAGATTTGAACCAGGCAACGATATACGATATTTATGAGAGAAGAAGTGTTTGTGTTGTTCTTGGAGAAGGTCAAGATACAGTTAGATGTTGCCTTGTGTTGGGAAGTAGCAAGGCCCTTGGCCTCTTGGAGAAAGGGAGCTGGAAGAAAAGGGCCCAAGGCAAAGCTGAGAGGGGTTTCTGGGGATAGAATAGAGTTGTCTTAAACCAGATTGTGAAAAGGGACCAGCTTTATTTGCTCTTTACTCACATTAGCTATTGTAGGGTCAGCGACCTAAAGTTTGTAAGCATAATTTTGTAGACTCTTGAGTTCTGTCTGTGGCTTATTAATTTCAGGTTTTTTGCTGTCTTTATAAAGTTCTCCTAGACAACGCCAGCCTACTTTATTTTTAATAAAGAAGATAAAGAGGAGATTTTTTTAAATAGTTACTAGGACCAAGTTTTAAATGCGAATTATGTACAACACATATCTGGGCAAGGGAATGACTAAGGGAATCCAGAAAGAGTTTCCAAAGGAAAGGTGGAATTCAGAGAGAAGGGGTCTGGGACACTGACACAGCCACACTCTGCCACCCTCTGCCCTGAGTTCTCCACTCAAAACTTTGACGTTGAAGCAACCAAACACAATGAGTAAATCTTGTAAGGCTATGATTTAAATACATCAACCGTAAGAGGGGAAATTTGAACATGGACTTTAGATGGCACTAAGGAATTTTTGTTTATTTGATTAGGTGTTAGAGTGGCATTACAATTTTCCAAGGTGAGGGGAGCCTGGGTGGCTCAGTCGGTTTAAGCGTCCAGCTCTTGATTTCGACTCAGGTCATGATATCACAGTTCATGGGATCGAGCCCCAAGTTAGGCTCTGTGCTTAGTGGGGAGACTGCTTGGGATCCTCTTTCTCCCTCTCTCTCTCTCTCTCTCTCTGCTTCTCCTTCACTTCCTTGAGCACACGTGCTCTCTCTCTCTCTCTCTCTCTCTCTCGGAATAAAATTTTTAAAAAACATTACAGGGCACCTGGGTGGCTCAGTTGGTTAAGTGTCTGACTTTGGTTTTGGTTCAAATCGTGATCTCGTGGTTTTGTGAGTTCAAGTCCCGCATCAGGCTCTGAGCCTGCTTGGTATTCTCTCTCTCCCTCTCTGCCCCTTCCCCACTGGTGTTGTCTCTGTGTCCCTCAAAATAAATAAACTTACATTTTTTTAAATAAAAAACATTGCAAAAAAAGTTTTAAGGTAAATACTGAAGGATTTAAGTGCAAAACTGGAGTTTACATTAAAATATCCAGGAAAAGGAGAGAGAGAATGGGTAGATGAAACACATCTGACAAAATGTTGGTGATTTGTAAAGCCGAGGGGATGGGTCCATGGGGATTGTTATATCCCCTGTGGTTTTGCATAGTTTTCCAAGAAAAAACTTTGGAGAGGCTGGCATAAAGAGTTTGTCACTGTGGGCCCTACTTAGTGTGATGGGAAACAGAGATAACTTTTCAGGTGATTTGAACAGATGTTTGAAACCACTGACCTCAACTATGAGCCCTTCCTGGGGCAAGGGGGATGTGCCTGGGACACTGACCCAGATCTCCACCTCATTTGGCCTAGCCCACAGCCCAGAGGAAATCCCAAGGGGCAAGATCTCAGAGGAGGGAAGTCTCCCCACATTTTTACCACAGAAGGGCCATGGGCCATGGAGGCCACACCAGCCTATTGGTAAATACTTCCCGGAACCCAAGGGATGATGTTCTCACTCTGGAATTTCTAAATCACAACATCCAAACGATGACCATAAAGTCAAGTTACTTTCTCTCAGTGTCTCAGTTTCCACATCTGGAGAAAAACCTGAAACAACAAGAGGGGGACAAACCAAATCTGCTCCCTGCCAGGGACAGCTGTGAGGCTCCGAGAGAGAGCCACGATTACGAGGCGACCAAACAGACACTAATTACAAGCCACACAAGCCCCGAGGTGCTCCCCCATCCTTGGCTCCAAAGCTTCGCGGCCGATGGCTGGTGGAGGAGTGTGAGTTCGCTGCATGATGCAGTCAGAAAGCCCTGAGTACTGGGCAGACATTCCAGGGGATTCCTGGTCCAGGATATTCCAGTCCAGTGGCCAGGCTAGGCAGCGCATTCCAATGTTGGCTTGGGCCAAAGGCTGCATTTATTTGGGCACATGTTTTATTTAAGGAAGCCCAAAACACGTGTTTTGGTCAACAAATTCCTTACTTCACACTCAATAGCCAGCGCGGCCTCCAGAGATAATTTGGGTGGGTAGCTCATGCTGTTTCTGTTTCCAGGCTGAAACCGCTGTGGTTCAGACAAAGGCCCCAAAGATGTCAGGGCCAGATGCAGTTTTGGGACTCGCCCACCCTGTGGAGGTGTGGACACGTGGCAGGATATTGGGAGAGGCTGTCTCAGGTTGGCCCTGTTCTCCCAGCTTGGAGGGGAGCGGCTCTACGTTCTCGGATGCCCGTATGTCTGTCTGCTTCAGACCAGATAGCACCCAGGGAGATGGAGAGGGGCGCTTGCCCTGTCCACTCTTCCTCGTCTGACATCTGCCCCGCCCCCAGGCCTCATAGTCAATGACCCTGCTCCTCTCAAGCCACAGAGGCTCGAACCCAAACTGCATCACAGAACTGGTCTCCCCGCATGGGGTGCCCGGGTGGCTAAGTCGGTTGAGCGTCCGACTTCGGCTCAGGTCACGATCTCATGGTTCGTGGATTCGGGCCCCGCGTCGGGCTCTGTGCTGACAGCTCGGAGCCTGGAACCTGCTTCGGATTCTGTGTCTCCCTCTCTGCCTGCCCTCCCCCACTCAGGCTCTGTCTCTCTCTCTCTCTCTCTCTCAAAAATAAATAAGCATTAAAATAAAAGAAAAAAAAGAAAAAAGAAATGGTCTCCCCCCTCCAAGGACTGGAATCAGGATAGTTTCTGGTTAGATATGTGTGGGTGCCGGACCCAGAAAGTCATGTCGACTCATGCCAAGTTTTAAGTATAGACAAAGGCGGAGGTATGTATCCCTTCGGTGTATACCCTTTCTAGCAAGATATACTCATTCTGTTGGACAGTATAGACTAAGAGTTTTTAACAGACACGTGGAGCAATTGCTCAAGGTCATACAGTAATGCCCAAGGACATCCAACTGGCGTCTGGATTTCTCGAAGCCAAAAGCAGCTCATACCCTATGAATGAGAACTGCTACCTCCTTGGGAATACGCGGTTTCAATTGTACCCACGTAACGTGAATTAAGAGGTCTGGTGGGGTGATAGGCTCGGCAGCATTGTAACCCAAAAATCAAGAGGGGGTGAGGGAACGGGGCATCAAAACAGCCAGCATCCAGCAGAAAACGGCCAGCCCCCGAAATCACTGAACCCGGCACACCTTCCGAATTATGTATATTTTAGGCGATGAATGTAATCTTCAGCTCTATTTTTAGCTTTCCAATCCTCCAGAAGCAATTGTGAGAACAGATAAAACCTCGGTGACAGAATCTATTACGTGTGAACTGCTCACCCCGTGTCTCGGAGGCAGAAACACTACAGTTTCTCAGGTTACACTTTGTTGTTTTTTTTTTTTTTCTTTTTGGAAGGTAACACAAAGAGATTTCTAAATTCTTCACAGTGGAATACTTACCCCTTTGTAACCGGAACGTTCCTCAAGGTCTGTAAACGAAATCACGAACCCTCGGGCCTTTTCAGACATAAAGTTGCTGGGAAGTCTGACAGAATAAATGGCTGGCTTTCCTTGACACCCAAATGGAAACACCGTGGCCAGAATGGTGTTCGCGACACGATGTCGCGTTGGTGGCTTTGGTTCCCAATTCCTCTCTCCAGGCAGTGTGACAGGCTCGAGCAGATGAGTCATCTGGGGTGGCCTCAAACTCCGCACGACCAGGCTAGTCTGGAGCCATCAGCACAGACCCGGGGGACACGAGGAAAGAGGCCAACGAGGAGGTTAACCGAGGGGCCGAAGGAACGGAGGGGACACATGGCTATCGGGAGGAGGGCTGGAGAGACCACCAGAGTGCGCCGTTCTGGGGCCCAGCCCCGCTTCGCCAGACCCTAAAGTCCTAGCGGCACTGGTCTGGAATAACGGCTATGTATCTCATACGAAGGACTTATTTCCTTGAAGGTTATGAGAGCCACACTCCAGCACACTCAGCCACAGGCAGAACCCCCTGTGAGCTTCCCCAAGATGCCACTCAGTGGTCGACACCATTATTTGTAACCCCAGGGCGGCTCCCATGGGTCTAATTAGGAAAGCCGGGACCCTGATGAGGCCAAAGCCCGTGCCCCAGGCACCAGTCACCAGGGTCAACAGAGAAACTGATCCTGGGCAGCAGGTTGGAGGGGTCGTCTGCACCTGCAAAAGCGAGTCCTGGCTCTGCCCCCGGCCAGGGATAAGTGTCTGCACTTTTCTGAGCCCCGGTTTCCTCCTCTGCAACCCCGGGGATCATAATAACATCATCTTCCAACGTGAACGAATTCAACGCGGACCGTGAAAGTACTTCGTTCAACGCCATGACACGTGGGACGTTACGAACTCATGAGGAAACCGAGGTTCCTTGTAATGCATTCGTCCCCAGCACGTGGTCTTTTATGTTCTTCATAAATATCCGAGGACAAGGGGGATTATTAGGATTAAAGTATGCTGATCCCCCTCCCCCACCGCCAGCCGCGGACCCGGCAATGAAAGAGAAGGCAGGCCATGAAGCTTAGGGGAGAGAGAGTGCCCTCTACCCTCTGCTGGGGGCTGGAGGTTCCTGGGGGTGCTCTTCTGAGGTGTGTGGGAGCCAGGAGACCACCTGTCAGCCTTTTCCAGGCATCTGAAGCTTTCTTTCCAAAACAAACAAACAAACAAAAAAAACAACAAAAAAAGGTAACAATCTAACCCAGGCTTTAGTTTCCAGCCAATCAGCTTCCACTGAGCCCGTGTTTTGGCACTTCCTGGATGCGTGAGTCGTATTTACTCTGCACAGAACAGCGCAGCTCAGACCCCAGCTGATGGGACCTCAGTGCGGGCTTCTTCTCCCGCTTCTGCCACGGGCCTCTTCTAAGAAGAATGTTTCTACGTACATGGAAAGGGAGATCACACAGGATCATAAAGGACACAAACCAAATCTGATAGTTTTACAATTTATGCGAAGTAACATGTTTGCCTCATTATGAACATACTATAATAGCAATATTGGGCAGCGGGTCTAATCTAACTATCAAAACTGAGAAAGTGGTGACAATCGTGACGTTCCAAACAGCCGTAACGCGACAGAAAATGTCTTATGAGTGTTGCACTGGCGACAGAGTCACAGGGACTGCTAATGGTTTGCGCCTGCATTTCAGTTGGAGGTTAGTAAACTTTCTGAGCCTGCAGACCTCCTGACACCTAGTCCCTAAGTTAAGAATTCTTTCTTTGGCGCAAATAGTGACAGGGTCTGAGTAACGGGACGACACAGGACCAACTCAGTTATTATTTACTCACTGGGTCATTAGAAGCCTTGTCCAGGCGGAGCCATGGGAACCATGCTGGTGGCAGAGGCTAAAAGGCACCTGTGACCCACATAGGGCTCACCTACTCAGAGAGGGGCTGCCCCTCACCCGTGCCCCTGTCCTTCACCCCCACGCCACCTGGACATCAACTCTGTCTTTCCTCTCACATTTGTCTTTTCACCTCCCCTCCCACTGCCCATCTGTCTGAACTGACCTCCTGGGCCCGAGGGACAGCTGGTCCCCCTCACCCTTCCAGTGTGACCTGTTCACCGCTATCAGGCGAGACTTCTTCATGGGGCTTCCCTGCGTCTCCCTTTCTGCCCAGAGACACCTGCTTTGACTGTCCCTTGTCACTGGTCCCAAAGCCACATCTCATTTTGGCTTTCGGGGCCCTTCACAATTTCAAAGTTATTTCTCTCTCTCTTTTTTAGTGTTTATTTATTTATTCTGAGAGAGAGAGCAAGAGCTGAGGAGGGGGCAGAGAGAGAGGGAGAGAGAGAGAATCCCAAGCAGCATCCGCATTCTCAGCACAGAGCCTGACACAGGGCTCGAACTCTCAAACCGTGAGATCCTGACCGGAGCCGAGGTCAAGAGTCAGACGCTTAACAGACTGAGCCACCAGGTGCCCCTCGAGGTTGTTTCTCATCAGTTCTCAACAACTGCCCAGTCTCCTTCTGGCTCAAGCACACACACACACACACACACACACACTCAGGCTTACGCTCCTTGCCAGACTCACCACTCAGTTGAGGCCTGTGTCCGCCCCCTGAATCGTTCTCCTGTCACCATTCAGTCACACCAAATCCTGCCTGTCCTACAAGAACCACCCCCCGTCCCTTCCCCCAGCTGAGTGCCACCGACCTAGCCCGTCTCTCAGTCCCCACTCATGAATGTTACCACACAGCTTGGCATTAAGTATCTCCTATGTCATGCACGTTGTCTCTCCAACTGGCCTCTCAATGCCTCGAGGATAGGGAATCCTATCTTCTACACTCCCGTGGGCTCCCTGGGCCCAGACTAATGCAGAGCATACAGAGAATTCATGACATTTGGTCAAATTATCACAACATGGGAAAATGTTTATTTTATTAGATCTCTTTGGGGGAGCTCTGTACGCGTTTGGAAGAATGGCTTTGACGGGCTCCTCAAGGCCAAGAGTGAGGCCTCTGGAGGAATTCTCAATCAACAGAAGATGTTGTTTCAATTACTCCTGTAAGATCAGGAGAGTCATTCGTGGAGCTTCTGAGAAAGAGGGGAGGCAGAAGGGACATGGGGAATAAGATAGATTCTGTGCTGCATTATGATGAACCACTGCTACTCCAAAGCCTTCAGCAAAATTCTATTAAAACTCACCAAATAGCTGGGACACATAGACTTCTGATGGATGGAAACCAGCGAGGGGGCCAAGTTTTATGCCAGGGGTGATGTGGGGCTTTAAGACTTTATATGGGTGCCAGAGCCAGGTGGACAGGGGGGCCTTGACCAGCATTTGGCTCATGTTCCCATAAATGACAGGCCAGTGCAGACGACTATCATGGACACGCTTGTGATGGCACAACAGCCCCAGATGCAGTCTCCCTCCTCCACTCGGCTACTGTCTATTTAAAGAAGTACCAAAGTGAGGGCCAAGCAAGGCCCTCAATATAGGACAGTCACGAGTCTGTCTTTGATAAGACCCACGTGGAATGTGTTGCCTTGACTTGGGTTTGATGTTGAGATCACCTCAAGATCGGGTCAACCATCCATTCCATGAACACACTTCCTTAGCTTGGATTCAGGGGGCCACGCCAGGCTTTCGGCCCTGTGTATTCAGGGTGTAGGTGGGATGTTGCACTTACTGGTTCCATCACCTGTAAGTGTCCTCACTTAGGGAGGCATGAATTCTGCCACCTCAGCTCCACCAGGAAAGGCACGTACAGTCCATGTCACCAACACTGTAATCCGAGAAAAAATACAATGGGAGAAACAGGTTTTTCGTTTATAAGACGTGACAGAGACTAGATAAATACTCCACATACTCAATTCAAGTTCGTTACACAGACTTTGTTCATCACGTTACATAAAAATGTTGCAAAATCAAGTAGAGTATGTATTAGAGTTCTCTAGAAAAATAGAACCAATTATATATACATATATGTGGGGGCGGGAAAGAGTCGGGAAGAAAGAGATTTGTTATTTATTATAAGGGATTGACGCGTGTGATTACGGAGACGGTCAAGTCACAGGATTGCAGTCAGCAGGCTGGAGACCCAGGAGAGTTGATGATGTAAGTTCCAGCCCAAGACTGGCAGGCTGGACCCCAAGAAGAGTGGGAGTCCAAATGCAGGAAAAGCTGAGTCTCAGCTCAAAGGCAGGAAGAGTTTCCTCTTAGCCTTTTTTGATGTATTCAGGCCTTCAACTGATGGGGCGGGCCCCACCCATACCGGGGAAGATTATCTGCTTCGCTCAGTCCCCCAATTCCAACGTTGATCTCATCCGGAAACATCCTCTCCGACGTACCCAGAATAGTGGTTCACCAGATGTCCAGAAAATTCCGTGGCCCAGTCAAGGTGACACGTAAAAGTAACCATCACAGAGTACAACAAGGTATCTAATTATATCCGGTAAAAACACAGGCAAAGTGAATCAATTGTGTAACAAAGTCAGAAGAGGGGTGGCTGGTTCCGGTCTTTCCCGAATCAAACTTGGTTACATAGTTATCTCCTGTTGTAAAAATTTACTGGGCTATGCATTTGGGATCTATACCCTTTTCTGAATGTGCATTATGTTCAATTCAACATACTTTAGCATTTGTTTAAAGTCTATTTTATTTATTTTGAGGGAGACAGAGACAGCACAAGTTGGGGGGGGGGGGTGGCTGCAGGGAGAGAAGGAGACAGAGAATCCCAAGCAGGCTCTGTATGGTCAGCTTAGAGCCTGACACCGGGCTCAAACTCACAAAAGTGAGATCATGACCTGAACCGAAACCAATGAGTCGGTTGCTTAACCAACTGAGGCACTGAGGTGTCCCTCAATTCAACATATTTAACTTATTTTATTTTTTTAACTTTAAAAAAAATGTTTATTTTTGAGAGAGAGAGCACAAGTTGGGGAGGGGCAGAGAGAGAGGGAGACACAGAATCCGAAGCAGGCTCCAAGCTCTGAGCTGTCAGCACAGAGCCCAAAACGGGGCTCGAACCCATGAACCACGAGATCATGACCTGAGCCGAAGTCGGATGCCCAACTGACTGAGCCACTCAGGCGCCCCTCAATTCAACATAGTTTAAAAGGTGGGCAGGAGGCGAGGGGGGAGGGGGGTTTTGTGAGTATCTGTCCTACTGGAAACATCTACTGAAATGTCTTAGAAGATAATCCTGCTATAAATTCCTTCCAAAAAACTGTGTTTCCTTGGCTCCTATCTTTCAGTCTCTCAAAATGCCTGGCTTGGGAGCAGAATGATACGGCCCCTGTTTTGATTCCCTTACATGAAAGCCCACTTACATCGAGATGCATCTTTTGAGCCTTACATGGGGCCCCAACATCGGGCCCCAACCAGGGGACGCTCCCACCACGTCCGGAAGCACAGGAGTCCAGGCTGATCCCGGCGGGGGCCACCGCTGGAAAACCTCAACAAAGCTGACCGGGTTGAAGTGACACCATGCAGGAACCTCGTAGCCAAGTTTTCTTCCATTTTTGCTGCTGTTCTGCTCTCCCTGAGTCTCCTTCCGAGAGATCATTGTTGCTTTGAAATTTCTGGGCAGAAAGAAATTGATCTAAAACCTGATTCATATCTGGCTCTTGGCGGGGGTGGGGGGCGGGTGGCGGGGGAGTGGGGGAGATCTCATCGTGCAAAGGGAGCTTTGGATAATTTTTTGAAGGCGTACTGTCCAAAGACATTTCTTCTCCCTCTTAATGCTTCCACGTGCATATTCTTTGAGAGTTGAATTCCCAGACACCCTGTAAAGGAGAAATTGACGGGTTAGGGGCGCCTGGGTGGCTCAGTCGGTTGAGTGTCCAACTGCAGCTCGGGTCATGATCTCGCGGTCCCCGCGTGCGGTCCCCGCGTTCGATCCCCGCTTCGGGCTCTGTGCTGACAGCTCGGAGCCCGGAGCCTGCTTTGGGTTCTGTGTCTCCCTCTCTCTCTGCCCCTCCACTGCTCGCTCTCTAGCTCTCTCTCAGAATAAATAAATCAACATTTTTAAAAATAAAATAAAATAGTGCACAAACTCCTTTATTCTTCAGGACGTTTGAAGCTCTACGTTCAATAGGACACACTTCAGCAGAATCGAGACAGGGTTCAAATCATCAATAGGTCTGGAATCTACCAGAATTAGAGTGTTTGTGATTAGGTACGCCTAAGTCTTTAATAAAACGGAACAAATGCAATTTATTTTAAAATCACTCTAGCATGGCTGGCTTGAGGTTTTTATTATATTCGATCGATCCTTTTAATGACAGGAATGAGTGGTAGGGAGGTAATCTACTTAATTGCATTTTGATGAAGGGATGGATTTTGAAATCTTGATAAACATGATTCAAAATGACAAATGCAATTCAGAGAGACATAATAAGTGGACTTTGCAATAGCTATTGACAGTGAAGAAATCGTGAGGAGAGGGTCCACATCCATGTAACCTTCTTCCTAGCCTGGGAAAAATTCATTTCTTACACGGTGGTTTGCAAAGTGTGACAAGAACAGCACTGAGGTTGATTTTAACAAGTATGTTGAAAACGCGATTACTGAAGAAGGTAATGAGATTTTTCTTTTCGTTGCAGGAAGGAGAGAAAGTTCCTCTCCCTGAAATTTTCACGTCGGATAAACCCAAGGTATAAGCTGAAAAGAAAATAATTATGTAATTCCTCTGCTTCACGTTATCTCCTTTTTAAGGAACACAAACTATTAGTAATACCCTAGTGAGAATTTTCATATGTGAGTCATTGCCCATGAATCATGGTAACACATCAAAAGGCTTTGATTGGGAAAGATGGAGTTATATGCCCTATTCCCACACTAAAAGAATCACTCCCCTCCCACAGGGGCCAACAGAAAAACATGGCTCTTCAGCCTTGAACTTTAACTTCTTTTCTGTATTTCTTTGCAGTTTGATTTTTATGGGGATCTGGTCTAGGCTGGCCGGCTCCTCTGCGACTGACATTATTTAGGGCTTCCTTCCACGCAGCATATAATTCTTGCTCACTGTTGTCTCTCCCTCCATTGGCTGTTATTTCTGCAAGGATAACATTCAAAAGTCACCGTTTTTAGAGGCTTACAGTTTACAGCGCAGTTTCGTAATTACCTCATTGGAGCATCTTAGCAACTTTATGGAATATAAATTAGTGCCCATTCTACAGGTTGGGAAACGGAGGCATCAGAGCGCGGATGTGACCTCCCAAGGCCCCACACCTCCTCGAACCAAGCCGAGTAGATCTAACCCCTCAGCAGCTCGCCGGCCCCCACCTGCCTGGGAGCTGAGATGCCGAGAGACCCAGAGAGCACACAGGGGTTCTCTCCAGGGAGAGAGCAGGGAGCACGGAGACTCACAGAGCCGGCCGCGTGGCCCAGGGCCACCAAGCACACTGTCAGGCAGGGTGCGGCCTTGCCTGGGTCCACAGGGCCCCCCGAGACGGCCAGTCACCGAGGACACCCCCGTGAAAGGAGGGGGCCGGTGCACACGGGAAGCTCACCTCTGCTATTCTCACCCGCTGACCCCATCCCCCAAGATACACACACGGCCTGCCCCCCACACCGGCCTTCCTGGAGCAGGATGCGCTCCTGTCTGCTCACAGCTAAAGGGGGTGGTGCAAAATCAAACCCAGCCACCGCCTGGGAGGGCGAAGAGACTACGCACGGTGACCCTCCGCGGGGACGGCCTCAAGCCTCGAGGCCGCACGCCCCAAGGCATCATCTCCTGGACTTGATGGGCCCCTGCCTCCAGAATCATTCACCTCTTGCCTGTGGGTGCACAGTGGGAGACGCGGTCACGCGGACAAAATCATAAATGCGGTGCTCAGGGCAAAAGCGGACTCTGTGTTCTGCCCTCTCTTGTCCCTTCCTTCCCTGTGGTCACCCTCGAGGCCCCTTCCCCAGGCCTTGCTCCAGGAGCACGGTGCCTACGACGGACCGCGAGCACAGAGGGTTCACGGTGGCCGGAGGAGCACTGGCCAGCGGGGCCCCAGGCAACCCCGGCCTCCCGGCCCTCGACCTCCCCTCCTCCCGTCTCAGCCGCCCGCAGCCGGTCACGTGCTGACCCCTGTCGTGACCAACACCCGCAGTGCGGCCGAAGCTCATTCTCAGACCGCCGACCGGCTACTCCATCTGTCCGGCTAACTCCACAGTGACCCTAACTCCACATTCCGATGACCCTCTGACCCCACCGGGAACCCACCCCTCCCGTCCGCCCCCAGTTTCTGCTTGTCCTCTCCTGGTTCCTCACCCACCTTGTCCCGTAACTAAGCCCTGTGCTCACTGGCCTGCTGACACCCTCTGCTCCCTGCCCCTCTCGACCCGAGGCCTCCGGATGAAACCACAGCCCTGGTTAAACGGACTCCGCCAGTTTTGGGCCCGCACAGCCCCGGCTGGAGAAAAGCAGAGTCACGTCCTCGGTGCCCTGGAAATTGGCCATGATGAAAGCGAGCGGGGCCCGAGTGACGCCCCCCAAGCCTCCCGTACTTGTCTAGTCTCCCCTCTCCCTCTCCCCCTCCCCAGCTCATACCTCTCCAACTTTCTCTCTCCAACCCCTCGGGCCTCCTCCCCATCTCAGCAACTTTGCTCCCCCTTCAGCGGGAAAATGGAAGCAGGGAGACCAGAACTCCCACAGGCCCAACATTCCCACCAGCCTGCAGGAGGGGCTCGCTGCTGGGCCCGCGGCCCTGGTGCAAGGGCTGAGCGGCTGCACCACCGCATTCTCTCTGCTCAGTTATCCCTGTCCACGGACAGCACGCTATACTTCTTCATCTTTTTTTGTTTAATGTTTATTTATTTTTGAAAGAGAAAGAGAGAATGTGAGCAGGGGAGGGGCAGAGAGAGAGGGAGACAGAAGAGCTGAAGCAGGGCTCTGGGAGAGAGCCCGACGTGGGGCTCGAACTCACGAACCGTGAGACCATGACCTGAGCCGAAGTCGGATGCTTAACCCACGGAGCCACCCAGGCGCCCGTCTATTTTTCCGTCTTAAACAGAAAGAAATCTCTTCACCTCCTCTCCCCTCCAGCTCCCAGAGGATTTATCTTCCTTTACCACCAAACTTTCTGAAGGAATGGAGTACACATCGCTTCTGCCACCCAAGTTTCTCTCCTCTTCTCTCTTGAATCGACTGCAACCGGGCCCCCTCCCTGCACTGAGCAGTCCCGGAGGCCACCCGTGGTGCGGTCACCAACCGTCTTGTCACCCCCTCTGCCACATGTGACACAGCTCATGTTCTCTGCTTCTTAAAGCTCCTTTTCCTGTCCTGGCTCACCCCTACTTCTCAGCCATGTGTCCCAATGCCTTTGTGGGTCCCTCTTCACTTCTGTGACCTTATGTGTCAGCGTGCTGCAGGCCTCGATCTCTGGACCTTTTCTCTCTTGTTCCCATGGGGGCGTTTCATCCACTCTAGTGGCTTATGTACAGTTGGGGCACTTGGGTGGCTCTGTCAGTTAAGCACCCGATGCCTGATTGACACTCAGGTCACGATCTTGTGGTTCGTGAGTTCGAGCCCCATGTCAGGCTCTGAGCTGACAGTGTGGAGCCTGCTTGGGATTCTCTCTCTCTCTCTCTCTCTCTGCCCCTCCCCCACTTGCTCTCGCAAAATAAGTAAACTTTAAATACTACAATTGACCCTTGAACAACACGGGTGTAGGGGCACCAAGTCCCACACAGTCAAGAGTCCGGTATAACTCTTGAGCCCCAGAAAACATAACTACTAACAGCTTACTGATGACCAGAAGCCCTACTGATAACACAGTCAATTAACACGTATTTTGTATGTTATATGTATTATGCACTGTATTCGTCTAATAAAGGAAGCTAGAGAAAATAAAATGTTATTTAAAAACTCATAAGGAGGGGCGCCTGGGTGGCTCAGTGGGTTAAGCATCCGACTTCAGCTCAGGTCATGATCTCACAGTCCGTGAGTTCGAGCCCCGCGTCGGGCTCTGTGCTGACAGCTCAGAGCCTGGATCCTGCTTCAGATTCTGTGTCTCCCTCTCTCTCTGCCCCTCTCCTGCTCATGCTCTGTCTCTTTCTGTCTCAAAAATAAATAAAAACATTTTTAAAAAATAAATAAATAAAGATAAAAACTCATAAGGAGGAGCGCCTGGGTGGCTCAGTCGGTTAAGTGTCCAACTTCCGCCCAGGTCATGATCTCACCGTTCGTGAGACTGAGCCCCAAGTCGGGCTCTGCTCTGTTAGTGCAGAGCCTGCTTGGGATTCTCCCTCTCCCTCTCTCTCTGTTCCTCCCCGCCTTGCGCTGTCTCTGTCTCTCTCCAACTAAATAAATAATTTAAGAAAGTAAAAATAAAAAACTAAAACCTCCTAAGGAAGAGAAAACACGTTCACTGTGCTGTATTTATCAGAAAACAAATCCGCGTGTAAGTAGACCCGCACAGTCCAACCCCGTTGTCGTTCAAGGTCAGCTGCGTGAGATGATCCACAAACGTGCTACCTTCAGCGAGAACCCTTCCCTTGAGCTGCATACCCACAACCCAGCGGCTCCCGGGTCCTCACCTGGCTGCGTAACCGGCACGTTAACGAGGCCCCACACGGAGCTCACGGCCCTTCCGGCCGTCTTCCCCAGCTCGCTCGAGACAACAGTGTTCTCGTTGCTCAGGCCAGAGACGTTGATATGATCCTTGATTGTTTTCTTTTCTCCCCCAACACACCCGTTTGTTAGCAAATCTCTCGGGCCACACCGTCAGAACATCCAAGATCTAACCACTGTTCACCGTCCCCCCCCCCCACTGCCTCCACCCTCGTTCAAGCCACTGTCACCCCTCCCTTGGGTTATTGCGACAGCCTCTTGGCAGGTCCGGCTGCTTCTGTGCTTGTCCCCTCTATTCTACCCTCAACAAAGCTTCCCGAACCATCTGGTTAAATTCCATCACCCAGCGCATCTCCGTTTCATGCAGAGGGAAGCTGGAGACCTTAGGGGGGACCAGCGCCCTTCCTGGCCGCACCCCTTGTCTTTCTGCCCTCATCCCTGCTGCCCCCACTCACCACCCCCCCCAACTGCCAACAGCCACACTGCTCCCCTACTCACCGGATCCAGCCACACTGCCCCCACCCCCCCCACTGACCACAAGCCAAGCTTTTCTCCTTAGGATTCATTGCACCCTAACGTACACTTTATGCACTTTACTTACTTGTGTTCGTCGTTCCTCTCCCCTCTCAGACACCTTTGCGGGCCGGGAGTTTTGTCTGTTTGCGTCACTTCCATATCCCGGTGACCAGGAAGGTTCACGGTAGCCACACTGTGTGCTCACCACTGCGGGTGGCGTCGTGGACAGGAAGGCCTTAAGCCCACGCGAAGAGGATGATTCCCTAGCGGTCGCATGGGAGGTACGGTTTCCAGTGCTTACACCCCGAGTACTGCAGAGAAATGACTGCAGCGGGGGCCCCTCTCCGACCTCCCCGCCGTCAGACCACCGAGGCCCAGGTGGTGAGGCCATAGCCTGGTGCCAGAAGCCCCGAGGAAATGGGCTGATTTCGGCCTCCCGCTCTTACCAGGAGTTTGACCTCGGGGAGAACACTTGATCTCTCTAAACCTCAGTCTCCCGATCAGTAAAATGGGAATAATGCTACCACTCCAAAGGTCTATCGAAGGGTTAAGTGGAACTGGATAAAATACTTCCTACAACGCCTGACACAGAACAGCACTTGGAGAATAGAAATGGAATTTATTAGCAGAGAGAAGAAGCTTGTCTATTATCAAAAGGATGTGGGGGGGTGGGGGCGCCTGGCTGGCTCGGCCGGTGGAGCGTGTGACTCTTGATCTTGAGGTTGTGAGTTCGAGCTCCACGTTGGGTGTAGGGATCACTTTAAAAAAATTTTTTTTTGAAAAAAGGATGCTGAGGGGTCGCTTGCTGCGTCTCTACAGAGTGAATATGCTTTGGCCACAGCGGGGAAGGGTCAAGTTCAAACCATGGAAGGCGTGTCCTGTTGTAAAGGGGAGTAACCAGGGGAGCGGCTTCTACAGAGAAGCTGTGACGTCTCACCAGTACAAATCTTTAAAGACTCGTATATTCTGGTTTGTCACAGGCTCTGTGAACCTTTCTGGTTTACAAGGCTGGGATCGGAAAAGAGTCACAAACACGGTGCTTCCCCGGAGATGCTGCGAACCCCACAGCAAAACCTACCTCCGGAAGCTAACAGGTGCACGTTCCAAAGGCAGACACTGCAATCCTCACCCTCCTTTGTTAATTCGCCTCTCCCCTTTTTTTCAATCATATTTTAAGTTTTCATCTTCTTGGTTTGCATTCCGCCCCCCGCTCGGTGTTCACTGACGGAGTGCAAGCACTTAGCCGTGAAAACTGCAGGCTTTTCTAATGGCAGGCGAGAGACAGCTCATCAGAATGAGTAGAGAAACGCGTGTATGCCCCCTCACACTGAAGGCAAGTGGATACTCTCTTCTACAGCATAAACCATCCTTGCGAACATTACTTCCGGTCAAAGATCTGGTAAGATCTTGGGATTTCAGAGAGCATTCTGAAAATAACCTTTAAGCTTGGCACAGTGGCAGTCTCGTAGCCAATGAGGTTTATCCGAGGTGCGATTATTGCTAATTGAAATTAACCTTTAAGGGGTGCTTGGGAGGCTCGGTCGGTTAAGCATCAAACTCTTGATTTCAGCTCAGGTCATGATCTCACGCCCGGTTCATGGGTTTAAGCCCCATGTCTGGGTCCCCGCTGACAGCACAGAGCCTGCTTGGGATTCTCTCTCCTTCTCTCTCTGCCTATCCCCCACTGATGCTCTCTCTCTCAAAATAAACTTTTGAAAAAAATCTAAAAAAAAGAACCCTTAAGATGCCTATAGTACTGATCATCTCACTTAATAGTTTGTTCCTTGGTAGTAATTCCATTGAAATGGACATCTCCATTTTCTAAACGCCTGTGATTTTCATGTGTTAAGCCAGAAAGGGATCACTGCCCCTCCCTTCCCACATGCAAGGTGGTAAAAAACAAAAACAAAAACAAAAACAAACAAAAACCTCAGGACTTTCTTGAATTTGTATTTGAACAACAAGTCTGTGTCTTGCTTGAATTAACAGCACTAACAGATCAGGGTGACCAGCGCCTTAGCTCCGCCTTACAGGTCTGGTTCTTTGCTCCAGCTGAACCTTAGCATCCCCTGCTGGTGAGTACCTAGGTTAGTGATTTCTGAGTACAATCACCCAGGAAGTTTGGTCTGGCCCCCGCGTGGTAAAATCAAACCAGCATTTCCGGAGATGGGGTAGAGGCACCAGTGTTGCATTAAACGGTGCCCAGATGGCTCCAGTGGGTTGCCAGGGCTGAGACCCACTGGCGCAGCCGAACCAACATATATCCTACTTCCTGGGACAGTTTTCCACTTGGTTTTGCAGGGCTTTCCTGATAAGTGAAGTAAGGCTCAGTTAGCAAGACAGAAACTATAATATTAATCCAGACTCATGTCATTTACTGCTATAATTCCTCTTCATATGTAATTTTCACAATCCCCAAAGCGCTTTTATTTTGGTGTTAAGATTTGTGGTTAATAAGATCCTCCTTTTAGGGGGAAAAAACCCCTCAGATTTCTCTTTTAAACCCTCCAATTGTTTTCTTTTCAATCAGACCTTTGCCTGGTGGTTTAAAACTTTAAAGGTATCGACCCTCTCTTTTCCTCATAAACAAAAAGCCTTACATTGATTTATTTATATTTATCAAACTTTTCAAAATGATACTTTATTATTATTATTATTATTGAAACGCTATCCCAGAAGCAGAAACGTCCGTGACAGGGAAGACCTTTGTGCCCGCGTTTCTATATTTTCTATAGAGAGCTGCGCTGTCTCGTGCTGTAGCTAAAAACCACATGGGGCTCTTTAAATTAATTTATAGCAATTCAATTTAGAAATTCAGCTCCTCAGTTGGACTGGTCACATCCCAAGTGCAGTGAGAGGCAACGATGATAGACTGTGCCTAAGTAGAATATGTCCACCACTGCAGAAAGCCATACGGGGCAGCACCGAATGTGTGACTTAATTTGTACAACCACCTACGGTTTTGCTCCTAGACGTTAATGGAACCCAGGGGCCCTCCCCCTCCACCTGGGGAAGATCCCAAGTCAAGAGGTAAGGAAGTGTAACTTAAAGAGCACAGCCCCCTGCAGGTTAGAGGGAGCTGTTTCTGGGGTTTCTGAGGTGTAAGCCCTTCGGCTTTGACTGTGAAGGTAGCTCATTTCAGGTGGCTCCTCCAATAAATATTAACGCAAAGTATTGTTAAAAAACAAAATTGGGGGGGCGCCTGGGTGGCTCAGTCGGTTGAGCGTCCGACTTCAGCTCAGGTCACGATCTCACGGTTGGTGAGTTCGAGCCCCGCGTCAGGCTCTGGGCTGATGGCTCAGAGCCTGGAGCCTCCTTCCGATTCTGTGTCCCCCTCTCTCTCTGCCCCTCCCCCATTCATGCTCTGTCTCTCTCTGTCTCAAAAATAAACATTAAAAAATTTTTTTTAAATAAAAAAAAAATTGGGGGGCACCTGGGTGGCTCAGTCAGTTAAGCGTCTGATGTCGGCTCAGGCTGTGATCTCACGGTTCGTGGGTTCAAGCCCCACGTCGAGCTCTCTGCTGTCAGTGCAGGGCCCACTTTGGATCCCCTGATTCCCTCTCTCTGCTCCTCACCCCCTCTCAAAAGTAAATAAACATTTTTTTAAAAATGTAACGAAGTAAATTTGAGGATCTAATTGGCTTTGTTAAATAATTCGTGAATGGGGTAGCATCCCATCTGGCGAGAGGAGAGCTCTAACAAAAGCAGGGTTTTTAAAAGCAGAAAGGGGCATTTAAAAAAGAAGAAGGGAACTTGTTAGCAAGGTTTGCATTGTTTAGGCAAGATTGCCTTCTTTTTTTTTTTAATTTTTTAAAATGTTTATTTATTTTTGACAGAGAGAGAGAGAGAGACAGAGAGAGACAGAGCATGAGGGGCAGAGAGAGAGACACAGAATCTGAAACAGGCTCCAGGTCCCGAGCTGTCAGCACAGAGCCCGACGTGGGGCTTGAACTCACAGACAGCGAGATCATGACCTGAGCTGAAGTCGGATGCTCAACTGACTGAGCCACCCAGGTGCCCCAACATGGCCTTCTTAAGGGTAGTGGAAGGGGTCTGTCAGTAAATTTCCTACTACTGACCAGGAAATTCCATGTTGACTGGTTAAAGGTTACATGGGGATTTGGGGGATTGAATAGGCAGTTGGGTTAGGTATTCAGTCTTGGTTTGCTGACTTGGCCTAAGTGATGCCATTTTGGCCTTGTGGTTTTATTTCTCTCTCTGTCTTTTTTTTTTAATGTTTATTTAGTTTTGAGAAAGAGAGAGACAGAGCATGAGAAGGAGAGGGACAGAGAGAGAGGGAGACACAGAACCCGAAGCAGGCTCCAGGCTCTGAGCCGTCAGCACAGAGCCCCACGCAGGGCTTGAACTCACCAACCGTAATATCATGACCTGAGCCTAAATCGGATGCTTAACCGACTGAGCCACCCAGGTGCCCCTCTTTTTAATAGTGTTAACATAATCAGCAGAACCGGGGAGACAGGTGACACAGGCACTGATAGGGACCGTCAGCTTATCAAAAGAAAGACTCTTCTCAGCCTAGAAGCCCAAAGCTGGGCTCATGATTCCAAATGTGTGGCCACTGCAATGGCAAGGACTTAACCAATCAAGGGGATCGTGACAGCCCTAAAAATCTGATGAGGGCAATTAGGCAAAAAAGAAAAAAAAGAAGAAAGAAATACAACTATCACTATTTGAAGGTGACATAATCTTGCATATTGAAAATTCTAAGAAATCCACTAAAAAACTATTGGAATTAATATGTTTAGCCAGATTTGCAGGGTACAAGATTAATATACAAAAATCAGTTGTATTTCTATAACACAACAGTAAATAATGCAAAAATGAAATTAAGAAAACAATTCCATTGGGGTGCTGGGTAACTCAGTTAAGCCTCTGACTCTTGATTTCAGCTCAGTTCATGATCATGGTTTGTGAGATCAAGCCCCAAGCTTGGGATTCTCTCTCTCTCCCTCTCTCTCTGCCCCTCCTCTCAAAATAAATAAATAAACTGAAAAAAAAATCTCATTTTGTATGCTGACAGATTAAAAAAAGAAAATTCAATCTACAGTGTCATCAAAGGGAATAAAGTAGGGATAAATGTAACGAAATAAGCATAAAACTTGTACTCTAAATATTACAACTATTGTTGAAAGAAATTAAAGGAGGCCTAAATATTGTGAATACAAAGACATTCCATGTTCATGGATTGGAAGACTTGATATTGTTAAGGTGACCAACACTCCCCAAATTAATTTACAGATTCAATGCAATCCTTGTCAGAATCCCAGCTACATTTTTATGCAGAAATCAACAAGTTGATCCTAAAATTCATATGGAATCGCAAGGGATCCAGACAAGCCAAACAATCTTGAAAAAGAAGAACAAAGTTGGAGGACTCACACTTCCCAATTTCAAAACTTAGTACAGGGCTACAGTGATCAAGACAGCGTGGTGTGGGTATAAGGGCAGATGTAGAGATCAATGGAATAGGTTTGAGAGTCTAAAAACAAACCCTTACTGACAGTTCAATGGGGAAAGAATAATCTTTTCAATAAACTGAATGGGGACAACTCCATGTTCCCTTCCTTATACCACACACAAAATGAACCCCGAATGGATCATAGACCTAAATGTCAAAGCTGAAACTACAAAACTCTAAGGAGAAAACATAGGAGTAAATATTCATGCACTTGGCTTAAGTAAAGCCCCCTTACACATGACACAAATAGCATAAGCGACTAAAGAAAAAATAAACTGGATTTCATCAAAATTAAAACCTTTCCTGCTTCCTAGGATATCACCAAGAAAGTGAAAATCCAACCCACAGACTGGGGGAAAATATTGGCGACTCATATCTCTGATAAGGAATTGCATCCAGAACAAAGAACACTTACAACTCAATAATAAAAAGACAAATAACAGAATTTAAAAATAAGCAAAAGGTAAGAACAGACACTTCTTCAAAGAAGACACAGAAATGGCCAACAAGCGCATGAAAAGATGCCCAAAAATGGCTCATTAGCCCTTGGGGAAATGTAAATTAAAACCAACACAAGATATCACTTTGCATCCATTCAAGAAATATAATTTTTTTTAAAAAAAAGATACCAGGGGCACCTGGCTGCTCAGTCAGTGGAGCACACAACTCTTGATTTGGGGGTCTTGAGTTTGAGCCCCACATTGGGCACAGAGATTACTTTTAAAAAATAATAAAGGTATTATCTATTTTTAATTAGTTTTTTAATTAAATTAATTTAACTTCATGTGTTTAAGTAATCAAAAAGATAACAAGTGTTGATGAGGATGTGGAGAAATGGAAACCTCACTACCGGTGAAAATGTAAAAATGGCGCAACCCCTTGGGACAACAGCTCAGCACGTCGTCAAAGTTACCACGTGACCCAGTGATTCCTCTTAAAGATCTATATATACCCAGAGAAACCCTCCACACAAACACTTGTACATGATCAATGTTGACAGCAGGATGACTCATAGTAGCCAAAGGTTGTAAACAACCCCAAGTATCTATCAACCGATGAATGGATAAACCAAATGTGAACGTAGCCACACAATGAAATATTATTGGGCAATAAAAAGTAACGACGTACTGTGTCACGGCACAGATGAACCTTGCAACGTGCTAAGTGGAAGAAGCCGGACACCAAAGACTGCCTGCTGCATGGTTCTATTTGTCTGAAATGTCCAGAAGAGGCAAGTCTATTCAGACAAAGTAGATTGGTGGTCTGGAGGGCGGAGGGGAAAAGTAATTTATGTGGGAAGTTCATTGGCGTGATGAGACGCTCCAAGGTTGATTATGCCGCTGGTTGCACAACTCTGTGACCAGGCGGATGCCAGTGAGCTGTACCCAGCAGGGGCGGGGAGGGGGGGGGGAGGGGGAATTGCCTAGTCTGCAACTTAAATCTCAATAAAGCTGTTTAAAAAAAACAAAAAAATCTGGTGAACCTGTGAGTGCTGGATGCCAGCCAGCACCATCTAGAGCCTAGACTCTTCTTCGAAGTGTGGACGGTGGGCCTGAAGCAGCTCAGGCTTTCAACCAACTTATTAAATCTGCATCTTCCAACATCCCATAGGCACGCTTAAGCTTGAGAAGCACTGAAAGGCTTCGGACTCAGGAAACAAACTCTAGAGCGATGTAGTGATCGATAGACATTGAGAGGATGTATGTAACATGTCCTTGAAATATTTCTTTTTTTTTTTTTTTATTTTTTTTTTATTTTTTAAATTTTTTTTTTTCAACGTTTTTTATTTATTTTTGGGACAGAGAGAGACAGAGCATGAACGGGGGAGGGGCAGAGAGAGAGGGAGACACAGAGTCGGAAACAGGCTCCAGGCTCCGAGCCATCAGCCCAGAGCCTGACGCGGGGCTCGAACTCACGGACCGCGAGATCGTGACCTGGCTGAAGTCGGACGCTTAACCGACTGCGCCACCCAGGCGCCCCGAAATATTTCTTTAAGTATTACTTTGTCTTCTTTATTTATTTTCTGAATCGAGGGTAGTGCTGTGAGATAAATGTTTACGCTTTTATTCAAACATGATAGGCATGCTCCTAACTGATCCCCCCTTACCAAGTTCATCCCATGGCCCCTGTTCTCCATTCCCGCTGCAGTGGGCACTGGCTGGGTTGGGTGCACAGGGAACCCCTCTCTTGCAAGCTTGCTCTTCCGAACACCATCACATTCAGCAGGTGGATGGGCTGGTCCAGAGGCTCCAAGTCAGCTCTATTCACCTGCCTGGAGAGACGGCAGGGATGTCTACCGGGCTGCGAATGTCTACGAAGGAGCCTCCATGGGCCTCTTCAGCATGGTGGTCTTGGAGTAGTGGGATGTCTTTTTATATGGTGGTCCAGGGCCCCAGAGTGTTTGAGTGGGAAGGAAGTGAAAGCTGCCAGTCTCCAAAGGCATGGACCCCAAATTGGCACCGCATCACTTCCATCCTATTTTATTGGTCAAGACAGGCACAGATGGGGCGTCTGGGTGGCTTAGTCAGTTAAGTATCTGACTTCGGCTCAGGTCATGATCTCATGGCTTGTGAGTGTGAGCCCCACTTTGGGCTCTGTGCTGACCGCTCAGAGTCTGGAGCCTGCTTCACATACTCTCTCTCTCTCTCTCTCTCTCAAGAATAAATAAACATTAAAAAAAAGAAAAAAGAAAAACAGGCCAGAAGCTGCCCGGATTCGAGAGAAGGAGCCATAGACCTAGTTGGGGAGAGAGGAAAATGGGAGTCATTATTTAGCGGGTTATAGAGTTTCAGTTTTGCAACATGAAAACGCTCAGGAGATTGATTATACGACAATGTAAATATACTCAGCACCACTCAACTCTACACTTAGAATGCGTAAGGTGGCAAATTTTGCATTACGTGTATTTGACCACAAGTAAAAATACAAAAAAAAAAAAACAAAAGAAAAGAAACTCCCTTGAACAACGCACTGCCAATTTAAGGCCACCATGTCATACATAACAACAAGCACGTGCCCAATTGCTGCTGACAGTTGGCGATCTCTTTAAGCTCATCTTAGCTGTCTGTAGGGCCCAGGATTTTATCACTGCAAAATTGTGTTGGTGGTGTCATAATTTCTGAAATAAACGTGAAGACAAGACACCACAGAATGTGCCCAGTGAGACTCTGAAATGGGTCCTACAGGGAGGGTGACAGAACCGGATGGGAGCAGGAGCAATGGTATACGTTCATCTGCAGTTCAGATCATGGAATATGTAGAATGAAGCAAAACTGATCATTGGGAACGACTCTCAAATGTTTCATTTACAGGTGAAAAACCAGAGGCCCATAAAAATTACCTGAGGACATGGAGGCAGAGATCATGCTCCTGGATGAGAAGATTTAATACTGTGACTCCCTCTTTCTCCCTGGCTTCTCAGTGGGAGACATGTTAAAGGACAGGGTGTAGGGTCTGGTGCCACCAGTTCTGTGTGCACCCGGCCCTGTTCAGTGTCATAGCTGGGGAGGGACACTGGGGACTTGCCTCAGGGCACACAAATCCAACTGGTGCAAACATGTTAAACCATCATCTTAGAAGAACGGGTAAAACTTGGGGCGCTTGGCTGGCTCAGTCAGTAGAGGATGCGGCTCTTGATCTCAGAGTTCTGAGTTTGAGCCCCACATTGGGTGTAGAGATTGCTTACATACATACAGACATATATACATACACAAATAAAAGATTGGGTAAAACTTGATATTCTCCCCACTCAGCAAGAGCCTTCCTCCACCTCTCAAGTCATTGGCTCTTGATCTCTTGAACAGAGATGGGTTGAGCCCAACACCCACGGTCAGCTGAGGCCCTTTGGGCTCTTGTCCCTCCCAGGCTCCTGACCTTAGCTGGGGAGCAGCCTCTGTGTCACGTGTATACTCCACCTACTGATAGAATCCCAACACAAAGGGTATAAGGAGATCCTCAGTGCAAGTGACATCAAGAATGTGACCGATATTTGATGTCCAAGGGAAACAAAAACAAAAATAAAGTATTGGGACCTCATCAAGATAAAAGTGTCTGCACAGTGAAGGAAACAATCAACAAATCTAAAGGGCTGCCTGAAGAATGGGAGGAGATACTTGCAAATGACATATCGGATAAAGGCTTAGTATCCAAAATCTGTAAAGAACTTATCAAACTGAACACCCAAAAAACAAATGATCTAGTTAGTTAAGAAATGGGCAGAAGACATGAATAGGCATTTCTCCAAAGAAGACATCCAGATGGCCAACAGACACATGAAAAGATGCTCAACATCACTCATCATCCGGGAAATACAAATCAAAATCAAGATGAGATACCACCTCACACCTGTCAGAATGGCTAAAATGAACAACCCAAGAAACAACAGGTGTTGGTGAGGATGTGGAGAAATGGGAACCCTCTTGCATTGCTGGTGGGAATGCAAACTGGTGCAGCCGCTCTGGAAAACAGTATGGAGGTTCCTCAAGAAGCTAAAAATAGAACTATCCTACAATCCAGCAATTTCACTACTAGGTATTTACCCAAAGAATACAAAAATATAGATTTGAAGTGGTACATGCACCCCAATGTTTATAGTATTTCGCCAATAGCCAAACTATGGAAAGAGCCCAAATGTCCACCAACTGATGAATGGATAAAGAAGATGTGGCATATATATATATATATATATATATATATATATATATATAGTTAGTTAGTTAGTTAGTTAGTGGAATATTACTTAGCCATCAAAAAGAATGAAATCTTGCCATTTGCAACTATGTAGATGGAACTAGAATGTATTATGCTGAGTGGAATAAGTCAGTCAGAGAAAGACAAATACTTTATGACTTCACTCATATGTGGAATTTAAAAAACAAAACAGATGAACATATGAGGGGGAGAAAAAGAGAGAGGGAAACAAACCACAAGAGACACTTAAAGGTAAAGAACAGACTGAGGGTTGCTGGAGGGAGGTGGGTGGGGGATGGGCTAGGTGGGAGATGGGCACTGAGGAGGGCACTTGTTGGGATGAGCACTGGGTGTTGCATGTAAGTGATGAAACACTGAATTCTACTCCGGAGACCAGTACTGCCCTGTATGTTAACTAACTGGAATTTAAATAAAAAGTTGAAATGGAAAAAAAAGATAGTGGTCTATATTTGAAAGGAAATGTGGAGATGTTAATACTAAATCCAAATGACATGGTTGAGTATCACGGACATTTCTAGGCTGCCAAGACAGATGAGTGATCACACTGACCAGTGTCCGGTTTATGAGTGCCATCAACATAAATGACAAGGAAGTAGGCTATTCGGCTTTCCAAAGGTCAAGACGACACAAAGCCAGTTAGCAGATTTGGGCCAGATTCCGGAACCAAAGCCCAACTTGTGTTCATCTCTGACCTTTTGACGTAGAAATCCCATTTGGAGGCGTCTACTCTAACCGTAGTGACAGATGTCGTCTCTGTCCAGCATCCATCCTTGTGGGGAACAGCACCCCCTTCCCTGGGGAGATTTCATCTTGGACTAGGAGGCTCTCTGTGGCAGAGCCCCACAGCTCTTGAGTAGCTGGGACAATGAGTTGAACTTGGAGGACATCACAGTTCCCCCCAGAGACCACCAGAGGCTGCGGTCGTGGGGGTGGGAGCTGTGCGAGCGGGATGTAGGGATGAAGAGAAAGACAAGACCTCCCAGGGGGAGGAGCCAGAAGCAGCAGACCCATGAGATCTCCCTGAGATGATGGATGTTAACGAAACCTGTTGTGATCAGTCCACAATACATGTAAATCAAACCATCGTGCCCCTTGCCTTGAATTTATAGAGTGACGTAGGTCAATTATTTCTCAATAAACCTGGAAAAAAAAATAAAAAATTATGAGAAGACACAAAAGTGTAAAAATATAATACCGGTCACCAGGAATATTCCACTTTCATACATGTGTGTATCCATACACATAAGTTAGAATCATGAAGCATTTATTGTTTTGGTTTTATACCTTCCTTTAACTTCACATCATAAGCATTTCCATGTCATTGAATATTTAAAAAAACAATTAAAAATTTTTTTAAGTTTATTTATTTATTTTGAGAGAGACAGAGACAGCACGAGTGTGGGAGGGGCAGAGAGAGAAGGAGAGAGAATCTCAAGCAGGTTCTGCACTGTCAGCATAGAACCTAATGCGGGACTTGTACTCACGAAACCGTGAGATCACGACTTGAGCTGAAACCAAGAGTCAGACGCTTAACCGACTGAGCCACTCAGGCTCCCTTAAAAAAAAAAATTTTTTTTTAAAGATTACATAACATTCTATCAATGGATAAACCATACTTTAACCATTTCTCTTATCAGGTCTTCTTTTTCTTTTGCAAGATTATATATACCGCTATCATGAACATCCTTTGTGTGCGTCCCTGATAATTCCCTTAGTATCTTAACGAGTATCTGTGTGGCAAGTCACAGGAGCCCAACTCAAAGTAGCTGAAGCAAAAAAGTAGAACGCATTTGCTTACATAATGGACAGAAGTCGAGCTGCCCCAGGGATGACAGATGGTCCCAAGGGCTCTAACAAGGCACTCTATCCTGCCTGTTTCTCTCTGGGCTTGCTCTCATTCTCTCCTGTGCTCTAGAATTATCCTACATGAGTCAGAGATGTGCTGTGGGGTAGCTCTGGATATAAGTCATCCCAAATCATGAACCCCAGAGGAAAGAAGATACTTGATCTTTACCCCAGTCCATAAAAATCCCTGGAAAGGTCTCGGATTCCCTGGCAGGGGTATATATGGTCACATCCACTTTGAACCAACCACTGTGTCCAGGGGGTGGGCACTCTGTCAGCTTTCACCAGAACCACATGGTTGAAAAGGAGAAGGAAGGAATGTTGTTGCCCACAAGGATGGATGCTGGACAGAGACGACATTTGTCACTACGGTTAGAGTAGATGCCTCCAAATGGGATTTTTAGGTCAAAAGGTCAGAGATGAACACAAGTTGGGCTTTGGTTCCAGAATCTGGCCCAAATCTGCTAACTGGCTTCGGTGTCATCTTGACCTTTGGAAAGCCAAATAACCTACTTCCTTGTCATTTATGTTGATGGCACCCATAAACCAGACACTGGTCAGTGTGATCACTCATCTGTCTTGGCAGCCTGTGATACTCAAGCATGTCATTCGGATTTAGTTTTAACATTTTTACATTCGCTTTCAAATATTTACTCCTCTTCTGGGGTCACCCACATTGACTGCTGACATATGGCGGAGTATTGAGACAGAGATCGAGACATCTCTGAAGGTGGTGGCCTTTCTAGTCCTGGATCCCCGTGGGGTTGGCCAAAGCTGTCAGTGGGTCTGGATCTCAGCTTGACTTCTTCTTCTGCCCAGTCCTGCTTCTGAGCCCTCCCTTCCATAGATGCTGATCCCAAGGGCAATCCTTAATAAATACTCCACACATCAAACACTGTCTCAGAGTCGGCTTTCTGTGGAACACAACCCACAGCATAGCCTTTATGATCTGAAGTAATTTTGGTCTTGGATCCCAAATTGCCTTGTATGCTTTGGTTTCGCAAGGGTAAGCCTACCTCTCATGGGGTATGCTTACAAGAAGACTGTAAGCTTCTCGAGAGCAGACGCTGCTGTACGTTTCGTTAACACCCATGCCACCCTTCCCCCACCCTCCATCCCAGCACTCTTTGCTCTGAATTAAACTCAAGGATTTAGTGCGACAAGAGCAAGCACGTAAAGGGCCTTAGAAATTTTATATCTACATTATTTGCAAATCACAATGGGGAAAATATGGACTCTTGTCTCAAGGGCTCAGGCTGATATAACAAAATGCCACACAGACTGGGTGGTTTACACAATAGAAATTTGTTTCTTACAGGTGGAGAAGCCCAAGATCGAGGTGCTAACTGATCCAGTTCCTGGTGGGAGACAGGGAGGATGAGAAAGAGACAGAGAGGACGCCTTGTGTCTCTCCCTTTTTTTATAACGACATTAGCTTCATCCTAAGGGCCTCACTCTCGTCACCTGATCTAAATCTTACCTCCCAGAGGCGCCATCACTAGGGATTAGGGCTTCCACATGTGAATTCTGGGGGGAGTCACAAACATTCAGTTCATACCCATTCTTTTTCTTTATTTTTCTTTAATTTTTTAAAATGTTTATTTATTTTTGAGAGAGACGGAGACAGAATGCGAGTGGGTTAGGGGCAGAGAGAGAGGGAGACACGGAATCAGAAGCAGGTTCCAGGCTCTGAGCTGTCAGCACAGAGCCCGATGTGGGGCTCGAACTCAGGAGCGGTGAAATCATGACCTGAGCCAAAGTCAGACGCTCAACCGCCTGAGCCACCCAGGTGCCCCAATTATTTTTCTAAAAAGGTCCCACGGTTTCTGGATTCCTCCCCCACTCACACTCTGTCTGTGTCTCTGTCTTTCAAAAATAAATAAACATTAAAAAAAATTTTTTAAAGAATTACATATAGCAACGAAGGTTAAGTACTCTGCCTTGTAAAGCCAATTGCAAAGTGGAAAAAAAATCCCCTCTTCCCACGTTTCTCATTCCATTGGACTTCTTTTTTTTTTTTTTTTAAATTTTTTTAATGTTTATCTTATTTTTGAGAGAGAGACAGACAGAGCGTGAGCAGGGGAGGAGCAGAGAGAGACAGAGATACAGAATCCAAAGCAGGCTCCAGGCTCCGTGCTGTCAGCACAGAGCCCGATGCGGGGTTTGAACTCATGAACCGTGAGATCATGACCTGAGCTGAAGTTGGACACCCAACCGACTGAGCCACCCAGACGCCCCTCCATTGGTCTTCTTGTACAACATCACCCTCTTCACCTCTTTAATCCTCATTACTCTCTTTGGCTGTTTCAAGTTGCATGATGGATTTACTTAAAGTTAGCTGAATTATCATCAAAGACATATATCATATGACTTCACTCACATGTGGAATTTAAGATACAAAACAGATGAACATAAGGGAAGGGAAGCAAAAATAGTATAGAAACAGGGAGGGGGCCAAAACATAAGAGACTCTTAAATATAGAGGACAAACAGAGGGTTGCTGGAGGGGTTGGGGGGAGGGGATGGGCTAAATGGGCAAGGGCCATTAAGGACGACACTTGGGATGAGCACTCAGTGTCATATGTAAGTGATGAATCGCTGGATTCTATTCCTGAAATCATTATTGCACTATATGCTAACTCAGATGTAAATTTAAAAAAATAAAATAAATAAAAAATAAAAGTAAAAGTAGCTGAAGTATCAATCCTTGGAATTCACCAATATAGGAAACCTGCGCAGGTATACTAGGGCGACACCTGGTGGTAAGATTTGCAATAACATCATGAACCTCCTATAATGGCGGATTCTCAGCTTACCCCTGAAGAAAATGGAATAAAATTTTAAGAACCATTTCACAGAGTCAGCGACAAGGAGAGGGGGTGTGTGCACATGCACACATGTGTACATCTTCTTGTTCATGGAAGATAGAAATGACCCACGACACAGGCAACAAAAATGAGAGTATGATCCAGAATGTGTGCCGTTTAGCCTGTTCCTTAGGTCTTCTGACCTACAAGATACCCAGCCACTCTGGGCCCCACTTTCTCATCTGTAAAATAGAAAAAAATCATAATGCCTACTGAATTCTCTGAACAGCCTAAATGAAAAGGCGTTTTGTGAACTGTGTGAACACTATCTACACATATGTGTATATATACATATGGAATTAAGACTGAGAGTTAAAAGAGAGTGAGTATAATTTGCAATGTGGCCACACGCTCTGACAACGTTTTTTTGTTTTTTTGTTTTTTGTTTTCTAATAGGGCAAGAACAAGGTGATGGAGCATGCAGAAAAGGGTTTTTAAAAAAAACCTTTTTAGTAGTCATATTGGCAGTGTTTGTGAGACTGTTGTAGGAGTATTAAGGAAAAAGCAAATGAGTAAATATGGGATAGTCTCTTATCCATTTTGTTTTTGAGAACCCTCTACTCAATTTTGGAAGAAGGGGTACACAGCTGTAAGATAGAAGCAGTTAAGCAAAAATCTTGTGGTCCTGAATTTGAAGTATCCGTATGAATAGATGGAGTATTTGTGTATATTATATTATATCATATCATATCATATCATATCATATCATACTATATTATGCTATATTATATTATACTGTGCCATATTATACTATATATTATATTATATTATATTATATTATATTATATTATATCATATTATATTATACCATATTATACTATACCAAATTATACTATACTATATTATATTATACTGTATTATTATATTATACTATACCATATTATGCTATATTTATATTTTATATATTATATTATATTATTATATACAACCTCCACTGAAAAGGCTCAGAAAGAAAACAGCAACCAACAACAGTAGCAATGAGCATCTTTGGTGCTGATTATTATTCTGAAATACCATTTCCCACTAACAGAAACCCAGGCTTCTTGAAGAAATGACTGATTCCTGGTTTGAGGCAGGAAATGTATACATTGACCCTGTGACAACACTTAATCATATCAGATGGCAGCAAAGCTGTCTTAGACGACTAGATACTGTAAAAAGGATTCAGGAGCCAATGGTAAGAGGCATCCACTTGCCAAAGGTGGAGTCATTTCTGCTTCAGTAATTCCAAGGGATTGAAATTTAAATCCATAGGTTCATAATTATATACTTTTTATTTTTAAAAAATTTAATGTTTATTTATTTTTGAGAAAGAGAGAGAGAGAGACAGAGCACAAGCGCCAGGTAGGGGCAGAGAGAGAGGGAGACACAGAATCCAAAGCAGGCTCCAGGCTCTGAGCTGTCAGCACAGAGCCCCATGCAGGGCTCGAACTCACAAACCACAAGATAGTGACCTGAACCAAAGTCGGAAGCCTAACCAACTGAGCCACCCAGGTGCCCCTTTAATTATATATATATATATATATATACATATATATATATATATATATTGTTTTTTTTTTTTTTTTTTTTTTTTTTTTTTTAAACCTGGGTGCCTGGCTGGCTCCATCAGTAAAGCATGTGACTCTTGATCTTGGGGTCATGAGATCCATGATGGGCATAGAGCTTACTTTAAAATAAATAAATAAATAAATAAATATCATCACATTTGGGGGATGCTTGAAAAACCGGTACATAACTGGAAAGAATGCAGCACTTTTCCTACCTTTCCACATGAATTGTACCGCTGGGAAAGCGAAAGGTAGATGAAGGGCGACATTTCCATATGAAAGTGTTACAACTAATAAATGAAAGAGAAGTGATGGAATTAGAGTGTTACCACTCTGCACTCCCAATGAATTAATGGATTTAGGCATTAAGCAGCAATGGCTGCTAACATAACAAAAGGGAATCGGACGGTTTTATGCCTCCTGATTCCAGATCACATCACCACTTATGATTTCGCCAACGGGGTTAACCTGGGTCTCACCACACCTCAGCTTCATCCAACCGCCAGGTGGTAGGAAATCCAGAACATGCTGACCTGTACCAAGAGTACGTCATTGGGCAACATCCAGACTACAGAGAATTTCGCAAGCCAAAGGATTCAGGTTTTTCAATGGATAAAGTATAAGGCTGAGAAAGGGATCAAGGGGAAACTTAAAATAGTATCAAAAATTTTAAATGGGGGCTCCTAGGTCCAGCATCAGTCGGTTCAGCATCCAACTCTGATTTTGGCTCAGGTCATGATCCCAGGGTCGTGGGACCGAGCCCTGTCTTGGGCTCTGCACTGAGTGTGGAGAGATTCTCTCTCTCCCTCTGCCCCTCTCCCCTTCTCATGCGCTCTCTCTATATAAGAAGAAGAAAAACCTTAAAAGGACAACTATAGAATCCCAGGGTATTTACCTGGGTGAAAGGACTATAGGAAACACAGGCAAGTGATCAGCTTACTGGTTACTTGGGAGGAAGAATATGGTCAGTATGGGCACATGGTGGCGGGGGGGGAGCTCTACTCAGTGGCTGGCAAAATTTTATTTCTTGATCTGGGCAGTAGTTACGAGGGTGCTATGATGATTCATTAATATATGCATTATAATTAAATATTAATACATTAAATATAAATATAATAGTATGTCAATATAAAATTCAATATTAATTTCACACCTCAATTTTGAGTATTAATCTGAGTATTAAATACTAACATATACCTTGTGATTTATTAAGCTCTACGTTTGTTGTGTGTGATTTTTCTGTATCTGTGTTCATTTTTGCAACAAAAAAAACAGCTAAAATAAAAAAAGAAATTGGCTGGCAGAAATTTGTGGAATCTTCTCACAGCAGTAGAAGCACACGGAGGGTTTTTACAGCTTTGTTTTTACACTTAACCTTTCCAGTTGATAAGGTAATGGTAATTACTTGGGTTGGCCACTAGGGTGTGCTGTCCGTTGCCCACAGCCTCTGCGCTTGATCCGGTAAAGAGGGACTTCCCACGTTTCTGTAATGCCCCGTGAGCATTAGGACAAAGCAAGCCATTATCCCATTGTCCTCTGATCACGATCTACGTAAGTGTCAGAACCGGCAAATTTTATTTTGGAAAGTTAGATCCAATGTGTAAATACGGTGTAGATACTGAAAATGCTGTAGCTTTCTCCCCCTTTAAAGTAAGTTTTAATTTATTTAATAAGTTATTATAACGAAACCTCATGAGCCATCATAACAAAACATTAGGACCTAACACGTGGAGGATGAAGGGTGACGTTGTCAGATCCGTCTTTTATCCAGATGAGACCACACCCGTGGCGAGGACAGAAACTCTCCAGGGCTCTTCAGACGCTCCATCAAACATGTCAGGCACGCTGCTCTGGGGGGACTGCCACGAGCGGCCGGCCGGCCTTTGAGGGCCCCTGAAGAGTGAGAGACGGTGTTTGCAGGGTCAAGGCTTTAGAGCGGAGATGGGGAGCAAAAGTGGGACTGTGAACCCAAGAACCGTCCTGCCTGATGCGCAGTGTGGAAAGGGCTGCTGGACACAGACTTTTATTCGTAAGCTTGACGGGCCTACATCTTCGGCGGGAATCAGTGGCTCCTGCAAACAGCTGCTTATCTTTCCTCTACGGGGTGAACAGGTGATCTCTTAATAAATCCTGGGTCTCGGGTGCTTTGTGTTGCTAAGAAAATAGAAAGCTTCTGAATTGTTCATAGGCCAAGAAAAAAGATGCTTTGAGTTTTGTAAATTTTTAAAAACTATTTATTTATTTATTTGAGAGAGAGGGAGAGAGCTCGAGCATGCACCTGTGAGTGAGGGAGGAGCAGAGAGAGGAGAGAGAGAGCCAGACGCTCAACCAGCTGGGCCACCCAGGCACCCTGCGTCTTGTAATTTTTCTACAAGGCTGCAACAGACAATACAACAGCAAACCTTAACCTGTAGCAGCCTAATTTTTACTCTGTCATTTGGCCGGACGTCTCCAGCCATCCCGAGGGTGTCATGCAAGTGCACGTGGGTCGGTGTGCATGTATGTTTGTCACAATGCACTGGAATCAGACATTCTGGTTAGTTTTTGAGATGTGAGATTCTGATTCTGGTTAGTTTTTGAGATGTGAGATTGGGTGGCTTCGTTCATCCGAGACACCTGGGGGCACACACCCTTCCCCTTCCCGCTGCGTCTTGGCAGCGGAGAAGTGGGATGCTGACTGAGGGCAGGGAAAGGCAGGTGGGGGGGATTCCCGCTCGGCAGACACCGAGGCTTGTCCCTGCTCCCTGGTGCCATTTAGGGACCCCATGCCTCAAGCCAGAGCCCAGATCCAGCCTCTGTCGCTGTAGGACATTCCCAGGAGCCTCAGGCATACACTTTGTTCTGGGCTTGCCCCTGCTCTGGGTACCCCACAGTGTCCCAACCTCTAGGCTTCCTTCTGGCCCTGCCAGCCTCACTCCCCTGGTGTCTCCTCCTACACCCTGACACTTCCTCCGGTGCCCCCTCTTCTGAGGCACATGCCATGGTTAAGAAATGGACTCTGAGCTCACAGAGAACCAAGTTAGAGTCCTGGCTGAGCCACTGTTTTTTAAATTTTTTTATTTATTTTTGAGACAGAGAGAGACAGAGCACGAGCAGGGGAGGGGCAGAGAGAGAGGGAGACACAGAATCTGAAGCAGGCTCCAGGCTCTGAGCTGTCAGCCCAGAGCCCGACGCAGGGCTCGAACTCATGGACTGTGAGATCGTGACCTGAGCTGAAGTCAGAGGCTTAACCGACTGAGCCACCCAGGCGCGCCCCAACCGGCTGAGCCACTTTTACGTGACCTTGGGCAAAACATCTAACCTCCCCAAGCCTCGGTTTCTTTTTCCATTACATAAGGATGGTAAGGATAATAATATTGATGTAATATTTATCTTTTCACAAAGCAAACATTCCCCTGTAACCAACACCAGATCAAAAAATAGAGCAGGAGGCACCCCGCACTGCTGCCCCCTCCCATTCGCTGACGCGGCCCCCGCCCCCGACATGGAGACCGTAGATTTGTCTGGTTTTGAACTTTACGCAGATGGTAACCTACAGTGTATACATTTTCAGGTCTGGCTTTTTCCGCTCAACCTTCTTTCTATTTCTGGGATTCACCCACGTTGTCAGGTTAGCAGTGACTCCTTCTCGTTCTGCCACCGATGAGCACTTGGGTCCTTTCCAGTTTGGGCCATTACCAAGAAAGCTGCTAGGAACATGCCAGATGTTGTCTTAAGCAGTAGAAAATAAACACGCTCACTCTCTCCTGCACTGGGGCAGAACAAATTCTAGACGGAAATATCACACACATGGGGCACCTGGGGGGCTCAGTCGGCTCAGTGTCTGACTCTTGGTTTCGGCTCAGGTCATGATCTCCTGGTTTGGGAGTTTGAGCCCTGAGTCTGAGCCTGCTTGGGATTCTCCTTCTTTCTCTGCTCCTCCCCTGCATTCTCTCTCTCTCTCTGTCTCAAAATAAATAAAATAAACTTGGGGCGCCGGGGTCACCCAATCAGTTAAGCACACAACTTCGACTCAGGTCATGATCTCATGGTTGTGGGATCAAGCCCTGCGTCAGGCCCCACACTGACAGAGCAGAGCCTGCTTGGGATTCTCTCTCTCCCTCTCTCTCCGCCCCTGCCCTGGCTTGTGCTCTATGGCTCTCAAAATAAATAAAGAACGTTTGGAAAAAAAGAAATAACACACACATTACAGAGTTGTTTCTGAGAGGTAACATGGCACAATGGAAAAAGATACAGGGTTTTAGATAAGACACACTCATGATTGAATTCTGGATTTTCCAACTTACTAGTAGTCAGACTCGGACAGTTACTTGCCCTCTTTGAGAATCAGTTTCATCACCTGAAAAGTAGTAATAAAAAAATATCTCCCTTTGGAGTCACCTGGGTGACTCAGTCCATTAAGCGTCCGACTTCGGCTCAGGTCATGACCTCAGGACTCGTGAGTTCAAGCCCCATGTCGGGCTCTGTGCTGACAGCTCGGAGCCTGGAGCCTGCTTGGGATTCTGCGTCTCCTTCTCTCTCTGCCCCTCCTCCATCTCTTCTCTCTCTCCCAAAAATAAACACTAAAAAAAAAAGATTTTTAAAAAATATCTCCTTTGTATGGGCACCTAGGTGACTCAGTCAGTTGACGGTCTGACTCTTGATTTCTGCCCAGGTCATGTTCCAAGGGTCGTGGGATCGAGACCCACATCGGGATGTGTGCTGGGTGTGGAGCCTGCTTAAGATTCTCTCTCTTCCTGTGCCCCTCCCCCCCCCCCCAAATAAAAACATATATATATCTCCCTTGTTTGGTGATAGAGATGGTCACCTGCCATGGCCTGGCAGGGAGCCCGGCACAGACGGCCCGTGTAACGGTGTGTCTGAGCACCTGCACCAGCATTCTAGGGGTGAGAGAAGACCACAGGTGCAATGGAGAGGCCCCTTCCCTCCTGGATGCATGTACTCAGGGTACTTGCTCAAGCAGATCTCCTGGAAATAATCTTATCATAAAATAAACAAAGGGCAGAGACATTTAAAATTTTCCAGAACGTCTGACCAACTGAAACAAATCTACCTGCGCATCCAATTGGTGCTGTATCCAAACAGATAAAGACTAAATCGTAGTACTGACTGCACACCCCCTGTGGGGTACACCCTAAGGGCAAAAGACGACAGAGAGAGAAATAGGTACACGCACAGAAGGAGCAAATCGTCACGGTAACATCTAAGGAACCAAGATTTGCAGCGTAAAAGAAAAGAGGTAAGAATATAAAACCCAGGGGCACCTGGGTGGCTCAGTCGGTTGAGCGTCCGACTTCAGCTCAGGTCATGATCTCATGGTTCATGAGTTCGAGCCCCACATCGGGCTCTCGGGCTCTGTGCTGTCAGCTCAGAGCCTGGAGCCTGCTTCGGATTCTGTGTCTCCCTCTCTCTACGCCCCTTCCCCACTCACGCTCTGTCTCTCTCTGTCTCTCAAAAAATGAATAAACGTTAAAAAAAATTTTTTTTAAAAAGGAATATAAAATCCAGAAAAGTTGAGTAAAAAAATCTGTAACTGATTAATATGTACTATTATTTAGTAGACAGTAACTGTCTACGGAAAAGGCCAAGAAGCAAAGACACCTAAAGGCAAGGAGCATGCCTGAGGCCCAGATTGTAAATATCCTAATTTAAATATCAGCATAAGTTCATGACTTAATGAAACTTTTCTTTCTACCTCTGCTCATGGAAAGAGCCTGAAAGCAATGGCATCCTGGGAACAGTGAGGTCACCTAGCAACCAGGTCTTGGTTTCCAAATACTTTACCCACTTAAAAAAAAATTTTTTTTTTTTAATGAAATGGCTCTTTGGAGAAATGGCGAGTCTGGGTCCAAGGCAGAAAATACACAAGACGTTCCAGGGATATCTTTTGTGTCAGAAAGAAAGGAAACTATTGAGGACCTCCGGGATCTTTTCAAAGATACAGGACTCGATAAGGCCAAAATTGGGACAATTTGAATATCAGAAAGAATAATGACCACAGTGGATTAAAAACAATAAAATTATAGGGGTGGCTCAGTTGGTTAAGCGTCTGACTCCTGATTTCGGCTCAGGTCGTGATCTCGCTATTTTGTGAGTTCGAGTCCCGCATGGGCTCTGTGCTCATAGCGTGGAGCTTGCTTGAGATTCTGCCTCTTTCTCTGCCCTTCCCCCACTCACACTCTCTCTCTTTCTCTCAAAAAAAAAAATTACAAAAATCCAAACATCCATGACACTAATCGCCCTGCCCCTCCCCCCCAACCACCACCACCAAAAAAAAAAAAAAAAAAAAAAAAAAAAAAAAAAAGCCCGCATTGCTTGTTTTTGGAGATTATCAAGGTACCAACACATTTTTCTGAAAGTTGCCAAATGAAGGAAGAGTCTAAGTATTTGCCCTGCCTTTCTAGTCAGCTCTGATGTCAAGCTAACCACACAGTTGATGAAGGAAAGTTCTTTGAGAAGCCCAGTTCATAAATCCAGAAGCAAATGGTAGCCACTAATGAAGTAATGCGTCTTGGCCACAGTCATCAGTAGGGACCAAAACCATCAGCTCAGGGGAACTTTCAATGGAGGGATCAGGCTGACGCATCAACTGCTTGACCCAAATCTTTGAACGTGAGAAATAGGGAGCATGTAGCACGAAGGACGGTCAAGTATTCTCACCTGCAAACCTGGATCTAATCAAGCCTCTGGAGCTGCCTGCCAGTTTACAGGAAACAGAAGGACAGCAGAGCGGGCTAAATGACACAACAGGGGCCCCTGGGTGGCTCTGTCGATTAAGCATCCGACTTTGGCTCAGGTCATGATCTCATAGCTCATGAGTTCGAGCCCCACGTCAGGCTCTGTGCTGACAGCTCAGAGCCTGGAGCCTGCTTCTCAGATTCTGTGTCTCCCTCTCTCTGTCTCTCTCTCTTTCAAAAAATAAACATCTAAAAAAAATGACGCAACAGAGGGGCGCCTGGGTGGCTCAGTCGGTTGAGTGTCCGACTTGGGCTCAGGTTATGATCTTGTGGTTCCAGCCCCGCATCAGGATCTCTGCTGTCGGCCCAAAGCACATTTCAGATCCTCTGTCCCCCTCTCCCTCTGCCCCTCTCCCGCTTGCTCTCTCTCTGTGTCCCCCCAAAATAAACAAACATTTAAAAATAAACAAATAGGGGCGCCTGGGTGGCTCAGTCAGTTGGGTGTCTGACTTCAGCTCAAGTCATGATCTCACAGCTCGTGAGTTCGAGCCCCGCACAGGGCTCTGTGCTGACGGCTCGGAGCCTGGAGCCTGCTTCGGATTCTGTGTCTCCCTCTCTCTCTGCCCCTTCCCCCACTCATGCTCTGTCTCTCTCTCTCTCAACAATAAATAAATGTTAAAAAATTCTTTAAATGTTCTAGCAAAAAAAGCAGGGTACGATGATACATATGAAGTCAAATGGACCAGAGGTTGATGGTTCAAGCAGATAAAGGCTACTTAAGAGCCCATTATGTTATTCGCTCTACTGAGGGGTATATTTGAAGTCTTCCAAGGTAAAACATTTTCAGTTTTATCTAGAATTTAAATCTATGCCACAGACATAGTGTACATTGAATCTCATTAATTGGGACTAATGGAAATCAAAGCCAAACTAAACTGTTTTTTAGAGTATAATTCCAATTGTAGAAAAGTGTGCTTCATTTCAACAGACTGTATATTACTCGTAAGTTGATGCAGTCACTTGGACCGGGAATGTTTTAAAGAGTTCTTTAAAGGGTTCCTAGATAAAACATCCGTCGTTGTGTCTGGATGGTTAAGGCAGGTGACTCTTCAATGTCCGTTTCAGCAAGGGCCCCAAAGGCCAAATGGTGAACAACAGGTTCCAAGTTACCTGCTGTCTCGATTGAGATAGCGACTGGACCAGACCGTCTACACTGGACTGGTAAAGGGGGAGATCCAGGCCAGGTCCGAGGGAAGGGATGAGGGTCCCCAGAGGGGCTCCGAAAGCCCCAAGGGCACTCGGGAGTTGGGGGTCATGACTGACGGCAGGCATGTGAAAGGGGAGAAGCCATGGCAGAACAGCCTGTCTGCAGGCAGAGCAAAGAGAATCACCTGGAAATGAGCTATATTTCCGCTGATGGCCGAGCAAAGGGAGATGTTTCCAGGGACCATATGTGGACCCCATGGTGGGCCCCTGCCTGGCGTCATGGAAGGAATTCCTCTAAGAGCACCACTTAGAATCCGGACCACCCAGAGGTGGGGTCAGGGGGTCCACACTGCAGACTACACCCCCGTCCACCATGGGAAACGCTGCTCTGTCCCCTTCACCCTGCCCTGCAGGCATCAGAAACTGCTACTAATTTCCAAGCCAGAATTAGGCCCAAGCTTGGGAAGCGGGGACATTTTGAAATTAAATACATTTGGAGTTTCTTTTTTCTTTTTCTTTCTTTCTTTTTTTTTTTTTAGAGAGAGAGCGAGAGCAGTAGCAGAGGGAAGGGACAGAGAGGGAGACACAGAATCCGAAGCAGGCTCCAGGCTCTGAGCTGTCAGCACAGAGCCCGACACGGGGCTCGAACTCACAGACCGTGAGATCATGACCTGAGCCGAAGGAAGTCAGACGCCCAACCGACTGAGCCACCCAGGAGCCCCAGATTTGGAGTTTCAACAGAATTCTTAATGAGACTTTAAATTTTCTGAAAGGACTTATTCAGGTGACAGACACAGGAACCAAAAAAGCTTTGGGACATAGTCATAATTTTATCCAAGAGAGAGGCAGGATGAGTCTACAGAGTAAGCTTAACAATTAAAATTTCTTTTATACTTACCTACTCAATCAAGATTTTTTCACTAAACCACTGAAAATACTTGTGAAACCTTGGCAGTAACTAGAGAGCTGGGGATCCACACAGGTTGAGACCAGAGGGCCAGGGGCCAGGCGGTGAGGACAGCTGAGCCCTGTCAAGGATCTTGGTCTTTGTCCTAAAAACAATGTAGAGCCCCTTCATTGTGGATTACGAGGTAGGATATTCAGTTGCACGGGGGCAAATGGGGTGGAAGCTGGAGTGGAAGCGGGAAACCAGTTCGGAAACTACAGGCATCCGGAATCCAGCCAGATGGTGGTAGTAACCCTGCTGGAAATCAGGAAGGCGAGGAGATATTAGATTTATTGGATGAGGAAATCTACAGGGCTTTTTGATGATTGGCTATGGGGGGGGGGGGGGGAGAAGGGGGGCGGGCAAGAGAGGGTCCCTGGGATTATGGACTGAGCACCTGCATGGGTGTGGTGCCTTTTCGGGAGGGAGAAGGCCACAGGGGAGAAGGTCTGGAGGGAAGAATGATGAGCTTGGTTCCAAAGCGGTCAAGTTGAAGTGAAGTCCCTGGGAAGGGAGCAGGCAGGGAGCTGGAGACAGGGCCTGGGGCTCAGAAGAAAAGGGGCCACCGAGAGCGAGTGCAGCCTCCGGAGGGCCTGGCTGGCTGGGCCGTGTGGGAAGTGACATCAGCGGCCAAGGGAAAAGCCCCAGGGAAAGTGAGGGGTGGGAGGGGAGAAAGGTCAACCCAGAATATCTCAGAAGAGGAGGCCAGAGAGCAACCAAGAAGAGGGAGAGAGAACAGTGCCATCAAAGTTTAGGGTCAATGGAATTATAATAGTGGGGGGGGGGGGGCAGATGGTAGCCACACCCACGACACGCACACCACACCACACAGACTTGCTGAAAACCTGAGGTACACCTGAGACTAATGTAATTGTGTGTCCTCTATACCCCAATTCAAAAAAAAAAAAAAAAAAGTTGAGGGAGGAATAAACCACAAGTTCGATGTTGTCGGATGGCCAAGGCAAAGATGTGAAAATGGTCGTTGAGAGTTCTTATAGTTTTGACAGACGGACTGAGTATTCGGGGATAAATGACACGACATCTGGTGTTTCCTTCACCGTAATCCTGGGCTGGGGTGGGAGGCAGCGGGTGGGGCTACCTGGGCGCGAGCTGTTAATTGCGGGAGCTGGGCGCTGAGCGCGGGGAGGTTCATCTCGCCCTTCTCTCTACCTAGGTGTGTGTTTGAAACTTCCCACCAGGGGCGCCCGGGTGGCTCAGTTGGTTAAGTGGCCGACTTCGGCTCAGGTCATGATCTCGCGGTCTGTGAGTTCGAGCCCCGCATCAGGTTCTGTGCTGACAGCTCAGAGCCTGGAGCCTGTTTCAGATTCTGTGTCTCCCTCTCTCTGACCCTCCCCCGTTCATGCTCTGTCTCTCTCTGTCTCAAAAATAAACATTAAAAAAAAAAAGAAACTTCCCACCACAAAGTTTTTATTTGCCCCATATGGAGGTTCCTCAAAGAGTTAAAAAAAATAGAACCACCCTATGACCCACCAGTTGCTAGGTGTTTGCCCAAAGGATACAAAAATACAGATTCGAAGGGGCACATGCGCTCCAATGTTTTTATAGCAGCATTATCACCAACAGCCAAACTATGGAGGGAGCCCAAATGTCCATTGACTGGTGAATAGATAAAGAAGACGTGGGGTACACACACACACACACACACACACACACACACACACACACACACTGGAATATTACCCAACCATAAAAAAGAACGAAATCTTGCCATGTGCAATGACGTGGAGGGAGCTAGGATGTATTATGGTAAGCGAAATAATCGCAGAAAGGCAAATACCCTATGATTTCACTCATCTGTGGAAATTGAGAAACAAAACAGATGGACATGGGGAAGGAAAAAGAGAGAAGGAAGCAAATCACAAGAGACTCTCAAAGACAGAGAACAACTGAGGGTTGATGGAGGGAGGTGGGTGGGGGATGGGCTAGACGGGGGATGGGCATTAAGGAGGACACTTGTTGGGATGAGCACTGGGTGTTATATGCAAGTGATGAATCACTAGTTTTGCCATACATGTTAACTAAGTAGAATTTTATTTTATTTTATTTATTTTGAAAGAGAGAGCGTGTGCGCGCTCAAGTGGGGGAAGGGCAGAGAGACAGGGGGAGAGAGAATCCCAAGCAGGCTCTGCACTGCCCCTTAGCTAACTAGAATTTAAATGAAAACTTGGGGAAGGGGTGCCTGGGTGGCTCAGTCGGTTAAGCGTCCGACTTCAGCTCAGGTCACGATCTCGCGGTCCGTGAGTTCGAGCCCCGCGTCGGGCTCTGGGCTGACGGCTCAGAGCCTGGAGCCTGCTTCCGATTCTGTGTCTCCCTCTCTCTCTGCCCCTCCCCTGTTCATGCTCTGTCTCTCTCTGTCTCAAAAATAAATAAAACGTTAAAAAAAAATTTTTAAAAAAAGAAAACTTGGGGAAGAAAAAGGTTGTATTTTTTCCATAATAAAAAGTAGCCTTTGGGAGCACCTGGGTGGCTCAGTCGGTTGCGTCCGACTCTTGATTGCAGCTCAGGTCACGATCTCACGGTTTGTGAGTTCAAGCCCTGAGTCGTGCTCCGTAGCTGGTAGCATCCTCTTGACCCAGAGGAGAGCCGGGCACCTAGCAGGTGATCAAAAAACATCCTTAAGCCAATGAATGAGTGAAACCCACCGGAGAACATTTTAGTTTCAGCTTTAGTGACAAGCTTTTCTTTTTTCCTTTTTTTTGGAGGGAGGGATGGGCGCTTCTGAGGGCTGATCTGTTACTTTGCCCAGAAGGTCAGTGTCTCCTGAATCGTGTGCCGCATTGCTGTCCTCTCCTTCCGTCTTCCTTTTCCAAATGCAGTTAGTTTTTATTGCCGCCACCTAGAACAGTTCCCAGACTTAGCACTTCACATCTCGTGCCTTTGAAAAATCCCCCTCAAATGCGAACATAAAAATCCTACTCTAAATGCAAAAGATAAGTTCACAAAAACGTTGCTCTAAAGAAAACGTCCACTTCAAATCCTCTTTTTTTCACTTCACTTGCAATTTAAAATTAGAAACGAGTCTTGGGGCGCCTGGGTGGCTCAGTCGGTTAAGTGTCCGACTTCCGCTCAGGTCACGATCTCACGGTTTGTGACTTCGGGCCCCGTGTCGGGCTCTGTGCAGACAGCTCAGAGCCTGGAGCCTCTTCGGATTCTGTGGTCTCTGTCTCTCTCTGCCCCTGCCCTGCTTGTGCTCTGTCTCTCTCTCTCTCTCTCAAAAATAAATAAACATTAAAAAAAATTTATAAAAAAAATAAAATTAGAAATGAGTCTTGACCCCCACCTCCCCCATCAAAAGCTGGTCCCTGGAAGAATAAAAGCATACCGAATGATTCCAACAAACTTTTTGAAAACCACATTACCTTAAGGTAATTTAATTTAATTTAATTTAATTTAATTTAATTTAATTATTTAAGGTAATTTCCCTTTTGAAATACTAACGTTCGAAATGCTAACCCTAGCGAAAAATAGTAATATCTTACATTTGATTGTGTATTATATGCATAAGCGTATGCCACCCGGCCCCCAGCATTGTTTGAAATGGCAGGCGGTGAGGGCCACCGAGGCAGGAACCGTGGTTAAGGCCAGTGTCTTGGGCTCATAGACTAAGCTCCACTCTCTCTAGCTGTGTGATCCTGAGCCAGTCACTTCTGGGCTTCAATTTCCTCCCCTGTAGAAGGAGGTATTAATGCCTCCCTCACAGGGTTGTGAGGGTTAATGAAAAGCCCTTGGAACACCTGAAATGCGTGAGTTAGCTAATATTGCCTATGTATTGTCTTTCTTTTTACAGATTAGGAAACTGAGACCCAGAAAAGTTCACAAATGTGCTTAAGGTTGCACAGCCAGTAGGCATCTGAGTTTTGACTCATCCCCAGAATTTCTCTCTCCAAACTGAGTGCTCCTTTCATCGAACTACAATTATCTCCCATTTTAACAATGAGAATGTTCGGCTGCGCTTAGACAAGGTCAGAAATAAGAATCCTCAAATTACAGCATGCAATCGGGAACAGACAGCAAGAATACCGTTTTCACATTCTCATGACGTCCCCATTCTAGACAGATCAATCACCAAAGCACAGAGATTCAACTACTGTTTTACCAGCAACAAAGTACCGTGATCCTTTAAGTTATAGCTAAGTAATTCCCTTCGGGATGGTTTTTTGTTTTTGTTTTTGTTTTTTTCTCATCACTCCTTCTCACTGGCCTCTGTGACCGGATGCAACTGTATGGCGTGTTACAAAAATACAGTCGATCTCGTTATTCACCATAAAGTGAATGTCCTGTAAAGTCACTGCGAACAGAGTTACTGAATTCGCAGGGGAAAAAACAGGGTTAGGTTCCTGTGAGCCTCCGGCGACAACATTTTTGTCAAGCAGTCAAATCATAACCTTGTTTTATGTGTGTTTCTGTTTAAAGACACCTTATTTTTTTTTTTAATTTTTTTTTTCAACGTTTTTTAATTTATTTTTGGGACAGAGAGAGACATAGCATGAACAGGGGAGGGGCAGAGAGAGAGGGAGACACAGAATCGGAAACAGGCTCCAGGCTCCGAGCCATCAGCCCAGAGCCCGATGAGGGGCTCGAACTCACGGACCGCGAGATCGTGACCTGGCTGAAGTCGGACGCTTAACCGACTGCGCCACCCAGGCGCCCCTAAAGACACCTTATTTAATATACATTGTTGATTCGTTAACATTGAACTTAGGGGCGACATCACTGTAACTCATGCCTGAGCAAAGCGTATCTAACACATATTTCTCTCGTAAAGTACTTCACGGCCTTCTTGTGCTCAGGAGCGTTGCCAGGACCCCAGCACTACACTCGGGGGCCACTTTAAAGAGCAAATCACCCACGAGAAACAGAGCAATGCCAAAAAGCATGGCATTAAAGTGACCACGAAAGGGACATTTATAATATTCAAGCTAATGAAAGCAGGCAGAATGCCACCGTGTTCTACCTCGGTTGGGAACGTGCGCATTGGGCAACTCAAAATTTTCACCACGCTGTGTGTCTGGCTGTGAATGACCCAGGGACTTATTTGAGGATAACAAATCAATTTTAGCAAGGAGATGAGTTCACAAATGGAGTCTGCAAATAACTGTCAGGAAGAGCCGTACGTACTCGGAACAGAGAGAGGCCATGTGGAAGGGGGCCGTGAGCTTCTAGACTGGCTCGCCTGTTAAGGAGGTGCGTGGACAAGTCCCCAAGTCAATCTCCAACTGGATCCAGAAGTCCTCGCGGCACTAACATTCATTGATGCATTTAATGACTGTCACATGAGCATGCAATAGACGACTTGACGTAGATCATGAGACTATATGGATCATGGGAGCTTTGCGACTCTGGGCAAACAGCTAACCTCTCTGAACATAGATTCCTTCTTTACAAAACGATAACATTTGGCTCAAAGAGTTGCTGGGGTGGACAATGACATGGGATAATAAATGAAATAATATATGCGAAGTGCCTAGAACATGGTGAGGACTAAAACGGTCATTCTTTCCTGAGAATGTAGAAAGCCTGCTTATTAATATAAACTTGTTTGGGGCACCTGGGAAGCCCCAGATCGGTTGGGCACCCGACTTCGGCTCAGGTCGTGATCTCACTATTTGCAGGTTCGAGCCCTGCATCGGGCTCTGTGCTGATAGCTCAGAGCCTGCACCCCCTGGAGCTTGCTTCGGATTCTGTGTCTCCGTCTCTCTCTGCCCCTCACCCACTTGTGCTCTGTCTCTGTCTCTGTCTCTCTCTCTCAAAAATAAATAAACATTTAAAAAAATTTTTAATAAATAATACAAACATGTTGAACTGCATGCTGGGAAAAGGGGCTACTTAATAACTTCATAAGATCCAAGAATAATCAATGACGAATATGTTTGATCAAGTACCTAGTGGTTTCTAAACTGGTAATAAAATATGTCAAGATTGTTCCTGAGTTATTGCCAATTAGTAGATTAAATGTGGCCAGCTCAGCCACATCAGGTTACCAAAAGTCCCTGGCTTTCTCATGCACTGATTCATTCATCTGTTTATTCCACAAAGATTTACAGACTACTTACTATGTGCCAGGCCCTGGAGATAAAGCAGAGAATGAAATAGTTAAGTCCCTGCTCTCCAAGAGCTTATGGTCAAGCTTAACGAGGGGCAGACAATAAACCGAGATCTAATGCAGTGTTTGGTGACAATCAGGGCTAAGAAGAACAATAAAGTGGCTCACGGGGACAAGAGGAACGTGAGGAGGACCTCCTTAGATGGCAGGGTCAGAGGAAGCCTCTTTAAGGAGGTGCATTTGAGCAGCAACCAGGATGTTGGGAAGGAGAGACCCGAGAGAAAATCCAGGCAGGGCAAGGGCACTCCAAGCCTTGAAATACGAATGAGTCTGGGGCACCTGGGTGGCTTAGTCAGTTGAGCATCGGACTCTTGATTTTGGCTCAGGTCATGGTGTCATGGGTTCGAGCCCCGCTTTTGGATCTGTGCCGACACATCTGAGCTTGCTTGGGATTCTCTCTCTCCTCTCCCTCTGCCCTTCCCCCGCTCTCTCTCTCACACAAAATAAATAAATAATAAAAAAAACAAAGAATGAGTCTGTGCATCGGATAAACAACATGGAGGCCGGGGCCCCAGAGTGTAGGGTCAAGAGGGGAGAGCAGTACATGAGGTCAGAGTGGTAGGACAGACCAGCTCATGGAGGCCAAGGAGGTCATGCTAAGGACTGTGGACTCCTTTCTAGATACTGTGGTGAGCCAGCCAGTCATGGTTGGGAGCAGGTAAATGACTTTTCTGATTTGTTTGGAAAGAGTAACTCTGGGTGTCATGAGGCAAAGACCATGTGAGGGTCAAGAGCGGAAGCAGAAAGACCAAGCAGGGGCTGCCCCGTCACCTAGGCAGGAGGTGGTGGTGGCCTGAAGGAGGGTGGTCGGCTCCTGAGTAACAGGATGTAACTGGTGCCGGATTAACTATGTTCATGGAAGTCATGGTGCAGGAATTCTTTACTAACAGCTGGCGGGACGATTAGGTGCTCTGTACCCGAGTTGGACTCTAACTGGCCTTAAACAAATCTGAGGGGAGAAAAAAAGCAAAAGTTCTCAAAACCACCCCTTTTTCCTCTTTCAGATCTCTGTGACCTTACCCTGCAAGACCTTTGAAAAGGAAAGAATATACTGGAGATTTCCTTCGTGGAATTTTTTTAAGTCGGGTAAACATACATTGAATGAATTTGAATTGCTTTTTAAATCCAATTATGAAATATTTAAAGCCACTGAAAAGCATAAAATACAACAAGCCTGGCTGGCTCAGTCAGTTAAGCGTCCGACTTCGGTTCAGGTCATGATCTCGTGGTTTGTGAGACAGAGCTGACAGCTCAGAGCCTGGAGCCTGCTTCATATTCTGTGTTTCCCCCTCCCTCTACCCCTCCCCTCCTCATACTCTGTCTCTCTTGGTCTCTCAAAAATGAATAAATGCTAAAAAAAAAAAAAAATTAAAGTAGGGGGCGCCTGGGTGGCTCAGTAGGTTAAGTGGCTGACTTCGGCTCAGGTCATGATCTCACAGTCCGTGAGTTCGAGCCCCGCGTCGGGCTCTGTGCCGACAGCTCGGGGCCTGGAGCCTGTTTCGGATTCTGTGTCTCCCTCTCTCTGACCCTCCCCCGTTCATGCTCTCTCTGTCTCAAAAATAAATAAACGTTAAAAAAAAATTTTTTTTTTTTAATTAAAGTAGAATAGAATCTTCCTGGTTGCCTGTCCTCAGTCACATACCTCTCCCTCCCCACAAGACGAAATATTTTCCTGAATTTGGTATTATTATTTCTAGGTGGACCTTTATGTTTTTACTGCTTTATATGCATCGCTACATGCATAGTGTTGTTTTGTATAATTTTAAGCTTTATATAAACACTTTACATATCTTTGCGTGGTTTACATTTTGTTTCAAATTATGTAAAAAATATTAAAATTATTGTAAAAGCCATCCACATTGATGTTAATCTAGTTCATTTGCACTGATGATATATATGTTATTGCTGACTTCGCCACAATTAATTTACCCATTCTCCCATTCCAGACGCTTAATTGTTTACATTTACATTGTTCTTGGCATACTGCTATGATAATTCTCGCTTTTATATGTGAGAATTCGCACTTTTACATGCCCCCTTTTATACGCGAGTCAAAGTTAAATCTATTTTACTTACTATTCAAAGCGTGGTCCCAACATTAGCAGTATCAGCATTGGCTGGAGCTTGCTAGAAATGCAGAATCTTGAGCCCCACAACAGACCTTGAATTAAATCTGCATTTTAACAATACTCCCAGGAAATTTATGTGCACAAAGTACGAGTCTAGCAGAAGCAGTCCTTCTCAAATTATTGATGATGAACCAGTTCTGTTTTGGTTTTTACATTTTCAATCTGTTACACACGGATATTTTGTAAAATATCAACATTTCAGGGGCGCCTGGTGGCTCAATTGCTTAAGCGGCTCAGGTCATGATCTTCCAGTTTGTGGGTTCGAGCCCCACGCGTCGGGCTCTGTGCTGACAGCTCAGAGCCTGGAGCCTGCTTCGGATTCTGTCTCTCCCTCTCTCTGCTCCTCCCCTGCTTGTGCTCTCTCTCTCTCTCTCTTTCTCTCAAAAATAAATAAACATAAAAAAAATTTTTTTTAATCAAAATTTGATATCACTGCTCAGGAAGGGAAGGGCTTATCCAAGTTCAGGTGGTCTGGGAAGTTCCTTGGAACGTGGTGTTGAGCTTGCCATGGAGACTGGGACATGACCAAAATGGAACACCACGTCAGGGAGTCTGCCTGTGGGAAGACAGCGGAGCGGGGAACCCTTGCCAGCCACTCACTGCAAAAGCAGTTTTCAGAGAACCCATGACTGACGAAAACATTTCAGGTAATTGGAGGATATGTGCGACAAAGTCCACATGAAATAGGGAAGTTGCCAAAGAAGACTTTGCCTCGTTTGATTATGTACCAACGATGGATGTAAGGAGCACTCTGAAAGATTTGAATAGAAAAAAGTAATCAACTTATGGGGCGCCTGGGTGGCTCAGTCGGTTAAGCGTCCCACTTCAGCTCAGGTCATGATCTCACGGTTCCCAAGTTCGAACCCCACATAAGGCTCTGTGCTGACAGCTCGGAGCCTGGAGCCTGCTTCGGATTCTGTGTGTCCCTCTCTCTCTGCCTCTCCCCCACTCGCTCATGCTCTGTGTCTCTTTCTGTCAAAAATAAATAAACATTTTAAAAATCTTTAAAGAAATAACACACACAAAAAAGAAAAAAGTAATCAACTTAAAGACTGCCAAGCTAAAACTGAACTACTTGGGAGCCCTGATCCACAAAAACAATATATTATTGAAGATCCCTATTACAGGAATGACTCCAACTTTGAGGATGTGTACCTGGCGGTGTATCCATTCACTGTCGAAGACCAACACTGACTACACCAAAGTGAGGTTCAACATTTCTCAGTAGCGGTGTTAAAGGGAAGTAATGTCCCATAGCTCAAGGCCACATATGCTTCTCCAGTTGACTTAGTGTTTCTTACCTTAAAAAAAAAAAAAAAAAAAAAAAAGTTGTAGATGGAAATCAGTTGTGTTCGGCAGAAAAATAAATTAAAATCTTTGATTCAGACAGTTTATGGAGTACATTAAGTGTTCTCAGACCAGTTGAACCTCCCACTTCGCCCCAGTTACAAAGATAGGGGGCCAAACAAAATGGTAGACCCGCAAAGTGGAACATAAATGAAGTAAACAGCTTATAATCAAGGCCAGATCAACCTCGGAACTCACAGTCACAAATGATCTCCTCTACTTCTTCAGGAAGTTTATGTAGATAATTTGATAAAGAAAAAATGCGTTCTTTTCACTTTTCATCTTTCTATCTCAGGGCCTTTTATTGAATAAGAATGGCCCCATGCACAGGAGCCTCCAGCTTCAGCTCAGGTCATGATCTCACAGTTCGTGGGTTCGAGCCCCGCGTCGGGCTCTGTGCTGACAGCTCAGAGCCTGGAGCCTGCTTCGGATTCTGTGTCTCCCTCTCTCTCTCTCTGTCCCTCCCCTGCTCACGCTCTGTCTCTCTCTTTCTCAAAAGTAAATCATCGTTAAAAAATAAATAAATAAAAATAAAAGGACAGGAAAGAGAGAAAGATTTATGGGGTTAATCGTTAGCACCTTTAATACTTTGTAGATTTTGTATGCTTAGTTTATCTCATAAGGAAATCGACTTATTTGTTCCCATTTAAACCACTGCACCTGTGAAATTTTAATATACCCAGAAAGAAGGACACCACATGCTGGCTTATCTTATGGTCAGTTTGAGGAATGTGTCTGTTTTCATAGGCACACACACACCAAATGTAAATGTATATTGGCTTAGGTGGGACAAAAACCATTGTAAAGGTTGAGAAAGGAATTATATTAGGTTGAAGTGCGTGAATATTAACATGTTAGGTTAATAACCTTTCAGCAGTGTTTAATAAATGTATAGGAAAATATGGGTGATTTCTGTGTGCTTTAAAGTAACTAATCTCCCAATTCATATGGAGATATATCAGGAAAGACTGTTTGCAAAATAAACTGGGGAGCTATAATAACACAACTGAAATTAAAAAAAAAAAAAACGGGGTGGGGAGGACATTGGAGGGAAAGAGAATGCCAGAAGGAGCAGAGGCTGACGTCTCGGGCCTGGGACAGTTGGACTTCCTGGCATGCGCTGACGAGAGGGAGCACAGGAAGGAATTTTAGCCTCACTTCGCAAATACGAAACCTAAGGCCATCCAAGATGCAGTTTTAAACGTGCAGTGAAGAAACTAATGGTTTCTTGTACAAAGCGTTAGTTAAGGATCTTGAAGAAGACGGCATCAGTATTTTCCCTATACTTAAATAATCGTCCTCCCTAGTGGCTTTAAGAAGCAATTGAATCCCCACTAAAAGTACAAGACTTCTTTGAAGAAATGGTTGATTACAGGTCTGGGGCAGGGAATGTGCACAGAAGCGTACTGAGCATACAAAGGATGTCTATATCTAATTGTAACGCATTAAACACATACATGAGGAAAATCATATCCAAATAGATCTATGAAGAGGGGAGGAGGAGCTCCAGCAAACAAACCTAGATGGATTGGCAAAATATGGAAACCACCAGTTGACAACCCCAATGTAATCATCAGTTCAAGGCAAAATCATCCAAAAAAAAAAAAGGCAACACCGTTAGGTGAACGGATTTGGGGGAGATTTGCGTAGACTTTTAAACGCAAAAAGGGAAGCCTATCTTTACGATGGAGAGTTCCTGGTCTCCACGTTAACCGAGGGACCAAAGTTAGCATCGCTGTAGTGGGACCACTGACATAGGAGCCCCCGGATGGGTTACAATCTGAAATACACATCATCTAGAAATATCCTTACTAAAAATGTTTAACTTGGATTTAATCAAGCTATTAGACCACGCGTGTCAATGGGAATATAAATTTTCTGTATACATGTTCTATCTAAAGCAAAAACGAAACCAAAAAGCCCACAGGTGAAATTTATTTAAATACTTAATTTAGCCCATATCTATATAGGAAATATTAGTATTTCAACATGTAATCAATAGAAAAAGTTAGTGTTCATATTTTACCTTCTTTTTTTATAGTGAGTCTTCAAAATCCAGTGTGCATTTTTACACTTAAAGCACATTCCGGGGCGCCTGGGTGGCTCAGTGGGTTAAGCATCCGACTTCAGCTCAGGTCATGATCTCGCAGTCCGTGAGTTCGAGCCCCGCGTCAGGCTCTGGGCTGATGGCTCAGAGCCTGGAGCCTGCTTCAGATTCTGCGTCTCCCTCTCTCCCTGCCCCTCACCTGTTCATGCTCTGTCTCTCTCTGTCTCAAAAATAAATTAAAAAAATTTAAAAAAAATTTTTAAAGCACATTTCAATTCAGATGATGAGTTTTCATTGGAAATGCTTGATCTGTATTTAGATTTCATCAAATTTACCACTGAAAAAGGAGATTTGCATACCTAAGTTTTTCCAAGCACACTTAACATTTTTCCAACAATGAAATGGAGCATGAGTTTTAGATTCAAATTATTTCAACTTAAATTAAAATTCAGTTTCTCACTTGCATTAGCATTAGTTGTGCAATGCCTACCATACTGGAGAGCGCAGTCCTGGACTTAACTTCCAGTTTACAGAAAATAAAGGTGATAGTAAGTAGACAAGTTAATGATACCACGAGAACAATCCAGAATGTGGGACGTTCTGCAAAACAACTGGCTTAGTTTCCAAACATTCAGTGTTATCAGAAAAAATAAGATGGGGAGACCGTCCTTGACAAAGACTAATGAGATGTAACAGTCAAATGCAGTACCGGATCCTTGTTTGAAAACAAAAACCAAAAGCGTGGGCAATTGGAAAAACTTCTCTGAACAACCAGGGAACTTTGAACATGCACTACATGCTAGATGAATCACGGAATTATTGCTCAGTTTCCTTAGGTGCGATAACGGCATTACGATGACGTGGGAGATTGATTTATCTCGAGGAAGGATAATAATTCTAGTGGGAGAATCATTCTAGAAATGCAATTGGATCAAAATATCAATCAAAGTTGACAGGAGAGGGGCACCTGGGTGGCTCAGTCAGTTAAGCGGCCGACTTTGGCTCAGGTGATGATCTCCCAGCCCGTGAGTTCGAGCCCCGCGTCTGGCTCTGTGCTGACAGCTCAGAGCCTGGAGCCTGTTTCAGATTCTGTGTCTCCCTCTCTCTGGCCCTCCCCTGTTCATGCTCTGTCTCTCCCTGTCTCAAAAATAAATAAAACGTTAAAAAAAATTTTTTTTAATAAAAAAAGTTGACAGGAGAAAAACACATCCGGGGGCACGGTGACCCCAAAATGTTTATCTTCTATGCAGCCTTTTCCCAGGAAGTGCCTAGAGGATGCCATCCTCCAAAATGAGCGAGGAAGCCAAGAAAGAGGAAGATGAGGAATGACGAAGCAGGTGACCCAGCACAGGCGAGAGGTGGTGAGAGTCTCCAGGAGGATGGCTGGGAATCCGTCCTAGAAAGCAGCCATTCTGGACTGGACCACAGAGAGAAAATCTCCAGGCGAGAGGTCTTCAAAGAAAAACCTGGCAGGCAGGTAATACAATGTGTTTGACTCTACTGTGGGAATTTGATAACTCTACTGGAGAATTTTGAGAGAAATGTTAGTGATAGGTGCACTCAGTAGTATATTGGCAAACCACCTCTCTAAAGAGAAAAAAGAAAGAAAAAGCCCTGATGTGTAGCATTTGTTGATTTCAATGGCAGAAATACTCCCACTATTGCCTTTTTTTTTTTTTTTTAAGAGAGAGAGAGAGCAGTGGAGGGGCAGAGAGAGAGAGGGAGAGAGTGAATCCCAAGCAGGCTCTGCTGTGAGCACAGAGCCTGAGTAGGGGCTCGATCTCACAACCCTGGAATCAGGACCTGAGCCAAAATCAAGAGGGGACTCAATTGACTGAGGCACCCAGATGCTCTCAAAATAGCCAAATGAAGCTACCAGCATGAAGTCACTGAACAGATTTGGCAAGAGGTGCCCATGATTGGGTCTCAAGAGTCATTAAGAAATGCACGTATACTATCAATTGGTCCCAAGAACCAAATGAGAATTATATGGTATAATTCAGATAACTTCTTATGCAAAAAAAAAAAAAAAAAAGAGCCAGTAAGACCTAGCTCCAACAAAATTAAGCAAACGCACAAATACAGCGATTACTAAATCCCTCCCCCTGTCCAAAAAAAAGTTCTACAAGAAAAGAAATGGAATCCTATGACTCCGCGTGGCTTAGCTACAAACATTTACGTTGTCGTGGCAATGTCCACATGGAGTGCGGGTTTAACACTGCAAAATGTGATGCCCCATGTTGAGAGGAGGGGGGGAAGGAGTAGAAAACAGAGCTAAGTTGTCACTATCAGTAGACAATGCCTAAAAGTGAAAAATCAAGAAATAAAAGAATAAGTCTTTTATTTAGAAATATGAAGGTAAGGGGCACCTGGGTGGCTCAGTCAGTTGAGCGTCCGACTTCAGCTCAGGTCATGATCTCACGGTTCATGAGTTCAAACCCTGTGTCGGGCTCTGTGCTGACAGCTCGGAGCCTGGAGCCCGCCTCGGATTCTGTGTCTCCCTCTCTCTCTGCCCCTCCCCTGCTCATGCTCTGTCTCTCTGTCTCTCTCTCAAAAATAAACATTAAAAAAATTTTTTTAATTCAAAAAGAAATATGAAGGTAAACTATCAGAATAACGAGCCAAAAGAGATAAAGGCCACTGTCTGTGGGATACAGAACAGACACCCCGAGTAAATTAGGGCAGAAAACAGCTGCTTTTCTTTCTGACTCCATTAAGGCTTGCACACACTCGTGTGCACATATGCACACATACTCACATGCACAGACACACAAATAGGAAAGAAGAGGAGGAAAATTCAGACTTCTGGTTATAAAGGTCTGACAACACAACTTTTTACCGCTCCCTTCCTTAAAACCTATTGAAATGATGAAAAGAATATAAAAATAAATCGGCATTTCTGCTGGAAAGACAGGAGAATGCACCAGTAGAGGACCAGGACAGTAGGCGTTTCCAGATGATACAGAGGAGCTGGGAGCGGATTGATTATTAAACCCAGTATACCTGATTTAAAAACAACCCCACACTCAAAAAAATAAAATAATAAAATATAAAATAAAATAAAATAAAATAAAATAAAATAAAATAAAATAAAACAAAACAAAATAAAATAAACCCCACAGAAGCCTAAGAGGAAACCTCAAACCTTCTCTAGCACAGCCCTGCTAACCCCCTACAACGATATTCCCATTTCCTTCCCACCAGCCTGCAGATAACCGCAGCTGTCTAGGATGGGGTTCCTGATCCTGGATGCTCTCTCCCACATGAGAAAATGAAAGCAGACACTCTGGGCAGCGTGCCAGAGGGTTTACAACCACCAGGAGCAAGGGAAGAGGTAGAGAAGAGTTTTTCTGGTCCCGCTCTGCCCACTGCGCTAACCTACCACCTCATTTAGGACCCCTGCATCCACTGCCAGACAAACACGGAGACTTGCAACAGCCAGCATGGTTGGCAAAGCAAAGCACCACGGTGGGAAGGAGACTGAACAGATCTGGCATCGTGATTCCTTGTTGTCACTGTTATCCTGAGAGTCGCTCCTTTATTTCTTGTCACTGAGACCCTCGGAACTGTCCTGGATGCCATCGTTTTCAACACCTGGCTCAACTTTTTATCCATTCAGTGACTTTCTCCACACCTTCCCAGTACACTTTTTTCTTAATGTTTATTTATTTTTGAGCGGGGGAGGAGCAGAGAGGGAGGGAGACACAGAATGTGAAGCAGGCTCCAGGCTCTGAGCCATCAGCACAGAGCCCGACGCGGGGCTCGAACTCACCGACCATGGGATCATGACCTGAGCCAAAGTTGGACACTTAACCCACTGAGCCATCCAGGGGCCTCTCCAGTACATTTCTTTCTTGTTTAAGCTAACTAGAGTCAGAGTCTTACTTGGAATGAAAAAACCCTTGCCATACAAAAATATGGTTGAATGATAATAAGCTTAATTTTATGTTACTGAGTTTATATTTATATATCCATATATTTATAATATATATATTATACTATTATAACTAATAACCTTAACATGGTACTAATATAGGAACACACACTGTTTTCAAATGCCTATGGAACATGCACAAAATAATCTCTTAGCTAACACACACACACAAATGGATAAATCACAAAAAGTAGAAATACACGTGACACAGTGTAAAACAAAACAAAACCAAAAAACTAAAAGCGAATTCCAAAATTATATCCACCCTTATTTACTTGTAAAGAAATAAAAGCTGAAACTATTAAAAATTTAAGAAAAAAAATGTAGTAAGAACATTACCTCTCAAAATCTATGACATACCGTGGGATAAAATGATTCTCAGAGAAAATTTTATAGCCTTAAATATATTCATTAGAAACCAAAAGTGAACTAAGGGAGTCAATTCAAAAAGCTGGGGAAAAAAATTTTGTGTTAAAAACAACAGGGGCGGGGCGCCTGGGTGGCGCAGTCGGTTAAGCGTCCGACTTCAGCCAGGTCACGATCTCGCGGTCCGTGAGTTCGAGCCCCGCATCGGGCTCTGGGCTGATGGCTCGGAGCCTGGAGCCTGTTTCCGATTCTGTGTCTCCCTCTCTCTCTGCCCCTCCCCCGTTCATGCTCTGTCTCTCTCTGTCCCAAAAATGAATAAAAAACGTTGAAAAAAAAAAATTAAAAAACAAACAAACAAACAAACAAAAAAAAAAACAACAGGGGCACATGGGTGGCTGTCGATTGAGCGTCTGACTCTTGATTTCAGCTCAGTTCATGATCCCAGGGTTGTGGAATTGAGCGCTTCACAGACACGCTCAGTCTTCATTGAGCACGGTCAGCTCGGAGCCTAAAGTCTCTCTCTCTCTCTACACCCCTTTCTCTCTCCCTCTGCCCCTCCCCCACTCATTCTCTCTCTCTCTCTCTCTCTCTCTCTCTCCCTCTCTCTCTCTCTCCCTCTAAAATAAAATTTAAAAAATAGATACCAGGTAAACAGAAAAAATGCAAAATAAAAAATAAGATAGATTAAAAAAAGTGGTTACTAATGCCAAAAGCTTGTCTTTTAAGAAATAATGTATAAATGATCAAAATTATTAATGAGAAGGGAGCACATGAAGATTATTTTCAAAATTATGGGAGTATTTTTTAATTATGGGAGTCAAGGCTTATGTAAGCAAGACGCAAGATCAAAAGCCATAAAAGAAAATATTGACAGATTACACTCCATTTTTTAAAAAAAAGTTAAAAGAAATGAAGTGTCCAGAAACAAAATTAAGAAGTGAAGTGGAAATAACTTTATTATGAATTAAAAGCCAACGTTTTAAGGAACTGCTATAAACTAGTAAGAAAATCACATATACAAACACAATTTTTAATGTGCAAAACCTATATACAAAGTTCTTGGAAAAAGAATAACCAACAAACATTTGAAAGAATGCTCAAAGTTTAAGCAGTAAGTTTAAGCAGGAAGACCCCACTTTTCACCCATCACATCAGCAGAAATTTTAATCCATAACATGTAGTGTTAAAAAGGTTGTGAGGAAACAGGCTCTCCAACACATTGTTACTGGGAATGAAAACTGCTAGTATTTCTGGAGGACACTTTAGCAGTAGGTATTCAATTTTTTTAAGTTTCGTTATTTATTTTGAGAGAGACAGACGGTGCAAGTGGGGGAGGGACAAAGAGAGAGAATCACAAGCAGGCTCCACAGGGTCAGTGCAGAGCCAGAGGCTGGCCCCGAACTCAGGAACCATGTGATCGCGACCTCAACCAAAACCAAGAGTCAGACGTTTAACCGACCGCCCCATCCAGGCGCCCCAGGTGGTCAGTTTTTTTTTTTTTTTTTAACCTTTATTCATTTTTGAGAGACAGAGACAGAGCGCAAGTAGGGGAGGGGCAGAGCGAGAGGGAGACCCAGAATCTGAAGCCGGCTCCAGGCTCTGAGCTGTCAGCACAGAGCTCCACCACCACCCCCCCCCCCCAAACGCAGAACCTCCAGATCATGACCTGAGCCAAAGTCGGACACTTAACAGACTGAGGCACCCAGGCGCGCCCCTCAATTTTTTAATGTCACACCCCTTCCAATCAAGCCACTTCCAGAAATCCATCCGACTAAAATACTTGAACATGTGCACAAAAATATAAGTATAAAGATGCACTGAAGCACTTTTTTTTGGATTAGTGAATAAACAAAAACAGAAACAAATTTTCTGTCACTCAGAAGGAAAATGAGGTTTGATGAAAGGATTGACGAGCAGCCTTTAAAACGAATGAGAAAATCTATAGGTACTCATGAAAAAGTTTCCAACTTAGTGTTAAATGGTAGAAAGTAAACTACTGAATGCAAATTACATAGTAATTAGATCTGTGTATCATATCCGTACATACAAGTAGGCGTGTAGGGTGGGCAGGTAGGGCACGGAGAGACTTCCGCTTTTTATGCTAAATTCCCATGTTGTTTTAGTAAAGGAAAAAAGGAGAAAAAAAGGACAATTTGGAAACTGACACATCAAACCCCGTGAGTTCACCTTAGGGGAAAAAGGAGGGGTGAGAGTGGAAAAAATGTTTACTTTTCAGTCTTACCCTGTAAACTTGGGGGCGGGGGGGGGGGGCATATTGTATTGGAGAGGATAATACAACATGCAAGTATTACGCAATTTTTGTGAAAATGCCATTTTTAGTATAAAGAAACAATAACGCTTTCCAAAGACCATGAGTTTACAGTTTTTACATAATAAGTTTACAATTTTCCAAGTCACAGTAAAAATAAAATAGCAGCGCTTATGTGTTTCACCTGGTACTTTTCCAGTTCTCCTTCGTTTTCAACAATACTAGGAATTACTTCAAAAGAATTCCTTCCTCGTTTATGGAATATTACTACCCCGAAACAGGACCTTCCAGACCAAGAGTTCAAAGCACAATTAGCTCGACGGTTGCAGGAGAGAACCCCCACGTGGCGGGATGCAGGGGTGCGGGGCTGTTCTCCCACTGCCCAACACCTACTACAGCAGTAGGCGGTGTAACTGTCCGAGTCCACCCAGAGCTCGGGTGGCACGCAGAGCTGTCCCCATCCACCGCGCGTGGCACGGGGACTGCAGAAAGGGGTCGGGCGACGGTGGGGACGAGGTCAGGAGCCGGAACGGGGCGACAGGGACCGCCGCCTGCCCGCCGCGTACACGCGTGCCCAGGAGCGCACTTGCAAGGGCACCGGGCGGGAGGCGCGCGGCCCCGGCGGGGCAGTCGCCAGCGGGCGGACGGGAGGCCCGGGAAGGGGGCACCGCCCGGCCTCTTCCGCCGCGCTCGGCCCGGGCGCCCTGACGCACGTCCGCCCACGACCGCTCCCTCCATTTTGTCCCCAGTCTCCTTCGGGCGAGGCGGGCGGCGCTCTTTTAAAGCCATTAAGTCGTGGAACTAATAGGGGAGGCGGCGGGGCGGGCGTGGGACGGCGGAGTGCAGGGGGCCGGCGCTGGGGGCTACATGGCCGCCGGCGCTGGGTGGAGCTGCCCGCGGCAGCCAGGGCTTGTCCTAGGGCCGGAAGGACAAAGGACACTCAGGGACCGCGGGCCGCGAGCGAGCGCTGGCCGACTTCCGGGCCGGTGGGCCAGGGCTGGGGGCGGGCTGGGCCGCCGACCCGGCCGCGGGGCCCGCGCGCAGGACAAAGCGGCGGCGGCGCGCCCGCTCTCCGCGCCGCAGACCCGCCGCGCGCGCGCGCGCGCCCGGCACCCAGGCACGCGCGCGCGCGCCCGGCGGCCGACGGTTAGAAATGGCGGTCGGGGCGGAAGGAGGGGGCTGGGGCGGGAAGCGGCGCAGCCTCGAGGCGCCAGGGTTTTGTTTTGCCCCCGCCCCGCCGAGGATCCCAGTGCAGGGCTGTTTCACGAGCCCTCCTTCTCTCACGGCCCCGGCTCCCCGGACTGCGGAGACCCCCTTGTGGAGAAGGCGTCACCCGCCCGTTTGAACAAAGGAGACGGCCCCCCAACCCAGGCGGCGGCCCTGCGCGGCCACTGCGGAGACGGCAGAAACCTGCCCTAAAATGGCGGCCGGCGCGCGGGGGCGGGGCTGGCGGGGGAGGGGGCTTCCGCTCGCGGCGCGGGCGGGGCGGGGCGCAGGCGCCCTCCGGAGGCCATGGCCGCCGCGCCGGAGCCCGGCGAGCCCGCCAAGGGGAAGGTAAAGGGGCGCGCGGGCCGGGGGCCGGCGGTGGGGGGAGGCCACCCGCCGGGACGCGGGTTCCGGAGAGTTACCGTCCCCGCCCCGACATTTCTAGCCGCAGCGTCCTGACGAAAGTGTCCGGGACTCGGGGGCGGAGGGGACCGAGCGGCACCGGCAGTGACCGTGACACGGGCTGGCGGCACTGAACGAGAGCGTAGCCGGCCGGGGGCCCTGCACCGCCATGTGCTGGTCGCGGTGAAGAGCGTTTGCGCGCTCCCCGAGCACCGGTGCCTGGCCTTGCAGATTGTGTCCTGAGCACGACACACGGGGACCCCGGAGTGCCGAGGAAGGGAAACTTGGTTAGATTCCGGGGAACTGCTGCGCACAGCAGGCGGAGGGCGGGTGAAGACTGAGGTTTTCCCCGTTTGCGTGCGCTCACCTGCAAACTGCACCATTTCACGTCTGCGGGAGATGCAGTCGCTGCGGCGCGTTGCTCTCAGGATAAAAGCCGAATTCCGTGGCCTGTAGTACAAAGCCCTCACGTAGCCCCTAACCGTGCAGCCTGTGTGATTCCTCTCCCTTCCAATTGCACCAAAGCTACCCGAGGCTCTAGACACAGGGGGCTTGGAAAAGGAGGGCGGTTTCTCCTAAAGGGCCTCCTGACTCCCCAAAGCAGACCCGGCACCTTCCACTTAGCTACATCATTCCCGCACTCATGATACTGGATGTGCATCATTTATGTCGTCTTCCTCTTGGGCTCCTTCAGGGAACCCAATTTATATATCCTCAGTGCTGAGCGAATAACGGATGTTCAGAAAATGGAAGAAAACATTTTTTTTCAATAGAGAGCTTGTAGAGATGCTCACTTTGGATCAATAATGAACAAATACGCAAGAACTACTGTGTGCCAGAACGGTCCTAATCTACGGTTTTAGGATAGTCTCTGCTCAGCTTGGAAATTTTGCTACTTCAGCTACTGCTTCTCTGGGGATTTTTCCTTTAAATTTGGCTCAGGTCATCAGATGGTTAATATGAACAAATGTTGGATATTTCCATATTGAATATCAAAACATTTGTCAGTTTCTACACTGTTAGTGCCTTTTTTTTTTTTAATGCCTCATATACTATTTGGAGTATACGTCATGTAACCAAATGTACCCCAATTTAAAAGTTGTTTATTTCAAGAGGCACCATAACTGTAAGCACTGGCATCTTAAATAGGGCTTTTATCCCTCTGTTTGTTACCTTTGACAGATGACTGCTATCATTTAAGGGTGCAAAGTATGGTTTAGCCATTGAAAATTTAAAAATTTAATGAAAAAAAAAACTATTGACCTATTTAATTGGTCCATCATTAGTAAAACAAAATGCTGTAGTTGGTGAAAAGAAGGCTTAGGTACAAGCCGCAAAAGTGAACACCACCAGATTTATGTGGCAAGGTTGGGAGGGGGGGGGAAAGCTTACTCCTAAAACACTAGTACCTATCAAAGCTCATACAAAGAGATTACAAAATTTATGTAGCATAAGCTATGACTGAATTAGTAGCCCAGGGTGGTGTCAGAAAAGGAAGCTTGCAGTTCTTTTTAAAGAATTATTCAGTGATCATTCCAGTGTAATCTAGGGATTATTAGCATCAGCAAACCTAAGATAAAAATGGGAGTTAATCAAGCTGATAGAACTAACCCTTAAAAACTTTCTGCCCCCATTCTTTGCTCTCCAGGAAACTTTAAAATACAAAATTTGGTACTGGCCTACCAGGAAAGCACTGTAGGCAAATTCTGAATTTATCAACCCATTCAAAAAGTATTTACAGAGTACCTACTGAGTATTAGGCACTTGGTGCCAAAGACACAGCCTTGATCAAAACAGGCAAAATGTTCCTTGTGGAACTTCCATTGTGCTGCAGGACTCAGACAAAAGGGAAACCAGAATTTCAGCTACTGACTCAACCACACAAAGATCCAGGAGAAGAAAGGCAGTGTGTGCTAAGGAAGAACCATCTGGGTCGGTGTACCTAGACCAGAGGATGAGAGAGAGTGGGGGCCTTCACGACAGTAGTAAGGAAGGCATGGGGGATTTAAAAGGACGATGGTCTGTGAAGATACTATGAGGGATGATGGTAGCCTGGTAGGAGCAGCGGAGGTGAATTCAGTTCAGGATGTGTTTGGTTCAGGTATGTCCCAGACTTGCCAACACATTGGACATGGGTTTGATGAAGGATTCAAGGATGATGGTGCCTAGGTTTTTGGTCCGCAAATTGGTGGAGGAGTGATGCCTGAAAAGTAATTCTAATTTGGAAGTATCAATTTCAAGGTGCTTCTCTGACATACACAAGGCATCGCTAGACAGATGAATGGGGAAATGAAAGCTTGGGAGAGGTTAGGTGTGATTTACAAATATGGGGAGTCGCCATCATGCAAATGGCATTTAATTGAAAGCCTACATTTGGGAGCGGCAAAGGGCAGTCAGTGCGAGAGGTCATCGGAGGAGGGAACAGCAGAACTGCCAGGAATGGCCAGCAAGGTAGAAAACCAGGAGGCGCTGTCCCTCCCATCTGAAGCCAAGGAAAGCGTTTTGAAAACAAACGGTGGCCCGTGCCAGGTGTGCTGATGGGAGTACGGCGGGTTTTATGGTGTCTCACGCAGGCTTCTGCAGTGCAGCGTAGGGATAAATGCTCTTTGAAGCGAGTTAAAAGGAGGGGAGGTTAACTTTAGCTTTGCAGTGAGAGGGAGCAGAAAAATGGGATTGTACCTTAGGCGGCTTGTTGGGGAGAGGGGTGTCAAGAGAGGAGGGGTTTTGTTTTTAGCCCGGAGAGGAAAAATAATGGTGCAAATGAAGGGGTAACCACATTTGCACCATTTTTGAGTGGTCAGGAGGAACCCACTGCAGTTAGGACTGGTTTGAAATAGGAAGGCACCCATTTCAGCCGGCGCATCGGGAGGAAAGTATGTACCGGCCCTTGATGCAGTGGGAAATGGGGTGCCTCTATAGTTCAGTCTATTTCCTATAAATTATTAAACTGGCCTGCTGGCTTAGAAATCTTTTGAGCATCCCTAATTCCTTCAAGGTGAGCTGGAAAAGCTGCTTTTCCAAATCTAAGCTTAAAATTTTTATGGGGCACCTGGCTGATTCAGTCAGTAGAGCATGTAAACACTTGATCTTGGGGTCGTGAGTTCGAACCCCACGTTGGGCAGAAGAGTGTTTTTTAAAAAAATCTTAACATAAATAGTACTCCAAAGGGACTTACGGCTTGAGCCCTTTAATTTACATTTCTGAGCCTTACAATTCAGTGTACTTTCTAAAAGCGTTCTATGTGCTTAAGACTGGTTTTTCATTAATTTTCCTATACTTGCTTTTAAGTAATCAGTCTAAACTCCAGCTTTACTGGGAAGCTGAGAATTCTCTACCAGTGAAGGGAAGATTGGGCTCTTAAAAGAAGTCTGTGCACTCTCACCCAGTTTTGATACAAACTGCTGATCTGTACTTAGTACTTACTCCCGAGATGTGTGACCTTTGGAAAACGTCCCATTTCATTTATGAAAACAAAAGAAAGGGTTAAGGATGTGGGAAGGACAAGCTTTGGAGGTCAGGCAGACTTACTTCCACGTCCTCTCTGACCTGTCTGCAGCAGGTCACAGCCAGGCTCGGAGGTCTCCTCACATTGAGAGGTTGTGACAAGGGATGTAAAGGGCCTGGAAGGACAACTCCCGCCCCAGCTCTAAATTACTGTTGTTTAATTAGACCAGTGTTGGTTTCTTAACTTTAGCACAAACCAGTTTTGTTGGATGTGGTGCTGATAAATGTAGTGTGGAATGTTTGGCAGCAGCATCCTTGGCCTGTAGCCACATGTTGGTTTTCTAGAAGATTCCATTTTATAAAGTAGATGTAACTTCTTTTAAGGGGTCTTTTAAAATAAGACTATTTTGAATCACCTCCCTTTTTAACATTTACTTTTCTTAACAGTAATCTAAAAGCTGTCCCTGACCTGGTAAGATTCATAGAAGGGGGGGGGGGACCCTGAAACTTTCTAAACCTAGATCTCCACGGCCCATCCCAGAATCTGAGGGCAGATTTGAAAACCTCTAAACTGAAAAAAGGTAAGTTTCCTAGCTGACTTCGTGCTATTTCATATATTTGCGAAGGTATTTTACTTTATAAAGAACTGGGGTTGGTAGCAATTTGCCTAAGTACCCCCAGAAACGTTTCGTCTGCAGATCCTGCCCGGTAGGAAGGGAATCCACATGAAAAAAGCCATTCATAGAGTGATGTGTGCAGTGGCCAACCCGATCGTTCCTTTTATTCTTAGGATGTCTCTGCCCAAACGTGCAAGCCATAGTGACTTCCTACCCTGTGGCAGACCTGAGAAAATGGGCACAAACCACCCCTTCTGGTCTTCCCCTAGGTAAACGGGCTGGTCTGAAGACGAGGGCATTAGCCCTGGACTGCAGTGGGGAGCACTGTCTGCAGAGCAGCGCATACCTTCCCCACCTGCCATGACTGTTCTGTCCCCCTTGGCTTTTTGAGCTGATGGGGGACAAGCGGAGTTTTCCTAAGTCAAATGAACTGCTAGAAACAGAATCAACCTCTTTGAAAACACGGGGACGTATTAAGTTTGTACTGAAGAGCTTTTACAATTAAGTCGGCAACATGTATCCACCAAGCAGCATTAGGGGTGTGTGTCTGGAATGGGGGAACAGGGAGAGAGAAGAAAATGGGATAATCAGGAAGATACATAATTTCAGCTTTATTGTTAACCAAATCACACTTCTTGCCTGGCAGCAGCTTGAGCCAAAGCAGCAAACACAGGAGGAAATACAAACAAGAGTATCTTCATAATTCAACCTTTAATCTGATTTGCCATTTACTGCCCTTTTCCCATTCCTTCCGGATCTTTTCCCTCCTCCTACAGAATCCTGCCTCACACCATGCTGTTCACAAATTATTCATTGAAACTTTTTAAAATATTTACTAAGAGGGCGTGCGTGTGCACACACACATTGGGGGAGGAGAGAATCGCAAGCAGGCTGTGCTGTCCGTGCAGGGCTGGATGCGGGGCTCCATCCGTGACCCTGGGATCACGACCTGCGCCGAAATCAGGAGTCAGACACTTAGCTGAGCCACCCCAGGTGCCCCATAACTGAAACCTTTATTTTTTTAAATGTTTATTTTTGAGAGAGAACGCGAGTGGGGGAGGGGCAGAGAGCCGGGGACAAAGGATCTGAAGTGGGCTCGGCAGTGACAGCTGCGGGGCTGACAGCAGACAGCCTGATGTGGGGCTCAGACTCAATCAGACCTGAGCCAAGGTCGGGACACTTAACTGACTGAGCCACCCAGGCACCCCCATGACTGAAACCTTTATATGGACAAGTCTGCTTCCTTTTTTCAAAGTCTGTTACCGAAAACTTGCATTTACTCATGTTTTAGGAAACCGTCTCATTGTTTTCTAAGTCCTTCTTACGTAGGCATGCCAGAGTGAAGCAAGTGTGACTTTAAAAAAAAAAATTGTGTCCTGCCTTCCCCGAACCCCGAAAATCGAGTTCCATTGGATATTCACACTAAGCACGTGAGGCTAAGCTGAGCAGTATGTTTTTTAATCAGGAAGAGCAAGTCCATACATCCATGCAGACTGTAGAAAAAGAAGGCAAGGTTCATCTTAGCACCCGAAGGAACTTAAATCCTCTCCTAGCCTGATGCCTTTCATTATAGATCGAGGGCCACCGACATTAAAGAATACACATATATCCCACAGGCTGTAGAAGTCGGTGGCAGAGCTGACAGAGAAACCCACCTGCACGTTTCCACGGCTTTCCCCATGACGCCTCCCCCGCCCCTCAGTGCCGTGTGCTATCAACAAAGACTCAAATACAGTCCAGCACAATTTCTTATCACAGGCAAGGAAACAGACCAAGAAATAGTGCACGTTTATCTTCACGTGAAATACTTTCATGAACAAAACTGATGTTCACCTGATACCAATAAAATCCGAAGTCCTTGTTGACTTTAAAACAAACGGCACTATAGTCTCATAAGCAAGCGCGGCTGAGTATTTACTTCTACCATTCTGTGCTTCCCGAGGTATGGGAAGCAAAGTGTTGCTTAATTTCAGTGATCACCAGATTCCCACCAGATAATTTCATTGATGTTTAAACGATCAATGATCAGAGTGACGGATGCTCTTATTTCCAAATCAGTCAACCGGCAAATTGTGGTATTAACACCATACTTTAATTCGTTTAGATGTTTAAGTTGTCCTGTTGTAATGGGGTTTTCTGATCAGATTCTCCAGGTTTCCCACATTTAGAGATTCAGACTGTGGGCCAAAGCCCGATGACCAAAGATGGTAAGTGGGTTCACGGTTGTCACACAGCACATAGCCTAGAGTTTCTAATCTTTGCCAAACCACCCAGAAATAAAATATTTTGTTCAATCCAGGTTCTTTTCTATTTTATCCTAGACCTTTAAGCTCCTAGGAATTTTGGATGTCGAGAACATCCCCTGTGCACGAGATTCAGTATTATATGGTTCATTAGGATCTGTTGTGGCTGGCCTTGGACATTTTTTGTTAACTAGTGAGTATCTGTTTTTCTCTACGTGTGGTGAACATTTCCTAGAGGGACTAGTATGTAATGTTTAATTACGATGGTCATGTTATGCTTTTTGACAGGTAGGATTAGAAGATCATGTGATGTTGGAGTAGGAGGATTTATCTTGGTGACATTAGGATGCTGGTATGTGTACTAAGTAATTCCAGAATATCCAGGATGGTGATAGGTTTCTCCAGTTCAAGCACATGCTCTTTTCTGAGCCACCTCCCACTAGAAGACTCCCCCCACCCCTGTGCCTTTATATCTTTTAAATGTGCGTATGTAGACGCATTTTATACCATTCGTCAGATGAACGGACGAATGCAGGACATTCCGTCAACACCAAGTTAGGACTTGTACTTTAGGGAAGGCCTCAACCTTCTACACGCTCACTTCCGGCTTATGGCATCACAGCTGAAAATGCTACTTTAAGAGTGTGTTCACAACTACTGGCACAACACATGCATGAATCTGATGATGGGTTTTCTTAAGGGGGGCGGGGGGAGCCAGACCCAGAGGACCCAGAGTACATCATACATATGAGGTTCTACAAGTAAAACTAAGCTAAAGGTCATGAAAGTCCTCATTTTATGTAAAGCATACCTTAATAATAATGTGCTCATAGGTATTCTTGACATCAAACTACCCCCCACAAACAGTACTCCAAATTAGAATGGTGGTATTTTCAGTCTTGGAATAGTCATCTGTAAGGCCTCTTGAATTTTGTTACTACAGACATCACACTTGTCTCTAGAAGAACTTTCTATGAAGAAAGACTTAACTCCTGTTCTTTTCTTACAAGGTTCCACTGTAGGTATAATTATGCAAAGCTAAGAATCCAGGAAAGAATGGCCAGAGAAGGAATTAAAAATAAGATTTTGTATGAAAGTACCCACCTTGATCCTCAAAGAAAACCAGCCAACGGCAACGGCGGCAGTGGGGTGACCTCGAGCACAGAAAACCCAGCTACAACTCACTGAGGTCCACGCTAGTACACCTTGTACGTGCCGGGACTTTCAATCAAGTAAATAAAGCGTGTGTTAGTTGTAGTCTCTTTTTCCTACACTTGTGTGAACACACACTTATTCTCACTCTTGGACTGCGGCCAGCGTAGCAGATAGTGGGCTCGTCAAACTGAGTGGCCTCACATGCTCAGAAAAGTTTCCTTGTAGTAAGAGTGTAAGTAATGGCATTTCGAGAAACAGAATCTCTCCCAGTTGGGTCAGAAAACTTGCCTTAAAAACAAGTAACAACTGCATTACTGTATCCTGTTAAAAATGAGGAAATACTTCCTGGTTTCTAAAGTTAGGTGCTACTGTAAGCCTTAAAACATTAATGGACCGTAGGACTTTGCGGATTACTATTTTAAAAACGCACTCACCACCTGACCATATTCTTCGATTTCTTAGAACAGGTAGGATCTCTCCCAAAAGTGAAGATTGTTTTTAAGTGCTCTAATTTTTCTGGAAGTATGCAGTTTCTTTTAAATGGAATTTAAATATACGCAGGGCATGCACAAACATTTTCAGAACTTGTTTGGTACAAACAAAAAACTACAGGATCACACACATATTATTACATCAATATGAATAAGTCATTTACAATTCAACCAGCTGTCATGTAAAAAGGCAAAACAGAAACAAAAACAAGGCACCCAACCAACCAAGTCTACAGCATTTATTCATTCAGGGGAAAAAAACTCCCTTTTGGAATGGAAGCAATGGAATTATTTATTTTTTGGCTCGATAAATAGCCAACGGGACTTTCCAGGAAAATCTCTTAAATAATTTGACAAAACACAAGCTAGGGGGTCCCTTCCTGGTTAAGAAACGGTAAGTCTGAACACAGACCAGCGGACAGGATTCTGGTTATTAATGGTCCTAGAACTGGATTATGGTGGTGAGCCAGAGAAACAGAACAAGGTCAAGATATGCTGAAACTTTATTCTGGGGTGTCCCACTTTTCAAAGGTAAGTGGGGAGCGCATGCTCCGTTCAGGTCACACAAGGGAGCACCCTTCCCTCCTACGCCCACCTTTCCCGTGGCCGTCCTCACCAGGGGCAGGGCGCACGGGCTATGTGGTCTCCCAAATGCCACACCTCCTAAGAATATTCTCATCATCTAGGGGCCGCCCAAGGCGGTATTTGAACACTAATGAGGAAAGGTTGTTGGAAAATGCAGTTTACGAACATCTGTCCACTACAGACACAACTCAAAAGCTGAATCCAGTCTGTTATTCAAAGTGACCAGTCACTCACGTTTTAAGAGGCAGCACTGTATCTGCATGGGGGGTGGGGGGAGGGGGGGGGCACCGAGGAGTACTGATCCAACCGGACCTTTAATAAGCTGTGTGCACAGGCCACTCCTGTTCTCAGCTTCGGTTTACAAACGGAGGCGATGTATAAAATCGGGCAATCGGATTCAGTTAACTCAGTTCCCACCTTGCCCTCCCATTCTATGATTACATCTTACCCTGAGTGATTGAAACCTCTCAGCTGGCAAAAATTTCCAAGGCCTTCACCAGTTACAAGGTTAGTTCACTTTCACAGCAGAGTAACTGCATAAACTGAAGACCTGGGTAAAAACAAAGTTGTGACATACTTACTTGGATTGACTCTGAAAATATCGTTTAGTAAGTTTACATGATAACGCCTTCTATTTCCTTCCTCAGTTACGGAGGTTAGGGATCACACTCCTTGCTCGACTAGGACACACTCCAGGCCCCTCCCCCGTGGCTCCGGGACACCTTCCCTGAGGCCTCCCGACAGACCTCTAGGTCCCACCGCTAGTCTCCAACCCCGTCCGCTCAGGCTCCGCCATCCAACCTCAGGCTCCCACCAGGTGAGCGCTGTGCCAAGCCTGTCTCCAGCGCACCTCTGGCCGCGGAGACCTGAACTCAGGCCTCTGCTTAAGCTCTCCCACTCTGGCCACAGGCAGAGCCCAAGTCCCTCGTCGGCAACTCCGGTCAGCTCTTCTCTTTACGTTCCCAACCCCTGTGCCTGGTAACGCCAGTCCCCACGTGTCCGTTAAACGGTGCTCCAGGTCCCCGCTCCCCCCCCCGCCCCCCTCGCCAGGGGACTGGAAGGGCAACCTACCTTCCGTGACCTCGGGAACCTCCAGGTGAATCGCGGCTTTCACTGTTCCATTAATTCCAAAACTTCACACTAGGTGATCTAGCAGTAGATACCAGCTAAATAGCTGATTAAAATAGAATTGCGGCCATTAGTAGTTTTAAAAACGCTTTGTGGCTTATCTATAATGCTTCGTTAAATCTGTCTGGTGCTCTATGCATTTCCCCCTTCCCTCACCCCTCCCTCGACTACTTGGCTTTTCCATCACAGTAAAAGGACCTCAGGGAATTTAACATTAACTAGCTTTTCTTTGGACTTGTGATTTATAATGACCAAGTTTGGCAACAAAAAATTTTAACTATTCCTAGTACCATTATTTGATTTGCAAGCATCTTTTTAGTCTACGTACCTCTACTCCATCGCTGGTTTCCCTTTGCTTCGATTATATAATGCGAGGAGGTCTATATAATAAATTCAGGACTCCTGTTTATGCACTTTTCAGCAAAGAGCTAGGGATCAAATGGGGTTGGAATCCTAGATAAAAATCTGTAGCGGATGGGGGTCAAGGCACCCCTTTGAGAGTCATGTTAATATACGTACTACAGTTTGGGTAAACAGAAAGTCTTAATGAGTAGAAAAAAATAAAGCGAGTGCTAAACTTCTGATTTTTAATGGTCCTCTATAATAATAGTTTTTGGAAGCATCTTAAAATATGGTCCAGTGGTCATCCAATGAGGACAACAGAATATACCAATACCCCAATGCTGGCGTCTCACGCGGCCGATTTTATGCAGGAAGCTCCACCTTTTTTCTCTTAAAATACGAAGCTTTAGGGACAAAGCTTATTACAAAGGTCTTCCTCAAGGTATTACACGTTGAAGCTTGTAACGTTGAAGCTTGTAACTCCTACTTCAAGTAGGAGTCTTCAACAGCTATGCTTGCCTTACTCTTCATTTTCTAGAATAAAGGTTTTTTTCCAAGTATTTCTATCTTGACAAAACCAGCAGTGACTACATTTACACGAGCAGGCACTAATGTAAAAAGCCTTCGGTTGTTCATTTTTGTGAACAAATGGTATCTTCCACTTTCCTAGGAATAACATCCGTTAAGTTCCATATGCCATAAACTTATGGTAGGACCTCCCCTTAGGAAACCAAAGTCAACAACCTGTATACACGGGGTTTCTTAATGGAGCAGTTTCCACGGAAATGTTTCTTCCCTTTGGACTGTGAGGACAAGTCCTATGAAATGAAAGCTATGCTTTGCTATCTGAATTCAAAGCTTATTTCTGAAACAAACCTTTTTCTTGTAATGGTTTTCTTCCTCAAGTGAACAAAATCGGATTTTTACTCTTTAGTCTGAAACAGAGCAAGCAGTCTGCTCTTTCAGAAGCCATCAGATTTTAAGTGACACCGTAGAGCTCTAGCTCATTGAGCAAATCCTGATAGCTACGTCTCAACACTATACTGTATCACCCAATACATTTCCCTCTAAGCTTCTTATCAAGCCTTTAAAGGACTTCAGGGCGGTGAGAAATTACATGCTCTGGACTGGCACAAGCAGAGCTCACACTGAGCCTTTTTATTCCTTCTGTCTTCACAATTTAAATTTACTTCCTAGTTGATTTTTCCATTTTGATATGGAGTCCCACCTCATTATCCAAAAGGATCTCAACCTATTTTCCAAATGTTTATAAACTAATAAAGAGTAAGCATGTACGCATTTAGCACAGATGCAGAAAGATCTGGGGAAAACATGGACACAGGTATCCTGGACAGTTTTCTGCATTAAAGCATTTTCCGTAATCTCTACAAGTGAGGAGAATTAAAAAGAGTGTCTTCCAAAAAGTTACAACAGAAGGAATTTGAACCATCAGACTAAGGATCTAACCTTTTAAGGGCTCGGCTCTATTTGCATACGCAGTCTTAATCCCATGCAAGGACCACCACTTGCGGGCACACCGATACTTCATACTTGGGGGTGCGAAGGACAGAGGAGAAAACCTGGTTTTCCAGTTTATAGAATCTAGCCAATCAGGGTTACCAATGTCTCCCAATCCCCTACTTTTAAATAAGAGAGTTCTAATTAAGGTGATCCTGGAAGCCCAAAGAACAAGTATGAAATGTACAAGCAGCAATGAATTTGGAATACCTATTGGAATCACTGGAACACATTTAGTTGGGCCCTTTTACTCTTCCACACAGGACATTCACATGGACAGACTAAGGAAAAGGAGATGAAATTTCAATCAGCATATATTTTTGTTTGTTTGCTTTATTACTTAAAAAAAAAAAAGATACATAAAGCTGGAACCTTTCGTTGTACTTGACCATGACGCTCCCACTCCCTTCAACTAGACCACTGAAATGTAAGGACACCTTCTATTACTAGCTACCTAAAAAAATTGCTAATTGCCATTCTAGTAAAAGCCCCGCTCCTTCTTCTGAAGTACCTTCTTCTGAATTTTCCCTCACCTGTCTGTAAGCCTTAATACTTCAAAACGTTTCCGTCACAGGTTGGCCAACCATACCGGCCATCTCGCTGTTCTTGGCCTTTTAATTTTTTTTTCATTGACCCTAACGTGTTGAGTATGCTTCTCAGGTGCTTGGCAAGTGCAGAAAATTTCACTGCACAAAGCGGATTTTACTTCCGGTGAGCGCCTGGACTGTTAAAGGACTGGCAGGGAAGAGCATGCCATAAACAACAGTTCAGTGTTTAGACAGGTTGGCTCCCTGGCCTATGCAGTCGGAGCTGCGCATGCTCCAGAGAACGTGCTCCGCCACTGGGACGGCAACGCCACTGGCGGTGCAGCCAAAACGAAGCGAATCTGCCCCAAGACATTTCTCTATTTACCTAGACTGTCGTTACCACCTCGCTTTCAACTATAGAATGTAGTTTCTCATACCCACCCATCCAGCTTTAAAACCAAAACCCCCCCTGTTCCTTGTCAAGATGCAAGTATACGTTGAATCCTGGCACGAAAAGGGAGGAAAAAATTGTAATATTCCTAGGCAATAATTAAAGTTAAGTACAAACTGAAACACACAGTTAAGGTCCTTGTCCCAATAACCTCCCTAACCAAGTAGCGCCTATCGATGATCTGTTCCCCTACAAGTAACTGCTCTACAATCACAACTGAATGCCCCAGGAGCTACGCAATGCCAAGAAATTGTAGTTATTCCGCTTTCCACGTGGACGGCACAACCTAACTTCACAAAATACAGAGCTGTTAACATTTTTAAAATAACTCCGGTTGACATTAGGACTATAGTATTTACAATCTACTGAGCCTTACAGACTAAATTAAGTTCCTTGGACCAACTAATCAGACGTACTCAATCGCCTGTAATTTTAGTCAACTGGTTAGGATGTGACGTCTGTCACTTAATGTACGCGCATGCTGTTGGCCTTCTCCTACGGATCTTAAGTGCTCGTATGGGGTCTCCACCCGCATGCACGTTGAAATCGACTAAGTATAACCACCAAATAAAGTAGCGTACATTTTTAGCAGAAACAACAATTGGCTATTAAGTAGGTGATTTCAACTATTCAATGTCACATATACAGGATTTAAACTTCGGGATATTAAGGGACTTGGGGATCCTGGTTTTTCTTTTTGTCTACCCCAACGCACTCAAGAGATATACACTGTGTCAATCAGCACGCCTTTAGGTCACTTCCATCACAATTCTGAAGGGTTTACCTTAGATAGCAAGGTGAGTAAAAAAGAGGAGGAAGGCTAAGGTCACTCGCTTCAACACAAGCTAGCCACCATAAAGTATTTTTAGTATTTGTCTATCACGTACCTGCAGTGCTGGCACCAGGGTATAAAATACACTGGGCCTCAGAGGAACCTCAAGAAAAACTCAACCACTAACCTGGCTACACATACGACCGAGTGTTTTACTGCAGACATGAAGAAAAGGGCCAAAAATTCAAACCTAAATCCAAACAGAAGGCTCCGCGTAGCAGAAGGGCATTATGATTTTAGGTAAGTTTATGAAATTAACCATTCGAGTTCGAAGAGACCGGTTGAACGGGACTAAGACTATTTAGACAGCTAACGCAGTTAGTCTAAATACCAATTTACCGTCCCCTTTAACGCCCCGGGCGTAACCTTCGTGACCTATTGCCAAGGCCCTTAACGCTACGTATCTTTGCTCTCTACCATTACTGAAACGTTACACCATTTCTCAGAGCCCCAGAAACAAAGGACGACAAAGTTTAGACTCAAACCATTTTAAATACTTAGGTACACACGGCTTTAGAAAAGAATGCTGTACTCCTCTTTCCAGAGTAGTTCAAGGAATATTCGGGAGGGTGGGAGTGGCCAATTATTCTCTGCTACATCCACCCACTTTTAAAAAAGACACTTTATACTTACACGTACAAAGGGAGTCGTGGAAACGGTTTTTAAGGTTACATTACCAGACACTAAGACTTGGGCTATGAAAGACAGGTTTATGCCTTCCTTGGTAGCTTATTCTGGTTTTGGCTTTTTCAAAAGTACCAGATATATTCCTACAGACCTATAATCAGTTTTTTGTAGGTGACTGAAGTCTACCCCAAGCTTAAAAAGGTATGGGAATACTTCGTTTTTATTTGTGCGACGGGACCTATTATGAAAATGGTCCTAAGGACAAACAGCCAATTTATATTAAGCGCACAGAAAAACACATTGATTCCCACAACTGAGGCAAGCATTGGATGCAGAACACATCTCCATGAATGTAAATTCTCCCGAAGGTGGAAAACATACTTATTACTTCTCCTGGAAAAATTTTAAGTACTTTGTCAACGCAAGTAGTCTTTAGGAAGCTTTAATACCTTGTCAGTGCTCAGGACATGGTCATTTTCAGACAGAATCTACCCTGGCCAAGTGTGAGCTTCTGGTTTTGTGGATTTAATGAGGCTTCCTTTGGTCAGATGGACTTCACTCGTGCTGCATTCTAAGATTTCATCTTACTGTCTGGCCAGGAAGGGGCCACAAGTTAGTCCTGACCTCCTAGGTCCAAGCCAGAGACCTCCACGTCAAAGGCCAAACAGGAGCCACAAGACAGAACCCACCAGCAGCAAAGCAAATGCTCTACAGGACAGGAGCTGTTACTTCATTTCTTACAGTGATTTGCCATCTTTCCTGATTAACCTATTCCTGCGCTTCTCACACCGCTGGAGCTCACCAATCTGATCCAACACCTCACTCAGGAGGACAGGACCACCTGGCAAAACTTTCTAGGGGAAGTACCACTAAACCAACAGCAATCTCACCGGTGGAGCGGAGACATTTGTTCCCAACTAGGTCTTTTGTTTCTTCGGTTTTGCTCGCCACAGAGGGACGGGCTACAGGAGGGGCAGGCAGGAAGCCAAGTTTCTCGTTTACAGACCCTATTCTGCCAAATGGCGTTTCTTCTTTTTCTCCCTTTTGCTTGCTATCTGATACACTCCTCCTTCCCAGTTCCTTAAACACGAAGATTATTCCTTTCCAGGCATATTTAGTTCTAATCTTGAGGAGACTGCTGCTGGAAATTTTAACATATTCCTGGACAGTGTTTTTATCTATTCCACTGGTCTTCCCAAACTTCTCTGGACTACCCAAGGGAGAACAGTCTACCCAACAGTATTATTTGGCCATTACTCCCCCACCACGATTCACGTTAGAGTATGAACTCCTCGGGAAGCAGTTTTCAACTAGAAGGTAAGATCCAAGATGTTTCAAACGTACCCAGAACACTGATTAGCAACAAAGCTGAAAACAAATTTTTCCCCTGGGTAGGTCTACTATGCAATCCTCGTAATTACAATGTGTACTGATATAACAGTTAATGCCAGTGGTTGCCAGCACTAAAGCTAACTGCTAAAAAAACAAAAACCCTTGAGACGCTACCTTGTCCCGTTAAGTATTCTCACCGGAATTCCAGGATTAGCCTCCGCTCCCAAAATGTATCAACTTAAACCTACACCACCAGCTAAAACTCCACTCCCGCTCCGCTTGTGGCAGAATTCCTAGGAGTATGAAGAAGTGAAAAATCTGATTGAAGATGGCTAAAACAAAAATCTAAGCAAACAGAAGAAAATACAGACAAACCTCAACTTACCAGAAGCAACCTAAAACACCAACAAAACGCTAGACTGAAGTCAAGTTTTAGTTCTACAGTTTGACTCCTGATTCCTCACTTCACATCAGTGAGGGTCCTTTAGAAGATTAAGTGTTCTGTGCAAACCCAATAGAATTACAATTAGGGGATCTAATGCGGTCACATAGCTACAGTTAAGTTAGCAGTGTTGTGTAGTCGTGAAATCAAGGACTGGCTTGTACGATGGCTTCTAAAAGCATCTGTTCCCAGAGTCTCACGGATCAGATATATGCGTATTAAGATATTCTCTCGAGGACAGCCGTTAGCATTTCGTAAAGATGGTAAACTGAGTGTTAACTTCTCCCAGCCAGTACACCTTTTCCCCTCGTTAAATGTTAAGTCGTCTGGGGGGGGAGGGGAAGGAAGGATTCAACTTTACTTCGTAATTAAAACTCAATTGTCAGTATACATTTAAGTTTTTAAAACCTAAATGTTCGAAGTACGGAGTACAAAATAAGCTGTCCAGAAAGCACACACTTAAATTTCCTCCTCTTGGGAGTTTTATAAAGGGATTTTGAACCTTGATGGCGAGAATCCCAAAACGAGAGTAAAATGAATTCTTTTTATTGCAAACAAACGTCTAAATTAATTTCTCCACCCACTTTCTTTAGAAAGAAAAAGAAATCAGCAGGCTAAGGAGATACCCATTCAAGAACTGACATGATTAAAAATTAAGATATAAATGGGTGACTCACAATTTCATTAGCTTACAAAGATGGTGGAGTAAAGTACTACAAGCACACTAGTGATACAGTATTTTGTGGGAGAAGGGCATACAGACATAGCTAACTTCATATAGATCCCATTAGACAACTGGATTTACAACAAGTTTTTTTAATAAGAAATGGGCAAAGCCAGCTTTCTTTTCAGAATCAAAATGCAGAACAAATGGAAAAATTATGGTATTGAACCTTCACAAGTTTGAGCCTCCACAAATAATGCAACCAAAGTTTTACATTTTGAACAGCCCTTCTACGTACACTCCATCTTCTCTCTCTTGGTTCCAAGTTTTCTCTTCGTTCCCCATTAGGCCAATTCCGTTGTTATTTAAAAAAAAAAACAAAGAAAAAGACTTCCCAGTTATGGTCAGGAACTACGATGGAAGCTTCCCCCTCCGCCGCTCGGCAAACTACAGAGAGGATGGAGTGTTCTAGGAGCAGTACAGAGTCTCAGGTGATTCATGAGGACTGCGCGGTCCTCCCATGAATCTGGTTGCTAACATTTCTATTATATTGTGACAATGACTCCCGACTGTTATCTCTGTGAGAAATGGGGGGAGTAAATTCTTAATAAAAGACACCAGGTACAAAGCAACATTTTACTTTTGTTGTGATAAAAAAAAAAAAAAGTCACATTTTACAGATAAAATGTAGAACCCTGAAATACTGACACATTCTCTTATCGTGCACAATGCTGAGGTTCTCTTACGATTCACTTTAAAACTGCAATTAAAAATGTACAAAAAAGAAAAGAAAAAAAATCAACCCACAAAGCTTCTAAAAAAGGAACCCGCAGGCACTTCCTCTTGTGGAATGTTTAAAAAGTTAGCCTACTAAAGAAAACAGTCGACTTCTTGTGAAGGTTTTGGAGAAATATGTATCAGTTCGTTTTATTTGGGTATTCAATAATATCCTTGGTGATAATGCTGACTCCATGGCTTCTGACCCCAGAATTGCTGTAAGAGAAAATTTTTTTTTTAAAGAAAAAACATCAATAAGCCACTCAAACTGCTTTTAGGAAATGACAATCTAATTCAGAGTAATTGCTGGAAACAAATTTACACCTGTCATACCTCTGATTTCTATCAAACCAGATTTAGTTAGTATTAATATCCCATTATTATCAATAAACACATTACAAAAGAAAACACATCATGACTTGGTTAGTTTATACAATTAAAGCTAACAATAAAAAGAACCGTACGTATTAAAGAATATTACTTTATTAAAACAGTAAGTTACAGCCATCTCCACCTATATTCAAACCTCGCCCTGTAACGATTATAAAAACGCTCCAATCCCTGCGCAAGGGTTTCAAGACTGACTCTTACGATGAACTTAAGGCACAATGAATGTACGTAGCACATAAGAAGTTACTTACACCCTGCTGCCACTGGTTGTAGCCCTGAGATTGGTTTTTGTAGCCACGATTGTTTCCTCGTCCTCTGAAGTTCTGGTGGGGGGGGGGGGGGGGGAGGCAGGGAGAAAAAAAAAAAAATCCTTGAAAACTCAAACTCCAGAGCACAGGTCTGTGCTGTACACAGGAGCCAGCAGCACAGAACAGGCCTCGCCTCTAGCAACTCAACCCTGGGCACCCTATGCTGTTTGCTCTCGGTGTTTAATTTATTCATTTAAGACATCCTTGGACGTGTTGCAGGTTCATGCACCTGAACACCAAACTTAGGCGGCCCTCGTTCTACCATCCCTGGTGTTCCTGCGCCACCGCACTCAGACCTAATGGCCTAATTGAGGCTGTGACAAGACTTTACAACTTTCCCGACTCCGTTATCCGAATCATCGGGGCCGGGGGCGCGTTACCTGGTTGTAGTTCCCTCTGTTGGGCATCCCGCCTCTGCTGTAGTTCCCTCTGTTCGAGTAACCGCCTCGGCTGGGGAACACGGGGCCGCGAGGGTACGGGTAGCCGATGCCGCCGCTGCCGCCACCGCCGCCGCCTCGCTGCGGCATGTTGCCCCTCCTGTTGTAACCACCGCGATTCCCAGGAGCTGCAGACAAGACACGTTGGCTTTAGCAACCTTGCACTTCCTTTCCACAGGACCCTACTCTTGCGGACTGGCCCTCTACTGTAGAGAAAAGTTAACTTCTAAAACCAACAGGGGCACCTGTCTGGCTCGGTCGGGTAGGCATCCGACTCTTGATTTTGGCTCAGGCCCTGACCGCAAGGTCTGCGGGATCGAGCCCTGCGTCAGGCTCTGTGCCGACAGCGCGGAGCCTCCTTAGGATTCTCTTTCCCCCCCTCTGCCCCTGCCGCGATCACACACGCTCTCTCAAAATAACGTTTGAAGAAAAAGACACAACAATGTTTAACACCTAACAAGGCGTGCTTAGGATCACATCACGGCATTTGAAGCTAGTTACTAGGGCAGCAGAGTCCAGGGAGGTCAACTGTCTTGCGTTAAATTCAGTTGACCACCACCCAGCCCCCAAACTTAGAAGATGGTCATCGCTCATTCCAACCTCCAACCAAGTGAAACTCAAAAGCAAACTCGCCTCCTCCTCTGAAACTCCCGCCGCGCATGTTGAACCCGCCACGTCCTCTGTGGCCGCCGCCTCTGTTGAACTGGTTCTTGCCACTCTTATTTTTATTGCTCTTCTTGGAACCGGTGTTCTGTTTCTTTTCCGGCGGCAGGGCCTTTTTGCTCTCCTCCTTATACTGCTCCAGAAGTTTTTGGGCTTCCTCCTTCTGCAGCTCAACATAGGTGATTTCATCAAAGCACTCGGCCACCTCCGGCAGCGTGAAGTTTCCTACAAGGAATAGGGTCAGATTAGCCCCAGACCACAGTCCTAAAGCCTGCTTTCATCCTTTCAAACCACGCTATGCCATCTGCTCGGTGTACGAGCGTTTCCCTAAAGAGAGAAATAAACCCCCCCCACACACTCCCTTAACAAAGAGCGAAGGTAACTCATGAACCGGCATCACCGGCAAACGTTCACACGAGTTTGCAGGTACAGATCTCGGCAGATTTAACGTTAATAGAATTAAATTCATACCTTTCATTTTGAGGACAGCGTGTTCTGGTAGGTCTTTCCCCTCTACTTCAGCTTTCTTCTGTGTTCTTTGCTTGTAGTCTTCATCTTTTGGGCAAACTACGACAGCTTTTCGCTGGAAGCCTGCAAACAGGCACATTTTTCTCCTCTGGGCAGCAGCAGACACGTTGGTCTTTAAAACAAAGTTCATAAACCCAAATGTTAGCTCCACGCCAAACCCAATCATCAGTTCCTTTTGTTTATAACCTCAAGGCTGCAGCTCACCTGATCCAGAATGAAATTTCGCTTCTTACGGGCAGCGATCTCAATAAACTTTCCGAGACACTGTGGAGCCCTCTGCAACAGCGTGTTCAGTTTTCCAGTATCAGCCATCTGTTTCTTAAAACCTGCCACCTGTTTTAAAAGTTCAACAGTTCCTTTGAACTTGTGAATAAAGCTCAATTTTTTTTTAATATCAGCTTAGATCTACATGGAAACCAGACATTGCAAAGTTTAAATACTGCCTTTCCTTATCATCGCTACAAAAAAGGTTGTTTTATCACGTAAGCAAGATCCTCTGCTCTTCTAGTTCAGCTACTAAATGTCGAAAGTTCAAAAAGTTTCCTAGGAAAAATAAAGCGTCGCCCCTGGAAGGCACTTTACCTTCCAGACAGAAGTAGTTTACATCCTTCTATAGTTTAAGTAACCAACGGAACTTTGCCCAAGCTCCTATCTCTAAAACACCAACGCAAAATGGATAAAGACAACAGGCAAAAAAGTTTTAATGCCTTCTGGTCTTTTTAAAGTGCTGAGATCACACCCTCAATATTTTTCTTACCATCATTTTATCCATTATGGTGTTTGTTCCGAGAATGTTGTATTTACCAGGATTTTCTGCCGCATGTTTAGTAACCCAGGTGGTTTTCCCAGCTCCGGGCAAGCCAATCATCATAACAACCTACCATGGAAAAAAAATGTTTCACTTAGAGCCATCTAAAAATTCCTGAAGTTATTTTGTGAAGTGCACAAAAACCCAGTTTCAATTTGTAAATTTTCATTGCCCTAAAACAAAGGAATTTTTGGAAAACTTAATATTCTACATCAAAAAAACACAGCTACAGCTGATGCCAACAGCCGTGCCACAAAGCAAATGAAACAGAACAATCATCCAGATCTTCTGAATGTCATTCTTGCCAAACAAAAGTAACCTTCAAATGCTTTTAAAAAAAATCCACTTGGGGCGCCTGGGTGGCTCAGTCGGTTGGGCGGCTGACTCCGGCTCAGGTCATGATCTCACGGTCTGTGAGTTCGAGCCCCGCATCGGGCTCTGTGCTGACAGCTCAGAGCCTGGAGCCTGCTTCGGATTCTGTGTCTCCCTCTCTCTCTGACCCTCCCCCGTTCATGCTCTGTCTCTCTCTGTCTCAAAAATAAAATTAAAAAAAAAAAAAAAAAAAAAATCCACTTACTTCACAATCTTTCTTCTCTTCGGGCCCCTTTGGTCCTCTAACTCGATCCTCTAAGGGGACATTCTGGATAAAAGTATAATCTTCTGGTATTGGAAAATATGGCTTTTCCTTCTGACCAAAATTAAATTCAACTGCACAGTTGTGGCAGAGAACATGCGGGAAGAGTGGCCTTCCAGCAAGAATTTCCTTACTGATTTTGAAGGCAATGCCAAGATCTTGCCCGTTCTTTGCATAGGAGAGTTCTACTTCATCGCTTTCAAAGTTCTGTTAAATTGGGAAAAAAATTAAGATTTTAACCTGCTTCCTTTAAACTTGCTTTAAAAAACCCTCAAAATTCAAGTTGAGTGAAGCTTACCCTCTGGAAAACAGATTTAGGTTAAACGTTAGGAGCTTTAGAATAGTTATAAACAATGAGACACACACATTTAGAAGCAGAAACAATACTGCCTTCAGTAAAATACACTAGATTTTTCAGGTCCAGTTCACGTTAAGTACTTTTTAGTCAAAATGGGTTAGTAATGAAGGCCAATGTTGATAAACCTTTTTAAAAAAAAATCCCCAGCTAGTAATTGCTCACTTATATATACTTAGTTGACTTACAGCAAAACATGTTATCACATCATTTTCATCAAATTTCTCTCCATAATCTTCAGTCTCACAGTTGCAGGTTTTTATTCCTTTAAGAGAATACCCATAAGAGAATTCTTCTTCACCTAAGAAAATAAAGAACTTTTGTGAAATCGATTGTTCAAAACAGTCCCATGACCCACATATTTTAACATTCAGGATAGAGGACAACAATATGAATGAGTACCTAACCTAACATTCTTCCACTCATGCTGTATCTAAAACATAGACAAGTAATGAGAGCTACAAGGCTTATATAACTATTTGAAAAACTGCAGACCACAGGATAATGTTTTTCCTAACCACTGGTCATAAAACAAGTAACCATCCTACTATACATGCTAATAGCATTCATCTTTAAAATACTAATAGATTAAGAACAAACAAGACAGAATTAGAATACTTCTAGTCTCACTACTGAAATCAGACCCTGAACACTCATGAGGACAGTACTCTAATGGAAACTTTACCAAGCAACATTCCACTTGTGGTTAGTGACCAGCCAATCCGAACTTCATGTATGTCAATATCTTTTGTATATAAATGCCTTACTGGGATCTTCTCTGTAACCTGAAAGTCAAATCATAAATGATTACAATGAAGATAAACCCTTGAACTCTAGCTTCATTTCATCTGGGCCATGGGCTAAGTCTTCTCTGGCTACTAATACAAAGACACTCATTCTACCCTGTCATCTTCCCCCTCCCCCATAAGAACTTTACAAATTGACAGAACTTGTAACTTGGAATTGAAAAGGTTCAAGTTAAGTACTTGGTTGGATCATATTTAAAAGAACAGATAATGTTTAAAAATTACATATTCCTGACTCAAAACCCGATGAAAGTATACGCTCAACATGCTTTGCTCTGGAACAAAACGAGAAACCCAGCAGTTATTTTTAAACCCTTGGTGGGCTTTTCAAGTGCCTGATAAAAAAGGAGCACCCTAAAGAAAAACAGACTGGCTCAATAACAAATTCTGATTGTAACAAATATGGTTAACGGTTTCCAAGCCCCTCTTCCAGTCCACAGAAACTTCCAAAGAAAGAAGCCCCACTGACACTGAATAGCGTCCAGCAACTGGAAATTCACTTGTTTAAAAAAAAAAACAAAAAACCAAAAAGTCACAAAACTGCATTTACCTTCATCTCAAAACAGACTTTGCCTTTGGACACACCATAAGATGCCCTTCCTCCGGCCCAAAGAAAAGCAAAACTCTCCATAGTAAGGGAAGAAGCACTGAGGCGGTCTCTTGATATTTTAAAATGTAGATCACAATTATCTGTAATTATATCAAATACCATATTATTTCTTTTGACATCCAACGTGAATACAGCTGCTACGTAGGCAAAACCTGGTGATTACATTCTTGCGTATTTCCTAATGCTTCACCGACACTGCTTCTACAAACCATGCTGCTGTTCTGACCTTCCGTTTAAGCCCCACCCCCACACCAAGTCACTCTCACCAAATTACCAACTAAAGCGTAAACAGCCTCCAAAACTAAAACAGCCAGGTTTAACGTGTATTTTAAGTATATAAAATAATCAAGACAATGGGACATGGATACATACCTGCTCTGCTCTTTACCTTGATTTAGAGGCAAGCAGTAGAGGATAGCAGGAAATCAAAGTGAAGTATGCCAGAACCAGGGAGAATTTACCCGTGCCACAATAAAACTGAAGGTAGGCCATGATATTTTAAAATACAGGAATATGAGCCGTTGATCCTGCACTTTGTAATTTTAAAACACCAGGGGCTCTAGATCCTAAATTCTTTCTAAAACTTGTGAAGGCAGCCTCAACCCTACAAAGTGCAAACCTGGTTGTCTAACACTGTTCATATTACAGCATTTTAAGGTCCCTTTTCCCCAGGCTTGCCGGTTAGTCAATAACAATGGGGGATTATCCACTTCCCGGATTACTCAAATCCAAAAGGTCTTTAACTTAGCTACCTTTGGGTCACTGGCTCATTCTGTATGCACCTTCTTGGTGTTCCCCCCATGAGAGCTGAAGTTAAAAAACTGTTTTCTTCAACAGTTTTTATTGATGAAAGGAAATTAAAACTAGTTTGGAATTCTCCTTAAATAAGCTTTGCTCTCAAAAGATTCCTGATCGCTGGTAGAATTTTTGGCTCAAACTGTGTTTGTACCCAATGTAAGTAGCAAATTAAGGAGCTGATATTCCTCAGTAATGAATTAAAAGCCTACTCTGATAGTAGCGTTACTTCTTGAATCACTGCTTCACTATCCTACCCATGCCCGCCCAGTTTGTATTTAAGCAACCAAACTGTATTTAAAACTTTCAAAGAAAACTACTTTTCCGTGTGTGTTTTCTCTTTTAAAAGACTCCCTTAGCTCAACTACCTGTAAAGGACATTTAGTAAGAAATCCAGGGTTAATGTTTACATCCTCACAAACCTGATTAAAATTAAATTCGTATTGGAAAACCCGGGAATCTACACTTTAACTGCCTGGATCTACAGGGCAGGATCACACCTTACCGCTTACTTTTCAAGCAATTGTTTCTACCTTTTGTTCTTTCTATCCAAGTGAAAGAATTGTGCATTCTGATCAAATGTTAAACCAACAAAACGTTGTTGTTAAAAAATAAAGTCACACACGTGACAGCCAAGGCCCATCTAGAGGTCTGCAATCCTCCTCATACTCAATTGCAACCCAACTTGGGTAAAGGAGCAGTATTTACAGCGCTGCCATTGACACCATTCGCTGCTGAAGAAAGCTAGTAGCCCCGTGATAGCCCACTGCTGCTGCCCCAGGTCTTTGGAAGAAATCAACTTATGTTAAAGCAGCAGCTACTGAACTGGAATTGAGAACAAAAGAGCAGTTATTGAAAAAGTAATATTACAATCTTTTAGAATAGGGAATACACTTGCGTGCTAATGGGAAAAGCCATTCATTACATATTTCACTAGCCCAAAGAGCTCCCTTGCTAGAATTCTACCCCAAAAAGGGAAATTATCGTAGGAGCCTGCAAGGACAAGTTACAGGTAGTCTTACAAGTTTCCATTAACTAACTAAAATTTAAAAAACTGGCATTAATTTTACATTCCTACAAATGAAAACTTTCAAGTCATATAAAAAAATATAACCAAATTGCCGAAGCCTGGAAAATTATCAATACGACACAACCGATGCTGTACTAAACATTTAGCTACCGAAATCTGAATACAAGCCATCACCACCTTCCTTTTAACAGAAACGGTTTAGGCTAAGTTTTATGCGTTTACGTTCGGTGCACTGCGTTGTTTTCTAACACTCTCGGACCCAAACCGCCACACTGAGAAACTAGGGGAGTAGACGGGAGAAACCGCTTCACTTACAAGTATCAAGACAAACCACTGTGTCATCGAAGTGCTCATCTTCCTCTTCAACAGGTGGCTGGGGAGATTTGGCTCTGAAAGACAGAATTGTCTCCTGATTCAGCTTGTCCTACCCAAGACCGAACGGGTAACGAGTAGAACTAGATGGGCATCCTCTACCTGCTATACTTGTTCTCTTCAATGTACTCAAAATATCCACGGCCATGATCTTCTCGAGGTCTTTTCACACCTCTCTTTTTATCTCCGCCTTTCTGCTCTGTTTTGCCGTCTCCTATAACACACAACACCCCCGCGTAAGGGGCCAAGCCGCGTCACGGCGGAAAAGAAAAACCCCCTTCCTGTTCAAAGACGCAAAAAGCTCGACTTTCCCGTTCTTTTCCGGGAGGGTTTTCAATCGACGAATCCAACGCGAACCCAAAGAACAATCAGCTCGGAACCGGGCTGCAGTTAGTGACGCAGTCCAAAACCATCGCTAATTTTGCCACTCTACGCGAAGATTCGAGAAAGCTCCTGCAGGCTAGCGCGGCACAGGCCCCGAGCCCACGTGTATCCCAAAGAGAGTTCAGGAAGGGGGGAGGGGCCGGCCCGGCCCGCGCGCCCTCCCCTCCCCCACCCGGGCCCGCGTTCCCCGCGGCCGCATTGTACTGATCTTCCGCCCCGCTCTCCCCGCCCGGCCCCTCCCGCCGGAAGTGACGTCACGCCGAGACCCTGCGCTCCTTGCACAATACCGCGGCCCAGCGCCGCCAAAGCGCGCCCGCCCCGGGCCCTCGGGCCTCTCCCCTCCCCCCGAGACATGTGCCCGCACCGCGCGCACGCAGCGCGGCGGCGCCACCGCGGGCCGGCGGGGCTCCCGCCCGCCGCTCCTCCCCCCTCCAGCGGCAGCTGCAGCTTCCCCCCCCCCCACCCCCCACCCCCGGCTCGCCAGCCACATAATGGAGGCGCCGCCGCCACCGTCGCACGCCCCGAGCCCGAGACCTCGCGGCCGGGCGGGATTCCCCGCGCCCCCTCCCCCCCTCCCCGCTACCCCCGCGGCGGCCCCCGCCCGGGGCTCCCTCCCCCCGGCGGGGCTCCGGCAGGCCTGGGGCACGGTCCCCACCCCGCGCGGGCCTCCCGCCGCGCGCAACGTACAACGCAGCACTCACCCGCCGCCGGAGCCCCGGGGCGACCGCCGCCTCCGCCGCCTTCCGCCTTCTTCTTACCTCCCGCCTGCTGCTGGCCCTGCCTCGCCCCGGGCGGCGCCACCGTCACCGCGAACAGCGAGGTGGGGCCGCTGCTCTTCCCCGCGGCCTCCTTGGCGGCCCCGCGCTGCTGTGGGGGCTGTTGCTGCGGCGTCGCCGGCGGTTGAGGCTGCTGCTCCCCGTGCCCGTTCTCGTCGCCCGCGCCTTCCTCCTCGTCGCCGAGCTCATCTTCCCCTTCCTGGAAGCCCTGATCGTCGCCGTTCTCGTCTTCCGAGGCGGCCTCCTCCTCCTCCATCGGGCCCGAGTCGGCCGCCCCCGCGGCCCCGTTCTCCTCCCCTAGCTCCATCTGGTCGCCATCCAGCGCGGCGATCCCTTCCTCCTCCTCTTCCTCCTCCTCCTCCTCCTCGTCGCCGCCGGCCGCGGCCTCCTGCTCGAGGCCTGCTCCCGAGCGCCCGGCGGAATCCCCGCCCAGGTCTAGGCTGCCGTTCCCGGGCTCCATGGCGGGGCGGCCGCCGGCCTCCTCGTCGTCCAGCGCGGCCTGGAGTCGCTCCATGAGCTCGGCCTTGAGACCCTTGTCGGAAAGGCGCCGCTTCTTGAGCTCCTCTTTCAGCTCCGAGACCTTCAGCTTTTTTACATTAACAGGCGAGGAACTCATGGTGAGGGCCCCGATTCACCGCTAGGCGCTGGCTCAAACTCGGCTCCGCTCACTCGGCCACTGGTGGCGGCTGCTGCGGCTGCTCCTCGGCCCGGGCGGCGGCTGCGGCTGCGGCTGGAGGTGGGTTCGTGCTGCAGAGCGGACCCGCCTGGTGTCGAACGGCGCCAATTCCTTTCACCGAGTTCGCGAGGGAGACGCGGAGACTCGCCTGGCGCGAGCGAGCACGCAACGTCCTCTCGCAGGGGCGGCGCCGCGCACGTAATATAGGCGCCCCGCCCCCTGCGCCGCCGGGAGCGCCGCGCAGGAGGAGAGCCGGAGCGCGCCCGCGCCCCGCCCCGCCCCGCCCGTGCCTGCCTCCCCGCCCCCACGCCGAACCCGCCGAGAGCGCGGCGCAGGCCGCGCAGTGCGCTTCCAATTGGGGCCGAGCAAATGGAGGAAGAGGAAACCGCCTTTCGGTTAAACCGATCCTCTGCAGCCTCCGCCGGCTTTTCTAGTCCTCTGCCGGCGGTACTCGTCTCGTTCTTGGCCTTCCCGGCCCGGAGGCTGTGTGCGCGCACAGGCTCGCAGGCCTCGACCTGGCGTGTTCAGTGGAGCCCTCCACCTTTTCTTCCATCTTAGATCTGCCTTCGTATCTGTCTCCCCAGCTATTTGTTCGAAACTCCTTCAATCTCATTTCCGTGTCGGTTTGTACCACACGAATCGGCAGTTATCGGACGCGGGGGGCTTTCTTCCGCTTAGTGTTTGGTTTAATTTTTCCAAGCCCTGCCTGGCGCCCTAGGTTTTAAATTGAGGAAGGGAGAGGACAGAGCATCTCTATTGTCTCTTCCCCAAGCCCGGGTGCAGGGCTGGCTTCGGGAGCGGGAGCCTCCACTCCATGCTGCCAGCCTCCCCGGGGCAGCTGTTCGCCCGGTGCTCGGAGCCTGAGAAGTTAAATAAGCCTCAGAATGGCGTTTCTGAGTCGGCTCTACCTCCCCAAACACACAGACTTCTGCAAAATTAATTCCGTCCAACTCAGGACCTGGTCATCCAGTTATGACGTCCCAGCAGCCAACAATGAGGATGAGACCCAGCTAGATCATGCACAACGATTCTATTCCTCATCCCGTACAAATACTCCTGATCGTGCTGAAACTCGTAGGTTAATTATCAAGGCTCATGAAAAATAAAAAACAAGAAAAAGAAAACGAGACTATCCCTCCCGAAGACAATTCTGTTATTCTGGTGTATTTTAGAAGCTTCATCTTCCTCTTTGCGAAATAAAAGGTGTGTTATGTTCTTGCGGTTTTGGATAGGGGTGCCAGAATTTGGATTTGTGATGGGAGGAACATCTTAAACCCCAGAAGATCTGCACAGTGACTGGCCAGTGGTCCACGATCTCGGAGGAGGTCAGTTACCCCCACTGTTTGGTGTTTGGCTGGCACAGTAACGCTGCCCCAATGTTCATTTAAAATTGGAACACTGCGAACACTCCCCCATAGGCTAGTGTGATTTAACTGATTAATAAATTTCATTTTTAAAGTTTCTCCTCCATAGCTTTTAAGGAGCATGTGTTTTACCACGCAGTCGTTATCAAGATGAAATATTAACACTTGTGAAATGATCTGAATTGCAATTAACGGACTATGCACAGTACTGGTAATTCTCAGCTTAAAGCTGGTGGAGGTGGAAGGTACCCAAAATAGGAACTTCCAAACCGTGCCAAAAACTCATTTAGCCTCTGCTTATAATGTCCTTGGAGCTTATAAACAACTCACAGACTGGAATTTGAGCTTTTCAAGTCCTTTGCCTGTGTTCAAAAACGGGAAGAGAGCTCCAGGGGGCTTCCGTGTCCACCAACTGGATAATTAGTCTCTTCAGGAATCAAAGTTAAATGTAGTCATTACAATGGTCCTTTAAGTTTATAAGTGTCCTTAGATACTCTTACATTTTTAAATATTTGTCATAGGAAAACAATTTCCACTTAATTAGAAAAAAAACTAAACTCTGAAAGTAAAGTTTGTAGGTCTAAATGTCAATTTATAACAATTGTTCTTGGTATGTTAAGTCAGTTGTAATAATAAACATGAAATATAAGAGTAGATGGGCACGAAAAGTTTTAGCTTTACCTCCATTGACTTTTAGAGCTTGATGGAGGCTGGAGATTGTCTTCAGTCCACCCATTTTACAGCCCGGGAGGCTGAGGGCCCCCTTCCCCGCCACCCCCCTCCCATGCTCCTTCCTTACACTGGGACTTCTTAGATAACATTTGAAAGAAAAACAGTTTTTGCGGATGGTCAGAGCCATCCGTTACTGTTTGTCCTGTCTACAAACAGGTGAAATCTGCAATTCCATATTTTACTGCTTGCAAGTGCAAATAGTGACTTAGCGTTACTTATCGTTTTTGTTTTCTACCCTTCTAATGCCATGGATCATCAGGACCATGATTGTCCTGTTCTGCAGAGACCAGGAAAAGTACAAGTCACTTCCCCTAAATCACTGGGGGACCTGTAAGACTCTTGAAACTCCCCCTTTCTGAAATCCTAGAGACTAGTTAGGATACTGAGTGGAAGTCGGGACAAGTGAATTCTCAGCAGCAAAAAGCGATTAGCCTATTGTGTATGGGTAGCCGATCTATTACCACGTTAGGGTGCCCAGAATATATAGCTTCCATTTTTAGGTTGATGCAAAGGCACATACCTAAGCACCGTAGTTTGTCACAGAGTTCACTCAGCAAACATTTTGGAGCACCTTGTCTAAGGCAGGCCCTGCGTGGCGTACTGGGGATACAGCGGTGAGCTACTATGAGATACTATGCCGTCCCTCTCTCAGGGAGAGTCAGGCAATATATCAAATAGAGGTGGGAACAAGTACTAGGGGGAAATGCAAATCAGGAGAGCCAGAGGGTATGCTGATGTGGGGGTGAGTTTTTCAGCTATAAATGGGGGTGGGGTCAGGAAAGCCTAAGAAAGAAGGTAACACCAGAGCAAATATCTAGAAGAGGCGGAGGCAAAGAACGGCAAATATAGAAAACTGAGAGAGTCAACGCCCAACGGACCCATTTATCTACTTAACAAATATTTATCGATCGCCTGCTGTGGAGCAGTATTATGCTATGTGCAGGGAAAACAGACATGAAGGACACAGGCTCAGGCCTCCAGGAGCTCGCAGTTTGGAGAGAAAGGACCGGCTATGAGCAGCATGCTACGGTGCCCTAACCCGCGTGGAGCCGACCACCTTGACCCTCTGCTGAGCTCCCTTCGGCAGGGTTCCCACGGGGTAGGTCTGGAGACACGCTTGTCCACCCACCGACGTTCACACATGGGAAAACAAAACCAGAGCAAACCTCACATACAGACTTAAGAAGCCAGTTGTATGACATTTGACAGTAAACAGTAATTAGCTAGGATAATCTTCTAGCATCCCCTTTATTCTAGATACAGAGCTAACATTTGCAGACTTCTGCCAGCTGATAATTAAGTCCTTCACTGAACGCTGTCCGGGCTTTCGGAGGGCAAAAGTCAAACTGAGAGTGCCCCCAGCACTGTCCTAATTGCCTGCACACCGTGTATATATACTCTTTCCTTTGCCCCTTCTGCTTTTACTTTATTCCACCCAGGTACACTTTACATTTTTTTCTTAATGATTATTTAGTTTTGAGAGAGAGACAGAATCTGAAGCAGGCTCCAGGCTCTGAGCTGTCAGCACAGAGCCCAACGTAGGGCTGGAACTCGTGACCCGCAAGATCATGACCTGAGCCGAAGCCGGATGCTCAACCCATTGAGCCACCCAGGCACCCCTACCCAGGCGCACTTTAGATGGGCTGTTTCTTAAGTCTGCTGTGTTTGTCCCGATTCATTTACTGGGGGTATGAATTGGCAGGGATTGAGTGCCTGCTAGGGATCAGCCTCTGTGCTAGGCATTTTATACAACATATTTCTAATCCTCATAATGTCACAAGGTAGGAATTATTATCTCCATGTATAGATGGCGATAACTGAGAATCAGAGGGGTTGAGGAAGTTGGCCAAAGTTGATAAATGGCAAAGCTGAGGTAGCAACTAGCCTGCCTCCCATGGCCAAGCTCCCTCTGCTGCACCAAGAGGATGCATTAGAGTTCCAAAGTCAAAACTCACATGCTGGCTGGCAGCAAGATTTGATGGTGTATCATCACAGGAGAAAGAGACACGCCAATGATTCCATTGCAAGGGTAATGTGTGCGATGATGGAGGGGTGTCTTCGGTTTGGGATGTGGAGCAAGGAGTTGCTTAAGGGAAAGACGCGGGAGCCGAGTCTTCAAAAGCGTGTAGGGCTGAGAGGGAAAGGCATTCGAGCAGTAGGAACAGCCTTTGAATGCACAGAATGCATGTGAATCAATCCCATGGCTGGAATTCAGTACGGCTGGGGTAGGAATAAGGCTTGGGAAGCAAGGGTAGATGGAAGGGTGGAGAATACTGAGAGGGGACAAAGAGGCAGATTAAAAAGAATCCAGCTGAGCTAAGATACTGGGGCTTCCTCCACTGACCAAGACATGGGGAGGGTGGGCACTAAAGAATTTTAAGCTGAAAAGTGGCACCATCAGGTCCAAATTTTAGAAAGATACGTAAGCAGAAGAGTGTTGAAAACTCCCACGCAAGTAGGTTCTAGGCAGGAAACGTCAGTGAATGAAGCGGTCCAGGTGTGAGAAACACCGCAGTCATGACTGTATGGGGCAAGTGACAGTCTCCCGTCAGGGCCACCCCGGGAGGGATGCCGGTTTCAGAGACCTGGAGCAAAGGCCCCAGCTGAATAGGGCAGCCGCCTATGGCCTGCAGGGAATCATCACTTGTATGTGACATCTCCTGAATTTTACAGGTGGCCAAGGCCATGCAGGCCAGAAAACAAGAACAATTCCTGTCTTTGGCCACCTGTTTGTAAGCCCAGGGCTAGAGGGTCACGGAGGTGTCAAAGGCCAGAAGACCAGTTAGGAGGCTATTTGGAGTGAACCAGGTGAGAAGGCATGAAGGCCACCTGACCCAGGTCAGATGTGTCACTTTAAGTTTATTCACTTATTGGGGCAGGGGTGGGGTGGGGTGAGGGGAGAGGCAGAAAGAGAAGGAGAGAGAAAATCCCAAGCAGGCTCCGTGCTGCCAGCGCAGAGCCCGACTCGGGGCTTGATCCCACGAACCATGAGATCATAACCTGAGCTCAAATCAAGAGTTAGACGCTCAACCGACTGAGCCGCCCAGGCGCCCCCAGATGCGTCACTTTAGAGGCACCCCAGTGATGTTCCTTTGGACTCTGACATGACCACCCAGGCTTGGCAAATTAATCATTTGGGTTAATTTTCTAACCAGAGAAGAGATGAAAGATTTCGTGGGAGTGGGCACCGTCTTACTAAAGGAAAATGGCTGCTCAGCGCCCAGTTTTTTTGGACGTTTCCGACAAGCGTGTATGAAGGCAGTCAGCCCTCAGCTAGCTCCTTACCCACCCCCCCTCCAGCAAAGTGGCCGCATACAGACCACAAGATGTATGAATCAAGTCACAGAATCAAAGCAAACCTTAGCAACACGTAAGGCCTGGGAACTCACTCCCTTTCCCTCTACATGTTTATACCATCGGGACAGAGGGAGGCTGACTGCAAGGAGCGTTCAGATAGGAGCACAAAGGGACATCTGTAACCCAAGGGGGGTGATCTATGGAAAGAAACACGGCAGTCTCGACTGGTGGACCTCAGCTGTCCAGGGTGGGCCCTGTAGGGGCGCCCGGGGGGCTCAGTCGGTTAAGCATCTGACTCTTGGTTTTGGCTCTGGTCACCATCTCGCAGTTCATGGGTTTGAGCCCCGCGTCCGGCTCCGTGCTGACAGGGTGGCTCCTGCTTGGGATTCTCTCTCTCCCTCTTACTCTGTCTGCACCCTGCTTGCTCTTTGTCTCTCTCTCTCCCAAAATAAATAAACGTTAAAAAAAAACAAACAAAAAACCAGAGTGGCCTTTGTTATAGGACCACATGGGGAGAGGGACAGACAGACGGACAGGACATACGTATGAGAATATGCCAACTTACCAGTCGTCTCCCTGAGTCATTGCCCAGCTGCACCATGTCTGAATGACTTCTCATGTATCACCTGTCATCCTCCTAGTGAGTCTAAGCTTGTCTGAGGCTGCGCCTTGCTTATTCTCCTCTGTTTTAAGATTCAGTTTGGGTGTCACCTCCTCCAAGAAGACCTTCCAGATTACCCCCCACCCCAGCCTCCCTTGTCCTTGACTATGTTGGATATGCCTCCTGCGAGCTTCCAAAATCTCCAATGCCGTTCCTGCCTCCTGGTTTTATATTCTGTTTCTATGTCTGTCACCCACTGACTGACCTTCTCAAGGGGGCACTGCTGTATGTCTAGGTTCATTTACATTCTTAGTCTAGCCTGAGAGGTAAGCATTCAGGACAGGTGATGTGTGGAATAAGTGAGCCTTTGTAGATCCACAGAGCTCCACAAATGGCTCTGTCCCTTACCAGGCAGGTGACCTCAGGCAAAGTTTCTCCTTCTCTCTTTAGTCTCTGAACCTGTAAAATGATCACGTGCTGTTTCCCCCTGAGGGGTAGGAATTACATATGCAAAAATGCTACACTATAACGTGCTATATAGGGGCGCCTGGGTGGCTCAGTTGGTTAGGTGTCTGACTTCAGCTTGGGTCATGATCTCGTGGTTTGTGGGTTCAAGCCCCACGTCGGGCTCACTGCTGACAGCTCGGAGCCTGGAGCCTGCATCGGATTCTGTGTCTCCCTCTCTCTCTGCCTCTCCCCTGCTCGCGCTCTGTCTCTCTCTCAAAAATAAATAGACATTAAAAAAAAAAACTTACATGCCATACAAATGTATGGTATCTGCATAGTTATTATTTATCAAACAGGCTTTTGGGGGAAAAAGAGGGGGAAAGTTTTTGTTTACCTATCTCAATCTGAAATTGAGTGGTGACATAGTGTTTATTGAAAGAATTTATAATTAAGTTTGATAGCTTTGGGAAAAAGAGAGAGCTATGATTGGGTTGATACGCTATGTCTGTCTTTTTTTTAAATTATGTTTTTATTTGTGTACATTTTGAGAGAGAGACATAGCACATGAGCAGCGGAGAGGCAGAGAGAGAGAGGGAGAGAGAGAATCCTAAGCAGGCTCCCAGCTGTAAGCACAGAGCCCAATGTAGGACTCGATCTCACAAACCGTGAGATCATGCTCTGAGCCAAAATCAAAAGTCAGACGCCTAACCAACTGAGCCACCCAGGTGCTGCTACACCTCTTTTGATTGGGAGTCAAGACTTCGAGCAGTTTATCTTCCTCCTGGGGCAGCAGTCACATTAAAGAACATTTTTTTAATGTTCATTTATTTTTGAGACATAGAGTGCTAGTGGGGGTGGGGGAGGTGTCAGAGAGAGAGCAAGACACAGAATCTGAAGCAGGCTCCAGGCTCTGAGCTGTCAGCACAGAGACTGACATGGGGCTGGAACCCATGACCCGCAAGATCATGACCTGAGCCAAAGTCGGACGCTTGACAGACTGAGCCACCCAAGCACCCCTAAACGAAGTCACATTTAAACAAAAGGTCTGGAGAGATTCTTGACTCTTGAATGCTTACCTGTGCACAAGGTTCACGACCAACTCTTGCTAAAGAAAAAACATAAGTGGGTGCCTTACATTGCTTCCGCAGAAGCATTGTCATTGTGCATAATAATAATAAAAAAAAAAAAAAACACCTTAAAACTGATGAGACACTAAAAAATAGTGCAATGGGGCACCTGGGTGGCCCAGTTGGTTGAGCGTCAGACTTCAACTCAGGTCATGATCTCACAGCTGGGCTTGTGAGTTCCAGGCCCGCATTGGGCTCTGTGCTGACAGCTCAGAGCCTGGAGCCTGCATTGGATTCTGTGTCTCCCTCTCTCTCTGCCCTTCCCCCCCTCGAGCTCTGTCTCTGTCTCTCAAGAATAAATAAGCATTAAAAACATTTTTTTTTTTAAGCTCAGTGCTTCCAAGTGTGTAGATAAAGCTATTGACAGCCCATCAAATGGGACAGGTTTCTCTTGGTAACGGGGACAGCCACTCTCACACCCTCGCCTGGGATGGCTCAGTGATCCACGGTGAGGCACTCGGTCACAAAAGCAGCACAAGTGAGATGTAGAAGGGGGTTCCGCTCTCCAGTGCTCACTGTCTCCCTGTCTTCCCCTCCAGAAACGGAACTTCTGAAAACGACCTTTATCACAGAAATACTCCAGCAGCCCAGCAGTCCAATGACAGATGAACCTGACCCACAATTATGATTGATAATATTGCCTAGGCACGTTGATGAAGCACTTTGTCAACAGAATCTTCATTTGCGTTTGTCCAGAGGCAACTGAGGAAATTTACCTCCCTGGCCCTCCCACCTTCCTCCACTGTCCCCCCCCCACCCCACCCCCCAGGGAAGACAGGAACAAACACATTCAGAGAGGGGGCGGCCAGTGAGGTTTCACTCACGCCTCCTATCTTTCTGCACAGGGCTAGGATTTCTTCGCGCTCTGAGAGAGGTCTGATGGGCTGCACGCTGGGACAAATTTCCAGTTTCTTCCTCCATCAGCCCTTGGGTCAGGCCACACCGTTTACTTAAATGTGAACTCCCAGGACAGAACTTCAAACGAAGATTTTACATTGTAAATACTGGCGATTTTTCTACCAGGGGTGGTTCGAAGTCAGCAGCACTTACCATCAGCATGATAATAAAGAGCTTGCAGAGAAGTGAATCACTCATTAACAATTCGAGGGAGCGATTGATCTTTTTAAGGCCCTGCTGAAAGCTCTTGGCGGCTTCCCACCGCCTTGGAGATAGAGCACGAAATTCTGCCCGGGCCCCCCGGAGGGGAGGGGGGTGGCTCCAGCAGCCTCCCCAGTCTTTTCCCTGGTTTCCCTGAGTGTCTTTGGCTCTGAGGACCCTTGTGATCCCAGGGCCTGCCTCTGTGTCCTTCCCACTCTTGGCCTGGCTAACCCCCTCTCTGCTTCAGAGCTCAACGTAATCCTGATGCCCTGACCAAGTTCTGTCCTCCCGACAGAGTTTACTGTCCCCCCCCCCCCCAGCCCACACTTCCCTTTCCAAACACGAACTGTCACTACGGTAAACCTACCTCTAAGGAATGTTGTCCATGCAAAGTGCCCACTGTGTCGGGAGCATCCAGCCAATGTTAGCTTTCCACCCATTGGCTTGCTAGTCTCCCTTCTTGCACTATATCTTGTCTGTCTTGTTCCTTCTGTAACCCAGACCTCCCACAATGAGAACTGGGCTGAATCTGAATCATAGGTGCTCAATAAACATTGGTGGAATGAAGGAATAGATACAAATGTGTTGACAAGGGGATGTGTGTGGGGGGGTATTGTTTAATGGGTACAGGGTTTCTGTTTGGGATGATGAAAAACTTTTGGAGATGGATGGGGGATAGGCATACAACGACGTGAATATCACTGAAACGTACATAAAATGGTTAAATGGTCAATTTTACGTTATGTATATTCTACTACAATAAGAAATTTTGTTGAATGAATGTGTAACTTTTTTTTTCTTTTTTTTTTTCTTTTTTGTTTTTTAGTAGGCTCCACACCCAACGTGGGGCTCGAACTCACAACTCTGAGATCAAGAGTCACATGCTCTACTGACTGAGCCAGCCAGGCGCCCCTGTAGTTAACTATTTTGAACCTGGCCTTTATTCAACTCTAATACTTTAATTCAGTAAATATTCATAGAGTGCTTACTATGGGTAACATACAAAGGTGCTCTCTTGGACTTACGGAATAGTCTAAAAAATACACTCAACTTTCACACCCAGTTACCCTTCGTATGTAAATGTTTTATCTAGGTCTTCTTCATCTTTATATCCCAAGCCAACAGCACATAATATGTGTCCAACCTTCGTTTGCTAAATCAAAAATAGGACATTGGCAATAACCTAGTGTTTAAGTAGGACTTTCCCCATCACAAAATGCTTCCCAAACAATATCTCCCATCTTGTTCTTTCTCTTCCTTTCTCTTTCCTTCATGTTAACAGTCATCCCTTCCAGACTTTCCGTTGTCAGGCCCAACACAATTTCCTTAATTTTCTTATCCTTGCTTGACCAGCTAGTCATTCCCACGTGTCTAAGCAAATTTTCGAGGCCTTCGACAAAGTCCAAGTCCTGGAAAAGGGTTGCACTTGACTCTGATAAGGCCAGCTTAGCAGATAGGTTGAGCTATCCTCCCTACGACCCCAAGACCTCCCCCACCCCCACCCTCACCACCTGTCACAAAACCTTCTGGGCACCCTTGGGAGCCGGGAGGACACATCGCACCTCAAAAAGGAACCACACACCATTTGTCCACTGTCTATGGTCTGAACGATGGTCGGGTTTCCCAGTAGCTTTTCTTTATTTTCCACGGAATAAAGTTCAGTCTTTTTAGAATGTGAGGAGCTCGATAAGAAGAGATGGTATAATAAAACATTAGGCAGCATTGTAGAGAAGGAAATATCAAAGTATGAGGCTAATCAGGGTGATAACGAACATTCCGTTTTCAAGGCCCGTGTCAAACGGCGTTTGTCACCAGCGGGAGCAGTCTTCCGAGGAGCTTGGCTTTCCAAGGTAGACACCGTGGAAAGAAGTAGAGAGGTGACGACCTTTAGATCATGGTTTTGAGATCTCACTTGACTTCCATACATCTGATGTCTTGGACACAGGGGGTGAGTTCCCATCTAAACACCATCTTCCCAATGGGTGCCACACAGAAGAGCTTTTACGAACCCCGACCCGAGCCAGGCTGTGAGCAGTAGAGTCCATCCCCTGTACTTACTACCTTTGTGAACTGAGGCAAGTCTCCTGACCTTTCTGTGCCTCGGTTTCCCTCATCTGTAAAATGAGAATACCGAGGTACTTAGTCATCAAGTTGTTATGAGCGTTTGACCCACGAATACTCGCAAAGCACTTCAAACAATGCGAGGCTTGTACTAAGTATTATATCAACATTTGACAAGTGAATAAAATCCCAAGTATAGTTAATGCACATCTTACTACCCCCTGGTTTCCACAACAATTTCATGTGTGTCACCTCACCAAATCTTCCCAACTCTGGGGTAGGTAGGATTGCCTCCATTTCACGGATGGAGAAATAAGGTTTCCTAAGCGTTTTGCTAAGTTACTGGCTTTGAGGAAAGTTGATCAAAAAAACAAAAACACAAGCATTTAATATCTTTTATTTCTTATCCTTTCTCCAAGGGAAAGGATCAGCTCTCTTTTTTCCTATTTCCATAGCAAAGAGAATGGTGGGTAATCATTTAATTTTTATTTGATTGCATGGTAATAAGTAAACTAGTTACCGATGAAATAACATATAGTTTGGGGTACCTGGGTGGCTCCGTCGGTAGAGTGTCCGACTCTTGATTTCAGCTCAGGTCATGATCTCACGGTTCACAGGTTCGAGCCCCAGGTCGGGATGCTTAGGATTCTCTCTCTTCCTCTCTCTCTGTTCCTCACTCGCCCACATGCGCGCGCTCTCTCTCGCTGTCTCGAAATAAATAAATAAATAAACATTAAAAAAATAAATATAGTTTGTGTCTGTGTATTTACGATGTCTGACACATTGCATGTGTCTATTCTAAGACTATTTATTGATCTTTATTAGTAGTAGTGGTCTATTTATCCTCATTGTTCAAGAACCAATATTAATGTTAATTTCAAACATATTAGTCTCAGTAGTGTATGTTATACTTACACTCCAAAGCCTAGCTTGAAATTTAGGCTTTCAGCCTGTCGAGGGAAGCTCAGTGTAGACTTTGAATTGAGAGAAACTTCTCTTTCTTCTCCCACCACACACTCATACCTAAGGCTACATGAGAAGTTTTATTTTCTGCTCTGCAGTTATTGGCCTTTCCTTTTATTTACTTTTTTAAAAGTTTATTTACTTATTTTGAGACAGACAGCATGCAAATGGGGGAGGGCCAGGGGGAGGAGGACAGAAGATCGGAAGCAGGTTCTGTGCTGACAGGAGCGAGCCCGATGCCGGGCTCGAGCTCACGAACCATGAGATCATGACCTGAGCCAAAGTCGGCCGCTTAACAGACTGAGCCACCCAGGCGTCATGGCCTTTCCTATTTTAAATAGGATAGTATGCATGGGGCAAAGGTTCTCAGAGTAGCAGAAGGAACCAGAGAAGCAAGACTGCCTTCCTCCTCAGGCCCTATGTGCTTCTGGGCCCTGCAGAGTGGTATTAAGTATACAGTTTTGGGAGCTGGGAGCCAGTAGTAATAATGGTTTATGCTATATATAATATATACTATATTAGCATGTCTGGCATTAAATCCCAGCTCTCCCACGTTCTACCTGTGTGACTTCAGCCAAGACACTCGATTTCTGTCCATTTCCTCATTCACAACATGGCGGTAATGGTACTGGGCAGTTGGAAAGATTATGTGAGTTCATGAGTGTTAAGCTTTTAAAACGGGCACATTCCGCAAATGTTAGCTGTTAGCGCTATGTTCTGTTTTGCTCGACACTGTCATCAGCCTCTTCTCTAAGTCAATGGCTTTCAAACACTTTTGCCCATGACCTTCAGTGAGAAATACATCTTACAGCACCATCGAGTATGCTCACATATAAAAAAACTAAATCGAAATTTTGCAAATTCACTTCTCTGAGCACCTGCATTATCCTCTATTAGTTTCTGTTCCCCTTGAAAGGAAAATACCGGTACTTCCCTATTAAGTAGATTTCACAATCCCCTAATGGATTTGAAAAACTCTGTTCTTTGATACCTGTGATAAGCAGAATAACGTCTAACACATCCACGCCCTAATTCCTAGAGCCCGCCAACATGTTGCTTTAATTGGCAAAAGGAACTTTGCAGATGTGACTAAGGTTACAGACTCTGAGATGAGAATGTTAAACCGATGGTCCAGGTGGGCTCACTCTAATCACATGAGCCCTTAAAAAGCAGAAATCTTTTCCCGGCTGTGGTCAGAGAGAGATGTGACAACGGAAGGGTAGGAGATGGGAAGGGAGAAAGACTCTGCCGTTGCTAGATGTGGACATGGGGCAAGGTGGCCATGAGTCAAGGGAACTTGGCATCCTCCAGAAGCTGGACAAGGCAAGGAAATAGATTCTTCCTCAGAGCCTCCGGAAAGAAAAGCGGGCCCGCAACACCTTGATTTCGGTCCAGTGGGACCCGGGACAGGCTTCTGACCTCCAGGACTGTAAACGAATACATGTGTGCTGTTTGAGATACCTGATTTGTGATCTTTGTTACAGCAGCAATAGGAAACTAATACACCACGTAAGCTGGAAAACTTGACTTCGTCTTAGCTCTCTCTTCCTAGCCTCACACATTTCAGTGACTCCTCTATTCCTTCTGCCTAACCTTTGAGTACCTCTGGAATAATCCATATGCTTCCCAATTCGTTGCCCTCATTCTTGGGCCCATTGATCTCTCTCTTGAATGATAGAAACTCCTAACTGCCTTCTCTACTCCTGGTCCCCAATCTGCGCCCCCCCCCCTCCCCGATTTCTGGCTTTCAGAGTTAACTTTCTCAACCACCAATGCAATTACCTTTTGGTGCTTTTGAGGCCTCGTCATGCCTGTCCAATAAAATCTGAGGTCTTTGGAGAGATATTCCAAGTGCTTTGGATGACCTTTTCAAATCCCTAAGGACATGTTTCCCTACTGAAATTTTCACTGTTCTGGCTCCTTGGGATATTGTATTTATAGTCATTTTACCATCTCGCTTTATTATATACTTGGTAGTTTAATTTTTTTTTTCTTGTTGTTTTCAGACTTTAAAAAACTGCTTCCTGGGAATGAAAGAAGGCACATGGGGCACTTGGGTGGCTCAGTCGGTTAAGCGTCCAACTTCGGCTCAGGTCATGATCTCACATTTTGTGAGTTCAAGCCCCGCGTTGGACTTTGTACGGACAGCTCGGACCTGGAGCCTGCTTCGGATCCTGTGTCTCCCTCTCTCTCTGCCCCTCCCCAGCTTGCACTCTGTCTCTGTCTCTCTGTCTCTGTCTCTCTCTCAAAAATAAATAAATGTTTAAAAAAAAAACTTAGGAAGAGAGAAAGAAAGAAAAAAAGAAAGAAAGAAGGCACAAAGGCCAGTCAACCCACAAATTCTGTATCCCAACCAAGACCTCTGAGTGTGTAGTTTATATTATGGCTCTCCAAGCACGGTGGGTTTTGTTTTTTAATTAGCGCTTTAGTGGCATGGAGAACTCTCTTTACATGCTTGGGAAAAGTAAACAAATTTGCCAGGCAGTATATTATTTTCATCCTTTATTTTAACAAGCCTCGTTAAACATGTGGACCAACCTATGCATTTGAAAGCTCCCCAGGGGACCCAACCTCAAAATGCGGATGAGAAAGAAACGTGTGATGGTGCCCTCTCACACCTCTGCGGGCAGGAGTCCGAGGTACTTCCTCACGGTCCACATGTGAGAAGGAAGGTCACCCAGAACAACCAAAGTCCTCAGTCTCAACCTGCCCCCCAAGGTTTCCCCAGCATTGTGGTTTTTTCCTACATATCCCCTGTGGTTCAGCCAACCAACTCAGATAAACGCACAATTAAATTTCACCACAGCCAGAGGCAACTTCAGATCCCAAAATGCAAACGTTTATAAAACTTTGTATTAGTTCGCACCAGCTGCCGTAACAAAAGAGCACAGACTGCAGTGGCCTAAACAACTGAAATGTATTTTCTCACACTTCTGGAGGCTGGAAGTCCAAATTCAAGGTGCCTGTAGGATTGGTTTCTTCTGAGGCCTCTCTCCTTGGCTGGCAGACAGCCACCTTCTCGTTGTGTCCTCACATGGCTTTTATCTGTACACGCATCTTTTCGGTGTCTGTCCGTGTGGCCAAACTTTCTCTTCTTATAAGGACACCGTTTGGATTGGATAAGGCACACCCTAATGGACTTATTTTAATGGAATCACCTCCTTAAAGTCCCTATATCCAAATACAGTCAAATTTTGAGTTACTGGGGCTTTGGATTTCAACATGAATTTGGGGGTTGGGGTGGGACACAATTCAGCCCATAGAAAACAGTAAGGACGTTACCCCCTGATGCTCAGCCTTGCACACACTCGGACTTCTTCTTCTTTTTTTACAGTTTTTTAACGTTTTATTTTATTTTTTGAGAGACAGAGAGAGACGGAGAATGAGCAGGGAAGGGGCAGAGAGAGAGGGAGACACAGAATCTGAAGCAGGTCCCAGGCTCTGAGCTGTCAGCACAGAGCCCAACACGGGGCTCAAACCCACAAACCATGAGATCATGAAGTGAGCCGAAGTCAGACGCTCAACCAACTGAGCCACCCAGGTGCCCCACACACTTGGGCTTCTAACAAACTCCCCCTTATGTGCTGGTCAAAGCCCCCATTAAGGTCCTTCTGTCTGAGGATTATATTTCTATTTTCCAGCCTCCAGGCTGGTCTCTACCCCACAGCCCTAATGTGGTCTCTAGAGGAGGAATCATGACTTTTTGTCGGAGCCTCACACACCTACCCCACGTTCTTTGGTTATCATTTTCGCCTGTCACGGCGACCTCATCACTGACTCAGCTTGCCTACGCTGCCATAAGAACCCTGCTTTCTTTCCCTTCTTCCTGATGCTTTTGGCTGAGACTCTTTTGCAGCCTATCCTCAGCCCTTATATTTGTGGTGGAATTTCTGAGATACTGTGTTTCTCTCTGGCTTGCTTCCCCCTCCCCTGTGCCCTGTTTTCTTTAAAAGCAGTTTTGGGTATTACTCTACTCTTTGCTATATGTAGTCACTTAAATCCCACTCACCCCACACAGCTTGAATCCCAGATGCATTATCTTTCCAATCAGAAACTCATAAAGATCATTTTCAGTGATGCTTCTAACATTTCCACTATGTAATTTTGGGGGCCCTCCCACTCCTCCCAGCTTCCGTTCACAGCTCTCTCTCTCTCTCTCTTTTTTTTTAATGACATTCTTGCTTCATGGACCAGGCTCAGACCTGACCAGCAAACTCGGCCACCCGGGAGTGATGCCCCGGTCCTTGGCTGTGGTCTGGGAGCAGCGCTGCTCCTCAGGAGTGAGTCAGGAGCAGAGTGCGATGCCCAGCAGTGGCAGTGGATTTGGGGATGGACAGCTCATGCCCGGAGCAGTCACAGGTCCAAGGTCAATGTCCTCTCCTGGGAAATTTGGTGGTATGTGCAGGTAGATACTTGGAGAATGGACAAGGATAGCATGACTAATCTAGGCAGAGGCTTATTGAAAAGACTTTGGGGGGTGCCTGGGGGCTCGGTGGGTTAAGCATCCAACTTCGGCTCAGGGCGTGATCTCATGGTTCAGGGGTTCGAGCCCCACATCGGGCCCGCCGCTGTCAGCATGGAGCCTGCTTCGGATCCTCTGTCTGCCTCTTTTTCGGCCCCTCCCCCCACCTCAAAAAACCAAACAGACGTTAAAAAAATTAAATAAAAGGCTTTTGTTTTTTGTTTTCGTCTGGCAATTGTGTGTGTGAGGGTTACGTGGGTACTGAAGATTCCCAGCCTAACGCAGAGTCACCCTGGGGGACCCTAAGAGGAACTTCAGTTCCGGGGTCTACTATCTGGAAAACCAAATTTAATTCTCAGGCGCCTGAAGCATCATGTGAGTGTCAATGTCTTTGCTTTGATCTCGCTTAGCTGAGATCTGATTATCTGCGTTCAAAGTTTGCATTAATATTCAGGCTAACTAACAGGCAAGGCTGAAAACGCTGAGGTTGCTGGCCAGCCCACTTGTTAACTACTATAATTGAACTAGACTGTGGTCATTAATATAAATGACAGTGACTCTCCTTGGTCATCTGGTCAGCAGTAAAGAGCACCGAGCTAAGAGCAAAGGATCTGTTTCCAATCCTAAGCCCTCTCTCAAGCATTATTTGCACCTCTCTGAGACATTTCCCTCACCTGCTTAAAGAAGGAGATGAATATCCTGAATGCGTAACTTGCATTTGTGAAAATAACACGCACACATTGTTCAATGGTCAAATAATGCTACAAGGCTCATCGCAAAAAAAGAGCAGATTGTTTTTTATACAGATGGTCACAACAGTATCTCCCATCCTGCAGTGTTCTTCTGAGACCTTGACACCTTGGGAATGGGTGGGAGGGATTGGGGAGGGTCTATGTTTCCTCCCCCCTAATCAGAGTGACAGAGGAGTATGTATTGATCAGGGTTCTCCAGAGAGATAGATCAGTAGGATAGAGACAGAAAGACAGACAGGCACACAGACAGACAGAGACATTGATTTATTATAAGGTATTGGCTCCCCCAGTGATGGAGGCTGAGAAGTCCCACATCTGTCCTCTGCAAACTGGAGACCGAAGAAGGCCCGTGGGATGTAGTTGCAGTTCAAAGACCTGAGAGCCAGGAGCTCCAAGGGCGGAAGATGGATGTCTCAGCTCATGTGGTCAGACAGAGAGCAAGTCCGCCCTTCCTCAGTCTTTTCGTTCTATTCAGACATCCAAAGGACTGGGTGATACCCACCTGCGTAGGGAAGGCTGCTCTACTTTGCTCAGTCTACTGAATCAAATGCTGATCTCTTCCAGAAACCCCCTAACAGACGTGCACACAGACGACATTTAACCACGTATCCCCGGACATTCCGCGAGCCAACGAAACTGACATGGAAAATTAGCTCTCACAGATGCCACGTGACATCTTGTTCCCGTGGGATACTCACCTCTGGAACCCTGAGCTGCCATATGGAAAGAGCTCCCATTAGGCTACCTGGAGGGATCCCCTAGAGAAGCCCTGAGACTGCATGGGGAGAGAGAGAGAGAGAGAAAGAGGGAGAGGAAGAGAAAGAGAGAGGGAGACAGGGAGAGAGGCCAGGCTGGGCCCCTGTTGCTCCTGCCCCACTCCACATCCTTGAATCTGAGCACCAGCCGGAGAGCCCTGCGTCCCAAACTGCCCAGCAGAGCCCCTCCTGAAATCCTGAGCCTGGAGCCAGGGAGAGCCAATGCACACAGGGGCGGTTACTGTTGGAAGCCGCCAAGTTCCGGGCAATTTGTTACCCGACAGTGGGAACCAGAGCACTTCCCAACCCACCTCCTCATTCAGCATCTCTCTGCCGAGAGCTGCCTGCCTCCTTTCTTTTAGCAACGTCTCCTCCCTGCTCGTAACTCCAGGAGGATTACTTGGCTGATACGGCTATCCGTCTCAGACGTGTCACAATCTGACTCGCTCTTTTTGGAAGATGGGAGGTATCGTATTCTTCTCTCAGCCCTCCTTCCCATTTCTACCTTGTCCATCAGCCAAACATTGTCATATCGAAATCTTGGTTAAGCCAACACTGACTTTTTTCGCCTTATCGTTACTACCCACCGAGTACTGTCCACTGTTGAGCAATTGACCCGCGACCATTACGTCCCCTTTCTAATCTCTCCCTTGCCCACTCCTTTGGCGTCTCATGTCAGGACCGCTTCTTACTGCCACACTCCCCAACGGGATTGCGAAGGCCCCCAAAAAGATCTTCCTGCATGGTTAAACCCATCACACAGGGCCAGGGCGACAAGGCCACCTCTTCTGGTCAGCATTTCAGTGTTTTAGCCCAACGGTTTCTCCCAAGAGAGTCATCCTTCTGCCTGAGGATGGGCTGAGGCCAGGCCCAGCCTGGCCCAGGCAGCAGGTGCCGATTTATCCCAGCTGCGAGGCTTCCCTGGGTCTGCAGAGCCCGTCAGACCCTCCTCTGATCTGGTGCTTTTCCCTTTAAAAATTTTTTTAAAAAAATCATTTTATTTGTTTTTAATTCTCATCACGGTTAAGTATACTCTTTAATCCCCATCCCCTCATCCCCCATCCCACGACCTACCTCCCCTCTGGTAACCAGCAGTTTGTTCTCTGCCGTTAAGAGTCTGATTTTGGTTTTTCTCTCTCTCTCTCTCTCTCTTTTTCCTTTGCTTTTTATTTTGTTTCTTAAATTTAACATATGAGTGAGATCATAGGGTATTTGTCTTTGACTTATTTCGCTTAGCACAACACTCTCCAGCTCCATCCATGCCCTTGCAAATGGCAAGATTTCATTTTTTACGGCCAAATGATACTCCCTTGTCGATCTGTACCACATCTTTATCCATTCATCACTTGCTGGACACTTGGGCTGCTACCATAGTTTGGCTATTGTAAACAAACCTGCTCTAAATTTCAGGGTGCATGTATCCTTTTGATTTCGTGTTTGCGATTTTGGGGGGGGGGTAAATACCAGAGGTGGGATTATTGGATTATACAGTATCTCTACATTAATTTTGGGGGGAAACTCCATACTGTTTTCCAGAGTGGGGGCACCAGTTTGCATTCCCGCTGGCAGTGCAAGAAGGCTCCCCTTTCTCCACATCCTCGCCAACACTTGTTGTCGCTGTGTTTTTGATTTTAGCCATTCTGACAGGTGCGAGGTGGTATCTCATTGTGGTTTTGATTTACATTTCCCTGATGATGAGTGATGTTGAGCATCTTTTCATGTGTCGGTTGGCCATCTGGATGTCTTCTTGGGAGAGATGTCTGTTCGTGTCTTCTGCCCATTTTTTTTTTTTAAAGATTTTACTGTTTTTAAGGTTTTTTTTAAATTTATTTTGCGAGAGAGAGACAGAGACAGAGACAGAGACGGGGTAAGCATGAGTGGGGGAGGGGTAGAAAGAAGGAGAGAGAGAATCCCAAGCAGGCCTCAAGATGTCAGCCCAGAGCCTTATGTGCGGCTCGGTTTCACAAACGGTGAGATTGCAAGCTGAGTCAAAAAAGAAGAGTTGGACACTTAACCGACTGAGCCACTTAAGGGCCCCTAAAGATTTTATTTTTAAGTAACCTCTACACCCAATATGGGGCTTGAACCCACAACCCCGAGATCAAGAATCATACGCTCTAGCAGCTAAGCCCAGCCAGGTGCCCCATCTTCTGTCCATTTAAAAAACAATTTTTAAAAAAATCTTTATTTATTTTTGAGAGAGAGACAGAGCATGAGCAGGGGAGGGGCAGAGAGAGACACACACAGAATCCGAAGCAGGCTCCAGGCTCTGATCTGTCAACGCAGAGCCTGCCGCGGGGCTTGAACTCATGAACCGTGAGATCATGACCTGAGCTGAAGTCCGATGCTAAGCAGAATGAACCACCCAGGCGCCCCTCTTCTGTCCATTTTTAATTGAATTATTTGTACTGGGGATATTGAGTTGTATCAGTTCTTTATATATTTTGGATACTAACCCTTTATCTGATAGGGCATTTGCAAATATCTTCTCCCATTTAGTAGATTGCCTTTTAGTTTTGTTGATTATTTTCTTCAGTGCGTATAAACTTTTTATTTTGATATAGTCCCACTAGTTTATTTTGCTTTTATTTCCCTTGCCTCAGGATACCTATCTAGAGAAACGTTATTACAGCCGATGTCAGAGACCTTACTGTCTGTGCTCTCTTGAGCGATTTTTATAGTTCAGGGTCCTACATTTAGGTCTTTAATCCATTTTGCGTTTATTTTTGCGTATGGGTAAGAAAGTGGTCCAGTTTCCTTCTTTTGCAGGTGGCTGTCCAGTTTTCCTGACACCATTTGTTGAAGAGATTGTCTTTTTCCCATTGGATATTCATCCTCCTTTGTCGAAGATTAATTGACCATATAATTGTGGGTTTATTTCTGGGTTTTCTATTGCTTCTCCCTTTTTATGTGAGTCACCATGCTTCATCTGATTTCCCTATTCACAAAATGTATGATTACCTCTCATCCACCGTTACGTTCTCTTTTCTTCTCCCCGGCCCCACAGGTTTATTTTTACGTCATTTAGGAGAGTGTCGGCAGGCAACAGGGATGAGTACTTGTGTTGTCTGTGCCGTGTTTGAACAGCAATCTCCCCACCTACACTTTGAAAGATCACTCTCAGAACCAAACAGAACAATATATGCAAAAGTGCCTTGCAGACTCTCAGGTGCCAATCAAATGTGATTTACCATCATTTGGTCCCTTGGTGGATTTTCCTGTCTCACTACTTCTGCCAAAATGGACACTTCAGCAAAGGCAGTCATCCTTCTAACCATAATCCTTAAAAATCATCATTCATCTATGGGGCGCCTGAGCAGCTCAGTAGGTTGAGCGTCCAACTTCGGCTCAGGTCCTGATCTCACAGCTCGTGAGTTCAAGCCCCGCATCAGGCTCTGTGTTGACAGCTCGGAGCCTGGAGACTGCTTTGGATTCTGTGTCTCCCTCTCTCTCTGCCCCTGATCCCCTCGCATTCTGTCTCTGTCTCTCTCAAAAATAAACATTAAAAAAAAAAATCTTCCTTCATCTGTGTTTTATCTAAGAAGATTTGCTACCTTTATTGGCACATTGTTTTGAGATCAGATACCCCCAAATATAATTTTAAAATAGTTAAAAGCCCTTCAGGGGTGCCTGGCTGGCTCAGTTGGAAAAGCATGTGACTCGATTTCGAGATGGTGAGTTTAAGCCCCACGCTGGGTGCAGAGTTTACTTAAAAATAATAAAATCTTTAAAAAGCATTCCTCAAAGTGGTGAAACCATCATAGCTATAAAGTTGCAAAAATTAAATTCTTAGTAAGTTTAAGTGCATGAACTTAGAGTGTAATCAAATAACCAACCAGCCTTTTATTTTTTAAGTTTGTTTATGTATTTGGATGGTGAGCAGGGGTGGGGGCAGAGAGAGAGGGAGAGAGAGAGAATCCCAAGCAAGCTCGGTAGTCAGCCCAGAGTCAGACATGGGGCCTGAACTCATGAACTGGGAGATCATGACCAGAGCCAAAATCAAGAGTTGGATGATTTAACCACCCAGGTGCCCCCCACAACCAGCCTTTTAGATGCCAATTTAAAAGCTTAAAAAACGAAGGGACCCCAGAGTGGCTCAGTTGCCTGAGTGTCCAACTTGGGCTCAGGTTATGATCTCACAGTTGGTGAGTTCAAGCCGCACATCAGTCTCACTGCTGTCAGCACAAAGCCGCTTTGGATCTTCTTCCTCCCCCCCCTCCCCCCCCCCCCCCGGCCCCTCCCTTGCTCCTGCTCTCTCTCTCTCTCTGAAAATAAACAAACATGAAAAAAAAAAATAAAAGCTCAAAAAATAAGTTTAAAGTATCCAACGTGACCTTCATAAATTGGTTAACGTCTCAAGATGATTATGTGTGCTGTTCAAAGCAAGTTGCAGGGGCGCCTGGGGGGCTCAGTTGGTTAAGCGTCAGACTTCAGCTCAGGTCATGGTCCCCCAGTTTGTGGGTTCGAGCCCCGCGTCGGGCTCTGAGCTGACCGGGGGCCGGGGGGGGGGGGGGGGGGGGGGACTCTCCTCCTCTCCTCCCTGGAGCTCCGGGCCCCTCCTCACTCCCCTGAAGTTGCTTTTCCCCTTGATTTCAGCCTGGGGTGCCAACTGCCTCATTCATCCTCCAGCCGAAGCACCCAGCACGGGGCCGGGCCCGCGCGGTGCCCACGTGTCTGCTGAAGCGAAAACACTGCCGGCGGCCGCGTGCAACTACCACTGCGCCTTTTGGGGGGATACAGCCAAGGGAGTTGGGTGGAGACTCCGCTTGAGATTTTAAGGAGACAAAGATGAGGACGCCTTCCTCCCCCGTGGAGACAAAGTTGTGGAGCTGGCAGATTGCTTCGTCTTTTCACGCGACGGGGAACGAGGGGCAGAGAAGCAAAACCTCGGTTCTGGCAGCCGCCGAGCCCAACGCGGGAGGCGGCGTGGATCCTGGCAGCTCGCGTGTTCCATGAGAGACACCTGCTTTGCTGGCAGCCGGGAGAGAAAGGCTCGGAATAGCACAGGCGAACCCACTCACAAAAGCACAGAAGCTCCCCTGGACTGTAGGCAAGGGGTCGGGTCGGGGGAAGGCCAGGAGGAGGCCTGGGGGGGCTGACTTGGAGCATGTCCCAGCGCCGTCAGAGGGACTTGAATTTCCCCCGTGATGGGCCGGGAATGGAATCCAACGCCCGTCTGGTTCAGAGGCGGCGAGAGCCTGGCTCAGGGCTGGCAAGGTAGGTATGGCAGGCTGTGGCCGGGGGGGGGGGGGCAGGAGGCCATGGGGGGAGGGTCTCTGGGCCCCACTGCTGACAACCGGGCTGTCCCTCTGTTGGGGACGCGGTGAGCTCCCCGGCACTCTGAGTTCCGGGGGAGTGGGGATGGTAGTCCTGGAGACAGTGAGAACCGCAGCCCAAACAAGAAAGCAGGCGGTAGGGGACGCGAATCAGGGGCCGGGGGCCAGAGGCAAAGCCCCAGCCTGGGAGACCACGCTGTTAACCAGCCTGAGTGCCTCTCTCGGGCCTTCTGCATTGGTGTCCAAAATAGTCCCTTCAGAAGCTCCTTAAGGAAAGGGTCCTGGTGGGGGGGGGGGGGGGGGGGGAACCCCTGGGTGGCTCAGTCGGTTAAGTGCCTGGCTTCCGCTCAGGTCATGATCTCACAGTTGGTGGGTTCGAGCCCCGCGTCAGGCTCTGTGCTGACAGCTTGGAGCCTGGAGCCTGCCTCGGATTCTGTCTCCTTCTCTCTCTGTGTCTCCCCTGCTGGTGCTCTCTCTCTCTCTCTCTCTCTCTCAAGAATAAACATAAAAAAAAAAAAAAAAAAAAAAAAAAAGGAAAAGGTCCTGGGGTCACAGAAGTTTGGGAAACACAGCTACAGTAAACCCTCTTAGGGATTCACAACGAACAGTAGCCCCAAGGGGCTCTTCATGAAAGGAAAAATAGCAAAAACCAAACCCAAAAACGCTTTACTTTCTTTAACCCAGGCTTTCCTCAAACGCTTTTCTTCGCGTTAAGGCCTGTCAGCGTCCTGCAGAAAGAGTTCCATCAGCCGTAACACGGGGACTGCTGTTCCCCGGAGGCCTTGACCCTGGAATATTGCCTTTCTAACGATCTATAGTGAAAGATAGATTTAATTATAAATCTTGGCTGTGAGTTTTAATGTCTTCTTGTCTCAAATAACATGTCAGAGTTATGGAAAATTCACATGTCTTTTTTTGTTTTTCCAATTAGCTTTTCCAAAAAATATTTTATTTATTTTTCACAAGCGGGGGAGGGGCAGAGAGAGGGGGACAGAGGATCCGAAGCGGGTTCTGCACTGACAGCAGTGAGCCCCACTGGGGCTCGAACCCACGAACCCCGAGATCATGACCTGAGCCAGAGGTGGACGCTCAACGAACTGAGCCACCCAGGTGCCCCATTTCCAATTAGTTTTTTAAAGATGAACTTTATTTTTTTTAATTAAAATCAAAAAAAATTATTTTATTTTATTTTGAGAGAGAGAGAGAAGTATGCACAAGTAGGGTGGGGGGAGGCAGAGAGAGGGAGAGAGAGAATCTCAAGCAGGCTCCACACTCAGTGCGGAGCCCAATGCGGGACCCTGGGAGCATGACCTGAGCCGAAATCAAGAGTCCGACGCTTACCGACCGAGCCTCCCAGGTGCCCTCAACTTTAGTTTTTAGAGCAGTTTGGGGTTCACAAAAACTTCAGCCGCAGGTAGAGAGTTCCTGTATGTTCCCTGCCTCCACACAGGCACAGCGTCACTCACTATCAACGTCCCCCACAGGATGGGGCATTTGTTACCACTGATGAACCTACAGGGACACATCAATATCACATCAGTATCACCTAAAGTCCCTAGCGAACATTAGGGTTCACGCTTGGTGTTGTACAGTGAGTTTGAACAAATGCATAACGACACGTCTCCACTGTCATAGTGTCATACAGAGTGTTTTCAGTGCCCTCAACGCCGAAAGCGTCCTCTGTGCCCTGCGTATTCGCTCCTCCCTCCCCCCTACCCATGGCCACCACTGATTTTATTACAGTTACTGTCACCACACAAAGTTATTCCAATATTATTGGCTATCTTCCCTGTGCTGTCCTTCGTATCCCTTGACCTGTTTGTTTTATAACTGAAAGTTTGCACCTCTTAACCCACTTCACCTATTTCACCCAGCCCCCCCCCCCTTTCTGGAAACCACTAGTTTCTCTCTGTATTTATGAGTCTGTTTCTGATTTGTTTTGTTTTTAGATTCCACAAACACATGAGACCGTATGATATATGGCCTCCTCTGTCTAACTTGTTTCACTTACCATAATGCCCTCTAGGTCCACGAAGAGGATATTTTTAAGAGGGGAGGGAGAGATGGGGTGCCTGGGTGGCCCAGTCGGTTAAGCGTCTGACTTCGGCTCAGGTCATGATCTCGCGGTTCGTGGGTTGGAGCCCCGCATCGGGCTCTGTGCTGACAGCTCAGAGCCTGGAGCCTGCTTCCGTTCTGTGTCTCCCTCTCTCTCTCTGCCTTCCCTGCTGGCACTCTGTCTCTCTCTCTCTCTCCCTCTCAAAAATAAATAAACATTAAAAAATTAAAAAAGAAAAGAAAAGAAAACCACTGGCCTATGGGGAAACCCAGACTCCATCAGAAAATCTCAAAAAGCTTTTTTTATTCAGCCATTTACCACTGGTAAGCATTTGGTGACCTAAAAGGTTAGTAAGAAGACAGATATGAAGACCCAGGAGATACTAAAGAAATGGGCCAAGGACATGGCTTTTAATCTCACAAGACAAACCGCATCAGGCTTTGGCTGGGACAGGACATGCGTCGGTCAGGTCGCGAGGCCAAAGGAGAGAGAAGAGGTCGTTTGCTCCCGAAGCCTGTGAAAGGAGACCGTTGGAACCTTCGTTTGCAGGGTTATCTGCAAGTCTTTTCTTGATCTGAAAAGCCGTTTGGTTCTGTGCAACTGCCCTTTTGAATGTTCCTCGAGGGGAAATACTTGCTCTTTTTCGGAATCAAAAGCTAGGAGGGGCGCCTGGATGGTTCGGTCGGTTGAGCATCGACTCTTGATTTTGGCTCAGGTCATGATCTCCAGGTTCATGGGTTTGAGCCCCATGTTGGGATCTGCACTGACAGCACGGAGGCTGCTTGGGATTCTCTCTCTCGCTCTCTCTCTGCCCCCTCCCCGCTTGCGTGCTCTCTCTCTCTCTCTCTCAAAATAAATAAATAAACTTGAAAAAAAAGAGAGAACTAATAGCTAATACTTGTTGTAACCATCTTATTTTTTTTTATTCCTTTAAATGTTTGTTTATTTTTGAAGGAGAGAGAGACAGAGCGTGAGCAGGGGAGGGGCAGAGAGAGAGGAAGACACAGAATTTGAAGCAGGCTCCAGGCTCCCAGCTGGCAGCGCAGAGCCCGATGCGGGGCTCAAACCCACGAGCTGTGAGATCAGGACCTGAGCCGGGGTTGGACGCTGAACCGACTGAGCCACCCAGGCGCCTCTCTAGATTTCAGTTTAAATGTTGCTTCCCTGTCCCCAATGTCTGGGCAAGTCTGTTATATCCCTGGTCGCAGTACTTTGTGTACTGGTAATTAACCAGTCACTAGCAATAACTTCGTTTTTGTCTCCCTCGCTCGACTTTAGCACCTGTGTCTTTGCACACGTACGGTTGTGTGTTCCCAGCACCTACTGGCCCCTGATACATGGTGGGTGCTCCGGAGGCATCTGTCGAATGATGAGTGAGGTCACGCCCGTTTGGACTTCCAGTTTCAATGTTGGCTAAAAATGTCAAAAAAGTAGATTATTTTTGGGGTGCCTGGGCGACTCGGTCAGTTAAGCATCCGACTCTTGATTTTGGCTCAGGTCATGATCTTACAGTTTGTGAGTTGGAGCCCCGCATCAGGCTCTGTGCTGACGGTGGGAAGCCTGGTTTGGATTCTCTCTCTCTCTCCCTCCCTCTCTGCCCCTCCCCCGCTCTCTCTCTCTCAAAAGAAATAAATAAACTTAAAAAAAAAGATTATTTCCTATTAACTTGTGTCTGTTTAGCTTCTGACCTGAGAATCATAATTTGTCTTAATTTCCTTTCAACTTTTCCTAAGAACATTCCTTCAGATCAAGGGCTGTGACCCTGACCCAGTCTTTTAAAATATTTTTCTTTTTAATTTTTTTTTTTTTTACATTTATTTATTCTTTGGGAGACAGAGCACAATTTGGGGAGGGGCAGAAAGAAAAGGAGACACAGAATCCGAAGCAGGCTTCAGGCTCCAAGCTGTCAGCACGGAGCCTGACAGAGGGCTCGAACTCACAAACTGTGAGATCATAACCTGAGCCGAAGTCAGACGCTTGACTGAGCCACCCAGGCACCACTTAAAATACGTTTTCTATCAGTGCTTCTGAACAATTCATATCCTCGCTTTTGTATTCTCATTGGCAATGGTAGCATAGCATTTTACCATGTGGAGGGTTTATGTAACCATTTCCTATCGAGGGGGCATTTATGGTGTTTTTAGCTATATATTTTTTTAAGTTTATTTAATTATTTTGAGAGAAAGAGAGAAAGCACGAGTGGGGGAGGGGCAGAGAGAGGGGGAGAGAATCCCAAGTAGGCTCCACATTGTCAGCGTGGAGCCCAATGTGGGGCTCAAACTCACAAACCGTGAGATCATGACGTGAGCTGAAGTCAGATGCTTAACCGACTGAGCCACCCAAATGCCCCTCTCGTTTCTTTTTAATGTGTATTTATTTATTTTGAGAGAGTGAGAGAGAATGGGACAGGGGCAGAGAGAGGGAGAGAGAGAATCCCAAGCAGGCTCTGCACTGTCAGCACCGAGCCCGATGGAAGACTTGATCTCAAGACTGGTGAGATTGTGACACGAGCTGAAATCAAGAGTTGGATCTCAACCAACCGAGTCACCCAGGTGCCCCATTCAACTTTCTGATAATCGTAAAAAAAGGAAAAAAAAAAAAAGCCACATTAGGGGGGAGTGGCTGGCTCAGTTGGTAGAGCACATGACTCTTGATCTCAGGGTTGTAAGTTCGAGCCCCACATTAGGTGTAGAGATTACTTTTTTTTTTTAATTTAATTTTTTATCTTTTTAAATTTACATCCAAATTAGTTAGCATATAGTGCAGCAATGATTTCAGGAGTAGATTCCTTAGTGCCCCTGACCCATTTAGCCCATCCCCCCTCCCACAACCCCTCCAGCAACCCTCTGTTTGTTCTCCATATTTATGAGTCGCTTCTGTTTTGTCCCCCTCCCTGTTTTTATATTCTTTTTATTTCCCTTCCCTTATGTTCATCTGTTTTGTCTCTTAAAGTCCTCATATGAGTGAAGTCATAGGATTTTTGTCTTTCTCTGACTAATTTCACTTAGCATAATACCCTCCATTTCCATCCACGTAGTTGCAAATGGCAAGATTTCATTCTTTTTGATTGCCGAGTAATACTCCATTATATATATATACCACATCTTCTTTATCCATTCATCCATCGATGGACATTTGGGCTCTTTCCATACTTTGGCTCTTGTGGATAGTGCTGCTATAAACATGGGGGTGCCTGTGTCCCTTCGAAACAGCACCCCTGTGGATAGATGCCGAGTAGTGCAATTGCTGGGTTGTAGGGTAGTTCTGTTTTTAGTTTTTTGAGGAACCTCCATACTGTTTTCCAGAGTGGCTGCACCAGCTTGCATTCCCATAGGTGTAGAGACTACTTAAAAATAAAATCTTTTTTGGGGTGTTTGTGTGGCTCAGTCAATTAAGCGTCCAACTTCATTTCAGGTCAGGATCTCACAATTTGTGGGTTTGAGCCCCACATGTGGTTCTGTGCTGACAGCAAGGAGCCTGCTTTGGATCCTCTGTCTCCCTCTCTCTCTGCCCCTTTCCTGCTCGTGCTATCTCTCTCTCTCTCTCTCTCTCTCTCTCTCTCTCTCTCCAAAATAGATAAACATTTAAAAAATAAAAAGAGAATCTTTTTAAAAAATGCCATAATAAAGACCCTCATACATAAATGTTGCTACATACCCAATTATTTTCTCAGGATAAATTTCTAAAAATAGAACTAGTAAGTTAAAGGGTCTGAGCATTTTCTAAGACTAAAGACATATTTTGCCTGGTTTTGTTCCACTAGGGTTGAGCTTGCGTCTCAGACTTAACTCAGGATTCATGTGAGTTGCCTGCTGACTCTATACCCACCCCTTGCTTTTTCTGTGTCAGCGCCTACACCCGCTCTATCTCCTGTATTTCGTCCTGCTTCCCGACTGGCAACCACATTGCTTGATTTCCGTGTCTCATTACTCTCCCGACTGATTTGTTCGTTGAGTTAAATATTTACGGAGCTCCTACCGTGTGCCAGCAATGGTGCTCGGCAAAGCGAAGTAAACAGCTGTCCAAATGATAACCGAAGGTGGTAAGTGTTCTGAAGGGCGCCGACGGAATGCTAGAATGTAGTAAGAGAATAAATCTTCTCTCCTTCGAGGTACCACTTTGAAGCCGCTAAGATGGTTGTAATGAAAATAAACATGGGAACAGGTGGATGACAGGGAGAAATCAGAAACTTCAAACACTCCTTGTGGGAATGCAGAATGGTACAGCTGCTGCGGAAATGTTCCGGCATTTCCTCAAATGTCTGAACCTAGAGTCGCCACGTGACCCAGTAATTCAACTCGTAGGTATGTTATTAAAGAGAACTGAAGATGTGTGTTCACACAGAGCCCGCTCATGAATGTTCGTAGCAGCATTATTCCTAACAGCCAGAGATTCGAAACAACTCAAGCGTCCATGAAGAGGTGAATGGGGAAACCAAATGTGGTATATCCATTCAGAGGAATGTTATTCAGCCATAAAAAAGAATGGAGCACCTTGCTCTTCTACAATCCGCTCCCCAAAGGCAAATCATGTTATTATGACTCTTCCGGCGCTTTCTCGTCACACTTAGAATGAAATCCAAACTCCTCATCCGAGTTTACCAAGCACTGGATGATCTGGCTCCTACCCGCCTCTCAGACCTATTCTCCGATATGCATTCATTCCCCTGCCCACTTCTTTTTTTTCTGTACTTAAAACATTCCAAGTTCATCTATACTGTAGTGTTTCTTCTGCTTGAAATACTTTCTCTTCTGGTCTTTGACTGGCTCCATTTTGTCACGTGGATCTCATCTTAAATGCTCTCTCCTCAGAGCTGGCTTTCTCGGCCGCTCAGTGTAACAAGTCGTGTAGTCCCTTCTCTCCGGACATTCAGTGTCAGCTCTCTGCATGGCCTCAGTGCCATCTGATGTTGTTTCTTCTTTGTTTCTTGTCTGTCTTTCCCACAAAATCTAAGCTCAATGAAATGTAGGGACCTCATCACTTAGAACAGTGCTTGAACGGAGGGCACGTAGGTGGCTCAGTCGGTTAAGCGACTGACTCTCGGTTTCGGCACAAATCACCATCACACGGTTCGTGGGTTCAAGCCCCGTGTCAGGCACTTGGGTCTGCACAGGGCCTGCTTGGATTCTGTCTCTCCTTCTCTCTCTGCTCCTTTCCTCTCTCCCCCCAACAAAAAAATGGGTAAACTTAAAACGATTTTTTTTTACTTTTTTAGTGTTTATTTGTTTTAGAGAGAGAGTGTGAGCAGGGGAGGGGCAGAGAGGGAGAGAGAGAGGGAGACGCAGAATCCGAAGCAGGCTCCAGGCTCTGAGCTGTCAGCACAGAGCCCGACGCGGGGCTCAAACCCACAGACCGCCAGATCGTGACCCAAGCTGAAGTTGGACACTCAACCAACTGAGCCCCCCAGCCGCCCCCCAAAATCTTTAAAAATAAAGAACAGTGCTTGAATGAATGAATAAAAGCCTTTCCATGAAAAAGAAAAAAAGGAAGTGCTGACACAGGCCACAACATGGATGAAGCTTGCAAACATGATGCAAAGTGAAAAAAGCCAGATAGAAAAGGCTGTGGCCTGTTGTGATGCCATTTATATGAAATGTTCAGAAGAGGCAAATCCATAGATGAAGCATAGATTGGTGGTTGCCACGGGCTATGGGTGGGAGGATGGGGAATAACCACTTTTTTAAAGTTTATTTACTTATTTTGAGGCGGAGGAGGGGCAGAGGGAGGGAGACAGGGAATCCCTAGCAGGCTCCACACCGCCAGCAAGGAGCCCAGCGCGGGGCTTGGACTCACGAACTGTGAGACGATGACCTGAGCCAAAGTCCTACGCTCAACTACAGAGCCACCCAGGCACCCAGGGAATAATGACTTTTAACGGGTATGAGGGTTTGAGGGGAGGTGAGGAGGTTGTTCTGAAGTTAGATTGTGGTGATGATTGCACAACATTGTGAATACGCTTTAAAAAACACCAAATTGCAGGGTGCCGGGGGGGGGCTCAGTCGGTTGAGTGTCCGACTCTTGGTTTGGGCTCAGGTCACAATCTCAGGGTTTGTGATTTCGAGCCCTGCGTTGGGCTTTGTGCTGACGGCACAGAGCCTGCTTGGGATTCTCTCTCTCTCCCTCTCTCTTTGCCCCTCCCCGGCTTGCTCTCTCTCTTAAAAAAGAAATAAATAACTATGAAAAAATTATTTAAATGAAAAAACACTGCATTACACACTTTAAGACGATTAAAACAGGGGATTTTACGTTAATGGAATTACTTGCTTTTGAGGTGAAATTCACCTAACATAAAATCCACTATTTTAAAGTGTACAATTCAGTGGCATTTAACACATTCCCAAGGAAAGTGAAGGAAACAACACCCACGTGTCATGTCAGGAAAGGATGACTGTCTTCCCATTGCCATTTTACGATGCGCTTGTATTTTTTTTAGTTTATTTGTTTATTTTAAGAGAGAGGGGGCGTGCACACACAAGAGCGGCAGAGAGAGAGACAGAATCCCAAGCAGGCATCGTGCTGTCAGCGCAGAGCCCGATGTGGAGCTCGAACTCAGGAACCCTGAGATCATGACCTGAGCTGAAATCAAGAGTCGGACACTCACCTGACTGAGCCACCCAGGCGCCCCTACGACGCACTTTTTAAACAAAGTCTTCCAAGGAAAGATACTATGAAAGATTACCGTGAGGGGCTTCATTTTGCTGACACGTGGTACAAGTTGTAAAGTTATAATATGAGTCCCTTAGGAATTACTTTATGCTGCTATGAATGAAATAAACTTTGGGACACCAAAAGTGCAGGGAGCAATCAGAAACAATCAGTCGGGAATAGCACAGCAAATCCAGAAGGACAAGAGCTTTATTACCACGGCTGAGCTGAGCAGGGGTGAAGCAGGAGAGAGAGGCAAATGGAAGGAACAGGGTCAACCAAAGACCAGAAGGAGAGAGACAGAGACAGAGACAGAGCGTGAGCAGAGGAGGAGCAGAGAGAGAGAGGGAGACACAAAGCTGTCAGCACAGAGCCCGACCCGGGGCCCGAACCCACAAACCGAGAGATCGTAACCTGAGCCTAGGGAAGACACCCAACCGACCGAACCACCCAGGCGCTGTCCTTACTCTTTCTTAATATGATCGGCATTTCCGAGGCCACGCTTCCCGTTGCCGTCACCAAGTTACGTCAGCTCCTTTGCACTCAGAGACCACCCCTCTTGTATATTCTGATGACCGACCTTTTGCCCAGATCAGGAAAGCTCCATGAAGAATGAGGTTTGTCCGTTCATCCTTCCGTCCATGCAGGAAGGTATTATTGAGCAACAATCATATACAAGGCACATGTCACTTAATACACGGAAAACGGAAAAATGGCTAGGTTGATTGCTAGGGCAGAGGGTCACGGCAGCCTTTTCTGTGTGCATTTCCATCGATGGCTAGGCAGAAAGACTTCAAAAAGCAACCAGTTGCATGCAGGGGGCTCAGAGGCCTCCCCTATGAATTATTTGCAATGATCATTCTCTAGGACGGAAAAAGAAGCCTGGCAAGTTTTTATATTTGTCCTTTAATACCTCTAAGGTGGGGTGCCTGGGTGGTTGAGCATCCGACTTCGGCTTGGGACTGATGGGGTTGCTGAGAACAGGAGTTAATGCAGGTAAAAAGCTTCCACAGCAAGGGCTGGGACACAGTGAGTCCTTAAACATTATTTTGTAATTAAAAAAAAAATTTATTTATTTACTTTGAGAGAGAGCACAAGCAGGGGAGGGGCAGAGAGAAAGGGAGAGAAAGAGAATCCCAAGTGGGGATGCAGGGCTCGAACCCACAAACTGTGAGATCATGACCTGAGCCGAAACCAAGAGTTGGTTGCTCAACGTGCTGAGCCACCCAGGTGCCCCTTATTTTGTAATTCTTTAATGTTTATTTATTTTGAGAGAGAGAGAGAGAGAGAGAGCACGATCATGAGTGGGGGGAGGGGCAGAGAGAGAGGGTGAGAGAGAATCCCAAGCAGGCTCCGCACTGTCAGCACAGAGCCCCATGCAGGGCTCGAACCCACGGACCGTGAGATCATGACCCGAGTCGAAATCAAGAGTCGGACCCTTAACTGATTGTGCCACCCAGGCACCCTTATTATTGTTATTATTATTAAAATATATACAAATTGACACAGTTTAAATCCACCAGGAATATTTAGTGCTTTCGGCAATGCAGCGTTATTTAAAACTTTATTGTGTGAAGCTACACCACTTTTCTTGGCGATTACCAAGTTCTCTGGGGATAAAGAGAAACTTGTATATTTCACTGAGCTAGGTTTTCACGGTGACTGAAACAGGGGGGGAGTTCCAGTGACCACATACGAGTGAAGCGCACAGAATTCTCACGCGAATCATTGCTAATGGGAAAGTTGACTTTTCCTCTGGATTAAGGACAACACGACAGGTTCTAAGAACAGTGGTGGGTTTGCAGAGGATTGTAAGAGCAGGCTGCAGGGGTGCCTGGTGGCCCAGTCGGTTAAGCGTCCAACTCTTGATTTGGGCACAGGTTATGATCTCATGGTTTGTGGGTTCAAGCCCTGCATCGGGCTCTGCACTGAGAGCACAGAGCCTACTTGGGATTCTCTCTCTCTCTCCCTCTCTCTCTCTGCCCCTCCTATGCGTGCGAGCTCGCTCTCTCTCAAAATAAATATATAGACTTAAAAAATAAGAGAAGGCTGCAACCCGAGGGACCCAGAAACAACAGAGACTGGGACCTAAGTAACCACCACCAAAGAAACGGGGATCAAAGCTGTGCGTCATCAGAAGGAAATGGGTAATGGTGCTTGGGTGGGGCTTTATTCTTTCCAGGGGAGATTCAGGCTCAGAATCAGTAATTTGGTGAAATGAAAAGAAAACGTGAAGGGGACTGGATGGAGAGTTCTAGCACTAGAGACAGCACGGGTCACGTTGATGCAAGCATGGCACTCACAGGAGGAGGGCTCGGGGGAGATGGCCTTTTACCCGTTGGCCTTTCTGGGTCTCAGTTTCCCAGCCACGGAATGAAAATTCAATGGAGACCGTCTTCCTCCACAAAGTTAGAAAAGGAGTAAAGGTCAAAGTTCCTTAAAAGAGACATTCACTAGGGGCGTCTGGGTGGCTCAGTCGGTTAAGCGTTCGACTTCGGCTCAGGTCGTGATCTCGCGGTTCGTGAGTTCAAGCCCCGCGTCGGGCTCTGTGCTGACAGCTCAGAGCCTGGAGCCTGTTTCGGATTCTGTGTCTCCCTGTCTCTCTGACCCTCCCCCATTCATGCTCTGTCTCTCTCTGTCTCAAAAATAAATAAACGTTAAAAAAAAAAAGAGACATTCGCTAAATGTAATTATTGCGTGCGGATATTGTCATGTATTTACTCTTCCACATTAATTTTGGAATCACTTGGCTGATTTCTCGTGAAGTTCTTTTGGATTTTTTTTGTTGAAACTGAGTTAATGTGTACATCAATTTGGGAAGAATTGACAGAGTTTTAATATTACATATCTTCTTCTGGGGACAGGACATGCCTCTGCATTTATTCCAGTCTCCCTTTGTGTGCTCCAGGAAAGACTCTCAGGTTTTTGTGTAAAGGTTCCTTACATTTCTAATTTTGTTTATGACTAGACCCTTTACACTCTTTGGTTGCTATTTGAAATTGGATGTTTTCTCATTATATTTTGTATCTGGGTTATAGAAAAGCTATTTTTTAATATTGATTTTAGAACCAGTCACTTAATGAATTTCTCTTATTCTTTCCAACAGCATTTCGGTTGATTGCCATAGAGTTTCTGACTACACAGATAGAGGACCTAAAAAAGAGAGAGAGAAAAGGATAATTTCATCTCTTGGTTTCCAATAATTAAACTCATTTTTTCATTGTCTCTTTGGTTAAAAACTACCAGAACAACATTGAATAATACGGTGAGAGGGTACACATTTTACACGGTTGTTTCAGATGTTTAAAATTTTTTGATTTTATTTTTTCAAGTTTATGTATTTTGAGAGAGAGTGTGCATGCGTGCGCTCGTGAGAGAGACAGAGAGAGAGAGAGAGAGAGAGAGGGAGGGGGAGGGGCAGAGAGAGGGGAACAGAGCGAGAATCCCAAGCAAGCTCCACATTGTCTGCTCAGAGCCAGACGCGAGACTTGAACCCATGAGATCATGACCTGACCCCAAATCAAGAGTCAGATGCTTAACCGACTGAGCCACCCAGACTCTCCTATTTTTTTTTTTTTTTTTTTTAATTTTAGAGAGAGAAAGGAAGCAAGTGGGGGAGAGAGGCAGAGAGAGAGAGAGAATCTTAAGCAGTCTCCACCCTCAGTGAGGAGCCAGCCCAGGGCTCGATCCCGTGATCCTGGGATCCTGACCTGAGCCCAAACCAAGCGTGGGACACTCAACCGACTGAGCCACACAGGTGCCCCTGTTTCAGATTTTTGAATGAATGTCTGTAGAGGTAATGGGTATGATGTTTACTGTTGGTTTCAGAGAGAAAACTTCTAATACATGAAGGAAGGTTCCTTCTATTTTTTCTTTACTAGTGGGAAAAAGAAAACACGTGTTAGTTACTAGAGTTCCTGCTTGCAAAGAGTATTTCCCACAAGGCCCCGCATATCTCGTTTTGGTCAAAAGCCCTTACATCCACCCCAATTTAGCACACATCGTCGGATTTGTGAATCAGTGATAGTTTGCGTGATCATTAGGACCTGAATACACAAAGCGCCTTTTAAATAAACACGGCGAAAATTAAAGTAAATTCGGGAGAACAGGGATCCCGCGCAAGTGCCACATGTAAGGCATTTTGTCAGACGCTCCCAAGCAGTGTTTCTCAAAGAGGGGTCCACGGTTCACCTGAAGTGCTTACTGGAAGGTGTAGATTGACGACTGCATCCCAGAGCCACCGAAGGGGACGCTGGGGACGGAAGCTGGCGAGCCACCCTCGCAGCGCGCTCCCCCAGTGATGCTCGTGCACCTTGCGGTTTAAAACCCTGCCGCAAAGATCAGCAGAACTTGAACAAAAGGGAAGCTGAGTGTACTTAAACTTGTCATCACAGAGTGGCGTTAGCTTACCTGTCACGCCGCAGTGAGTCAACCAGTAGACGAAACAGCCTGCCTACAACTCACCCCGTCACCGCGGTCTGGGTGGAATCCTGACCATTTCTAGAAAGTTCTTTAAATGGCCGATTTTTCCAACAGTGCCACAGAGGCTCCAGTATGCCTCCAGAGGAGGCGGAGTTGCGGGAACTCTCTTTTTACAACGTCAAGCCTGGCGGGTCCAGTTCTATCTGTTTTAGCGCCCCGGGGAATATTCTAAGAATAAACGTTTGAAAATGACTGATCTACACCCATTAGCGACATCTTGATTTTACTGAAGATTTTGATCTTTTTATGTCGGTGCACGTGATTACAACAGTCTTGATTCGAACAAGGTGGACATAGTCCCTTTTGTGTGTTTCTTCCTTTAGATATTGGTCTCAAAAAGTGAAATCTCTTCTATGTCAGGAACCACGACTGCGCATGTCATGTCTAAAATGCTTCTATGAATCCCAGGACATTCTATAGCTGTTCATTATTGTTATTATTCAGAAATTCCCTAAAATTTTTATTTTAAAGGTTTTGAAAAGGGAGGGGGGGAACCCCAGTGAGATAAATATGGGATAATTAGGGGCACCTGGCTGGCTGGGTCGGTAGAGCATGTGACTCTTGATCTCGCGGTTGTAAGTTCAAGCCCCATGCTGGGTGTACAGATCACTCAAAAAAAAAAAAAAGAAAAAAGAAAGAAAAGAAAAAAGAAAAAGGTAATGAATGTAGGCTCTGGGCCCAGGACTAGGACAGGAGCCGGATCTCTGGCTAGAGCCTTCTGATCACCTTCTGTTTTTTTGGTGAATATCCTTATTCCCTTCTGGGTCTCAATTCCCTCTCTGTTAAATTGAAGATGCTGGAGCGTGAGATTTACAAGATTCCTTCCGGCTCTAAAAGTTGATGACTTATTTGCATGTCAAAGAATTCAACATAGCCTGCATATCGCAGTATGTCAGGCTCTAGTCACAAATAAGAATAATTTTCTGGTTAATCATCAGGTACAGAATAATGTCCTGTACCGCTAGAGATGAAGACTTATTACAAAATTAACTCAGCACAATTAGTGTTTACTTATGTGTAATTAAAAGCAAATTATTACTTTTTTAATGTTTATTTACTTTTGAGAGAGAGAGAGAAAGAGAGCACGAGCGGGAGAGGGGCAGAGCGAGGGAGACACAGACTCCGAAGCAGGCTCCAGGCTCTGAGCTGTCAGCACAGAGCCCGACGCGGGGCTCAAACTCACCAACCGTGAGATCATGACCTGAGCCGAAGTCGGACGGAAAAGCAAATTATTTTAAGGGACTCTAAGCTCATCATCATCATTATATTTTTTAAATTAACGCATGATACATTAACTTCCTGTGTTCCATTAAGATCACCAGCTCATTGTGGACAAGGATGCCACATTCAATCAGGCGCGGGATCTCATTTCTCCACTTCAGGTTTGGGCTCCCTTTCTATTTATTTTTCAGGGCAAGTTTTATTTTTTTCAGGTAGGTCCTTCCTCTCCTCCCACGACCTTAGCAGAGCTGACATTTTCGATGTGTTCTTTTGTACTCCATAATTTCTCACCGGTGCCCACCGCTTATAACAAAAAATGAGTTGAGTTATGAACCTTTCACCTCTTTAGCAAACACCGTCAGAGCACACCCTGAAGCCCTAGCAGGTGCTCTAGAGCATTGGAAGCAAAGAAGGAGAGGGGATGGCCGCGGTCCTGAGCAGTCACCAGCCTTCCTGATGTACCGGAGGAAGGGGAAACCATATCCAGCATCCCGATGTTGCGACAAGGCTGATCCTTGACCAATGCCCATTTTTCCCTTTGAAACAAAATTCCTTAGCAACAGTCTCTTGTGAAATATACATTTGACATTTTAACAATATGGTGTTCGTTGGACGCAGAGCCCTGGGAATATCTCCTTGCGGTTGTCAAAACAAATTCAATGACAAGATAAGGAGTGGGTTGAAGTAATTAATACTATTTTGGTGTAAGCATCACTAACAAAGTGGTAAAAGACAAGGGATGAAAACGACAGCCGCTTTATCTAATGATCATATTTCCCCTTCCCCTGCCCCAAATGCTATTCTACTGTTTTATAAAAGAGAGATAAGGGGTAAGGCATCTTAGCAGAAGAAAAAAGTAGGCAGATACAACCTACAGAAGGATTTATCTTCCCTTTGCTTCCATCCCAGTTTCTTCTTTGCCTAGAGATCGTAGCGTAGATGGTATTCCCAGGAGGTTGGGTTCCCCAGGGTTGGGTAAAGTAACATATCTTAAACAACTCTTCACAGCTGACTTCTCCTTTGCATTTGGATGTACCTCGCACTGCGTAAGCCCCTTATATATGGTTCTCTTTGCTTTGCTGGGTTTTTCCCCCCCCTTGTGTTAAAGAGACACTCGATAGCGTCCCACAGGGCTGTGTTTATTTTCACCTCACAGCTCCCCCACTTTTGCGAATGCAAATTAGACACTGCTGTAAGGTTTTTTTGTTTCCTGCTTTGTTGGAAAAGCTTTCACAGTGGCAATATCTGTGATCGCTGGTGTATTAAATGTCAGGCCTCGAATAATTACTCTGCCCTGAGCTGATGGTAAAACAGGGAACTAATTCTTTACTTCTCATCCCGGGCAAGAGAACTGCCCTTAGGATTCAACCCATACTGGTCAAACATGCTCAGACTCAGCCCCGTTGTGTATCTCATGCTACCTCCAAGAAAAAGAAAAGAAAAAAGGAGGAGAAGGAGGAAGAGGAGGAAGAGAGGAAGAAGAAGAAAGAAGGAAGAAAGATGAATTCACAGAACCTAGACTGACTACTACCATTAAGAGGAAATTACATTCACCATATTTCCATGAAATGGCAAAGAGAACCAAGATAAATGCCAGGATGCATCTTGGATCTTACCGATTTATTAGCTTGTGGCAGAATTTAGGAGAGCAGGAAAAGACGTGACTTGTACCCTTTGGGATCAAGTAAATTTTTTCCAAAATTATTTGTAAAATATTATTTGGCGATTTATTGTGTGCATTTGAAAATGAAAGTAAATTAAAGAATCAGTGGACGTTACATCTTTCTATACTTAAACAAATATTTTTAAGTTTATTTTGAGAGAGAGAGAGAGAGAGAGAGACAGCGCGCGTGCGCATGCACATGCACGAGTGGGAAAGCCGCAGCCAGAAAGGAGACTATCAAGCAGGCTCTGGGCCGTCAGTGCAGAGCTCGTTTCGGGGCTTGAACTCACCAACCTGAGCCGAGATCACTTTCAAGAGTCGGATGCCTAACCCACTGCGCCAATCAGCGCCCCCACCCCAACCTGTCTATACTTTTTTATAGTGTCTCTAGTGTAGGAACGTCGGGATCATTTGTGCATTATAATTTAATTCCTTCTAATTCAAGTGTTTTCGTGTGATCTTTGAAATAAATAACAAAGAGAAGTATCAGTGTTCTTAAGTGGGAAATGGAGTACCAAATACCTCCAATTAAATGTGCAATATGTCAGGAACTGCCAGCCGGCTGCTAACATTTGAGAATTGCGGTTTTCCAAATATATGTAGTTAAGTCGTCTGTTAAAAGGATACACGAACCTGCACGCTCTTAGGAATACAGATGTCGATACTGGACCATGGGAGGGAGGAAGCCTCTGGCGCCCGGACTTCTGGATCTAGGCTTATAAATATGGATGAACAAGGTCAAGGAAACGCAACAGCAGCACGCGGGGGGAGGGGCACCAGCCCACCACCTACCGCTCCGCGGGCAGCTCCCGCTGCACACCTGTGCCCACACCTGCACACACCACGGACACCCGCGTCCACGCCCATGTCCACACCTGCTTCCCCCCGCGTCTCACCCACCCACACCCACACCTGCTCCCACCCGCGCCCCACCCACCCACACGCACATCCACATCTGCACCCACCCCACACACCCACGTCCACGCCCGCATCCGACACCGGCCCACACCGCCTGCAACCGCGGAAACCCGCCCCAGGTGCGTGCGGGGCCTGGACTCCCCTTCTCTCCCCGCCGCAGGGATTCTTGCCGGGCGATCCTGCTGTCAGGCGCCCGGCCGCCTGCCTAACACCATTTTCTTGAACACAGTAAGAGTATATTGTGAAGGCGTAGCCTGTGTGAATGAATGGAAGTTCATGTCAGAGATTCGAGCAAAAGAAGACAGTCCGTGCGCGTCCAGAAGGCTAGAGCCCCGTCGGCTCAGCAATTTTCACTGGTCATGCGCAGGGCGGTTCTAAGCTTGGGAATGTAATGGTTTTACAATTGTGGGGCCTGCATTTACCCTGCATTCACTTACGGTTTACCGCACCCACCTTCAGGAAGTTTGACACACGCCTGATGATTTTTTGTTACTCATTTTAGAGAAAAAAGACGCAATGTTAATTTGGAAAAAAAAAAAAAAAAGACTACGAAAAGGACAAACTACCTTCAAACTCGCGATTACATACAAAGGCTTGATCAGATTCAGTTTCGATTTTTTGACGTAAATACGTCACAGGCTGATCATTTCGTACTGTGTCGCATCAAGGACACATGATACCCGGTGGCTTCTCTTTTGGTGATGACAGTATCTGTTGACAGATACTATCGACTTGATGCTTCATTGTAAAGTCCCCACCACACCCCACCCCCACCCCAGCTGTTCACCTATGGTTTCAGCAGGCCTGTGATGATCGTTTTCTAAATGCTCTATTCATTTGTGGTTGCAATTCATTTACGGTTGACGACATTTTCATTGTATCATCCCTTCTTCATTTATTAGCAGGATCTCTTCTCTTTGATTATTTGATGACCCTGAGATGCAATCCTTGCAAGAAAGGCAGAATAAATGCTTGCTTCTTTATTTTTACTCATTTATTTTCAGAACAAATGATTGTTTCCTTAACATCCTTGGAAGGCGACCAGCGAGTCCGTTTTTGGAGCATTACTAGGAACCTGTGGATATTATCACACTTGATGCATGTCACTCTGTTGCAGTATTTATTTACTTATTTCTTGGATTCTCAAAATATCCCACCTTTGGCCAGTGCCCCCGTGTCCTTCTGACGCAACCCCAGAAATCTTTGACAGCTCCCTTGCTTCTGCCACAACAAGATGTTCCAGAGGTCAAAGGAACATATTAAATGCCACTGGGGGAAAGCGATCAGCAAAATGTAGAATATGAGACACCGTGCAGGACAAATTATTCTGTTTCTGCAATAATAAATTGATTTGAGGGGGAACGAAGGAAGCGAGAGACCTCTAGATTGGAAAGTCATCAGTTAAATGCAATATCTGCACCTTGTTGGATCTTGACTTAAAAAGAAAAAAAAAAAGCTGTACAAAAGTAACACGTGAGATAACCAAAGACGTTCTTAGGCGGGCTGGCTTTTGGATGATACTAAGGACTCATCGCTAAAAATCTGAGGTATGGTACTATGACTGAAGTTATGTTAAGAGACTAAAAGACTAAAAAGAATTCTGTATTTTAGAGATCCGTTACTAAAGTGTTTCTGGATGAAAGTATACGATACCTGAAATTTGTGTCAAAATAATCTCGTTGAGGCGGAGAAAGTCGGTGAGATACAGACGGGGTGAGACGGGCCTTGCGTTGATGATGATTGAGGTTGGGTGATGGGTACGTGGGGGTTGCCTGTGTTATTCTCTCTGGTTTTATATCTGTTTGAAAATTGCATAATAAGGGGTTTGCGATTTATGTTAAAATAGAAATCACCCTAGAAGGAAGCCGAGGAGGAACCGATCGTGGCAGAACTACACCAGCTCCAGAAATAAAGTCTTGCCTAATCCAGAAATGTGCTAGCCACCTGCCAGCCGCAGTGGCAGGGCCAGAGGAAAGATCCGGTGACTAAGCCAGGAGAACGGTACTGCCTTCCTATTAGCACTGTGTTGCATGTTTCCTGAGGTGGGCCGCGGGCTTCTGCTGGGTGCTTTGCATGCATTTACCTCATGCAATCCTCACGCTAACTGGGTCAGAGGGGTACTGTGATACCCATTTTGCGAATGGGAAGGCTGAGGTCCAGAGGGCCCACTCACTTGCTGAGCAGCACCGACACGCCTCAGACGGCTCTGTCTGGCTGTGGAGCCCATGCTATGAATACAGCAGCCTGAACAGCTCTCGATAGACGCCAGTCCCGTTCGAAGCGCTTCACGTCTATTAATTCATTTAATATTTACGGCAATAACCCTTGGAGGGTGATGCTGCCGAGATTTCGCGGAGAGGAAGTTGCAAAGCAAGTGCGCCAGACCACACGCCTAGCAAGGGGCAGGGGCCAGACCTGTCTGCCCTTCTCGCACCGGTGGCCCCTCCGCTGCACCGACGGCTGTCCGCCCCGGGTCCTTCCTTCCTGGTTTGGCAAACATCTACTGAGCATGCGCAACAGGCAGTCCGTCTCCCGGGCGCCGGGCCGTGGTGATGAAGGAGTCGTTTTCCCGCCGTCCGGTGGCTAACAGGCCCCAGGTGCCTGCCTTCCCGGGAGCTACCGAGGAGATCATGAGGCGAAGACTCAGAAGCTCACGCTACCTTGTTGGCACTTCTTTGGTTGACGCCGAATTGGAAGGAGAACGGAAGCAGCAGCCCCGAGAAGGGTTCTCCTGGACCCTAGAGGGGAGCCTCTGGAGGAAGGGACCCGTGGATCCTCTTGTGTCGCACGATGATCGTCCACGGGGCCAGCTGGTTCCTGTCCCCCAGGACACCATGCCCATTCCTGCACCAGAATGTTCTCTCTCTCCGGCTGGGTTCTGTTCGTCCTTCACCTCCTTTCTGCCTTGGCTCTCAGGGGGCTCCCCTTCTCTGAAATCGTTTATTGGTCACGCTGATCCATTTACGACTTAATTCTGTACGAACCTCAATTGCTACTTACCGTTTCACTGTGTAGTATCTTGCCTATACGTTGAAATTGTAAACATTTTCAAGACAGAGACGAGGTCTTATACTTTCATGGATATTCCGCCAGCAAGCCCCAGACCATGGAGGGGGTGCTCACTAAATATTGTTTAAATGAAAAGAGTCTGTGCACGGCAGTGTTTGTTAGATGGCAATGCATAAAATGATTAAGATCACAAGCTTGCTTCCGAGTGATGTGCCTCAAACCAAATGATTTACATTCTGAATGTCTTCGTTTTTTTCTCTAGAATGGAGATGATGATTCCTTCTTTGTGCATGTAGATGCTCAGCACAGTGCCTGGCACAAAACAAAGATTCGATATTTGTCAGACCTAATATTTTTATTATTATTTTAAAAAATTTTAATGTTTATTTCTGGGGGGGGAGACACAGAATCCGAGCTGTCAGCACAGAGCCCGATGCGGGGCTTGAACCCACGAACCGTGAGATCGTGACTTGAGCCAAAGTCTGTCGCTTAACCATCTGAGCCACCCAGGTGCCCCTTTTATTATTATTATAATTGCCTAGCAAAGTAAGGTTTTATTAACTAACTATAGCATTTTTTTCCTACATGTGAAGTCAAATCAGAAAGTTGCTTGGTATGCATAGTTTAGTTGGCTGGGGAGGTTGGGGGGTATAGTGGAACAAGAACGGGCACCAAAGGGGTGCTGGGCCAGGGGCTCAGTCGGTTGAGCATCCGACTCTTGATTCCAGCTCAGGTCATGATCTCGGAGTTCATGAGTTCAAGCCCCACATCCGGCCCTGTGCTGACATCAAGGAACCTGCTTGGGATTCTCTCTCTCTCCCTCTCTGTCTGCCCTTCCCCACTGGCTCACTCGCTCTCTCTCTTTCTCTCTCTCTCTCTCAAATTAAATAAATAAACTTAAAAAAATATGTTTAAAAGGAATGGGCACGAAAGCTGGGCCAGAATTCACATCTCACCTTTAACACTGGCTGCGAGACCTTAATATTTATAAGCTTCCATTCGTTCCTTTGAAAGTTGGAAATAATAAAAGGAATCCCATCAGGTTGTTGTATGGTTTAGAAAACAAATACAAAGCACCTAGTCCAGAGTTTAACACAAGATAGATCTTAGGTAAACCATTGTGTTAATATCATCAAGCCTGTAGCGTCCCCTCTCTATGGAGACTATGTCTGTTAAGTAGAAGAGACATTTGTGGTTGTACATTGACCCCGCTTTTCTAGAAAGTTTTAGCCCTCTAGACTAATGGTAATACCTCCGTCCCTCTGAATTCTTGGTATTTAACAATACCACTTACTGTTACATACTCCCAGGACACTTGGTACATGATAGGCGCTTAATGACTTTACATTGAATGACTCGGTAATTTACTTTTTATAGACCCACAAAGATCATCCCCCTTGTGTTGACACATTTATCCTCAGCTCATCAACCCTTAATCTACCAATGACTGAACTCATCCATTACATTTTTGTGCTTCTTAATGTTGTTCTCAGGGGATAACCTTCATACCTGTACTCCTTTGTTCCATCCATTGGTAAGATTTTAGATCAGATAGGAGAGAGAGCATCCCAGGCTGGGTGAATGATGTTTTCGAGGGGGTCAGGGCGTCGAGGAAGACCAAGTGAATAGTGCTTGACTGGAATCAAGAGTGCCAGATGGAAAGAAATTTAGAGATAAGGTAAGATAAGGGAGGGTGGAGACAGATTGTGGAGAGACCTTATGGTCAGGCTGAAGAAGGCGACTTGACATTTTAGGCGATTGGAAAAGCCAGGGGATTGTCTCCATAAGTTACAATGATTTTTAAATTTGATTTTCTACATTACTTTAAAGAGTCAAAAGTGCTATTAGGCTTACCATGGAAATAGTAATCTCATGCCCTACCTCTTGCAACCCCCCGTTCCTCCCCCCAGAGGTAACCATGTTTGAGTCCTATACCTGTTTCTTTTGGTTATTTGAATTTATTTGGTTTTTTTTTGTATGAGAGACGATTCCCAGCCCTTGCTCCATCCCCTTCCCTCAGTCTTCCCAATATATTCACGTCATAATTTATGCTAAATCAATTTTTCCCTTTACATCATTCTGACTGTATACAGTTTGCAGCCAATTAAATTTTCTTTCCTGTACAGTTTTTTGTTTTTCCTAGTGTTAACGATTGCCTCACTGTTTCATTTCCTTAGTTTTCTGCGTACTTACCACTAAGTCAACCCCAAGTGCCCCAATCAAGATACGAATTGCTGAAATACATTCAATAATCTATTAAACTTTTTCTCAACCTGCCATGTGGAACTAAGATCACGGAAGTTCATGTTTTGTCATTTTTCTCCTACTATTCTGCCAAGGTTATCTTCTTCCAGTACTGAAAAAAACCAACCAATGAAACAAACAGGGGCAATGATTTAATGAACCAGTCACGAAGGGATATTGATTAGGGCAAATACTTTGCCCCTGAATAAAGAAGGTAGGATGGTGAATGTAGGAGCATACAGAAAGACATCAGGATGTTGTTGGCTGCTGAGGCTAACATTAATTTATGTTCCCCAAATAGGGTGGATTCATTTCTACAATATACCTGTTCTTATTCATCTCTTGCGTCCCAGCACATAGGCCATTGTTTGATTCTTAATTGACCATGGATAAACAGCCCTTGGCAATGTCCCTGACACAAAGCAACTCGTCAATATCACTTCTGTATTTGTGTAACACACATCATCTACTCAGAAACTTTGTTTTCATTTTAGCTTCTAGTGACCTTTGTTATGGAAAGCCTTTGTATGCAATTGCTAACTTTTCCAAATATTTTCACGTTCATGATTTTCATTCGATCCTCAGAGCGTCCAAAGAATTTGACTGATTTTGAAGCTTGCTGCGGTGCTTTCTAAGTGGTGTGTAAGTTACCTACTTTCTCATTTTTCTCAAAGAAACTGGGGATCACCTCATGGGACAGTTGTAAGAGTTAAATGAGATAATCTCATTTAGGCCTGGAAATGGCCTCAAAGATCATTTATTTAAGTGAACTGATCTTTCCGGTAGGGGAATCGAGGCCCAGGCACTTTTAAGTGAGCCATGGGCATGTTTTGTAGTTTTGTTTGGTTTCTTTGGGTCTGGACAATGCTTTTAAGCAAAAAAGGAGTAGTTGCCAAAACAGGTTTGGCCATGTATGAACAGAAAACCCAAATTAGTGGTTTAAATAGAATAAAGGTTTCTCTTCCATGAAAAAGAAAAACTGTGGCCCCTAGGTGGCTCAGTCGGTTAAGCATCTGACCCTTGATTTCGGCTCAGGTCATGATCTCATGAGTTCGAGCCCTGCGTTGGGCTCTGCTCTGAGGGTGCAGAGCCTGCTTGGGATTCTCTCTCTCCCTCATTCTGTCTCTGCCCTTCCCCAGCTCTCCCTCTGTCTCAAAATAAATAAATAAACTTAAAAAAAAAAAAGGGAAAAGAAAAACTAAAGATAGCAAATTCAAAGTGGTAACTCCAGAGGAAGCAGGAAGCTAGGTACCTATCGTTCTGCTCTACTCTTCCTAACACAGGGCTTCCATCCTCATTACTGTGTTAGGACACAAAGTGGCTGCTGGGGCTCCAGCCATTTGCATTCTGTCAGGAAGGAGGAAGCAGGGAGGGAAGAGGGGCACTTCCCAGCTCAGCTGTCCCAGGGGATCACCTGGACATCCCCATACGAATTCCCCTTTTATCTCATTATCCACCCGACGTGCAAAGGAGATTGGAAAATGTGTTCTTTTATCTGGGAAGCTTGCCGCCTGGGTTAAAGCAGGGTTCTGTTATAAAGAAAAAGGGGGGATGCATTGGGTAGGCAGTTTCTGTCCCAGTTGTCAACATTTTACAGATCAGAATATGTTATGCAGATTTTGGATTTCTCTTATAAAAATTGGAAGATAGAGCTGCGTTTGGGGCCAGGGAGAAGAAAAGTCTCAGCTGGATTGGAAGGGAGAGCCAGAGAGAGTGGGGGAGACCCGGGAAGGCTGGCTGAGGAGAAAGGAGGGAGTGGACGTCCTGAGACACGAGGAGTGATGTGGCATTCTGTTCTGATAACATTTGTGTTTTACAATCTAGTGACAGTGTGGAGGATGCGTTAAACAGAAGGAAAGCAGAAAGAACAGGAAGGAAGCTACTGTAGAGATCCAGGCATGAGGTGATGGGGTTCTAGACCAGCAACGGCAATAGAAATGTACTGTAAGCTCTACACGTGATGTTTAATTTCTTAGTAGCTGCATTTAAAAAGGGAAAGAGAATCAGGTGAAATTCACTTTCATAGTAAATTTCACTTTTCCTTCATTTGTTTTTAATTAAAAAAAAATTTAATTTTTAAAGTAAGCTCTACCCCCAATGTGGGGTTCAAACTTACAACCCCGAGATCAAGAGTCACATTCTCGGGGTGCGTGGGTGGCTCAGTCGGTTGAGCGTCTGGCTCTTGATTTCAGTTCAGGTCAGGATCCCATGGTTCTTGGGATTGAGACCCGGGTTGGCTTCCAAGCTAAGTGTGGATCCTGCTTGGGATTCTCCTCTCTCTCTCTCTCTCTCTCTCTCTCTCTCTCTCTCTCAATCTCTCTCTCCCTTTACCCCTCTCCTCTGCCCACTTGCTCTCTCTTTTTCTAAAAAACTAAAAATTAAAAAACCAATTCACATTGGGGCGCATGGGTGGCTCAGTCGGTTAAGCGTCCGACTTCGGCTCAGGTCATGATCTCACGATTTGTGGGTTTGAGCCCCGCGTCGGGCTCTGTACTGACAGCTCAGAGCCTGGGGCCTGTTTCAGATTCTGTGTCTCCCTCTCTCTCTGCCCCTCCCCCACTCGCACTCTGCCTCCGTCTCAAAAATAAATAAACATTTAAGACATTTGAAAAAACAAAACAAAACAAAAAAACCAAGTCACATTCTCCACCCACTGAGCCAGCCAGGTGCCCCTGGATTTCACTTCTCTGACATGTTTAAAATATTATTATCTGAATATGTAATTCATATCAAAATTATCCATAAGATAGTTCACATTCTTTTTGTACTAAGTCTTTGAAATCCAGTGTATATTTTGCCCTTCCAGCACATCTCAATTCAAACGCCAAATTTTCATCAGAAATACTTGGTGCAGGGGCACCTGGGTGGCTCAGTCAAGGTTAGGCGTCCAACTCCGCTCAGGTCATGATCTCACGGTTCGTGGGTTCGAGCCTCGCGTCGGGCTCTGTGCTGACAGCTCAGCCTGGAGCCTGCTTCGGATTCTGTGTCTCCCTCTCTCCCTGCCCCTCCCCTGCTCACATGCACCCTTTCTCCCTCAAAAATAAAAAAATAAACATTAAAAAAGTTATTATTTTTCCAACAACTGAATTGAGTGTTTTTAAATTTATGTTACCTAACATGAAATAAAGTTAAAAATTCACTTCTTGATCACACTTACCTCATTCCAAGTCCCAATAGCCACACGCAGCCAGGGGCTCCCTGCCCTGTTGGGACAGAAGGAAAGGACCCAGTTTGAGACGCATGGCTCATAAAAGGTGGTCATCAAGAGGAACGCTGCAGACCCCCATCGTCATCACCTCACAAAGCATTAGGCCAAGCATCGCCGTTTGGCACATTCCCTAGACTTGCCAGCTTCTTTGACCTCTCCTGCCCCTTCACCTACATTGCCCTCCCTTTCTTTTTTCACCCAGAAAATGTCTCCGTATCTTTTAAGCCTCCATTCAGAGGTCATCCTTGTGAAATCTACCCCAGGCCCCTCAGGCTTGGTAAGTTGCTCTATCCTATTTTCACACTTTTGTAGATCTGTATTGTTTCTGCGGCAGGGAACCGTGTCTTAATGGTCTTTGAGTCCCTACCACATGGCAGGTGCCTTATAGATTCTCAAGAAAGGTTACTGAGTGAAGAAAACCTTCCGTTTAACCTGCACCTTGTTTCCCTATGGGCACTTGCGTCTGACACATTTTTTAAAATTATTATTAAAAAATTATTAAATTATTAAATTTTAAATTACTTAATTATTTTAATTATTTTAAATAATTATATATTATTTTTATATTAAATAATTATTTAATTATTTAAGTTATTAATTATTAAGTATTAAATTATTAAAGAATTATCTCTCATTATTTTTGAGAGGGAAAGAGAGAGAGTGTATGTGAGCGGGGGAAGGGCAGAGAGAGAGGGAGACACAGAATCCGAAGCAGGCTCCAGGCTCTGAACTGTCCAAACAGAGCCCGCCGCGGGGCTCGAACTCACCAACCGTGAGATCATGACCAGAGCTGAAGTCGGACCCTTAACCGACTGAGCCAACTACTTAAAATTTTAAGTGCATATTCCCTTTGATCCTCCCAATTCTACTTTTAGGAATTTATTGTATAAGAATATTTGCATAAATACATAATCATGTGCGGAACGAGGGTGACCTTTGTATTGTTCATGGTTATTTTGAAAATTTGGAACAGCCCCCACATCCACTGGTATCAGATGATTAAATGAAATGTAATATGTCCATACTGTGGAGTACTATGCAGTTGTTGCAAAGAATAAAATTTCTCTCTGTAAATATAAATATATAGATATATCTTTCTATATATTTAAAAAAATTTTTTAATGTAAACTCCAAACTACACATGGGACTTGAACTCACAACCTCAAGATCAAGAGTTGTATGCTCTATGACTGAGCCAGCCAGGTACCCCCCACTCTGTTTTTTTTTTTTTTTAATTTTTTCTTTAACATTTATTCACTTTTGAGAGACAGAGCACAAGAGGGGGAGGGGCAGAGAGAGAGGGAGACACAGAATCCGAAGCAGGCTCCGAGTTCTGAGCTGTCAGCAGAGAGCCCGACGCGGGGCTCGAACTCACGGACCGCGAGATCATGACCTGAGCTGAGGTCGGATGCTTAATCAACTGAGCCACCCAGGTGCCCCTGTTTTTTGTTTTTTTGTTTTGTTTTTTTTTTAATGTGGAGAAATATCCATGCTTTATTGCTGAATAAAGAAAGCAAGTTAGAGATAATACTATATTAAAATAAATATGCAAGAATATTACAATGACACTTTTAACTGTGATTATATTTGGGGTATTAGAACTGGGGGCCGCATAGGTTTTCACTTACACCAACACGCGTTTCGTTATCGCTTGAGGTTCGTTCAGTGCTCACATATCATACTTATAATATTAAAAGATATTTTTAAATATATAAGGATACCGGGAAAGTAGAGAAACAAGAAAATGTGTCAACAGCAGAAAATCCAGGCTTCGTAGGAAGCAGTAACCCCAAGCCAGGCCTGCCAGAAAACAGTGACAGCTCTGATGGCCTGGTCGCCTCATTCTCTCCTCAGGAACAAAGGCCTTTTGCACCCTGCTTTGGCGACATGTCCATAACTACCAAACCATTTTCTTAGATTCTTTTTTTTTTTCTTTTAGAGAGGGAGCTTGCATGAGGGGAGGAGAGGGGCAGAGGGAGATGCTCTTAAGCAGGCTGCACACTCAGCTCGTAGCCCGTGACCCTGGGATCGTGACCTGAGCCAAAATCAAGAGTCAGACGCTCAACCAACTGAGTCACCCAGGTGCCCCCCTTGGACTCACTTTCTAATGCCTTCTCTCCAGTTTACATAACAAATTCCCCAAGAGAAAGGATCTGATTAGGTTGGCTGATCACGTTCACCTGGGTGACTCCTGTTGGGTGAGATTCTTTTGCCAGGCCACCTCCTGGTCCTGTATTCTCCCTTTATAGCTCACTGGCTTTGGCGAGAGCTGCCGCACAATCAGTCATGGCCAAGCTTGCAGAGCTATATGACACAAAGCAAGGCAACGTGCGTAAAGATCGCCCACATTTTAGAAGAAGAGTACGGGTAAGACAGAAGCAGCATCACACGGACCACCCACTGTCCTCTCCCTTTGGTCTGATGCAACCGAAGACAGAGAGGTTAAACAGAATCAATAGTCATCCGACAGCGTGTCACGTCGAGAAAACCAGCCAACAACCTGTTTTGAAGACGTCCTCGTCAGTGAGGAGGAAGCTCGTCTTCGTCGGATATTCCTGGTGGGTCAGTTTGTGTTCCCGGGACCATGAGTTTGCACTGCACGTGCTTACGATCAACAGATTCCAGAAGCAACCTTTCTGCACTACTTGAAGTTTTCTTTTTTTTTTTTTAATTTTTTAATGGTTATTCGTTTTTGAGAGAGAGAGCGTGCGCGCGAGTGGGGGAAGGGCAGAGAGAGAGAGAGGCCCAGAATCCGAAGCAGGCTTCAGGCTCTGAGCTGTCGGCACAGAGCCTAGCACGGGGCTTGAACTCACGGACCATGAGATCATGACCTGAGCCGAAGTCGGACGCTCAACCGACTGAGCCACCCAGGCGCCCCTGAAGTTTCCTTTTCATTCAAAGATTAATTGGTTGATGAAAGGTAAGCAAAGAAAGAAAAGGAAAGGAAAAGAAAAAAGAAAAGGAAACCCAAAAATCAGTGTTACTGCTTCTGAAGGAATGACAAAAGTCATGCTGTTTGCAGGGATGAAAATGCAGAATTTTATAGAATCTGGGATTCCTGTAATGCTGTATTCTTGAAATATTTCAAAGCCCAGTCTGAGCATCTATATTTAAACCTTAAAAGGCAGGTCATTCAAACCCTCCAGGATAAGGGAAAGAAGGCAAAAGAATAGATGTGTCCCAAAAGGCTGTAGGGACGAACACTTTCTTCATTATATTTCATCTAAAAGTAGACATCTTCAGGCTACTAGTATATTGTTAGTCTTTTCTTGCCGGCAAAAGGGCCATCTGTCTTTGAAAACCGATATAAAGTCTATTTGTATGTATGGTACTCGTGAGCGGGGTAAAAGCCATACGAAAGGCGACCTGCGACATCAGGTTTCTATGCCTCGAAGCAGGAAGACCAATTCACCAAGGTGTTTTCTGGTCCGACTGTTGGGTCAGTGAAGTTTTATTATTATACAATGTCTGTCGCATATTTTTCATCCCTCGTGTAGCCCTCACGGTGTCTAATGACGATTTCAATTTGTATTAAACAACCGAGTATGGAATGTCTGTCTTGTGCCAAACACAGTGGAAGGTGCTGGGATGCCAGAGTATGAAAGATCCGTTTGCTGGCCTGACGTTACTCCTATCTAGCAGGGAAAGCGCATAGCCAACTATAATGCAATAGAACGCGTGCTCGATGCAGAGGTCAACTGGTGGTGTCTTAAGTTTTTGTTTATTTATTTTGAGAGAGAGAGCACGCAGGGGAGGGGCAGAGAGGAAGGGAAAGAGAGAACCCCAAGCAGGCTCTCCACTGCCAGCGCGGAGCCTGATGCAGGGGTTGAACTCATGGACCTCGAGATCATGACCTGAGTCGAAATCAAGAGTCAGACCACCCAGGTGCCCCTACGTTGGTTGTGTGTTAGGGTCACATAGAAATGAGAGAGACGCTTAAGCTGGGTCTCTGAAGAATGAGTAGGGTTTTGTGCTAGGTGGAAAAGCAATGCAAGACAGTGGAAAAGCAACGCGTGACGGCAAAATCCACTGACTATAACCTTTTGAGTCAGGAGACCTGAGTCCTAACTTCAGAGACCCTGGGCCATTTCATAAGTAACAGCTGACCCTCATTTAGCAAGCGCTGTGTGTCTGGCAATGTTCCAAGGATTTTAAATAAGTGGGCTTCTTTAGTTCCCAAAACAAGCCTGGCAGATAAGACGCTATGATTATCTCCTTTTAAAAAATGAGGAACCTGTAGAAGTTAAATAAATTGCTCATAATTACACAGCAAAATAAGCGGCGAATTAAAACCCAGGAGACTGGCTACAGCTGTCCATCACTGACACAAAGGTCTCAAATGAGTTTTTGCCGGAATGTTGCACAAAGGTTCCTTATTATCTAATGCGAGGAAGAGGGCTTTTCAGGTGAAGGGGACACTAGGGGCAGAAGCCACAAGATTTTAAAGCGTTTAGGAATTCCTTTTGGCTGCAGATCTGGGTGGGGGGGGGGGGGAGAGGGCGGAGGCAGGCAGGCTGGGGGCTGCAATATCACCAGACGGGAAGCTAGAAGGTTATACTGATGTCAGAGTACAAAGTGCTTCATTGAGCTCTCGTCTCTTGGACTTCATCTCTAGACCACACAGCACTGGTAAATACTTTGGAGCAGGGGGGTGACTCAATCATGGCTGTGACTTAGGAAGATGACAGCCAGGAGTGGGAAGGCGCATTCGGGTGGAGCATGACGAAGGGCAGGGGCCCATCGGGAGGCTGACCGCTTGGTACAGGGACACAGCAGAGGCCTGTGGGCGGTAGTCATGGGAGGGCCCAGCACGGGTGGCCAGAAACGCATTTCGGAAGGAGATCCGAGCCCCGTCCCACAAAGGCAAGGGTAGCTCTCCTCAGACAGTCACGGAGGGCGGGTCAACCAGCCACCCCGGGGCTGCAGGACAGGGGTTTGGAATCCATGTACTTCCGGGTAAACCTGGCTTGTTTACCAGGATGTTTTGGGTTTTTTTTAACTTAAAATTTTTTTTTTGCTTTAATGTTTATTTGTTTATTTATCTATTTATTAAAATTTTTTCTTGGGGCGCCTGGGTGGCTCAGTCGGTTGAGCGTCCAACTTCAGCTCAGGTCAGGATCTCGCAGTTGGTGAGTTCAGGCCCCGCGTCGGGCTCTGTGCTGACAGCTCGGAGCCTGGAGCCTGCTTCGGAGTCTGCGTCTCCCTCTCTCTCTGCCCCTTCCCCGCTCACGCTCTGTCTCTCAAACATGAATAAACATTAAAAAAATTTTAAAAGAAAAATTGTTTTTCTTTAATATTTACTCATGTTTGAGAGACAAAGCGAGAGCAGGGGAAGGCAGAGAAAGAGAGGGAGACACAGAGTCCGAAGCAGGCTCCAGGCTCCGAGCTGTCAGCACAGAGCCCGACACGGGGCTCGAACTCACGGACAGTGAGATCCTGACCTGAGCCGAAGTCGGACGCCCAACTGACTGAGCCACCCAGGCGCCCCTCTACAGAGACTGTTGAAAGTTGGTTTTGGTTTCGTTTGGTTCTTAATCCAACACAGAACGTTGCTTTATTCGTGACCGTATGTTGCCTTGCGCCTTTCACAAGCCGGTGACAGTGCTTACGGTGAGCTCGTGGCTAGAGGCGGCCTGGAAGTGAGGAGAGGATTGGCCTGAGTCACGCACAGAGACCTCAATTTCCAGAGGAGTCTGGTGGGAAGAGAGTCCACTGATGGTCAAGGGTAATCGCGTGTCCGCTGTGCCCAGAATGCTAGAGAAGGGACCTACGCACTGAGGAACAAGGTCAGCTTCTTCGTCGGCCGACGGGTCGGAAAGGGACCACCGGGAAAAGTAGTGTAAGTAGCATATCAACCAATGGGATGAAAAAACGAGCACTGCAGTGCAGACTGGATGTAGGGAAGCAGCCGCGTCTGCCGCGTGTGGCCCCCGTACGTGCGCACTGGCCTATGCCGCACAGAGCTTGAGCGGCCTTGACGGAAGCGCCGGATATCCCAGGTGTGTTTGGCCTAGTTCTCATATTCCGAAAACACGGTGGCCGAAGAGAAAGAAAAAGTGTCACCCAGAAGCTCGGAATTTGGAGGGCACCTGGGTGGCTCAGTCAAGTGTCCAACTTCGGCTCAGGTTATGATCTCATGGATCGCGGGTTCGAGCCCCGCGTCGGGCTCTGTGCCGACGGCTCGGAGCCTGGAGCCGGCTTCGGATTCTGCGTCTCCCTCTCTCTCTGCCCCTGCCCTGCTCGTGCTCCGTCTCTCTCTCTGTCTCTCAAAAATAAATAAACACTGAAAAAAAATGTATTAACAAAAAAAAAAGAAGCTCTGAATTTGTGAAGGTCTCTCTACAGCCCTGTGATTCCATTCTGCCTCTCCAGGCGCCATGGCTGTTCCCTCACAGAGAGCTCTTCCTCCACCGTATGACCCCATGGGCAATGGGATAGTGTCATTCTGAGTGCGCTCATCCCTGGGATTGCCCCCATAAACCTAACGGAAGTTCTAGAGATGCCCCATCAGTGATGCGGCATTTGCCACCAGGGGAAGGGTGCCGGCCAGGCCAGGCAAGACCAGGACTCCAGGTAGCACTGGGCAGACTCCCAGGAAGGGAACTGACCCATCAACGCCCCAGGAAGCTGGGGCAGGCGGGTTCCCTCCCTCCACCCCACACCGTAATATTCCAAGTAGTTCTAAGGGCTTCCAGAAGCTGCCGGAGCAGAGTGGAGGGAGGGCCTGGCGTTTTCTGGGGAGGTTGGTTCGCTTTGAGTCAGAGCCATCCAATGGGAATATAGCACAAACCACGCAGGTGATTAACCAAAATTTAGCAGCCCCGTTATAAAAAGTGAAAAGAAACAGGTGAAAATATTACGTGGAATATTACATCTCGGCATGTAATCAATGTAAACGTGTATTAACGAGGTATTTTACACGGTTCCTTTGTATCTGTATTCAGATTCTGTATCTGTATCCTTTGTATCTGTATTCAGATTCCAGGGTGTATTTTCTGCTCACACCTCAGTTTGGAATGGCTGCATTTGAAATGTTCAATAGCCACGTGTGGACATGCACAGGTCTAGACACCTACACTTGGGGCAGCCAGCGTAAAGCACCAGAAGCGTTTTGTCTGGTTTCCCAGGGCCAGGGGCCGGACTCTTCTCTTCCCCATGTCTCACTCAGCTTAGGGGGTTTCTGTCCTGAGGACGGGACTGCCTCCCTGTCCGGTGGTTCCCTTCCACTCAGCATTTACCAAAGTCTGAAAACTTCCTTGAGAGACTGAGTGTGATTTTTTTTTTTTCCTTTTCCAGATTTAGGACATCCAGGCCCTTCGGCACGGAGGGCAAAGTAGGGGCCCTCTTGCTCTGGTCTGAGGCTGGTACTGGAGTGCGGTAACATTATTTCAACTCCTGGACCAAGCAAAGCCAAAACCCAGCTCTACCTATAGACATTTGAGTTATGTGTGTCCTCTCTTCTGCTTGAGGCTGTTTATGAAGGGTTTTCTGTCAAGCACAACTGAAAGAGTCCTAGCTGATATAAGGTTAACACTTCCTTTCAAATATCTGGAGCTGAATAATCCTCAAGGGACCCGTCAATGCCTCTCTGTTCTTGGGGCTGTGCAAACAAGTTACTCTCCAAAATGTCAACTGTCTTACGGGTTTCTCTAATTGCAGGTAAAGAGACAAGTTGGGCCACATCAGACAGGTGCTCCCAAGCTTGCTCAGCCTTTCAGGCAAACACATATGTTACTGACATTCTGATTTTCACAACATCCTTCGCTTATTTCAGAAGCATGGGAAGCCCATAAAATAATTCCTCAGAAGCATCGGCAAAAAAACCAAAATCTTAGCAATATGAGAATTCCTGAACAGAAGGGCATATTACTATTTTTTTAAAGTTTATTTATTTTGAGAGAGAGAAAGAAAAGAGAGCAAGTGTCGGGGGGGGGGGGGCAGAGAGAGAGAGAGAGAGAGAGAGAGAGAGAGAATCCCAAGCAGGCTCCATGCTGTCAGCACACAGCACACGGAACCCAACTTGGGGCTTGGTCCCATGAACTGTGAGATCATGACCTGAGCCACTATCAAGAGTTGGACCCTTCACCAACTTACACACTCAGGTGCCCCAGTATATTCGTATTATTTTTTTAATGGGATGTTTCTATACACTAACAATGAACAATCAAAAAAGGAAATGAAAAACAATCTATTTACAGTAGCCTCAAAAAGATTAAAATATTTAGGAGTATCACAGTGTTAAGATGTCAGTATTACCCAAAGAAATCTAGAGATTCAATGCAAATCCCACTCAAAATCTCAATGACTTTTTTTCCCAGAAATAGAGAAAATCCTAAAATTTGTATGGAATCCCAAGGGACTCTGAATAGTCCAAATAATTTTGAAAGAGAAGAACAAAATTTTGGAGGACTCAACTTCCTCATTTCAAAACATATTACAAAGCTACATAGTACACTTCAAAACAGTGCGGTACTGGCCTAAGGACAAACATAGAGGCCAACGGAATAGAACATAGAGCCCAGAAATAAATGCTTACATATATGGTCAAATGGGGAAAGGACATTCTCTTCAACAACTGGTGTTGGGAAACTTTGGGTGTCCATCGAGGAATGAATGAACTTGGAATCTTATCTCATTCTCCATACAGTAATTAAATAAAAATGGAATAAAGACCCCCAAACTAAACTCGACGAAGGCATTTGGGAAAACTTGAAGACACTAGGTTTGGCAATGATTTCTTGGATGACACAAGCAGAGGCCAACAATAGCACAAATTAACAAATTAGATGACATCAGACTTAAAAATTTCTGTGCATCAGAGGACAGAATCAATGGGGTGAAAAAGGCAGCCTACCGAATGGGAGAAAATACTTGCAAGTCATATATCAGATAAGGGGCTAATATTCAGAATATATGAAGGACTCCTACAACTCAACCACAAAAAAAATCGAGTAATTCGATTTAAAAATGGGCAATGGCAGGGTGCCTGGGTGGCTCAGCCAGTTAAGCGTCCCACTCTTGATTTTGTCTCATTCAGGTCACGATCTCACAGTTTGTGAGATTGAGCCCCTTGTCGGGCTCTGCGCTGCCAGCGAGTAACCTACTTGCGATTCTCTCTCTCCCTCTCTCTGCCCCCTTCCCTGCTTGCGTGCTCGCGCTCTCTGTCAAAATAAATAAAAAATGGGCAATAGGCTTGAATAGACATTTCTGCAAAGGTGATATACAACTAGCCAACAAGTACATGAGAAGGTGGTCAACACCACTAATCGTCAGAGAGTTGTAAGTCAAAACCACAATGAGATATCAACTCTACTCACTGTAATGGCTACCATCAAAAAATTAGAAAATTGTAAGCGTTGGGGGATATGGAAAATTGGATCCCTGTGCAGTGTTGGTGGGGTTGTGAACTGGTGCAACCAGCATGAAAGACAATACAACGGTTCTTTGAAAAATTACAAATAAAATGACCATATCCAGGAATCCCACTTCTAAGTATATATCCACAAGCCTCAAAAGCAGGGTCTCAAAGAAGTATTTCCACCCCACGTTCATAGCAGCATTATTCGCAACGGCCAAGAGGCGGAAGCAACCCAAATGTCCACTAATGGATGAACACACGAAATTAGCATATTATTTAGCCTGTAATGTAGGGGATTTAGCCTCAACATAGGGGATATTACTTAGCCTTAAAAAGGAGGGAAATCCCGTCACATGCTATAACATGGATAAACCTTGAGACATCATGCTAAGTGAAATAAGCCAGTCACACAATGACAAGTACTCTATGACTCCACTCGTATGAGGTGTCAAAAGTAGTCACACCCATGGGAACAGAAAGTGGAATGGTGGTTTCCAGGGGCTGGAGGGGGAGATGGTGGGGGGCGGGGGTCGGGGGGGGTGGAGAAGAGCAGTTGTTTCATGATTATAGAGTTTCATTTCTACAAGGTGCAGAAGTTCGGGAGATCTGTTGCACAATAATGCGAACATAACACTACTGAACTGCACACTTAAAGGTTAAGATGGTAAATTTTTTAAAAAAGAGATGTAGTCTGGCTCTCTTCCTATCTTAATGCACCTATGGTTGGTTCATTAATACACATATTCTTTTTTTTCAATTTTTTTAGTTTATTTATTTATTTTGAGAGAGAGAGAGAGAGAGTGAGCATGAGTGGGGGAGGGGCAGATAGAGAGGGAGAGAGAGAGAGCGAGAGAGAGAGAGAGAAAGAGAGAGAATCCCAAGCAGGCTCCGCGCTGTCAGCTCAGAGCCCGAAGCGGGCCTCAAACTCACCAACCATGAGATCATGACCTGACTGGAAACTTTTTAATATTTTTATCGTAAGTGTACTTAGAGGTACTTATAAGAAGACTTCTTATGTCCCAATTGGTTTGCTTGAACCAAACTCCAAGCAAGATGCACACATTACATCTGGGGGTTATAGCTCTTCAGTTTCTTTCGGTTAAGAGTGATCTCCTTCCTTCCTCCGTGACTCTTTTTTCAATGCCATTGACAGATGGAAGATGCTGGTCTAGTCCGTCTGGTACAACGTCCCACATTTGGGATTTGCCTGTTGGCTTCCTTCTCCTGGCATTTAACTCCTTGTCCCATTGCCTCTCCTGCTCTCTCCCTCCTCCCCCCCCCCCTTTCCTGTCAATGAAAGCTAGCTCTAGAAGCTTCATTAGATTCAGGTTCAGTTTCTTTGGCGAGATTTCATATTAGGGTGGTATAGCCATTGGTAATTTAATAAAAGTTCCTACAAAATCAAGCAATGTTGGCATCTCTCCTAAAGACACCCTGTCATGGGGCATAAAAACTCCAAAGTCCAGCCACTAGCTTCAACCATTTTTTCTGCTCTTGCTTGTGTTGGCCAGCATTGATTGCCTATTTTTGTCATTGTCTAAAGCAGAGAAAACAACCCAAGGGCCTCCCTGACTATGGAACGTGTTGGGAATGAGTAGGTACATACCCTTCGGGTTCTTGGTTGCAAGCCACAGAAATGAACTCTGCCCACCTTATGAAAAAAAGTATTGCGTTAGGGGCACCTGGGTGGCTCAGTTGGTTAAGCATCCAACTTCGGCTCAGGTCATGATCTCGCGGTTCGTGGGTTTAAGCCCCGTGTCGGGCTCTGTGCTGACAGCTCGGATCCTGGAGCCTCCTTCGGATTCTGGGTCTCCCTCTCTCTCTCTCTGCCCTTCTCCTGCTCACGCCGTCTCTCTCTCTCAAAAATAAATAAACATTAAAAATTTTTTTAAAAAGTACTGCATTAAAAGGATATAGGATGGATTATAGAATCTCTAGGTAAGCCAGAGAACCAGGCTCAGAAAAAGGATAGAAGTATCAGGAAGCTAGGCAGAAGCACCCATAACCAAAGTCACCCCATACGATCCTGTTGGATGGGAGGCCTACCACCAGCATCAGACGTTCCTGCCACCTTCTGTCCCTAGACCTTGCTCAATGGATGGTTCTCCACCATCTCTCTACCTTCGCGTCACTTGCTCAAGATTCAGAGTTCTGGGCGGGGGCAACTAATTTGCCATCTTGGTTCACACATCCACTTCCTGCTCTCAGAGTTTTGGAAGAGGGGGTATCTGGATGCTTCGGCATCTGTAGTGGAATCCCTGGTCTTCCCTTACCACTTACAAAATGGGAGATCAATCCTAATTGGAAACCGTGTAGCCAAAAACCCTAACAAATATCCATTGCCCAGAATGAATTGGATTACTGATGAGATCTGTTCAAAGGACAGGTGAATAGGAATCACACAGAGGAGAAGGAAGGTTTTCAAACATAACTGCAGTCAAGGGTTTCGGCCAAACAGCCACATCTGATGACCTGTGATGGTTGTCACCTTGTGGCATGTGGTCAGAATCACCTGGAGGGCTTGTTGAACCACGGAACGTGGGGCCCCACCTCCACAGTTTCTGATTCTGTAGATCTGGGAAGGGGTCCAAAAGCTTTCTATTTCTGGCAGGATTGTGGACAATGCTGGTGCTGCTGGGCTTGAGTCTATACCCTGAAAACCACTAGGTTAGGTTCCAGATCAATAACTCTATGTTACGTTCTCACTCAGATAATGTGTGTAAGTGATAATCTGTGATTCAAGCTTCAGAAGGATTCTTCACATTGTGACTCTGTGGTCCAGCATTAGCCTGTAAATCTGATTTCTTTCCCATACACTGTTCAGGTTCTCGAACTTGACTTCCCCGCATTATTTGTCTCTGGCCTAAAATCCCTGGTTCCATCACTATTCTTCATGTGTCACGGGCTTAATTCTTCTCAGCACCCTGGTCACCTTCCTATGGATTCTTTTCAGATCCCTACTGTTCCTGTTAACTTGAGGGACCCAGAGTTTGAAACCTATTCCAGATGGAGTTTGACTACTGTAGGGCAAACACAAGAAATACCCTCCCTTACATTGTTCCCTAATTGTCTATTAATTTCCTTCACAAGCTGAATCATATGATTAGCCTCATTTTGATAGTTTTAGCCATGAAAGTACAAGCCAAACTTCCTTCCTTCCTTCCTTTTCCTTCCTTCCTTCCTTCCTTCCTTCCTTCCTTCCTTCCTTCCTCCCTTCTCTTCTCCCCTCTCCTCCTCTCCTCTCTTCTCCTTTCCCCTCCCCTCCCCTCCTCTCCTCTCTTCTCCTCTTCTCTTCCTTCCTTCCTTCCACACTTCTTAATGCCCATATCCTCTCATTGTAAAATTGATCATGGAAGTCTGAGTCTAGGATTTAACATTCTTCCATATCAAATTTTATTGTTTGAGCCTTGACCTATCATATTTCCCTGTTATGATACTTTAATCTTAAATTACCAGGGCGTCTGGGTGGTTTAGTCGGTGAAGCGTCCGATTTCAGCTCAGGTCATGATCTTGAAGTTCATGGGTTCGAGCCCCATGGCAGTCTCTGTGCTGAGAGCTCGGAGCCTGGAGCCCGCTTCTGATTCTGTGTCTCCCTCTCTCTGCCCCTCCCCCGCTCATCTCTATCTCTTTCAAAAATAAACATTAAAAAAATTTAATCTGAAATTACCTGTTTGATATAATTATTGTGACTTGAAACTTTGTGACAGCTAAAGATATGATCAGCATAGTACAAATATTCATTCATTCATTTATTCAGTAGGTGTTTACACGTTCTATTATATTACCGTTGCCGCTCTCGTCCCAAGCATTAATAAGATGTTGATCGGAACAGGGCCAAGGATAGAGCTCTATTGCACATACTCCCAGGAATACATTGGCCGCTAATCCACCCTTTGAAGGTTACCGTGATTGTATCCATTATCACTTTACCTAAATCTATTTCCACCTAGTTTCCCCGACGATAATTTGTTTACGAATGTGTCTTCAGGTTTCTGGCACATACCTTGATGAAATGAGATCCATGCTGTCAAGCAAGGAGACTCGGAGACCAGGAGATTCTGTGTTTCGAACGATGTTGTGGTCCATGACTTGGGTCGTTAGAGCGAGGTGTGCGCCCCAGGTTTGCGCTTACTACGATGAATCGTTGGCAGGGTGCGCCGGTTCTCAGAGCCTCGGTTGCCTCATCTCAAAAAAGGGAAACAAAGCCAAACTTGCAAGGTTGTTATGAGGATGAGATATAATATATTGAAAGCATCTAGTACGCACTACTCTTTTGAATGTGGTGTGTGAAAAAAATCATAGGAAGAGAAGGATTTCCAGGGAGGGGAAATCCGATTTTTTTCAAATCCTATCTAAATTCAGGAAAAGGGGGCGCGTGGGTGGCTCAGTTGGTTAAGCATCCTACTTCGGCTCAGGTCATGATCTCATGGTTTGTGAGTTCGAGCCCTGCGTCGGGCTCTGTGATGACAGCTCAGAGTCTGAAGCCTGCTTTGGAATCTGTGTCTCCCTTTCTCTCCGCCCCTCCCCTGCTCGTGCTCCATCTGTCTGTCTGTCTCTCTCTCATACAAATAAATAAATATTAAAAAAATTTTTTTATCAGGAAAGCTTTGATTCAGGGATTTGTAAATCAGAGAATTAAGCAGCATAGACAAAAATGATTATCAAATAATTTTTAAAATTTTACTATGATCTTTAACTTCAGTGAACTGGTTTCCTACTTAGTTAAAATATACAATACGGTCATGTGGTTATTTCTCTCATAATCTGTGGCAAGGTTTGAACCACTATTATTTCTGTATTACTCTGCAGTAGAAGACCTTCCCAAGGCTCAGAGAGAAGAAGCAAATTTTATTTTCTCTGGGTTTCGCATGTAAAATAAGGACTTTGTATAGGATTTTGGAAGGATTATATGCCATGACATTTCCCTGGTTATTCTAAAAGGAAGGTAACAAGACATTAATTAAATAATACAAATATTTGCATGAGGCTTTGAAAAAGAACACAAACAAAAAAACCTGGTAACTATATCTAGAGAGGGATTTTAGGCTGGTGGAAGGCAGGGAGGAGGGAGACTTTCTTTTCATTATACAGTCTTTGTGTACCTTTTGAATTTTGTACTGCAGGCATATATTACTGATTCAAAAAAATAGTTAATCCTTTGTAAGTAGTGGAAAAAGAATTTTAAATAACCTTATCCTTTTCACTGAAAGCTTCTTTTTGTAAAATCTCAAAGCTTGATAACAAAGAAACCAAACTAAATTCCCTGAAAAGTCCCATTAAAGTCTGATAATGTATATGAGTTAAACCAGTTAAATGAACCACATTAAAATAGATTTACTTTATAACTTCTAAACACTGCCTCCCAGCCATTCCAATTAACAATAAATTGTCTCTAAAAAGATGCCTGACCCATTTGCAAAAACTTTACTGAAAACATCGAATTTTTAAATGCGGACAGCTTAAAAATTTTTTTTAATGTTTATTTTTGAGAGAGAAAGACAGACAGACAGAGTGTGAGCGAGGGAGGAGCAGAGAGGGAGACACAGAATCCAAAGCAGTTTCCGGGCTCTAAGCTGTCAGCACAGAGCCTGACACGGGGCTTGAACTCACGGACCTCAAGATCGATCATGACCTGGGCTGATGTCTGAAGCTCAACCGACTGAGCCACCCAGGTGCCCCTAAACACGGACACTTTTAAAGTATAAGGAACAGGATAGTATGCTCAATTTTGAGGTTGAAGTATCAAGATCTGTGTTTTCAAAATATTTTGGACAACTGTATAACTTTTATATAGAAGACATTTTTATGGTTATATATTTGATTTTTGCTAACAAGATTGTATTCTCTGAACAGTCAACAATTTGCATAAATCCTGACTGCCTGTTTGAGGCAAATAAAATAAGAGTTTTACAAAGAAAATTGTGCACAACAGAGAGAGATTAAAACCATCCCCGGGAGTCTGGCTAGCTCAGTCGGTGGGGCATACAATTCTTGGCCTTGTGGTTGTGAGTTTAAGCCCCACATTGGGTGTAGAGGTTACTTAAAAATAATATCTTGGGGTGCCTGGATGGCTCAGTCCGCTAAGCATCAGGCTTCGGCTCAGGTCATGATCTTGCGGTTTGTGGGTTCGAGCCCTGCGTCGGGCTCTGTGCTGACAGCTCGGAGCCTGGAGCCTGCTTCAGATTCTGTGTCTCCTCTCTCTCTGCCCCCCGCCTGCTCATGCTCTGTCTCTCAAAAATGAATAAATGTTAAAAATTAAAAAAAAAATTAAATCCGAAAAAAATCAACTATCTCCAAGGATGACTTAGATCATAGAGCTTTATAACACAAAATGAGAGCCCTTCGGTTTGTGAAATTTCATGCAAAAATACTTGTTTAGAAAATGTTTCCGTCTTTAGGTATGAGCCAGCAGCATGGAAATATTCTTTGCCTCAGCTACTGCTGTGATACAGACGCTCTGACAGAGCCCCGTATTAGCTGATTTGGCAAATGCCAGGAAAATGAAAACCCAAATCCTTGCGCTTAAGGAGTGAATAAATACCCAAGGATATAATAACTGCTTGAGAAACTCCGTAAAGACCTGCAAAGCACTAGGACCAAACAATCAAAATACATCCAGCAAGTATTCTTATAAGTACAGTGGATATTTAGTGTGAGAGGACTCATCATTTTTTCGGTTTGTTCAGATGACCAGAAGGAAATGCTTTGTTTCTTGAAATCATCATATAAGAGAGTCTACTTTTATTTTTATTTTATTTTTTAAAGATTTTATTATTCTATTAAACATTTTTAACATTTGTTTATTTTTGAGAGAGAGAGAGAGAAAGAGACAGAGCATGAGCGGGGGATGGGCAGAGAGAGAGGGAGACACGGAATCCGAAGCTGGCCCCGGGCTCCGAGCTGTCGGCCCAGAGCCCGACGCGGGGCTCGAACCCGCCAACCTTGAAATCACGCTCTGAGCCGGAGTCACATGCTTAACCAACCAGGCCACCTGGCGCCCCAAAGATTTTATTTTTAAGTAATCCCTACACCCAACTGGGTCTCAAACTCACAACCTGGAGCTCAAGAGTCCCATGTTCCACCGACTCAGCCAGCCAGGCGCCCCCAAAGAGTTTGCTTTTAAACTAATAGAGATTTAATGCTGAGCAAACAGAGCAGAAGGAAAATCTTCTTCCTCGTTTACCTGGTGTAATGGTATTATCTCCCTTGTGAAGTTCCTGGCACCGTGGTAGGTTCTTGGTACATGTAAGACCTCTTCCCTCCCTCCTGGTTAACCTCAGCAGCCGGGGTCTCCTAATTCCTCCCTCAAACTAGAGTGACTACGTCAGTGTCTCCTAACAGGCCAGTCCACTAGCAGACCGCACAGGAGGCCACTCGTAGGGAGTCCCTTGAACAGCAGTAGGCAGGCAGACCAAGGCTGTTATCTCTGCTGTCGTCGAGGGGGAACTCAGGGTCGCAGGGTGTGACCTCAGACCGCCCAGAAAAGCTCCACGGGCGCTCGATCCAGAGAGCACCCCGTCTCCCAGAGGACATGACAGGGATTCTGAAATCTTTGCCAAGAGGTTTTAACCCAGCTCCAGCGGGGTGTAGACGCAGGAGGCCAGGATTACCCCTGTAGGTGTAGGTATATGTCGCTGCTTCCTTATAAGCTGTACTGAGACCACGCAGGCTGGGACACACCCGCTCAAAGCTAATACTCTGTTAAACAGTTACCAGGACTCCTGAGGTTCCCAGCAGACGTCTGAGGACTCCCAGGGGCCAAAGGCCCCAACTGAAAGGTCTGGGGGTTGTTAAAATGCCAAGTGGGGTTGCTGTAGCACCTCCCAGCCACTCAGATTGCAACTGAGCCGCCCAGAGATCACTTAACTGATGTGTCTACCAAGCCCTTTGACCTTTTCCCTTCTGGGACAAGAAGAAACTCAGAATAATAAAGAAGAACGATAACCACCTTTTACTGTGCTGCCGTTTTGTGCCAGAAGCTATGGAAGTGCCCGAGCCACCACCACCGACCCGGTTTTTCTTCACAACAGCCTGCAGGGAAGTGGTGTTTTCTCATGTTGCAAATGAAAAAGCTGAGACTCAGGCTAGAGAATTTGCCCCGGTTCCCACAGCTAACAAGTGGCAAAGATAGGACCGGAACTCAGGACTGATCGGCATTAATACCCGTGCTTACCCTACTCGGTACGCAGCTTTATAGTGACACGTAGTGTTAACCATGTGCTTGGTAAGGCGAGAAGTCTCTAGCAACACAAGGATTTGTTTTTTGTTTTTTGTTTTTGAGTATTTGAAAGCGCACAACCTGTTGCCCGTCATGCGGCAGGAACTCAGTTAATTTTTTTTCTTTTAATCGTTGTCTGGCATCCTGGAACACGTGCAGTGCGGTGGGTAGGCACACAATGGTCTTCTGCAGGGCTTGATGGGTTCTAGGGACAACTATTATATATTTAAAAATAGCAGCACTCACATGCTTCCATAGTAAATCAGTTGGCCGCGTTAAAAATAGATTCTAAACATAGCAGGAGCAGAAATCCAATCTAATGCCACCAAGTCACCGAAAAGAGTGACGGCGGTTCAACAGGAAAGGAGACCTTGCATCAGTTGATTATGCGTTTGTCTGAAATCGTCCACCTCCGTTTCAGATTCGGTCTATCCCTCCTCTACAGCAGAAAATACACACACGTGCACAGGTGCACGTACATACACCTATGCAAGGAAACGAAGATGACACGTTCCCATTTATTTCTCTATAGTTGTGTCATTTACAAACCTGTTCATGTTGAGGCTTTGGTACTTAACAACACATACGAGATGAGCTACAACAGTATGCATTTCTATAAGATCTTTTTTTTAAGTTTATTTAATTTGAGAGAGAGAGAGAGTGGGGAGGGGAAGAGAGAGAGAGAGGGAGACAGAGAGAGGGAGAGAGGGAGGGAGACAGAGAGAGGGAGAGAGGGTAGGGGCACACGTGGCCAGACTGGTCAATATCTAGAAAGGATGGGACACAGAAGCCACGGTCAAAACGATTCCCTCTGTGTCCAGCAAATTTACAGTGGCAGACATAGAAAGTTGGGTTAATACTCTGTCACTGTCATTTGAAACCCCGGGAGGTGGCATGCCAGATAAAAATTCCAATTGCTGTGCCAAGGACTCCTTCCCCAGAACCACAAATGGCTTTCAGGAAAAGGCTGGAGTTTTGGTTCTCCTTTACTATTATTATTATTTCCTTTTATTTTAAAATTTATTTAAAAAAATATTTATTGTTGAGACAGAGCGAGGACATGAGCAGGGGAGGGGAGAGAGAGGGAGACCGAGGATCTGAAGCAGACTCCGGGCTCTGAGCTATCATCACAGAGCCCGATGCCGGGCTGGAATTCACGCATCGCGAGATCAAGACCTGAGCCAAGTCAGAGGCTCAACCAACTGAGCCACCCAGGCGTCCTGCTTCAATTCTCCTTTAGTCCCTACTTGAGAAGTGTTTAGAGCACACAATTCATTTTCTTTTAGTTGCTAGAGTGTCCCAGCTGTGTGCCTGATTATTTAGGGAAGAAGCCACAAACCATGTGTCCCTAAGTCACATAATCTTATTTCATGAACGGCAAAAAGAGAATGCCAGCTGGGTGTGTATTATAACTTGAAATAGAACGTCACATTGAGCAACCTGTACCATAAAAAATCAAACGTAAAGATACATTTGAGAGATGTCTTTTTGGGGGGGTACCATATAAAGAATGTAAAAAAATTTACAGAAGGACATATCATAATATTGATTTGTGAATTAAGGAACAATAACCGTTTTCCTTAAAAGAAGTCTGAAAGAAGTTTATTTGTAAAACATGATGCAAAAAAGGAGAACTGGGGACAAAAACATAGGAGAGTGGCTAATACTATAGGTTTCGGAGTCAGACTACCTGAGTTCGTAACTCACTTTGGTCAACTTTAGGTCTTTGGGTAAGGACTCTCACTTCTCCAGGTCACGGTTCCTTAGAGTGTCAAGAGGGAATAATCACAGTGTATACCTCATAGGGTCATTGTGAGGGTTAATGTCCTATATGTAATTTCAGGCTGAGCGCAGAGGACTTGCAATATTAGTTATTATTTTACAAAAAGTAACAGAGCAGATAGATATTACTAAGTACCGAAGATAAGCCGATTACTACAATCAAGGACGGATTTTTTTTTCCCCAAGAGCTAAAGGAAAAAAAAAAAGAAGATTTCACTTTTTGGCCTAAGAAGCGATAAACACTCATCAATAAAGACTATCCAAACTTGAATAGCACACAATTGAATGAAACTGGGAATACAGGACATTGCCTGAAATAGCAGATATCTTCAGTGGCAAGATTTTCACACCACAGAAACAGTTATTCAAATGAGATGCCTCCTGCCAGCTCTCTGAAGGGGCTACAGGCTACAGCACTGTCATGTAACTCCTGGTGGAGAAAAAAATTCTCTGCATTCTGATATATATGCGTAGGACATGGAAAATCTAAAAAAAAAAAAAAAAAAAAAAAAAAAAGAAACATGAAAACATTTGAAATGATTGTTATCTTCTTTAATTTTTTTAAATGTTTATTTATATTTGAGAGAGAGAGAGAGAGAGAGAGAGCGTGAGCAGGGAAGGGGCAGAGAGACAGAGACAGAATCTGAAGCGGGTTCCAGGCTCCGAGCTGTCAGCACAGAGCCCGACGTGGGGCTCCAACGCGTGAACTGTGAGATCGTGACCTGAGCCGAGGTTGGATGCTCAACCGACTGAGCTGCCCAGGCACCCTGAAATGATGCTATCTTCTTTAAAAAATGTTTATTGGGGCTCCTGGGTGGCTCAGTCTGTTAAGCATCGGACTTCGATTCAGGTCACCATCTCACAGTTCATGAGTTCGAGCCCCGTGTCGGCCTCTGTGCTGACAGCTCAGAGCCTGAAGCCTGCTTCAGATTCTGTCTCTCCCTCTCCCATTGCCCCTTCCCTTCTTGTGCTCTCTCTCAAAAATAAATAAACTTGTTTATTTCTGAGACAGAGTGTACGTGGGTGCACGAGCTGGGGAGGGGCAGAGAGAGAGAGGAGAAGAGAGGATCCCAAGCAGGCTCGAGCTTAGCATGGAGCCCGACATGGGGCTCGATCTCAAGACCATGAGATCATGACCTGAGCCAAAATCAAGAGTCAGACGCTTAACTGACTGAGCCACCCAGGGGCCCTGAAATGATTGGTGTCTTCAGTGTGCCCTTAGCAGAAGCAGATCTTGGTTTATTCATAACTTACCTAGATTCGTAACTAACCAGCAAGTATTTGTTTCAGACATTGGGCAAAGGTATGCGGGTTACAAAGATTAATAACATGCATTAGTCTTTTTGGACTTCTATGTTCCCCGTGTAGATTGAAGAAAGAGCCACATGATTTGGATGCTTGATGTGAGGAAAGAAAACTCCATGAAAAAATGACAGTCAAATGTCCCCTCTCCTTCCAAAGGGAAGACCAGTTCAGTCGGTGCCATGGGAGACGGCGCTGTTTGCCATTAGACCATGACAGCATTTTCCTTGAGAAAGCTATGCCTTAACTCAAACACCAGGATGGCTTTGTAGGTAATACACCAAATTACTTGCCGTATAATACGAGGAAATGGTTATGGCCTGAAAAACTTGAAGATAGGTTTAATCAGTCCTTCTCTCTATTCACAAACTCGCCCTGTAGACTTTGTCTAATTTCCAGAAATGTTGGAGGTGTTTTGGAATTACATTTAATTGCTCTGTTCAGTGCTCCCTCACCCCGGGGCATTTCTCTAATATAGTACCTTTCTTATTGCACTGTTTTCCCCCTGTTAGTTCTGAGCTACCTGTTCATTAATTGAGCCAAATTATCTAGAGGATACAAATTAAAAAGAAGAGTTCAGGGACAAGGCTGTGTTTGACACAGTTTTTTGAATGGATTAGTTCATTGATTAATCCAGCGTTCCCAAACTTTATTCAGTTACCTTTCACGTCTGGTTTTTGTCATATCCTTGTTACTTGTACAAGTAGATCATATTTTCTTTAACTTGACATACATTGAATAATTTTCAAAATGTAGTTTCATCTTAAGCAATATTTCTGAAATCATGGGTTTGAGGTACTAGATTTTATTTTGTTACTTTTATTTTTTAAATGTTTATTTATTTTTGAGACAGAGAGAGACAGAGCATGAATGGGGGAGGAGCAGAGAGAGAGAGGGAGACACAGAATCCGAACCAGGCTCCAGGCTCCGAGCTGTCAGCACAGGGCCCGACGCGGGGCTCGAACTCACGGACCATGAGATCGTGACCCGAGCCGAAGTCAGACACCCAACTGACTGAGCCACCCAGGGGCCCCTTACTTTTATTTTTTAATGTTTATATATATGTATATATTTTAAAATGTTTATTTATTTTTGAGAGAAAGAGAGAGACAGAGAATGAGGGGGGGTGGGCAGAGAGAGAGGGAGACACAGAATTGGAAGCAGGCTCCAGGTTCCAAGCTGTCAGCACAGAGCCCTACGCGGGGCTTGAACTCACAGACCGCGAGATCATGACCTGAGCCGAAGTCGGATGCTCAACTGACTGAGCCACCCAGGCGCCCCAATGTTTATATATTTATTTTTGAGAAAGAAGGAGTGTAAACATGGCGGGGTGGGTGGAGGGAGAGACAGAATCTAAAGTCAGGCTCTGCATTGTCAGCACAGAGCCCAATGAAGGGCTCGATCTCACGACATGGGGATCATGACCTGAGCTGAAATCAAGAGTCGGAGGCTTAATCAACAGAGCCACCCAGGTGCCCCGAGGCACTAGATTTTAAGTACACGTTTTAAAAACCCATCTATGTAAATTAAAAAAAAATTTTGAGCCACCTGAAATAGTCTACCACTCATTTGGGGAACAGGGGGTTAATAAATTAATGAAAAATTGAATTTGAAAGGCCTCTTTTGGCTTCTCTAATCCAACACAGTTCCACAGAGGTTAAGAGATTTGGCCAAGCCCACTGGCCCAGGGGAGGGTTAAGAATAGAACCTTGCTCTATACCTTAATGCTACAAGTTTAGTGCTTTCCTCATCATGTTTGTTTGCAAAGTATACCCCAACTAGCTGATTAGCTATTTAAATATGGGAATTTCTACCAAATAAAAGGATTTTCTTCTGGGTGTAAATGGTATGAAAGTACTTCCTCTGTCGGTAGCTAACAAGCAGTTAATAAGCCAATTGCTTTAGATCACAAGAATCCTTACGTTCTTATTTGCCAAAGCAATCATCGTCTCTAATTTTTAAAATATAATAAAATAAAAAGAATAGGATTACACGAATAGAAAATGTTAATAGTGAGGGAAATGGGGGCACCTGGCTGGCTCAGCTGGTTAAGTGACTGAGTCTTGATCTTGGCTAAGGTTATGATCTCATGGTTCGTGAGCTTGAACCTCCAATCGGACTCCATGATGAGTGTGGAGCCTGCTTGGGATTCTCTCTCCCCACTGCCCCTCCCCTGCTTGCCCTTGTGCTCTCGTGCACTCTCTCTCTGTCAAAATAAATACATATTAACAAAAATAATAATGGGGGAAATGGCGGAGGAGCCGAAAAGAGGTACAGTACATGGGAACTCTACTTTTTGCTTATTTTTTTTTTGCTCTAAAAAATAAAGTCTATTAATGAAAACAAATGAAGAATGCTACTGAGGTTTACTTAGTCCTATTTAAAACTGGGATTATATGTGGCTGATACTATTTTTGTCCACTATATTTTAGTAGTAGGGTTTTGCTATGGACGTTGAAGAAGCTTTCATTGCTAGGATAGCCAAAGGCTGGACGGACAAGAGTACAAACAGACTTCTATGGCATATAGATGTGTAGACCCTGGACTGGATATGAAATTTGCCTTTAACATTATCAGCGTCTGATCCTAAATTCTATCTGTGTTGTTACTAGGTAAGTGATTGTTTTTAATAAAAAATTGTTTAGTGTTTATTTTGAGAGAGAAAGGGAAAGAGAAAGAGATCGTGAACCAGTGAGAGTGGGGCAGGGGCAGGGAGAGAGGGAGACAGAATTCCAAGCAGGCTCTACACTGTCAGCTCAGAGCCCGACGACGCTGACCATGAGATCGGACCGTGAGATCGGAACTTGCCAACCATGAGATCATGACCTGAGCTGAAACCAAGAGTCGGATGCTTAACCGACTGAGCCACCCAGCTGTCCCTAGATAAGTGATTCTTAAAGGAAAAGATCATGGTTATCAGCCTAAGATTTCAAAGCATAAGTACAATCAAGTGGTAAAGACGTTATACCCATGTTAAAGATGTGGAGGCACAGAGGTCTAATAAATATTCCACAGCAACGCCAGCGGTAGAGATTTCTTTTTTTTTTCTTTTTTGTTTTTTTTAATGTTTATTTATTTTTGGGACAGAGAGAGACAGAGCATGAACGGGGGAGGGGCAGAGAGAGAGGGAGACACAGAATCGGAAGCAGGCTCCAGGCTCTGAGCCATCAGCCCAGAGCCCCACGCGGGGCTCGAACTCACGGACCGCGAGATCGCGACCCGAAGTCGGACGCTCAACCGACTGAGCCACCCAGGCGCCCCGAAGAGATTTCTAAATAACATCAGAGAAAAGGAGAAAGAAGATTCAGGATGATAGACCTTTGGTTCTCTCACTGTGCTGCTCATTGTTCAAGTGATCATTTAAAAAAAATAATTAACATAACGAAAGACAGGGTCCCAGCCTTTGGGCGCTCACATTTAAAAGAGAAGGGCATTAAAAAGAGATACACATAAGCCTTCATTCTGTACAGAGTTGCTTAGGATTCAGGGAGGGTTCTATGTTTGTGGACACTAATTTTAAAAGTATTTATTACATTCTTGGTTTTGCCTTTTTTTTTTTGCATTGTTTTATGATTAGATAGAACAAATATAACACAAAGCTCTCTCCCCTGTGAGAGAGCTATTTATGATTAGTATTAAGTTTCTAGTTAATATTCGGTTAAAGGTCAATGGATTCAAAGGCCTTAAAGACCCATTCAAGGCACTGAAATAAAACAATCTAGTAAACAGATTTAGTCAAGTTAAATTCACAATCTCTTGATCTTCACGTGGAGATATAACCTACCTCTTACCTCCTAGAGAAGGACACCGTTGGTCTAACCCAATGACATCTTTTTTTTCCTCTCTCTCCCCAATGACATACTTCTATGGTATTCTGGTTAACTGAGAACTGGTCACACGTTACAAATAAAAAACCACTACAGACATGGTAAGGTTATAGGGTGCACTATACATCATTTGAAGGGGAAAGCTGTTTTGTGGGTCACTAACGTAGGAAACGTGGGACCAAAACAAAAACAAAAACAGAAGACAAACAAAAAAACGCAAACCAAAAAAAAAAAAAAAAAGACCAGCTCAAAAGCTATCTCAGCAAAGAGAGAGCAGCTATCAGCTGTCATGTTTGTGAAATCCCTATGGTACCTAACAGACTGTCCTGCACACCTATATTTTCTATAGTGAGTGAATCTTCCTCCTGTAAGAACGGAGGGGGCGGGTAACATGCACAAGACAGTGCCTTCCTGCCACCCCATCTCCCCTCCAGGCATTGGGGTTGACTTCCTCTTCTGACTTGGTGAGGAAGGATTATGAGAATGTGAGAAGAAATGGGAGGTTCTAGGGAACTGGTCGACCCTTTCCAGGCGAGCAAGCCGTGCCCTGGCTGCACTGCCCCTGCCTCCACTCGCCCAGTTTTCGTTCCCACCCAAGCCTTCCTAAAAATAACTTCCTTCCTAACCTCTCTCCAGCTGCCACCACTCACTCTCAGTCTCACACCTTCCCTTACTTTCTTTTTTATTTTTTTAACGTTTACTTATTTTTTGAGCGACAGAGACAGAGCATTAGCAGGGGAGGGGCAGAGAGAGAGGAGTCATAGATTCCAAAGTGGGCTCCAGGCTCCGAGCTGTCAGCACAGAGCCCGATGCGGGGCTCGAACTCATGAACCGCGAGATCATGACCTGAGCTGAAGTCGGACGCTTAACCGACTGAGCCACCCAGGTGCCCCTTCCCTTACTTCCTTGAAAATAGAAAGGAGGAAAAAAGGAGAGTATAAAGAAAACCCCAGCAAAGCTGGAGATTCTTAGGTTTGTACCATTTTGCTTAGTGATATTCTCTGGTGGGGATGGGGTTGCAAATCCCTGTTCTGGGGGAGTTACTAGGTAATGTAGGATTGTATCAAGGAGTTAGCTTCCAATTCACAAGAATATTGAGTCTCAACTGATTGTTATTTGCAGGCATTTTACTAAGTGGCCATCATCACAGGCCAGGCCTATAGAGTCAACCAGGAGGCACAGCATGGAGCCACGTTTTCCAATTCTAAGGCTACAAATGGTATTGTAATTGTCTTTAATACAAGATAATAATACTGATGGGGTTTTGGGGTGTTGGTGGGGGTTCAGAGCCCACAGCCAAGAAAGAATTCTTCAAGACGTCTTTGGTGCAAAAAAAAGCGTGGGCAGGAGGAGCTGCCCTGGGGTTGTGCACAGTGACTGCTTATATACTGTGGAGGTGGGGGAGGTAAAGTCAAGAGGAAGTTTCTTAAAGGGATTTCCACATGCTAAAGAGGATTTACAGATTACTGGAGGCCTAGCTATTGTCAAGCTAAGGTTGTTTTTCCCTCTGGCAAAGCAGTAACAGTAAGACAGTAAGCAGTTCCTGGAGATTAGGCTATCGATGAGATATTTGTAAACTGATGGAGACTCTGTTTAACTATTTGTTTTCTGTCCTTTCCTTTGTTCTTGGGCAGCCAGGAGTGCCTGAGGAATCTCACAGATATCCCACGTGGGGTGGGGGTGGGGGGGGGGGGCGCGTGCGTTAGCTTGTCCTTGGCCTTCAGCTTCCCTTATGGTCCCTCATCAGTACTATACACAGCAATTAAAAAAATCCACATATACATAGATCTAGAACTATGCATTTATCCCTTAGGCTAGTTTTCTTTTGTCCTGTAAGAGCCATGTGGACTGTCATTAATCTGTGCAAACTCTGGGAAGGACATTTCATTAGGGTCGTGGTGGTATTGAAATGGTACAGTGAGGGGCGCCTGGGTGGCTCAGTCGGTTAAGCGTCCGACTTCAGCTCAGGTCACGATCTCGCGGTCTGTGAGTTCGAGCCCCGCGTCGGGCTCTGTGCTGACAGCTCAGAGCCTGGAGCCTGCTTCCGATTCTGTGTCTCCCTCTCTCTCTGCCCCTCCCCCTTTCATGCTCTGTCTCTCTCTGTCTCAAAAATAAATAAACATTAAAAAAAAAATTAAAAAAAAAAAAAAAAAAAAAAAAAAAGAAATGGTACAGTGAAGGAAGCGCTACATGGGCCAGGAACCACCCTCTTACCGTCTCAGAGAGAGTCAAGAACTTTACGAACCAGGAATCATGCCTCTAAAAAATTTCTAGGATTCCAGGATGTGTATAATAACCCCATTTGTTAATTTTATTATCCTATCTCTTTCCTCATACGTCAGCAGTGAAATTCTTGAAACTAAAAACAAACCCAGTTTACATGATTGTATTGAAGGGTAACAAGGAAGGTGGCATCAGAGAGATGGGGATGCTCCAGCCGCCTTCACAACACCTCTCCTCACCCCATGGGGGGACGGTGCCTCCTTCAAGAGGGAGGAGAGCAGGCCAGTCCTTGGGACACAGCAGAGGGAAGAAATGAAAAATCCAGAGTGAGATTCTGAGGCAGAACCTCAGGACAGCCTTTAGGGCTCAACTGTAGAAAAGCTACTTTTCCTCTTAGAAAAACCATTTGGGGATCTTCACTCTTGGTGGGTGTCGTCATCTTTAATATAGTAGCCATCTTTCAGGGATATTGTGATGCGAAGCAAGATAGTCCACGTGAACTGCTTGGCATAGGTCCTAGAACACAGTAAGTGAACCAAATAATCTCACAACTGGTCCTGGAGCCATTGAGGAGTCACATGGCCACAGCCTAAAGACATTAAATCAGGCCAGAAGTAAGGGAGCGGTATATGTGGCTTCATGTCCCAACTGGTCAACCCATCTCCTTATGTCCATCTAACCTCCACGTAACCTCAGGTGGGGGAAACTGAGGTTCCAGAGAAGAAATAACATGGCCAAAGTCATGTAGCTAAAGGGCAGTGGGTCCGTTTATCTCCTATTTGCTTGAATCTTCTATTCAGCATTATCTCCTTATGCGAATGCTAACACAAACGAAACTTAATTTTCAAAGATTTATTTTTGAAGCTGGAACTAAAAAAATCATTCCGAAGTCGATCACCAGCACAATTCTACACTTTTTCTCTATTTTCACACTTTGTGGGGGTGGGGGTTGGGGAGAGGTTATATGAGCGATCATAAAACATTTATCGAATCTCTGGGTCAGCTTCCCCCTTCACCTCTCAGGTCTGATTTTCGACGAAGAAAGACCAGAGACTCACCAAAAGTTACTTCATGCTGAGAGTCCCTGGAAAGTGCTACTTAGGGCAGGAAATGAATTAAACAGTGACTTGCTGTGTCAATGTGTGTTTTCAAGTGAAACAGAAAGAAACATGTGCTTTTGAGAAAAATACGGCCAGGAGTGTGATTTTTCTAGATGCTTCAAGAATTGCAGTTTCACGTAACATTTACTTTCAAGCTGCCCACAAGTGCAATAGTCCCGGCTTCCTGCCCTGGGTCTCCCTGAAAAGCCCGAAGGGGCTCTGGCACTGAAAACGGTCTTGTCCGGGGCCAAGAATTTAATGCAATCCTCCATTTTCCAGGGGCCTGAATCTCAATCTGCAGGAAGGTGGGGAGAAAAGAGGAGTCATGGGTGGGGAAGAGCGAATTTTCCCTCATCTCCTGCCCTCTGAAAGCTAAACTAAGACTTTTAAGTCTGTCCAGGCAAGCATGCCATTATCTGGTTCCCTTAGAGTCCCCAAGAGTCTCTGTCAGTTGCTTTGGTTGATGTTTTGAAGCGGTATTAAAAAAAAAAAAGTGGGGGAGGAAGGTGACTAATTCTGCCCAGAATATTTGCCCTTAACATTCTTCTCCAAATGCTCAGGTTACTAAACAGGATGTAACAGTAATACGTATTTAATTAAGAAGCAGAATAGCACAGGGGCTCTGGGATCACAACTAGATTCCTCTTACCGACTGAGACCCGAAGCAGGCCATTAATGTGAAGATGTGGCTTTCTCATCTGTACAACGGGGATGCCAGTATCAGCCTCATAAGGATTAAAAGAGATAATGTATACACAGTATTCAGAAGGGTTATTTTTATTGCCGTAACTGTAATGAAACCAAACCGTTATTCTGTTGTATTCTGATAAGGTTTTCATTTGGAGATACCAGGGGTAGGTAGGGAAGGTATCTTGAAGGGGCTGAGCTTTCTTCTGTCCTTTCTTTCTTTCCTTCCTCCCTGCCTCTTTTCCTTCCTTCCCTCCCTTCCTTCCTTCCTTCCTTCCTTTCTTCCTTCCACTAATCTCTACACCCCAACGTGGGGCTCGAACTCATGATCCCAAGATCAAGAGTCACACACTCTACCAACTGAGCCAGCCAGGTGGCCCAGGGAGAACATTCTTGATGTTAACCATCCACGGAAGGGTAATAACTTTAGGAAATGGGAATTAGACAACCCAGAGAAGTAACTGCCTCCCGGTCATTTCCTGGGTCTAGCGTTCAAGGCATCTGGATATGCTTAAAGCCACTTCTGCTTGGGAAGGTTTAAAAACGGCAGGGTGGAAATCAGGAAGGGGCCACAAACGGAAGATGCTAAGCTCTATCATGTAGACTGCAGACGGCATGCGGGGAGCAGTCACTATATACTCTAGTGAAGAGTGTGAGGCCTGCATCAGACCCCCTCCTGTTGAGTAGCTCCCACTGGAAAAGCAAACTCTCCCAGTGGAAGCTGAATCTCAGGAAAGAAGTTGGGAGTTTGACCTCAAAGCGTTCCTTCCCCCACGGAAGTGGGGGTTTATCTCGAAGAAAGTGGATTTCCTCGCAAGTTCTTAAGCTTTGGAAAGCTTTTGGTTACATCTGTTGGGTCTCATGAAAACTCCAAGATAGCGAGTTTGGACGTTGCCATTTCTACTTTTCTGAGTTAACGGAGTTTTAAAGAGATAAAAGAGGGGCGCCTGGGTAGCTCCATCGGTTGAGCATCCGACATCAGCTCAGATCATGATCTCATGGTTTGTGAGTGTGAGCCACGCATCAAGCTCTCTGCAGTCAGCATACAGCTCGCTTTAAATCCTCTGTTCCCCTCTTTCTCTGAAATAATAAAAAAAATACTTAGATGAAATAAATGACTTGCCTAGGATCGCGTCAGTCCACGGCAGTGCCCAAGGAAAATCCAGTTTTTGCTTTCTTAATGATTCCTAGTCCAAGAAGATTTCAATTATCCCCAGAATAGGAAAGGAGACATAGTGTGAAGATGTTATGACTATGATTTTGCATCACTCACACCACTTACGCTTTCCATTTCAGACACAACTCAGGTAACTGAGTCAATTGTGTTCAGAAGAAACATCTTCTTTGTCGCTCACTGGCATGGAATCAACGCCTGTGTAAACAGATTTAACTCACTATAAATTCAAACATGCAAAGGGACATAACCTGTACATACCCATCTGGCCCCACTGAATAATTAATCAACTGTCATTGTCTAGAACTGTGCCGTTGCTTTTTAACAGTCTGATAGTCTGATTTAGCCCTAAGATTGTATAATATCTGAGTGGGGCCAGAAATAGTTTTCCAATTAGGAATTTCAGAAAAACTCATGAAAAATCACGATGAGAATCTTAAGTGAAAGAATGCTCTAGCGACATACAGTATTATCACAAAGTTACTCAAAGTCATAGTTCAAAAACAAAATATATTCCGGGGGCGGGGGGGGGGGGGGGGGGGAAACCAGTTGTAGTTTGCCATTGTCCAAAGCAAGTTAATAACATTTTAAAAGAATTTAAAGTGTAATAAAATCAGAAGTCAGTTTTCCACAACCAAAGAAAAGTGGACAGTCAAGTAGCATCGTGAAGATAATTACTCACTGGCATTGTAGACCTCTATTTTGTCATTTGGATTACCATTTTTTTTTTTTTTTTCACTTTGTGGAGTTTTCCAAAATAATGATACTTTTACGTGTAATCAGCTAGTCAATTGAAAAGTATGTTTTGATCTCCTAGTATGTGTCCCAAATTAGGTGAGGTAGAGAAACTATGGGTATATAAAAGATGTATATGGTCAGGCTCTGTCTTCAAACCTAATTAATTGGAAGAGAGATATTAATTAATATGTTACTTCTTTATTCATCCAAATTTAGAGAAACCGTATTGCCTTAAATATGCTGTAGGAATTCAGGGAAGTAGAGATTAATGTGATTTGGACTATTCTAAATAATCAAAAGCTTTGGTTCTTAGTGAGTCACTGAAAGGACTAATTCCAGTCTTAATTTTGAATATATATGTTATTTCAGTCACAAAAATCGGCAAATTGTTCTAGGCACTGGGGACCAACATGTGGACCAATAAAGTGTTTCCTGTCCTCGAGAGCTCGCAGTACAAGTAAATATACAAAGTCATTGCAGATCAATGGACGAGGCTCTATGAGTCCTGGACCACAGAGGAAACTGCAAGGAGTTTGTGACCTTCAACGTCTGGACAACTGGGGGGGGGGGGGGGGGGGCGGGGAGGGGGGTAAATGTGCATTTGCAGGAGGGTGAATTTTGAGAGAAAGGCATTCCAGAAAAAAGAAACTGCAAACGGCCTGTGAAAAGGCATAGTGAAAAGGAAACCGGAGATCAAAGCTGAGGTTTTCTTTCCTACGTTTATTTCAAAGCCCTTCACTATCTGTATAGAGAGAGGGAGTCTTTAAAAACAAACTACTAGACTCTAACGACCATGAAATTTACATATATGTGAATGCTAATGGTTACTTCCCCATGTTTTGGGGTGTTCAGAATTTACTGTAAACAACTGTATCCATTTTATGTAAGTCCCTATCTTCTAATAGAAGCCATTTTGTGATGATTCGATAGTTTCTAATCAATTTCAAAGAGAATGCCGGTCGTGGCACCAAATGAATGTCTTCTATAACAAATACTTATCTTAATTAAGCCTAGTTTGCTTTAGGGTTCACTGAGAGAGTATAGGACCAGAATAAAAGGGGCATAAAAACTACGTTAAGAAAATCATTAGATACTAGCACCTTGTATTTTGAAAGCCTCAACATTTACTGTGAACAGTTCATACAGGTTTACATAACGTCACTCCAATTAGCACGCACTTAAAAATCATCCAAGATTAGCTTAAAAATCTCCTATTTGAACCAGATAATGCAAAAATCATTTTAAAAAGAAAACGTCCTCGTATAATGAGCTTATCCTTAAAAGGAGACAGAAATGTAACATCAGGCTACGGCATCAAAGTTTCAGAGCAGCGGCACTGAAAACTTTCCCGTGGCGATCTTAACTGGAGGTCACGTCACATTTCGCCAGCGAGGGCATTTTCACGTGCACGTCGAGGAGGAAGGCGGACACCACTCAGGGGGCCGGGACACCCTCCCGTTTGGGGTCGGAAGCTGCAGCCCCGACGGCGCCGAGTTTGCGCCCGCTGCCCCCCGCGCCCCGGCCTCTCCGCAGCCGGGAGGCCACGGCTCGGCCCCCGGCTCTCCGGCTGCCCGTTAACATCCGCAGGGAAAAGGCCGAGCGGCGCCACGTCGCGCAAACACTGGAGGGAGGGAGCCGCGTCTGCGAGGTCCCCACACGGGTCAGCAGGGAGCGAAGGGCTCGGGGCTCCCTCCCTCCCTCCCTCGTCCCCAGGGGGCGGGGAGAGGGGCGCGCGGGGGAGGGGGAGGGGCGCGCGCTCGGAGCCCCCCCCCCCCCCCCCCAGGGTCTGGACTCGCGCGGGGGCTGGTGGGGGCAAGGACGCCTCGACCTAGGGTGACGCCAGGCATCTCCCGGGCGACGGCTCCGCAACAAGATGGCGGACGATAAAGAAAGGGAAGGCCCAGGTAAGAGCCGCCCGCCGCGATCCCGGCCCGCACTGGGACGCTCCCGGCGGGGTGGGCCGCCCTCCACCGGAGCCTCCTCCGCCGGGAGAGAGCCGACAGGGGAGGGGGCCGCCGGCCCGCCCGCGGGGGAGGCCGCCTCCCGCGACACCCGCAGCCTCCCCGCCGGCGCCTCGGCCCCGCCCAGTCCCCTCCCCCGCTCCCCTCCCTTCTCCTCCCGCTCCCCTCCCCCTCCCGTCTCCCTTCTCCCCCCGCCGAGCTCCCGGCCGCGGCTCCGCCAGGCCGGGGCGATAATGGCGTCCTTGTTCGCGGCCGCCGGCATCCCGCCTCCACAGCCTCGTCCCGGCCTCGCTGCCGCGGACGCCACGCCGGCAGCTGCCGGGCTGCGGCCGTCTGGGGCGGCCCGGGCGACGACGGGCTCCGGCCGCCCGGATCCGGCGGCCTTTTCGGGCCGCGCCGAAGCCCCGCCCGGCGGGAACGCGCCCGCCGCCTCCATTTTGCAGCCTCAGTGGGGACGCGGGGGGGGGACGCGGGGGGACCGGCCTCGGGCTCACGGGCGGCCCCCCTCCGCGCCTCCAGTCCCCGGAACGCCCGCCCCGCCCGTCGGGGCCAGTCCGGGCACACGCGCCCCGCGGCCCTGGGAGGGAGAGCCTCGAGGAGAGAAGGCGGACGAGCCCGACTGCGCGGCGCGGGGTGGGGGTGGGGGGGGGGAACCCTCCCGGGTCTTTGAGGGGCGGGCGCCCCGGCGGAGCCCCGACCGTCCGCGCTGAGCTGCAAGACCTTGACGTTGTCTCAGCGCCGCCCCGATCCTCGGGCACCCTCCGCGGTTGCTCAGAAATAACAGCCTGTGTGCGCGCCAGCGGGCGCACTCGGGGCCACAGCCGCGGCCAAGAGCCGGGAGACCGGAGAGGCGAACCTCTTAAGAGATGAAAAGTATTCCAGCCCTGTTCCCCCTCTGGAGTGCTTGACACACCCCGTCACGTGTCCCCTGGCTCCGCCGGCGACCGAGTGCGTTTACAAGTGAAGAAACCAGTCTCGTTTGGGTGATCACAGAAAATCAGCGGAGAGACACGGGAAACCGTGCCAAAGGTCTACCTAGTGATAATAGGAATAGGATTTGATTTATTTATAGCACCGCTAGCCTGAAGAGTCGGAATGATGGTATTACAGATGTTACCGTTCCTAAGATGGCCTTCTAATATTACTGTGCCCCTTTAAAAGTGAAAGATCCAGGGGCGCCTGGGTGGCTCAGTCGGTTAAGCGTCCGACTTCGGCTCAGGTCATGATCTGGTGGTTCGTGAGTTCAAGCCCGGCTTCAGGCTCTGTGCTGATGGCTCAGAGTCTGGAGCCTCTTTCAGATTCTGTGTCTCCCTCTCTCTCTGACCCTCCCCCGTTCATGCTCTGTCTTTCTCTGTCTCAAAAATAAATAAACGTTAAAAAAAAAAATTAAAAAAAAAAATAAAAGTGAAAGATCCATCCGAAGGCAATGATTACTTTAAGACTCATGTTAAGGTGTTTTATTTTTTTAAGTTTGTTTATTTATTTATTTTAGTAATCTCTACACCCGATGTGGGGCTGGGAACTCACAACCTCAAGATCAAGAGTCCCATGCTCCTTGTACTGAGCCAACCAGGGGCCCCTTTAATTTTAAGACTTCCCCAGGAAACCAAATGAATTAGTTGTTTTGTTTAGTAAATTATTTACAAAAAAATGGAAAAATCATTAGGGGATAAATGAGCAAGTTAGCTATGGATATGTGTGTGTATATATATATACATATATATATATATATATATATTTTTTTTTAAGATTAATGAGCATGAGAAAATGCAGTGGATCGTGTTGCGAATACAATTCTTGACTTTTTAAAAAAATAGATTTTTCTGATATTTTAGTTTTCAGAAATACTTTTCTATGTAGAATAAATTCAGAGGAAGAAACAATTCTGTTCATCGCTACAGAAGTAATGACAAAAGCTGGATGTCATTCATTGAGCTGGCATGTATTTAATGCCTCTAGAAGGTGTTCTGATTCGGCTCAGATTTTGGAAGGTGCAAATATGAGGAAAAGCATCTTTTCCCCCAAGAGAAGTGAGATGAGAAAGGAGATAAGACATCCACAAAGGGGAGAGAACAGTTAGGTGGGCTCAGTGGCCTGTATGCCAGGTGTGTTTCTCGTCTCTGCCCTTGACCTGCTCAATCAGTCTGTATTTTAACAGATCTGTAGGTGACCCATAGGCATAGTAAACTTTGAGAAGCAGTGTTACATAGTATTTTTTATTCTTAACAATTTTATGAGTTAACTATAATAGCAGTTTAGAGGACCTGATGAAATAAAGGTCCATTGCCTGAAGGTAACCTAGCAACTCATTTGGCAGTATCTTTTTTTTTTTTTTTTTTTTTTTTTTTTAGTTTTTTAACGTTTATTTGTTATTGGGAGACAGAGACAGAGCATGAGCATGGGAGGGGCAGAGAGGGGGGAGACGCAGAATCCCAAGCAGGCTCCAGGCTCCAGGCTCCACGCTGTTAGCACAGAGCCCAACGCGGGCTCAAACTCACAAACCGTGAGATCATGACCTGAGCTCAAGTTGGCCACTTAACTGACTGAGCCACCCAGGTGCCCCGTATATACGTATCTTCTTTGTAGGGACATGATTCCTGTCCCGTATTTGATTCTGAGCTCTGAAGGTTGAGAAATTACATCTCCCCAATTAGTTGGAATTGATCAGCCTTTGGGGATTCACTCACGCCAACAACTAATGAATTATTTAAAATAAAATTTTTTTAAGTTTATTTAAGTAATCTCTGCAACCCAATGTGGGGCTCGAACTCATGACCCCAAGATCAAGGGTCTCCTGCTCTTCCAACTGAGCCAACCAGATGCCCCTGACAAATTAATTTTTCTTCTCCTCCCCCCACCTCCAGCTCCATGAATTATTAATTCATTAGGGGTAGGTTGATACTTTAACCAGAAAGCTGATCTCTTAAACTTTCGGGGAGGGTGAATTTATATTTCAGAAGTTCCTTGATGAACATGGAATCACACAGAAGAAAGGATAGTTTTGGAGGATATATCCATTACTCTGTAAGCTTCGAGAGGTAGGGGACTGTTTTCTGCTCTGTTAAACTCAGTGTCATGCAGAGTGCTCAGCATATGGTAGGAACTCAGTGCTTATTGAATTCAGATTATTTGAATTAAAGATATTTATGTTTCAGCTAAAACACTACTTGCTATTTCCTAAAAATCTATTGAGGTTTTTTTTTTTTTTTTTAATTATATTAAAGGAAGATTAATTTTCTAGATTTATGTTGTATCCAGCTCTTCAACATGTAGGGATTAATCTTGATAAACGTACCGACAACACTGGTAACAAAAATTGCCTATGATGGGTAATTATGTTTTATTTATAGCATTTTCTGTAAGACTATAGACATTGAAGTTCTATTCAGTTGTAGCATTTTTGTGGTTTAACATAATATATTTCGTCCTAGATCAAAATATGTATATAGTTATATTAGCTAAAAAAGAAAGGAATTTAAATTTTAGAATCAAGTTAATTCTAGAAATTACTTAATTTTGTTTTACTGAAAGAATGTTTGAAATGGGATAGCAAAATTTTACTATTTGTTAATTAATTAATTAATTAATTAATTTTTTTGCAGAGACAGTGAGTGAGGGAGAGGGGCAGTCGGAAGGGTGGGGGAGAGGAGAGAGAGAGACCGAGGGAGGGAGGGAGAGAGGATGAGTCTTAAGCAAGCTCAGCACAGAGCCCAACGTGGGGCTTGATCCCAGGACCCTGGGATCATGACCTGAGCAGAAATCAAAAGTTGAATGCTCAACTGACTGAGCCACCTAGGTGCCCTCAAAAACGGTTTTTGAAGTTCTGCTATTTCACTCAAGTTTTCTCAGCTAGAATATTTTTTTCCTTTTCTTTCTATTTTGTTTGTTTAAGTAGAGAACCAATGCAATTGTTGATTCTTTGAATCTTTAAATCCTTACTGTTTCTGTCTCCTAGAGAATTTTATATAGGACTGCAAGGAACTTCTGTTTGTAATTAGAATTGTATCTAGGAAACAAAGTGCTTAGGAGTAAAATTCTCTAACTTTTGGCAGGCTAGGGAGCTTTGGAAGGTATGTCAGTTTTTTTTAGTAAGCCTCAGATACTCAAAAGCTTGCTTTAGGATATACTATTTTTGTGGGGCTCACGGGTGGCTCAGTCAGTTAAGCGTACGACTTCGGCTCAGGTCATGATCTCACAGCTGGTGAGTTCAAGCCCCACGTCGGGCTCTGTGCTCACAGCTCAGAGCCTGGAGCCTGCTTCGGATTCTGTGTCTCCCTCTCTCTCTGCCCCTCCCCTGCTCGTGCTCTGTCTCTTTCTGTCTCAAAAATAAGTAAATGTTTTTTGGGTTTTTTTAATTTAGGATATACTATTTTTTTTACTAAAATCTTGCTCATTACTTTGCATTGCTCGGTAAAGTTCACTTCAACTATCAACTCCTAAATGGAAGAGGTTTTACAGGTTTTTGTTTGTTTCTTTCCTTGTATTGTGCTGTTCCTTTCAAAACCCAACATTTGGAAATCTAACGTAAAAAACAAACTACAATTGGACTTACTTTTTAAGAAAGGAACTGTTGAGGGGCGCCTGAGTGGCTCTGCCGGTTAAGTGTCCAACTTCGGCTCAGGTCATGATCTCTCGGTTTGTGAGTTCGAGCCCGGCATTGGGCTCTGGCTGACAGCTCAGAGCCTGGAACCTGCTTCCGATTCTGTGTCTCCCTCTGTCTGCCCCTCCGCTGCTTGCACTTTGTCTGTCGCATTGTCTCAAAAATAAACAAACATTAAGAAAAAAAAAAAAGGAACTGTTGATAGTACAGGGTATACTATGGAGTAGTAGAAAAAGTGAGCTTTGGAGTAAGACCTGAATTTTGAATTCCAGCTTCCCCAAGCTCTGTCTGATCTTAGCCAAGAGGCTAGACCTAAGGAGCCTCTGGTTCCTCAAATGTAAAGTGGGAATAATTATACCAATTTCATAACGTTATTAGGTTGGGGACAGTGTCTTCTTACTCATCTTCATATCCCCAGCACCCACCATGATGCCTGACAGTAGAGAAATGCTGAATAAATAGGAAGGAAAGTACTGGACACCCTCTAGGAAATATGTAGCTCTTAGTATATGTGCGGCATGGAATCCAGGAGGAAGGAAAACTTAAATCTAAGTCTTTCCAGTTGTCAATCACACATGATGCATTCATGCATATTTTGGGGGACCATTTAATAAGTTTTCTCCCCGTTTTAGGCAGATAACAATCTAGGTAGAGATGAATGGAAGGAGAAAATGAACTTACTGAAACTTGATATACTTCCTCTAGTTCATAATAAAATTTGGAGGAAAAACTGGGCTGAAATTGATGTTTGTGGTGACCGGTAAAAACTTGTCAAGAAAACGCATGCTGTAAAAAGCAAGTGGGCAATGAGACACCACTTCACACCCATTCGGACGCCTATGATAAACAATAGCTGTTGGTGACGGGGGGGGGGGGGGGGGGGGGGGGGGGGGGGTGGGAATTGCACCCCTTATGGGCTATGGATGGGCATGTAAAATGGTACCATTGCTGTGGGAAATAGTCTGGCAGTTCCTCAAAAATTCAGATATGAATTATTATATGATCCAACAACTCTGCCTCTGGGTTTACATTTTTTTTTAATGTTTATTTCTGAGAGAGAGAGCGCGCGCGCGCATGCGTGCACGTGGGAGGGGCAGAGAGCGAGGGAGAGAGAATCCTAGGCAGGTTCTGTGCCATTATCGCAGAGCCCGACGTGGGGCTTGAACTCACGAACCACGAGATCATGACCCCAGTCGAAGTCAGACACTCTACCGACTGAGCCACCCGGGCACCCCTCTGCATCTGGGTTTATACCCAAGATAATTGAAAGCAGGACCTCGAACAGGTATTTGTATGCCCGTGTTCATAGCGGCATTATTCACAATAGCCGAAAGGTGGAAGCGACTCAAACGTCCATCAGTGGGTGAATGGATACACAGAATGCTGTATATGCATATGATGAAATATTGTTCATCCTTAAAACAGGAGAGACATTGTGACTTCATGGTACCACAGGGATGAACCTTGAAGATATTCTGCTAAGTGGATTTAGCCAGTCACAAAAAGAGAAGTACTGTAGTATTCTCCTTATATGAGGTACCTAGAGTAGTCCGATTCATAGGAACAGCAAGTTGAACAGTGGTTGCCAGAGGTTAGAGAAAAGAGAAGTCGTTATTCCATGGGAAGAGAGGTTCAGGTTTTGCTAGATGAAGTGTGTTCTAGAGATTGGTTGCACAACCACATGAATGTACCTGGCACTATGAACTGTACACTTACGAGGGGTTAAGACGATTCATTTTTTATGTTTGTTTTACCACAATTTAAAATAGATCAAATGGAAATGTTGAGCACATCCAAAATGAAAAAAAAAAATGGTACTTTTTTGGGGGGAAGGCAATTTGGAAGTTCGTGTTAAAGAAAAAAATGATGTCCACAGGCTTTGATTCTTTAATATACTCCTGGGTATTTGTCCTTAGAAATATATTCTGGAAAAAAGTGAGAAGTAAACAAATAATGATTTTAAAGTTACTTATAAATTTGAAAATACACATAAGATCTACTTGTCCAACAAATGGGGGGTGTAAAGTAAGTTGTTATGTATTGACTTATTGAGCTTTAGCCATTTAAAACAACATATAAAAATTATATGCATAAATGGGTAAAGATTACAGGGGAACATAGGATGAGATCAGGTTGGATAGATTTTTAGGGGCATTCATTTTTAAAAGTCTCATTATTTTATTTTTTAAATGTTTATCCATTTTTGAAAGAGAGAGTGTGCGTGTGCGAGTGGGGAAAGGGCAGAGAGAGAGAGAGGGAGAGAGAGAATCCCAAGCAGGCCCCACACTGTCAGCACAGAGACTGATGCGGGGCTCAAACTCACAAACCACAAAATCATGACCTGAACTGAAGTCAGACACTTGACCAACTGAACGACCCAGGCTCCCCCAAAGTCTCATTTTATTTTATTTTTTAATTTTAATTTATTTTTTTTTTAATGTTTATTTATTTTTGAGAGAGAGGGAGAGACAGAGCATGAGCAGGTGAGGGGCAGAGAGAGGGAGACACAGAATCCGAAGCAGGCTCCAGGCTCCAAGCTGTCAGCACAGAGCCCGATGTGGGGCTCGAACTCACAAACTGCAAGATTGTGACCTGAGACAAAGTGGGACGCTCAGCCAACTGAGCCACCCAGGCGTCCTAAAAGTCTCATTATTTTTTATTTTTATTTATTTTTTAATTTTTAATGTTTATTTTTGAGAGACTGAGAGAGAGCATGAGCATCGGAGGGGCAGAGAGAAAAGGAGGCACAGAATCCAAAGCAGGCTCCAGGCTCCAAGCTGTCAGCACAGAGCCTGATGCGGGGCTTGAACTCACAAACCGTGAAATCATGACCTGAGCCGAAGTCGGACACTTAACCGACTGAGCCACCCAGGAGCCCCAAAAGTGTCATTATTTTAATGTCATTTATACAGAAGCTTTAAAATGCACTGAACTGTTTTTATACTTTAAAATCTGTATGCCAATTGTAAATTATTCTTATCCATTTGTGAAAATGTGTTTACCACACCCTGTACTTGACAATGCTTTTGTAAACCTCTAGTATGGATCTTATAGATATGAAGAGTGTAATAAAGTAATTTATTCTTTAAATGCAGCAATAAATTTGGAGTCTAAAGACCTGGCTTGAGTTTGGATACTGCTTTTTTTTTTTTCCTTTTTTTCCTTTTTTTTTTTACTTGGGCGTGTCACTTAATTTCTCTGAACTTCAGTTCAAAGAGTTCCCAGTCTAATGAGCACTTACTCTGAAGTGGGCCCTGGGCTAAATATTTTTACATCAGGTCGGTCATTTAATCCTTCCAACAAACCTATGTGATAGATGCCTCTGTTAACATCCTTTCTACAAATGAGGAAACAGAGGCTTAGGTCGGTAAAACACACTTCCAGTTTCAGCTCCGACAGATGAGAGCTTGGAAGTGATCAGTCCTGTCACTATAAATGGGAAGAAGCACTTGGTAATTTTGGCAAATTGCTGGAAGCTGCGTGAACCACCATAAGTGTGGGAAACTCCCTGAGATCCTGTGGTCCTAGGCAATCCCTCTCCCTTGGGTTTTGCTTCCAGGAACCCTACTGGGTCATCTGGTAAAGAGCCCAGAAAGACCCCATGTTGCTCCAGCAGGGGAGGGGGGAGAGTAAACATTTTGAAATCTCAGTGCATTCCTCATAACAAAGACCTGCTCTCCAGGGGAAAGAGACTTTACCAGTGGATCTGAGGGGGCCAGGAAAAGCCAAAAAACAGTCATGAAGGTCACAGCCATAGACGGGTCCACTAAAAGAATGAAGTCTAGTTATGAGATAGATGCTTCTCTTCACTTCCACCTTCCCACCACATCACACAGTTGTAGCACAATAATAGTGGATCACAGATGAAAGATGTGTGTGGTGAACACTGTTGAAGGAGGAGTCCTTAGAGGAATCTGGCACCCGGAGCAGCAGCAAATAGTAAACACAGCCCGATTCCTAGGTAGATGGACATAAAGCCTCTTGTTTGTCTGTCTTAGTTCCTATTACTTGATGGATCACGTCTGGCTTTCAACAAAAAATTACAAGGCATGCTAAAAGCAAAAACACAGTCTGAAGATAAAGCAAGAGTCAGAACTAAACTCAGATCTGTGATGCATATTTTGGAATGATCAGATGGAGAATTTAAAAAAGGGCTGTGATTAATGTGTTGAGGGCTCGAATGGAAAAAGTAGCAACATGCAAGAACAACGCGGGCAGTGTAAGCAGAGACATGGAAATGCTAAGAAAAAATCAAAAGGAAATGTTAGAAATCCAATGCAAGAGAACAGAAGAATATCTTTTATGGGTTCATCAGTAGACTCGACATGACTGAGGAAAGAACGATAGAACTTGAAGATGAGGTCAATAGAAACTTCGCAAACTGAACTGTAAAGAGAAAAAAGAATGAAAAAACAAACAACCCAGCATCCAAGCACTGTGGGACAATTTTAAAAGGTGTGAAACACACATAATTGGAATACCAGAAGGAAAAGAAAGAAAAGATAGAGCAGAAGAAATATTTGAAGTAGTAATGAAGCTTTTCCCCAAATGAATGACAGATGCCAAAACAGATCCAGGAAGTTAAGAGAACACCAAGCGTACCCTGTTTAAAACTGCAGAAAACCAAAGATGACAAGAGAATCTTGAAAGAAGCTAGAGGAAAACAAACCCCTTCCCTGGACTTTGTTGGAAACCATGTAAGCCAGGGGAGAGTGGAGTGAAATATCTGAAGTGGTGAAAAGTCGGAAAAGCAATGTAACCAAGGTCACTAGTGATGTAAACGAGGTGAAGCAAGGACTCCATTCAAGTCTGACTCCAAGGCCAATGTCTTCTGCCTCTATGCCTCACATAGAGAAGTCAAGTGGACATTTAAATAAGGAAGAAAATAAAAGTCACCCACCATCTCATTATCTAGAGTAGTGCTCAAACTTCAGTGAACATCAGAATCACCTGGAAGCCTTGTAAAAACATGGATCGCTGAGCCCCCAGCCCAGGATTTCTGAACCAGTGGGTCACACCAGGGGTGTGAGAATGTGCATTTCTATTAAGTTATGATGGGATGAGGATGCTGTTAAACAGCACTGATCTAGAATCAAGTTTGTCATTCTGATGTGTTTCTTTCCAGGTTTTTTTTTTCTTGGCAGATTTGTATTTTGTTGGTTTCATATAGTTGATATTGTAGATAGTTTTATCCCCAGCTTTTTCACTTACTCTTTTTTGTTTGTTTGTTTTTTGATTTATTTTTGAGAGACAGAGACAGAGCATGAGCGGGGGAGGGGCAAAGAGAGAGAGAGAGAGAGAGAGAGAGAGAGAGGGAAACAGAATCGGAAGCAGGCTCCAGGCTCCGAGCTGTCAGCACAGAGCCTGACGCGGGGCTTGAACTCATGAACAGTGAGATCATGACCTGAGCTGAAGTCAGATGCTTAACTGACTGAGCCACCCAGGCGCTCCTTCACTTACTCTTAATAAGCACTTTCCCATGTCCTAAGTGTTTCTCAAACACATCATTTAAAATAGCTGTATTCATCGTTATTTATGGCACATATTTATTTAAACCTTCCCTGACTGTTGGATATTTAGATTGTTTCCAAATTTTCTGTGCTATAAATAATGCTGCAATCAGTGTTCTTCCAAAAGGACCTTTTGACCCAGCTTTGATCCCCACCCTCTACCCCCTTTGAATCTCACCTCTGTTGGATCTTACTAGTTAATAACAGAGGGTAATCTAATTTCTAAATTCTAGGAGTACCTTGTGATCCTTTTATACTAATTACATTAATTCTTTTTTCAACTTCTAATAAAAAAAAAAAAAAACCTTTTTATTAACCACGTAGTGACCAGAGTTTATGATCAGTGTAAGATGCATATTTGCTTTTTGTTTGTCTGTTGTATTATAGCAGAAACTCCATGAAGTCAAGCGACTTGTTTCATTTACTGCTGAATCCCTGGAATTTAGGACAGGGTGGAGGAAGTAGCAGTCACTGTAAATATTTGTTTAATGAATGGATGAACCGGGAGTAACACATTGAGTAAAGAAATTTAATGTCACCCTTCATGATCTCATTATGGGTAAATGAATTTTTCTGCTAACCTTTAAAAATAAATGCTGAAAATAGCCCAGAGCTACCCCCATTACATTTGCAGAAGCACTGGGACTGGAAACACATATTTAATCTAACTTCACAGCAAGCTAGAATGCTACGTCCACTTCACCATGGTGATTGAGCACACATGTTTATTTTTACCATTCTTGAAACCCCACTAGCACGACAGGAAGGGAATTACAAAAAAGGCATAGACCTACAAGGGTAAAGAGAGTGGGAGAGGAGATAATAGCGGTTTCTAAAAAGACGTTAGGAGAAAAGAATAAAAAGATACTAGGAGAGGATGTAAGAAATTATTAAATGGATGGATGAGTGGCAACTAGCCTAGCAGAACCAAAGGAAAGAAACCCAAGTCTGTAGAGGAAGGAGCCCCAAAGAAACAAACCAAGGGGAGCCGTACTGCCCTGGGGACGCTCGGGATTGACAGCAGCAGCCATTGCTGAAGGCGTGTGTGTGCAGTGAGGCTAAATATGGGAGGTGTGGATTGAAGTCACGGCACGTGGTTGGATCTCCCGTCCCCTGGAATGACCAGGTGATCACTTCCCTTCCGTCCACGCGGGAGACTGGAGTTGTACTCTCTGATGACTTTAAATCAGAGAGACGGGATTTAGGGATACCAGCACAGTTGATGGTAGGAGATGTGCCACCATTTATTATTGTTACCATCTTTGACATAGTAGCTGAAATATTATTGCAATTTGTATGAAATTTAATTATTGTCACGTAGATTAAATATTCTGAGGACTCAAGATAATAAACCTGTAAAGAGGTAGTGTGTCTAACAGGATGTCAAAGAGATGGGGATTTGAAATTCTTTTCATTAGAAATGAGGAAGAGGCGCTGTGTGCCTCTCTAACCGATTACTGGATTCACACTGGTATATAAAGTAGTACACATACTAAAAACTTCAAAAGAAAAGTGAAAGGGCATCCAGAGATTCAAAGACTTGAGGTGAAATCCGTAAATACAATGAAATTTCATGTATTTATGCAATATATCATGTATCAACCGCAATATAAAAATGAGAGGGAAGCTGTCTCAAATATGGCCTCAATTTCGATGACCTTGATCTCAGCTACACTTCCATGGCCAAACAGGAGACTGCCATACTCTAGAATTGGGGCACCTCTGATAATCTCACATTGAGATATTTCATTCTTGGGCAATATTTTCTTCAATATTTTATGGGAAAAATAACTTTGTAAAACAATTTCTTGAAATAATTCACACTTTGTGGAATAATTTCAAATTCACAGGAAAAACTACAAGAATGGTACAGAGATTTCCCACATTCCCTTTGCCCCAATTCACTAATGTCGACATTTTGTCATATTTTCTAGGAACAAAGGTAGTCGTCTCTTATGTAAAATCTCTATGAAGTTTGAGTTCATCTAATTCTACAGTCCACATCTCGATTTTGTCAGTCGTCCCAGCTGTCAAAAATGCCTGCTCTCGCATTGCCCCACTAGGGCAGGTTCTGGTCCAGATCACGGACCGCGTTGAGTCTCTGGCCACTCGTCTGTCCTCTGGAGCAGCACCTCCATCTTTCTTTGTCCATCATGGCCGTGACTGCTTCAGAAAGGGCTTGGGTCATCTGCACGACTGCATCATCTCATCTCTCTACTCCCCTCCCCTCCTATTCACTCTGTATTCCTTTCCTTTCCTTTCCTTCCCTTTCCTCTCCTCACCTTTCCTGTTTATTTATTTATTTTGAGAGAGAGAGAGTATCCCAAGCAGGCTCCGAGCTGTCAGTGCAGAGCCCGACGCGGGGCTCAAACTCACCAACGGAGATCATGACCTGAGCAGAAGTTGGACGCTTAATGGATTGAGTCACCCAGGCGCTCCAACTCTTTCACTTCTTACGTGGCAGGGCATATACAAGCCATAAGATAGAAATTCTCCCAGTTTCTTGACACATACACATTTATCTGTATCTACCTACCGGATTATTGCAGAAGCCCCTTATGTGGTTTATTCGTTTTCATTTACCGTGTTGAGAATCTGGTTATCTGGTTATGAATTCTCTACCTAAAGCCCTTTAGCGTTTTCCCCTTGCATCAGTACAGGCTAAACTCTGTAACAGGACAGACTAGGATGTTTTGTTTTGCCAGGTCTTTTTCTGATCATGGGTCTGGCACCACCTCCGTGCCCTGGACATTTCATCCCGACGAACGGTGTATCCGTTGTTCCCGCGATGACAGCGGTAGGCCCGTGCACACATCGTTACCGCATGATGGGCTTCATTTAAGAAATTGTGTTGCTTGCTGGTAAAAACGGGAAGTCTATAGTAAATCCTTATGGATTCGTATTTCAGCTTTGCCACTTCAGAGCCGGGTGGCTTCGTAGGCACCACACCGTTCTACTTTCTTCACGTGTCAAACGGGTGTAGCAGAGCCAACCTCATATAGTAGCAAAACATGTAGTAGAGAGCTTCACACGTAGTAGGAACTCTGTACGTGTTCTCAGTCATCACCCTGTGCTCGACACTGTGGGAACGCTTAAAATTTCTTTTAACGTATATTTATTTACTTAGAGAGAGAGAGTGCAGGGGAGGGGCAGAGAGAGAGAGAGAGAGAGAGAGAGAGAGAGAATCTCAAGCAGGCTCCACACTTTCAGCTCAGACACTGACGCAGGGCTTGATCACATGAACCACGAGATCATGACCTGAGCTGAAATCAAGAGTCTGATTTGCTCAACTCACTGAGCCTCCCCCCGCCACCCCCCCCGCCACCCCCCCCGCCCAGGCACCCCTGGGGGAGCAGTTAGATGTGGGCCTTGCTCTCTTAGAGATGATACTACTGCAGAGGAGAGAACCATAGTTACAGAATTATTTAGCTACATTTGGGATAAGTAGTTCAAAGATCGGGGTTTCAGAAGAGGGACACTTAACTTTTTCTTCCTTCGGGGGCTTTGAGCGTGGCATTCCCTCTCGCTAGTTTTCAGCAGAAGGAAGTGTAAGTTTGAAAGGCCGAGGCAATAAAGAAGAGCGAGTGGCTTATTAGAGCATTGAATGAGTGCCCGTGTAGCAAGTGTTAAAGAGCGGTAGGAGCTGAGGTTTGTGGAGTAGACAGAGGCCGGGCCTATTTGATGACCAGGCTGGAGGGGGGGTGGATGCTGACCTCTTTTCAAGAGGAAAAGGAAGCCATCTTAGCTTTTTAATCAGGGAGAGAACACCGTTTATGTTTTCATTTCATTTCATTTCATTTCATTTCATTTCATTTCATTTCATTTCATTTTTTAAGTTTATTTATTTTGAGAGAGAGAGAGAGAGTGAGCAAGGGAGGGGCAGGAGGGAGAGAGAGAATCCCAAGCAGGCTCCCAGCTGTCGGCACAGAGCCCGACACAGGCTTGAACTCACGAACTGTGAGATCATGACTGGAGCCCAAGCCAAGAGTCGGACACTTAACCGACCCAGCCACCCAGGCACCCCTTAGTTTATGTTCTTAAAAGGTCACTTGCTGGGGTGCCTCGGTGGCTCAGTGGGTTAAGTGTCTGCCTTCAACTCGGATCATGATCTTGTGGTTCATGAGTTGGAGCCCCACGTTGGGCTCTGGGCTAACAGCTCAGAACCTGGAGCTTGCTTCAGATTGTGTCTCCCTCTCTCTCTGCCTCACCGCCTGCTCGCATTCTGTCTCTCTCTCTCGCTCTCAAAAATAAACATTAAAAAAATTATTAAGAAATAAAAGGTCACTTGGCTGTACTGTGGCAGATTGGAGCAGGGTGGGAGCAGAGGATGTTGGTGGTGTCTCAGACTACATGGCAACAGAACGAATGACCGAGAAGGTCTCAGAGTCTAGAGATTTAAAAAGAAAAAAATTATTTTTAATGTTTATCTCAGAGAGAGAAAGAGAGCATGAGCAGGGAAGGGGCAGAGGGAGAGGGAGACAGACTCCGAAGTAGGCTCCAGGCTCCGAGCTGTCAGCACAGAGCCCCACGCGGGGCTCGAACCCACAAACCGCGAGATCATGACCTGAACTGAAGTCGGATGCTCAACCGATGGTGGTTCCAGAGTCTAGAGATTTTTAATTCCTTTGTACTGGATGTTGGGACTTGGAGGACAGGGTTACTTACAGATGGATTAACACCATTTCGACTTCTGACTCCTCCTGGTCTCTGCCTAAATCCCTGCCTTAGACTGGATGCCACCCTTGTGGTCCCACAGTCCTGTCTATACGCTTCTGCTGAGTTTGAGCACATCCGCTGTTACAGTTTGCTGTGGCTGGTTTGTTTTTCCTTTAAACTGGAATGTATTTGTAGGTCAATAAGCACCTGACGCAGGAAAGCACAGATGAAAGCTAGATGATGAGTGAATACAGGATTTCATTTTTAAGCCAGGCATTTTAGTGCTACAGCACCTTTGGATCAAGTTGATTGTAAAATAAGAATTCATGGAGAACTAACCCTCCCCACCTCAAAAACAAAAAAACAAAAAAGACGAATTGGGTTCTTGGTTTGTTTTTGTTTTTGTTTTTTTAAAAAGCTTATCTCTGAAATAGGTACTGGCAGTCTTGAGACGAAGAGAATGATAATGTTATTTGTACCTTCTCGTTAATTAACCTTAAGGGCATTTCTTTACCTTCTTTGCTGTGTGTTTTAAACAGTTCTCATGGTAAAGATTCCTCTTGGGACTCATTATTTCATTTTAATTTCTGTAGGTGGGGTTTGGAGCAGCTAGTTAGATATTTAAATATGTATAAGACATCTTAGGTCTGGAGCACCTGGGTGGCTCAGTCGGTTAAGTGTCTGACTTCGGATCAGGTCACGATCTCATGGTTCGTGGGTTCAAGCCCTGCGTCAGGCTCTGTGCTGACAGATCAGAGCCTGGAGCCTGCTTCCGATTCTGTGTCTCCCTCTCTCTCTGACCCTCCCCCGTTCGTGCTCTGTCTCTATCTCAAAAATAAATAAGCGTTTAAAAAATATTAGAAAAAAAAGAGTCTCTTTCTTGGTTTGTGTCTCTCTTTTGTTTTTTCCTTTGCTCATTTGTTTCTTACATTCCACATACGAGTGAGATCAGAGGGTATTTGTTTTTCTCTGACTTATTCTGCTTAGCATTATAGTCTCTAGCTCCAGCTGTGTTGCAAATGGCAAGATTTCATTCTTTATTTGTGGCTGAATAATATTCCATTGTATATATATACACCACTTCCTCATCCATTCATCAGTCGATGGACACTTGGGCTGCTTCCATAGTTTGGCTATTGGAAATAGTGCTGCGTGCGGTAAGCATAAGGGTGCGTGTATCCCTCTGAATTAGTGTTTCTGTATTTTTTGGGTAAATACCCGGTAGTGGGATTACCGGGTCGTAGGGCGTTTCTATTTTTACCTTTTTGAAGACACGCCATAGTGTTTTGCAGAGCGGCTGAAGCAGTTCGCATTCCCACCCACAGTGCAAGAGGCTTCCTTTTTCTTCGCATCCTCACCAACACCTGTTGTTTCTTGTGTTGTTGATTTTAGCTATTCTGACAGCTGTGATATCTCATTGTAGTTTTGACTTGCATTTCCCTAATGATGAGTGATGTTGAGCATCTTTTCTTGTGTCTGTTAGCCATCTGCCTGTCTTTAGAGAGATGTGTTTGTTCATGTCTTCTGCCCATAGTCAATTGGATTATTTGGTTTTTGGGTGGTGAGTGGTATCAGTTCTATATATAGTTTGGATGCTAACCCTTTCTCACGTATATCATTTGCAAATATCTTCTTCCGTTCAGTAGGTTGTGTTTTGGTTTTGTTGATTGTTTCCTTCGCCCTGCAGAAGCTGTTTTATTTTAACGTAGTCCTAATAGTTTATTTTTGCTTTTATTTTCCTTACCTCAGGAGACCTATCGAGAAAAATGTTGCCACAGCTAATGTCAGAGAGATCACTGCCTATGCTTTCTTCTAGGATTTTTATGGTTTCAGGTCTCACGTTAGGTCCTTAATGTATTTTGAATTGATTATTGTGTATGGTATAAGAAGGTGGTCCAATTTCATTCTTTTGCATGTAGCTGTCCAGTTTTCCCAACACCATTTGTTGAAGAGACTGTCTTTCCCCATTGTGTATTCTCTCCTGCCTCATCAAAGATTAATTGACCATAAAATTGTGGGCTTATTTTTGAGCTCTCTATTTTATTCCTTCCATCTATGTGTCTGTTTTTGTGCCAGTACCGTACTGTTTTGGTTGCTACAGCTTTGTAGTATAACTTCTGGGATCACTGGGATTGTGAGATCTCCAGTTTTGTTTGTCTTTTTCAAGATTGCTTCGGCTATTTCGGGTCTTTTGTGGTTCCATACACATTTTAGGATTGTTTGTTCTAATTCTGTGAAAAATGCTGTTGGTATTTTGATAGGGATTGCATTCAATGTGTAGATTGCTTTGGGTAGTGTACTCATTTTAACAGTCTTTGTTTTAATCCATGAGCATGGAATGTCTCTCCATTTCTTTGTGTCCTCTTAAGTTTCTTCCATCAGTGTTTTATAGTTTTCAGAGAACGAGTCTTGGTTTATTCCTAGGTATCTTATAGGTTTTGGTACAATTGTAAATGGGATTGTTTTCTTATTTTCTTTTTCTGCTTCTTCATTATTAGTATAAAATGCAATGGATTTCTGCATATTGATTTCATATCCTGTGACTTTACTGAATTCATTTATTAGTTCTAGTAGTTTTTTGGTGGAGTCTTTAGGGTTTCCTATATATAGTATCATGTCATCTGTAATAGTGAAACTTTTATTTCTTTGTTACTAATTTGGTTGACTTTTATTTCTTTTTGTTAGTAGTGCCTAGTATGGAATTAAAGAGAAAAAGGAATTATTATATAATGATATAACTGGAATTTCACCTCTAACTTGAATTTCACCAACTAATATGCATTTTATATTATATTGATATATCAACTTAATTATATTTCTTTTATTTTTTGTTTTAAATTTAAACATTTTTTTAAGTTTTTTATTTAAAATTTTTTTTAATGTTTATTTATTTTTGAGAGAGAGACCACGAGCAGGGGAAGGACAGAGAGAGAGGGAGACACAGGGTCTGAAGCAGCTCCAGGCTCTGACAAGTTGAACTTTTGACATCCTTTGCCTGCCTCTATTGTGTTGACTTTCCAGAATGTCATAGTATTGGAATCCTACAGTATGTAGCCTTTTCAGACTGGCTGTTAGCAACATGCAGTGTTTCTACACATCTTTTCATGACTTGAAGGCTCTTCCTTTTTTTTTTTTTTTTTTTAAATCACTGAATAATAGAATGTATGGATGGGTCACAGTTTATCCATTTACCCACTGAAGGACCTCTTGATTCCTTCCAATTTTTGGTAATTATAAGTAAAACTTCTATAAACATTCAGGTGCAGGTTTTTGTGAGGATATAGGTTTTCAACTCATCTGGGTAAGCATCAAGGAGTGTGACTGATGGGTCACGTCTGGTAAGACTCTGTTGACCTTTGTAAGAAACTGCCGAACTATTTCCCAAAGTGGCTGTTCTACCGTTTTGCACTGTCACTAGCAATGATGGCATTTCCTGTCACTCTACTTCTTTGCCAACATTTGGTTTTGCCAGTTTTGTGGAGTATAGCTGTTGTAATGGGTGAGCGATGGCATCCCATTGTTGTTTTAATTTTCAGTTCCTTATGACATACGACGTTGAACATCTTTTCATATGTTTATCTGCCATCTTCTTTGGTGAGATATCTGTTCACAAGTTTTGCCCACTCCCCCTCACCCCTGCCCACCTTTATTGAGGTATAATTGACAAATAAAATGATACGATGATTTGCGTGTATGTGTATGTGTGTGTGTGTGTGTGTGTGTGTGTGTGTGTGTGTGTGTGTATATATTTAGACACAGAAAAATACATATTTTTCTCTAGTCAGTGAACACAGTCATCCCCTTATGTGTGTGTGTCTGTGTGTGTCTGTGTGTACATGTGGTGAGAATGCTTATTTTTTTTTAAGTTTACTTATTTTGAGAGACAGAGAGAGGGTGAGAGAGCATGAGCAGGGGAGGAGCAGAGAGAGAGAGAGAGGGAGAGAATCCCAAGGAAGCTCCATGCTGTCAGCACAGAGCCCGACATGGGGCTTGATCCCACGAACCATGAGATCGTGTCCTGAGCTAAAATCAAGAGTTGGAAGCTCAACCGGGTCGCCCAGGTACCCCAAGAATGCCTATTTGTAATTTTTTAAAAAACATTTATTTATTTTCGAGAGACACAGAGCACGAGTGGGGGAGGGGCAGGGAGAGAGAGGGAGACACAGAATCCAAAGAAAGCTCCAGGCTCTGAGCTGTCAGCACAGAGCCACCCAGGTGCCCCTATGGTAATCCTTTTATGTCCTTTTATCTTCATAACAACTCTAGGAGGTATTATTCTCACTTAACAGATAAAGAAATAGGCTAGTAGGAGGTAGGTCCTGTTTGATCAGCATTTAAACTTTTAATGTTCCACATTTCTGGAAAATTATGTAAACGTTTTATTTAAAATCAATAAATATTCATAAGGAAGCTATGTTTCTTCTTCACATTCAGTACCTTTCAAGTCATTTTCATGTGGTTTGTAGAAAAAAAAGGGAGATTTTTTTTTTCTGGTTTTCATGGTACAGAAAGTGAAGAAAGTTATTAAAATTGACTTTCTGGACTGATTAATTCAAGAAGAAAATCAGTTGGTTTTCATAGAAGGCCTCTTACATTTTGTGACTGTGTGTTTCAAACCACACCAAAAACAGAGATAAGAAAAGCTGATGGGAAGCTGAAAACCCTAAGAAGCTTTCTTCTAAGCCATAACATGTAGTTGACAGACATCTTTTTATAGACATGTCTGTGATTGCACAGTTTTTTTAGGCTTGACAATTTTTTCAGGGAGGAAAACCTTTCTGTAAAGTTTATAAAGGCTGTTTACAGTAAAATAGCAAACCATAACAAGTCAGAAACCTACCCAGCTCCCTTTGAAGCACTGTTGGACCGTGTTTCCATAAAAGTATAGACAACAATCGCAGTGGAACACAATTAAGTCTTTGTTTAATGAGGAGAAGTTGTTTTATACCACTTCCAAAATAATTTTTCAAGCCTTGAATTCTTTGTAAAATTGAGAAAGTGACAAATCCAGACGAGAGAGGAAGAAAAAGGAAAACGAATTTGATTTAGCAAAATTTGTTAGACAGCTAGGATTACAGAAAAAAAGGAATGAGTTTGACACAGTCCTTGTATGAGTTAACTGTTACTGTGCAACCGATTTCCCCCAAACCTAGAAGCTTAAATGACCGAACACTTATCATTTGATACAATTTCCAGATGTAGGTTTAGTGGGCGATTCTGGCTCAGATTTTCTTACAAGTCTGGAGCTCACTGACATGACTGTTGGCAGGAGGCCTCGGCTCCTTAATGGTTGTTGGCCAGAGGCCTCAATTTCTTGATACATGGAACTTTCCATAGGCCATCTGAGTGTCCTTACAATCTGGCATCTAGCATCTGCCAGACAGAATCATCCAAGAGACAGAGACAGAGATCAAGACAGAAGGTGCAATATCTTGTATAACCTAATCTCAGAAGTGACACCATTATTTGTGCCGTATTTTATTGGTGACCTAAACTAACACAAAACATTAAAGGTGACTACGCAACAGTGTGAATACCAAGAGGTTGGAGCCATTGGGAGCCATCTTGGAGACTAGCTAGCACAGTCTTCCATTTGGCTCCCAATGATCCAGATCCTTCCCACATGTACATTCACTCTCTTCCAAGGCCCACCGAAGTCTCATCCCATTTCAGCATCAGATTAAAGTCCAGAGTGCCATATCTAAATCAAGCCTAGGTGTGGATGAGGTTCCTTGGCTATGGCTACTTAAGTATAGCCTCTTGAGTAGTTTCTCTCCATCTGTAGACTGTGAACTAAAGAGACAAGCTGTTTTCCACTTAACCACCCAACATGTAATGGTGGAATAGGTAAAGGATAGCCTCCTTGGACTAGAAGGGAAAATAGGAGGCACACAGGAGTCGCTGGTGCATAAAATCCAGCTGGGCAAATGTTGGAAGGTCCTTGATTAGGACTCGGTTCTCTTTTATGAGAAATAGTACATGTTTTCAGCTAAGTGTTTTTCTAAGCCTGCTTCCGGCCAACAGAATTTCGGGGAGTCCAAAGACTTTTTCATTTTGTACTGTATTGTACTGTACTGATTGCATTGCAAACATAACAATCTTAGAATCTTCATGGGTCTCCTGTGAATCTTGTCCTTTAGACAAAAGCCATACCCAACTTTACTTGAGACAAGCCGTTGTCTACCTTGAGCTTCCTGAGCTGAGAGACATTAAGCTGCATTTGAAGCCCCACTGGTTGATCGCAATGATCTGTGGGACACACCCTCGAACGCTTGAAATGCTTTTTTGCTAGTTTGAATGGTGCCCTGAGACACTGTGTTTGATCTTTCGGAGGTCCTAACAAAGGATTTTATAGCCACATATTCTGTTTCATGTTTAGACTGTGTTTTCCTGGCAGTGCCCCAAATTTGATCTTTGCCCAGAAGCCATTTCTTATCTTAGCATCTATTGCCATCTGGAGAGGCAGGGAATTTTCACAACTAGCAATTCCTGGCTGCTTTTTACTTAACAGGCTTTCCTTTGGGTTATCTTTTTCCTCTTGCATTTTACTACGTGCAGCCAGAAAGAACCAGGGAGCACCGTCAATGCTTTTCCTAGAGGTACTTCTATCTAGACCACCAGGTTCATTCGGCATGTGTTCCACGTTAATATGAATTTTTCTGTGGTTCATAAAAGGGGGCCCCTTTGTGGTTTCCAGTGTGATTTCTGCACTTTCTTTTAAGCTCTAACAGCCTACTCAAAGGCCAGCACTACCTGACTCCAAAGCCCCTCCCGAATATTTAGGGGTTTTTTTTAGTAGCATCTCACTTTCAGGTACCAAAATTCTGTGTTATCTGTTACCATTATCTATTAATTATTCGAGTTGGAGATCGAGAAGAACAGAGAGAGACAGACAGTAAGACAAAAGCCTACCATTAAAAGTGACATGCCATTACTTCTGCCTTATTCTGTTGGTCACATGATTGGTCCCAGTAGAACGGGAAAGGTTTGCCACATCCCTGCCTGTAGGAATTCCATAGTTGAGTGGCTATTTATTAGTGCCTGAGCATTGTGTTAGACTCACATGTTGTTCATTTATATCCAACCCTGAAAGGAGTTGTTACCTCCAGCTGAAGCTTAAAGAGATAACTTGTTCAAGAGCTCACCAGAGAACATAGATTTGAACCTATGTTCAGGAAAGAAGACTTGGGAGCCCAGGCCTGAGGTAAAAGAGTGGATAGATATTCCATGGGATTGTTGCCTTTGTTTTTAGACCTGAATTTTCTTCAGCTTCTGTTACATATGTGGAAAGCTTTGGTCAATGATCTTTTCTTATAGTCCTTTCTCCGTATAGCTCTGACCTTTATCTGTCTTTTCCCATCCTTCTACGGATTTTCCTCTGGTCACTTTCCATGGAGTGCTTTGGGACTTCAGACTTATTCTAATGTAAATAAACTTCTATCCAAATACTCTTTCTAGAACATTTTCTCATCTGGTTTTCTTAATTAACCCTGGCTTTCCTTTTCGAACATCACGTCTCTTGGTGCCATCTTGATGGCTAACCATCTTGATGGTTATTCATTCTCCCATGTCTTTTATCTTGTAATAAGTTACATCAGCCCACTTCTACTTCCAAATGACTGCTCTTTCATTCTTATAGAAAAGTTCTTTTTCCTTTGAAATTTATCCCATCTTACTCACCCTCTGTTCGTCACTGTCATTTGAAGTACAGATTTCATAGCGGCTCGTAAGATTTAGCCAGGAGAACATGATGTTGAAAATGAGTGGAAGGAAGTTAAGGTCATTGAGGTTGCAAAGAACAAGGAATTATGAAACTTGTGTGTTGGGTGAGTGGTCTGCCTGGTCCCTGAACTCACCCAGGATGATGGTGGAATTTGAGATGAACAGAAAACTGACCAGGGAGACCGCTCATCTCTCTCTCTCTCTCTCTCTCTCTTTTTTTTTCCCATTGACTGACCACAATCTCCTAGATTTCAGTGGTACTCTGCTTTCTTACTTATAAAACACTTGCTGGTAGATCTTACCAAGACCTCTAGACTCCTTGATCCTTCTCGCCTCTTCCCCACTCCCAGTTTATCAAACAAAACTGATTCTAGCTAATGTAAGTAGAAAATGAATTTATTAGATGATAGCAGGGAGCTCTCCAAATAGTCAAGAACCAGGAGGGTCAGCATCCTATCACAGCTATGATGATATAAGGACAGTCTGGTTAATATGCCCCTGCTAGGACCACTGCCCCTGGACCACTGCTACCAAATTCTTGCTGTTACTGCTTCCACCAGCCCCATAGATCATTTAAAAATTGTCTCTCATTTTTGTATTACCTCCTTAAGATTAAAAATCCTGTACAAGAACATTTGATTGGCTAAGCCTAGTTCATTTGTCTGTTACATCAGAAGACTGGGAGGGGAAAGATCTATCCTTTTTGGCTTACTTAGTGAGAGAGCAGACATTGTATTCTGCCAACATACCCAATGGGGGTTCTATCCAAATGGGAAGAGTATTTGGATCCTAAGTGCCAAAAAAATGAAGAAGGAAAAGGAGAGGAAGGAGAAGAGGAAGAGGGGGAAAAAAAAGTGAAAGAAAGTGAAGAGGAGGAAGAAGAGGAAGGAGAGGCATCCAAGAAAGTCTCCTTTAACCCCCTGCTGGCTTGGGGATGGGGGGCTGTCTGCCATAAAGCTGTCTGGTCCAACATCAGCCTCCGTACGCTCAGTAGATGATCCTGCTTTGTATTTCAAAAATGGTAGCCATCAGGCTTGAACCCCCTCAACTTACTGCTTCTACCTTTAAACATATCTTCATCAACACTCTCCTTTCCTACTTTCCTTTAGTTATTTTAGTAAAAGAGCTGTTCCTTCTCTTGTTTGAGGCTAAGTTTCTCATTTGCATTCATAATCTCATCCACTCTGTCTTCTCCAGGACTTTTCTTCATTAACTAAGACTTCCTTCTCTTTGTTTTTGTTTTTATCTTATTTTACTTAGTTTTTAAAAGGAATCTCCATGCCAAACATGGGGCTTGAACCTATGACCCCATGATCAAGAGTCACATGATCCACTGACTGAGCCAGCCAGGCGCCCCCCCCTTCTCCTTGTTAAGAGTATTTAATAATATCTCTTTTATGCCAGACATTGTTGAATGCCAGAGGTGTACAGATGAATTTGATATAGTTTTGAAGGATTTAGTATTTGGCGGGGAAAAACAGACACCAATAGTTGGTTGTAGTGTAATTACTTACAATCAGGATTATTTATCACTATCTTATCCATTAGAATGTCAGCATATCTTTTTGTTCTCTGCTGTGTCTTCAGTGTCTGGTACACAGTTGGTGCTCAATAAATACTCTTGCATGAATGCTGAGAAGTAAGCACAGGGGGCTAGGAATCATGCAAGACAGTGGTTGGCCCAGCCTAGAGAATGGAAAAAGGAAGATGGAGGTGGGGGAGCTACAGAGGCTTGGTGGAGGAAATATCAAGAACAGCATTTTCAAGGTTTAAAGTCAGCAGGGAAAAAATGAGGCGAGAGTCCCAGGCAGAGAGGGGAGCATGAACGAAGGTGGGGAATGATGAAGACGCAGGTGGCTTGAGCAGGTAGGTGTTAAAGAGTTAATAACAGTTAACATTTATGAGTGTTTATGTACATAGTCTAAGTCTTATATATGTATTTTCTCACTTAATACTTACGGTGTTCTGTGAGTAAGGTGTTATTCCCGTTATAGAAAAGAAAAATATCTTCGATCCTTAGGGAAGCTAACTAACTTGCACAAGTCCACTTGGCCTCTAAATCTTAGAGAGCAGGGATTTATTTTGGCTTTTTTATGGCTGCAAAGCCTGGTGTTCCTTAAAGCGATCTTGTTATACTAACGAAGTGGTTCCCAAACTTGGCTGCGCATCAAATCCCCCATGGAACTTTGTAAAAATACAGATTCCTGGCTTGATCCAGGATCCTGAATCTAAACTTCCAGGGGCAGAATTTATGGGTGCATATTTCTTTTTTTTTTTTTTTTTTTTAATTTTTTTAATGTTTATTTTTGAGAGAGACAGAGCATGAGCGGGGGAGGGGCAGAGAGAGAGGGAGACACAGAATCCGAAGCAGGCTCCAGGCTCCAAGCTGTCAGCATAGAGCCTGACGCGGGACTCTAATTCACGAGCTGTGAGATCATGACCTGAGCCAAAGTCGGACGCTCTACCGACTGAGCCATCCAGGCGCCCCTGGATGCATATTTCTTAACAAGCTCTTGGCCGCTTCTCCTGCAACTGACCCCGTGTGGTTCTCTCATCCTTGAGAATCACCACAGCCAGTGTCAAGAACAAGGCAGGAGTCACTGATTAGACCCTAGAGATCTAGTATTCCTAAGGATCTGTGACTTTATCCTGTAGGTAATGGGGGGATTCCTGGAGGATTTTAGCTGGAAAGTGATGTCATCAGACATGCATTTTTGCCCACCACTTTGGCAACAATGGGAAGGATGAAGTTGGAGGTACAAACAATAAGAACGTTTATCTTTAGATTTCTGTCTTGACGGATTCCTTCCTTTTTGCCCACAAGCATTCTCAAATCTCCATACATTTTTTCTCATAATCTTGCTTGTCTTTTAGTTGTGTGAGTTTCCTCTCTCTCCTTGCTAAAATTCTTAAACAGTTATACTCAATGCCAGGTTTCAGTCAGGTCAGGAAATGCTGCTTCTCATTTTCCTCATGACTGCCTCACCCTTAAGAATCCAGCTTCCACCCCGTTATCCTATGTCTTCTCCAGCGTCATCTTTCGTTCAGTAGATTCTTACTGAATATTATTTGCAAGCATGGTCCTTTCTCAGATTTTGAGTTGACATGATAAAGACCTGGGATCGAAGAAAGGGATCTAAAGGAATAGAGATAATGGGCCAGTGGCAGAGTAATCAGTCAACAAACTCTTAACGTACCAGCCTGCTTCGGAACCAGGGGTGGGAGCAGGTGGCCTACAGGCAATTAGAAGTCAGAGGAACCTCCATCTGAAGATGGATGAAGGGTCTGATGGAAAATGACTTTGGTTTTGGATAGGCTTGAGTTTGAGGAAGTGAGATTTGTAGTAGAAATATAGGCCCATCACTTGGGTGAGAAAAGGCTTAAAGCTAGACAAATAGATTTGGTAGTTCACAGGTTGAAGTGGTAAGACGTGGACAGTGCATAATGCATTACATTCATGAATTTTTTAAAATATTTATTTATTAGAGAGAGAGAGAGCGTAGGGGAGGAGCATAGAGGGAGGGAGAGAGAAAGAGAACCCCAAGCAGGCTCTGCACTGTCAGCACAGAGCCCGATGTAGAGCTCGATCTCATGAACCACAAGATCACGACCTGAAGAGTTCTACGCTTAACTGAGCCACCCAGGCGCCCCAATCCGTGAAATGTTTTTATAATAATTTGTATCTTTGCATTTCTTGAAACAAATTCTTTTGCTTAAGGAATGGCAAATATATAATTTATCTTGATATACTAGAATTTAAAATGACACAAGGATTCAATTTGACTTTTGGATTTGGATCATAATCATTTGAGAACCTCCCAAAAGGCTGCATTTTCCTAAGAGAAAAGAGTGCTGTCTCTTTGATATATTTTATGTAGTCCTTCCCCTCATTTTCTATATGCTTTCTACTCAAGCTGTATGTCCTTCATTTTATTTTTTCTGTTCACGCTATTTTTCTTTTTATTGTTTTGTTCCCCACTAAGTTGTGTCTGTGAAGAATGAAAACCAACTTATTCTGTTTGTTAAAGTTTTGGATCAAACTTTTATTGCATTTTGTCTATTTGCATCTTTTATTTGCGTTATAAAATGTTTCTGGAAGCTGGGTGAGCGGAAATGTAGTAAGATTCATTTGCAAACCTTCATGTCTGGGTAGAACTCTTAAGTATCATTGCATGACCTATAATTTTTAAGACCCGGTGATGGGAACATATTGAAAATAGGCTATAAAACTGGCCATAGTTGGAGCAGTTATCTTCAGTAGGAAACAAAAACTTAGGATGCCCCAGTCCTGTTTTATTATGTGCCATATTTTTAACGTAAATTAAACAATTCTTTGTGCCTTTTTTACAACTATATGCAAGTATTATGAAACTTATATATATAAACATTTCAAAGATTCAAAGCTTTTTATAAATTATATATATATCAATCTTAAATGTTAAGTCTAGTATATGATAATATTTATAATCTAAGCAATTTCTTTTTTTTTTAATGTGTATTTATTTTGGAAGGAGAGAGAGAAAGAGACAGAGCATGAGCAGGAGGGGCAGAAGAGAGGAAGACACAGAATCTGAAGCTGTCAGCACAGAGCCCCATGTGGGGCTCAAACTCATGAGCCATGAGATAATGACCTGAGTTGAAGTCAGTTGCTTAACCAACTGAGCCACCCAGGTGCCCCTATAATCTAGGCAATTTCTTAAAAGCAATGAAAAGCAGTGTGATGTAGTGAAAAGAATAGAATCTTTGAAGCCATCCAGACTTGTGCTTGAATCTTCAATATCCTACTTCCTAGGTATTTGTCAAGTCACTTATTTAGTTTTCTAAGCCTCAACAACGTCATCTATTAGGTGAGGATATTCACAGCCAATCCTGCTGATTTTTTCCGAGAAATAGTAATAGTAACTCATGTCTAATGAACCTGTGTATGTGCCTGGGTCACTGCATACATCGTGTCTTTTAATCCTCACAGCAGCCTTGTAAGGTAGCTGCTATTATTATTGTTGTTGTTGTTCATATTATCCCAGCATTACAGATGAGACTACTGAGACTTAAGGAGATTTGGTAATTTGCCAAAGTTAGGAAGACTTTGGGGATGCCATCAGTTTTGTCTGACTTTAGACCGTTAGCTTTTTCTTTTTTTTTTTTGATTTAAATTTATTTTTTATTTTTAAAAATGTACATTCAAATTAGTATATAGTGAAGCAATGATTTCAGTAGATTCCTTAGTGCCCCTTACCCATTTAGCCCCTCCCCCTCCCACAACCCCTCCAGCAACCCTCAGTTTGTTCTTCATATTTGTGAGTCTCTTTTGTTTTGTCCCCCTCCCTGTTTTTATATTACTTTTGTTTCCCTTCCCTTATGTTTATCTGTTTTGTCTCTTAAAGTCCTCATATGAGTGAAGACATATGATTTTTGTCTTTCTATGACTAATTTCACTTAGCATAATACCCTCCAGTTCCAGCCACGTAGTTGCAAATGGCAAGATTTCATTCTTTTTGATTGCCGAGCAATACTCCATTGTACATATATACCACATTTTCTTTATCCATTCATCCATCGATGGACATTTGGGCTCTTTCCATACCTTGGCTATTGTTGATAGTGCTGCTATAAACATGGGGGTGCATGTGTCCCTTCGAAACAGCACACCTGTATCCCTTGGATAAATGCCTAGTAGTGCAATTGCTGGGTCGTAGGGTAGTTCTATTTTTAGTTTTTTGAGGAACCTCCATACTGTTTTCCAGAGTGGCTGCGCCAGCTTGCATTCCCACCAACAATGCAAAAGAGATCCTCTTTCTCCGCATCCTCGCCAATATCTGTTGTTGCCTGAGTTGTTCATGTTAGCCATTCTGACAGGTTCGTGAGGTGGTATCTCATTGTATTTCCCTGATGATGAGTGATGTTGAGCATTTTTTCATGAGTCGGTTGGCCATCTGGATGTCTTTGGATAAGTGTCTATTCATGTCTTTTGCCCATTTCATCACTGGATTATTTGTTTTTTGGGTGTTGAGTTTGATAAGTTCTTTGTAGATTTTGGATACTAATCACCCTTTATCTGATAATGTCATTTGCAAATATCTTCTCCCATTCTGTCGGTTGCCTTTTAGTTTTGCTGATTGTTTTCTTCGCTGTGCAGAAGGTTTTTATTTTGATGAGGTCCCAGTAGTTCATTTTTGCCCTTGCCTCCAGAGATGTGTTGAGTAAGAAATTGCTGCAGGCAAGATCAAAGAAGTTTTTGCCTGCTTTCTCCTCAAGGATTTTGATGGCTTCCTGTCTTACATTGAGGTCTTTCATCCACTTTGAGTTTATTTTTGTGTATGGTGTAAGAAAGTGGTGCAGGTTCATTCTTCTGCATGTCGCTGTCCAGTTTTCCCAGCACCACTTGCTGAAGAGACTTGTCTTTATTCCATTGGATATTCTTTCCTGCTTTGTCGAAGGTTAGTTGCCCATAAGTTTGTGGGTCCATTTCTGCGTTCTCTATTCTGTTCCCTTGATCTGAGTGTCTGTTTTTTGTGCCAGTACCATACTATCTTGATGGTTACAGCTTTGTAGTATAGCTTGAAGTCTGGGATTGTGATGCCTGCTGCTATGGTTTTCTTTTTCAAGATTGCTTTGGCTATTCGCGGTCTTTTCTGGTTCCATACAAATTTTAGGATTATTTGTTCTAGCTCTGTGAAGAATGCTGGTATTACTTTGATAGGGATCACATTGAATATGTAGATTGCTTTGGGTAGTATCGACATTTTAGCAGTATTTGTTCTTCCTATCCAGGAGCATGGAATCTTTTTCCATTTCTTTGTGTCTTCAGTTTCTTTCATTAGCTTTCTATAGTTTTCAGTGTATAGATTTTTCACCTCTTTGATTAGATTTATTTCTAGGTATTTTATGGTTTTTGGTGCAACTGTAAATGGGATCAATTCCTTGATTTCTCTTTATGTTGCTTCATTTTTGGTGTATAGGAATGCAACCAATTTCTGCGCATTGATTTTATATCCTGCAACTTTGCTGAATTCATGAATCAGTTATACCAGTTTTTTGGTGGAATCTTTTGGGTTTTCCATATAGAGTATCATGTCATCTGCGAAGAGTGAAAGTTTGACCTCCTCCTGGCCAATTTGGCCGTTTTATTTGTGTTGTCTGATTGCTGAGGCTAAGACTTCCAATATTATGTTGAATAACAGTGGCAAGAGTGGACATCCCTGTCTTGTTCCTGACCTTAGGGGGGAAAGCTCTCAGTTTTTCCCCATTGAGGATGATATTAGTGTTGGGTCTTTCATAATATGGCTTTTATGATCTCGAGGTATGATCCTTCTATCCCTACTTTCTTGAGGGTTTTTATCAAGAAAGGATGCTGTATTTTGTCAAATGCTTTCTCTGCATCTATTGAGAGGATCATGTGGTTCTTGTCCTTTCTTTTACTAATTTGATGTATCTCATTGATTATTTTGTGGATATTGAACTAGCCCTGCATCCCAGGTATAAATCCCACTTGGTCGTGGTGAATAATGTTTTTTGATGTATCGTTGGATCCAGTTGGCCAGTATTTTGTTGAGGATTTTTGCATCCATGTTCATCAGGGAAGTTGTTCTATAGTTTTCCTTTTTAGTAGGGTCTTTGGTTTTGGAATCAAGGTAGTGCTGGCTTTATAGAAAGAGTTTGGAAGTTTTCCTTCTGTTTCTATTTTTTTTGGAACAGCTTCATGAGAACAGGTGTTAACTCTTTCTTAAATGTTTGGTAGAATTCCCCCTGGAAAGCCATCTGACCCTGGGCTTGTTTTTTGGGAGATTTTTTATTACTGATCAATTTTCTTTACTGGTTATGGTTCTGTTCAAATTTTCTATTTCTTCCTGTTTCAGTTTTGGTATTGCAGATGTTTCTAGGAATTTGTCCATTTCTTCCAGATTGCCCATTTTGTTGGCATATAATTGCTCATAATATTCTCTTCTTATTGTTTTTATTTCTGTTGTGTTGGTTGTGATTTCTCCTCATTTTTGATTTTACTTATTTGGGTCCTTTTTCTTCTTGATCAAACTGGCTAGTGGTTTATCAATTTTGTTAATTCTTTCAAAGAACCAGCTTCTGGTTTCATTGATTTGTTCTAGTGTTTTTTTGGTTTCAATAGCATTAATTTCTGCTCTAATCTTTATTATTTCCTGTCTTCTGCTGGTTTTGGGTTTTATTTGCTGTTCTTTTTCCAGCTCCTTAAGGCGTAAGGTTAGGTTGTGTATCTGAGATCTTTCTTCCTTCTTTAGGAAGGCCTGGATTGCTATATACTTTCCTCTTATGACCGCCTTTGCTGCGTCCCAGAGGTTTTGGGTTGTGGTGTTATCATTTTCATTGACTTCCATATACTTTTTAATTTCTTCTTTAACTGCTTGGTTAGCCCATTCATTCTTTAGTAGGATGTTCTTCAGTCTCCCAAGTATTTGTTACCTTTCCAAATTTTCTTCTTGTGGTTGATTTCGAGTTTCATAGCATTGTGGTCTGAAAATATGCATGGTATGATCCCGATCTTTTTGTACTTACTTAGGGCTGATTTGTGTCCCAGTATATGGTCTATTCTGGAGAACATTCCGTGTGCACTGGAGAAGAATGTATATCCTGCTGCTTTAGGATGAGATGTTCTGAATATATCTGTTAAGTCCATCTGGTCCAATGTGTCATTCAAAGCCATTGTTTCCTTGTTGATTTTTTGATTAGATGATCTGTCCATTGCTGTGAGTGGGTGTTGAAGTCTCCTACTATTATGGTATTACTATCGATGAGTTTCTTGATGTTTGTGGTTAATCAATTTATATATTTGGGTGCTGCCACATTTGGCGCATAAATGTTTACAATTGTTAGGTCTTCTTGGTCTATAGACCCCTTGATAATGATATAATGCCCTTCTGCATCTCTTGATACAGTCTTTATTTTAAAGTCTAGATTGTCTGATATAAGTATGGCTACTCCGGCTTTCTTTTGTTGACCATTAGCATGATAGATGGTTCTCCATCCTCTTATTTTCAATCTGTAGGTGTCTTTAGGTCTAAAGTGGGTCTCTTGTAAACAGCATATAGATGGGTCTTGTTTTCTTATCCATTCTGTTACCCTGTGTCTTTTGATTGGAGCATTGAGTCCATTGACATTTAGAGTGAGGACTGAAAGATATGATTCTGATGTTGTTCCTTTTTAATGAGTCACTGATTTCTCTAATTCTTAAATCGTGCTCTTTTGCCTTAATCTCCCTCTTTTTCTCTGCTTCATTAGTCTCTATGAGTTTGTCCTCTATGTCGCTGATTCTCTGTTCTGTCTTGTCCATCCTTGCCGCCGCTGCATCCATCCATGATTGCAGCTCAGTTATAGCATTTTTAATTTCATTCTGGCTGTTTTTTACTTCTTTTATCTCTGCAGAAAGGGATTCTAATCTATTTTTGACTCCAGCTAGTATTCTTATTATCATGATTCTAAATTCTGGTTCAGACATCTTGCGTGTGTCTGTGTTGGCTAAATCCCTGGCTGTCGTTTCTTTGTGCTCTTTCTTTTGGGGTGAATTCCTTTGTTTTGTCATTTTGAGGGGAGAAATGGAATTAATGAAGTAGAAAAATTGAAATTAAAAAAATTTTTAAAAATATATTAAAATGAAAAACACACCCACACAAAAATCAAATAGATGATACTAGATCCTAGGTGTGTTTTGATCAGGGTGTAGAAAGTAGTTTGACAGATTAGAGAAACAAACAAACAAAAAAGGTGGGAGAGAGAAAAAAAAAAGGAAATCGTTTGAGAATTTGAAAAAATGAATACACTAAAGTAGACTAAAATACACAAAAGTAGAGAATATAGTAGGAAAAAATTATAGAAAAATATTTTTAATAAAAATTAAAAAGAAATATGAATTTTTTCATTTTATGAAAAAAGAAATGAAAAAGAGAAAAAAGATAAAAAAAGAAAGGAAAAGACAAAAAAAAAGAAATCGTTTGAAAATTTGAAAAAGTGAATGCACTGTAGTAGACTGAAATAAAATGATAGGAGTAAGATAGAATTTGAAAAAATTTACATAAAAGCAAAATATATAGCAATAAAAATTAAATAAAAATTTTTTAAAAGAAATTGAAAGTAAAAATGAAGTTTTTCTCTTTCTGCATTCAAAAAAAAGAAAAGAAATGAAAAAGAGAAAAAAGAAAAAAAAGGAAATTGTTTGAAAATTTGAAAAGGTGAGTACACTGAAGTAGACTAAAATAAAATGATGGAAGTAAAGTAGAATTTGAAAACATTACACAAAATAAAAAATATAGTAATAAAAATTAAAGAGATATTTTTAATAAAAATTGAAAATAAAAATGAGTTTTTCCTCTTTCTGTATTCAAGAAAAAGAAAAGAATTGTAAAAGTGAAAAAGGAAAAAGAGAAAAAAAATTGAATAGATGAACCTGCTAACAGATTGAAGTAGGACTTAAATTGCTTTGTTTTCCCCTAGAGGTCAGTCCATGTAGCTCTTTATAGTCCATAGCTTAAGCCGGTGGTGAGGTTTGTGTTCTTGAAGAGCAAAGTTGGCCCAGTTGGGTAGGGCTCAGTGTAACAGCTCTGCTCTCCCCTAGATGGCGCTGCTAGCCTACTGGGGTGGATTGTTGTGGTGCTCACAGGTGCGCGTGAGCCTGCACATGCGCAGGAGTGGTGAAAAATGGCGCCGCCCAGCCACCCAGTCTGTTCTCCCAGATCAGCAGTTGCCCACCGGTCCTTGGTCTTCAGCTCTCCTCCACTCCCCGCTTTTTCACTCTCCGTGACCAGGCCCCAGGCAGTACCTCTCTTCCAAGTTTTGTCTCAGATGCGGCTGTTTTCCCCGGCCCCTTACTTCCAAAGGACTGTGGCTTTGACCTGCTCCGCCCCTCTGCAGGAGGGTCTCACTGAGCAGTGGCCGAATGAGCAATGGCCGAGTGTTGGCTGCACCCAGGAACACCCACTGGACCCTGCTGTTGCTGGTGCCCCGAGACTGCAGCTGGGTGCCAGCCCGCCCCTCAAAAAATTTGCGAGACTGTACCCTCAGCATTTCAGGGACCATGGAAAATCGCAACACACATCTGACACCAGGCTTCACCCTCAACAACCTTGCCCCAGCACCAGCGAATGTGGCTGCCTTCCGGGGTCTGCTGAGACCAAGTGGCTTCAACAGTCTCTACCAAATGTCCTTCCAGCAGTGGAATTGCTTTTCCCTGTGTGGCCCGAGAACCTCCCGGACCCCACTCTGTTCTTGGGGATTCACCTTTCCCACCAGAGCACCGCCAGGTATCGAGCTGCGGAGCTGCAGCCTTTGCGCTCCCCTTGTTTACAGTCTTAATGGAATTGAAACCCTCTCCTTTCTCCTTTCTCCCCTTTTAGTTTAGTCCCTGAGGCTGTTTCCAATTTTCCACTTTCTCTCCAGCTGCTTTTGGGGAGGGGTGCTTTTCCCGTATTCTCCCCCGCTCCCCAGTCTCCATCCTGTCTCCGCCCGCAAAATGGGTTCCCTACCTTTCAGGGCTTCTTGCTCCCCAAGTTCAGCTCTTCATGTCATGTACCTGCTGAATTCTGTGGTTCAGGTTGTGCAGATTGTTGTGTTAATCTTCCAATCGGTTGTCAGGCGTGTAGGATGGTTTAGTGTTGGTCTGGCTGTATTTCATGGACGTGAGACACACAAAAAGCTTCCATGCTGTTCCGCCATCTTGGCTCCTCCCCCAGACCATTAGGTTTTAAATGAAATCATCCCAGATGTCACACTTAACCTTGTGTCTGGCACACAGTACAAGTATTGCATTCGTTTGTTCAGACCTGTTCCGCACGCCCATCCTGGAGATGAAGCGGATATGCCCATCTTTCATATTTTAGGATACAAAGTAAAGGCAATCTCCAAGTTACAAGTTCCCAATGTGACATAATGAAAATAGCTTATGTTTTTAAGTTATTGCCAAACGCTATGTGCCAAGCACTTTACATATAATATTCAGTGTGCACAGTGGCCCTATGGGATACAGGTAAACTGTCATTAGCTTCATTTGACAGATTGGAGACTCAGGCACAGAGAAATTAAGTCACTTACACAAGAGATTAAGTCACACCGCCTGGCAAAGCTTGGATCTGAGCAGTGAGTCCAGAGGATGTGGGCCACATTATTTACGTATGTCTCGCAGAGCACAGTGCCCAGCATATAGTAGCCGCTCCACAAAGATTTGCTCACTGGGTAAATGAATGAATGAACCGATGAGTGAAACAAACGACTTCTCCTTCCCCCTTCTCACTCCAGGCCTTCGGTTAGTAACCAACTTGCTCTGACATGATCTGAACTACTGTTCCTTCCCCATGACCGTCTTCCTTCTTTCCCCCCAAGAATTGTGTAATTGCTGTGTGTAAGTTCTCAAATCTGGCTAAATACAGTGGTGTGTGTCTGCTGTTCCGGGCTGTGGGAGAATGAGGCTGGAAACCCGCCCCGAGCCATTGTGGGCCATGCTTCGTGGGTGTTCACACTGCCGAGTGTTGTGTGGTTTATTCGTTTATTTTCCTATCATTTGATCATTCATAGAACAGATTTTATTGGGCACCAAGTATGCACTGTGTGTCTGCTCTGATGCTAAAGGCTTGGGAATACAAGAGTGTTGAGAACTGAGTCTCCTTACCATCTCTGCCTCCAGCTGAGTTACCCTCAGGGCCGCAAGAGTGATCCTCCTTGATTATAAATCTAGCTAGATGCTCTCTGCTTTATAAATCTTTAGTTGATATCTCTTGCCCTTAGGATAAAATCCAAATTCCTTTAATGTGTCCTTTAATGTGTAAAAGACTGTGTCCCTACCTTGCATTCTGTCTCATAGCTACTTCTCAATAGAAGGATGTTTAGGATCTAGAACTTTTCCTCATGTTTTTTGGTTTCTTTTTTGAGAGAGCATTGTAGTACAATTTTGCTGTTCATTATTTTAATTATTTTTTAAAGGAAGACAGAGTCTGGGATTGTGATGCCTCAATCCCAGACTTTGGTCTTCTTCAAAATTACTTTGGCTATTCGGGGTCTTTTGTGGTTCCATACAAATTTTAGGATTGCTTGTTCTAGTTTCGAGAAGAATGCTGGTGCAATTTTGATTGGGATTGCATTGAATGTGTAGATAGCTTTGGGTAGTATTGACATTTTAACAATATTTATTCTTCCAATCCATGAGCACAGAATGTTTTTCCATTTCTGTATGTCTTCTTCAATTTTCTTCATAAGCTTTCTATAGTTTTCAGCATACAGATCTTTTACATCTTTGGTTAGGTTTATTCCTAGGTATTTTATGCTTCTTGGTGCAGTTGTGAATGGGATCAGTTTCTTTATTTGTCTTTCTGTTGCTTCATTATGAGTGTATAAGAATGCAACTGATTTCTGTACATTGATTTTGTATCCTGCAACTTTGCTAAATTCATGTATCAGTTCTAGCAGACTTTTGGTGGAGTGGAGTGCTAATGCATAGGGGCAACTTGTACCCCAATGTTTATAGCAGCGCTTTCAACAATAGCCAAATTATGGAAAGAGCCTAAATGTCCATTAACTGATGAATGGATAAAGAAATTGTGGTTTATATACACATGGAATACTACGTGGCAATGAGAAAGAATGAAATATGGCCTTTTGTAGCAACGTGGATGGAACTGGAGAGTGTTATGCTAAGTGAAATAAGTCATACAGAGAAAGGCAGATACCATATGTTTTCACTCTTATGTGGATCCTGAGAAACTTAACTGAAGACCATGGGGGAGGGGAAGGGAAGATAAAAAAAGTTGGAGAGGGAGGGAGCCAAAACATAAGAGACTCTTCAAAACTGAGAACAAACTGAGGGTTGATGGGGGATGGGAGGAAGGGGAGAGTGGGTGATGGGCATTGAGGAGGGAACCTGTTGGGATGAGCACTGGGTGTTATATGGAAACCAATTTTACAATAAATTTCATATTTAAAAAAAAGGAAGACAAAAAAACCGGATATAAGGATATATCCGATATAAGGATATAATTTTTAAAAGAACACCTAAGAATTTGTATCTTGTAAGTACCTCCCCCCAAGAATGCTCAGGAAATGGGGGGCACACAGTAATCAAAAAGTGTTCCTGTTTTTTAACACTCTCAAAAAATAGTCTTAAGAAATTCTGATTTTATTAAAATAAGCTTTCAGTCAGTGTACAGTATGTTTTAAAACTTATAAGATCGTCTGAAATGAGGCATATATTGCATAGCTCTTTTATAAACATGTGCTTGTTAACTGGTATTTCTGGTATAATTTTACCATCTGACCATCTTATAAAAGTGCTTATTTCCACATATGGTCATTCCATTTTTTGCTAAATGGGCACTCTATAAAAAGTAACATTTTCTGGAACACCTGCTGAACATGACATTTCTGTGAAATTTAATATGTTTTTGCTAATATTTTCCCCCAAGCTTGGCAAAATTGCATATACCTTGCTGAAAACTTACGTATTCATTTTAGGTGTATTTAATTTTTGAGATAACACTTCTGATATTGAATTAGATGTAACCGTGAATTAAATAGACAGAATTACTTGGGCTATCAACCCATCGTTTTCTCATGTGTTAAGGTTTTGTACTTTAAACATGTTCTGTGGCAAGAAATTGATCCTTTCCAGAGCACACTTGTTAATTACAGCTTTATTTCTATTAACATGGCAAAGAGTTCAGTTTGAGTAAGACTGTGCCTAATGAAGAGGGGCTGAGTGTGGATTTTTAAAAATTGGTTAAGACTTCAGTAAACACATTTTCATTAATGGTGGTTATAGTCAATGCAGTGCTTCTTAACAAAAACAAAAACAAGTGATTAGTCTTTAGAGTAGAGAACAATAGACCAAACCCCAGTCCGTGACCACATAAGACTCTTTCAGGAGGGACCCTTTCATTGGTTGAAAGGGCTAAGTGACTATTAAAATCTCTTTCAGTTTAGATTCTGTGGTTTTCAGTTGATCTTTTTCTCTACTGGCCCAACTCTGTCATCAGCCAAACACTTCATGAAGTTTCTCAAAATTTGTATAAAATCTTAATCTGTTATGGGTTAATAACTAATGAAGACATAATGGGTCTCAGTTATTACCAACCTATAATAAATTACGTTTACACAAACATATAGAGAAAAGCACTTTGATTACCAAAATACTGTGAAAATTAGTGGTAACACATTTGATCACATTGTGTTTCATTCTACTTCTAGGTAAAAAATGTATTTCTTTAAATAGAATCATGCCTCAAGTACCTCATTTGTTATATTCTAATAATCCTCGAGATTTTTTCCTAGACAAAAATTATCTTTTCACAAAATATTTAAAAATCAGATGCATTTTAATTGTTATTTTGAAATGTTGCTGTGAGCAGTGTAAATTTTCAAATATATTTGCCAGCATTCACCTCCATTATTGCAAAGACATATTGTTATCCTTTAATTTGAATAGTTTATATCGTTTTCTGACAACAATAGAACTTTCTAAAGCTTTCATTAAACGTTGTTAACATGCAAATATTAATAGGTTAATATAACTTTCTGACATGTTGTCATGGTATTTCAGACAAATATGAGGAGACCTGGTCTTCTATTTTGGCAAGAATATACACGATCAGGCCTTTTTCTTTTTATGATGAAAAAAATGTAGTTAAATTAAACCAGGAATACTTAAAAAACAAAAACAGAAACGCTAACCAGGAAAGGGCAAAAAGGGGAAGGTAGTGCTTTAGTTTGCTTTTGACTTGCTGGTTGGCTTAACTACCTGGCCTGGAACCTTTTTCCTGTACTGAACCAATCTTGCCTTCCTGGGTTAATCCCATTTAGTCATAGTGTATAATCCCTTTAATATGTGGCTGGGTTTGGTATGTGCGAGTATTGTGTTGAAGCTTTTTGTGTTTACATTTATAAGGAATCTTGATCTGTAGTTTTCTTTTCTTCTGATGTCTTTGTTTTTTTTTTGGGGGGGGTGGTCAGGGCAATATTGACCTCACAGTAAGTTGGAAGTGTTTTTTCCTCCTCTTCATTTTTGGAAGAGTTTGTAAAGGATTCAGGTTAATTCGTTAATCTGTGCACATTAGATGTGGCCCCATATATATGTTTGCATCTTAAACTTATGATGTGGAAGCTTATGGCACAAAAATCTATTCTACGTGGTAAGGAGCACGATGGAGACATGGTCTCCAGTACGGTATGTGACTTTCTCTTTGAGTATTGGAAAGGCAGAGTAGAAATCCATGTAAAGAATTCCGATGAGATTGTTTCTGTCAATTTACTGGTTAAGCGCAGGATAGCTAAGAACCTCTTGTTCAGCCATCATGTAGCAGTTTTTATTTCAGAGCTTCTGTCTTTTGGCTACAGGTATATTAACAGATGATAGAAGAGTGTGAAATAATGGCAACATATTTCTCATGTGGCGTATTGGAAAACTTTTCTCTATCTCTTCTGTACTAAGGCTTTTGAGAATATTTCTACCACGAAATCACCACGAAATCCACACAGGTTTTTGGTCACTAGTCAAGTAATCTGGTTTTAGAAAGTTAAGATTGGGAAAGGGAATTATCATAGACAGGGTTGAGAAACCTTTGGCTATTATGAATACTTTAAAACAAACATTATATTGCTACAAAATTTCAAGCAAACATTTTCATATTGGAATCCCGTGCTAGGGTAGGAAGTGTCTGGAAATCTACCACTGAGCTGCTAAGATGTGCCAAATAAAATGTTTATTTTTCAGGGATGTGTTCGATTTAATGCCAGTATCTATATTGCCATAATAGAATGGACCGCTTGGCCATTCTGCCCTAACAACAGGCAAAAAGCTGAACACTTTGAACAATTACCAACTCTTCTTGGATCGGTAAGAGAGGAGAAGACACAGGACAGGCTGCTGCCCCCAATATTGTAAAGACAGGTGACTACAGGGAGTCACAGCGCAAGACTCCAGAGCAGAGACTCACAGACAGAAACAGCTGTGGGAACCGGTGCCAGGAGAGGAAAACGTGGACTGTCATCTATGAAGTACAAGGGTGACAGTTAAAAACTCCAGGGGGACCCAGTCATCGGGGGACCCCACACATTTATGAGTTTTACCTCCAGGAACTTGACCAGATTCCAGTAGTAAATGTCAGAGAAAAATCCCCTTGTGCTTTCAGTAAGAGGAGGGGAAAAAGGAACCATTTTGAAATACTCCAGAGAGGGGCGCGTGGGTGGCTCAGTCAGTTAAGTGTCCCAACTTTAGCTTAGGTCATGATCTCACGGTTCCTGAGTTTGAGCCTCGCGTTGAGCTCTCTGCTGTAGGGATAGAGCCCACTTCAGATCCTCTGTCCCCCTCTCTCTGCCCCTCCCCTGCTCATGTGCTCTCTCTGTCTCAAATAAATATAAAAAAAAAAAAAATCTTTGAAATACTCCAGAGCACTCTGTTTTTAACAAGAAGAAACGAGTTAATGAGAACCTAACCTGCTGGGATGTTATCAGAGCCTAAACTGACCTGGGGGGAGGGAAATAACCAACTCCAGCTCACTCTGGCCATCTCGTCCTACCATCCCACCTAACGGGAGAGGAAACGACAGAGAAACACTTGGGACACTCATAGTCCAAAGGCATGGGCTCACTGAGACCTAATCGCGGGACTTCTAGAACACTGTCCCCAGCTCCCACACCTCACCATTGCATTATAAAGGCCTTCCTTTTCCTTTCCCTGGCACATCATGCCCAGCTATAAAGAAAAATTACAATGCATACCAAAAGGCAAAAGAACACAACCTGAAGAGGCAGAGCAAACATCAGAACCAGACGCGGCAGGATGTTGGAATTATCATAGAGAATTAAGAAAGAAATTGTGATTAATATCCTAAGGGCTCTCATGGATGAACTAGACGGCATGCAAGGATAGGCAATATAAGCAGAGAGCTGGAAATCCTAAGTAAGAATCACAAAGAAATGCTAGAGATCAAAAACGGTAGTAGAAGTGAAGAATGACCTCAGTGGGCTTATCAGTAGACACGACTGAAGGAAGAATCTCTAAGCTTGAGGACATATCAAAAACTTAAAAAACTAAAAAAAAAAAAAAAAAAAAACGACTGAGAAAAAAACAGAACAGAATATCTAAGGACAGTGGGGCAAGTACAAAAGATGTAACATATACAAAATGGGAATTTCAGAAGAAGAAAGAGGGAAAGGAACAGAAAAAAAAAATTGAAACAATCATGACTATTTCCCCTAAATAATGTCAGGCACCAAACCGCAGATCCAGGGAACGGGGGAACACTGACAGGGACAAATGCCAAGAAACTACACCTAGGCATATAATTTTCCAACTACAGAAAAAAAAAAAAAAAAAAAATCCTGAAAGAAACCGGAGGTCAACAAACAAACAAACAAACACTTCACTATAGAGGAACACAGATAAGAATTACATACAACTTCTCCTCAGAAACCATGCAGGCAAGATGAGAGTTGAGTGAAATATTTAAAGTGTTCAGAGAAAACCCCCACCAGCCTAGAACTCTCTATCCTAAGAAATTATGCTCCAGATAAATGCAAGAGAAATAAAGACTTTCTCAGACAAACAAACATTGAAGGAATTTATTTTCGGTTGATCTGCCTTGCAAGAAATGTTCCAAGTTCTTGGGTAGCTCAGTCAGTTGAGGGTCCGACTTCGGCTCAGGTCATGATCTTACAGTGCATGGGTTGGAGCCCCACATCAGGCTCCCTGCTGTCAGTCTGTCAGCACGGAGCCTGCTTCAGATCCTCTGTCCCCCTCGCTTTCCCGAAAATAAATAAATATTTTTAAAAAAGTTCTTTAAAGAGGAGGAAAATGACATAGGTCAGGAACTGGGATCTCTATGAAAGGAAGAGCACTGAAGAAAAAAAAGTAGGTAAAATAAAACTTCCATTTTTCTTATTCTTTTTTTTTAACGTTTATTTATTTTTGAGACAGAGCATGAACGGGGGAGGGTCGCAGAGAGAGGGAAACACAGAATCTGAAACAGGCTCCAGGCTCTGAGCGGTCAGCACAGAGCCCGACGCGGGGCTCGAACCCACAGACCGTGAGATCATGACCTGAATTGAAGTCGGACGCTTAACCGACCAAGCCACCCAGGCGCCCCCATTTTTCTTATTCTTAATTGATTTTAATAGATATAATTTGTTCAAAATTACAATAACAACAATGTATTTGATTATGTATGCTTATGTATATGTCTATGTACATATACACATGTATGCTTATGTTTGCTTATATAAATGAATGACAGCAATGATGTAAGGGGTAGGAGGGAGGAATTAGGATTATTTTGTTATCGTAAGGTACTCACATGTGAAGTGGTATAGTATTTGAAAGTGGACTTGGATTAGTTGTAAATGTGTATTGCATACTCTAGGGCTACTACTAGAAAGGATTTAGGGGTGCCTGGCTGGCTCCGTTAGTTAAGCATCTGACTTTGGCTCAGGTCATGAGCTCATGGTTCGTGAGTTCCAGCCCTGCGTTGGGCTCTGCCCCTCCCCCACTCATTCTCTCTGTCTCTCTCTGTCTCTCTTGCAAAATAAATAAACTTAAAAAAAGAATTTTAAAAAAGACGTATAATGTATATGTTATGAAAGGACAGAACGTGGAATCATATAAAATGCTCAGTGAAAACCAGAAAAAGCAGAGAAAGAGTGGAAGACAAAAATAGGAACAAGGAATAAGGGCAACAAATAGAAAATAGCAGATATGGTATTTATTAACACAACTATATCAATAATCACTTTTTTTAAGGATTTTTTTTAAAGTTTATTTATTTTGAGAGAGAGAGCATACACAAACGGGGGGAAGGGCAGAGAGAGAGGGAGAGAGAATCCCAAGTAGGCTCTGAACTGTCAGTGGAAGCCCTACGTAGGGCTCAATTCTGCAAACTGCAAGATCATGGTCTGAGCGGAAACTGTTGGTTGCTTAACTGACTGAGCCTCCCAGGCACTCCTGTGTCAGTAATCACTTTGAACATAAGTGGTCTAAATGTACCAATTAAAAGACAGAGATTGTCAGAGAGGATCAAGAAACAAGACTCAACTATATGTTGTCTGCAAGAAACCCACTTTAAATATAAAGACACATATAGATTAGAAGTAAATAGATGGAAAAAAATACATCATGCTAATGGTAATCAAAAGAAATTGGGAGTGGCTATGTTAATTTCAGACAGAGGACACTGGAAAGCAAATACTCAGGGATAAAGAGGCATATCACATTAAGGATAAAGGGGTCAATTCTCCCAAGAAGACATAATAATCCTTAACATGTATGTGCCTAAAAAACAGAGTGTCAAAATGCATGAGGCAACAACTGTGAGGAGAAATAGATGAATCTATTAGTCATCACCCCTCAGCACCCCTCTATCTGAAATGGACAGATCCAGCAGACAGAAAATCAGTAAGTAAGGAGGTTCATTGAACTCAAAAACATCATCCGGCAACTGGATATAATTGATAGCTATATACTATTTCATCTAACAATAGCAGAATACACATTCTTCTGAAGCTCACATGGAACATGAATCAAGATAGACCATATCCTGGGCCATAAAACAAACCTTAACAAATGTAAGACTAGAAGTGTCCACTCTCATACTACAATGGAATTAAGCTAAAACTCAGTACCAGGAAGATGACTGGAAAATTCCCAAATATGTGGAGATTAAACATACTTCTGGGGCTTCTGGGTGGCTCAGTCAGTTGAGCGTCCAACTCTTGATATTGGTCATGATCTCAGGGTTGTGGGATCGAGCCCCAAGCTAGCTCCATGCTGAGTATGGAGCCTGCTTAAGATTTTCTCCCCATCTGCTCCTTCCCTCCTGCACACATGCATCTCTCTCTCTCTCTCTCTCTCTCAAGTTAAACAAAACAAAACAACCCTCCATACTTCTAAATAACACATGGGTCAAAGAAGCAATATAAAGTGAAATTTTAAAATAGTTTGCAATAAGTGAAACTAAATATACAGCGTATCAGAATACACACTTGTTAGAGATGCAGTGAAAGCAGCGCTTAGAAATGCATTGAATGCATAGATTAGAAAAGAAGAAAGATCTAAAGTCAGTCATTTAAGTTTCTATCTTAGGAAACTAGAAAAAGAATAGCATGTTAAATCCAAAGTAAGAAGAAGAAAAGAAATAATAAGAATTAAAGCAGAAATCAATGAAATAAAAAAATAGGAAATCAATAGAGCAAATCAATGAAACCAAAAGCTTGTTCTTTGAAAAGATTAATAAAATCAGTAAGTCTTTAGCCAGGCTAATTACAAAAGAAAAAATAGAAATTACAAAGATCAGAAATGAAAGAGGGGGCATCACAACAGATCCCATGGAAATTAAAAAGATAGTAAAAGAATAATGTAAACAGTTCAATGCCCACAAATTTAATAACTTAGATGAAATGGATTAATTCTCTGAAAGACCTAAGCTGCCAAAACTCACCCAACAACAACAACAACAACAAAACAGACAATCTGAGTAGGTCTGTATCTGTTAAAGAAACTGAATCAACAACAACTTTCCAAAACATAAAGTACCCAGATGAATTCTATCAAACATTTAAGGAAGAATTTATACCAATGCTCTCCAATCTCTTTCAGAGAATAGAAACAGAGGGAATACTTCCTAAGTCATTCTATGAGGCCAGCATTATCCTAAGACCAAAACCAGACAAAGACCATATAAGAGAAAAAATTACAGACCAACACCTCTGGTAAACATAGATGCAAAAACCTCAACAAAGTATTAGCAAATTAAATTCAACGATGTGCAAAGAGAATTATACACCATGACCCAGGTATGCAAAGCCAGTTCAGTATTCAAAAAGCAAGTAAGGTAATTCATCACATCAATAGGCTAAAAAAGAAAATTCACATGATCATATCAATAGATGCAGAAAGAGTGAGAAAATACAACACCTATTCCCTCAGTAAACTAGAAATAGAGGGAAATTTCTTCCACTTGATAAAGAATATTTGCCAAAATCTACAGCTAACATCATAGTTAATGGTGAGAAACTTGGGGCTTTCCTACTAAGATCAAGAACAAGGGAAGAGTGTCCCCTCTCACCACTCCTCTTCAATATGGTACTGTATGTACTAGTGTACCGTTTAAATGTTTGGGTCTCCCCAAAACTCATATTTGATATCCCAACCCCCAAAGCTGATGGTATTCGTAGATGGTGGGCCTTTAGTAAGTGACTGGGTCATGAGGGTGGAGGCCTAATGAATGGGATTATTGCTCTCTAACCCCTTCCACCATGTGAGGCTATAATGAGAAGTCCATAATCTGGAGGAGTGCCCTGGTCACCAGACCATGCTGGCCACGTGATCTCAAACTTCCTGCCCTGGAACTGTGAGAAATACATTTCTGTATTTGTTTATAAGCTACCCACTCTGTGGCATTTTGTTCACAGCCCAACAAGAAAAGAAAAATCAAAGGTATACAGATTGGAAAGGAAGAAATGAAATGGATTGGCTTTACACATAAAATGTATTTTTTGGATTCTTCTGAAAGAAAATTTGCATTAAGCAATTGGCATATTTTTATTTTTAATTTTTCAATAACTTTTTTTTACACACTTCTCATTAGAATAAGGGAAATGTTTACTTACATAATCATGTTCTCTGTGAGTATAAGAATTTTAACATCCCTCCCCTTTTCTTATAACAGCTTTATTGGTGTATAATTCATATACAGTTCATTTTTTGAAGTGTACATGCAGTGGTTTTTAGTATATTCATGGGTATGTGCAAGCTATCAGCACTGTCAATTTTAGAACAATTTTACTAGAATGGTTAATTAAACTTTCATTCTTATAACTTCTTTTAAACCATTTTAACTATTTTTAAATTTTTATTTACTTTGAAAGAGAGAGAGAGGGAGGGAGGGAAGGGCAGAGAGAGGGGGAGAGAGAATCCCAAGCAGGGATCGAGCAGGGCTTGATCTCACGAACCATGAGATCATGATCTGAGCCAAGATCAAGAGTCGGATGCTTAACCCAGTGAGCCACCCAGATGCCCCTTAACCATTTTCAAGTGTACAGTTCAATGGCATTAATTACATTCACGGTGCTGTGCAACCATCACCACTGTCTATCCTCTGAACTTTTCATCATCCCAAACAGAAACTACCCATTAGACAATAACTTCCCATTCTTCCCAGCTCCTGGCAACCACCATTCTACTTTCTGTCTCTATGAGTCTGACCATTCCGAGTACTTGATGGAAGTAGAATCATTATTTGTCCTTCTGTCTGGCTTATTTTCATTTAGCTTAATGCCTTTAAGATTCATCTCTTTTGTAGCATGTCAGTGTTTTCTTCCTTTTCAAGGCTCAGTAATATTCCACTGTGTGTGTGTGTGTGTGTGTGTGTGTGTGTGTGTGTCCCACATTTTGTTCATGTATCCATCTGTCAACAGACATTCGGGTTGTTTCTACCTTTGAACCATTGTGAATAATACTGCTATGAATATTGGTATAGAAATATCTGCTTGAGTTCTGCTTTCAGTTATTTTGGATGTGTACCCAGAAGTATAATTGCTGGGTCATGTGGTGATTTGATTTTTAATTTTGTGTGGAATTTCTGTACTATTTTCCACACTGGCTGTACGAGTATACATTTCCACCAATTATACACAAGGGCTCCGCATCCCCACCAATACTTGTTGTTTTTCATTTTTATGATAATAGTCATCCTAATGGGTGTGAAGTGGTATCTCATTGTGGTTTTGATTTGCTCATCTAGTGAGCATCTTTTCATGCACTTATGAGCCATTTGTATAACTTCTTTTGAGAAATGTCTATTCAACGTTTTTGCATGTTTTTAACTTGGGTTGTTTTAGTTGTTTAGTTGTACTTTATACAGTCTGGATGTTAATCTCTTGTTTTTTAAATTTTTTTAACGTTTATTTATTTTTGAGACAGAGAGAGACAGAGCATGAACGGGGGGCGGGGGCAGAGAGAGAGGGAGACACAGAATCGGAAGCAGGCTCCAGGCTCTGAGCCATCAGCCCAGAGCCCGACGTGGGGCTCGAACTCATGGACCGCGAGATCGTGACCTGAGCCGAAGTCGGATGCTTAACCGACTGAGCCACCCAGGTGCCCCATGGATGTTAATCTCTTATCAGATATATGGTTGGCGAACATTTTCTCCCATTCTGTGGGTTGTCTTTTACTTTCTTGATAGCATCTTTGATTCACAAAAGTTTTAACTTCAATGATGTCCAGTTTATGAATTTTTTTGGTCGTTTCCTCTGCCTTTGGGGTCATATCCGTGTAATCATTGCCAAATCCAATACAGATGAAGATTTTCCCCTGTTTTCATCTAAAGGTTTTTATAGTCTGAGCTCTTATATTTAGGTCTTTGATTCCTTTTGATTTAATTTTTGTGTATGGTACAAGATAAGGATCCAACTTCACTCTTGTACATGGATAGCTAGGTTTCCCAGTACTATTTGTTGAAAAGATTGTCCTTTCTGCATTCAGTGCCCTTGGCACCCTTGTCAAAAATCAGCTGACCATGTGTGAGGGTTTATTTCTGTGCTTTCCATTTTATTCCATCGGTCTGTCTGTTCCTATGTCAGTACCACAGTGTTTTGATTATGATAACTTTGTCATAAGTTTTGAATTCGGGAAGTATGAGTCCTGTAAGTTTGTTCTTTTTCAAGATTGTTTTGGCTATTCTGGGCCCTTTGAGATTCCACATGAATTTTAGGATGAGTTTTCTGTTTCTGCAAAAAAAACACCAGTGGAATCTTGGTAAGGATTAGATTAAAGGTGTACATCGCTTTGATACTAATTTGCTGGGGCTGTTGTAGCAAAATACCATAAACTGGATGACTTCAACAACAGAAATGTATTGTCTAACGGTTTCTGGAGGCTAGAAGTGTGACATCAAGATGTTGGCAGGATTGACTCCTTCTGAGGGTTGTGAAAGAGAATCATGCTTCTCTCTTATCTTATGGTGGGTTGTTGGCCAGTTTTGGTATTCCTTGGCTCCTGCTGCAATACTCTGATATCTGTATTTATCTCCAAATGGTGTTTATGCTCTGTGTGTATCTGTCTCTCTGTCCACATTTCCACTTTTTATAAGGACATTAGTCATACTGGATTAGTGGCTCACCCTACTCCCATATGACTTTATCAGGTTAGTCATTACAGTTGTAACAACCGTATTTCAAACAAGATCACATTCTGAGTTTAGGGGGTTAGGACTTCAATATACGAATGGTGGGGGGAGGGTACAATCCAAGCTATAATAGGTAGAATTATCACCTCAACAATAGTAAGTCTTCCAGTCCATGAACATGGGACATCTTTCCACTTATTTATGTCTTTAATTTCTTTCATCAGTGTTTTGTAGTTTTTAGCACACAGGTTTTTGCTTAAATATATTCCTAAGTATTTTATTCTTTTTGATGTTACTGTAAATGGAATTATTCTTAAAATTTTCTTTTCAGATTGTTCATTGTTATTGATAGAAATGCAACTGATTTTTGTGTGTTGATTTCGTATCCTGGACCATTGTTGATTTCCTTTATTAGCTTCTGACAGTTTTATTTGTGGTATTGTAGAGTTTTCTACATGTCATCATGTCATAGCAAACAGATAATTTTACTTCTTCCTTTCTAATTTGCATCTCTTTTATTTTTCTTGCCTAGATCCTCTGGCTGGAACAGCCAATCCTATGTTGAATACAGGTGGTAAAAGAGGGCATCCTTGTTTTGTTCCTGATCTTAGGGGAAAATCTTTGTCTTTCACCATTGAATATGATATTAGCTCTGGGTTTTCATACATGACCTTCATCACGTTGAGGACTTTTTCTTCTATTCTTAGTTTTCTGATTATTGATATTGTTACAGGATGTTGAATTTTACCCAATGCGTTTTCTGTTTCAGTTGTAATAATTACGTAGTCCTTTATCCCTTATTCTATTAATGTGATGTATAACTTTGTTTTTTGTTTTTCGGAGTTTTTTTGAGTATGTTGACACAAAATATTACATTAGTTTCAGGTGTACAACATAGTGATTCAGCAAGTCCACATATCATACTATGCTCATTCCAAGTGTAGCTACCATCTGTCACCATGCTATTACACTCCCATTGAGTATATTTCCTGTCCTGTACGTTTTGTTCCTGTGACTTATTTATTCCACACCTGGAAGCCTGTGTCTCCCACTTCCCTTCACCCATTTTACCCATCCCTCTCCTCCCCCGGCAACCATCAGTTTGCTCTCTGTATTTATAGGTCTAATTCTACTTTTTGTTTGTTTGTTTTGTTTTGTTTTTTAGAGTCCACATATAAGTGAAATTGCATGGTATTTGTCTTTCTCTGTCTGACTTACTTCACTTAGCATGATACCTTCTAGGTCTGTCCGTGTTGTTGCATATGGCAAGATCTTATCCTTTTTTATGGCTGAGTAATATTCCACTATGTGTGTGTCTACATATATTATATATATGTATCATGTGGATATATATTAAATATATACATATATATGTGTGTGTATGTGTGTGTGTGTATAATCTTTATCCATCTATCTATTGACGGAACTTGTGTTGAATTAGTATCTTTGTTTTCTTTGGGTAATACCCAATAGTGGAATTACTGCAATGATGTGGTGTATAACTTTGATTGATTTTTATATGTTGAACCAGTCTGGCACTCCTGGAATAAATCCCATTTGGTCATGATGTGTAATCCTTTTAATATGTTAATGAACTTGTTAACCACTACATTTTACTGTCTCTCATTTTCCTAAGTACCTTAATCCTTTCCTTGCCAATTTCTTAGCAAACAGACAATTCTCTTACGACACAAATTGTTCTATAATGTAGAAAACCACTAAGCATCACCCAGTTTCATTATAGGAAGGAAATAAATATAACTCTGTTAATAATACCCAACAAAACACCAAAAAAGGAAACTCTGGAATGTCCATATCCATATGAGATATGAATTATCTCCTATCTAATTATTAACTGTTTAGGAAGCATTTATTGAGCTTCTAGTATGTTTAAGTTGTTTGACTGTCAAAGTTATTCTGAAGGTGTTTACAAGTATGGAAAAGAAACAAATAAATAAGCTAAATAAATAAATAAATAAATAACTACCATAGAGCTCGATGTAATAATATGATAGATATGCCCGTCGATGCTACCTAATTACATCTAACTGAAAAAGAGGATGAGGTTAGCCTTCAAAAAGTGTGTTATTCTTAAACTGCCTTAAATGATGAGTAGAGTCAGCCAGGAAAAAGGAGAGGACCGTTCCACACAGAAGGACTATCAAGCACAATGGTGCTATGGAAAAGCATAATGATTGGGAAACCACAAAGATTTCCGAGATGGGAGATCTGTACAGGAAAGTGTTACAAAATGACATTTTTGAGATAGGTGGGGCCCAGTTCATAAAGGATTTCGTGGGCTTGATTAAGGGAGTCTGAATGGTTTGTTTTTTTTTAAGACCCCAGGAATCATTGAAAGATTTTAGAGTCATGTGAGCAAATTTTTATTTTAGAAAGATCATCCTAGCAAGGACTGTGGCTTGAAGGTTGGAATGGGAAGAGGGGGAAAGGAGACTGCAGGCAAAAAGACAGCAAATATTGATCCTGTATTAATCGAGGCCAGAAATGATGAGGGTCTGCACTTAAGCAGTGGCAGTGGGAATGGAAGAGGAGAGACAGATTTCAGAAGTGTTTCCTACGTACAATCAAAGGGTGCTGACGATCAGATAGGACTGTGAATATGGGGCCCTCTGAACTGGCTGGGGGGTGAAATTGGAAAGACAGTGATTAGGGGCACCTGGCTGGCTCAGTCGGAGGGAGCATGCCACTCTTGATCTTGGGGTCGTGGGTTCAAGCCCACATGAGGTGTAGAGATTACTTAAATAAATAAAACTAACAAAAAAGTGAAGGACAGTGATCAGAGAATCAACAGAAGGCAGCAACGAGAAGGAGGAGGAGTAGGTGACATGTCCTGAAGGAACAAAAAACTTAATGGAGTAGGAGTTTTTAACAGGATGAAGCAAGGACGCTCCCAGGCCACGCCGGGATGTAGGGCGCTTTGTAAGACACTGCGATGCTTGGTCTCTTCACCAAGCTGGTTTCATGGAGGGAGGGAGAGGAGACTGAGGAAGGATGGGGGAGTGTTTCAGTTTAGAAGAGGCCAAAATAAATAAATAAATAAGAACAAATGGAGCACACAAACTTTGACTAGAGTTTGGGTTGGAAAAACTAAGTGGCAATGATGATACAGCTGGAGAGATCTGAAAATTGAAATAGCTGTTAGATGATTTTAGTGAGTTCTTGCTCCTTTTTAAGAATGTCACAATTACATGGGGGTTATGTGGGAGAGTTGTCCTTATTTTTAGGAAATGCATGCTGAAGCATTTGGGGATGAGGTACTGTCATGTCTCAATGTATTTAGGGACAGGGACAGAAGGAGGAAGCCACACATGGAAAAATATTAGCCATCGTTCAACGCACGTGGCGGGTATAGAGTTGCTTACGGTGCTGAGCTCTCAGCTTTTCTTTCCTTTAAAGTTTTTATTTTAATTCCAGTTAGTTAAAATACAGTGTAATGTTAGTTTCAGGTGTACAGCATAGTGATCTATCACCTGATGCTCATCATAAGTGCCCTCCTGAATCCCCATCACCTGTTTCACCCATCCCCCACCCCCACCCTAAGCTTGCACCTTCTCTGTATGTTTGACATTTTTCTTAATCAAAGGAGTTGGACAAAACATGACGGGCTAGGAGCAAGGGGCTGTAAGCAGCAAGGGGAGAAAATATTGCTAATATTCCTTAAATCCCTGAGATAGTTGACCAGGAGAATGAGCGATACACTCTCAAAGGACTTAGGTGATTTACCTTAGGGGAGTGATTCCCAGCCTTTAACACTTACAAACATGAGCATGGAATATAATATTTGTATAGGCTACTGGGGTAAACAGCTAGGGGAAATTTGAGGCCTGATGAGCATGGGGCCTAGTGAAAAAAAAAATCATTGCCTTTCCTGTATTATTTTTATAAGAAAATGAAACACAGAGTATTAGGAAATTTGTAAATGATGAATTTATATATATAAATGTTCCAAATATATTTAAAAATTCTATTAAAAATTTTTTTTAAATGTTTATTTACTTTTTGAGAGAGACAGAGCACGAGTGGTGGAGGGGCAGAGAGAGGGGGAGACACAGAATCGGAAGCAGGCTCCAGGCTCTGAGCTGTTAGTACAGAGCCCGACGCAGGGCTCGAACTCACAGACCGGGAGATCATGACCTGAGCCGAAGTCGGATGCTCAACCAACTGAGCCACCCAGACGCCCTATATATTTAAAAATTTTAATGAAGAACTTCAGCTTGCTTCCCAGAATACTTTTTATTTCTTTATTTTTATTTTTTTTAAAGTAAGCTCTACACCCAAAGTGGGGCTTGAATTCAGGACCCTGAGATTGAGAGCTCCATGCCAACTGAGCCAGCCAGACACCTGCCCTCCAGAATACTTTTGAATATCAGATTTTATGCTTCAATTTTTGATAGTTTACCACCAATGAGAAAAAATGTAAAAGCATCTTTCTCAACCATTAAAAAATTCTAACAGCTGGGGACACCTGGGTGGCTCAGTCGGTTAAGCATCCAACTTCGGCTCAGGTCATGATCTTGTGGATTGTGGGTTCGAGCCCCGCGTCGGGCTCTGTACTGACAGTTCAGAGCCTGGAGCCTGCTTCCGATTCTGTGTCTCCCCCTCTCTCTGCCCCTCCCCTGCTCAGGCTCTGTCTTTCTCTGTTTCTCAATAATAAATTAATGTTAAAAAAATTAAAAAATATTCTAACAGATGAAATTATATTTATATAATCTAAAAATGTATCCTTTAATTGGCAGATATAATTTAGACAATTTTTTTAAATAATGCAAATTGTTTTTAATCCATTTGAGCATGCTTGTATCAATTATTTCAAAATAATGGTGAAGACATAATTTTTGTAACATGCATGTGTTGTTAGAACCATGTAGCAGACTGCTAGAAGGACACATCGGCTGCGGAGGGGCAGAAGTAGACGATTTATGGGAAGGTAGGGATCTGGGGCTGTTACCTAGACCCATGAATCCCCTCAGTCCCAGTGGATCACAGATTGGGTTGCACACGATGTCCTTGGACATCGGGAACATGGACTTCTCCAGCAACTCCTTGTGCTTCGTCCATGGTAGGCAGGGATGTACTTGGTATATAGGTTTTTTTTTAAATTTTTTTAAATGTTTGTTTTTTTTTGAGAGAGAGAGAGAGAGTGCAAGTGGGGGAGGGGCAGAGAGAGAGAGAGGGAGACCCAGAATCCGAAGCAGGCTCCGGGCTCCGAGCTGTCAGCACAGAGCCCGACGCCGGGCTGGAACCCACAAACGGTGAGATCACGACCTGAGCCGAAGTCAGACGCTTAACCGACTGAGCCACCCAGGCACCCCCGGTATATGGTTTCTGAAATGAGAGCCCATGTGGTAGATCACCTCCTTGGTGATGTGGGGCAGTGGGTGTCTGCTGGCATTTGTTGTGCTTGCCACCCGTGGGAAGGGACATGCCATCAGCTCCTGTGCTCCCCTGAACCTCCTTTGGGAAGCCCTGGAATAGAAAGATGTGCTCAGCTGCCGGCCTCATCTGGCCACAGTGAAGGACGAGAGGATCAGTATTTTTGGTGACCGTTATCCGTTCACATGTTGCCAGTGGCCAGTAGGTGAGGATTCCTGAGTTAGGGAAGTCCCAGAGTTCAATTCAGGCATTAATTATTCCCGACAGGTGATGATTGGAGAAAGGAGATTACGTGATCAGGTACTTTTGGAAAACGCTGCGTTAAGGTGAACAGGTTTCTTTGCTGTAGAACATCCTAAAGACTTTAATATAGTAACACGCATCACGTATTTCCAAGAGGAGACTGTAGTACTCAAAGGTTCCCGGAAATATTGATCACTGAAGTCATTTATTGAGAAGCATCTTGAGGAATGGGTGTGAAAAAGTGCGCTGCAGAAAATTTAGAAAATATTGAAAAGAAGGTGTTAAAGTTAGTACCCCCTTTTCTTTTTTTTTTTCAGTTTATTTATTTTGAGAGAGAGAGTGAGTGAGGCCGGGGCAGAGAGAGAGGGAGAGAGACAGAATCCTACGCAGGCTCCACGCTCTCAGTGCCGACCCCAACGCGGGGCTCGATCTTCCGAACCATGAGATCGTGACCTGGGTGGAAATCAAGGGTCAGGCGCTTAACTGACTGAGCCCCCAGGTGCCCCAGTGCCTGTTGTTTATATGTAAACTTAGAGAAATTGAGGAATGCTGCCTTCAGCTGTAGGTAACTCCTGTTTCAGGACACAAGTCAGCATGAACTTTGCTGGTCAAAGACTAGTGCTCGAATCTATTAAATAATAATATTGCTTCGGGGCGGCTGGGTGGCTCAGTCGGTTAAACATCTGACTTCGGCTCAGGTCATGATCTCACCGTTTGTGGGTTCAAGCCCCACATGGGGCTGTCTGTTGTCAGCACAGAGCCTGCTTGGGATTCTCTGTCTCCCTCCCTCTCTGCCCCTCCCCCACTTGCACGTGCCCGCGTGTGCCCTCTCTCTCTGTCTCTTTCTCTCTCAAAAATAAGTAAACTTAAAAACATAATTTTTTAAAAACCAAAAATCATCACTACCACTTGATGCACTGAAGTTGTTTTGGTAGCTGCTTAGTGCGATAAGTCATGAAGAGGAACTAAAAAGTATAAATTTTAGAAAGAAGAGACAAAATGTAAGATCAGAAAATATAACCAACTGGAAAGCGATTATAATTAATAAAAGTTTCAGGAAATAGACGCATATAACATAAGTAGCAGCAATAAGACACTCAACATTTACCTCAACTCCCCAAAATTACAGGGTTTTAAAAAATGATTCCCGCGTGGGGCGCCTGGGTGGCTCAGTCTGTTAAGCATCCGACTCTTGATTTCGGCTCAGGTCATTTTCTTCCAGTTCCTGGGATCAACCCCTGCATGGGACTCTGCCTGACAGTGCAGAGTCTGCTTAGGATTCTCTCTCTCCCTCTCTCTCTTCCCCTCCCCTGCTCACACTCTCCCTCTCCAAATAAATAAATTAATAAAAAAAAAATTCTCACTTGAAATCTTCAAAACCCATAAAAATACTCAGGCATAGTCTTCTTGGAGAATTGTATATGACTTATAGGAGGAAAACTATAATGTGCAATATTTAATTTAGAGATAGAAAAGGGATGTATAACTAATATATATCGCTTAGATGTGAAAACTACATACTTAAAAATCTTCATTCTTTCTCACTGTGTAGCTTCATTGCAATACAACTCCCAGTGGTATTTATTTGGCCTTTCTAAACTTTATTTGAATTTCTAAATTTCTTTTGGAAGAATAAACTGGTGAACATATCAATGAACATTCCTAAAAAGAAGACCGATACAGTGGCAATAAATAAATTAGTATGCTAATTGCATAAGACTAGACATACAAATCAGAATAGAGTCAGTAGAATACACAGTCAATAGAGGTAGTCTCCATCACATAGGACACTAGATCACATTGTGAAGTAGGAGGAAATAAATCAAATGCTTAGAAAATTAGAAATTACTAAACTAAGATTAGAAGCTAGTCTGTCACTTTGAATCAAGTCAAAATAAATGTCATATGTATGAAAGCGTAAAATGTATTTTTAAATTGTAGAAAAAAATTGAATTGAGTATTCATCAAATCTCCAGAACAAGGTGATTTTCTCCCTCCTTCTTGGTCCTTTCAAAGGATAAGTTCCTCCCCTCCCCTCCCCTCCCCTCCCCTTCCCATTGTAATTATTATAAGTTTTCTTCACACCCATTATTGTCTTGCATACACACTGGGGTGCATATATCCTTTATTTAGACATTGATTAAAAGTTAGAATAATTCCCCAACAAAGAATGTTTGGATAGTACGAAAATCATTTATACTTGGCTTAGGGATGTGACAGCAGTACACTATAAGACCAGATATCACAATAGAAGTGTCTGTCTGGCGTTGAGATAGGCTGCCTGTGGGGGGTTCTCTGTCTTGCAGAGCTCATCAGGCAAAGTCTGGAGAAGGGCACATTGTCCGTGTTGTAGGAAGTATTCACAACTCCAGTCAAGAGTTGGACTGAACCTCCAATATTCCTCCCGAGTTTCCAACCCAGGACCAGCCAGATAGGAGGGGCATAGGGTGAGGTATGAGGGCAAGTGTGTGGTGCTTCCGTGCCCTCCCCGGATTGGCCTCTCTCCCAGGACCTCCATATATGCACCAACCAGGAAGCTCCTCAGAGGATAAGTTTCAAAACTTTAAAGTAGAAAAAGAAAACTCATCTGCTGTGACTACCTAAGAATAAAAGATAATATAATTTTTCAGTGACCTTAAAGTTAATGTCATGATAAAAACACTCAATAGTAGGTTTAGAAGGAACATGACTCAACATCATAAAGGCTGTCTATGAAAAACTCAAAGCTAATATCATCCCCAATGGGGAAAAACTGAGCACTTTTCCTCTAGAGTCAGGGACAAGACAGGGGTGTCCACTTTCACTGCTGTTATTTAACATAGTGCTGGAAGACCTAGCCACTGTGATCAGACAACAAAAGAAATAAAAGGCATCTAAATCAGCAAGAAAGAAGTCAAACTTTCACTATTTGCAGATGACATGATACTCGATATAGAAAACCCTACAGACTGCATGAAAAAACTCCTGGAACTGGTAGCTGAATTCAGCAAATTTGCAGGCTACAAAATCAATGTACGGAAATCAGTGGCATTTCTATAAACCAATAATGAAATAGCAGAAAGAGAAATGAAGAAAGGAGGCCCATTTACAATTGCACCAAAACCAATAAGATACCTAGGAATAAATCCTAACCAAAGAGGTGAGACCCGGACTCCAAAAACTACAAAACATTGATGAAAGAAATTGAAGAGGACGCAAAGGAATGGAGAGACATTCCATGCTCATGGAAGAACAAATATGGCTACAATGTGGTTTTTTATGGAACCACAAAAGCCCCCAAATAGCCAGACCAACCTTGAAAAAGCAAAGCAAAGCTGGAGGCGTCACAAATCCAAACTTCAAGCTGTATTACAAAGCTGTAGTCATCAAAACAGTATGGTACTGGGACAGAAACAGACACATGAAACAGAGTAGAAAACCCAGAAACAACCCCGCAACTTTATGGTCAATTAATCTTCGATAAAGCAAGAGAATATCCAATGGGAAAACGACAGTCTCCTTCAACAAATGTTGGGAAAACTGGAAAGGAGCATGCAAAAGAATGAAACTGGACCACCTTCTTACACCATACACACAAATAAATTCAAAATGCATGAAAGACCTAAATGGGAGACTTGAAATCATAAACATTTTAGAGGAGAACACACTTAGTAGCCTCTTTGACATTGGCCATAGCAACTTCTTCTAAATACACCTCTTAAGGCAAGGGAAACAAAAGCAAAAATGAACTATTGTCAAGAGAAGAAGCTTCTGCACAGCAAAAGAAACAATCAACAAAACTAAAAGCAACCTGTGGAATGGGAGACGATATTTGCAAATGACATAGCTGATAAAGGGTTAGTACCTCAAAAATATACAGAACTTATAAAATTCAACACTCAAAAAATGAATAATCCAATTAAAAATGGACAAAAAACATGAACAGACATTTCTCCGAAGAAGACACGCAGATGGCCAACAGGCATTTGAAATGATGCTGCACATCACTCGTCACCAGGGGAATACAAGCCAGAAGTTCAATGAGGTATCACCTTACACCTGTCAGAATGGCTAAAATCAACAACCCAAGAAACAGCAGGTGTTGGAGAGGACGTGGAGAAAGGGGAACCCTCTGGACTGTTGATGGGAATGCAAACTGGTGCAACCACTGTGGGAAACATGGAGGTTTCTCAGAAAGTTAAAACCAGAACTGCGCTACGATCCAGCAATCGCACTGATAGATATTTACCCGAAGAATACAAAAATACTAATTCAAGGGGATACATGTACTCTGATTAATAGCAGTATTACCTATAACAGCCAAATTATGGAAACAGCCCAAGTGTCCATTGACTGGGGAATGGATAAGGAAGATGTGGTATATCTATACAATGGAATTTACTCAGACATAAAAAGAATGAAATCTTGCCATTTGCAATGACATGGATGGAGCTAGAGAGTTCTCTGCTAAGTGAAAGAAGTCAGAGAAAGACAAATACCCTATGATTTCATTCATATGTGGAATTCAAGAAACAAAACAAAGGAGCAAAGGGAGAAAAAAGAGAGGCAAACCAAGAAACAGACTCTTAGCTATAGAGAACAAATTGATGGTCCCCAGAAGGAAGTGGGCGGGGGATGGGTGAAATAAGTGATGGGGATTAAGTCATCACCTGTTGTGATGACCATGGGGTGATGTATGCAAGTGCCGAATCACTAAATTGTACGCCTGAAACTATATTACACTGTACGTTAACTAACTGGAATTTGAATAAGAACTTAAAAAAATTAATAACATGACCTTAAACTTAGAAAGCAGACATCAGTTTTCTGCACTGGCAGTGTTACAACCAGTGAGACTTTCCCAAGACATTATTATGACTAATTAGACCCTTCCCAGTGTCCCACACAAATTCAGCTGTTGCAACTCACTGTATTTCAGTGAGATAAGACAAACTCACAAAGATGAGATGGACAAAACCGTTCACCAAAGAATAACTGTAACAATGGAAAATTGGAAACAGCCGAAATGCCTACACTTAGAGGGTTGGTTAAATAAATTATGATAAATCTCTATAATGGTATACCAAGCAGTCACTAGAAATGATAATGTAATAAACATATTTCTGAAATGCAGGATGCTCACAATTTATTGTTGAGTGAAAGTTAGATTAGAGGACAACAAGAGAGTAGCTAACCCCACATGGTAGGATTCGAAGTGATTTTTACCTAATCTAAACTTTCTTCCGTATCCTTTTTTTCTTCCAATAATCTGGTATGCTATGGATGGTCAGCAAGGATGTGAAGCTCGTTCTATTTTAGAAAAACAAATGCAAACAACTGACCTGGAATTTTTTTTGCAGTAATTATGACACAAGGTTAAGTCTTCATTATTTAAAGAGCACCTACAAAAATTGCCAAGAAAAAACGGGAGATCCTAGAGGAGTGAGCAGACAGCAAGAACCGATCGTTCACAGCAGGTCCGCTTGTGATCAAAGGAGAGTAAATTTAAATAATCAGATGACATTTTTTTGTTTTTTGCTTGTGAAGTTAGCAAATGTGGCTCACTGCCATGTTTTTTTATAATAAAGAAAAATTAATACCAGTAAGTTGTGGCATATTCCTTTGGTACTGTTAAAAATGGAAGGTTAGGTAGGTTATGTTGTAGCCTGGAAAGGTATAGCATTTAAGTGAAGGAATTAAGAGTTACGGTTCTTAACTAAGGAGTACTAGCAATTAGAGTGTGGGAGAGAGCAACCCCTCTGAACTTTGGTGGATACCTTGCTGGTTATAAATGTGGATACAGCATCTGACGCAAACCTGGTACGTAGTGTTGTATTCAGTAAGTTTTCGTTGAGCGAAAGGATAGTGTATGAAATACAATATACTAAAGGTTGTGTGCGAAGAAAGATTGGATGAAAATCTGGCAAAGTGATTCGTGGTTATGTTAGGGTAAAGGGAATATGAGTAAATCCCCCCTTCCCCCCATTTTCTATAATTTGATGGTATTCTATTTATAATTAAAATAATTATATAAACTCAATCTCTCCCTTTCTAGGTGTCCTAGTTTTACTTAGTATCTATAAAATAAAATTTGAGACTTCACTGCATTTTCCCCCTTTAGGCTTCCACTCAGCCAGACACGTTGGAGTCAACCTCAATTCTTATCTTTTTCTCTGCACCTAACATAACACCAAACCTATCAGCGAGTCTTGTTTGCTGTGCCCTTTAGAATATATCCAGAATCCTGTCATTTCTCACCGTCTCCAACTGCTTCCATTTTTATCCCTGCCACCATCAGTCTCCCTCTAGAATATTGCAATAACCTCCTAAGTAGTCTCTCTTTCCACCCTTGTCCCTTTCCAGGACATCCTTTAAGGGGAGTCTGGGTGGCTCAGTTGGTTAAGCGTCTGACTTCAGCTCAGGTCAAGATCTCATGGTTCGTGACCTCGAACCCCACGTCGGGCTCTGTGCTGACAGCTCGGAGCCTGGAGCCTGCTTGGGATTCTGTGTCTCCTTCTCTCTCTGCCCCTCCCCCGTTCATGCTCTGTCTCTGTCTCTCAAAAATGAATAAACATTAAAAAAAATTTTTTTAATTAATTAATTTATTTTGAGAGAGAGAGTGATCAGGGAAGGGCAGAGAGAGAGGGACAGAGAGAATCCCAGGCAGGTTCTGCACTGTCAGCACATAGCCCAATGCAGGACTCAAACCTACAAACGGTGAGATCATGACCTGAGCTGAAACCAAGAATCAGACGCTTGACCGACTGAGCCACCCAGGTGTCCTTTTCCAGTATATTCTTTTATTATTATTATTATTATTATTATTATTATTATTTTTTAACATTTATTTATTTTTGAGAGACAGAGTGTGAGCAGGGGAGGGGCACAGAGAGAAGGAGACACAGAATCCGAAGCAGGCTCCAGGCTCTGAGCTGTCAGCACAGAGCCTGATGTGGGGCTTGAACCTACGAACTGTGAGATCATGACCTGAGCCGAAGTCAGATGCTTAACCGACTGGGCCACCCAGGCACCCCTTTCCAGTATATTCTTAACATCGTAGCTGAAGTGAATATAAGCCAGGCTATGTCACAGCACTGCTTAGAACCCTCCAGTGATTCATCATCTCATTTAAAGTAAAAAACAAAATCCTTAAAGCAGCATGCAGGTATAGAACCCGTCTTCTGCCCCCAAATCCCCGAATGCACACCTTCTGACCTTATTTCCTACCCTTCTGCCTCTGCTGTTCTCTTTGCCTAAAAACTCCTCCTGTGGATATTCACAAGGCTGCCTCTTCCCCCTCATCACTAAGGAGGCCTTCCCCCCACACCCCCCATCCTCCCCCACCCACACAGCCAGCACTCTTCATAGGCCTTCCCTGCTTTATGTTTTCCAGGCCCATTTGACCTACAGTGTATGTGTGAGCTTCTGTATCTCCTCCGGTACGCATAGCTCCATGAGGTAGGGACTTCTGTCCATTCTGCTCCTAGCTGTAACCTTAGCACTGACAGTTGTGTCCAGCACATAGTAGAGCCTCAATAAATACTTACCGAATAAATGACTTCCTAATTGCTCCAGAGAAATAATTCTTAGTCTCAAAACTCGTTTGGAAGCTCTTTGAGAGAATACCACACGTGGCCTTTGCAGGCCTTCCCAGCCCCCGGCTTCCGCCCTCCTCAGGCACAGGATAAAGCAGGGCAGGTGGGCATGCCGGTGACCTACAATCAGTATCTAGTGCTGGGTTCCTTCTGCCTCTTCGGCTGGGACTCTCTGCCCAGACGACTCGGGACAGCAGATACGCCGTGTTGGAAGCTTCCTGTGTCTCGATCGCGGTGGCCCCATGACCCTGTGCACGTGTAAACCCCGTGAGGCTGTGTACTCGAGAGGCGTAGGTACTCCGATAATGCGCCGTGTGTGTCTCGTGCCTCGGGAAACGAGAGTCCGTCCGTTCCCTGACTCCTCTAGAGGGAGGTAAGCACACTAACTGGTGCGTTAAGATGAGGAGAGTTGCGCGTGCTCTTCCTTATTGAGAAGTTCTAGCTGAGTGGCTGAAATTTCTGTTCGGAATCCAAAGGGAGCGTAATTAAAACAATTTTTATTTACTTTGTCTTTTGCAGACATAACCGTAGCAGAGTTCCACAAAAAAATCAAAGACGCCTTTGAAGTGTTTGACCACGAGGCGAATAATACGGTGGATGTGAGGTTTGGACGTGTCTTCTTTGTTCTGATTCTAAATGACGGACACAACTCCTAAAATAGAAGAGGGGTCTTGTCTTTTTCCAGGTCTTGGATTTCTTCTGCTGTTTAAAAGTGTTTATTTCCCTGTGCTCTGTGGAAGCCCTCTACTAGCTAGTGCTTTGGATCAATACTGTTTCCTGTTCTTTATAACCTGGTGAAAAGAATATCCACATTGCCCTCTGCAACCTCCAGACTGTAAATTCTGTGAGTGAGGTGACCCCTGCTGTAGCATGATTGCTGGGCACATAGTTGGCGCTCGGTAACTATTGGTTGAGTCGAGTGAACGGAATTTGCTTTTATTATTTTTTTTTAATTTTTTTTTAACATTTATTTATTTTTGAGACAGAGACAGAGCATGAACGGGGGAGGGTCACAGAGAGAAGGAGACACAGAATCTGAAACAGGCTCCAGGCTCTGAGCTGTCAGCACAGAGCCCGATGCGGGGCTCGAACCCACAGACCGTGAGATCATGACCTGAGCCGAAGTCGGACGCTTAACCGACTGAGCCACCCAGGCACCCCTGGAATTTGCTTTTAAAATAAGTAGGTTTTGTGGGGCGCCTGGGTGGCTCACTCGGTTGAGTGTCCGACTTTGGCTCAGGTCATGAGCTCACAGTTCGTGGGTTTGAGCCCCACGTCGGGCTCTGTGCTGACAGCTCGGAGCCTGGCACCTGCTTCGGATTCTGTGTCTCCCTCTCTCTCTGCCCCTTTTCCGCTCGTGCTCTGTCTCTCTCTGTCTCTCAAAAATGAATAAACATTAAAAAATTTTAAATAAAAAAATAAATAGGTTTTGTGTGATCGAGCCAGAAATTACAAAGAAAGATTAATAATGCTTGAACAGTGATATGCTCCCCAAGTCAAGTAACAAAAAGAACCCGAACAGAAGAACATACAAAGAGGAGAGAGAGACATGAATACTGCTAGATCGGGAATGGAGGACAGGAGACAATAGTTTGAGACCAGAAAGGAAACAAAGCAAAACAAAAACGCAGAAGAGACTGTCCACGAGAACAGCAGAGGCTGTGGGTTCCAGGCCACGGACATCCCAGAGAGGCCACGGACCTTCCTTCCAGGAGACCGAGCCGAACGAGGAACATGTGGGGGGATCACAGTCTCGAAACTCAGAAGCGAGGACACAGAGGCCAGCGAAGCAGTGGGAAGTGACAGAGGGGCTAGTCAGGGGACTCAGTGCTTTAAAGGAGCCACACCGGTGGAACCACTGCATGCGATTTTATTTTGTTGGCCACACATTGTAACTGTGTGTATTGTATAGTGTCTTCATCCCTGAAGGCACAGGTGTGACTGTAGGAGAGGAGACTGAGAAGGGGCGGTGCCGTTCATTACTTTATAAAGTTGAGTTTTCTCCCTCCACCGTGTTTCTGGGCCTTGAAGCAGGCGATAGATAAGGTTGGGAATTCCGTTCCAGAACCACCAGCGCAGTCGGCCTTGTGTGAGCCTTGGCCCAGCTGTTGCCGAGGATGTGTGTGGCTCACGTGCTGGGCTTCAGATGCTCTGGCCACAGCGCGGGCCACACGGGTGCCACTTGTGGGGGGCACTTTATCCTCAGGGTGGGTATATCATAGGAGGAAGACATCCGGTGGGGCAGTCGTGCCGGTGACAGGGTTTGGGATGAGGTGGGGAGCATGTGGCATGAACGACTCAATCCAAGGATGGCTCTTGCCTTCGCCTCAGACCTCTTGCTGAGGCTGGAAGGTTCCCCAGGGGGCAGGGGACAGAGGTAGTGTTAGAGAGGTCAGGGAGAGCCAGAGGAAGACCAGGGGAGCAGAGAAGAGAAACCAGCATTTGCTTGAGGCTTGTGTCTGACAGGTGACCTGTCGTTGGGTGTGGGGGGCTTCGGGGACCTTCCCTCATCTCAGTCTTTTTATTTGTGTGGCAAGAGTTGGCATCTGTAGGGGCGCCTGGGTGGCTCAGTCGTTTGAGCGTCCGACTTCGGCTCAGGTCATGATCTCGCGGTTTGTGAGTTCGAGCCCCGCGTCGGGCTCTGTGCTGACAGCTCGGAGCCTGGAGCCTGCTTCGGATTCTGTGTCTCCCTCTCTCTGCTCACACTCTGCTCCCCTCCCCTGCTCACCCTCTGTCTCTGTCTTTCAAAAAATGAATAAACGTTAAAAAAAAAAGTCGCATCTCTAGTTTCTGGAGACAAAAAGAAGGTAAACAGTTTGTTCAAGAAAATCTGCCAAATCTCGTAGAGCAATGATGCGGGCCCTTTTTCTGGTACAAGGGCTCGTTCAAGAGAAACAAACATGCTTCTGGGATGTTTATCTTTTTGTCATTCAAAATTTAAGATTTTTCCCGAGGCCCTGAGGGAGAGTGTCTATTTTTACAACCTAAATTGTCTACTTTATTACATGAAGAAGGCTCCTGAGAAAACGGACATTGTTTCACACAGTGAAGCATTAACGCTAAGCATATTCCAATAGTAGCAACAGGGATGAATGTGGCTTTCTAATCTTTATTCCTTCTGTTCATTTGCTTTTTTTTACATTCTTTTTAATGTTTTTATTTATTTTTGAGAGAGAGAGAGAGAGAGAGAGAGACAGAGCATGAGTGGGGAAGAGGCAGAGAGAGGGAGACACAGAATCCGAAGCAGGCTCCAGGCTCCGAGCTGTCAGCACAGAGCCCGATGCGGGGCTCGAACCCACAAACCGCGAGATCATGACCTGAGCCGGAGTCAGATGCTCAACTGACTGAGCCCCCAGGCGTCCCCTTCTGTTCTTCTGCAGTTCCTGTCACTCCCATCCACGCTTTATAGGACAGAGAAGCTAAGTGACTTGCCCAGGAGGGCACAAGTGGCCAGCAGCCGAGCTGGAACTCAAATTAGCTCCTTCTGTTTGGGCAGCCGAGCAGCGGCCCCAGCCCAGGCTCTGGAAACGCAGTGATGAACGTGAGCTGTCCTCCCTTTCACCTCGGAGGGCTCTCTGTTTAAAAGGTTAATCTAGCTAGAATTTAGGTTGGCATGTGATTAAAAATGAAGTCTAAACACAGACTTTTGTTTTTTTTCCAAATTGCTAAACCTGTATTGTTACACCTACTTTACAACATACTGCCTTTTCTATAATTGGGTCTGATTTGGGCTGTGTATTCTGATCTCCTGCTTTATCTTTCTGTCTTCCACTAGGTCAATCCGGTCCTAATTGCTGGAAATTTAATATATGTTTTAATATCTGATCGAACTAGTCTCTTTGCTGCTCTTCGTTTGCAACATTTTAATTAAGAATTGAAAAAAGAGGTGCCTGGGTGGCTCAGTCGGTTAAGTGTCAGACTCTTGATTTCGCTCAGGTCATGATCTCATGGTTTGTGAGTTTGAGCCCTGCGTTGGGCTCAGTGCTGATGCACGGAGTCTGCTTGGGATTGTCTGTCTCTGCCCCTCTTTCTCTGCCCCTCCCCTGTGCTCTCTCTCTCTCAAAATAAATAAATAAAAAAAAACCCAACATTGGGGCACCTGGGTGGCTGAGTTGGTTAAGCGTCTGACTTCGGCTCAGGTCATGATCTCGCGGTTTGTGAGTTCGAGCCCCGCATCGGGCTCTGTGCTGGCAGCTCAGAGCCTCGGGTCTGCTTTGGATTCTGTCTCCTTCCCTCTCTGCCCCTCCCCACGTCTGCTCTGTTTCTCAGTCTCTCAAAAGTAAACAAATGTAAAAAAATTAAAAAAAAAACCCAACATTAAACAATTACAAAAAAATAATTAAAAAAAAAAACAACACAACAAGACACGGAAACAACCTAAGTGTTCATCGATGGATGGAGGGATAAAGAAGTTGCGGTATAGATATACAATAGAATATTATTCGGCCATAAAAATGAGGAAATCCTGCTGTTGGTGACAGCATCATTGAATCCTGAGGGAATTATGCTCATGAGCTAAGTCAGGGAAAGACAAAGACCGTGTGATTTCATGTATAGGTGGGATCTAAAATGCGAACAAATAAAAAAACAAACTCAGGAAAGGAGACCAGGACACTGGTTACTGGACCAGTGGTTCCTGGACATGGGGATGGGGGAGGGGAGCTGGGGGAAGCTGGTCGCGAGGTGCAAACCTCTAGTTACGTGGTAAGCACCGGGGTGTGATGCATCACAGGATGAGTACAGCTAACGCTGCTGGGTGGTCTGTAGGGAAGAGGTGAGGAACGTCAATCCTGAGTTCCCATCACAAGGAGGCCTTTTCTTTCCTTTTCTGTTCTTTTCTTTCTACTGCGTCTGCATAAGAGGACGGATGTAGGTTGGACCTGTCGTGGTCACCGTGTCCCAACGTACGTAACTCGGACCGTCATGCTGCAGGCCTTACGCTTACACAGTGACATCTGTCCATTGTTCCTCAATAAAACTGGGGGAGAAAAGAATTGAAGGCAGAAGGCTATGTAAAGAATAGCGTAGGGAAGCATCTGACAGAGAGTCCAGAGATGTAGCTAAGGGCTCGGTTTGGGCGGGAGAGAGCTGTTGCTGGAGAGGCTCCCAGGACACTTAGCTGTGTCTCTCCTACAGTGTAAGTATGGTGCCATTTCCTTTGTAGGGCAGCCCTGGGCCCCCTTAGGATGAGTTTTGGGGCAATTACTCTCCTTTGTCCTCACCTCTGCTTTGCACGAATTGAGAGATTGAATTTGAAATTGTACCGCCGTGTAAAACATCATGAAATGGGCCTCTGCTGCTTTCCTCCCGGTCCGAGGGGCAACCCCAGGTCTGGAATCAGACTGCCGGGGCTCCACTGCCAGTCCTGTGACTGAGGAACTTACTTATTCTCTCTATTCACTTTGGCCTCAGAGGAAGGATCCTTTCAGGGGTCTGGGAGGTCTTAACTATCTTTGTAGTAACTTTAAGACAGTATTTGCTATTTTCATTCTCAATTTTTCACAAGTATATGTTGGAGGTTTTGAAAAGCTACATGATGTGTGATATTGCAACAGATTGAATGCAGAACCAGATATGAGAATCCAGCTGTCTTCTGTGAAGCCCGACAGCAGGGAGATTTGCAAACATGGAAAACGGTGCCGTTCTCCTAACTCAGTTTGTTCTTGTTTGGAAAATGCACTTATTTTTCATAAAATTACATACACTTGCAATGGATTTATTTATCATTATTTCTAAATGAATATTTTAAAATATTTAAGAAAGATTTCTAAGGGCGCCTGGGTGGCTCAGTCGGTTAAGCATCTGACTTCAGCTCAGCTCATGATCTCACGGTTCGTGAGTTCGAGCCCCGCGTCGGGCTCTGTGCTGACGGCTCGGAGTCTGGAGCCTGCTTCGGATGCTGTGTCTCCCTCTCTCTGTGCCTCTCCCCTGCTCACGCTCTGTCTCCCTCTCTCTTTCAAAAATAAATAAACATTAAATTTTTTTTAAATTATTAAAATAAAACAAAAAAGTAAACAAGATTTTTAAGTGAATATTTAAAATATTTTTTAAGTTATTTATTTTGAGAGAGAGCATGTGCAGGGGAGGGGCAGAGAGAGAGGGAGAGAGAGAATCCTAAGCAGGCTCCATGCTGTCAGTGCAGAGCCCGTTGCGGGGCTTGATCTCACGAACCGTGAGATCACGACCTGAGCTGAAATCAAGAGCTGATGCCTAACTGACTGAGCTCCCCAGGCACCCCTAAATTTTTTGAGGTTTAATTTCTAATATGGTAATAGAGATAAATATAACTCACATAAGGAAAAGCTCTCTGGGGATCTCTATAATTTTTAAGAATGCAAAACACATTTTGAAACCAAAAAATTTGAGAACCAATGTTGTCAGTGGTCATTTTTTAAAGCTCTTAGAACGATATTAGCTCAGAACAAACTAGCTATTATTAATAGTATTATATTATTAGTAGTAACTTTAGTAGTAGTATTATACTTTAGGACAATATAATTAGTAGTATTATACTTTGTATTATTGAAGTAAATAATTTAAAGCAGTTTTTCCTCTGTTTGCTCTGGATTAGCGATTATACATAACAAACCTCTCATAAGAATTGTTTTACTTATTTCTGTGCATTGTGTGTTGAGTTTTTAAGTTCTGAAGTTCATTTTCCTGATTAATTAGTTTTTGAAAGTTGGCACCTTGAAAACCATTGAGGCAGATTTTTAATATCATTAATTGGGACCATTTTAATTTTGCCTCATATAAAACATAGAGCGTGATACATTGTGACTTAAGTACATTTCCTGTTCTGTGTTCAGATTTCAATCAGTAAGACTGATTGAGAACCAAATTTTTGTATAGATGAGATACAGACAAGGGATAAAATTCAAAAGGTACAAAGAATAGTACAGGCACGTCTTTCTACCTCAAACTCCGGCTAACCAGTTCCTCTTTTTATTTATTTTGTTTTATTTTATTAAAAAAAGTTTTTTTAATGTTTATTTATTTTTGAGAGAGAGAGAGAGAGAGAGTGAGACAGAGTGTGAGCAGGGGAGGGGCAGAGAGAGAGGGAGACACAGAATCGGAAGCAGGCTCCAGGCTCCGAGCCATCAGCACAGAGCCCAATGCGGGGCCCAAACCACAAACGGTGAGATTGTGACCTGAGCCGAAGTCAGATGCTCAGCCGACTGAGCCACCCAAGTGCCCCATGTTTTATTTTATTTTTAAAGTTTATTTAACTATTTTGAGAGAGAGTGAGCAGGGGGAGCAGGGGACAGAGAGACAGGAAGAGAGAGAGAGAATCCCAAGCAGGCTCTGCACCATCAGTGCGGAGCCTGAGGAAGGGCTGGAAGTCAACCGTGAGATCATGACCTGAGCTGAAATCCAGAGCCAGACGCTCAACCCGTTGAGCCACCCAGGTGCCCCAGTTCCTCTTATTAAAGCAAGATTGTTACAAGGTTTTTTCCAGAGTCAGTCCATGCAAATACGTGTGTGTGTGTGTGTGTGTGTGTTTTAATGTGGTAAGTGTACATAACATGAAATTTAACATTTTAACCATTTTTAAGTACAATTTATTGGCTTTAAGTACATTCACATGCCTGCCACGCATCTCCAGAACCTTATCTTCTCAAACTGGAACTCTGTACCCCTTGAAACAATAACTCCGCACTCCCCCTCTCGCTAGCTCCCGGCGGCCACTCATCTACTTTCTGTCTCTATGAGCTTGACTGTTCTTGGGATGCCATATAAGCAAAGTCATACAACATTTGCCCTTTTGTGTCTGGTTTATTTCTTCTAGCATACCATCTTTGAGGTTTATCCTTGTGACGTGTCAGAATTTCATCACTTTTTTTTTTAATTTAAACATTTTTTTAACATTTATTCATTTTTTGAGAGTGAGAGAGACAGAGCATGAGAGGGGGAGGAGCAGAGAGAGAGGGAGACACAGAATCGGAAGCAGGCTCCAGGCTCTGAGTTGTCCGCACAGAGCCCGACGTGGGGCTTGAACCCACAGACTGCGAGATCATGACCTGAGCTGAAGTCCGATGCTCAACCGACTGAGCCACCCAGGCGCCCCAAATTTCATAACCTTTTTAAGGCTGAATAATACTCTCCTGTGCGTATACACCACGTTTTAGTTATCCATTCCTCTGTTCATAGACATTTGGGTTGTTTCCACCTTTTGGCTTTTTTGCTCAATGTTGCTATGAACATCGCTGAACAAATATTTGTTCAAGTCCCTGCTTTCAGTTCTTTTGGATGAACACCCAGCAGGAGAGTTGCTAGATGATGTAGTAATTCTATGTTTAATATTTTAGGAAACCACCACACCGATTTCCACAACAGCTGCATCATTTTACATTTCTACCAGCAAAGCACAAGGGTTCCAAGTTCTCTATGTCCTTGCCAACATTTGTTATTCTGTTTTTCCTTTTTATCACAATGGGTCTAAAGTGGTATCTTGTGATTTGGATTTGCATTTTCCTAATGATTAATGATGTTGAGCATATCTTCTTGTGCTCATTGGTTATTTGTACCTCTTCTCTGGAGAAATATCCATTTAAGCCCTTTGCCCATTTTTAAATCGTACTGTTTTTGTTTGTGTTTTTTTTTGATGTTGAGTTATAGGATGTGTATTTTTTTTTAAATGTTTGCTTATTTTGAGAGAGAGAGAGCAAGCCAATGGGGGAGGGGCAAAGAGAGAGGGAGAGAGAGAATCCCAAACAGGCTCCATGCTGTCAGCACAGAGCCCAGAGCTCAATGTGGGGCTTGAACCCATGAACCATGAGATCATGACTTGAGCCAAACAAGAGTCGGAAGCTTAACCGACTGAGCCCCCGGCGTCGCAGGATGTGTATTTTTAATGTAAGTGGTGAGAGACTAAAACTGTTCTGTACTTTGCTTTTTTCACTTATCATATCTTTGTGATTATTCTTATTAGTACGTAAGAGCTTCCTCATTTCGTTGTATGGATGAACCATAGTATACTGAATTAATTTCCTATCAGTGGTTATTTGGGTTGTTTCCAGGCTCTTGTTATTTTTTTTTTAAGCGTGTTTATTTATTTTTAATGAGAGAGAGAGAGAGAGACGCAGAGAGAGAGAGAGAGAGACAGCATATGTGCATGCACATGATCAGGGGAGGAGCAGAGAGAGAGAGAGAATCCCAAGCAGGCTTCTCACTGTCAGCATGGAGTCTGATGCAGGGCTCAAACTCATGAATTGTGAAATCATGATCTGAGCCAAAATCAAGAGTTGGACACTTCACTGACTGAGCCAGCCAGGCATCCTCAGACTCTTGTTATGGAGAATAGCTTACTTTGCATGTTATTTTGCAAAAGTGAGAATTTTTCTTTAGTTAAATTCTTGAAAATATATTAAAGTGCATGAATATTTTAAATTTTTTTTTTTTCAACGTTTTTTATTTATTTTTGGGACAGAGAGAGAGACAGAGCATGAACGGGGGAGGGGCAGAGAGAGAGGGAGACACAGAATCGGAAACAGGCTCCAGGCTCCGGGCCATCAGCCCAGAGCCCGACGCGGGGCTCGAACTCACGGACCGCGAGATCGTGACCTGGCTGAAGTCGGACGCCTAACCGACTGCGCCATCCAGGCGCCCCAAAGTGCATGAATATTTTTGCTAGCTGTTGCTATATTGACAATGTATTCTTTCACTTTATTTAAAACTTTTTTTAATGTTTATTTATTCTTGAGAGAGAGAGACAGAGTAATAGCAGGGGAGGGGCAGAGAGAGAGAGACAGAATCCGAAGCAGGCTCCAGGTTCCTAGCTGTCAGCACAGGGCCTGACGCAGGGCTCAAACTCATGAACTGCGAGATCATGACCTGAGCCGGTCGGACACTTAACTGACTGAGCCACTCAGGTGCCCCTTTTTCACTTTATTTTATGAGTATGCCTGTTTCCTTACTCTCTTAGACAAAGTTTAATCATCAGACTTTAGGATTTTTGCTAATGTGATACATAAAGGATAGAAACTCAGTGTTAATTTTCATTTCTCTAATTATGGACCTCTCTCTGTATGTCTAAAAGTGGTTTGTATTTCCTTTTGCTTGAACTGGCAGTTCATGTCATTTCCCATTTTTTTATTGAATTTTTTTTTTTTATATATATTAAAGATCCTAGCCATAGAGTGTGAACTGTATGCCATCTGTCTTTTGACTATTTTTACTTTCTGGTGTTCAGAAATTAAAAAAAAAAAAAGGTAAATTACACACCAGTATGGATTTGGTTTTTGGAAACAAACAGAAGTCATCAGAGTAGTCTTCATAGAATAAATTTAAGTTGGCCGGAACGAAGCTAGTATAGTAAAAAATAACATTCCACAAGGAATGCCTTTAAAGTAAAGAAGCTAATTAATTTTTCCATGTAGCTGATGAATTTAATTTGAATGTCATTCAAATCTGAATCACAAACAAATCTAGTTCTTTTGTAATCAGTTTTCTTTCATTTTTGAGTCTAACAGAATAAAGGTATACTACAAGTCAGTAGAGTCAGTTGCTGGCTGTATCATTGAATTTTTTTTTTTTAAGTTATTGTAATATTACTGACTATATTCCCAGTGCTATACCTTTCATCTCTTTGTACGTCTTAATCTCCTTCCTATTTTATCCACCCTCCCTCCCCACCTCCCTCTGGCAACCAGCAGTTTGTTCTCTGCATTTAAGAATCTGTTTGTGTTTTGTTGGTTGTTCATTTGTTTTGCTTTTTAGATTCCACATATAAGTGAAATCGTATGGTGTTTATCTTTCTCTGTCTGACTCACCTCACTTGGCATAATACCCTCCAGGTCCATCCATGTTGTTGCAAATGGCAAGATTTCATTCTTTTTTGTGGCTAAGAAATGTTCCTGTGTGTGTGTGTGTGTGTGTGTGTGTGTGTGTGTGTGTGACATCTTCTCTATCCATTCATCCATTGATGGACACTTGGGCTGCTTCTGTATCTTGGCTATTATAAGTAATGCTGCAATAAATATGGAGATGCATATATCTTTTTGAATTAGTATCTTTGTTTTCTTTGGATAAATACCCAGTAGTGAAATTGCTTTTTCATATGGCATTTCTGTTTTTAATTTTTTGAGGAACCTCCATTACTGTTTTCCACAGAGGTTGCACCAATTTACATTCCTACCAACAGTGCATGAGGGTTCTCTTTTATCCACTTCTTTGCCAACACTTGTCATTGTTTTGTCATTTTGAGACTAACTATTATAACAGGTGTGAGGTGATATCTCATCGTGGTTTTGATTTGCATGTCCCTGATGATAAGTGATGTTGGACACCTTTTCATGTGTCTGTTGGCCATCTGGATGTCTTTGGGAAAAGTGTCTATTCAGGTCCTCTGCCTGTTTTAAGTGGATTATCTTTTTTTTTTTTTTTGTGGTGTTGAGCTATATAAGTTCTTTATGTATTTTGGATACTAATCCCTCATAGGATATATCATTTGCAAATATCTTCTCCCATTTGGTATGTTGCCTTTCTGTTTTGTTGATGGTTTCCTTCACCATGCAAAAGCTTCTTATTTTGGTGTAGTCCCAGTAGTTAATAAGAATAAACTTTTGTTTTCCTTGCCAGAGGAGACATATCTAGAAGAATGTTAAGGGCAATGTCCAAGAGATTACTGCATGTTTTCCTCTGGGAGTTTTATGGTTTCAGATCTTACATTTAGATCCATTTTGAGGTGTTTTTTTTTTGTTTTGTTTTTTTGTTTGTTTGTTTGTTTTAGTGTAGAGTGTAAGAAAGTGGCCCAGTTTCATCTTTTTTGCATGTAGCTGTCTAGTTTTCTGAATGGAATTTATTGAAAAGACTGTCTTTTCTCCATTGTATATTCCTGTCTCTCTATCCTGTCCTATTGATCTCTGTGTTTGTTTTTGTGCCAGTATCATGGTTTTGATTACTATCATTGTTTTTTTATGTGCCACCCTCTTATTATTTATTTTCCTCATGCCTGTTTCACTTAAGCCCCGAGAGTGTTAAGAGTAACAAATGAAAAATCATGAATGAATTTTGAAAGGTGTTTAAGATCAGATCAAGTTATATATGTTTTTAACACTCCATTCTAACCAACTCCAGAGTGGTCTGATCCTGGAGAATTTGGTGCGCCAAGATGACAAGGGTCCAATCCTGGAATAAAAGTGCTGGTCGTCCCGCTTCCCAACCACACCCATCTGTGCCATTCCTATGTTTCTGTGCCTTTGCAGAGTGACATTATTGGTATTTGAGACTATTCTGTGTTTATTTTATTCCTGCTTCTTCTATAGGGGATTTTTCCTAATATTTTCTTGTTTTCGTAGTCTTTGGGCAAACTTTTTGTAGTCCAGCGGCCCCCCGGGTGTCCTCTTGCTAATGCACCGAGTCTCCTTTTTGGCGTTTCGATCCCAACTCAGCATGAGTCTCTGAGGCACACAACACCCAGTGTTCATCTGTTTCACTGATAAGGAGACTTGAGTTTCTTAAGCAGTTGGCAGGAACTTTGAGTGTATTAGAGCTTGTCTAAAATTCAATAAGAAGTAGGTAATAAGAATCTTTTTGTGATGGATTAGAGATAACTTTTCCTAAGAAGATTGGAGGTACCGTGAATATTATTTCTACTTCTTTGTATTTAATGCTATTTTTGAAGATAAGTTGATACAAGATTTCACAATACATTTAATCAGGTAGTAAAAAGGGTAGTAAAAAGGGTGAGCAATACAGAGAGATTGCAGGGACAGTTTCCCTAAACAATTATTATCTGAGAAAGCTTGAAACGACTCAAAGAGCTTTGGAGAAACTGCGCAGGTCAGTGGGCCTGTGTTTGTGCGATGGGAAAACACAGTATTAAAGAGGAATGGGATTGTTGGATCCATAATTTTAAAAACTGGGTCTGTTCTTGCATAGTCCACACACGTGAATGAAATGAGTGATGACCTAGACCACGTGGACAGCTTGGATCAATTTCAACAACGAATGTTGCGTCACAAAAATTACAAAAAGAAGCAAACCTGCTAACATACGTAAATGTTAAATATACAAAAGAACAGCAGCATCTGTGGTGTGTGAATACAATGCTGTGCATGGGAACGAGAAATATTATCCTCAGAATGGTGGTTGCATCTGAAGACAGAAGCGGAAGGGATGGAGAGCGGGACTTCAGCTGTTCCTGCCGTGTTTTATTGTTAGCGAAAAAATCGGAAGCAAATGTGGCAAAAGGTTAAATCTTGGTATTGGATGCATGGCTGTTATATTTTTGTGTGTCCTTTTTTCTGTAATATTTCACAATGTATTTCACAATAAAAACGCATATTTGTTTCAAGAGTGGTGTATACCTTGGCTTTTCACCATCTCACTTTCCGGTTGCTTTGTGAAATTTCGGTTTGCTTCTAATAGTCCTTTTGATGAACTGCGATTAAATAATCACTCGAAGTTTTAAAATCTCATCCCAGGGGTGCCTGAGTGGCTCAGTCGTTTAAACGTCCGGCTTTGTCTCAGATCACGATCTCTCAGTTTGTGGCTTTGAGCCCCACATCAGGCTCTGTGCTGACAGCTCGGAGCCTGGAGCCTGCTTTGGATTTTGTGTCTTCCTCTCTGTCTGCCCTCTCGCGCTCGTGCTCTCTCTCTCTCTCTCTCTGTCAAAAGTAAACATAAAAAAAAATTCCAAAAATAAAAAATTGGGGCATCTGGGTGGCTCAATCGGTTAAGTGCCTGACTTCGGCTCAGGTCATGATCTCACGGTTTGTGGGTCTGAGCCCTGCCTCGGGCTCTGTAGCTGACAGCTCAGAGCCTGGATCCTGCTTCGGATTCTGTGTCTGTCTCTCTCTCTGCCCCTCCTCCCTCTCATGCTCTCTCTCTCTCTCTCTCTCTCTCCCTCTCTCTCTCTCTCAAAAAAATTAAGTAAACATGAAAAATAATTTTTTTAATTAAAACAAATTTAAAAATCATCCCAAACCTTACCTCCCAAATAACAGTTGTTAATGTTAGACAAATGTAGCTCTAGACCTCTTTTTATTCATATAATAGGATAAATGGGGAGTTAATAAGAAAGGAAGTAGGAGGAATGGGAAGAAAGGAAAAAGAAAACGTATGGAAGAAAATAATCTAGAATCTAATCTCCATGAGGGCAGGACCTTCTCTGTCTGTTCTGTTCACTGATGTATTTCAGCACCTTGGACTGTGCTTGGCACATAGCAGTTGCCCAATATACATACATTTATTAAATACATGAGGGAAGAGACTAGCCTATAAAAATAAGATCATAATAACCATGCTTTTAAAAAACAAAAAGTATTAATTTAATTTTACTTGAATTAAGAAAGGAAAAAAATAAACTTAAATTGAAGAAGTTGTGGACTCTCAAATATTTGCTGGCCAGGAGAGACATTATTTATTTTCACTTCAGAGAAGATAATGAGGAAAACCTTAAGAGGGTATATGTGTTTTTAAAAAACTACTTATTTCACATACAGAGTGTCAGTTGACTCCCTCCTGTGGAGAATGTGGACGTTAGCACTTTTAAAATTTCTTCCATTTTTTCACCCTCAGTTCCCCGATTTATCTGCGGCATATTATTATGCTTACGCTGACAAGGTACAATATTCATACTTGGTTTTGTGTTAATTTTTTTAGTATATTTTTTCTCTATTTGAATGGAATTACTGCTGACCCCCATTTCCCTTCCCTTCTCATATTTGATTTATTTCTGTGGTCTGGGTTCTCTTGTCAGTTTCTTTTGCAAAAAGGGCTCTTGGGTATTTTTGCAAGTTCTTTAATGTTTATTTTTTAAAATGTTTAGAGAGAGAGAGAGCATGAGGTGGGGAGGGACAGACACGGGGAGGGGGGCAGGGGGGAAACAGAAGATCTGAAGCAGACTCTGCGGTGACAGCAGAGAGCTCCATGCAGGGCTCGAACTCTTGAGTCACAAGATCATGACCTGAGCTGAAGTTGGACGCTTAACCAACTGAGCGACCCAGGAGCCCCAGTTCTTTCATGTTTCAAATGTTTGCCTTATAGTCAAATACTTTGTACTTGAATGACATCTTAAAAGTTTATACCGTCATTGTTAAAAATGGCTTTAAGACAAACACCTTGGGATGTATAGCTGTATCATAATTTAATGTATCTCCTAATTTTGGAAACTTGGGTTGCTCATAATATGATGCTATTGTTGTGTCAGGGCTAAAATTATTGACGTGGAATTGTTCAAAGACTGTAGCCCTTTCCTGGAATGCCAAAAAGTAAATCCTGGAAGCCCGAGATCTTCTTTCTTACCTTTTCTGAAGAGGAAGACTTTGTTTTTTTTCTTGTTGGGAGATAAGGTGTCTCAATCTGCATAATTAAATTCTGATATTAGAATGGCAGGGGCCCGGGGGGATGAATAAAAAGTTGCTATGGTCTGGGGCGCCTGGGTGGCTCCGTCGGTTAAGCATCTGACTTCAGCTCAGGTCATGATCTCATGGTTTGTGGGTTTGAGCCCTGCGTCGGGCTCTGCGCTGACAGCTCGGAGCCTGGAGCCTGGAGCCTGCTTCAGATTCTGTGTCTCCCTCTCTCTCTGCCCCTCCACAACTGGTGCTCTCTCTCTTTCTCTGTCTTTCAAAAATAAATAAATGTTAAAAAAAAAAAATAGGAAAAAAAAAAAGAAACGGCTATGGTCTGAATCCCCCTATATCATATGTTGAAATCCTAACCCCCAGTGTGATAGTATTGGGAGTTGGCCTTTGAGAGATATTAGGTCATCAGGGTGGAGCCCTTGTGGGTGAGATTAACACGCTCACGAAAGAGACCAGGGAGCTAGCCCATCCCTTCTACCAAGTAAGTTTACAGCAAAAAAGACGCTATCTAGGGAGCAGGTTCTCACCACACCAAGTCTGCCTGCCCCAGGACCTTGGACTTGCCAGCCTCCAGAACTATGAGAAATAAATGTTTGTTGTTTATAAGCACTCAGTTGATGGCATTTTGTTTTGGCAGCCAGAACAGACTAAGAAGGCCACCCTCACTGTGACTGAAGAGGAGTTTGCCAAAGATTCAAAGATGTTAAGGGGGAAGAAAGATTTGAGAGAGAATAGTGGATCTTGGTGACAGGGTGTGAAGGGAGTAATCAGGAAGGGGGATTGAGATGAAAGATACATTTTTAAAATAATATATTTCCATGGCTCAAAATTCAAAGAGAACAACAGTCCAGAGAAAAGTCTGGCTAACTCCCTTCCACCAGCCGTCCAGGACCCCTCCAAAGTATTAGTGACAATTAGTGCTAATTTCTCGGGATCACTCCAGAAATATCCTATGGTACGTATACAAGGCTATGCATGTATGTTGTCTTATTACCCCCCCTTTTCACTCAAATGGTTGTGCACTTTCATAGGACGGTACAGTTCCCTTGGGATGGGACCAAGCCCATGATGAAGTTGATTTTTGTGGCCTGTCAGTAGCATTCAGGAATCCAGAATGGACGTAGCTTTCCAGTTTACTCTTAGTCTAAGTACACACATGTGCTAAGTTTTAGTCTATTGGATGGCATCAGAAAGGTGGGGGGGGGGGTCCTAGATGTCCTAGTAAACCATACCCCAGGCTTCATAGATGGGAGTTGATTAATAGAATACCACGTGACAGACGTATAGCTCTTAGATTGGGACTATCCTGTCCAGGGCACTTAATTTGCTGTTGTGATAAAGAACACCCTTTTCCTGTCTTTGGTAACTTTGGAGGCTGACTTTGGTTGACTCTGGATTATAGATATCTGTCTGTCGTATTTATTGTATTGTCTAGATCAGATGCGATTTTTTTCTTACAATTTTTTTTTAAATGTTTATTTTTGAGAACGAGTGAGCAGGGAAGGGGCAGTGAGAGTGGGGGACAGAGGACCCAAAGCAGGCTCCAGGCTCCGCGCTGACAGCACAGAGCCCAACGCGGGACTCGAACTCACGAACCGGGAAATCATGACGCGAGCCGAAGTCGGAGGCTCAACCGACTGAGCCACCCAGGAGCCCCAGATCAGGTGTGAATTTTGTTCACCTTAAAAATCAGGAGCTGGGGGCTGAGGATTGGTGGTCTCGGGGAGTGTACTTCCTGGGGCCTCTGGGTGTGTACCCTCTGTGGCTTCCAGCTTCATAGTCCTGCAGCCTCAACCTGTTCTCCTTCACATAGGAACTAAAATACGATAAGAGAAAAATAAAATAAAATAGTGATGGAGCGGGGCTCTGATGACAGACAGTGTCCTAGCGTTTCTGTTGGGGCCTGTGGAGAGATGCCGTATTTGGTTGTGTAGCCGTCTCTGGTGAAGGCAGCCGTGCCTCGCAAGGCGGGTCTAGGGGCACAAAGCGCCACTCCCTACACATGAGGGACCTCTCACCGGGACTGTGGATTACTCCCTATCCGGTAGAGCTCCCCCCCAACCCTGATGAGGTGGTAGAAACCTAAAATTGGGCCATTTCAACCCAATTCCAGGCCAGGAGTCCTCCCTAGTAATGCTAGCGATTTCCTGCCATGGTGCTTGACTGGTAGAGACTGGGCAGGCTAATTGTATTCCTGCCTTCCTGAGCACACAGCTAAGCTAGACTTCCCACCCTACTGGGAAGGTGGCGGGAGGCTCGGAAGTGCAGTCTAGGTAGACCGCCTGGCTGGGTTGCGGCCAGTGGAATGTACCGGAAGTTCTGCCTGATCTTTAAAAACCTCCCGTGCGTGGCCCTTCGTGTTTTCTCTCCTTCTGGCTTGATGCGTGCAATAGAGTGACATTGGAAGCCATGCGTTGAAGGTGATGGAGCCACAAGGTGGAAGCAGCAGCGTCCCTGAACGATTCTTTGGGGTAAAGCCGTTCTTCGATCAAGAAAACTCATTTTGGCTTTGGTATAAGCCACCTCCATAAGCGTTGTGTTAAGCCCCTGGATGGTGGAGTTGGTTGTAGGGGTGACTGTTATCCTCACAGAGTTGCCTTATGGAACTTTCTCCACAGGAACCCAAGGAAGGATTTGGGGCGCCTAGGTATCTTAGGGAGCTGTGTCCGAGGCTGAAGTTGGTTGAAGAGGCTGATGGGAAATAGAGGAAGAGCCCCCATTGTTTTGCTACCGCCGTCAGGCGTGACGTGAAAAATGTCCTCCTTCGCGACTTACCCTGCAAATCGCAGGCTGTGGCAATCAGATACATCTGTGGTTGCGTAAGAAAGTCTGGGAGTTGTTTGAAATGGCCCCAGATTGAGTGGGGAGGGGAGAGGAGCGAGAAGGGCAGGAGGCGATCAGTAGCCAGTGGTTCCGTATTGTACACAGGGCCAGTGACTCGGTGTCCACCATGGTCAATTGTGGCGGTGGGATTCCGTGTTCGACAAATTCTGGATGGAGAGAGTGGTGGAAACTTCATCCGTTTCATCTGTAGAGATAGTAAGAGGTGTCTAAATCTGTCCTTTCCCTGGGGGAGGTGAGAGAGACAGGACTGTGCCGGGTGCTATTCAAGTGGCTGTGAAAGGAGATTGGGTTACTTTAGCAGGGTCCCAAGGAGCATGGGAATTCATTGTTTGTGTCTTTGAAGGACTCAGAAACGAGCGTTTGGAAGTGTCACTGCATAATGCAGTGATGAAACCAGGCCAGGAGCCAGGCTGCAAGTGCTGTAATTCAAGTCAGCTTCTGGTTAATTTAAAGGCACGGTGGCTACCCCAGCTCCTGACCTGTAGCCTTCTTCGGTTTCATTTTCTGAATTACTGAGAAGTGATACCCAAATGTCTATTTTTTTTCCCCCTGAAAAGTACCAGTGCGTTTTGTGATAGTTTCCAGCCTTTCCCTGAGAGCTCATTTTGGCCATCTTTCCTTTGCTCTCCCAACTCTAAAAAGTATTTTTCTTTCTAACTAAGAGCTTCTATTTCTCATCTCTCCTATGTTTAAGAACTTACTGAAGGGGCGCCTGGGTGGCTCAGTCGGTTGAGCGTCCAACTTCGGCTCGGGTCATGATCTCACTGTCCGTGAGTTCGAGCCCTGCGTCGGGCTCTGTGCTGACAGCTCGGAGCCTGGAGCCTGCTTCTGATTCTGTGTCTCCCTCTCTCTCTGCCCCTCCCCTGCTCATGCTGTGTCTCTCCCTGTCTCAAAAATAAATAAAACCTTAAAAAAATTTTTTTAAATAAATAAAATAAAAATTTACTGAAGACAAAATGTATCTAACATTTGGGTTCTGCAATGTGTACAGCATTGTCTTTGGTCCATATACAGTGTCACTAATATTTTTCTTTTTTTTAAATGTTTTATTTTCTTTTTGAGAGAGCGCAAGCGGAGGACGGGCAGAGAGAGAGGGAGACAGAGGATCCAAAGTGGGCTCTGCTCTGACAGCGGCGAGCCCTATGTGGGGCTTGAACTCACAAATTGTGAGCTCATACCTGAGCTGAAGTTGGACAGTCAACCAACTGAGCCACCCAGGTGCCCCTACAGTGTCAGTCCTATTAGCAGTCCTATGACCAGAGGTACTGGTTCGTGGAGTTGTTAGGAAATAAATATTATAAAGGTGGATTGAGGCCATTCAGTGAATGGTCTTAATTGTGCCCTACGGAGCCTGGACTTTGTTATGTAGGCAGCAGAAATCCATAAATGCAGAGAAGTAACAGATTTGGGTTTTTAGAAAAAGAACTTGAGGATGGTAGATAGGTTGACATGTGGACTAGATCAGTGGTTTCTAGCTCTGGGTGCGCTAGACCTAGAATTACCTGGGAGCTTCTTAAAAAAAAAAAAAAAGCCCACACAGTGAAATGAGCAAAGACTTGAACAGGAACTTGAAGAACGTGGCATACATTCTTTCAGTAATAGGTACAAACAAGGATATGGGGCAAAAGGAATTCCCAAACCCGGCTCCCAGGAATCTTAACTACAGCTTGGGGGAAAAAATGGCTAACAGTGTGTGTGTGTGTGTGTGTGTGTGTGTGTATGTGGTGGTGGCCTTTACAGAGACGCCCCATAACCCAGATAGCCCAGGACTGCATACAGAAGAGCAGCATAGAGCTGACCTCGAGGGCTCTCCTACCTCACAAGACCCTTGGCTCTCCGGAACCCATAGCCTGATGCCAGGCAGAAACATGGAGGCCAGCACAGCAGCAGACATGGAGAGAATGAGGGCCTAGCCACACAGTCTCAAGTAATGAGCCCTTTGGATAAGTAACCTTTCCTTGGATTCACCCTGATCTCTATGTTGTGCTGAGTAATCTTTTCCCTGAGGCAGTGAACGTGGAATGTGCTAGCCGCCTTGGTTGGGGGAAGGGTGCCTTGAGTTGGATGGAAAGGCTTCAGTGCCATTCCAAAATATCCCACTCTAAAGATGCCTTTCCTATAAACCAAAACACAAATAGCGAACAACAAAAAACATTTCTACCCAATAAACCCCCAGCTAATGCCCTATCCTTGTCTTTCTCTTCACAGCTAAGAATCTTAATGAGAAAAAGGGTTTGCTTTCATTGATAACCTTCATCCTGTTCATTCTTCATGTACCCTTTGTAATTTGACTTCTATCCCCAAACCCATTCCCATTCAAACGGTGTCTCTTGAGGTCACTGGTTGTCTCTTCCCTTGTTTTCCCCAAGTTCACCTATTGTTTTTATCCAACACCTCCTATTCTTCCTTCTGAGCTCCTTTTAGGTCCATCCCCATCCCTCTTTTCCCTTTAGGTCATTTTCTGGAAAATCTCATCCCTATCCAAGTCTGGGGCTCAACCTGGAAAAATTGTTAAGAGCCTGTAACAACTCTTAGGTCAAAGGGGAAATTTTAGGACAATGACATCAAAAACTTCTGGAAAGTAACCATAATGGAAATGAGATAGGAAAATGGAAATGACATTAGAATCCATGAGGTACAACCAAATAAGAGCCCATGAATGCCTAGATCAAGGAAAATAAAAGCATAAGAAAATGGATAGAATATATGACTCAAAAAGCTAGGGGAAAAGTGCAAAATGAGAGAAAGCAGAAGGGAGGGCTTGGTGACGATAAAGCATGATGGGGCTGGAAAAGGGAAATGGTAGGAACTAATGAATAAAATGAAGGGCTGGTTCTTTGTAAAAGGTTAAAATAAGAAAAGTCCCCGGCGGTTTTTTGTTTGTTTGTTTTGAGAAAGCACAAAAAGGCACAAATGTCTGGGCTGAAATAACAATCGAAATGGGAAATTTAAAGATATCATGAGAGTCGTTTGTACAACTCTATCCAAGCAAATCTGAAAATCTAGCTGTAAAGGGCAACTTTCTAGTAGAATATCATTTGTTGGAACTTGTATACCTGGTTTGGACACACTTAACTATTGTTAAGCTGTCAATACTCCCCAAATCGATCAACTGATTCAATATAATCCCTATCAAAATCCCAGCTGCCTTTCATGTTTTTTTTCAGTAATCAACAAGCTGGTCCTAAAGTTTATATGGAATTGCCTCCCAAAAATAAATAAACATTAAAAAATAAAATAAAAAATATAGGGGCACCTGGGTGGCTCAATCGGTTGAGCGTACGACTTCAGCTCAAGTCATGATCTCGTGGTTCGTGAGTTCGAGCCCCGCGTCAGGCTCTGTGCTGACAGCTCAGAGCCTGGAGCCTGCTTCAGATTCTCTCTCTCTCTCTCTCTCTCTCTCTCTTTCTCTCTCTCTCCCTAACCCACTCATATTCTGTCTCTGTCTCTCTCAAAAATAAACATTAAAACAATTTTTTTAAGTTTATATGGAATTGCAAGGGACTTAGAATAGCCATAGATAATCTCAAAAAAGAAGAACAAAATTGAACTCACCCTTCCCAATTTCAAAATTTACACAAAGCTACAGTAATCAAGACCTGTGATACTGACATAATGGCGTGAGGCTACACATGTACATCAGTGGAATGGAGTTGAGGATTGGGGAATGAATCTTTACATTTATAGTCAATTGATCTTCTGCAAAGTTGGCAAGTCAATCCAATGGAGAAAGAATAGTCTTTGCAACAAATGGTGCTGGGACAACTGGATATTTCCATGCAAATAAGTGAAGTTTGGACCCTTGCCACGTACCATATATAAGAAATAACTCAAAGTAGATAAGAGACCTACACTGAGGACCTGAAACTGTAAAACTCTAGAAGAAAACATAGGTGTTAAGTCTTTGTGACCCAGGATGGGGCGGTGGCTTCTTAGATATGACACACAAAGCAAAGCAACAGAAGGAGGAAGATAAGTACATTGGACTAAATCAAAATTAGAAACTTTAGCGCTTCAATGGACACCATAATGAAAACAAAAAGTCTGCCACGGAAGGGGAGAAAATATGTGCAAATCATGTATCAGCATCCAGAATGTGCACAGAACTCTTACAACTCAATAATAAAAATACAAATAACCCAATGAAAAAGTGGGTAAAGGATTCGAATACACATTTCTCCAAAGAACATATTTAATGGCCACTACACACGTGAAAATATGCCACACATCATTCGTTGTTAAGGGGGAATACAAATCAAAACCGTAAAGAAATACTACTTCAGATCCACTAGGATGGCTATAATTCCCCTTCATGTAAAATAACGAATGTCAGTGAGGATGTGGAGAAATTAGAACCCCCATACTCTGCTGGTGGGAATGTGAAATGGTGCAGCCACGTCAGGGAACTTTTGTCGTTCCCCAAGAAGGTAAACACAGTTACCGTAGGACCCAGGCATTTCATCCCTAGGCATATACCCAAGAGAAATGAAAAAACACGTTCACAGAAAAGCTTGCACATGAATGTTAACAGCAGCATTACTCCTAATAGCCAAAAAGGAGAAACTCAGCTGTCCATCAAGCGATGAATGGATGAACAAAACGTGGTGGGTCCACACAATGGAATATTCTTCACCCACAACAAGGAATGAAGTACCGATACATGTGACAATGTGGGTTTCCCCGGGAGACATTACGCCAAGTGAAAGACAACTTGGGTAGTAGATAGTGATCACGAGGAGGTGAGGGGAGAGGGAATGAGAAGGGACCGCTGGCAGGTATGGGATCCTCTCTGGGAAATGGTCTAGGATTAGATAGTGGTAATGGCTGCTTACCATTGTGAATTTACTAAAAGCCACGTTCCAAAAAGTTAATGGACAAAAAAAAGTGAAGCAAAACAAATTAACAAAAAATGGCACCCAGTAAAGGTAAAAAATCTAAACATACCAATTTCTGTAGAATCAATAGGCAAGTTTTCAAAGCGCTCTCTCACCAAAAGGCTTCAATCCACATGCTTTCACGGGAGAATTCCATCCAACCTGAAAAACACTTTTGTACCAATGGTACTTAATTTCTTCCAGAAAATAAGAAAAGAAGGAAAACTTCCAAATTCTTTTTCTGAAGTAAGTATAATACTGATAGCAAAAACTTAATGAAAAATTCCTAGAGAACAATCTTATGAATATCTATACAAAGAGTATAAGGGAAATGCTAAGCAATGAAATGCACAATAAGGCAAAATGGGATTTATTCCAGGAGTGAAAGAATAGTATTATGTTCGGAAGTGTATTCATACATTTCATTATTTTTTAAAGTTTATTTATTTTGAGAGAGAGAGAGAGAGAGAGAGAGGCAGGCATGGGAGGGGCAGAGAGAAAGGGAGAGAGAGAGAATCCCAAATAGGTTCTGCACCATCAGCGCAGAGCCTGATGCGGGGCTTGAACTCATGAACCATGAGATCGTGACCCGAGCTGAAACCAAGAGACAGACGCTTAACCGACTGAGCCACCCAGGCACCCCTACATTTAATGATATTAATAGGTCTGAGAGGAAATATCACAGGATCATCTCTACAGACACATAAGAGGCATTGGGCAGAATTCTGCATGCTCATAATTTTAAAGATTCAATATGTCGGAGTTCCGCAGAGAAACAGAACAGGACATGTCTGTATCATCTATACCTACGTCTATATCTGTATATCTATATTTGTATGTAGAGCGGGGTGGGGGCGGGGAGGAGATTCATTACAGGTATTGGCTCATGTAATTACGGAGACCAGGAAGTCCTGTGACTATTGTATGTAAGTTGGAGAGTCAGGAAGGTCAGTGATGTGATTCCGTCTGAGTCCAAAGGCCAAGCAGCAAGAGCACCAGTGTCCAAGGGCGGGAGAGAGGGATATCTCAGTTCAAGGAAATATAGCAAATAGGCCCTTTTTCTGCCCTTTCTGCCTTCTCTTTCTACTCAGGCTCCCGACAGATTAGATGATGTCCGCCTACATTGGTGAGGGCAATCTTCTGTACTCAGTCTACCATTCAAATGCTAATCTCTTGGAGACAACCTTACAGACACAACCCAGAAATAATATTTTGCCGGCTATATGGGCATCCCTTAAGCCCAATCAGGTTGACACCTAAAATCACACTCAGTAAAGTCGATCCAGAAATCCGTGTATCGTAACATGAAATCTGTGTATCTCAGCCTAAAATCCAGTTTCTTTCTTAACGAGGGAGCACAATCAACATTTCTGTTAAGTCAGGAACAAAAACAAGAATATCCATATCTGCCATTATTATTTAACATTAGAGGCTTTAGCCAGCGCAATTAGGCAAGTTGTAATGGAAACATAAATATTGGACACGGAATGGTAGAAGGTGGGAAAGATAGAAGAGAGAAGAACTGTCTCTATTTGAGTCTATCTTTTCCTCACCTATTGGGGAAGTCACCCGTATCATAAATGAACTCTCTGTGAATATTTCTGGATTTTCTGTTCTATTTCATTGTCTGTTATGCCACACTCCATTCATTGTAAAGGACTTGTAATGTTTTACTATCAAATAAAGCTAAACTTTATTATGAAATATCTAGAAATTATGAACTATCTAGAAAACCCGAGAGAACCAGTGGAAAAACTACTATGGGAAAAAAAAAAAAAACTCCAATAAAGCAGTAGGAAATCAAACCAATACACAAAACTCCAGAGCCTTCAACTATACAACGACCAGTTAGGTGATACCATGGAAGATAAGACCCATCTACAAGAGCAACAAAAAAGCTGAAGTTTAGAGACATAACAAAAAAAATTAGAAATGCTACCTTTGGAAAACCTGAAAGATCTAAAAATAGACTTGAACAAATGGAAAGACGTACCATGTGTTTTGGATAGGAAGACTTGCACTCCTAAAGGTGAGTTCAACTTACAAATTCAACACAGCCACAGTTGAAATACCAATAGAACTTTTCTGGAGCTATGCAAGTGAATTTCATGTTCACATGGAAAACAAATAAGCAAGAGTAGCCAAGAAATTGCTGATAAAGAAGAGAATGGAGGTGAGTTTAGCTTTATTTGATAGTAAAACATTACAAGTCTTTTACAACGAGTGGAGTGTGGCATAACAGACAATGAAATAGAACAGGAAATCCGGAAATATTCATACAGAGAGTTCATTTATGATACGGGTGACTTCTCCAATAGGTGGGGAAATAGTGTAGACTCAACAACTATATAATAGCCATTCGAAACAGTATGAAATTAGATCTGTACTTCAAGTTGTATACCAAGATAAAGTCTATATGCAACAAAAATCCAAGCATAAAATGGAAGATCTTTTTAAGTGTTAAAAAAATGTATAGGTGAATTCCTTTATGAACTTGGAATTCTAAAGTGAAAAGATTGACATGCTCAGCCACAGCAGAAAAAAATTTCAAGAAAAAAAAATTTTAAAAATCAAGAGATAAACGACCGAGAAAATGTTACGTTGCAAATGGCTAATATCTCCGAGGTATAAAAGTGGTACCTCTTTAACAACATCTGATTTTTAAAAGAAATCTCCAGTTTTTAACCACAGAGAAAAAGGCATGTTATTATTTTAAAATAACTTTTCCAGGATCCGACACACAATCCTTGCACTTAGTTGTCTAGTGTCTTCAGTCCTGCAACCTGTGACAGTTCCCCCGCCTTTCTTGTTACTTTTGAAAAGTCCTGCTCAGTGATTTTGTAGAATGCTCCTCAGTTTGGGCTTGTCAGACGCTTTCTCCCCCCCGCACAGATCGAGGTAATGCGTTTTTCGGCAGGAATACCAGGGAGTGATTTTGTATTCTTCTCAGAGCATCACGGCAGCGGGTACTTGATGTGGCCGTGTCATTGCTGGTGATGCTCACCTTGTTCGCTTGCTTGAGGAAGTGTCTGCTAGGTTTACCACCGTGAAGTTATTATTTTTCCCTTTGGAACTCATAAATATCTTGGGGGAGAGACTTCAAAATATCCTTTCTCTTCAAACTTTGCCCACTAATTTTCACATTCATTGATTGATCTGACGTGTAACAAATGATTACCATCACATTTGCCGAATGGTGTCTCAGTGTTATTTTTTAAAAAGGAAACTCCAGGACAGTGAGCTTTTTGTCTGTTTTGTTTGGACGGCGAGCAACCATTTGGTCAGCGTTGATCTTGGGATCATTTAGATCTTTCACGGCAGTGGAAGATGTTTTAGTTAATTAATCTAGTAAAGGTTTATTAAGCCCTTGTTACAACCAAAACATCTATGAGAGATATGCAAAAGGCGCTGTGGTTCTGTTCCACTTCCGGGTCTTTTTCTCTACCACTATTTTTCACCTCAAATCGCATTAGCCACCGTGATTGGTTCTAAGAAAATGTTATTGTGCAGACTCCTGAGAGACAGAATCTCAGGAATCAGAGAATGGAACCAGCTTCCAATTTTGCTCCATACTAGTTATGTTCCTGGAGGGTGAGTCCTTATTTTTAAAATGGGGATTATAATATGGATTGAGGGGTGCCCGGATGGCTCAGTCGGTTGGGCGTCCAGCTCTTGATCTGCTCAGGTCCCGATCTCATGGTTCATGGATTTGAGCCCCGTGTTGGGCTCTGCACTGATAGCGTGGAGCCTGCTTGGGATTCTCCCATCTCTCTCTGTTCTTCCCCCACTGACATGAGCATGCTCTCTCAAATAAGTAAGCTTAAAAAAAAAATCCCATAATATAGATTGGTGGGAGAATTAGATGAATGAATAAATATGAAAGTTCTCTTTGATTGAAAGGTATTTTTCAAACTGTAAAGTGTTCTACAAATTCATGTACTATTTAACAGATATATACTGAGTCCTTGTTATGTGTGAGATCCTTCGAGGTATTGGGATGTAGCAGGGAGGGGCCTCTGCCCACACGGAGCTTACATTTTAGAGGAAGAGACAGAATATATAAGTAACAAGATTTCAGTAAAAAGTGCTATAAATATAGTACATAAAACAGGGTGATGTTACGAAATGCTCTAGGGAAGGTAAAAGAGGGTGATGTGTTAGCAAATGAGGGGTTAGTGAGGTGGGGTGAAACGGAAACAGTGTAGATCTCTGTCAGGGAAAATTTCTCTGGAGGTCATTTTCGAGTTAAGATCTTTAAGATTCGAGGGGCTTCTGGGTGGCTCTCGGTTGAGCATCCGACTTTGTCTCATGTCGTGATCTCACTGTTCATGAGTTTGAGCCCCACATCCGGCTTGCTGCTGTCAGTGCAGAGCCTGCTTCTGATCCTCTGTCCCCCTCTCTCTCTGCTCCTCCCCTACTGTCTTCCTCTGTCTCTCTCAAAAATAAAAATAAACATTAAAAAAAGGATATTTAAGATTCGAAGGAGCCAGCCATGTGAAAAACTGGGGGAGGGCAAATTAAAAGGTCCTCCGAAGGGGCAGGGGTCTAGTGTGTTAGAGAAAAACAGAGGACGGTGTGGCTGTGAGGCAGGCAGCTGGAGACCAGGGTGTGAGACCTGTCAGGGGGTGGCCAGGCCCCAATTATGCTGAGCCCTCACAGGCATTATCAGTGCAGTGGGAAGCTCCTGGGGATTTTAAGCAGGAGAACTGCGTGGTGTAATTTTCATATTTATTTATTAAAAATTTTTAATGTTTATTTTTGAGAGAGAGAGAGAGAGAGAGAGAGAGAGGCAGAGCATGAGTGGAGGAGGGGCAGAGAGAGAGGAGACACAGAATCCGAAGCAGGCTCTGGGCTCTGAAATGTCGGCACAGAGCCCGATGCGGGGCTCGAACTCATGAACGGTGAGATCGTGACCTGAGCCAGAGTCGGACGCTTAACCGACTCAGCCACCCAGGTGCCCCCAGTTTTCATTTTTAAAAGATTGTTCTGGTTGCTGAGAGAGTGGATGGAGGTGGCTGGTGAGAGCAGAGGCGGTGGCTAGATGAGGGCGACTGCCGTGGTCCCGGCAAGAGATGGCGGCCAGAAAAGGGTGGTTGGAGCGTAATAGTCGTTATTGTTATTGTCAGGGGCCAAGATGAGTCCCCCCAGCCAGAAGTCACATCCTCGATGCCCAGCATCTCAGAATGTAACCTTATTTGGAGATAATCACCTCTCTAAAGAGGTGCAGGAGATAAAATGAGTGCATGAGGGCAGGCCCAAATCTGACCGAGTCAGAAGAAGAAATTTGGGCCCACCGAGACACGAGGGATGCACGCACGCAAGAAGACAGTGTGAGGACACGGGGAGAAGGTGGCCGTCCACAAGCCGGGGAGAGAGGCCTCAGAAGAAACCCGCCGTGCCGCCGTCTTGATCCTGGGCTTCCTGTCTCTAGAGCTGTGAGCAAATAAAACACCTGGGGGGTGCTTAAGCCCCCCAGGCGTGGTGTTCTGTTATGGCCACCCCAGCCGGCTAATGCACTGAGGATAATAATGACAGAGGTGGTGATCCTTGTCTATCTGGTTCATGACAGTAACCACAGCACCCACGGTAAAAACAGAGGTGCCGTTGAGTCATTTATTATCTAGACCGTCCAATATTTGGTAGAGGTTTTTTTCTGTGATACACAGGGGACCCCGAGTCCTTCACTTGGGGGCTGGAACCTCTAGCACATAGAACTATACGAGAAATAATACTGTAACCGGTTAGAGCCCAGAGGTTTTTGGAAAGCACATTTTAGCAGTGGGAAAACGATCCTCACTTGACTAGAGGGGCCTCTGGAAAAGTAAGCCTTTTTTTTTTTTTTTTTTAATAGAGCAGTTGTGCTGAATAAGGAGGTTTAGCCATTATTTCGGTTTCATTTCACGGCTTTGCAAAAGAAGATCAATCTGTGAAAGACGCCCAGTGCGAGGGCAGGGTCTTCCTTCTACCGGCTGTTCTACCGAGAACAGTCCCTGGCACACAGTCGTGTTTGGCAAATATTTACGAAGTAAATGGAAATCATTTTCGAATCCCGCTCTGTTCCTTCTTAGAAATTTTTGAATCGCTTTCCGCATTCTCTTATACGTCGCCGAATATCCGCTATTCCGTACAGGAGGTAAAATATTTTGCTTATCTTTTGTCCCTTAGCATTGTGTCAATTGTCCCGAACAGGGTCTTCACTTTGAACGATTTTGACCTTAGCCTGCCCTTACGCGGAAGACTCGCCAAGGGCCTAGCTCCGTGGCACTGGCTCCACCTTGTGTCAGGAACGTGGTACTGCACCCACTGGACGCCTGCCAGGACCAGCCAGGCCCTGGTCACACAGGCTGTGTATAACCTAAACGGTGCCACTTTTGGGCAACGTTCCTGTGACTCGTATGTTCTGAAACGATTTTGTCCCCACGTCTACGCATTATATATAGTGCAAGTACAGAAACAAATTCGTAGTATTTAACCATAAAGGCTTCTGGAGTTGGTTCCTACTTCTTATCGACACACAACAATGTCTCCTCTGCCAAAGCGGATGAAATGGCCCTGCAGATTTTTAAAGACTTTATGTGAATGTTGATTTTCATTTTCTTGGAAAATGCTGCCAAAAGTCAGGGGTCCTCGATTAAGAAAAGGAAAACCCCACGAAATTGATTTAAAAGAAAGAAAAACATTTTCCAAAGGAAAAACAGATTTTTTTTTTTTTTTTTTTTTTTTTTTTTTTACAATAAACATACCGAATTTCTGTTTCAGAAACACGGTCGAACACTCAGTGAGGGGGCCCTCGTTCGTTCAGAGGATGAACCTGTCTAGAAACATCGGGTCCAGTGCTGACTCACAGAGATGATGGTTAGGTTTCCAGGAACCCTGCAAGGGCTGCTACACACTCATTTTGGAACAAGTCAATTACACAAACTTACAAGGAAATTATATTGAAAAAAATAAAGGTGCTCCCTGGGGCGGCACTGACACCCAGTTTGGAAAGGCGCGGAGATTAGCACGGCCCCTGCGTGAGGGCGTCACCCAGACTCGTCAAGCCCTGTGTACTTTTCCAGGCTGTTCTTATAAAATGCGAAAATGAAGGTGCTTATTAACAATGAAAAGGTAATAAAGACTCAAAAGTGGCCACTTCCTAATTGCAGTACCATCACATTTGACTCTTACTTACGCTTTTTTTTTTTTTTTTTTTCCCATTTTAAGTTAGTTAGCATACGGTGTAGTATTGGTTTCAGGAGTAGAACCCAGTGATTCATCGCTCACATACAACACCCAGTGCTCATCCCAACAAGTGCCCTCCTTAAGGCCCATCCCCCCACCCACCTCCCCTCCAGCATCTCCCAGTTTGTTCTCTGTATTTAGGAGTCTCGGATGGTTTGCCTCCCTGTCTGTTTTTATCTTATTTTTTCCTGCCCTTGCCCTATGTTCATCTGTTGTGTTTCTTAAATTCCACATGTGAGTGAAATCCTATGATATCTTTCTTTCTCTGATTGACTTATTTCGCCCAGCATAATACACTCTAGTTCCATCCACGTTGTTGCAAATCTGTCTCGTGTACGTGTGCTGGGGTGCCGTGCGGTGATGTGCTGGGGACACCGGGAACATCTCTTCCCACCTCCTCCCCCCCGGTGACTTCACTCTGGCAGCTCAAAATTGGCCCAGATGGCTGTGTTGACACCGTGGAAATGCAGATGCTTCCAGTCAGGGCTTTTCCCTCTTGAGGAACCAGTTGAAAACAGCACACTCCCCATTGTACGCAGATGCGTTTGCGCCGTTTCTCTGGACTCTCTTCTAAAAGCCTGACAAAAAGACTTTGGAAGAGATTATTAAAATTCAAAAACGATTTTAGGGGCGCCTGGGTGGCTCAGTCGGTTAAGCGTCCGACTCCAGCTCAGGTCACGATCTCGCGGTCAGTGAGTTCGAGCCCCGCGTCGGGCTCTGGGCTGATGGCTCAGAGCCTGGAGCCTGCTTCCGATTCTCTGTCTCCCTCTCTCTCTGCCCCTCCCCATTCATGCTCTGTCTCTATCTGTCTCAAAAATAAATAAAGGTTAAAAAAAATTAAAGAAAAAACAAAAAACAAAACGATTTTAGTTTTATTTTACTACATTGATTTCAGTAAGTTCCTAAATAGTTGCTTTAAAAGGTACTTTAATAACCGTAAAAGACTTTAACGATCGACTAATGTTACGAGTAGTCTTAAAAGATACTTTACAATAATTCTCAATCGTTTCGCTTGATTCACAGTCCCGGTTCGTGCAAGTAAAGTGGGTTGATCAGCCTTAATGTTGTATGTAACTGTACCACTTTATTTCACAGTTTTGCTCAACTTTCCAGTTGTCTGGTATCTTTGTCATTTCTTCTTTCTGAACTTCTGTCTTTCATTTTCGCCATTAAGCTTGGGAATTTCTGTTCCTTGTCTCCAAAAGCTATAATCTCATCTCCTTCAGTGTTTTCTTGCTCTTTCTTTTTCGGTTCTCCTCCTTTCTAGACCTCTGTCTCTTTCTCAGAAATTCATGGCCTGATGTTTCTCTGGCCTCTGCTCTTTTTTGCCCTTCTCTCTTTTTTTCCCCCGTTTTTCTTCACTCACCTTTAGGAGTCTCTCTGCTCCTGAGGCTGAACTGTGAGTTACATGGTTTCCTCCTTGATGGCCAGGACCCCAGCCTCCTCCCGGGCATCTGGGGTTCTGGAAGCCCACCTGACTGCTTTGGCTGCAATCCCGTGTTATTGGCAGCAGAATCGTTAAGTAAGAGGAGCTCTCGGGATCGTCCTGTCTTCTGTGCCTCTGGCCTTGTATTCCGGGACGAGTTAGAACAAGAGGCATCTTTGCCTCTCTATTTCCTGCTCCTCTCCTCCCCACCTCTCCCCTCCCCTCTCCTCTCAGGGAACGCGGGAGGCCTCTTGGAATAAATTCACCTAATGCATTGTCATTTGAAGAAAGAACACATCGGAGGAGAAAGGGTTAGTAGTACTTAAACACCCTCTGCCTTCCCCCTGCTGATCCAGGCTGGAGGGGCGCCCGTGCAGGGAGCTGCCTTCTTGGGCCAGAGTGGATCTGACTGTGGCTGGCAGGTGCTGTCCCATCTGTAGCGAGCCTGAGCCCTGTGCTCGGTGAAGAGTCCGGCAGAGAAACTGCTCTGGTCCTGTGCCCACAAGGAGCAGTTCACGGTGCTGCCTTCCTCACTGGGGGGCTCCGTCTTCTTCAGGTACTTTTACCTGCAAGGAACAGTAGACCGATAGCCAGCCTCTTGGCAACTTGTACTTTGTGAAACACAATGTCTTAGATCTATCCAGTGCTGCCAAGTTTTTGATTTGATTTTGATTTTGATTTGATTTGATTTTTTTAATATGAAATTTATTGTCAAATTGGTTTCCATACAACACCCAGTGCTCATCCCAACAGGTGCCCTCCTCAATACCCATCACCGACCCTCCTTTCCCTCCCACCCCCCATCAACCCTCAGCTTGTTCTCAGTTGTTTTTTTTTTTTCAATATATGAAGTTTATTGTCAAATTGGTTTCCATACAACACCCAGTGCTCATCCCAAAAGGTGTCCTCCTCACTACCCATCACCCACCCTCCCCTCCTTCCCACCCCCCATCAACCCTCAGTTTGTTCTCAGTTTTTAAGAGTGTCTTATGGTTTGGTTCCCTCCCTCTCTAACCTCTTTTTTTTTTTCCTTCCCCTCCCCCATAGGTTTCTGTTAAGTTTCTCAGGATCCACATAAGAGTGAAAACATACGGTATCTGTCTTTCTCTGTAGGACTTATTTCACTTAGCATAACACTCTCCAGTTCCATCCACGTTGCTACAAAAGGCCATATTTCATTCTTTCTCATCGCCACATAGTATTCCATTGTGTATATAAACCACAATTTCTTTACCCATTCGTCAGCTGATGGACATTTAGGCTCTTTCCATACTTTGGCTGTTGTTGAAAGTGCTGCTATAAACATTGGGGTACAAGTGCCCCCTATGCATCGGTACTCCTGTATCCCTTGGGTAAATTCCTAGCAGTGCTATTGCTGGGTCATAGGGTAGATCTATTTTTAATTTTTTGAGGAACCTCCACACTGTTTTCCAGAGTGGTTGCACCAGCTTGCATTCCCACCAGCAGTGCAAGAGGGTTCCCGTTTCTCCGCATCCTCGCCAGCATCTGTAGTCTCCTGATTTGTTCATTTTAGCCACCCTGACTGGTGTGAGGTGGTATCTGAGTGTGGTTTTGATTTGTATTTCCCTGATGAGGAGCGACGTTGAGCATCTTTTCATGTGCCTGTTGGCCATCTGGATGTCTTCTTTAGAGAAGTGTCTATTCATGTTTTCTGCCCATTTCTTCACTGGATTGTTTTTCGGGTGTGGAGTTTGATGAGTTCTTTATAGATTTTGGATACTAGCCCTTTGTCTGATATGTCATTTGCAAATATCTTTTCCCATTCCATTGGTTGCCTTTTAGTTTTGTTGCTTGTTTCCTTTGCAGTGCAGAAGCTTTTTATCTTCATGAGGTCCCAATAGTTCATTTTTGCTTTTAATTCCCTTGCCTTTGGAGATGTGTCATGTAAGAAATTGCTGCAGCTGAGGTCAGAGAGGTTTTTCCCTGCTTTCTCCTCTAGGGTTTTGATGGTTTCCTGTCTCACATTGAGGTCCTTTATCCATTTTGAGTTTATTTTTGTGAACGGCATAAGAAAGTGGTCTAGTTTCATCCTTCTGCATGTTGCTGTCCAGTTCTCCCAGCACCATTTGTTAACGAGACTGTCTTTTTTCTATTGGATATTCTTTCCTGCTTTGTCAGAGATTAGTTGGCCATACTTTTGTGGGTCCAATTCTGGAGTCTCTATTCTATTCCATTGGTCTATGTGTCTGTTTTTGTGCCAATACCATGCTGTCTTGATGATGACAGCTTTGTAGTAGAGGCTAAAGTCTGGGATTGTGATACCTCCCGCTTTGGTTTTCTTCTTCAATATTATTACTTTGGGGTCTTTTGTGGTTCCATAGGAATTTTAGGATTGCTTGTTCTAGCTTCGAGAAGAATGCTGGTGCAATTGATTGGGATTGCGTTGAATGTGTAGATAGCTTTGGGTAGTATTGACATTTTAACAAGATCTATTCTTCCAATCAATGAGCATGGAATGTTTTGCCATTTCTTTGTATCTTCTTCAATTTCCTTCATAAGCTTTCTATGGTTTTCAGCATACAGATCTGTTACATCTTTGGTTAGGTTTATTCCTAGGTATTTTATGCTTCCTGGTGCAATTGTGAATGGGATCAGTTTCTTTATTTGTCTTTCTGTTGCTTCATTATGAGTGTATAAGAATGCAACTGATTTCTGTACATTGATTTTGTATCCTGAGACTTTGCTAAATTCATGTATCAGTTCTAGTAGACTTTTGGTGGAGTCTATCGGGTTTTCCATTTTAAAGTAATCTGTACACCCAGCATGGGGCTTGAACGCAACCCTGAGATCACGAGTCACATGCTCTATGAAGTGAGCCAGGCAGGTGCCCCCAGGTTTTTTTTTAAATGCTTAAGTACTGAGTTAAGAATATTGTAACTGATTTTGTTGTGAAATTGAAGAATGTTGTCACTAATGTATTTTCTTGTAAACTAAGACATCGTTAGTGATCAACTTTTTAAAAAATTATTTATTTATTTTGAGAGAGAGAGAGAGGAAAGAATGCAAGCAGGGGAAGAGCAGAAAGAGAGACAATCCCAAGCAGGCTCTGCGCTGTCAGCACAGAACCTGACATGGGGCTTGATCTCATGAACGTGAGATCGTGACCTGAGCCAAGATCAAGAGTTAGACGCTTAACCGACTGAGCCGCCCAGGCGTCCCAATAATCAACTTCTTAAGCCAAACATGATAAATATAGTATAACACAAAAAAGTAAATTGTTTTGCAGATAGTTTATATGAGGCAGGATTTCTGTTGTTATTTCTTACTACTTTGGTTTTCCTGCCTGAGAATGAAAGGTCCTTATCTTGTGTTTCCTTTTTAAGTTTACTTTTTACTAATCTCCATGCCCGACGTGGGGCTCGAACTCACGACCCAAGATCAAGAGTGGAATGCTCCGACTGAGCCAGCCAGGCACCCACTTCTTGTTATTATTTTCTTTCACGAACACTTTTTATTTAAAAAATTTCACACGTCTAGACAAATAGTAAGAGTGGCGCATGGAAGGAATTCTTGTGTACGGTCCCCTAGATGCACCAATTATTAACATTCTGGCGCATTTGCTTTTGCCTGTGTTCCCTCTCTTTCATGATGTACACACACACTACATTTACACGATCTACGTATTTATACGTTTTATTATTTTATTTTGCTGGACTATTTGAGAGTGAGCTGTAGACGCTGTGACCTTTCCCCTGAAATCCTCCAGTGTGTATCTTCTAAGAGCAAGAATATTCACTTACATAAGCCACCGGTGTGTATGTGTGTGTGTGTGTGTGTGTGTGTGTGTGTGTGTGTGTAAGTATAATCTTAGAATCAGAGCCCCTGGGGAGAAAACTTTCAGAGGTCACTGGCTCATTCCCCCGCTTCTTGCAGGTAAATTCCTACCGTACAAAATTGCTATTTTCCAGGAGTGATAGACCCTGGTTCCCAAGGGACCAGGCCTGTGATGTGCATGTGCGAGGGACACAGTCTGGGGCACTCCTGAAGACACGGATGTTATGAACCAACACTGCGCTGAGCAAAACCTTATCTGAGGGCCAACTCTGTCCCTTGGGTCGTCTGTTTGGCACCCTGGATCTGTCTTCAAGGTTCCCGTGGGATGGAACCTCCACTCTTCTTTGGAGGCGCCTTGTCACAGTCCCCAGGTTCCCTCCGTCTCGTGACATACTGGATCAGGTTTATGAGAGGTGGCGGTGTGCAGGGCTGAGGCGTGTGGATTCCAGCCTGTGTGTGTCGGGATCCCAGCCACTACTTCCCAGGGTGCTGGGGAGGTTACCCAATCTTTCTGTGGCCTGGTTTTGGTGGGTCGTCCTCGCAGGGCTGCCGTGGGGAGGAAGCGGGTAAGAGGATTTAGAGCAGTTGACAACAGAGCCCGGCCCGCTGGTGAAACCCTGTGCGCGGTTACCACTCCCCTTGCAGCCCGCAGGTGGTGGAGGGGAGGGAGTGGGCTGCGGGGTCTCCTTCTCCAAGTCCCAGAGGAGGTGACGGCTCCCAGCCGGAAGGCTGGTCAGTCTCCTGTGTCGCTGTCCTGCCCCCTGGTTGGGCCCGCAGCCCCGGCCCCCTGCTCTGGGGGGGCGGGGGGCGGCTAGAATGCGCAGCTATTTGTGGCCCTGGTAAGTTATTGAACATCGGGATCATCTCGGGATGATCTCCTGGTCTGTGAAATGGAGAGGACAAGGCGCACACCCCATGGGACTGTCGCGGGGGGGTCAAGGCGTCCGTGGGGACCGCGGGACCGGCGGCTGCACTGAATTCAGCTTCTGGCCAGAAGCTGCGCGTGCCTCTCCAGAGCGGCCACCTTAACCCTGTGTTCCCCTTGCTTGCCACTCCAGTCCCCCACTGCTGCCGCCCTGCACGGGCTTTCTGTCCCTCTCTCCTTGCAGGTGCCGGTACTGTGATGACCGGTGGGCCTCTCTCCGGCCAGATCTGAGCGGCGGGCCTCTCTCCTGTCCAGATCTGAGCGGCGGGCCTCTCTCCTGTCCCCGATTGAGCCGTGGGCCTTTCTCTGTCCAGATCCAAGTGGCAGGCTTCTCTCTGCCCGGATCCGAGTGGTGGGTTTCTTCTCTTAGGCCCCTGTAACACTTTGAACAGTGAGGTCATCCTGCAACCAGGGGTCCAGGCAGGGGGCAGTTGAGGGACCATGGGAGGAAGAGAGGGGTGGAGAGGCTAAGACAGGACAGACTGAGCATGTGGCCAAGAGCTAGGCCGGCAGGTCCACAGTGAATGGTGGGTGGTGTCCTGACAGCTACAAGATGACTGATTCATTCATTGTAAGGTTTATTTATATATTTTAAAAGAGACAGAGAGAGAGAGTGTGCGGGAGAGCAAGGGAGAAGCAGAGGGAGGGAGGGAGGGAGAGAGAATCCCAAGCAGGCTCCACACTGTCAGTGCAGAACCCGATGCGGGGCTCCCGCTCACAAACCGTGAGATGGCGACCTGAGCCGAAAACAGAGTCAGATGCTTAACCCACTGAGCCACCCAGGCGCCCCCAAGATGAGCGACTTAGAACAAGGGCTGTGCTAGCAAAGGAAGCGGAGGGAGAGTAGTTGGAGGCGGTAAGGCACCTGTTAGAAGTGTCTTAAGAGAGGGAAGTTACGTGAATATCTCAGGGCAAAAGAGGAAGCCACTAGTAAAGGGCTGAATGAAGATGTTGAGCGGGAGGCAAGTGTGTCCAGAAAAAGAGCCGAGACCGACGGGGTTAAGACTACGCACACCGAGATAAGCACTGAATAATGTGTATACTTGCTGGGGGGAAAAAAAGGAGCCCAGCCTGGAACTCAGGAAAATGGAGAGGGGTGAGCTTTATTAAGGAAGGGCACTTTTAGTTCCTCGGAGGCTGAGAGGGAGAGGAGGGGAGGCTTGTACACACTTGGAAGGCGGTATAGGGGCCAGGCCTGTAGTGGGGGCGCCCACCATCGGTTGTGTGTCCCTCCCGAATTCATATGATGGAGCCTTGCCCCCCCCCCCCCCACCAACGTGATGGTGTTTGGAGGTGGTGGGCCTTTGGGAAGTGATTAAGTCTAGATGAGGTCACGGGGGTGGGGTCCCCGCGATGGATTGGGGCCCTTGAAAGAAGAGGGAGACCCAGAGCTCGCTCGCTGTCGGCCATGGGAGGATACGGAGAAAGGCGGTCATGCACAAGCCGGAAGCAGGGTTCTCACCAGGCCCGGAGTCTGACAGAGCCTTGGACTCTGCCGCCTTCAGAGCCGTGAGCTGCCTCTACCCAGGCTGCGGCGCGTAGCTGTGCGGCCTGGGCTGGCCGAGCGGGCAGTCGGCGGGTCAGCAGTGCCCGGTTCGCATGGGGGGGGACGCAGGTGACAGGCCTGTGGGGTCTTCCGCTGAGATTGGGCGTACCTGTGGTTTTGAGCGTGAGGCTGGAGATGATTCAGAATAGCTGTTCGGGGGGCAGTTTGCTAGGGAAGCAGCAGGAAGCGAAAGCAAGGGGGTTAGGCAGCATGCGGGACGCTGGATGTTGGACGGCGTGAATCTGCAGCAGCCCGTGATCTTTGTGTTAGGTCTTTTCTTCCCGCAGTGCTTTGCAGGAGTAGAGGAAGGAAACCGGGGAGTTGCTCAGGGTTAGGGATTAATAGAGCAGGCAGGATGGAAGGTTCAGGGGCCCAGAATCCAGGACAGGAAACGGCAGGTCTGACTGGTTGACGGCAGCAAAGGAGCACGAATGCTCGGTGAATTCGCCGCTGCCCACAGCTCGCGGGCCAGTTTGTAGGGCTTCGGGGTGAGTTCTTGAGTTGTATTGTTCTTCAGGCCGCTGTGGACTCATCGGCCCGAGAAGCTTTGCCCTTTCCCCTTAGCGGAGTCAGGCTCCGTGCTTCAGGGCCGGAGAAAAGTAGCGCCTGCATGGCTGGAGGGCATCAGACGAGCTGTTTTCCGTGGGCAAAGTGGGTCGTCCTGGCTGGATTCACTCAGAGGAGGAGACATGGTGATCGGTTCTTCAAAGGGGAGCCAGAGGGGTAGAGAAGACCTTTCCAGGCGGGAAGGAAGGACCTGCCCTTCTGACACGGAGCCTGCGGGTGGCGGGCCCCGGGCCAGCCGTGTGCCCCCTGAGTGCTCCCACCTCCCCAGGAGCACCCCCTCGCGAGCCCTGGTCTCTCCAGCCCTCTCCGCGCTGGCCCCTGCCCATCCGCGTTCGTGAGTGCCCACCTCCCTCCGGTCTTACGTTTCTTACAGAATCTTCCCTGGCCCCACGCCTCTGCCCCCCTCCCCAGACATCACTTCCTCCCCTTCGCTCCCCGGACCCATCCTCCTGGACGCCGTGCAGTCTGATTTCGACGGCGCCTTCCCTCCTCAAATATCACAACTGATCTTCCTTCCCTCAACCCATGCTCTCCGCAGCATGGGACACTGAGATGAGGCTCGCTTTCCCCACGTCTTTCCTCAGCTCCCTGGACGCGACCCTGTGCGGAGTTCGCGCCTCCCCTCTGGCTCCTCTCCTCCGTGGCTAACGCGGGCCTCTTCCTCGTACCGCTGGGTCAGCGCGGGCCCTCTAGAGAGTTCCTCCTGGACCCCTGGCTGGTGTCTTCCTGCCAGCACACTCCCGTCAGAGCCCACGGCTTCGCTGCCAGAGCTGTGTCTCCGGCCCACACCTTCCTCCCGCTCAGGCCCTCCTGTGCGTCGTGTCTGGGGCTGGATGCCGCCTGGCCCGCCACCTAATAGTCAGCCCTTCCTGTGTCGTGGGGGCTGGTAGCGACCAAGGGCTCGTTGCAACCTGGTTCAGGGGCACCTGGGGGGGCTCACTCGGTTAAGCGTCTGACTCTTGATTTTGGCTCAGGTCATGGTCTCACGGTTCGTGAGTTCGAGCCCCGCTCGGGCTCTCTGCAGACAGACTCAAAAAATAAATTAAAAAATTAAAAAACAAACAAACAAACACCTGGTTAACGTTTCTCAGAGAGGCACGAGGGAGAACAATTACCTTGCTGACACGGCGCAAGGTGATTCTCTCTCTCTTTCTGTGTACCTCTCAACGTCTGACTCGTGATGATGGCTCTTCCTAGCCGTTTCCAGAAATAGGGAGTATTGGACTGATAATTTAAAATGTTCTAGTAGCCACAAGGAAACAAAAGGCAAAAGAGAAACAGGTGAAATTAATTTTAGTAATAAGTGTTAGTCAACCCAATATGTCTAAAATATTGTCATTTCAACATGTGTCAATTTAAAAGTGATCGATGAGATATTTTACATTTTTTTGTGTGTGTGCTCAGTTTTTGAAATCTGTATTTTACACTTACAGCCTGTTTTTGTTTGGGCTAGCCACCTGCGCAGTGCTCAGTAGCCAGACGGACGAAAGGGCCGCTGTCCTACACGCCTGCCCGCAGGCGGTTCCAGGTCCCCTCTCCACCCCCTACCCCCACCCCTGCCTCTGGTGTAGGGTAACCAGCTTTTCTTCAGGTCCCTCTGATTCTGGAGTTTCTTCAGTTTTCTTTTCTTTTCTTTCTTTTTAATGTTTTATTTATTTATGTATTTTTAATTTTTTTTTTAATGTTTATTTCAGAGACAGAGCATAAGTGGGGGAAGGGCAGAGAGAGAGGGAGACAGAATCTGAAGTAGGCTTCAGGCTCTGAGCTGTCAGCACAGAGCCCGACGCGGGGCTCGAACTCACAAACCACGAGATCATGACCTGAGCTGAAGTCAGATGCTCAACCAACTGAGCCACCCAGGCGCCCCTGGAGTTTCGGTTTCCTGATGCACATAGCAAAAGGCCCGGAAGGTTATGGAAGGGCTAAATCTGTGAATACTTACCAAATCATGTTTTTGTCCCTGCCTCTCTTTGGTCTAATGTATACAGCAGCCAGTCTGATGTTACAACGATATGTTTACTAGTTCGGTGTTAGCCAGATTCACGGCACATCTTTAGGGACTTCTCGAAAGTATAGTCTTGTAAAATGCTTCAGTTTCTATGCACACCATCATGTTTAGATCCTGCCTTCACGAGGGACCTGGGCGGGAAAAGCAATGCAGAAGTTTACAGACTGAGGTACTCCGGCCGGTGTGAAACGTAGTCCACAGGAAGACGTGGCGTGTATAGTGGGCCGTGTTTGTTACAAAGGAAAATCAGTAAATGAAAATTAAGAATCCCGTCTTCCGCAGTTAAAGACTTTTGATTTTCCCTCGCTGCTCATCCCGCAGCCTCTGTAAGTGAAGAAGCCTAACATTCTAATTTAAACTGTTTTCTCAGGGGTGCCAGGGTGGCTCAGTCAGTTGAGCGTCCGACTTCAGCTCAGGTCACGACCTCACGGTCCGTGAGTTCAAGCCCCACGTCAGGCTCTGTGCTGACAGCTCAGAGCCTGGAGCCTGCTTCAGATTCTGGGTTTCCTTCTCTCTCTGCCCCTCCCCTGCTCATGTTCTGTCTCTCTCCATCTCAAAAATAAATAAAAACATTAAAAAAAATTTTTTTAATGTTTTCACAGGGCGTCTGGGGGACTCAGTCGGTTAAACATCCAACTCGTGGTTTTGGCTCAGGTCATGATCTAATGACCGCATGGGGCTCTCCACTGACAGTGGAGCCTGCTTGGGATTCTCTGCCCCTCCCTCTCTCCCTCCCTCCCTCTCTCTCTAAATAAATAAATAAACTTAAAAAAAAAGTTTTCTCAGTAAAATAGGGAGTAAGTATAACACCATTATTACCCAGAATGGTAAAAAAAATTAAATATTCTAGTCAAGTGGGGTGCCTAGGTGGCTCAGTTGGTTAAGCATCTGACTCTTGATTTGGGCTCAGGTCATGATCCCAGTGTCCTGGGATTGAGCCCCACATCAGGCTCTGTGCTGACAGCTCGGAGCCTGCTTGGGATTGTCTCTCCCTGCCTCTGTCCCTCTCCTTGCTCACGCTCTCCCTCTCTCACTCTCCTTCTCAAAATAAATAAATAAATATTTAAAAATTCTATTCAAGTGCATATTTGTGAAATTAAGTTAACATTCAAATATTGCATCTTTAATTTTAATAATTTTAAGTGGAAATCTTTAATAATCTATTCTAAATCCCCTCTCTTCACATCTAGGGAGTACCGAATAAAATTTATACTTTTCTTAGGTTATTTGCTGAATTGAATTACATCATTATGGGGAGGGCAGGGACATAACTAATATTTATTGAGTGTATGCTATTCAATAAATCTTGCATAGTATAAAGCAAGAACTATGCTTTATATTATGATAGTTCGTATTATTTTACTCTTAGGGTGTTCCCCGCCCCTTTCTAAGTATTTGCACGAAGTCACTAGGTTTTAACCACCAGGTAGGCTTCTAAACCCAGAGATTAACCTGTGCAGCCTAGCACGTGATAGAGCTCAGATCTGAACCCTGACAATCTGACACTAGGGGCCACGCTTTTCAGTATTTTGCCACTAATGTGGACTTTAACACAAACCTCTGAGCGAGATATTATTGTCCCCATTTTACAGATGCAGAAACTGAGGTTTGAAACAGCTAATTAACTTAAAATCAGCTAGTGAGTGCCTGACACTTCTTTTTCTTGCCCCCTCCCCTGTTTTCATTTTCTAGAATGTTCTGATTTGGGCTCGGGCTAATCCACGCAAACACTTCTTTCTTCTCCCTTTGGTTCATTTGTCTGCCTTTTCCTTCCCCCGGAAAAGTATCTGCTGTCGTCACGAGGTAGAACTTAATTGAGTGACCTCGGTGCTACATCTGCCCTGACCTTGTTTAGAGAAGCACAGCGCTTGCTTTCCAAAGTTTATGTTCTAAAACTGTTGACCACTTTTTCCGCAGAGAGATCGGAACAATTATCAGGTCGCTAGGGTGCTGCCCGAGCGAAGGAGAGCTCCATGACCTGATCGCGGAGGTAAGCAGACCTGGGGCAAGGCTGCGTGCCGCGGGCTCCCTGCTTCGTCCATTCCTGGTGCCTAAAAACCCTTCCCTGCAGCTAAGCGTGTTCTAAACTAATGAGGGTGCTTGGTGGAAACATTCGGGCAGCTTTACGGATCAGCCAGCCAACAGGGTCTGAACAAATTAATAGCAGATCTGGAACAAATGGCTTTGACTGAGTAACATGATGGCTCAAGTGAGGAGCCCACTTTATATTGTTTATACACTTTTTTTTTTAATGTTTATTTATTTATTTTTGAGACGGAGAGAGAGAGAGTGCACATGCACAAGCGGGCAGGGGCAGAGAGAGAGACACACACAGAATCTGAAGCAGGCTCCAGGCTCCGAGCCGTCAGCGCAGAGCCTGACTCGAGGCTCAAACCCACAAACTGGGAGATCATGACCTGAGCCGAAGTCAGATGCTTAACCAACTGAGCCCCCCAGGCGCCCCTTATTTATACTCTTTAAACTTAGTTGAAGAAAGGCCAGCAGACAGACACAGGGGACTGACTATATGCAGAGAGGATATTGGCACTGGAAAGGTAAATATACTGAATAATGTCACTTCAGAGGGGATAGAAGTGGAAACAGAGACTGGAAGAAATTTATATTTATTTGGGGGAAATAAAACCAACTTTCCGAGCAAGTAGTAAACACAATAATAAGAACTAACTTGACATTGACCAAAGAGTCTAAGAATTTGAAAAATGGTTATTTGCAACCGTGTAGATGAGTCCCTGGAGAGAGTTATCCCGTAAAGCAGTGGTGAGTGGCCCAAGACCAGAGAGCTTCCTGCCCTGTTTGGTTTTCCAGCAAAGGATCTGCTCTAACTTCCACATGCAGCTTTCAGTCCAACAAAGCAGGGGCCTGCGGGGAACCGAGCTCCCTGGGCCCCCACCACGAGAAGAACCTTTCCAGAACTGCTTTTGTGGGTGTGTGGGTCTCCAGGTAGGAGGAAACAGGAGACAGGCAAGGAAGCGTGATTTTGTTGATTTCCTTATTTCATGTGCCCAGCACAGCACCGGCCCCGGGCGCATCCCTTTCAGTTTGTCCATGATAATCGGTACTTCAAAGACAAATGAAATAACGCATTTGAATCCTAACGCACTATATAAAGTTAAGGAACGGAAGATCAGGAAGGTAACTCTGATACCCATCTCTTGGCATCTTGGTAACTAAAGGGCAGTACCAGTTTTTCATTAGCATTTAAAAATATTCAGTACAGCACAAAATCTTTACGCTGGTTTTCCATTTGGGGACCCGGTGAAACTATTTACTCAGAGGAAAAAAAAAAAACAACTTATTTTTCCCAAGTGGGTACTCATTTTTAAAAATAAGGTGTTGATCGCTGCTTGACAGTGTTTATCGACAAAGCGAGAATCTGTGCTAGGGAAAGGAAAGTTGGCATTGTGGAGCAGAGAGGGACTGGAGGATGAATTTACAGTGAAATCGTAATGATTGCGTACAATTCAGTAGAGTAAGCACAGCGGTAATGAAAAATGGCCCTGGAAAGACAGAAAAGCGGAACCTTTAGAGCCTGATTCCTTGATGGTTGGTTTGTACGTTTCAATCTGTAGCGGGGGTCCGCCAATCCCAACCCCTGGGCCAAATCCAGCCCACCTCCTCTTATTGTAAATGAAGTTTTATCGGGACACAGCTAAACTCGTTTATTTACATATTGTCTGTGGCTGTTTTCTCACTGCAAGAGTGGAGGTTCAGTCCTCGCGACAGAGACCATATGGTTTGCAGAGCTTAAAATATTTACTGTCGGGCCCTTTCCAGGGAAAGTTTGCCAACTCTTGATCTGTAAGTTTTTCTGGCAAAGTGGAACAGACACCACGAATAGTGTCAGGAAGTCTACTTGCAAACCCCAGAGCTACCACTTACAGCTGTGTGGCCTTGGCTGAGCAGCGTCCTCTTTCCAAGCCTGGTCCCACATCTGCGAAAAGAACGCAACAATAGCCAAGTGTCTTTATGAGGATTCATTCTGATCGCTGCAAGGAATCAGCTGTTCCCTGGTGGGCACTCAGTGTATATTTGGGTTGGCTTGCTCTGTAGGTGGCTCTCTACCGAAATGACCCCGTGGGTTTCACAGTTAATCACAGTAGATGCTCAGGCCCCAGCATTTTCTTTTGTATTTGTCCTTTGCTTAGGTACATTGACACAGCCTTTGAAAATTACACGTTTCGAACAGTTGGACCAAGAGGGATCACTGTGCGATCTAAGCCCTACATATGTTTTTCTGTATTTGTGTGCAACAGTTTGTTCAGATTAAATTATAGCAAGATGCTTAAGAAGCTTAAGAATTATAGCAATATGCTATCTAAGCCCTACATATGTTTTTCTGTATTTGTGCGCAACAGTTTGTTCAGATTAAATTATAGCAAGATGCTTAAGAAGCTTTGGGTGTGACTACCCTTTTTGAAGTTTCCCAAATAAGTGAGGGGGAAAAAAAAGCACATAGATATTTGTAGGTATCAAATACATTAAAAAAAAAAAACAAAGCTCCAAATAGTAGGTGAATAAGGATGGATGAATGTTGTATTGATAAATGCTCTGTAATGGTTTCAGAAACTAAACTATATCTGCTTCATTTGCTTTAAAATGCAATAATGTAAAAAAATACAATCATGTGACAATGCTCTAAAATTCTACACATCGAAGGGCACCTGGGTGGCTCAGTTGGTTAAGCATCTGCCTCTTGACTTTGGCTCAGGTCATGATCTCATGGTCTTCAGATCGAGCCCTGCATTAGGCTGCATGCTAGGCGTGGAGCCTGCGTGGGGTTCTCCCTCTCGCTCTTCCCCTCCCCCCGCTTGTCCCTCCCTCCCTCCCTTCCTCTCTCTCTCAAAAACAAACAAAAACCCGCAACAAAATCTATGTTCAGTTCTCTAGCTGCCATTTACTTAAATTTCAGTGTAGATACATACTCTCAGCCCCTCACTTCCTGAGGAGCGATAGGAGAGCTAATGTCTCTCTTGAAATAGATCATTTAAAAATCACTCAGCATTGATCCCTCTACTTCATATTCTACAATTAGCAACTTGCCCCAAATAATCTGTACCCGCTTGGAATATCACAAAACCCAACAGCCGTAAGAAGGGTTAATATAAATTTTATTGACATACAGGTTATTAAACCATTCTTCCTTTACTATGGAGTTAGAGGCTTCCAGGCTCTTCTGTGTGAGAGCTGGGGCCGGGGGTGGGGGTTGGGGGGGACATGGTGGCCTCTCAATACCAGCGGGAAGGGCGTGGAGAGGTCTACAGCCTTCAAAGTTCAAACTCAAGTGGAATTGTGGAGAATTTAAAGTAATTAGAAGGGAGAACTACGAGATGTTTGGAAAATAACACCTATGTTGATAAGATTATTACACTGTACAGTGATTTTTTCTAAAAGGTCAATTCGTCAGGAAGGTATTAAAAATCATAAATGTCTGTGTTCCATAGATGGAGATTTTAACAAGCTTCTCAAGTAATTGATAGAGCAACTACATAAAATATCAGCAAAGATGGAGATAATCTCAACACCACCATTAACCACTCTGGCCTAACTGATATTTATAGGACACTACACCTACAATACATGTTCTTTCCAAGTGGCCATGGAATGTTCAATAGGATGTATTAAGTGCTGGACCATAAAACAAACCTCAGTACATTTTAAAAAATCGAAATCATACAGGATATGTTCTCTGATTTAAAAAATGGAATGAAGCCAGAGATCAATTGAGAATAAGATAACTAGGAAGTCCTCAAATATTTGAAATGAAGCAACATACTTCTAAAACGATTCATGAATCAAAGAAGAAATCACAAGGGGAGTGAGAAAGCATTTTGCCCTGAACGTTGATGAAAATGCAACACGTCAAACGTTGTGGGATTCAGGGAAAGTAGTGCTTGGAGGCCAGTTTACAACTCTAAATGTTCACATTGGAAAAGTAAAAAGACCTAAAATTAATGATCTAAATTCTCATCTTAGGAAGCTAGGAAAAGAAGAGCAACATAAACCCAATATATAGAGAAGGAGAAAAATTGTGAAGAGCAGAAATCCGTGTACTAGAAAATGGACAGAGAAAATCCCTGAACGCAAAATACTAGTCTTTTCAAATAAAACTGATAAACTTGTAGCTCAGACAATCAAGACAAATTACCAACATCTAGATTAAAGGAGGGTTTTTCATTATCCTTCAGGCATTTGAAAACGTTAATAAGAGACAGCCTTATGCCACTAAATGCAGCAACTTAGATGAAATTGACATGCTCACCAAGAGACACAAATGACCAACACTGACCCAAGAAAAAGCGGAGAATTTGGGTAGCCCCCTATCAGTTATGAAAATTAAATTTATAATTAAAAACTTTCCCATAAAGAAAACTAGAAGTTCAGATGGCTTCTCTAGTGAATTTTTTTTCAAACATTTATGGAAGAAATAGTACCAATTCTACTCAAAATTCTTTCTGAAAACATTACAGGAGGTAACACTTTCCAGGCTAGTATTACTGTGATATTCAAACCAGACAATTGTATTACAAAAAAAAAGGAAAACTACAGATCTTGTTAACATAGATGTAAAAAGTCCTTACTATGATTTTACCAAGTCAATTTCAACAATATCGTATAAAGGATAATACATCATGAGCAGGTGGAGTTTATCTCAGGAATTTAAGGTTGGCTTAACATGAATCAATGTAATCTACTACGTTAAGAGAACAAAGTCGATAAATCATATGATCATTTCAATAAATATATAAAAAGCATTTGAAAAAATTCGATACCCACTGAAGATAACAATACTCAGCAAACTAAGAATAAAAGGAAACTTGTCAATCTGGCCAAGGGCAGCTGTGAAAACTCAAGGCTAAGATGACACTCAGTGTTTTCTACCTAAAATCGTGAACAAGGCATGGATGCCTGTGTTTATCACTCCTATTCATCATTGTACTTGAAGTCCTAGCTAGTGCAACAAGGTAAGAAGAAATAATAAAAGACTATTTTATATTTATATTATTTTCTATATTTATATATTTTTATAATATTTAATATAGTATATTTAATATTATTATAAAAATAATAGAAGTGAAACTATTTCTATGTCAGACAACATGATTTTTCATGGAGAAAATCCTAAGAGAGTTACCAAAAAGCCACTAGAATGTGTGACTTTAGCCAGATCATAAGCTACATGGTCAACATGAAAAATTAATTGTATTTCTTTTTTTTTCCAGATGTCTTCTTTATTTATTTTATTTTATTTTTTTTAAATTTACATCCAAATTAGTTAGCATATAGTGCAACAATGATTTCAGGAGTAGATTCCTTAATGCCCCTTACCCATTTAGCCCATTCCCCCCTCCCACAACCCCTCCAGTAACCCTCTCTCTGTTTTCCATATTTAAGAGTCTCTTATGTTTTATCCCCCTCCCTGTTTTTATATTATTTTTGTTTCCCTTCCCTTATGTTCATCTATTTTGTCTCTTAAAGTCCTCATATGAGTGAAGTCATATGATATTTGCCTTTCTCTGACTAATTTCACTTAGCTTAATACCCTCCAGTTCCATCCACGTAGTTGCAAATGGCAAGATTTCATTCTTTTTGATTGCCGAGTAATACTCCATTATATATATATACCACCTCTTCCTTATCCATTCATCCATCGATGGACATTTGGGCTCTTTCTATACTTTGGCTGTTGTCGATAGTGCTGCTATAAACATGGGGGTGCATGTGTCCCTTCGAAACAGCACACCTGTATCCTGTGGATAAATGCGTAGTAGTGCAATTGCTGGGTCATAGGGTACTTCTATTTTTAATTTTTTTAGGAAGCTCCATACTGTTTTCCAGAGAGGCTACACCAGCTTGCATTCCCATAATTGTATAATTAGAAATCAATGGTAAGAAAAATGAAATCAAGTAAACAACTCCATTTAAAAAAGCATTAGAATAGAAGAGTCAATACATCTAACAAAATATAGGCAAGACTTATACACTAAAAACAGCAAACACTATAAAGAGAAATTAACTAAGATTTAAAAGGATACATATACATGTTCATGGATTGCAAAACAACATCGTTAAGATGGCAGTTCTTTGATGAATTCAGTATGTGTTCAAAATCATAGCAGGCTTTTGTTTTTAAAGACATTTATAAGTTGATTCTGAAATTTGAATGGAAAAGCAAAGGACCTAGAATAAACAAAATAATTTAGAAAGTGTAGGGCAAGGGTGGGTGGACTTTCACTACCTGATTGCAAGATTCACTGCAAAACTACAGTAATCATGACAGTGTGATATTTGTGGACTGAAAGACATATAGACCAATGGGACAAACCAGAGGATCCAGAAATAGAACTATACATCTCTGACAAAGGTGCCAAAGTAATTCCATGAAGAAAGGATGATCACTTCAATAAATAGTGCAGGAGCAAATGGGTATCTGAATAGAAAGAACACAAAGTTTGTCACTCTTTTTACTCCATACAAAGGTTAACTTGAAGTGGATCATAGACCTGAATAGATGAGCTAAAACTATACATTGCTAGAAGAAGAGAGAAAACCCTGTGATATTGGGTTAGCCAAACATTTCTTAGATAAGACATAAAAAGCATGAACCACACAAAAAAACAAACAAACACAATAAACAATGATTATCTTAATATTAAAAGGATTTGCCCAATCAGGGGGTGCCTGGGTGGCTCAGTCACTTACGCATCTGACTCTTGGTTTTGGCTCAGGTCACGAGTTTGCGCCCTGCATCAGGCTCCACACTGTTAGTGTGTGAATCCCACTGCTTGGGATTCTCTCTTTCTCCTTCTCTCTGCCCCTCCCCTGCTTGCACATGCTCTCTCTCTCTCTAAATAAATAAAATAAAATCGAATCGAATCAAATTGAATAAAATAAAATAAAAAAATAAAAATCATAACGATACTCACTGAACTTGAAGAAAGAGTGGAGGACCTCAGTGAGACCCTCAAGGAAGAGATAGAAAACATAAAAAAGAACCAATCAGGGACGAATAACTCAATGAATGAAATGAAAAATACACCCACAAGAGAGGATAGTAGACTAGAGAAAACAGAAGAATGGATCTGTGACCTGTAGGACAGAGTAATGGACAGCAATCAAGCTGAACAGGAGAGAGAAGGACAAATGCAAAATGAAAATAGACTAAGTGAACTCAGTGACACCATCAAGTGTAGTAACATTGACATTGTAGGGATCCCAGAAGGAGGAGAGAGAAAAAGGAATAGAAAATTTATTTGAAGAAATAATAGCTGAAAACTTCCTGAATCTAGAGAAGGAAAGAGAAATCCAGATCCAGGAACCATAGAGAACCCCCAACAAAGTCAACCCAAAGATGTCCATACCAAAATACATAGTAATTAAGATGGCAAAAAGTAGTGATCAAGATAAAAATTTAAAAGCAGCAAGAGAAAAGAATGCAGTAACATACAGGGGAAACCTCATAAGGTTATTAGCTGATTTTTCAGCAGAAACTTTGCAGGCCGGAAGGGAGTGTCATGATATATCCAAAGTGCTGAAAGAAAAAAAATTCTGCAGCCAAGAATACTCTATTCAGCAATGCTCTCATTCAGAATAGAAGAAGAGATTAAGAGTTTCCCAGACAAACAAAAGTTAAAGAAATTCATGTCCATTAAGTCAGCCTGATAAGAAATTTAAAAGGGACTTTTTGAGTGGAAAGGGAAGACCATAAGTAGGAATAAGAAAGGTAGGAAGCACAAAAGCAGTAACATTAAATGTATCTGTAAAAGTCAGTCAAGCGATTCACAAAATAAAAGATGTAAGGTATGACACCATATGCATAAAATGTGGAGTGGGGGGAGAAGAGTGAAGAATGGGTTCAAACTTAAGTGACCATCAACTTAATATAGACTGCTATATATAATACTAATGGCAACCACAAATCAAAAACCTGTAATAGATATGCAAAAAATAAAGAGAAAGAAATCTAAGTATATCACTAAAGAAAGCCAGCAAACCATGAGAGAAGAAAGGAACAGAGATGAACTACAAAAACAACCAGAAAACAAGTAACAAAATGGCAATAAATACATACCTATCAATAATTACTTTGAACGTAAATGGACTAAATGCCCCAATCAAAAGACATAGGGTGAAGGAATGGGTAAAAAAACATGACTTATCTATATGCTGTCTACAAGTGACCCATTTCAGACCTAAAGACACCTGCAGATTTAAAGGAAAGGGAAAAACATTTATCACGCAAATGGAAGTGAAAAGAAAGCCAGGGTAGCAATAGTTATATAAAGGACAAAATCGACTTTAAAACAAAGACTGTAACAAGGGACAAAGAAGGACACCATATAATCATAAAGGAGACAATCCAACAAGAAGGTCTAACAATTGTAAATATTTACGCACCAACATGGAAGCACCCAAATACATAAAGCAGCTACTAACAGAAAGGAACTAATCAATGGTAATACAACAATAGTAGGGGACTTTAATGCACTGTTTACATCAATGGACAGATCATCCAAACAGAAATCAATAAGGAGACAGTGACTTTGAATGACACATCGGAGCAGATGGATTTAACAGATATTTTGAGAATATTCCATTTTCATTTCTTTGATGTGTCTGTTGACCTTCTGGATGTCTTCTTTGGAAAAATGTCTGTTCATGTCTGCTGCCCATTTTTAAACTGGATTATTGTATTACTATCAAGGAAATGCAAATCCAAACAATGAGATATCACCTCACACATGTCAGGATAGCTAAAATCAAAAACAAAAGAAACAACAAGTTTGGTGAGGATGTGGAGAAGAAACCCTCGTTCACTGTTGGTGGGAATGCAAGCTGGTGCAATCACAGGGGAGAACAGTACGGAGGTTCCTCAAAAAATTAAAAATAAAACTACCATATGATCCATTAATTCCACTACTGGGTATTTAGCCAAAGAATATGAAAACATTTATTCAAAAAGGCATATGCACCTCTATGTTTATTGCAGCATTACTTAACAATAGCCAAATTATGGCAACAACCCAAGTGTCCATTGATAGATAAATGGATAAAGAAGCTGTGGTATGTATATAATGGAATACTACTCAGCCATAAAAAGAATGTAATCTTGCCATTTGCAACAACATGGATGTATCTAGAGAATATAATGCTAAGTGAAATAGGTCAATCGGAGAAATACAAATAAATACCACATGATTTCACTCTGATGTGGAATTTAAGAAACAAAACAGAAGAACAAAGAAAAAAAGAGACAGACCAAAAAAGAGTCTTAACTATAGAGAACAAAGAGGTGGTTACCAGAGAGGAGGTGGGGGGGGGGGGGGAATGGGTGAAATAGATAATGGAGATTAAGAGTACATTTATCATGATGAGCACTGAGTGACATATAGAACTGTTGAATCGCTATATTGTACACCTGAAACTAATATAACATTGTATGTCGACTGTACTGGAATTAAAAAAAAAAAATCTCCCTCCCGTGTACCCCTGTGTTTTTCAAACTGCTGCTTCTATGGTGTATGTCAGAGGAGCTGTTTGTTGTGGTGTCTCCTTAAGGGGGAAGACCCAGCTTCCTCTTGCCCTCTGGCTCTCCTAGAGCCAAGCCTGCTGATTTTTAAAGTTCCAGGTATTAAGTCCCACTGATTGTAAGAACTTTCGAAGTTAGGCCTCTCTGGCTTTCAAAGCCAGATATTGTTGGGGGGTCGGGTGGGGGTGGGGGAGGGGTTGTCTTCCCTGTGTGAGTCCCTTGTGCCTGGGCAGGTGGCATGGGGTCTTCTCCTCTTCCCTCTCTGTGTCTCCAGCATCCCTCCCTCCCCTGGACAGTCTCGGACAGTCCTGCATGTCTGTTAGGCTCCCAGCTGTATCTCTGCCCCTTCCTCCCTTCTTTGATGTAGCCTTTTTTCTACATTTAGCTGTGGAGAATCTGTGCTGCCAGTGTTTGAGTCATTTTCTGGATTATATACAACTGACGTGGGTGTTACCAATTTGTATCCATGGGATGCGAGGTGAGCCCAGGATTCTCATACCAAAATCTTCTGCCTTAACTCCGCTCTTTGAGAATTCTTGGCCTACTGCTGGAGTTCAGTTTTCTGGGTCTGTTAGGTCATGGTTACTCGTCCATCTGCTTTCCAGCTTCCAAAATTTTATTGCTGTTGTATGCTCTCCTAGTCTACCTGTCTAAGGTTTGTGATTGTTTAAAAAATATATTCCTTTACTGCAATTTTAACGAGGTTCGAGAGGGACTGAAGTTACATGCGTGTGTGCACTCTGCCTTCTTAACCCAGACTTCCACTGATATTTGATTAGTCATTCAGCAGAAAGCAGCAGTAATAATCCAGAGAAAATGAAAATAAATCTAAATGAGATATCCTTAAATAATCTTTGAAAAAGAGGTTTGCTAAATGTGAGAATTAGAACACTGAGCAATTATAGCATGTATGATATAATACACACTTTAGATTGTGTTAAGGAAGCGTGTTTAAATATTAAAGGTAACTACAAAAAGAATAGAAGTTGAACGTATCACTTCCCAATTGATAAAGAGGATAAACGAATTCAAGGGCGTTTCAGTCAGTCCAAAGAATGTGGAAAATAACTAAAAAAGAAGCATAGAAAAATCAGGGTGCATAGAAAGCACAAGATAAGGATATTAGCAATTATAATGAATGCAGCTGGACGAAACTCACAAGGTAGAAAACAGAGATTGTGAAATTAGACTTTAAAGGTTTGGTTTTTTTTTGAAATTAGACTTTACAAAGATCCACCTTACACTGTACCAACAAATTCTGCCTTCAGATGATACACTGACCCCTTCTTACCACTTCTATACCCATCACCTTGGTCCAAGCCACTGTCCCAATCTCCCTGAACAACCATGGCGGCCTTTGAACTCTCTGCTCCCGCGCTTGGTCCCCTGCTGTCTACTCTTCACACTACAGTCAAGAAGGATGATGTGAACAAGGTTAGGTCAGTCAGAGTGCTCCACTCCTCTGCTCAGAACCCCTCTTCTGAGGTCCCCAGGTCACTTAGGAAAAAAGTCCAAAGTACTTTTCTTTTTTTAAAAACAAATTTTTTTTTCTTCAACGTTTTTGAATTTATTTTTGGGACAGAGAGAGACAGAGCATGAACGGGGGAGGGGCAGAGAGAGAGGGAGACACAGAATCGGAAACAGGCTCCAGGCTCCGAGCCATCAGCCCAGAGCCTGACGCGGGGCTCGAACTCACGGACCGCGAGATCGTGACCTGGCTGAAGTCGGACGCTTAACCGACTGCGCCACCCAGGTGCCCCCCCAAAGTACTTTTCTTAGCACAGCTTACAAGGCCCTAAGGGATCAGGTCTGTCACTTCCTGCCATTGCCCTTGGTCACATGCTGGCTTCCTTGCTGTTTTCGACTATGTCCTACATGCTTCTATTCAAGGTCTTTGTTCTTGCTCTCACCCCTGCTCTGGGGTGCTCTTCTTCCAAATACCCACAGCACTTAGAGATCTTATGTTTTAGATCTGGACCAGAGTGAGTCCTAATGTGGCAAGAAAGAAAGCATCTCGCAGATGATGCTGCCATCCTGAACTGCCCCATGTTTTACCTGTGCCTTGTGAATCTCTGTCCTTGGAAGTTTGATACTAGGTAAGATCTCGGATTCTGGTGAATCTCACTTGATGATACAAGCCTTTGTGTTTTGTCAGTAGTATTCGACACGATCTGAAGTTCTCTATTTATGTGTCTGTCTCTTGCTTTTGTGATAGAAACTCCTTGAAGGCGCAAAGCTTATGCCTCATACACCATTGCATCCTTAGCATGTAGAACAAAGCCCGACGTGTACTGGTTCAAGAAACTGCTCTCCTGTTTGCTGTGGGCCTGAGCAATAGTCTGGTTATAATTGTGTTTCTGACACCTTCTCTTCTGCCTCTAATACTTTCCGGACTCTACTTGTAAGACCTATTATCAGAATAGTAGCAAATGTGGAAATTAGGCTTACAAAGCACCGCAGAGATACTTACTATAGGTCTGATTCATGTGCTCAAAAATTCCAAGTTTACGGGAAGTAAAAGTAATGAAAAACTCCTATGAACGGGTCATCGTTCATTCGACAAATAATTATCAAGCATTTACTACGTGCCGGGTGTCAGGCATACAGAGACACAAGACAACTGAAGAAACCCCATCCTAATTGGGCTCGGGATAGTTTCAAACCATTTAAATTTGTGAACATCGAAAATGTAAATACATAGGCATTAAAATATTCGAGATTGTACTCAGTCCTCTTCATTTTGCTAAATGAAGAAACTCACCCATAAATGAACGTTCAGTGCATTTTCTGTGGTCAGTGATTTAATGTTAAATTAATAGTGGTGAGAAGCCTTTATGATGTCAATGTGTCAAATATTCCCTAGTAACCAGTTACAACAATGTAATGATTCTACTGAGTCATTTCCTGCATTTTTCATCTTGGCCGAAAAATACCTTACCGTACCAGACGTACCACAAGCCCCAGAGGTCCCAAATCACAGTTTCTCATTATTTTTAATTGGTTAAGTATCCTCAGAAATATTTTCTTTGAAACTTCAGAAATGGCTGTCTCGTTAGTAGAGTAAAATCTGCATAATCCACAAAAATTCCAGTGGGGATTTCCATCAGCCTGGACCTTAACTACATCATTCTCGTTTCCAGATGAGCCCTGAGATGTCACATCGTTCGGAATCCAACTGTGTCAGAGATTGGGAACGGGTGGGAATAATTATGTTCTGATTTTGAAGTAGCTGGTGACGTGAAATATTGTTATCTGTTATTTTTCCTCAACACCTTGGCATTGGAGGAGGTGGGAGAAGGAAGTAGATCTGCTCTAATTTGTGCTAATGTTAGATGCCGGAGGTAAAGATTTGTAGACCGAGAGGTACTTCGGAGATTATCTAGAAATGGCTACCAGCCATGATTTCTGAATGAAAATAGGTAAATGGCGGTGGGGGAGGGGAGTGGGGTGTTGAGAGGATTGTGTTGCACAAAGAATACACTGAGATTATCACTTATCTGTAGCTAGAAGAACAACAGTAAATGGTATGAAAGCAGCGGTCAACAGAAGAAAAAAAACCCAGAGAAATCAGTCAGTAAGTGTCGTTTTCCGTCTCTTACACAAATATGTAATATAAATAAATAATTTCATAATTTTATATAAACCAACCATAACAAGAGACTAATAAAAGTTTTTATTTCAATGTTTATTGTGATAAAATAAGTAATACATTGTAGAAAATTTTTAAAGAAATAGAGAAAAATCCTTTCCAATAATCCATCACCGTAATATAATCATTGTAATATCGTAGTGCACTTCCTTCCATATTATTTTCGTATGCCTGTTTTTAACATGACTGTATTCTTGTAGTACTGTTAGTTTAGCTGGAACCCCTTCACACCTCCCCCCTACAAGAGGATAAAATGGGGAAATTGATAGCCACTGATGCCTGCATAACCTCAAGTTCTAGAAACACTCAGTTGGAAGGGAACGTAATGATCTGGCTTAGCTACCTGACGATTCTTAGCATCTCTGATGGTTGGTTCATTCCAACTTTTTTTGGATACTTACCTTAATAAATAATTTATAACCCAAACACATATCCTGATTTTTGTACAATAGTCTCTGGACTGTTTTGGAGTAAATAAATTTTCTTAAGTAGGTGGCTTTTTATTATATTTTTTTAAATGTTTATTTTTGAGAGAGAGACAGAGACAGAGAATGAGCAGGGGAAGGGCAAAGAGAGAGGGAGACAAAGAATCTGAAGCAGGCTCCAGGCTCTGAGCTGTCAGCACAGAGTGAGACATGAGATTCAAATTCGTGAGCCGCGAGATCATGACCTGAGCCGAAGTCGAACGCTCAACCGACTGAGCCACCCAGGAGCCCCTAAAGTAGGTGGCTTTAAGATTTTTCATTCATAAAGATTTTTTTTGGCAAATGCCAATGAATTTTTGTTAATAAAATATTCCGTCCAAGGTAGAGAAATACTTTCTAAATTGTACTTTTTTCTTTTTTTGCTTTGAGTCATGATTTGTATCAGAATTTGGATATGTGATATTTGGAGCCTAACTTGAAATATCTCATGGTTTTTGTTTTTATTTTTTAACCATAAAGAGTTAAAAAATGGTACATATATCTTCTTTGGTGACCTGGAACTAGGTGAAATGTAGGTGCTTTATAAACCATATTAACTACTGATATTATCTTGCTTTTGTGAAGCATGAAATCGTTCAATTTATTGACTGAGTGTTGTGTCACTGGGGAGAAATGAATTTTCACTGTGTGTTTTATTGCACCTACTCAGTGAGTTCAGCATTAAAATAAATAATGCTTTAATGAGAAAAGGGATGGCCTGATGATTTCACTGTGGGAATAAAGATGATTTCACTCCGGGGGCAGAGAACTCTGGGCTGTGGTCCCATCAAAGCACCTGACCGAATTATGGACAAGGTGGGCACTTCACCTCCCTGTGTCCGGCTTTCTGCAGGAGCGAAATACATGAAGACAATTGACTTTGGCCAAAGTGGAGTGAGAAACCGTATTTGCCTCATTCTTCGAGACTGAGATACATGGCGATGTTTATAAAAATCCCACACCATCCATATTTACTGAGACTTCTTCATGCCGGGGAGAGGGTGCAGAGAGACTGGGGTGTCTGCAGGTGTGGTGGTAGTGGGGGGATCTTCCTACAAAGGGGTTTATTACGTCTTCATTCACAAATGCTGCCCAGGCCGCTTGCCGGTTGTGACCTCCTTTTCCGTACGTTAGCCCTCCTCGTGGCTGAAACAAACCAGATTGTACCGGACTTTGCCTCATCCCTGTCGGTGGTAACATGATGTATTTGTTTGCTTTCTTTTTGTCTTTTGAAGAGGAGGGACGTGTTTGGTGGCTGGCTGTTACTCTCCCCCTGTCCTGCCAGTCAGCCCACAGAGGCACAGAGGGAGACAGCAGAGGGGGAACGCACTCCCTGTCCTCTAGGCGGGGGCCGGGGCCGGGCACAAGGCACTAGGTATGCCTAGCAATGGAGTACGTTCTCACCACACACCCTGTGGCATCTACAGGTGGAAGGCAGGACCAAACTCCCATATGAACAAGTTAGGTCTGTTTAGTGGGGCCGGGAGGGGGTGCTTGAGATTTCAGCACCAGACATGGATTCTTTTAGAAGATGTCATTGCACGATACAGAACCAGATGTGCGTGCCCTCTTGATAGAAATCATCATACTCATAACAAGAGACTCACGGTTGGGGCGCCTGGGTGGCTCAGTCGGTTGGGTGTCCGACTCTTGGTTTCGGCTCAGGTCACGATCTCCTGGTTCGTGGGTTCGAGCCCTGCATTGGGCTCTGCACTGACCTTGCAGAGCCTGCTTGGGATTCTCTCTCTCTCCCTCTCTCTCTGCCCCCCCCCTCAATAAATAAATTAATTTAATTAAATTGAAAAAAAAGAGAGGTTCACAGTTTACAGAACACCTCATATCATCTCATGTAAACTTCACAGCAACTGTGTGAGATAAACCGGCCACTTGCCCTGTTACAGGTGAGGACGTGAAGGGGTGTGTTGGTCAGAATATTTTAAACTATCCTTGGTCTAACATGGTGAATATGTTGATATTTTTCCGTGAGAAAGGCAACATCTATTTTTTTAAAGAAACTTCCCAATACAAAGAGAAGTGTTTTCCCAGTATGACTTTGGTTGAATGAAGAAATGGCAATGAATTCCTAGTTTTTCCCAACATGTCAGCTCTAACATGGGAGTCCTTCTTGAGTTCACTCCATTATAAGTCAGGTAATTGATTTAAATTTTTTTATGTTTATTTATTTCTGAGACAGAGACAGAGCATGAGCAGGGAAGGGGCAGAGAGAGAGGGAGACACAGAATCCGAAGCAGGCTCCAGGCTCTGAGCTGTCAGCACAGAGCCCCAAGCAGGGCTGGAACTCAAGGACTGTGAGATCATGACCTGAGCCAAAGTCAGATGCTTCACTGCCTGAGCCACCTGGGGGCCCCATAAGTCAGTTAATTGAGTTTTCTCTTGGAGAAAGTAGGTCTGGGCTGTGTTATTTTCTCCATATCAGCTCTGTAAAATCAGTTCTGAATTTCGAATATCTGCTTTGTTAATTTCCAGTTGGTAAGTATAGGAACTTAAGCTTGATAGGGATTCAAAGTCTTTGGGTTACAATGTATCATGCATACTTAGAATGTGTGTGTGTGTGTGTGTGTGTGTGTGTGTGTGTGTGTGTGTTTGGTAGGGTTACTGTGATAGAGTACCACAAACAGTAACTTAGACAACAGGAATTTATTATCTGACAGTCCTGCGGGCTAGACGTACAAAGTCAAGGCATGGGCTGGGTTGTTTCCTTCTGGTCTGTGAGGGAAGGATCTATTCCAGGCCTTTCTCTGTGGCTTGGAGATAGCGGTCTTCAGGTTCACATGGCATTCTCCCTGTGTGCATGTTTTTCTGTTTAAAGTTCCCCTTTTTATAAGGACACCGGTCATTTTAACTTGATCACCTCTGTAAATACCCTCTCTCCACATAAATCACATTCTGAGGTATGGGCATTAGGACTCCAACATAGGAATTTGGGGAGGACACAACTCAACCCACAAGTCATTCTCTCCGTCTCTCTCTATATCTGTGGATATATCCTCCTTCTACACCTCCCCCCACACGTATATAATTCGATATTTGATATATTTCTATTAAATCTTTTTTTAATGTTTTTATTTATTTTTCAGAGAGAGAGACAGACAGAGCATGAGCAGGGGAGGGGCAGAGAGAGAGGGAGACACAGAATCTAAAGCAGGCTCCGGGCTCTGAGCTGTCAGCACAGAGCCTGACGCAGGGCTTGAAACACAAACTGTGAGATCATGACCTGAGCCGAAGTTGGATGCTTAACCAACTGAGCCACCCAAGCACCCCTATTTCTATTAAATCTTAATGACATTTTAGTATGTGGGTCTAAATAACCATTGAGCCATTATCGCATAACATTTCTAGAACATAGTATTTTTGTCCTATCTTACTTGTGGCCTCATAACATTAACTAGCTTGTCCTACACCAGAAATAACAGAACCACATCTTAGCCTTCCCTCTCCCCGTTCGTATTTCCAGATTCCTCCCTTCTCTTCTGGTTTCTTCTTTATGATAGAAAAATATACCATATTTTCAAAATGACTTTTAGGAGCACCTGGGGTGGCTCCGTCGGTTGAGCATCCAACTTTGGCTCAGGTCATGATCTCACGGTTCGTGAGTTCGAGCCCCATCCCCTTCTCTCTTCGCCCCTCCCCCACTCATGCTCTCTCTCTCTCTCTCTCTCTCTCTCTCTCTCTGTCTCAAAAATAAATACACATTTAAAAAATTAAAAACAAATAAAAATGACTTATAGAAAAATGAATGGAATCCAAATAAAGCATAGAGTTTACTGAATACTGATGTATTAATATCACTTCATTAATTGTGACAATGAGCCAACTAGCATTGTGCCATGGAAATGGAAGGATTAACAATAGGGGGAAATGGGTGGGGGTATATGGGAACCGTGTACTATCTTCACAGCTTTGCTCTAAATCTAAAACTATTCTAAAATAAAAAAGTTGTTTTAAATGCTAAAAAACCTTCTCTAATACAAAATAGTTTTTAGTCCAAAACAGTTTATTAATACTATTCATTTAGAATTATCATATAATTGGGGCACCCAAGTGGCTCAGTCAGTTGAGCGTCTGACTTCGGCTCAGGTCATGATCCCCCTGTTCGTGGGTTCGAGCCCCGCGTCGGGCTCTGTGCTGGCAGCTCGGAGCCTGGAGCCCGCTTCGGATTCTGTGTCTCCCCCTCTCTTCACCCCTCCCTTGCTTGTGCTCTGTCTCTTTCTCTCAAAAATAAATAAAACATTAAAAAAAAGAATTATTATTTAATTGCATCGTTTTTATGCCATTGCTTCTGCATCTTTGTGTACAAAAGAATGGATGAGATGTGGCCTCTAGAGGACAGTGTTGGGTCATAGAAAGATTTTCACATTCTGCCCAAGTTGAAGGTGGACTTCTTTATTTTTCTTCTTACTTTGTAACCATAAGTCCTCTGTTTATTCATCATCCGTCTTAAAAGAAAAAATGTATGCATCTCCTGCCATCCTGGTTCGCTGGAGATCTGCTTTAACTTGCTGTTTTTGTGCAGTTTTGGCTCTCACAGATAGATCGGACCAGAATGATTGCAGTTTTCGCCCCAGCGTTGCGAGCCCCCAGGGGGATCATGGAAATCGTGTGGGAGCCAGGAGAGCCTTACGGGGCACATGCTATGTGTTGTGAATTCTCACGTGGTGGACAGAGTGAGCTATAGAGCTGAGCTTTGGAGAACCTACAGACCATTTGTAGATTGATGAGGATGCTCATAAAATATAGAGGAGTTTTGATCTTTCAAGGTCGAGACTGTTTGCTCTACGGTGATTTATTTGTGGGGGATGCGGAGAGAGGGAGGCAAGCCATTGATCGCCCCGGCTTCTGGAGCAAATTGGTAAAGTGATCAGCATAGAAACTCACCATTTTAATTTAAAAATTATCCCTCCAAAGGTAGTCTCATGAGATCGACATTTGATTTTTAAGAGGCTCCCGGGGTGGGGAGTCACAGTGCTACTCAAGCACATCGGAGCCAGATGAACATTAATTTGCAAAATCTCACCTTGTACCGAGAGGCAGCTGCTGAGACAATTGTTCGCGTATTGACGGGCTCAGAGAGTCCGGAGTATCATTGTGTCATGAGATGGGTGACGTTTTCTGTTGATAGTGGAGTCCGAGGGCTCCGCTCATACCAGGTGAGCCTCTGAGCTTCTAGTATAAACATTAAAAAATAGTTGTCATCGGGACCACAGTGTGTTCCACTTAGCAGCAACCTATAGATTTCTTATTTTTTGTTCAAAGAATGAATCTGTTAAAAGGTCCTGTGTTGAATTGGGATCTATGAGCCTTTTAATAGGACTTTTGAAAAGGAGTGGAAAATTTACAGCTCCTCGTAAATAACCTGACATGAAAGTTAAGATCAATAGTGTTTTGTTGGGCCACACCGTTGACGTTGAACCTATGAGTGGGAGTCACTCATTCTCATTTAACAGTGCCAGGTACCCAAATTTCTCTTCCTCGGGTGTAGTGTTTTATTTAGCAGTGGTATAACAAAGTGCCATTAACCATGTGGGTATTTAGTAAATATTATGGTGATTTGATATGTACTCTGGTCCTTGAGACATGATTGGTCCCCTAATCGGGGCCCTTCTCCGGTGTTCCTCATCACAGGGGAGAGCATCACTGCATCCCGTCTCTGCAAGTCAGAGTCCTTGACTCCTCTCTTGGTTCTCATCTCTGCCCATAATAGACGCAGCTCTGCCCTATTGCTTTTACTTCTTAAATCTTTCTTGAAACCATCCACTTCTTTGTCATGGCCACCACCCTATTCCAAGCTCTGTCACAGCTGCTGAGCCCACGGCAGAAGCCGCCTTGCCCCCAACCAGTGTGATCATTCACACACACACACATCTACGAGGCCTTCGGGGATCTCCCGTTGGTCTTAGGATGACAACCAGAGTCACTTTCATGGACGATAAGACCCAGCAAGCTCCGGTTCCTGTCTCTTCCTCTTGCTCCTCCATCTTGCTCCCGAGCACCCCCCCTTCAGCCTCCTGGCTTCCACGGGGTCTTAGTGCATCCTGTTTCCTCTACGTGGAGTCTCATCTCTGCTGGCTTTGTCTAAGTACCTTCTACTCACCCTTTATAAGTCCGCTCCAGTGTGATTTCCTCGTGAGTGCCTTTCCTGATCTGACCTACAACTGCCCTTTGCTCTATGCTCTAATAGACCCATTCTCCTTCACTTCATTATGTTTATAATTAGACACTCAGCTCTGTTGTTTTTTGATTAATATGGGTCTCCACTAATGAATGTAAGCTCTACGAGCAGGGACCATACCCAAGTATGCTCATTATCAAATCCCTAGCACTTGGCACAGTGCTTGGAAAAGGAGTTGCTCAGTACACTTGCTGAAGTAATACATGGCTATTATTTTTTCTTTTCTTTTCTTTTCTTTTTTTTTTTTTTTTACATGGCTATTCATTATGGAATGTTTAGGTAGAGGAAGAAGAACCCACTGGATACATTCGATTTGAAAAATTTCTTCCAGTGATGACTGAAGTACTCTTGGAAAGAAGGTAAGAAGGTACATGCAGTTGTGGAGGTAGTGATTAGAATTATCTTAATTTAAAAACACTTGGCTTTTTCACTTTGTATATTCTTTTAAAAAAATTTTTTTTATATTTATTTTTGAGAAACAGAGACAAAGCGTGAGCGGGGGAGGGGCAGAGAGGGAAGGAGACACAGAATCTGAAGCAGGCTCCAGGCTCTGAGCAAGAGGTCAACACAGAGCCCGAGGCGGGGCTCGAACCCACGAACTGTACGATCATGACCTGAGCCGAAGTCGGACGCTCAACCGACTGAGCCACCCAGGCGCCCCTCATTTTGTATATTTTATTCAACCAACCAGTGTTTATCCTGGGATAGCTTCCTTCTGACTTTTCACTATAATTTTTTTTTAATTAAATTATTTTTTTTAAGTTAATTTATTTATTTTGAGAGAGAAAGAAAAAGGTGGGGGGGGGGGAGGGGAGAGAGAGAGAGAGAGAGAGAGAGAGAGAGAGAGACAAGTAGGGGAGGACCAGAGAGAGAGGGAGGGAGATTGAATCCCAAGCAGGCTCGGCACTGACAGCATGGAGCCCGATGCAGGCCTCGAACTCACAAACCGTGAGATCATGACCTGAGCCGAAACCAAGAGCTGGACACTTGACTCCACTTGAGTGGACACTTGAGTGGACACTTGATCCATCCAGGCACCCCAGTCACTGCATTCTGAACGGCCATTTGGCATATGCTTAGAAATATCAACGATGTTTGTGCTAATCTGATAAGCAAAGTGTAATTACAGAGGCAAAAGGCTACCAAAAGCATAAACCAACAACAGATTTATTATCTTCTGTTTTGAATCATCACTGAGACTTAACCCTAATTACTCTTCTAAAGACCGTGTAGCGTTAGCTGACCACAGTTGGTTTACTGTAGAAAGTTTATTTCCCGAGAAGTGGATTTTTATCATGATGAAAAAGATGAATAGATAACATCACGTGATTTTGAACTAAATATTTTCTTTGGGTGTGAAGCGCTTTCGACTTTCATATCTCGAAATCCAAAACTGTTCCAGTGAGGGAAGTACTATTATCCTTGTATATGAGCAGCTTTTATTTTGTTCTATGTGATCGTTTATTGTGTAGAGACTGAGCTAAATACTGTGACATTTGCTCCCTTTACTGCATAATTAGATACAGACCAATTCCAGAGGATATCCTTCTTCGAGCGTTTGAGGTGTGTAAGCTCCAGGTTTTATATGTATTTATGTGAAAAATTCATCATATAGAATTTATTCACCAAACCAAACATACAATATCCACCTTTTCTTTTAGGTATTAGATCCATCTAAACGTGGGTTTCTTTTGAAGGAAGAACTGATCAAATATATGACTGAAGAAGGTAAGAGTGATTTATTACTTCTTTTTAAACTGTGACTTATTTAAGTGATTAATAATTTAACAACAATTATGGAAAAATTCTAGGGGATGCTTTTATTATTAAAAATTTTTTAATGTTTATTTTTGAGAGAGAGAGAGAGAGAGAGAGAGAGAGAGAATGTGTGAGCAGGGGAGGGGCAGAGAGAGAGGGAGACCCAGAATCCGAAGCAGGCTCCAAGCTCTGAGCTGTCAGCACAGAGCCCGACGCGGGGCTTGAACCCACGAACTGCGAGATCACGACCTGAGCCAAAGTCGGATGCTCAACTGACTGAGTCATCCAGGCGCCCCTAGGAGATGCTTGTAAATCAATCATTCTGGTTCAAAGAGTTATTGACTACTCCTGTTATTTTGGTTTTGGAATGGGTTCTGTTTTGTGGGGGTAAGAGGACGAAGGGTGGGTTAAGGGGAGAGTGATAGTTGCTGTATAGGATTTTGTAACGTATAATGAAACTTCTACAAATTGAAGGCACTCTATTCACTTAAAGTATTTTCAGAATAAAAGCTATGCCCTTGGAAAACATGAACTATCAACCACTATAAATCAGTGCCTGTGACTAGATTGAAGATTTGAATTAGGTTATGGTAAAATTCCTTTTCAAAGAGCTTTTTAGTTGATGAACTTATAGATAATACAGACTCAGTTGAACAGAATTCACACGGAAACTTCCAGTTCTTTATGCTGGCGGCGTTCTGTATTTGCTTTGACCTTGACCTACACATGCCCGGTTATCCATAACACTGTTTTCTTGAGGCACTCTCTCTGCTCAGGCGGATGTGTAAGTTCGTCTTCCTTGGACTTCTGTGGCCTGATGGTCACTCTCCTGAAACCGTGCCCATCTGGGTCACGTTCCTTCCCCCCATATGAGGTTAGGGTTCTGTCTCCTTTGTTCCGTGCGCTGGTTTGCGGGTTGAGTCCCGCATGATGCACAGTTGCCATCACTAGAGACAGAACCAAAAGTGCAAGTGACTGTGAGGACTGGAGACCAAGATTGTCCACCGGCACAGCTGGTTGGGCCACGCTGACCTGACCCACCACGAGGTGAGGCTACGGGCAACGAGGACAAGAATGACTTGGCTGTCACGGCTGCCACCAAGCACTCTTGTGACACTGTAACAAATATCTTCAAAAAAATTTTTTTTAAATGTTTATCTATCTTTGAGAGAGAGAGAGAGAGACAGAGCACGAGCGGGGGAGAGGCAGGGAGAGAGGCAGACACGGAATCTGAAGCAGGTTCCAGGCCCTGAGCCGTCAGCACAGAGCCCGACTCGGGGCTCAAACTCACAAACTGGGAGATCTGAGCCAAGGTCAGATGCTCAACAGACTGAGCCACCCAGGTGCCCTGAGAGCAAAAGTAAAGTCTTATGCGTTACAGCCACCCCCCCACCCCCCCACCCCCCTGCCCCACCACAGTAAGTCTCAACAAATGTGGGTTGAATTATTAAAGGAATGAGCAGGGGCGCCTGGGTGGCTCAGTGGGTTAAGCAACTGACTTGGGCTCGGGTCATGATCTCACGGTTGGTGAGTTCGAGCCCCTCGTCGGGCTCTGTGCGGACGGCTTGGAGCCTGGAGCCCGCTTCGGATTCTGTGTCTCCCCCTCTCTCTACCCCTCCCCTGCTCATGCTCTGTGTCTCTCTGTCTCTCCATAATAAATAAACATTTAAAAAAAATAAAAAATAAATGAATGAGCCAATGAAAGAAGGATTCGTGAAGGGGCCCAATGGAGAGAGATAGGTACTGACAACATAGTGTGAACAGAGGTGGGGAGGCAGAAGTGAGCGTGATATCTCCGTATCACAGAGACTGTGAGGGGAGAGCGCCTGGGGGCCTTGCTGGCCAACAGCAGGAGACAAGCCTGGGTAGATCTGTGGGCTAGCCTGTTGAGGCCTGGGCTCAGGGCTCGGGACTCACCCTGTGGGCACCACAGGAGCATCGTGGGGTGTTGAGCAGATGGTCCTTACGGGGCAGGAGGGATTGTTGGAAGGCCAGTCTGGTGCTGGCGGTTTGTTGGACGAGTAAGAGACCGGTCAGGAGGCTACTGCGGCTTTGGGAAGGTGCCCTAGCGAGGTTAGTCTGGAGCCAGCAGGTGGAATGGAAAGGAGAGATGGGTACAGGGGGCCCCCCGGGTGGCTCAGTCGGTTAAGAGTCCGACTTCCGCTCAGGTCATGATCTCACGGTTCTTGAGTTCGAGCCCCGCGTTGGGTTCTGTGCTGTCATCACAGAGCCTGCTTCGGATCTTCTGTGTCGTCTCTCTGCCCCTCCCCCACTCACGGGCACACTCTCTCTCTCTCTCTCTCTCTCTCTCTCTCAAAAATAAATAAACTGAAAAAAAAAAGAGAGAGAGGTACAGTAGGCCTGTTTACAGCAGGATCCGTGGGTCTCGATGAGTAACAGCACGTAGGGAACAAAGGTGGGAGCTGAGGCAGGAGTAACAGGGCCTTGACTCGGATGATGGGTGTCACGGGAATGCTGTTGACTGACACCGAGATATCAGAAGCAGACTGCCTCGGACACAGAGATAAGGGGATGTTTCACAACATCCACAGACTATTAGGTTGGGAAGCTGCATTCTGGCTGCCCGGGATGTCATATGAAACACATGATAAGCCACAGCGAACCAAATTCCTGAAAGACGTCCAGGCATGTGATGGTGTCAGACAGTATTTAGCAGCAGGGAAGGTCTCCAAAACTTTGTTTCAACAAATACATGTTGCCACCTGTGTGCCAGAATGTTCTAAGTGTTAGTTAGATAATAACATGTTGAGTCCTCATAACAACCGCATTAGATGGCTGCCGTGATTATCTTCTCCATTTCGCAGGGAGGAAAACTGAGACACAGAGAGCTTAAGTGATTTGCCCAGGATCTTAAAGTTAATGAGACAGCTAAGCATTTGAACCCAGGTAGTCTGCCTCCCAAGATTGTGCTTTAAAAAAAAAATGTTTATTTATTCATTGAGAGACAGAGAGAGAGAGAGAGAGAGAGAGAGAGAGAGAGAGAGAGAGAATCCCAAGCAGGCTGCACGCTGTCAGCATAGAGCCTGATGCAGGGCATGATCTCACATGAGATCATGACCTGAACTGAAATCAAGAGTCAGACGCTTAACCGACTGAGCCACCCAGGCGCCCCCACAAGATTGTGCTTTTAATCATTAAGCTATTCCGTTCCTATCCTTAATCAAACACTGTGTACCTCCTTCCTTGCCCACGGAAGCGGTGTGACTGCCTTCTGGATTGTACTGTGAACAGCGTCGTGTTCTGAGCGGTCGAGTGTAGCCCTCGGGGTCATGGACCTTGAGCTGGACTACGGCATCCAGATCCCAGCTCTGCCACTCATTGGCCGGGGCGGTGGCCTCGCGTCTCTGCGTGCCGGTTCCTCTTCTGTAAGTGGGGCAGCCATCCTTTCGTCTTGTGAGGCGCTTGGGAGGTTAACTTCGTGCGTGTCAACACGTGGTTGTCACCAGTGCTCTGTGCAGGACCTCCACGGTGCCCATCGGAGTTCGTTGGCAGTGGAGTTTCCATTTAATCAGGTGTAAGAAAGATGTTAGGCTGTATAAGCGTTCTGTCTTTTCTCAGGATGTAAGTACGGTTTCGAGAACTCGACACATTGCCCTTGTTCGATAGTCTGTTATCATTGTCCTCACGATCCCCACTTGAGTGATTTCTGTGGTTTTAGCTGAATTCCGACCTGGAAAACATCGTGTGTCGTGGCAGGTGAAAAACTCGGAAGATAAGTGATCCACAGGCCTTAGTAACTCACCGGCTCAGAGAAGCGTCTTTTGGGGGGAAAGTGGCGATTTGGATGTTTCTGTATTTTTGCTTAATATCAGGACAAAGTTCTTTCTTAAGTAGTTGGCAACCTTTCCGGCGTTCCTCCTGAGTTTGCTTCTCATCTTGGTGGCATCAGGGTCCAAGATGACCCTCAGCTGTTACCTGGATCCAGCAAAATCCGCAGATTCTCTGTGCAACTTTTGGTTTCGTATGACAGCAACGCTGGGCCAGACTATAACAGAGAGGACCGTTTTGACCCGGAGGATGAGTGGCATCTGTCCGTGGGTTCAGCTGGCATCACGAAGCTGGCCGAGCTGGTCAGGGAGTATTCAGAGACTTCACGTCTCTGTCAGCGGCTCTTCAGCAACTTTGCATCGCGACCGTTTAATCCCTTCGTCACAGCCTTGCTCAATATAATGATTAGACTCCCTAGAAAAGTGAGCCTTCGGGTGAAGGCAATTCCAATAGTTTTAATTTAAATAAATAAGCAACCTTATTCAGGGGGGTCTTAATGTTCTCCTGCTGTTCTGGCTGGAGTGATCGATGTTATAGGTCGCTTGAGCTATGATGTCTGCAAGGCAGACTAAGTCCCAAGTCGGCCAGGGGTACAACTGCCTGCTCTTTGAGCGTCTGGACGGTCGTGATGTGCTGGCTCCGGGGCCCCAGGGAGAGGAACCAGCGACACGGCGGGGACCTGGGGAGCTCCGTGGCAATTAAGCTCGTCGGCGGAAAGAGAAAGCAAAAGATCAGAGGATCGTAAATGATGAATTTCCCTTCTTGTCCTTCCCAGGTGAGCCTTTCTCTCAGGAGGAAATGGAAGAAATGTTGTCTGCTGCAATTGATCCAGAATCGAATTCAGTTCATTACAAGGACTATATAGCAATGATGGTGATAGATGAAAGTTAAGTGCCTTGAAGACTTAATTTCTAACTGAGAGGCTGATTTTAAACATGGCTTGTCCTTGTGAATTTTGCGTTTTATCTTATAATTCCTGTATACGCTAATTAATGCCCAGTAACAACTATTTCAAGACACTTTGTTCTTTAAAGATGATCATTACGCTGTAAAACACAGATTTATTTGGTGTGGTCTAGCCTTATGGAATGGCAAATTGCTAATTATTTTAAAGCTTGTTCTTAAAACGTTTTAACATTATCCGTGGATTGTTGTTAATTTCCCGCAATAAAACTCAGGTGACCTTCAAATTAATTAAGCTGAAAAAATGAAGAATGACCAGAATGACCCCAGGTTTGGCATAGAAGGATCTTGGAATGGGGCAGAATGAGCACAAACTGAAAATGAGTAGTAGCATGGGGAAAGCCACAAACGACTAATGCTTCGGCATCTGAACGTGGAAGGGGCGTGATTGAAATAAATATTGATAATTAATTGCTTATGAGTGTCGATTATAAGTCTCATTTGAGATGATATTAACCCAGCTAAAGGAGTTGAGGTAATTGAATGTAGAGAGGAGAAAACTGAATGGAGGGGCGCCTGGGTGGCTCAGTCGGTTAAACGTCCCACTTCGGCTCAGGTCATGATTTTGAGGCTCGCAGGTTCAAGCCCCGTGTCGGGCTCTGTGCGGACAGCTCGAAGCCTGGAGCCTGCTTCGGATTCTGTGTCTCCCTCGCTTTCTGCCCCTCCCCACTCTCACTCTGTCTCTCTCTCTCCCCCTCCCCTGCTCATGCTTTCTCTGTCTCTCAAAAATGAATAAATGTTAAAAAAAAATTAAAAAAAGAAGACTGAATGGAAATTGATAATGCAACGAAGTGGCAATTCTCTTCTGTCTTTAGAGTTCTTACCTGTTCACAATAGCTGCCGTGAGAGTATTGTCCTGACTACTGAGTGAGAATATTGAGAAATTCTGTGGTGTGCAGGAGGTATAGCTGTTGAAAGAGCAGAATAAAGTTATCTGAACACAAGGAATCATGATGGAGAAAGGCCCAGGAACTTACAAGCAAAGGGGGAAATAAGGTTAAGGAAAATGAATAGTCTCCCATAACCTGTCTAGCCTTTCATGTGCATGCATTACACACACAGGGATCTCTCTGTATTTTTTTATTTTTTTATTTTTAAAATTTTTATTATTATTTAAAACATGTTTATTATTATTTTAAAAATGTTTATAATTTTTTAAATTTACATCCAAATTAGTTAGCATATAGTGCAACAGTGATTTCAGGAGTAGATTCCTTAGTGCCCCTGACCCATTTAGCCCAGCCCCCCTCCCACAACCCCTCCAGCAACCCTCAGTTTGTTCTCCATATTTAAGAGTCTCTTATGTTTTGTCCCCCTCCCTGTTTTTATATTATTTTTGCTTCCCTTCCCTTATGTTCATCTGTTTTGTCTCTTAAAGTCCTCAAATGAGTGAAGTCATATGGTATTTGTTTTTCTCTAATTTCGCTTAGCATAATACCCTCTAGTTCCATCCATGCAAATTTTTGTTTTTTTAATGTTTATTTTTGAGAGAGAGAGAGAGAGAGAGAGAGAGAGAGAGAGAGGCAGAGAGAAAGGGAGACACGGAATCCGAAGCAGGTTCCAGGCTCTGAGCTGTCCACATAGAGCCTGATGCGGGGCTCAAACCGAGATCATGACCTGAGCTGAAGTCAGATGCTTAACTGACCAAGCCGCCCAGGCGCCCCTATTTTTTATTTTTTAATTAATGTTTCTTATCTATTTTTGAGAGAGAGTGCGAGCGGGGGAGGGGCGGAGAGAGAGGGAGACAGAGGATCCAAAGCGGGCTCTGCACTGAGTTCGAACCCACGAACCATGAGATCATGACCTGAGCCAAAGTCGGATGCTCAACCGACTGGGCCACTCAGGCGCCCCCACAGTGATCTCTATTTAAAGATGCTTCACCCCTACGTGTGTGTATACACACACACACACACATAAACATTTGATGTTGCTTATGATTCTTCCTCTTAGGCATGCAAGAGAGGGGCTGCTACCCAAGAAACTGTCACTATTTGTCCATTCATTCATGAAACATTTACTGAGTATTCTTGGTGTGTTAGGAACTAGAGGGGCAAGGTGGCGCTGTCCCTAACTAATCGAGGTTCCCCAACCGATCGAGGTCCCCAACTAATCGAGGTTCCCAACTGATCGAGGTCCCTGTTTAGTGAAGGAGATCTGCAAGTCAGTCAACAACCACATTTCAGGCTGGGGCACATTCAGGGGGCTATGGAAGTGTAAAAGAGGGGTAGCTCACTCAGCCTGGCGGGTGAGTTTCCGGGAGAGGAGAGGGTCTGGTGAGCAGAGAAGGCGTCCCAGAGTAGGTAACACCTACGGTAAAGACAAGTGGTTTACTGAGCTGGTGGCAGGACACGGGGTATTTCCAGAGGGGACCAGTGAGTGCAAAAACCCTGGGGGTGTCATGAAACATGAAGCAATCTGGGAACTTAAGGTGGTGTAGTGTGTTTGGCGTGGATTTGGGGGAACATGATGAGAGATGAAGTTGGGGCGGTAGACGGGGGCTGTATCCTTAAGGATATCGGGTTAGGCGTGCAGTTAGAGTTTTAGTGTTAGAATTTCGACTTTTTCTGATGATCATCGAGAAAGAGCATTTGTAAATAGCGTGGAAAATAGATCCGGGGGAGTCGAGACTAGAAAGAAGCAGAGAGACCAGCTGGTAAACGACGTGGCTGGTGGAAGGACATAGGTTGGGAAAAGTCTGGCCGGAGTCCCAGGTTTCTGACTTGGACAGCGGGCAGATAGTAGAGCCACGAATTCAGCCAGGAAATCCAGGAAGCAAGTCAGGGTTGGTGGGCAAAATGGCGAGTTTGGCGGTGGACGTCTAGGGCTTGAGGAGGGAGTACATCCAACAACCAGTTGGATCAGTAAGAGGAAAATCTGGCAAGAGACTTGGATTTCGGAAGGGAAGAGGGTCAAAGCCCAAGGGGAAGGTCAGCACTTAAGGGAGGGCAGGGGAGGAGGGGCCCACGAGAGACTGGGCAGGAGAAGCCTGAGGGGGGAAAGCAGGACAGAAGCGTCAGGAAGCCAAGTGGGAGAGGATGGCAAGGATCTCAAGGCTGTAGCGAGGGCAGGGAAGTTAAAGATGGAGGATGCAGGGGTGCCTGCGCGGCTCAGTCGGTTAAGCTCTGACTTCGGCCCGGGTCAGGACCTCACAGTTCGTGAGTTTGAGCCCCGCATTGGGCTCTCTGCTGTCAGCGCAGAGCCTGCTTCAGATCCTCTGTCCCCCGCCCCCCGCCCCTCCCTGCTGGTTCTCTCTCTCTCAAAATAAAAAATAAACTGAAAAAAAAAAAAAATAAAGATGGAAAAATGTGTACCAGTGGTAGCAACAGCGTTCGCGGGTGGCCTCTGCGGGAGCAGATTTGGCGAAGTGACAGGGGCAGCGTCGGGTGGGTTGGGGACCAGAGGGCTGTGAGAAGGTAGAGCGTGAGGACGGGGCAGGAGAAGGAGAGCAGGTTGAGGGAGTTATTTTCGGAAGAGGGGACACATGCAGGCGTGTGTGTACTCAAAGGGCTGAGGATAGGAGAGAAGTCAAAGACCCTAAGGAAGTAGGCGGATCCAGGTTCCAGAGCAAGAAAAAAAAAAAAAAAAAAAGATTGTTTTGGGGTGGGTTGGAACAAGGAACCGGCATAGACAGTTCCTACCCAATGGCCTCTGTTTCATTCTTACTTTTTTTTTTTTAATATTTATTTTATTTTTGAGAGAGAGAGCATGAGCTCCAAGGGGCTCATGAGGGGTAGAGAGAATCCGCAGCAGGCTCCAGGCTCCTGTCCGAGCTGTCAGCACGGAGCCCTACGTGGGGCTCGAACTCATCAACCGCGAGATCATGACCTGAGCGGAAGTTGGATGCTTAACCGCGGGAGCCACCCAGGAAGGCCTGTTTCATTCTTGAATGGAGAGGAAGGTAGTAGGTTAGGAGCTTGCGTTGACAGAGAGGCCAGGTGAGGATTTTCAGGAAATCCTGGAGGATTGTGTTCAGTGACCCGGGCTCAGGAGCAGAAATGGTGGGTTGCTCGGCTGACTCAGGGTTAAGGTCCTGTCATCCGAGATGGAAGGAACCAAAGGGCAAGGCAGTGGGGGACTCCGCAGGAAAGCAGGCATGGGGATGGTCTGTGGAGTCCACGTGTTCGGCACAGATACGGGAGCGGCTAACAGACTGCGGCAGAGGGGCAGGGCCCCCGAACCTCTACAGGGCAGCACGAGTGTGGCCGGAGGGAGGGGGGACTGGCTTTCCTGCCCTTTCCCAGTCGTAATCCAGTCTGCTTGACATTGAACTCCAGTGCGTTCTTAGGGCGTTCGTCTGCTCTCCGCGTTTTTCCAGCTAACATCTGTGCACTATTCACCGTGCCCTCCACCTATCAGCTCCCCTGACCCGCGCATCCCCCGCGGATAAGGGGTACTGTTGCGTTACCCCCATTTCACAGCGGTGGTAACAAGGCTACACAGCTCTGAGGGTTGTATTCGTCAGTGTTCGCCACATTGTGTTGTGGTAACAAATAACCCGAAAACCTCGGGGCTTTCTACCATGAGCTGTTACTTGTTCGTGTTTTTTTGTCACGTGACCTCTTCGTTCCAACCGTGTCTTTGACGGGAGGGTGGCCGTCTGTCCTGGTTCACCCCGGGGGGGTTCCCACCGGTCCCTGTTGTACGGACATAACTGTTACTAGAGCCCCCTCTTAGCAACATGCCAGTTGAGACCATCGAAATGTGGTTATCCTGTTCACAAATAGCGCATCAGGGGCGCCTGGTGGCTCCCTCCGTTAAGCATCTGACTCTTGATCCCGGCTCAGGTCACGATCTCACGGTTCGCGAGATCGAGCCCCACGTCGGGCTCTGCCCCGCCAGTGCCGAGCCTGCTTGGGATTCTCTCTCTCCCTTTCTCTCTGCTCCTCACCTGCTCACACGTGCGCGCTCTCTCGCGCTCTCTCAAAATAAACCTAAAAACAATAGCACATGAAAATGATGGTGAGGAATCCTTCCTGCTGGAAGGTTTTGGGAACGATAACCACCGAGGCGTGCTAACGGCCGGGGCAACACCCGAGTGGGGAACGGATGTGGCGCTCGCTTTGCGGTGCGTGTGAGAATCACCACCCGGAGAGGAGGACGAGCCTCGTGCCCGTGGGCCAGGGCGGGGCCGCGTGAGGGAGGGGGGGGCGGTGGCCCCGAGAGCGTCAACCCCCAGGCTGCCCGCGATGGCGACACGATGTGGCCGCGCCGCGGGGTGGCAGGGGCGTGAAATGCCCTGTAAGGAGGAAGTGCACCCAGGGCCACATCATTCGGCGGCAGCGGCCCGCGCCAGCGTGTCGCGTTCAAGCGTGTCCTGGTGCCCAGCGCGGGGGCCCAGGCAGGGACTTGTCCGGAGCGCGCAGGCAGCTCAGCCTTCTCTTCCAGGAGCCTGTGGCCCCGGGCGACCCCGGTACCACAGAAGCACAGTTTGGTGAGTTCGCCCCGATGCTGTTCATGAGCAGACGGTGCCACGTTGTCCTCTTGGGGAGGCGCGCTCCCTCCCGGAAGCTCCCTCGGGGCTGGGGACCCCCTTCTGGAATTCCTTCGGAAGTTCTGACTGGCGGCCAACTTCCCACCCCATCTCGAGGAGATTCGGTCCCTTGGGGAGTCACAAGAGTTGGCCCTGGGGAATGCGGTCCATTTATCTTTAGCACAGACGTTGTTTTTCGGAGGCCCCCGTAGAGCGCAACCCAGAAATCCGGTTTCGTCTTCTAGTTGTGGCATCAGTGTGGCCTGTTTACAAAGGGGAGGGTTGTCTTCGTCCGCAGGCACCTCTCTCACCCCCGTGGCCCTCGGCCTCCGGTGTGAACCACAAAGAAAGAGCCCGATTCTGCTTCCCCTGGCTTCCCAGGCATCCAAGTGCCTGGAGGATTCTTTTTCATGGAGGGGGGGGGGGGGGGTCCGTGTAGATCTTTCTCCCTTCCGGCTTCCGGGGAAGCGCACGCCTCGCCCATATAGCCACTTCCTTGTGGAAGATGAGCGTCACTGCCTTGTGTCCTCTGGGCACGTTAACAAGCAGACGGCCTCCTGGTCATGTGAGCCCCACCTCGTGCCGGGCGCGGTAGCTTCGTGTTTCCACAAGTGTGGTCCGCGATCGCCTGCATCGGGACACCTGGGAGGGGTGCCCGGTAGACATTCGGGCTCCCGAGCCCCACTCCAGAGCCCGAGAACGGAATCTCGGCGTGCTGTGGTGCAGGGGTGGGGCTTGGAGGGGGCTCTGCCTCTGACTGATTAGGCAGCGGGTGCAGACGTTCAATACCGCTGAGTCTCTGCGTCTTAATTGGTAAGGTGGAAAGAACCCCTACCTTATGGGGCTGGTGGGAAAATCAAATGAGATAGCGAAAGAAAATTCTTTAAGGGGTGTGAGGTGTGACACAAATCTTATTTATAGGAAACCAGCCAGGGAGGGAGGAAGGGAAGGAGGAAAATAGGAGAAGGGAGAAGGAGGACGGGAGAGGTGGGGAGGGAGAAGGGGAGAAGGGGGAGAGGAAGGGGGAAGGAAGGGATCAGAGAGGGGAGAGGGGGGAAGAGAGGCCAGCTGCCTGGGTAGGGACAATCAGAGAGGGTGGGAAAGTCATAGGTGATAATGTATTTAATCTGGGGGCTAAAGGCAGTGATCCATCTCAGGTACTACTGGTAGAAGGAGATCAGGAGGTTTGCTATCTTGGTGCTATTGATTACAAGCTCTTAAGTGTAGATCGAGAAATCAGGAGGGTTTTTAAAAACGTTTTATGTATTTATTTTTGAGAGACAGCGCACATGCACGGGAGTGAGGGAGGGGCGGAGAGAGAGGGAGACAGAGAATCCCAAGCAGGCTCCGTGATGACAGCTCGGAGCCTATAACTCGGGGCTCAAACCCACGAGCCATGAGACCATGACCTGAGCTGAAATCAGGAGCCGGATGCTTAACCGCCTGAGCCCCCCAGGCGCCCCGAATTGGAGGTTTTAGGCAGTGCTTTATCTTTTTTTTTAAAAAAAACTGCAGTAAAATAAAAAAACAGTATAAAATTTGCCATCTTAACCGTTGTCAAATGTACAGTTCAATAGTGAGTATATTTATGTTCTTGTGAATTAGATCTTCAGAACTTTTTCATCTTGCACATCTGAAATGTTGTACCCATGAAACAACTCCCCTCTCCCCCCCCCCCCCCCCCGCCATGAATACCATTCTACTTTGTTTCTGTGAGGTTGACTACTGTGAGTTAAATACTGCGTGTAAGTCAAATTGTACTGTATTTGTCTTTTTGTGACTGGGATGTTTCACTTGGCATAGTGTCCTCAAGGTTCATCCACGTTGTCGCAGGGGTGAGGATTTCCTTTCTTTTAAAGGCCGAATAATACTCCATCGTAGATACTGACCACATTTTGTGTATCCATTCGTCCATTGGTGGGTGTTTGGGTCGCTTTCACGTCTTGGCTACTGTAAATCATGCTGCCATGAATGAATCCGGGTAAATACCCAGAAGTGGGATTGCTGGATCTTTCTCCTTTTTTGCAAAATTGCTCTCAGTCACAGTGCTTTTAAAGTGGCATAAATTATTCACCTCACTTACTGGAGAAAGCTCTCTAATTCACTTGAGGAAACAATGTTTTATTGTTATTTAAAAAATTGATGCGGTGGAACATTTGAGGCCAATTCTAGTTCTTTGGAGAAGGAGGTAAGATAAAATAGCCCTCTGTGAAAATCCAGACACAGTTTTATATGAGCGGCTGTGCAGAGTGGCAGATAGATCCGGGTACTTCCTTGTTAGTCTTTAGCTACTCAGTAAGAAATCTTGAAAGCCACTTTGAGCCATTTATGACTATGTTTATGAAATTTATGGAAGTATGGATCGAGTATTACCTGACTTAAGGTATGGCTAAAAAAAAAGTCAGGATTTTGTGTGTGTGTGTGTGTGTGTGTGTGTGTGTGTGTGTGTTCTGAATGCTTAGGTTTTAAATATCTTGCCAGCTGTGGTGACTCCATTCGGAACCCAGTTACCAGTTCAAGGCATGATGTTCACAGGGGCAGAGTTCATTGTTAGGGAGAGTAGAGATGACTCGATTTGCCAACTAGTCTTCTTGGTAATTTCCAGTATTTTTTAGTTACTCTTCACGAAATCGGAGGAGACCTTGTAAGTCAGCTGACCAAGAGCTCCGCCATTTTCTTGACGCTCGCTTCCCTTCCGCTTGCAGTGCCAGTGCTGTATTCAATTCCCGGTCACTTTGTGGGAAACTTTTTAAGCCTCTTATCAGTTTAAGGAGGCTAGTTTTGTTAAAACCAGATAACATCTGTGAATCCCCCACTTGACTGGGCACCCACGTGCTTAGTAAAGGGTGAGAGTGTGTATGGGGGCCAAGGCACCCCCGTGCTACCCTTAGGACACCTGCCTTCCTTCCTGACACGTGACTCCTGACATGTGGACCCCGTGACCATGCTAGTGTCCATCCATATTGTGCATGGTCAGAGCTAATTCTAATTTTGAGAATCTCCAGAGGAAAGGGTAAACAAAGTAAAACGTAAAATGCTCTGAAAGTTGTCCGAGTATTTCTAAAGCAGTGCATGGCTAGTAAAAAGAAATCGGAAAATACGAGTACGCAAAAAAGAAGAGAAAGCCCAAGACTATGTATCTTTATGTAACATCTTCAGAACGTCACTATGGAGTCGATTGGTCAGGGTCCTAGACTGTGAGGACAGAAACAAGGCTGCTTCACTGAAGTGAAAGGGGATTCACAGGAAGGCAGAGGTGGTCATAGTGTCCACAGACCGTGAGATCATGACCTGAGCCAAAGTCGGACGCTTAACCGACTGAGCCACCCAGGCACCCCTGTAATCTGCACTTTAATACACGGTGAACAATTTTGCTGTTAGTGTGTATTTACCTAAAATAGAAATTTAATCATTGAGTAGTATGTCATTGTTGGGATCTATTGTAATGTATTTAACTAGTTTCTTATTCCTGGTCATTTAAATAATTTTCAGTTTTGCTCTATCATGATAAATTGTTATGAATATCCGGGTAGTTAAATCTTAATTATTTGCTTAGAATACATTCCTAGAAGCAGAATGGTTGAGTCAACTTTATTTTTTTATTTTTTATTTTTCAAATTAATCAATTAATTATTTATTTATTTTAAAAAATTATTTTTAATGTTTATTTATCTTTGGGACAGAGAGAGACAGAGCATGAACATGGGAGGGTCAGAGAGAGAGGGAGACACAGACTCTGAAGCAGGCTCCGGGCTCTGAGCTGTCAGCACAGAGCCCGACGCGGGGCTTGAACTCACAAACTGTGAGATCATGACCTGAGCTGAAGTCAGAAGCTCAACCGACTGAGCCACCCAGGCGCCCCTTTATTTTTTATTTTTTGATGTTTCTTTATTTTAGAGACAGAGTACCAGTGGGGGGAGGGGCAGAGAGAGAGAGAGAGAGAGAGACACAGAGAGAGAAGGAGACAGAGAATCTGAAGCAGGCTCCAGGCTCTGAGATGTCATCACAGAGCCCGACCCGACGCGGGGCTCAAATCCACAAACTATGGGATCGTGACCTGAGCCAAAGTTGGATGCTTAGCCGACTGAGCCACCCAGGCGCCCCTGGTTGAGTCAACTTTAAAGAGCTGGGGACTTATTTATAAGCCTATTGTTAATAATGTGTTTTCAAGCTATTCTAGAGAAACCCTCAGCTTTTTTAACTTTGCCAATTTGATAGGCAAAAAATGGCATCTCTTGATTTTTTAAGTATTTGCATTCCATTGATTACTTGAACTTTCTAAAGGCCCGGGACAATGTATATTGGAGGATTCCGTTGGATTAGCTCCAGGAGGCACCAAATCGGAGCCCTCACAGACTGTTTCCTGTCAGACAGAAACGACAATCCTGCTGCCTGCTGTGAAATAGAGCCCACGGCAGAGTCCGGATTCCAGAGGTACGCTTTCCCTCTAGACGCTCATCGCGTGGAGGAGGTGATGAGTGAGAACGAGCCACCGTCACACAGAACAGTTGGCCGGAAGTGTCACAACTACCCAAGGAAACAAATAGGAGCCTGGGGAATAAACATGCAAATAAGAAGTGAAGAGTGATCACCAAAGCCAGAGCGAGTTCTTGAGATGTAAACGCGTTTCCCAGTGCAGTTCGTTTGCTCGCGCGGTCAACATCGACTGAATCCCCAGTACATGCCAGACTCCATTCTGGGCACCAGTGATGCCGAAATGAATGAGACCCAGTCCTTGCCTTCGACAGAGCTCAGTCTTATGGGAGAGATGTCACGACAAGCCATTACACCACGCAGTAGGTGTTTAGCAGCGATAGCAAGGTGTTTGGGGATCCAAGCAGAAAGCAGCCAGCTCTGCCTGGGGGACTCACAGAGGGCTTCATAGAGGAAGTGACAGGATGAACCACAAGAGGTTTCTGTGCCCCTGTTAGTGGTGTTGCTGCCAGTACTGGGTGGGGGAGAATGTTCTGGAAAGAGATGGCTTGAAGCACATGCTAAAATAGCTATACAGCATGGCTTGGGAGAAAGAATGGATCTGCTTTGGGGATGCCACCTGTGCCAGGTGCAGAATACGTGACCTGGGAGAGGTCATTTGATATGTCTCTACCTCGGTTGCACAGCTATAAAATGGCGGTCTTCACATCTATCTTGTAGGGTTGCTCTGAGCATTAAGGGGTGCCCACGCAGGACTTGATAAGCGGTATCTGTCACTACAAAGTGCTCAGTAAACATCTGTTGAGTGATGAATACAAATGTTTTCTTATATAGTAGATCTTTTAGAACTATATGATGAAGTTGAGTTCTGATGAATACAAATGTTTTCTTATATAGTAGATCTTTTAGAACTATATGATGAAGTTGAGTTCAGATGCTTGTAGGGTTTCCGGGCATAAGGAAGGCTATTTTCCTCAACGAGTGACCTCACGAATTTTATGAAAAAAGGGCATACATGTTTTAACTTCATTCAACAAACATTTATTTAGTGCCACTCTGTGCTTGGAACTGCCCCGGTGAACAAAACCAAGTCCCTGCCCTTTCGGAACTTGGCTTCTCGTTGCGGAGACAGCAATGAGTCAATAGATGTATATGTCACACGGGGAAAAGCCCCGTGGAGAAGAAGCAAGATAAGGGTAATTAAGAGAGTGTTGGGACACCATTCCAGCCAGGGTGATACGGGATGTCTTCTCCAAGGAGGTGACATTGGAACAGTGACCTGAAAGAAATGAGGGAGCATCGGGGAAGAGCATTCCCCGCAGAGAGGACAGCAGGTTCCCAGGGTTTGGCGGCCTGGAGAAGCAGCCGCTGAGGCCGTGGTAGCCTGGGCAAAGAGAAGGAAGCAGGAGTTGGGGATGGGGAGGTAGGCAGGTCCAGAACACGAAGGGCTGTGTAGCCTGGGAAGGGACTTCGGTTATTTGCTAAATGCGAAGAGAAGCCACGGAATGGCGTAGAACCGATCAGTGGCCTGTTGCATGGAGTATGGCCTCTCAGACCAGGGTGACAGTGGCAGATGGGGTGAGAAGTGGTTGGCATCCATCCTTGTGGAACGTGAACCAAAAGGACTTCCTGAAGGATTAGATGTGAATGGAGAAGGAGAGAGATGGCGAGGAATGGAGAGTGTGGTGGGGGACAATGGCAACACGGAGAAGCCAACTAAACACCCGGGTTGGCTGTCCAAGCCCAGAGCCCACGGCAGGATCTGGGAGTGGAATGGTCAGTGTTCTGGTGACAGTCAAAGCCGTGGCATTGGGTGGGACCACCTAAAGAGGGCGATGGGTAGAGAAGAGGAGAAAGACACACAGAGGAAACATGGTAGCGGGAAGATCCCGGATCCTGCTGTGTCCCCACTCACCAAGTACCACTGAGGGCCTCTGTCTGTCTAGACCCTCACCCAGTTCTTTCTAGTCAATGGCCTTTCAGATTCCCAGAGACAATTTGGACCCCCCCCCCCCCCCGGCTTAGAAAACACCGCAGGTGTTGGAGACAGCTCCAAACTTTTTACTGCGTGTGCAATCCAAGAATATCCCCTCTGACCACATTGCAAGGGACCTGTCACGATGCCCATGATTTCCCAATTTTCTTTTAAACTCTCATGATCTTCAGCCCTGAGTGGAAGGGAGTCAAGATTAATCAGGGCCTACCTAGCCCTGTCGGGGGCTTTGTTAGAACGTATAGGGGCTCAATCTAGAAAACTGAAAACATGCCCAAAATGCTAATAATTTTTTTAAATGTTTATTTACTTTTGAGAGAGAGAGAGAGAGAGAGCATGTGCAGGGGAGGGGTAGAGAGAGAAGGAGACAGAATCTGAAGCAGGCTCCGGGCTCACAGCACGGAGCCCAACGCGGGGCTCGAACTCACAAACCGTGAGATCATGACCTGAGACGAAGTTGGCTGCTCAACCGACTGAGCCACCCAGGCGCCCCATGACTTTGTTTTTCTAAATCGAGTCTGCCCTCAAGCCCCTCCTGTCCGATCATGTTACGAAGAGCTCTCGGTTTACTAGTTTACCCACTAGCCGGGAGCAGAGACCCCACCCCACTCACCCCTGATGTTAGAAGCAGGCCCTTCTCTGCGGGGGGGCCACAGGTGTGGCTCCCCTGCCTTCCCACTGCCCAGGCCCAGGGACCCCACCTGCTCTCACCGGACACTTCAGCTCTTTGCTTGTTTGTGGGAAGGCTTTTGAAAGCAAAGGCATTTTGCTTCTGCCCTGTTTGCAAAGGAAGCCCCGGTTCTCTGGGACTCAAAGCCCAGCGTGCCCCCCATGAAGGGGTGGGTGGTGAGGAGGAGAGACGGAATTACTTTTTAAGTTTTTCTCTTTCAACAGCAGGAAGAATAATAAGAATAAGAATAGCACAGTAATAACTCTATAAGTTATTCTGCCGGGCTACAATATATATGTTTTTGTAAAATGCTTTATTATGAAGAGTTAGTGGGCAAAGTACAGTGAACCACCCCCCCCCACACACACACACACCTCCTTCCTCAGCAGCTGTCAACTCAGGTCCCATCCCATCTGTCTTCAGGTACACCTCTCCCTCGTTATTCTCAGACAACTCCAAGACACCATTTCATCTCATCCATGATATTTTCAGCATATTTAAAAGACAAAGATTCTGGGGCGCCTGGGTGGCTCAGTCTGCTCGGGTCATGATCTCCAGTCCGTGAGTTTGAGCCCCGTGTCAGGCTCTAGGCTGATAGCTCGGAGCCTGGAGCCTGCTTGGGATTCTGTGTCTCCCTCTCTCGCTCGCTCTCAAAAATAAACATTAAAAAAATAAAGATAAAGATTCTTATTGAAAAACATAACCATAATATGATGAAAATAATAATTGCTTAATGTTACCCTATATCCGGCCAATGTTCAGATGATCAATTTTCCCATAAATGTAATGAGAGGCTTTAAAAAAAACACAGTTTGAGTTAGAAGTCCAATATGATTGGTTGTAGTGTGTGCGATTAGTTGATTTTTTTTTTAAGTTCCCTTTAACATATGATTTTTGTCTCCAACCTTTCTTCCCCCCGCCCCGCCCTGACACATAATTATTGAAGAAACGGCGTCGTTTGTCCGATAGACTTTCCCACGGGCTGGATTTCGCTGGCCGCATCCCCATGAGATATGAGCGTGTCCCTCTGTCCTCTCTGACCCATAATTTGGCAGTTGGATCTAGGCTTGATCAAATTTGGGTTTGATTTTCTGGGTGGTGCAAGATGACTTTATAAGCGTTGTGTCCTTTCATTGGGGAATGTGTGATACCTGGTTGTCCGTCTGGACGTCAGTGCTGTTGGCGTTGAGCGCTAAGTTTATCCGTACACGAGGGGTTGCAAAATGGTGAATCCGCTTCTATCCTTGCGTTCTCTAATGGTGACCAATGAGTTTTTGTTTGCTTTTTAGCATTGTCAGAAACTTCCGTGTGTTTGGTATGTTTCCATCCGTCGTCGTTACTCGTACTGATGCTCCAGTACCCCATCTTTGCTTAGTGGGAGTCTCTTCAGGTTGGCTTCTGAGAGCTTCCTGGGTACGGGGGATGAGATGTTTTAGGCTCGTTTCATACAGTATTTGGTTTTTAATGATGTGTTGTCCATCCTTGGTGACCTGAGATCGGGGCCAACACTGGGTCTTTCCTTGTGCTGTGTGATTAGGCAGAAAGAAGCGCAAGAAAGGTTTGGTTGGTGTTAGAGATTTGTGGGTCCAGATACCTGCTTTCCATCGTGGTTCTACACAGTAGTGCACAGACACAAACCCTCTGGTGAAATGGGGATCAGAGAACCTTCAGGATGGTTTGTGAGCAGCTTAGTTAATCTCCTGACGCTAGAAGCTGGATCGGAGAACGCCACTGGGACGTGAGGCCCAAGCGTGGGCCTCTGATTTCTCAAATCCAGACAGGATTCTCTGGGAGGCCGTGTATGTAGAACCTCTGAACACATCGTTATAATCAATATAGTAACTGACTTCTATTTTTTTATTTTTATTTATTTTTAATAGTTTTTTTAAGTTTATTTATTTCTGAGAGAGAGAGAGTGCACGAGCAGGACAGGGGCAGAGAGAGAGGGGGACAGAAGATCCGAAGCAGGCTCCACTCTGACAGCACAGAGCCCAACGCGGGGCTCGAACTCACAAACCACGAGATTGTGACCTGAGCTGAAGGTGGACGCTTAACTGACTGAGCCACCCAGGCGCCGCAGTAACTGACTTTTAAATCCCAGTGGCAAGAGGATTTATTACTTGTCTTGATTTCCCGCTTGTTGGTACAACAACGCTAACAAAAATATAGGAGAGGCAGGCCCCATACAGACTTTTTAAAACAGGGGTAAAAAGTGATAAGAGCCAAGCTCAACACCTTTCCCCTTGTGTGGCCGGTCAGATTCACCTTCCCTGCAGGGGAAGGACCCGGTGGGCACTTGGAGAGAGCTGGAATTGCTATTCTTGCACTCTGTCTAGAATGTGAGGGGGCTCGTGGGTGTCGTTCCCTGTAGTTCAGGGGGTGGGGCCCGAGTCAGGAGGTCTCTGAACAGGACTCAGCTCGCAGCAAGCTGTGCCAGAGCTGGATCCGTGGAAGAAAAAGTGGGACGAGGACAAGGGGCTGCTTTTGGAAGCCAGAAAGAAGGTAATGAAAGAAGCACATCCCTGTCTGAATTCTATAAACATGGACTTAAGAGGGAATGTGGGGGGCGGGGTGCGCCTGGGTGGCTCAGTTGGTTGAGCGTCCGACTTTGGCTCAGGTCATGATCTCGCGGTCTGTGAGTTTGAGCCCCGCGTCAGGCTCTGGGCTGACAGCCCGGAGCCTGGAGCCTGCTTCGGATTCTGTGTCTCCCTGTCTCTCTGTCCCTCCCCTGCTCACTGTGTCTCTCTGTTTCAAAAATAAATTTAAAAAATTTTTTAAATTTTAAAAATTAAAAAAAAAGAGGGAGGGTGGTTCGGGGATAGGACAGGGTAAAGGGCAGGAGAGGCAGGAGACTGAATATGCAGAACCAGGGACAATGACCAACTGACTCAGTCTTTTGGGGGACATTGGAAATGAGAGGGGTGTTTTGATGGGGAGGGTGACCAGAAGAACTAACAGCTGGAGAACAGCCAAGCTTACATTATTCTGGAGCTGCCTTTGCAAGGCACTGATCACCTCTTTGGGTGATCTATTTATTTATTTTACGGTTTATTTTATTTATTTTGAGAGAGCATGTGCGTGAGTGGGGGAGGGACAGAGAGAGGGAGACAGAATCCCAAGCAGGCTCCAAGCTGCCAGCACGATGCAGGGCTCGAACCCATGAATGGGGGTGGGGATCATGACCTGAGCAGAAGTCAAGGATCAGGCGCTCAACCAACTGAGCCACCCAGGTGCCCTACCCCTTTGGGTGATTTAAAAAGGACTTTCTATTAAGAAATTTCAACACTAGGGGCGCCTGGGTGGCTCAGTCGGTTGGGCATCCGATTTCGGCTCGGGTCATGATCTTGCGGTTCGCGAGTTCGAGCCCCATGTCAGGCTCTGGGCTGACAGCTTGGAGCCTGGAGTCTGCTTCAGATTCTATGTCTCCCTCCCCTGCTCACGCTGGGTCTCTCTCTCTCAAAAATAAAGTAAAAAATAAACATTAAAAAAAATTAAAAAAAAAAAAGAAATTTCAACACTAAAAGAATAGGACAGATGTACTCCCATGTATCCGTCAGCCAGTAACACGTTCCCAGTCTTGCCCTGTCTATGCCACCTGTACCCTCACCCCTGCTAGACCATCTCAGAGCCAATTGGAGACATATGTCATTTCATCTCTAAGGGCTTTGATATTATCTTTGACAGACATGGATGCCCTTCCCTTTTTTCCGCACAACCACGAAACTGTTATTATAACATAAAAAAATTAACAAGGATTCCTTAATATTGTCTGATATGCAATCATTGTTTAAGTTTTCACACTTGTCTCATAAATGTCTTTTTACCATTGGTTTATTCCAATCAGGATCCAAACAGTGTCCACACGCTACATTTGGTTGATGCATCTTTCCATCTCTCCCGCTCCCCTCCCCTTTTGTTCTTGCCATTTATTTGTGAAAAGCCTGGCCACTGGTTCTATAGAATAGTCCATGTTTTGGATTTGTCTGATCGCATTTCTGTGGTAGTGTTTGACGTGGTTTTCTATTCTCCATACATCCTGTAGACCCATCGTTAAAACTAGAGGCTTGATCAAATTTCGAGATCAGTTATGTTTTTGTTTGTGCTTTTTTGCAACTTCATTGAAGGTGGTATATATATATTTTTAAAAGTTTACTTATTTCTTTTGAGAGAGAAAAAAAGCACAAGTCAGGGAGGGGCAGAGAGAGAGAGAGTGAGAGAGAATCCCAAACAGGCTCCACACTGTCAGCAACAGAGCCTTGATGTGGGGCTCCAACTCATGAACCATGAGATCATGACCCGAGCCGGAGTTGGACGCTTAATTGACTGAGCTGTCCAGGTGCCCCTAACTGGTGATTTTTTAAAAAATTCTGTTATTCCTTCTGTATTTATGTGCTGGGATTCCTCTGTTAAGAATAATTTTCCTTCATGGACTGTTAGGCTCCTTTGAAATGTTGTCTGTACAGCAAGGGTATCGTGGTTTGCTTGGTTCCTTACTTTAATTTTTCAAAAGAAATGTTTCTTGATTTCTTAAAAAATTAAAAAAAATATATATATATTTTAAGAGAGAGACAGAGCATGATCAGGGGAGGGGCAGAGAGAGAGGGAGACACAGAATCTGAAGCAGGCTCCAGGTTCTGAGCTGTGTCAGCACAGAGCCCGACACGGGGCTTGAACTCATGAACCAAAAGATCATGACCTGAGCCAAAGTCAGACGCTTAACCGACTGAACCACCCAGGCGCCCCTCTTCATTTCTTTTAAAAACATGCATTTTATTTTTATTGATTGTGTGTGTTACAGGTGGGGTCTGAAATTGCCTGGGACCTTATGGGAGGTGTGGCCCCCACTTGGGTGCCAGCCAAAGCCGGAGTGGGTAACATGCGAGTAACCTAATTATTTTCTGGTGATTTCTAGTGTTTGCATTAGCAGTTACTCGCTATTTTTGTCACAGTGAATCTGTCTTTTTTCATGTGGGTGGAAGTGAAGTGTTTGGACTTGATTTGATGTAATAAAGCTGTTGCAGATTGATAAACAGGTTTCAAATGTTGTAAGGTTATAAAGAAAAAGATGATTCAGAGTATTTATGTAAATGATAAATAGTGCAGCAAGAATTCATAAGAAATCTGAATGTAATTCTTCCCTAAATGAACACATATAAACGACCAACTAACACACACACATATATTTTAGTATGCTTTGCTATTGAACATATTTAAATTATATATTTAAAACAACGTTCATGTTAAAGTTTATTTATTCTGAGATTATGTGTGCGTGAGCGGGCGAGGGACAGAGAGAGAGGGAGAGAGAATCCCAAGCAGACACCGTGCTGTCGGCTCAGAGCCCAAGCTGGGGCTCCGTCCCAAGAACTGTGAGCTCACGACCTGAGCCAAAATCCAGAATTGGACGCTTAGCTGACTGAGCCACCCGGGTGCCCCAGATAATCCAAAGCAACCCCACCCACACAACTGGGATTTGCATCTTTTTGTGTCTGTTTCTTCCATTTTAAATTTGGTCATTCAAGAACACACATTGGTTACCAGGGAATTTGGAGGCAGTTGTAAGCCAGATAGAAATTTAGTTAAATTTCTGCAAAGATCAGATAGTTTCAAAATGCTCTTAAGAGGGGAATCGGGAATTCATATGGCGTGGGAGATAGAATTTTTCCAAACAGTTGGAACCTCACTCCAGGGAAAGGCTGCGTGTCTAAATCCCTGATGGACGTGCCTGGGGCGCACGGCTGACGCCGGGGGCTCGGGTCCTGAGGGCGGTGCAGCAATAGTGAGGTTGAGCGGGCAGGTACGAGGCTCACAGAAGTGTAACCCGTGGGCCCAGAGGGTGCACCCGGGGCCCAGTCAGCCGTGGTTGAAAACTGTTCCGGACCTGGAGGTGTGGACCGAGGGGGCCCACGCGCCTCCACACTGTCCCCTCCTAGTGCGTGCGCCCCTTGGTTCCCGGCCCTGGGCTCCCGGGCAGGTCCAGAGGGACCCCCAAGTCGGGACCCCCACCCCCACCAACCCTCTGCCAGCGCCGACTCCCCGCTGTGCCCCTTGGTCTCTGAGCTGATCCTCCCTGCCCCCGCCCTACCCATCGTCTCCGTGTTCGTTCTTCTTCCTTTTCTCTTTATCCACCTGTCGATTTCTCTCCGATCCTGATCCTACTCAGGTCTACTCCTCTTGTAAAAGACACTTTCCGGGGCGTCTGGGTGGCTCAGTCGGTGACGCGTCCCATTTCCGCTCAGAGCATGATCTCGGGGTCTGTGAGTTCGAGCCCCGCGTCCGGCTCTGTGCTGACAGCTCAGAGCCTGGAGCCTGTTTCAGATTCTGTGTCTCCCTCTCTCTCTGACCCTCCCCTGTTCATGCTCTGTCTCTCTCTGTCTCAAAAATAAATAAACATTAAAAAACAAAGTTAAAAGACACTTCCTTTCCTTAGGACGCATTCCCCGCATCCCTGGTCTCTCCCTGCCCTTCACCACTGGCCCGGGGAGAGAGTGCTGGCCTCTCCAGTCCACTTCTGTCCTCCCTCCGACCCTCAGACCCTCCACCCTGCCTTCTCTGGGGCACCTGGCCTGCCTCCCGCCCCCCGCCCTCTCTGCGGCCACTCACCAGCCTACCACCCAAATCCCAGCTGCCACTTCCGGTCCTTGACCTGTGTGAGTTCACTGTCGCTGCAGCGTTCCCAACTTGCGGGATTCAAAAGCATGCTCTTTCCAGATCCCCCTCCCTCTCTCATCCCCTTAAATATTAATGTCCCTTAATGACATTCATGAAATGAAATTAATGAAATTAATGACACCTTAAATATTAATGTCCCCGGGATTCAAGCCTTAGCTTTCCTTTAAACAACAACTCCCCCTTCCCCCTGCCCAGCCCCTGGTAACCACCTTTCTGCTTTCTGTTTCTATACACTCGGCTACTCTAGGACGCTCATGTGAGTGGAATCAGGCACTCTTTGTATTTTTGTGACTGGCTTATTTCACTTAGCGTCATGTCTCTGCGTGTGACAAGATTTCTTTCCTTTTTAAGGCTAAATAATATTTCATCGCACATGTAGAACACATTTTGTTTATCTGCTCATCTGTTGATGGGCACTGGGCTCCTTCCACCGTCTGGCTCGTGCAGATAGCACTGCTTTGAAGGTGGGTATGCAAATGTTTCTTCCAGATCCTGCTTTCAGTTCTGTTGGCTGTATGCGCAGAACTCTATCGGATCTTACCGTAGTTCTGTGTATAATTTTCTGAGGAACCACGGTACCGTTCTCCATAATGGTTACACCATTTTACGATCCCGCCGACACTGGTCGAGGTTTCCAGTTTTTCTGTGTTTTTGCCAACGCTTGTTATTTTCTGGGGTTTTTTGATAGCTGTCATCCTACCAGTGTTTTGATTTGCATTTCTCTGATGACTGGTCGCATTGACCATTTTTTCATATGCCTGTTTTGCCATTTGTATGTCATCTTTTGCAGGAATGTCTGTTCTAGTCCTTTGCCCATCTTTAAGTTGGGTTATTTGATTTTGTTGTTGTTGCTGTTGTTGACTTGGAGGTCTTTATAGTGTCTGGATATTAACGCCTTATCAGGTATGAGGTGTGCAAATATTTCTTCCTATTTTGTAGGTTGCCTTTTTCACTCTGTTGATTTTGTTGCCCAGAAGTTTTCAAGCTGGGTGTAGTCCCGCTTGTCTGTTTTTGCTTTTGTTGCTTGTGCTTGGCATGTTTCTAGAACCCGTTTGAGTCCTACAACTCAGTGGCTCACGGCCATGGAAGGGCGATAAGAGGAAGTGCCACCATCTTTGTTCCTTCAAAGGCTCCTGAACTGAGGTTTGCTGGGTTTCAGTGGGGACTTACCCATGCTATAATTTGAGGGAGAAAAAGCGTCTTACTGGGCAGAAGCTTCTGTCAGGTCCTCTGTTATAGACCAGCTTACAGATGGTTGAGAAAAAATGCTTTTCCTTTTTAATAAAAACAACGGCAAATAGCTACACGTTCAAACTTGTAAAAACCTGTCAACATAGAGTACTAAGCCTGCTAATGAATATACCCTAGGAGAGCAAAGACCAAAAAAACCCAAAAAACAACAAAAAAAAAACCCCACAAACGCATGCTTTGCTGCTAAAAATTAGCTTTATAATATACTTTTTGGCAAAAGGGGAGAATGAAAAAGAGCCACAAAGACATAAAAAAGGCAGCAGGGAGACAGCCCCTCCCCTTCGTCTTCACCCTGGTCCTGGGTGTTTGGCGCTCACAGGCACTGAGTTGAGACCACCGGGTGCGTAAGGTGCTGAGAACGAAGGGTGACCTCGACAGGACAGAGGCGCCCAAGTGTCTCCCCCCCACCCCCGCTGACCACGGGGAGAAGCGTTTGTGAAAGAAAAGTATGGCTTACCACCCCCTCAATTCTCCGCAAGCATCTGCAGGAGAGAGGGAGCTCAGATCTGTGTCTTTACTGTGCATGTGGCATTTCCAGGGGTGCAAACTTTAATCGACCAATGAAGGCCACATGAGTGTCTTTTAGTTTCATGGTACCTGCGGATTTGGGCTCTTTCTTACCTCTCGAAATATTTCCAGTGCCTACTTTGTCTCTCTTCTCTTGCACGAAAGACAGCTTTTTCCTTCTGACTTTGAAATTCCTTGCGTCAACAACAATAACACCTTTTGTACTTGAGTCTGTCCAAGGGAACACAGCACAGGGGTTTTCTTGAAAACCCTCTGGTGGCCGTCAGCTAATCTGAAAGACATCATTACTGTTGTTTTCTAGGAAGAATCCTATTACTTTAATTATTTCCTTTAAGCTCACCTTTAACATTATTGGAGTTTCAAAGAGGTATCTGTAGCTGAGTAAGAGAAAGTGACTGAGAATTTTACTATATTTGTGTGTTCCTATGTTTAGAGATATGTGTGAAAGCATGTGGTTTTATTTTATTTTTATTTATTTATTTTTTAAGTTTATTTATTTTGAGGGAGAGAGAGAGAGCAGGGGTGGGGGCAGAGAGAGAGGGAGCTAAGCAGGCTCAGCGCTGTCAGCACAGAGCCTGACACGGGGCTTGAACTCACAAACTGTGAGATCATGACCTGGGCCGAAATCAAGAGTCGGACACTTAAGCGACGGAACCACCCAGGCGCCCCATAAATACACGATTTTAAACTTAAAAAAAAAAAACTAGAAGCTTCTGCCCTCTGTTCCCTCTTTATACTGTTTTGAGAATGGGTTTTATAATAAAAAGCTTATACTTTGAAAAACAGGATGGGGCTCCTGGGTGGCTCCGTCAGTTAAGTGTCTGATTCTTGATTTCAGCTCAGGTCATAATCCCACGGTTCGTGGGTTCGAGCCCCGCATCAGGCCCTGCGCTGACAGCGCGGAACCTGCTTGGGATTCTCTCTCTTCCTCTCTCTCTGCCCCTTCCCCACTTGTACTCTCTCTCTCTAAATAAATGAATAAACTTTAAAAAAAAAAAACCAGAAAAACAGGATATATTTTACCTCGATCTTTAAATAATGTTTTCTCATTCTGCTCTGCTTTCAAGATTATTTTTTCTGTGAAGGTTTTCCCCCCCAAAAGCTCATTACAGTGTCTTACAACTGAGTCAGCCAAATGAGACACAGTCGAAATGCCAATTTAATGAGGTTTCCAGGTGTTCTTCTATGAGGATTCAGAGAAAGCTAGTAAGGATTTATCTAGAGTTACTCTCGGTGATCTTAACCCAGTCAGTGTTGAGGTTGGTCACAGATTTTGTCCACTGTGTGGACTGTATCCTTGTATTACTTTGTTGCCTTTTCATGTACATTTTTCCCCTTTCTTTTAGGGATAAGATCTATTGCTTGTACTTTCTAAAAGAATTTTAATTCCAGTGTAGTGAACATGCAGTGTTACATTATTATTATATTATTTCAGGTGTACAATATGGTGACTCAACAGTTCTATATTTTACTCAGTGCTCATCAAGATAAGTGTATTCTTTTTTTTATAATTTTTTTAATGTCTATTTATTTTTGAGAGAGACAGAGTATAAGCGTGGGAGGGGCACAGAGAGGGAGACACGGAATCCGAAGGAGGCTCTAGGCTCCGAGCCATCAGCACAGAGCCCAGTGCGGGGCTCGACTCACGAACCATGAGATTGTGACCTGAGCTGAAGTCACACGCTTAACTGACTGAGCCCCTCAGGCGCCCCAAGATAAGCGTATTCTTAGTGTTTTCATGTTTTTATGTTTGTTTCAGTACCATTTATAAGGCCCATTATTTGGACTGTGCTGGACACCATGGAGAATATAAAAGTTGAAAATGTGATTCATCTGTTGGAACAATATTGTGGTTCCTGGGGGAAAATGCAGTAGGACGAGGACATTCCAGTCCTCATTATCTCATGTAATCCTCCCAAAACTCTACCGTTCGTGAGTGACTGTGATTATCCCCATTGTAGAGCAGAAAGAGCTGACCCACACAGAGATGAAGGGCACGGTGCTGGGAGGTGAGGAAATGCAGATCCCAGCCCAGATCTGCCTGAGTCCAGGCACCAAGTTTGACACTCACCGCTACCGTTAGGACACCCGTTGGTATACCATTACGTCACTCAGAATGTCTGGTCTGGAAAATAAAAGAGAGTTGATCTTGCGCTGTCACCTTTCGGTTTTCACTGAAGTGACAATGAAAAGGGAGGGGCGCCCGGGTGGCTCAGTCGGTTAAGCGTCCGACTCTCGATTTCACCTTGGGTGTTGATCTCACAGTTCGTGAGTTCGAGCCCCGCATCAGGCCCTGCGCTGAGAGTGTGGAACCTGCTTGGGATTCCCTCTCTCCTTCTCTCTCTGCTCCTACCCTGCTTGCTCTTCTCTCAAAACAAATAAACTTAAAAAAATTTTTTTTAAAGAGAAAATGAAAAGGGAGCATTTATGAGAAGACCGTCTGAGTTTCATAATGGTCTCTCGTGCCACGTCCAGCATTGGTTTGCAGGGTTCCTTCCGAAAAAGCCTTGCTGGGCCGTTTCCAGACCCTTCCGTGTATGCCTTTCCTGTGGAGACCGCCAGACAAAGCTCAGTGCTTGGCCAGAGGCCTGTTTCTGCCATTCTTCAATGTCAGGCTGAAGACTTGCTCAAGAGGAGATCCAGCCATGCTTGAAGAGCCTGCCTGATTGATTGGATGGTCAGGGTTTTCATTTCTTAAAAGTGTATTGAAGGGAGATGCTATCAATCAGCTGATTTAAATTATTATTTTCTTAAAAAAAAATCATTGCCCCCTCTTGAGCTATGAGGAAGGAGAGTTACTTCCCAGATCCTCCGCGTGGCTTATGCCTGGGGAGACAGGTCCCCGCAGAAATACGGGGAGGCGGGGCAGGGGGGAACGTGCTCTCAAGACCGGAAGTGTGCAGTTACACAACCTGGTAACAACTGATTCACGTCTCCCTGTCTGCTGTCCGCCCCCGCTGATGGGTGCGTCTCATGTACTCTTTCGCTCACGCGTTCATTTGTTCATCAGTATTTAACGTTCTTGAGCGAGGCGCACCTGCCCCTGTAGCAGGGCCGGGGGAATGGTCCTCAGAGCCCACCCTCGGGGGGTCTGCTGTCCCCAAGGGGCATAGACAGGTGAATGGGCGAGTCACCCCACCAGTGGCCAGTGTGCTCCTGGAGCTCAGAAGGCGAGCCACCTTGGTGACATCTGAGCTATGTCTTAAAGGGTGAATAGGAAGTTTCCAGACACGTGGGGGGGAGGGAGGTCATTTCAGACAGTGACAGCCGCTTCAAGGGCACAGCACCTCTGGATCGGCTAGCCTAGGCCTCCATCCAGCAGAGGCAGTCGCTGAAAACGAGGAATCCTCCGGGAACCGGAAGAAAGGGCCTGCGTTTCTTGTTTATATTTATTTAATATTATTATCATTTTCTTCTCTTATATAATCCTTACTTATATTCGTCTAAAGCTTTCAGCCACTTTGACTATCTGGCTAAAACCTCTCTTTGTCTTAAACTATGGATGTAAAGATTCATACTGCCAAAGCGGCACAGAAGCTGGTCTTGTGAAAACTGTTTTATCAACCACATACACACAAGAGCCAGACAATAAAATCCTGGCTCCCTAGCTCCTTATCGTGTACTGTGTGGTACAAAGTATTTTGTTTTTATCTCCCTCCTTGTGGCTGATACTCAAAACGCCAGCTATGATTTTATCTGACATTCAGAAATATCAGCGTGAGAGCCTCTAAGCCCTGTAAAGAAAATTACTGTTTTTCTTCATTTTTTCCCCCCCACCAATATCGAGAAGCTCCCAGCTTATTGTCATTGCATCTGGCTTCCTTCTATCAGCAGAGGACAATGGCAAAAGGAAAGCATATCCCCTTAGTTTTAAATATGCCTCAAATGGGAAATCCTGGCTGCTGGGGCGAGGGCAGCTATCGTGTCTGAGACTCACGGTGCATGAAAACTCTGAATCTTTTTGAAACTATGGGAAGGGGCTCTCCGAAATACCCTGGAGTCCAGGACATTCCTGTGCTGCCGTGAGAAATAGATGAGAAGGGAATTCGAAAGAACGATGGCACCTACGATGCATCTTTTGAGGTTGAAACTGCAGACCGGTCTCTTCTGGGAAGCCATGAATAAATCTCGAAGAAAAGGACCCGGAGACGATGCGGGCTGGGCTGGTGAGGAAGCCAGGGGAGGTTGGTCGTGAGGTTTCCAGAGTGTTCTTGAGGTTCCTGTGCAGGGTGGGGGGATGCCTGGTTATCACCTTCTAGGGCTCTTTGGGAACTAAGGAGAAACCCTTCATTGGCAGACGCCGTGTGCTGTGAGATAGCAGTAATGATGCTGGGGTGCTTTGATTTCTAGCAGATATGATATAAAGAGAAGATTGTGTCTGCACGAGGATGGCTCGCAAGGTCGTCGGCTTAGACGCAGGGCGTGACCCCCCCACTGGATGAGGAGCTGGGCAGAGGTGGCGGCGAACCAGCTGTGCTCAGGTTACAGGTGGCTGTGAGATTTTGTTAGAGCACAATGCGTGCCTCTGGCTATTTTGTGGAGGTGGGAGAATTCCAGTTTGCTAGAAGCCTTGATATTCCAATGATGTATTGGTTACGAACAGAAATTATGGATAGGTTTACAGTTAGGAAAAATGAACAAATGGATGAATGACCGAGTAATTGACAGATAGGAGAATTAACACATAGGAAATTAACAGAGAGGAGAAATGAACAAAGAAATCAATGAACGAGCAGCTAAACAGTGTGAATTCTTGACTGAGGCGTCATCATGATTCTTTGGTAAGATAATTTCTCAGCTCTGATGTGTTTAATGCTTGTAACCAACCACAAATTTAAATGTAACAGGATGGGCTTATTAGCCCAAACATCCTCTGTCAGAAGACAACATACAAGAAATTGAAGAGCCGATTTCTTTTCCATAATAAAAGTGATCATAAATGAGTAAGGAACTGATCCTAGTGTGCATGTCAGAGACTCCGAGAGAGGCTGGTGGCCATTTAGTTAAAGAAATAAGGATGATCATGAATGTCAAACTAAGAAATTACCTGACCCACCTTTTGAGTGAATAAGAATGTGCTTGGCACAAAACTTTAAAGGTGTAAAGGCTCATAGCACAAAGATGAATTATTCTTTATAAGCCTGTCCCTCAGCCACTCAGTTCCCTCCCCGCTGAGTTCACCGGTTCTGTGGAGTTCTCTGGAAGCGTGTGGGTGGGAGCATACTTTATGCAACTGTATGCATCACACTTTTCCACTAAACAGCAGATCCTGTACACCCACTTCATAAATATCCTAAGTATCTACCTCGTTCAATACCTGCCTAGCATTCTATGGCGTGAATACACCACATTTTATTTAACTAGTCCCCTTTTAAGGAACATTGAGGTTTTTTTTCAATCTTTCAGTAAATCTGAATTCTGTTGCAGTGGATGTTCTGGCCCACGTAGAAATAGACCCATTCTTTTTCCTTGATTGCATTTGCCGACTGGGTTTTTGCTCATCCTTTAATTTTCAACGTTTTTCAAGCATGTGGCGAGGGGGCGTTTCTCTTGTATACTCAGGTGGTGATGGGGACATTTCCAGCAATTGCTCTAAGTTCCGTGTTAGGTACGGCGTCACCTGTCACTTGGCACGTCGGGTGAGATGTTCTGAGCTAGTTTCTTAGGTGGGAAGTTGCCTAGCGGTTTGATACATACGCCGTGTGGAACAACGCAGTTGGGTGCATTCCAAGTTAAGGGTGATGTTAGACTTGGTCCACCAAACCGAAAACCAATGTGGTGCCCAGCCTTCTACAAAACCCGAGTCGTGTATGTGTTGATACGTGTGGTGTTAATCCAGCTCTAATCTGGGGTTGTCAAGCCTGGACTTCTGTTTTCTAAATACTTAGGGCAAATACAAATCAGAATGAATTTTGTCAACTACACTTTTCTTTAGTTTTGAAAACTTTTCTAAAAATTTTTTTAACGTTGATTTATTTTTGAGAAACAGACAGAGCGTGAGTGGGGGAGGGGCAGAGAGAGAGGAGGCACAGAATTCGAAGCAGGCTCCAGGCTCCGAGCGGTCAGCAAAGAGCCAGATGCGGGGCTCGAACTCACGAACCGGGAGATCATGACCTGAGCCGAAGTTGGACGCTTAGGGGACTGAGCCACCCAGGTGCCCCTGGCTTTGAAAACTTTATAGATTCTTTTTTTTATTATTGTCATGAAATCCACACAAATGTTTCATAAGTAGAATTTTCAGGAAGTTTTATGCCCCTACATAGAAACCTCTAACAAAAAACAAGTAACCCAATAAGGAAGTAGCCAGGTGTATTTTTGCATGATGCATATACTCTGAAATATTAACACCTAACGCGAGATGTGATCTTTGTTGTTCCAAGAAACAGAAAACTCAGCTCCAAAGGAGGAATTAATCGGCTCATATACAGAGCAGTCTAATAGTAGCCCCAGCTTAGACGCGGCTCCATCCAGGGCTCACACATCGCCCTTAGCACCTAAGTCTCGGTTCTGTGTCTTTGGGTTGGTCCCACCTTCGGACAAGCTCTTCCCTCAAATTCCCAAGATGGCTGAACGCAGTTCCTGGACGTTCCCTGGCAGAGATGTATCACCAGGAACCAGGGTTTCTATCCCTAGTCATGGGACAAGAGTCTTGGACTTCATTCTGACTGACAAAGCCCATCTTGGAACCATCGCTGATTAGCTCAGGCCTGAGGCCATCCCTACCCCTACAGCCAAAGGCAGAGCCTGACTTCCATGAAGTATCTGGGCTGGGGCGGGGGGAGGTGCTCATCTGCACAAAATGAGAGACTGCAGGCCAGGGAGGGAGAAAGGAGCAAACGTCTCTCTCGTCCCCATGCCTTTGCCAGGAGGACACCAGCACCCCCTGCCACAAATACCCCAGGAGCCTGGCAGGTCTTAGGCTTCTAACTGTTTCCTGATCTAATTTTCTGCTTTCTCAGTTCTCGATGGCCTCCCTGCATCTCACCTCGTGTGACCATCTGCTTTTCTCCCTGTCCACCCAGACACAGAGCATCACCCTTTGCCCTCAGTTTGCTTCAAAGGTACTCTAGGGGAGCCTGGGTGGCTCAGTCGGTTAAGCTCTTGGTTTGGGCTCAGGTCATGATCTCAGGGTTCGTGAGTTCGAGCCTGCGATGGGCTCTGTGCTGACAGTGCAGAGCCTGCTTGAGATCCTCTCTCTGTCCTTCCCCTGCAGCTCTCTCTGTCTTTCTCAAAATAAACTTAGGTTTTTTTTTTTTTTAAGTACTCTCACAGGAGGCAAACTGCTCAAGCCCCGCTGTCCTTGACCAAAGGTTGGCGGCGTGGGGAGAGGGAGTTCCTGAGGGGCACGTTAGCAGCACACGATTTAAAACTTAAAACCAGCCCATGAAAAGCCCAGCTTTAAAGATGCAGTTTGCATCCTGTAGAATTCGCCCTTACAAAGTGTGCATTTCAATGGCTTTCAGGAGTTTCACGGAGTTGTTCTGACGTGACATTTTTCAGCCTCCCAGAAAGAAACCCCCATCAGCTCTCCGCCCCCCCCTCCGCCTCCCTCCTCCCCCGGCCCCGCCCCTGGCAGCCAATCCTCTATTTCCTGCCTTTGTGGATTTACTGCTTCTGGATATTTCATATCAAGGAATCGAGTAATATGCGGCCTTTTGTCTCTGGCTTCTTTTACTTAGCGTGATGTTTTCAGGGTTCGTCCACGTAACAGGTGTCAGCTTCATTCCTAACGTGGCGAATAACAGTCCCTGTGTGGATGTGGCCCATTTGGTTTATGCAGCGGCCAGCTGATGCCCATCTGTGTTGCTCCCACGTTTGGGGCCCCTGAATAAGGCTGCGGGAACATCGGCGACGTCAGCCTGTTTTAAAGAATGCCTTCACCGCGGCTGCCGTGGGGGATTTCTCACTGGCCCTGTCTCCCCTCTGCACCCCAGCGGCCCCCCCGGGTGGTATGCACGTGACTGTATCACAGAAGTGCCATCGGCAGAGACGACCGGGGCTGCAGAGGGGGAACATCTCTCCCTCCGATCAGGGGGACTTGGTGCAGGGGTGTGCTGAGCTCGAGATGTCCATTAGACATCCCGGTGGAAGCTTCCAGAAGAGAGATGAGCCTCTGCGGTTGGGGGCAGGGACGAGGTCAGGGCTGGAGATGGGAGTCTGGGAGTCCTCAGGAGATGGACCCCACCAGAGTCGGAACCTGGTGCGAGCACTGAGATGGTGGGGGAGGCTGCGGGGGGGGGGGGGACGGAAAAGAGGACTGAGGCCCAGCCCTGGGTGCTCGGCCTTGGGGAGCGAGCCACCCGTGAGGGGGTGCCCGGAGCGCGGGGCAGAGTGGAGCGCAGGGTGCTGGGCCCCCAGCCAGAGCTCCCACGTCTGCAGGGACCTTGTTGCTGTCCGCAACAGGTGCTGGGAGGAAGGGACGGGGCAGGGGGTGATAGAGCTGACGCCTCCCCACGATGCGGCGAGGAGCCCACGGAAAGGAGAAATCCGGAAATGGCAGAGATCGCCGCAGAAAGCACATTGAGCAAAACGGAGGTGGAGACGTCAAGGGGTTCCAGATGGTTGCAGGGGAGGAGAGGGCGCGGGGGCGGGGAGGGGTGCGGCCGCGCAGGCTCGAGAAAGGAGCCTTTGGGTGTCATGCGCTTCACCCTGTCGAGCTGGATTTGATGGATAATGAACTTTCGGAGGACAGAAACAGCGGGCATTTGTGCACGCGCCAGCCCGCACACACGCGCACACGCCCCACACCCTACACACACACGCACGCACCACAGAGGCCCGTGGTGATTCCTGAAAGGTGTGTGGGGGTGAAGGCCTGCTGTCGTAGTGGGGCCGGCAGGGGAGTAATCTGCCTCCACCCGAGGACCCCTCACTTGGTGACATCCCACATGCACGGCTGGGACATTTGACCCTTTATTCACGATGCTCTTTCCCGGCTCCGTGAAAGAAAACCAGAGCCCAGGGAGGGTAGTAGGATCGACCGGGAGAGGACAGGGAAGGAAGTCAGCGCAAGTCTCTTCCTTCTCCCGGGTTCCACGCCTCCATGTGCTCCCTTCCGCCGTAGGGAGCACCGGGGTCACCCTCCCGCCCTCCTGTCCCTGTCACGCGGTGACCTCCCCACCACGTCCCCCCCCCCCGCACCACCCAGGCTCGTGAAAGACCATGTGGTCTTTCTAGTTTGGAGAACGGGAATTCTAGAAGAACAGCAGAAACGCATGTAGAAAATTCCTGAAATCCCTGGGTATCAGGAGACGATGACCTGAAAGAAACAGAAGATGTGGGGAGGGGGCAGGAGGTGGCCACGGGCGAAGATTCTGTGATGACACGATGTTTGGCTATTTGCTTATTGCTTGTGGCTTTTGCTCCTGACGAGAGGGTCGGGCTGTCACAGTGAAGCGTGTGGTGTCACCCCGCTTTCATCGTGGGGGCTCTGGGGGTTGTGTGGGCCCTGGGGGTGTGGGGGGAGTAGGGGCTCTGGGGGGGTGGGCCAGGGCTTTCACTGGCTTGAGGAAGAGAACTTGGGGATAGTGGCACCTGAACCAGAAAGAAGCAGCCAGATACCAGGAAGGGGACTGCCTCGGGCTGAACGTTTGCGTGCCCGCCAGCTTGGAGGTTCAAAACTAATGCACCACATGATGGTGTAAGGAGTGGGGGCCCTGGGGAGGTGAGTCGTCCCGAGGGTGGAGCCCTCACCAACACAACTATGCCCTTGCCAGAAGATCCCCCACGTGAGGGACCTCCAGCTTCCAGGCCGTGAGAAATAGATGTGTGCTGTTTAAAAGTCTCTTTTTTTCTCAAATATTTATTTTGAGAGAGAGAGAGAGAGAGAGAGAGAGAGAATATCCCAAGCAGGTTCCACGCTGTCAGCGCAGAGCCTGACCTAGGCCTCGAACCCAGAACCCACGAACCGTGAGATCATGACCTGAGCCGAGATCGAGTCCCACGCTTAACCGACTGAGCCACTCAGATGCCCCTAAACATTTGCTGTTTAAGCCCCCTGGTCTGTGTCGTTTGTTATGACAGACCGCGCTGAGATGGGGACGGAAAAATAGGAGGTGCTGAGGGGACAGTCAAGGGAGAGGAGACAAAGATTTAAAAAGCAGGTGGGGAGGGGACGGGCCTCAGAGGAAGAGGGGAGGCTGGTCCCAGAACTGGGTTTGGGTGTTGTTTTCTGGTCTGACACAGTGAATGAATATGTTCCTTTCCTGGGCTGACATAACACGTTGTCACAAACTGGGTGGCTTGCAATAGCAGAAATGAATTCTCTTGTAGTTCCAGAGGCCTGAAGTTCAGAGTCAAGGTGTTGACAAGGCCATGCTCCCTCCAGAGTTCTAGGCGGCTCCTGCCTGCCTCTTCCAGTGCCCGGTGGCCCCAGGAACTTCTTGGTTTGTGCGGCATCGCCCCAGTCTCTGTCCCTGCCTTCCTGTGGCCTGTCCCCCGTGTCCCCCTGTGTGTGGGGAGTCTCAGCTCTTCCCTTCTCATCTAAGGACACCAAACACTGGATTTAGGGCTCACCCCTCGGCGAACATGATCTCATCTCCAGATCCTTAATTACATCCTCAAAAACCCTATTTCCAAATCAGGTCACATTCGCAGATGGGGGGACATTAGCACTTGGACATATCTCTTTGGGCACCACAGTTCAGCCCACGGCAATTATTTCCATCGTTTTCACTTATGTTCATGGTATTCTCTAGTAGGAGATACTCTTAGGTGTATTGGACAAAATTTAAAGTTCTTTTTTGTTTTTCATTTCGTTTTGCAAAAAAAAAAAAAAAAAAAAAAAAAAGTAAAATGAATGGGTCCATAGAAGATATTAAAAATCTGGAGTATGACTGAGAAAACAGAGACCAGTTGAAACCCTGAAAGTGAGTACAAATCTCTGATAGAAGTTTCCCTGTGATCTCACTGGATTCCGTGTGGGATGATGTCCAGCAACACATCGCAAGGAAACACATACGATGGTGACATTTTCAGGAATCCCTGCGCTCGGCGAGTTTTCTAGTTGTATATTTGACTCAAAAAAATGACTGTCCCAGCCGTTCATCGATTGAATGAACTCTGAACCCTGCAAGACACGGGTCAGATCCTGTGAGGGGAACCAACCGGAATGTGGCTGAATGTGTCCCGGGAAAGTTCACGATCTGATAGGAGAGGAGGACCTTGTCACTGGAGCCCACGCGGGACAGCCACGGGCATTTGGGGAAGAAGACCGCGCATCCTGTTGGAGAGATTCGCGAAGGGCTTCCTGGAGGGGGTGGCGGGGGGGTTGGGCTTTGCAGGAAGGAAGACTGAGCAGGCGGTCATGGGAGGCAGGCCATTCCAGGCAAAGGCAGAAACAGAGCCTTGAGTGAGAGGTGTCGCGGTGCGCGTGGGGGACCAGGGGTGGTTCGTTTTGGCTGGCGTTGGAGTCTGTGGGAGAACATAGCGGGGATGGAGTGTAGCGAGGTCAAGGGGGGGCCAGCTCATGGAGGGTGTCCAGGGCCACGCAAAGGAGTCTGTTGTGCAGACACATCCTTCTCAGGAGGGCAGTTTGAGGGTTTCCAGTTGGAGAGAGCGGGAGATAGTTGGAAAAAGCACCTCCAAAGGGAGCGTGCCTGCTCCCCAGGGTCCGAGGGCCTGCACGGCGGGAACCGTGCCAGCTCTGGGCAGGGCACGATTCGTGTAAGACTTAGAGGGTGGGGTGAGGCCAGAGGCCGAGTCCCCTTGGGGACGCTCCCGCCATCACCCAGCTACGAGCGAACGGGCACGGATGGAGGGGAATAGCCACAGGGAGAGAAAACAGCAGAGCAGCTCCCTCTGAGATCTGATGTGTGAAGCGTGGGCTGAACTCCCGGCTCCAGGGGGCCGGGTTGGGCGGATTTCGAGCTGGACGCCCACTCCTTGTGTAGGTTAAGACAACGCGGGCAATGGTTCTCTCGGCCTCTCCTCTGACAGTGTCTCCCTTGATGAGTTGCTGATTCTGAGGGTGATTCTGATCGTGGGCGACACACGGGCTGAGGTAAGGCACAGACCCCTCCGCCCACCCGGGGCTGGGGTAGGGGTGAGGGTGGGGAGGGGATGGGAGGCCACACTGGAAGTCAGACGGCCCCGTGGACTGATGTGTGAGCTCAACTTCCCTAAGACCTTGGACTTAGCCTTGCTTCCTCTCCTTCTCTCTCGATTCTCATGTTCAACGAGTTCAGAGTTTCAGTTCAGGAAGATGGAATGTTCTGGAGACGGATGGTGGTGATGGTCGCACAACAGTGTGAATGTGCTTACGGCCACGGAGCTGTACACTTAAAAATGGCTAAGTTGGTAAATTTTAGGTTATGTGTGGTTTACCGCAATTAAAAAAATATGGACCGACATGTGGATGCTAAAAGGGCCCACAAACATGGCCAGCACTGACCACGTCCATGGTTACCAGCCTGGGCCAGGCTGCCTTTATCTCCCATGTGGACTGTTATAATGGCATCTGCCTGGTTTTTGCTTCTGCCCTGGCCGCCGTCTTTCTATTCCAAACATCATCTGCTCAAAAACCTCTAAGCACCTCCTTCTGTCACTTGGAGTAAAAGCCGAAGCCTCTACGTGGCCCACACGGCCCCTGGTGGCCCTCTGAGGCCACCTCTGACTCTTCTCCCTCCCCTACAGTGACTTCTTGACTTTGCAGTTCCCCAGATGGGCCAAGCACACTCCTGCCCCAGGGCCTTTGTACCTGCCATTTCCTCTGCCGGAAGTACTCTTCCCCACAGCTGCGTGCCTTAGCCCTTCACTTCCTTCACCTTTCTTCAGGTTTCAGCTCAAATGGCACCCTAGCAAGGAGCCTTCCCCGACTACCCTGCCCCTTGTCTCCCCCACACCATCCATCTTCCTTGCCTTCACACCAATCAACCCCTGCCATATTTGTTTATTCATTTATTCCCAGTTTGCTGCTCCCACTAAAATGTAAGTTCCAGGAGGGCAGGTCTTCCTCTGTTTGGTTTGCTGTTGTATTCCTAACACCCAAGAACAGTGCCTTGCTTGTCTTCAGAGCTGAATAAATAATTATTTAAGGGATGAGTGGGTTGAGACTTCTCACTTCTTAGACAGTGGATTAGCCAGGGGAACACAAACCGCTCCAGATATCTCCAGCAAGAAGAGATTTAAGTCGAGGAATAAGGGTCTTGCAAAATCACCAGAAGGGTGGGGGTGCAAAGGTAAGGGGAAACCATCATAGCCCTGGGAGGTTTCAGACCCTCAGGGACCATTGCCAGGGTCACATCTGCTGCAGCACCAAGGCACAAATTCCCTGGGAAATGAGGCCCTAGCAAAAGTCCTGTCTGCCATGTTTGCCTCCTCCTGAAGCGGGAGCCACATCTTCTATGTGGCTTCTAGACAGCCACATCTATCTCTCCCATCTTCCTGATGTCACTTGAGTGCTCTCATTGGCACAGTCTTAACCTGGAATCCTCCTGGTTGGTATTCTGGGAAGTGTAGTTCTCAGGCTTCCTCCTGGTTGGCATGCTGGGAAATGTAGTTCTCAGGCTTCCTCCTGGTTGGCATGCTGGGAAATGTAGTTCTCAGGCCTGCAGTGCCTGCCATTAAGGGGGAGTATTCAAGAGTAGAGAACAGGGCTGACATCCCATGGAAGGCAGAGAATGTCTACCCTCTTTGTTCTTCCTGCTTTATTCCCTTTGATGAAAGAGTGATCTCACAGATTGGGGTCTGTCAGACTTTGTTGTCCCACGTCCCATGTGGTAGGAATGTTCTGCCTCTCATTTTCAGAAGGTAATGATTATGAGCTAGAGTTTACGGAGCTCTGTGTCAAGCACTGTACTAAGCCTCTCACAGAAATTACCCAATTTAGTCCCCGGGAGGTGAGAATTATTACCCACCCTCATTCTGTAGGTGAGGAAAGAGGCAATGGAGGCTGAGTAACTTGTCCAAGTTTGCCTAGCTAGAATTTGACGGTGGAGTTTGAGTTTTTAACCCTCAGATCACACTGCCCTACACGAAAGGTACATACCAGTTCTGGAGAGTTCGGGCACGTGAAGGTGCAGAAGGAGGGAAGGGTTTTGCGAGTCTGGGTGAATTTGTCAATAACATAAAAACAAAGACTACCTGCACGACGTCCTCAGAAGCTTGAAAACACACTTCAGGAGTGGTTCTCAAGAAGCACGTCCGTGGGCTCCAGGAATCCCCCAATAGCCACGCCCCTTGCTCACTGTCGCAAAGAAAGCGGAAGTAGAAAAAAACCAACTTGTGATTTGGCATTCGAATCCTTTCCTCGCCGTTTTAGCTCCCTTCATGATGGTGAGCATATCGTTCAGCCTTCTTGTGTTTTGGGCACCTCATCCGTGTAAATGGAATAAGTATGTTAGGCTTCCCCAATGAAGAATGAGGGGAGGGGGGTTGGACTCACTTACCATAAATTACTCTGAAAATCCAACTGTTGAAGAGTCCTGCTCTGTGCAGGCAGAGATCGCACATTGGACTAGAGGATCACCGAGGTGTCATTTAAAATTCATCAGTGACGGGCTTGCAGAGGAAGACAGTCACACAGTCCACTTGATTTTGCAGTCGTTATTTTTACGGTGAAAGCTTGCCTACACTTCCTTAACTTTAAATCCATCACTCTCCCTTTTAATCTCCTAGAACTTGATGTGTTCCTGTCTTTGTTCTCACCCCTAGAAATGGACTCCCTGACACCGGCCTTGTCTTACCGTGGTTATTTTTAGACTTTATACATATTCTAGCTGCTGCTGCAGCCTTCACTGCTACCCGATTTCTCCTAGATTCCTTAATTACTTGTGATCGGACACTACATTTGTCTTTGGGGCTAGAAGACACAGAACAGAGCGCAGTGCTTGACGTGAAGTTTGAAGCGAGTTATTTCACAGGAAAAGGAAAGCACTTGGATACCGATATGCATTCATTTCCATCACCAACGTGCGTTATTAAGAGCCACACCCAGTGCTGTCCTGAATGTTAGGGATGTAAAGATTAAGGACATGGCCACTGGCCTCCAGGAGCTCACAGTGGGTATCATGCACATAATTTTGAACACTTTCATGCACATTTCAAATCTTAAGTTGGACCGTCTTAGCAACCACCGCATGCCTTAGCTTTGCACCGTGGCTATAGAACCCTAGGCTTACTAGGGACAAAGACAAATGGAAGCAGACGTGGGAACAGCTTCCACCCAGCGTTGTTGTTATGCAGCTGGATGCTGGATGCTCGGTGATGAGGGATGGCAGGGGAGATAAGACGCAAGAGCGAAAGTTTATTATTAATTTTGAGCCAAATCTCTCTCATTCGTCTTGTAGGGAAAATTGCTTTCTGGTTGTCAAGCACTCCGAGTCTGGCATTCCAAGTCCACCCCCTTGGTGTCAGAAGTGTGATGCTTTGGCTTGCTCCGTGCTTTTTGTTTTCTCACACTTCTGAGACCCCGTATCTTGACACATTCTTTCAGTTCCTTCAGGAGCTTTGGCAACACCTCTCCATGTAGCGCAGCTCAGCATTTCATTTGTTGCTGCAGATTCCTCCTTAAAGATTGTGCATGAGGATGACGGCTAAGGCGAGAGCCAACACTTGGTCCCGGGCCTCCCTCCCTGCCTGGGGACCCGGGGAGGGGAGTCACACATCACAGTTTGTGGCCTCAGGTCTCGGGTTGTGCTTTCAATCCACGCCCCCGGCCGTGTTCATCCGAGAGATGAGATTGTAAGATTTGCTACGGGAAAAGCTTTGCTGTAATAAATATCTGGCATCTCTAGTGGGGTCTCTTCACCCACCAAGTAAGGGCAACTCTCCAAAGGCCATCTTGTACCCCAGGCACGGCTTCTGTTCTGTGAAACCTGGGTGTTCGCTGTTCCTCCTCCTTCTGAACCTCCTTCTCACTGGAGGGAGTTTTTCTTTCTCTTTCTATGCATTTTTGGTCCTGGGCCAGTATGGAGGCCAGTTGACCCAAAGCAACACAGGGTTTCTTCCACTCGGGATAACAGCCTCTGTTTTTTGTTATTGCTTCTTTAGCTGCCTGTGACTCAGTCTTCAGGGGAAGGGGTCTCACCCACAGGACCTAGCGCACAATGGGCACTTAATGATCGTCAGTTTTATTCGTGTGCTCTGGGAAGCCCTGCCCCTGACATTGCACCCGGCTGCCTGTTATCGAGCGGAGAGTCAGATCAGCCAACAGGCCGTGGGCCGGGATTTCTCTGGGCGCATCCTCATTCTCCTGGGACTTGGTTTCCTCATTCTTGATGTGGGAGTGAGAAGGCTGCCTCCCTCACAGGTGGCTGCAAGGAATTATAAACCAATAAAGTGATTGCTTGGCATATGACTGAATGTCAAGGGCAATATAAATGCTTAATCTCATTTATTCAGTAGTAGTTGGGCGGCCACGTGAATGTTGCTGTGGAAACCATAACTCCTGAATTCCCTGATACTGGTCGATGTTGTTGTTTTTAAATGAGGCTTTAAATTTAAATCCTGTGACTTAAATATATATATTAGAAAAGTAACAAGAAGGATCATGCTTGATCTCAATCACAGCCTTTTTATAAGAAACAGTGTGAGCGGCCGTGGTCTCCCCCACCCAGGAGCATCTGGCCTCCGGCTATTCTCACCAGATCTCTCTTTTTGTTCAAGGTCATGGCTCTATTCATTCATGCATCCACGCACCCACGCACCAACCCATCCATCCACCCACCCACCCCCACACTCCCCCACCCACACACCCACCCATCTACCCACTCACATCCCCACCCGCAGCCCCACCACCCCACACCCAGCCATTCATCCACCCATCCACCCACCCACCTATGCCCCCTCCCACATACCAACCCCTCTATCCATCTACCCACCCATCCATCCACCTGCCCACCCACCCATCTATCCATCCATCTACCCACCCACCCACTCATACACAACCCCCTACCAACATCCCCCCCCCAACCATACACCTACCCATCCCTTCACCCACCCACCCACCTTCCCGTCTATCCATCCACCCACCCACCCACCCACCCACCCACCCACTCTCTGAGCATCAGTCAGCATACCAATCCACCCATCCATCCACTGATCCATTCATCCAGAAACACTGCATTGCCAGCTCATGAGTTAGAAATGGGACCAAGCGTGAATGACTCAGAACCGGTGGTTTCACAGCGAAGTCGCAGCCCGGAGAGAATGTCTGGGGCGGCGGGAACACGCGATGCCAGAATGTGTGCAGCCGGTGCGAACAAAGGCAGAGGCCACAACAAAAGGAGTGGTTGCTGATGTGAGAGCGCAGGCTTCAGCAGTTCAGAGCAGGACCAGGGGCTCCTCCCGATGGTACCCCGGGCTCAGGCAGCACCCGGCTGGGAGATGCCCACGGAAGGTGCGCTGGTTGGAAACATTGGTCCTGATTTGAAGCCCTCATTGGAGGAACTCCGGGAATCCCACCCCTCCCGTTTGCTCTCCTCTGAAAACAGGGTCTTCACCTGGCTACCCCCCTCCCCCGAGGTCTTTGAAGCTCTTCCCTGAGCTGTGTGTGCCTTTCGGCCCCTTGCCTCCTCGTGGCTGGCTGATGGCTCCCAGTGACTCCCGGTTGCTCCCATGGCTGAGCAGACAGCCCGCTCCTCCTTGCTCTGGCGGTTCCACACCGAGATCCTACTATCACCACTTTTGTTTAAAGCACCCGTTCCCAGTTTGGTTTCCGAGTCCTCAGTTCCCATCAGCAGTCAGCCAGTATCGCCTGGTGCCCTCCCTGTTGGGGACCCCTGTTGGGGTCCGCTCTGGTTGATGTGACGATGCCCGCCGTGCTGGGGTTCCTGAAGTGGCACACAGGTGAACCTTCTTCCTGGGGATTCTAGTTCAGAGGGTCGTTGTGGCCGTATCCCTTCAAAATCAAACACCCCCCCCCCCCCCTCCTCCCGTGTGCCTTGGGTTGAAAACACTATTTCCACGTGGTTCTTGTCCCACTCACAGGTCTGCAAGCCAGCCTCGACACCTCCTCCTTCCCCCACAGGCCTCCACGTCTCCACGTCGAGCTGGCTGAGTGCTGATGGTCCAGAACAGATTCCTCGTTCCCACTCCATTTTGCCTTTCCTGCCACTTTTTGTTTATTTATTTTTAATTTTCCTTAATGTTTATTTATTATTGAGAGACAGAGAGAGACAGAGCATGAGCAGAGGAGGGGCAGAGAGAGAGGGAGACACAGAATCCGAAGCAGGCCCCAGGCTCCGAGCTGTCAGCACAGAGCCCGATGCGGGGCTCGAACTCACAAACCGCGAGATCGTGACCTGGGCCAAAGTCGGACGCTCGACCGACTGAGCCACCCAGGCGTCCCTCCTGCCGCTTTTTAAAAACAGCTTTCTTGAGATACATTTTACACATAAGAAAAGTCACCCTGCTCGCATGCACCCTTGTGTTTTTGTTTTCGTAGATGTGCAGGCGGCTGACATCATAAGGCAGTTTCCAACAGCCTGTGAGCTCCCTCGGGCCAGCTAATCCCTGCCCCTCCCTGAGGCCCAGCAACTGCTGACCTGCTTTCTGTCTCCACTGTTTGCCTTTTCTGAGCATTTCCTATGAATACAATCCTACAGTGGTGTGGTCTCTCGTGTGCTTTCTTTCACTCAGCCCAAGGCTCGTGAGGTGCATCTAGGGGCCAGACTGCGTCAGAACTGCTGGTATTGTTACCGCTCCGTATTATTCCGTCGTATGGAGATAGCACGTTCTGTGCAACTGACTGTAGACGTTTGGTCGTTTCCGCTTTGGGGCTATGACGAATGATGCTGCTGTGAACTTTCATGTGCAAGTTTTTGTGCGGACATATATATATATATATTTTTCTTCTCTTGGGTCGATACTTAGGAGTAAGAAATAATGGGTAGGACAGGAATTTTATATTGAACTTTTTGAGAAATTGCCAGACTGTTTTCCAAAGTGGGCACACCGTTTTACGTTTCCACCAGCAATGCACGGGAGTTCCCATTTGTCCATATCCTCAACGATAGTAGTTACTGTGTCCTTTTTCATTTCATTATAGCTGTTCCAGTGGCACCTCATTATGGCTTTTCATTTCCATTTCCATGATGACTAATGGTGTTGACCATTATTTCGTGTGCTTATTAGCTATTTGTGCACATTACAAAAAAATTTTTTTAATGTTTATTTATTTTTGAGAGAGAGAGAGGGAGACAGAGCATGAGCAGGGGAGGGGCAGAGAGGGAGGGAGACACAGAATGCGAAGCAGGCTCCGGGCTCCGAGCTGTCAGCACAGAGCCCGACGCGGGGCTCGAACTCACAAACCATGAGATCATGACCTGAGCCGAAGTCAGACGCTTAATTGAGCCACCCAGGCGCCCCTATGAAGGCATTTTTAGTGGCTGCATGGTACACCATGGTCTGATGACAGCGTAAGGTATTAAACCCATCCCCTACAGATGCATGTGTAGGTTATTTCTCTTCCTTCATAATTATAAACAGTGATTCATGGGATGCCGTGATCCCTTGTGATAAATGGCGGCATGGTCCGTGGTCGTCACATCTGGTGCCCAGTGTCAGCGGGCTGAGCACTCATTGTCTGATCCTCCTCTCTGACTTTAGTAACTGGCCTTTCCCCCCCCCATCCTGAATGCAAAATGAAAATAACGATAAAACATCTATCACTCCAGCCCCACAAATTCACACCCGTTCTCTTTCTCTGCCCTTATCCACTTCGGACTGAAATCACACTTGGAATTTAGCCCCAAGGATGAAATGATCAGCGATTGAAGTGATCGTCTGAGAGCGGAGAACCTTCTTCCTTAGCTTGCAGGGTAACCACGCTCCTCTGACACTGTCGTAGTGGCCAAGCAGGCCCGTGAAAGTTACCAGCTTGCTGATGACTCCTTGGCAGCGCACACGTGATCATATGGCCCCCGGGACACCAGTAGATCAAATGCAAATATTGTTTGCATATTCATCAAGATACCACATGGACAGTGCAAGCTGCTTCAATTTATCTTTCAAGGAGAAACTCAGCTGCCTCTGGCACGTGCACGGCCCTGGCTCCACTGGCATGTCTGTGCCTGAACCGATATGGAAGTTATGTCGAAAGAAAAATATTAAAGAGGAGTGGACTCTGTTACCTGTCGCCCTCTGCTTAGCATTTAGAAGTTGCCAGCCTGATTGTGTTTTTCTTTTTCTCTTTTTTTTTAAAACATTTACTTATTTTTGAATAAGTCTTTTTGAAAGACAGAGAGACAGAGCATGGGCAGGGGAGGGGCAGAGAGAGAGGGAGACACAGAATCCGAAGCGGGCTCCAGGCTCCGAGCCGTCAGCACAGAGCCCGACGCGGGGCTCGAACTCACCGACCGTGAGTTCATGACCTGAGCCGAAGTCAGACGCTTAACCGACTGAGCCACCCAGGAGCCCCTATGTTTTTCTATTTTTGATTTATTCTTTCCGACTTTCAAAAATACAGTGACGTCATATATTTTAGCTATAAAACCTATGAGCTACTTGTCCCCGAGGTGTAAATAATGAGAAAACTAAATTTTCTGGCAATATACAAGTCCGTGAAACATTCCCAAAGAAGTTACATCCATTTAATAAGTAAGTAACGAAGAATATGGCATAAGAATTTCATTCTTTTTTAATGTTTATTTATTTATTAGAGAGGGAGAGCACACACAAGTAGGGTAGGGGTATAAAGAGAAGGAGAGAGAGAATTCCAAGCCGGTTCCACACTATTGGCACACGACCTGATGTGGGGCTCGATCTCATGAACTGTGAGATCGTGACCTGAGCTGAAATCAAGAGTTGGAGGCTTGGGGTGACTGGGTGGCTCAGTCAGTTAAATGTCCAACTTTGGCTCAGGTCATGATCTCATGGTTCGTGGGTTTGAGCCCCACTATGGGCTCTGTGCTGACAGCTAGGAGCCTGGAGCCTGCTTCGGATTCTGTGTCTCCCTCTCTCTCTGCCCCTCCCCTGCTCACCTCTGTCTCTCTCTGTCTTGCAAAAATAAATAAAATGTTGAAAAAAACCCCAAAGATTTGGAGGCTTAACTAGCTGAGTCACCCAGGCACCCCAAATTTCATTCATAGCCAAGTAATAGACCTTGCAAATTTTTTTTTTTTTCACTTTGTACTTACAGATATAACAGGGAGATACTGTTTCACTTGGGGAATCAATGGAATAAATACATTGGTGTTTATAGAAGCTCTTGGCTTTCAAAAGTCAGTATGTGATATTTTCATTCATAAAATAAGGTGTGTGTGTGTGTGTGTGTGTGTGTGTGTTGAAGTAATGCTATTAAAGTCCTTGAATGTATATATATTTACATAGATTTTTCTATCAGTGAAGGGTTTGGTTGCATCATTAGAATCCTTCAGTCCAACAGAAAATAAAGTTATAGTTAGACTGTTTACACTTGATCTTAGCCAAAAGATTGAGAAATGATATATAGTTAGACTCTTTAGAGACTAACTTTTTTAAATTTATTTAAAATTTTTTTTAATGTTTATTACTTTTGAGAGAGAGGGAGAGGGAGAGAGAGCAAGCAGGGGAGGGGCAGAGAGAGAGGGAGACACAGAATCCGAAGCAGCTCCAGGCTTCGAGCTGTCAGCACAGAGCCCAACACGGGGCTCGAATCCACAGACCGCGAGATCATGACCTGAGTGCAAGTCAGATGTTCAACTGACTGAGTCACCCAGGCGCCCCTTTAGAGACTAACTTTTTAGACTTCTTACAGAATAAAATCCCTCAAAACCACAAGAATTCTAAAAACCTAAGGTAGACTTGAGAAAGCCACCATTAAAACAAACATCGGGGAGTACTTTATATATGATTGAATTTCCCAAAGAAAACAATTACAATTTGGATAACAGCAACAAAGAGCCTATTTATTTATTATTTATTTTTTTTTTAATGTTTAGTTTTGAGACAGAGAGAGATAGAGCATGAGCAGGGGAGGGGCAGAGAGAGAGGGAGGCACAGAAGCTGAAGCAGGCTCCAGGCTCTGAGCCGTCAGCACAGAGCCCGATACGGGGCTCGAACTCACGAACTGTGAGATCATGACCTGAGCTGAAGTCGGACGCTCAACCGACTGAGCCACCCAGGCGCCCCAACAAAGAGCCTATTTAAAGGCACAGGAGAGTGGCCAGAAGTAGGCAGCCGCCAGTGGGGAGTCAAGGGTTCAGTACCTGAAAGAAAGGTTCTATGGGTCTGGCCCAGTCTGCTGGCCACAGTGGCCATATCACTCCAGGAGAAAGCCAGTCTTGCTGGTGTGAGGCCTGGCCTGGTGGAGTTAAGGGCTGTTGCTAGAAAGGGAGAAGGAAAATCTTGGAAAGGAGAGAGGCAGCCCTAAAACCTGCAATTTCCCCAAGTCCTTAGCTTGTGAATTCTGTATGCATGGGCGAGCTATCCAGGGGAAAACAGCATCTGGAAGCTGAAAGGATTGATTTCACCGTAGGGGAGCAGATCTTGGAACGTAAATCCCAAGTTAGAGGGTCTGGCAAACACTTTGGGCTTTTTGCAGAAACCCCAGAAGTGCCACACTTAAATTTTTTTTTTAATGTTTATATTAGAGAGAGAGAGAGAGAGAGACAGGGGAGGGACAGAGAGAGGGAGACACAGAAGCCGAAGCAGGCCCCAGGCCCTGAGCAGTCAGCACAGAGCCCGGTGAGGGGCTCGAACTCACGAACTGTGAGACCATGACCTGAGCTGAAGTTGGATGCTTAACGGACTGAGCCCCCCAGGTGCCCCAGAAGTGCCACACTTTAGAGGTAAGGAACAAGTCTCAGGACCAAGGAATTTTTCTTAGATATAAGGGCATAACCGACATAGAACCAGTCTAACAAAACATAAAGCCAGGTTGCTACAAGTTTAAGGTGATCCATCACTAGAGGAATTGCCTGCTGCTTGAACAAAATCAATACTCTCCAAAGGAAAAGAACAGAATCTAGCATTTTTACAATGTGATGTCCACCATATTGGGCATGTAGTTAAAATTTACTGGATATTGGATATGAAAAGAAACAGGAAGATGTGGTTCAGAGTCAAGAGAAAAACCAGGCAATAGAAACTGACCCCCCAAATGAGCCAGATGTTGGAATCAACAGACAAGAAACTCAAAGCTGCTATTCGAACTATGTTCAAGGATTTGAAAGAAAAAGAAGCAGGTAAATGGAAATTATATTACATATGTATGTAGGTATTACAAAGTACAATATGTGAAAGGAAGAATTTACTGGATAGCCCTAACAGAGAGTGCTTAAGCAGAAGCAATCGTTGGTGCAATTAATACAGGATGGACAAAAATTCCAGAGAGTAAGTTATAAAGAATGGCTGAAATTACCCCAGATTTGGTGAAAAACTTCTATATCAACTTATAGGTCCTAGCAATTCAGCAAAGCTTAACCAGGATAAGTACAGAGAGAGCCACATGTAGGAGCATCATCGCCAAATTGTTGAAAATCAGTGGTAAAGAGGAAATGTCCAGAGCATCCATAGAAAAAGGACATATTACACACAGGGGAAATTCCTATAGAATTACTGCTGATCTCCAGTAAGAAGCAAAAAAGGCTTGAAAGCAATGAACGACATCTTTAAAGGACTGCAAACAAACAAACAACAACAACAAAAACACAAAAAAGTTATCAACCAAGAATTCTATGTCCAGTTAAACTATGCTTCAAACACAAAACATGAAAAAACGACATTTTTGGATAAGCAGAAGCCGAGAGAATTTGTCGCCAGGAGACTCTCAATACAAGAAATGCTACAGGAAATTCTTTAGTCTTAAGGGAAATGATCCAGTTGAAAAGTTGGCTGTGCAGGAAAAAATGAAGAGTCCCAGAAATGGTAAAACTGGGTAAATAGAAAAAAAATTGAGTTTCACGAAAAAATTAGAGGTTGTTTAAAATAAAATCGATAAGATTATATTGCGGGTTTTATAATGTATGTAGATATAGAATACTGTAAACCCTTGGTGTGCGAGCATAATTCATTCCAGAAACATGCTTGTAATCCAAAGCACTTGTATATCAAAGTGAATTTCAAGAACCATTGGCTCATCTGTGATCACGTGACGTTGAGCATCACATATTACTCATATTGCAAGACATTGCTCATTTATTAAGTTAAAATTTATTAGAAATGTTTGCTGATCTTGAAGAACACTCACGGAACAAGTTACTCGCAATCCAAGGTTTTAGTGTATCTCAAAACAGCACAAAAGAGGGAGGTAAAATGGAATTTACTCTTGCAAATATCTTCCATATTAAGTAGAGTGGCACGATGTTAACTCTCAGTACCCCGTGATAAAGATTCACACTATAATCATTAGAGCTAAAAAAAAAAAAAAAAAAAGGCCAAGAGAGAGATGAAAGTGGAATGTTAAAAAATATTCAATTAACAAAGAGAAGGCAGGAGAGGCAGAGGAATGAAAAACAGAGTACAGACCCGTACCCGACAACATGAAGCTCAAAAACTTTTACTCAGCGACAAAAGCCAAATACAAAAGAGTAAATATCCCCTGGATTCTATGAACACAAAGTTCAAGATCAGGCAAAGCTAATCTATGGTGATGGCAATCTCTGCAGTGGCTGTATATGAGGGGTGGGAACGGCCTGGGGAGAGGCAGGGGAGAACTTTGTGGAGTAACAGAAGTTCATACCTTGATCGAGGTGGTGGCTTCTCTGGGAGTATATATTTACCAAAGTTCCCAGAATCGTACACTTAAGATTTGTGTATGATTTCAAGAAGATTTCACTGTATGTAAAAGCCTGGAACCAAACTCTCTTTTTTTTTAAAAGCCTGGAACCCTTTTTTAAAGCCTGGAACCAAACTCTCCTGCCGGGGCCTCCCGTTGTCAACTGTGATCAACAGAGGGCGCTCTGAGCTCACCAAACACGCTTTGGGGACCCGGCTACTTGGGGATGCAAATCAGACCAGCTCTGGTCTCCTCCGTCTTCAAGGTGGATCTCGCAGCTCCCCAACAGTTCTGCCTCGACACCCCACCTCCCCAGCACCCCCACCCCCCGCCACCGCGGCCTCACGGGCTGGTCCATTTCACCTGGCCGCACGCTGCTGTTCCACTGGTGGCGCAGCGCGTAGCTAGCTAATGGCGATGCCGTTTCCCGCGGCACCTCCGCGGAATACAGATGTGCCTGGGAGCTGGCGTGTGCCGCCTGGAGGCGTACCTGCCCCCCTAAGGTCCTCTCTCGATGTGATCGCTTTTAAATTGGAAGCAGGAACGTAATGGAAACTTCCACACGGTTCTCGACATCTTCATTTTGACCTTACCTCGCTTTGGTGGCTGTGAAATCTTCCCACGCCAGGGCTGGGGCGGGAGGGGGCGGGTGGGTGGATGGCAGCGGGAGCGAGGCACAGAAGGAATTTTCCCCCAGGAAGGCGGGAGGGGCGTTGCACCCCAGGAGGTTGTCTTCCTTGCCCCCTCCCTGTCTCAGAAGGAAGCCAGCGACTGGAAAGCCCCAAACGTCCTTTGCGCCCTCGCCCACCCCCAGGCCGGTGTCTTTGGGCGCGGAGATGCCATTACACCTCACGTGATCCCCGCACTGGGCCGGTCCCTCTCGAGGCGTCTCGCGGGGTGTTAATTAAAGGTCACAACAAAACAGACCTGCCGGCTCACCGGGAGAAATGTCCTCCCGGGAAATGAAAAATGACACCCTGGAGCAGCCACGTGTGGAGCCTGGCATATGCCGGTTTCCTGCGCTCCCGCGCGCTGCGCCGGGGGCCGCGGGGGATCGGACAGGGGGCGGTGGCTGGGTGCTCCAGGGGCTCCGCGGGCCCCAGGCGCGGGCGGCAAAGGAAGGAGGGGTGCCGAGGGGACCGAGCGGGGCGCGGCGCGGCGAGGCCAGCCCGCACACACACCCCCCCCTTCCAGGCCCGCGAGGCTCGCGCTGCGCGTGTGCACCGCGGCGAATCCCTCAGTTTCCCCTGCCCTGCGGCGGCCGGCCAGATCCGGGCTCACCTGGGCGGGCCCCGGGCGGCTCGGCACGTCGCAGATTGGGGCGCGCGCGGGCGGAGGTGGGGGGACAAGCCCCCCCCCCCCGGGTCATCCGGCTGCTGTTGGGAGGGTGCCCCCGGGCCGGCCGGGGGTCGGTAGGGCAATCCCAGAAAAGGTTTGCAGGGCAGGTCTAGGAGAACAAAGGGCGGGGGGGGGGGGTGGGGTGGGGAGGAGGACCCGGCATGTTTGCGGACTTGTTTGTGACTCAGTCCCTTTTACACGGCGTTTCAAAGGCAGAACTGCAAGCCTCGCCAGGAAGAGAAAGAACTTGGGGGCGGGGAGGCTCGGCGCATTTCGGTCCAGCCCTCTCGCTCGGCGCTGCCCCTCCGCGCCGGGCTCGCGCGGCGGCGCTTCCTTAAGGGCCCCCGGCCGCGGGCCGCTCTCCAGTAACTTCCCCGCGAGGGGCGAGATTTACGACCCCCGCCCCCCGGCGCGCACCGTCAGGCGGGCGCGCCGCCACATAAAATGGATCCCGGCCGGCGCGGCGGCGGCGGCGGCAGCCAGGCGGCGGGCTCGCGGGCGGCGGGGCGGCCGTTCCCGAGGCTCCGCGCTGCGCCCGGGCGCACACGCGCGCGCTGACCGCGGCGGCGCCCGGGCCACGCCGCGCCGCCTCTCCCAGCCCTCGCGCAACTGTCAGGCCGAGCGGGGCCGGCGGATATTGGCTCCGCGACGCGCCGAGGCTCCTCCCCGAGTCTGGATCTTTATATTTTGGGAGAATTTCTTTGAACTCAGTTACCGAGCCCCGGGAAGGAGACAAGTTCCCACAGCCGGCGCGCCCCGCGGAGGCGCGGCGCGGCGGGGCTCACCCGCCTTCCCCGCGGCGGCGGGTGCCTCATCGCCCCCCACCTCGCTTCCCTCGTGGAGGAAAACGGACTCCCTTGGTTGGGGAGAAATGCCAGGGATCTGGATGTGACCGTGAAAAGAGAACGTGTGACTGGAGGAGGCAGAAGAGGAGGAGGAAAAGCATTATTGGAAGAGAAGAATAAACCAGCCACTCCAACCCGTTCTGCAAATTAGTGCTATTACTTCTGGGGTCCATTGCTTTGATTCTTTCCTTCCCCCCCACCCCAAATTAAGGAACCTTGACTTGAGGGCCAAGAGCCAGCCCCCCGACAACGGGGGGGTACCCTTCTGGGTCGGAAGACCTTTTGGATGTAGTGTTGGTTGAACATTTAGACACTCTCTTCTGCAAAGGCCACCATGAATTCGGTAGCGGGGAATAAAGAGAGGCTTGCGGTCTCCACCAGGGGCAAGAAATACGGGGTAAGTTGCGACGGCTACGATGCGGAGGCGCGTTAGCAGAGCCCCCTCGGCCGGGGTCCCCCTTAACCGGCGCCGTGCGGCCGCGCAGGGCGGCCCCGAGCTCTCCTGCTGCTGCAGAGGCGCCTCCGCCAGGCTGTGCGTGCGCGGAGGCGGGCCCGCCGGCGAGGACGCCCGCACACTAGCCTCACCCTAGGAATTTTCTGTCTTCCCGTTCCTTTCCATCCCCGCACCCCTAACTTTTGCGGCATTCGTGCACTTCCAGGCAGAGTTAAGCCAAATTGTGTGTGTGTGTGTGGGGGGGTGTCCATGAATCCTCAGCCATTCCTCGGGATCATTTCCCTGGAGCCGGGAGAACCTTCCGTTTACCTCCAGGATCCGGAGGGCTGTACCCGGAATGAATAAAAATCCAGAAGCCCCCCACCCCCACCCGCCCCGGGCGTAGCGTCTTCCAGGAACTTGAACGTGGGTTCTTTTGGGGATGGGTGTCGGGTTCGAAAGCGCGGGGGTGCCGACTGTATGGGTTCCCCCAGCAGAAACCATGGAAAGCCCCCGAGCGAGCCCTCTCCAGCCGAGCGGAGGAGGAGTCCGCCGGCGCCCGGGAACCCGCGCAGGGGTACCTGGGGTGGGGGGACCCACTTAAGGACGATTCACGGGGCAGATGGAGGCAGATTCGGCCGGAGGGCTCGGAGCGGTCTCGGGCGCACTCGGCCGGGCCCTCGGGGGCGCGCGGATCTCCGGGCCGGCGCGCGCGGGGCAGGGCGGGGGGAGGTCGCCCCCAGCCCGGCCGGACCCCACCCCGGGGACGCGGGAGCCCGCCGCCCTGCGGCCCCTGACTCTGCACGTCTCCCCCGCAGGTGAATGAAGTGTGCTCGCCCACCAAGCCCGCGGCGCCCTTCTCCCCCGAGAGCTGGTACCGGAAAGCATACGAGGAGTCGCGCGCCGGGAACCGGCCCACCCCCGAGGGCGCGGGTTCTGCGCTCGGCTCGTCGGGGACCCCGTCCCCCGGCTCGGGCACCTCGTCCCCGAGCTCGTTCACAGGCTCCCCGGGCCCCGCCTCCCCGGGCATTGGCACCAGCTCGCCGGGCTCCCTGGGCGGCTCGCCGGGCTTCGGCACGGGCTCCCCGGGCTCGGGCAGCGGCGGCGGCTCCTCCCCCGGCTCGGACCGCGGCGTCTGGTGCGAGAACTGCAACGCCCGCCTGGTGGAGCTGAAGAGGCAGGCGTTGAAGCTGCTGCTCCCGGGGCCCTTCCCGGGCAAGGTGAGCCCGCGCGGGGGCAGGCGGGAGGGCGGCCCCGGGGCCGGGAGGCCGGGCGGACCGCGGTGGGGGGGGGGGGGGACACCCCGCGCCTCTCCCTCGCCAGGGCGTCCGCGGGGCACGGAGCCGGGAGGGGCGCCCGCGGTTTGAGGCCTCTCGCTCCACTGGGTATGCCCCGGGTTACGGGTCCTGCAGCCCTCCGCTCGAGTCCCCTCGCCGTGCTCCCCGCACCCGCCGGGACCTCGAGGCGCCTTCCCCAGAGACCCTGTTCCCGCGTGCCGCCAAGCCTGGCGACGCGGGGTGCGGGGGGAGGGGAGGACAGCCGACCCCGGCTCCTGGGGGGGGTTTCCTCTCTGCAGTCCTCCCCCCACTCTCTCCGGCTCATCGGATCCCTCCCTCCCCCCGCCACCCGTGACCCTCACCAAAAGCCACCCGTGACCCTCACCAAAAGCCCGCGGGAGTGGTAAAAGCAAGCCGGTATTTAGGGGTCGGCGTTCCCCACTGTTGATCGTGGGCCCCTAGTTCCCAGGATCACGGAAACAGAAACACACCCTCGAAGGCCAGTTTTTGCCCCCTCGCTTTCCGCGAGTCGGCCCGAGGAAGGTGAAGGGGCGGGGGCGCCTGGGAACCCGGCCGCCTCCAGGCCCGCCCCTGCCGCGAGCAAGTTGTCCCCTCCATGGCAACGCAGTGGCGTGGTGCGCGCAGGAGCCCCCGGAGTGCAACACAATGCGATTGTGTTTGCACTGTTGGGTCCAAGTACTATCAAATGATAATATTTACTCTTCCGCTTCAAAGAGTTTTTATCAGTGGTTGGAGAGCACTGTCGAGAAAACAGTGACTAGCTGTGGGGATTTCTGACACTGCCCAGTGGCGTTTTCTGATGTGCATTTCTGGGACTTTGGAAACGAACTACCGTGATTTCGAGTGGTGGAAGTTTAGCGGCAACTCCATCTGCCTGCCTCATTGTTTTCATACGCAAGGGTTAAATTAAGTTAAGCAAATACCCACAGAAGTTGTAAAATTTTACATGTGGAAAATTACCACCAAGAGAATTGGTTTTATGAATCCCGCATTCATCTCAAGAATAATTAACCTGTGGATTGTTGTCAGTATGCCATTTTTTTTTTTTTTTTTTTTTTTTTTGTATCTTGGTAATAAATCTGGCCAGGCACCCTGCGAACAAATCTCAGGAAATCTGAAAGCGGATTTTATACTTGCATTCTGTATCCTCCAATTTAACACTACTTGGTCACTCACAGGTTTATTTATTTGCTCTTTTGATCATTTATCAATAGTCCCTGATTTCCTGCCACATTCAAGGCACTGTGTTAGCAAGGCCCTGAATAACAGGTACCTACAGCCCTTGTCCACATGGAGTTTGCGTTCTAACGGATGATACATTCAACCACGAAATGCACAATTCAGAATTTATTTCCATTTGCGGTGAGTGCCGCAAAGGAAGAGCGTGGGGCGCTGTGAGATGGTCCAACCGGACTAGACCATCTGATGCATTTTGAAAAACCTCGGTTCTCCAAGGTATCATCCTATATTTGGCAATCCTAGTAAGTTACAGTCTACCGAAGTATTCTAGAACATTCTTGAGGACCTGTTCTTACAATAGTTGTTTATGGTGTTGTTTGAGTGCTCGTGTGTGCAAAGGTAAATCCAAATAGACCCTTTCTATAAATATGGAGGAAGGGAAGGAAATCAGTAGGGAGGAGAAACATGTTGAAATTCAAATGTATCCCTCACGTTTTGTGGAGTCATGTGACAAAGTCGAGTTTTGGTTTCGTTGAGGCACCTGGAAAATTCATTCCCAGGGTTACCAGAGGCAGTTCAATATATTTGTCAATTTTATTTACCTGATGAAATGAAAGTGATCCTGGGGAACTGATCATTGGATTTCCTGAATCTCAGTGTTCTGTGCCACCTTATGGTGACCCAGGCATGTCTGAGGAAGAGCGGTCAATCACGGGGAGAGTCACACAGGATCACTGTAAGGCACACATCAATATCATACAATGCCACTGTTGCCTGGAGTTTCGTATGTGACATAGTGCGGTGAAACATGCCGTTTGGTACAGGGGATGTGCAAGACTTAGCCAGAAACCACAGCGATCTAGATTGCCTTATTTTTTTTAAATTTTTTAAAATCTTTATTTGAGAGAGACAGAGAAAAAGTGCGAGCGGGGTTGGAACAGAGGGAGAGGGAGACACATTCTGAAGCAGGCTCCAGGCGTGGGGTTGGAACTCAGGAACTGTGAGATCATGACCTGAGCTGAAGTCGGATGTTCAACCGACTGAGCCACCCAGGCGCCCCTGGACTGCTTCATTGTTAATCATGAGGTATAGGGCCTCAATTTGTTGGCCTAAACGATAAATTTAGTTCTATTTTTCTTTTTTAAGCATTGGTACCCTCATATTAGGTACAATTTCCATTGTGCTGTTTAAGTTGCAATGTTTTAAGTAGCCCTCAGGTACCAAAAGAGCTAAGTTTCATTGCACCAAGAGATGTCATTGTGACTCCAACGTGCAATTTGCCCTGGAGAGTAAGAGTCTAGAAGATAAAGGCATGTTTTTGAGAGATAATTAGCAAAAATCATCATGGTAATTAAGTTGCTTAACTGTATTTGGAAAATATTTTCTTGATAAGAATACTAAACTCTACTAAGTGGTATTAAAAGTCTCCTCAGTGGCTGTTTAAAAATCAGAGGGAGAAGAGCACATTCAGGAACCTTACTGTTTTAGGACGGATTTGGATTTAGTTCTTTCTCCACCACTGATTCATTTTGTGACATCGAGTAAATCCGTTTGTGTCTGTGTTTTATTTTATTAAAAAATTTTTTTTATATGTTTGTTTATTGTTGAGAGACCGAGAGAGACAGAGCATTGGCATGGGAGGGCAAGTGAGAGGGGGAGACACAGAATCCGAAGCAGGCTCCAGGCTCTGAGCCATCAGCACAGAACCCGATGCGGGGCTCGAACTCACAAACCGTGAGATCATGACCTGAGCCGAAGTCGGACGCTCAACCGACTGAGCCACCCAGGCGCCCCCATTTTTGTCCGTATTTTAAACTTTCCTTGGAGAAAGACGTGAGGGTTGATGATTGTCACTTAGCCAAGATACCGTTAGATTTAGGGTTGACATATTTAGGGATTTTCGCACGAAACGTTTTCCACTTTCGTTTGCTGGTTTCGTGAGTATATTCTCCAAATATCCTCCAGCTGTGTGGGTTCTCACCCTGTGCCCACTGGTAGGTAGCAAGCCCTACTGAATCCCCCCAGTTTTGTGCCCGGGACAGTTGGTTAAGGAGGGGAGGTAAGGTGCCGGCGAGCCCATCGGGGGTCTCTGGCTGGCCCCACAAGTTTGACAGTGGCTCTGGTGGCCTGAGGAGTGACCACCGTATTCTGGGTATTCTTAGGAGTCACGTGGCCATGAGGGAACAAGGCTCCGTGGCACCAGGTACCACGATTTGGAGATTTCTAGCTCAGGTAACTGGGTGGGTGGGGTTGGTGTTCACCGAGGTAGGAACAGGAGGAGGGGCCGATTCGGGTGGAGCTCAAAGAGAGCGGTGATAACAGGTTTGGTTTTCCATGCACCGAGTTTGAGGTTTCTGGAAAGAGACAGAGTAGAGGCCGGTGTAGGACTGAAGGGGACTCTGGCGTGTAGAAACGGCAACCGTGAGCTCCAGCCACCGTTCGCGACGCTCTGGGTTTGTCCTTTCAAATAACGACTTACCTGGCTGAGCAAAGATTTGTGCCCGGTGACAGACCGTAAAACATTTGGATTGACTTTTATTACTTCAGTCAGTAAAAAAAAAAAAAAAAAAAAAAAAAAAGTACTTCCTGGGTTTATATCATGTCTTTTCCAGGGCTGGGAAGCAGAAGTGGTCCGATAAAACAGAACGTAGATGTGCAAAGCTACAGATTTGTTGGGATTGTCAGTATAAACAGTCCTTTTGCGCGTCGTAGTGTTCCAGTGAGCAAATATAAAGCCATTTTGTATCTACTGTCTTTCCTGTTTTACACACAGTCGAGGCACCACGCAGAAATAGGGGCCAAGAAATGAATCTCCCATTTTGGGGCTATCCTAGATCGTTCTGATAACGGGGACAGAACTTTTGAATTGACAGTGGAAACCCTAAGAAACATCAGCCCCAAAGAATTCCCTGGAGTAAGCAGAAATGTTCCAGGTTGGCAAAAGGGTATCAGACATCTGTTCATTTCCATATCAATACAAGGAAATCTTTTATGTAAAAAAAAAGGTCCAGAATCACATTCCTATCTGATTTTTTTTTTTTTTTTTCTCAGCCAAGTATTCTGGGTCCATTTAGGCCCCAGAAATATCAGGAAGATTAGCCAGACACACTGAGAAGGGTGGCCAGGAATCACAGAGATGAAAGAAAGGAATGTGTCATAGGGGTTTAAAAACACCAAACGTAGACTCTAAATAGCCAGAGCCCAAGGAAGTCTAGACTTGGGGAATATGTGTGTGTGTGTTTTCCTAGCTCCAAAACGGGTACGAAAAAACTATTTAAAAGTTCCTCCAGAAGCCGTGGTATGATTCTTTAGAAATAGATACGGAACGTATTACATTTTAAACACGTACGAATTCTGAGAGCTGTGTATCTGAAATCTTTTAAGAACACGTGGCTCTTTTCAGAAAATGTTATTTGAGTCTTTTCCACTTGAGAAATATTTTAGATACGAGATCAGCTAATAGATAACATCACTGATGAAAAAGTCCTGTAGCATTTATCATTAAAACGTGTCTGAGACATTTTAGGGATTCTGAAAACATTCCCAGTAGAGACACGTGAACGGTGATCTCTTCCTTAAGGCTTAGCAAGCTATGGAATAATGGCATTTCATTCTACCAGCCTTTTAATTGTGAACCAACACGGTCAGTTTTTATAGTGACTTAATTCACTTTGTAAAAACCCCTGGGCTGTAGTAATTTCTTCCACACTCACTGCACGTAGGATTATTGCATTAGAAATGTGATTTTTAAATGGCTGAGGCTAGTAATTTGTCAGCATTTGGAAGGATCAAGTCAATAAACTTGAGGCAACATCAGTTGCTCTCTGGCATATCACAGATTGTGTCATTCATTGGCTGATGCTAATGGTGATGCTTACTGTCCTTAGCGTGTGCTGGGCGCTCTACTCCGATATACCCCTCCCCCACGTCCACCTACCAAATCTATAGCAAAACAAAGATGAACCCGATTTCCTTACCCCGGAAGTCCAAGTGATCCACGTGGTTCAGATCACAAACCGAAGCATGAGTAAAGATGCCAGGAATGGAGAAATCCAAGGACGCTCCCCCCCCCCCCCAAATCCCTTGGGTTTTTGTTGGTTCAACTGCCCGAGTGGGAGACACACCCCCCCCTCCCCCCCGCCTGGAGATTATTTTCATTCGTTATTTATTATTGTGATTATTTTTCCCGGGCTCCCAGATGGTAACATCGCTTTTAGGCTCTGGGGGCAGCGGGTGGTGGGAAAAATACGTGGGGCTGTGGGGATTCGGAGCTGCGTAATTTTCTTGGCTGGAGTGTACCGCAGGGGGACAAAGGACTTCCTCATATTCATAACCGTTCAGTTGAGACTGTTGCCTGTCCCTTCTGAGAACACCCGGTTGGAGGGCCCTGCACTGACCTTCTGGGAGGAAGAGCCCTTCAGGGGGACGTCTCCGCACCACCTCAGTAAGGCTGCCAGAGTTCAAGTCTGTCCCGTCCCGGCAAAGATTGCAAGTTGGCTGGCGTCTGTCAGGGTTCACGGTCTCTTTTCAGGGATACAAACCGCTTTCCTTTTTACTATCTTGAGTCACAGGCTGACCATAGCATCTTTTCTTTAACCACCCCCCCTCCTTTTTTTTTTTTGTTTTTTTTTGTTTTTTAAGCCTCCTGTATCGTCTTCCTGTGGCAAAGCAGCCCTGTTCAGATGGGTTCCCACTGACCTTTGATACTTAACTTAGACCAGTCAGAGATCTCTTAAAGTGCATTTACGAAGGTGCCCGAGGACCTGGAATAAACCCGTATCCCTAAGTTACTTAAAAAATGTTGATCAAAATAGTAAATCAGTCTGTATCTGTCATTCTGCTTACCCACCGCCTGTGGGATGCTCCGGGACCCATCTGAGAAAGTTGGATGCCAAGTTCATGGTTACAAAGGCTGTCTGTCTGTCCAGCACATCCAGCTTTCAGAGGAATCTGCCTTTGTTTTTGTTGAGGGTTTGTATGCTTTCCTTTTTAAAATTTAGATACCAGATCCACTGGGAGGTTACTTCGGTGTATAATGGAAGGTATAGATCAATTTTATCTTTTTCTAAATGTCTATCCAGTTGTCAGCAGACCCTTTATTAAAACATCCATCTTCCACCCACTGATCTGAGACACCGTCATTGTCATAAAACAAATTTTCAGTTGCACTTGGTCTGTTTATGGACCTTCTGCAATGTTCTGTTTATCTGGTTCTTCGTGTGCCAGTTCCGCACTCTTTTAAATATAGAATCTTTGTAGTAAGTTTTAATATTTGGTAGGGCTTGCCCTCCCTCTCCCAAATAGTGCCTTTCCTTTCTGGGAGTTTCCTGGTTACTCCTCATGTTTTCCTGTATGAACTTTATTTTTTTTTAATTTTTAAAAAATGTTTATTTGTTTTTGTGGGGGGTGGGGAGAGAGAGCGAGCAGGCGTGCACAAGCTGGGGAGGGGCAGAGAGAGAGAGGGAGACACAGAATCCGAAGCAGCCTCCGGGCTCTGAGCTGTGAGGACAGAGCCTGACGCGGGGCTCGAACTCACGAACCGTGAGCTTAATGACCTGAGCTGAAGTTAGACGTTTAACCAACTGAACCACCCAGGTCCCCCCCACCCCCCATATGAACTTTAAAATCAGCTTGCCTAACTCCAGAAAAATATTTATTTTAATTGGGACCATGCTAAGTTTATATGTTAACCTGGGGGGTATTTGGTATCTTTTTTTTTTTTTTTTTTTACAGTCTTGGAGTCTTTTATTTTTTTTTTTTTACACTTATGCCATGAATCCATAGGGAATGGGTTCCAACAGCTCAGGCTCCTTCCCGGTGGTTCTCACAAAGTGTGCTTCTCTGGGTGGGGCAGGGTGGCACTTCAGCTGAACCCAAGTACCTTTCTCCTTGGCTTCCTTCTGTCTCTGATCATTTTCCTTCACACGCTTCAGGAACCTATCTCGGCCCCTTGAATGCTTAATGTGCTCAATACGTACATTAATTCTCTTAGCGAGAATCTTGCCCCTCACTTGTTTGTTTCCAACAGTGACAACAGCATGCCGGGTGACGTCGTAGACTCTTCCAGTTTTGCCTTGGTGACATTTGTGGGGCATTCCTTTTTCAACAGTGCCCATTCCCTTGATGTCCACAGTATCGCCTTTCTTGTAGATTCGCATGTATGTTGCCAAAGGAACAACTCCATGTTTTCTAAAAGGCCTAGAGAACATCTAGCGGGTACCTCTCCTCTTTCCCTTTGTGTTGGTCGTTTTGGCGAATTGCCAGAAGATGGCAGTTCTGGCCGAAAGGTAGTATTTGGTATCTTTATGATGTTGAATCTTTCCCAAGAACAGGAAGTGTCATTCCATTTGAACAAGTCTACTTTTCAGCAATTTAATTAGTCAGTCAATTAATTAATTAAGAGGGGGGGCGGGGCAGAGGGAGAGGGAGAAAACTTAAGCAGATTCCATGCTCAGTGCAGAGCCCGGCGCGGGGCTCGATCCCGTGACCCTGGGCTCATGACCTGAGCTGAAATCAAGAGTTAGGCGCACAGTCTACTGAGCCACTCCGGTGCCCCACTTTTCAGCAATTTTTAAAGGTTTTTTTTCTCCTGTAGACTTTGTGCATTTCTTGTTAAATTTGCCCTTAGATATTATATCTTTTATTGCTGTTACAAACGAACATCTTCTCTTCTAATTGAGGCTTGTTTATGTATAAGCAGGATATTGATTTATATGTTAACTTTATGTCCTGTTGCTTTATTAAACTCTTTAGATGTGTTTCTCAGTTTTTAAAACTGGTATTCTTGGGTTTTTGAAAGCATTTATCTTACAAAAGTAGAGATATCGTTAGTGTTTTCCTTTGCTGTTTTTATCCCTTTAATGGTTGTCTGTTCTTTGTTACATTGATTCACGCCCCCAGTACAGTATTCAGTGGTAGCAGATACGGTGGGAATGTGTATGGTTTTTCCCATGAAGATACTGGCTTTTGTTTTATTTTAGTTTTTTAAACTGAAAAATTTAATTTTTTAATGTTTATTTATTTGGGGGGAGAGAGAGAGAGAGAGAGAGAGAGAGAGAGAGAATGAGTGAGGGAGGGACAGAGAGAGAGGGAGACAGAGAATCCAGGCAGGCTCCATCCTGTCATCGCAGAACCCAACACAAGAGTCAGACGCTTAACCGACTGAGCTACCCAGGCACCTTCCCCCCTTTTTAAAAATGTTTATTTATTTATCTTGAGAGAGAGAGAGATGTTGGCTTTTGAACTAAGGTGTACGTATAGTTTTACAAATTAAGGAAGTACCCCATTCTTATTTGATTTAGGAATGGGCCCTATGTTTTGCCAAATGTGTTTTCAGGCTTTAGGGAGGTTGATCATATGATTTTTCTCCTTCAATCTATTTTTTTTAATCAAAAGTTAAAAAAAAATTACTTTTGAGAGAGAGTGAGAGACAGAGAGTATAGGTGGGGATAGGGTTTTTGTTATTGTGGGTCTGATTTTTGAGAAAGGTTGTGGATAACAAAACTGCTTTGGGCTCTGTGGAGCTTGAAGCGGGATGCTCCCATGGGTCCCAGGAGCATTCAGAGCTAGAGACGTGAGTCTGGGAGATGTTGGCTCGGGGAGGGTGGTGGGATCCCCAGAGGATGAGCTCTCCCTGGAGGATGTTAGAACACAGAGCTGTGGGACCCACGGACATTGAAGGCACAGACAGCCTGAGGAGCCGGGAAGAGAAATCAAGGAGAGGCCAGAAGAAGGGGAGGAAAATAGGAGACAGTGGATTCCTGGAAACAGAGAGGAGGTAGGAGTAGGGTGGTAAAGGCCAGATGCCTTGCAGAGATCGAGGAGGTAAGGACTGAGGTTTCCCTTGATTTAGCAACTAGGAGGCGGCTGGGAATCTTTGTTAGAAGAGTTTCTGGTGCCTGGAGAGAAGCAGGCAATGACGTTGTGTCCAGGAGTGGATGGAGGGGTGAGGGCAGTTGAGGTAGCATTTGAGTTGTTGACAACACTAAGAGGTTAAGAGAGATCGATTTTTGAGGCGCTTAAGAAACTGACGTTAAAAGTGAAGATCTGGGGTCAGCAAACTTGGGTGGAAAATCAGATTACATCACTGTGTGACCTTGAGCACAGCCTTTCTGAGCTTGGTTGTTCTTCGTCCATACAATGGCAGCAATGATAGGACCCCCACCAGGGTCGTTGTGAGGGCCAGTGAAATGTGCGAGGTGATATTCAACCATCGCTTTGTTTTCGTTCCAATGACTTTGTCCAGGAAGGTGAATATTATGCAAGGCCCCCCTCTCTCTCTTCCCTCCCTCTGTTCCTTCCTTCCTTCCTTCCTTCCTTCCTTCCTGCCTTCCTGCCTTCCTGCCTTCCTCCCTCCCTCCCTCCCTCCCTTCCTCCCTTCCTTCCTCTCTCTCTTCATTTTGCCAGTGTCTGACAGCAAAAACGAGAAAGCAGCGGTCAGAGAAAGTGGAACCATTCAGCGCCTCTCCTTTTCCATTTCCTCACCTCCACGTGAACAAAGCACTTAATGCATTCCCCTCTGGGTGACTCCACAGAAAATTTGGGGGTGCTCAGTGGACCAAAATCGCCACTGCTTTTAGTTGAGATGGCCTGAATAGGGGTGGAGATTCCTTGTCACGGATGGAAATCCCTGCCTTAAGCCCCGCCCCTGAGGAGGCCCCCCCCCCCCCCCCCCCCCCCCCAGGGAGCATCGAAAACCTAGTAGTTAGCACTTCTGCCCAGGAACGAAGGAGAGCCTGGCTCCCCCCTCACCCCCCCACCCGGATCTGGGCAGCACCAGGAATTTGGGCTTATCTGCCTTCCCATCCAGCTTTATCTTTCTCAGACAGTTTTCTTTGCAGTTATGCTTTGCTGATCCTATCGCATCGATTCCGACCAGACCTCTCGGAGAAGTCTGGAAATAGAGACACCCTCCCCCACCAAGCGGTATTTCCTGCACACATCTCAGCTGGCAGAGGGTTCTTGTAAACTCTTACCCAGGAAGGGTCGATATTCCTGTGCTGCTACGTGGGCTAACGTATCAGAAGGCTCTGGGGTAGAGTGAATTCTTTTGATAAGCAGAACCATATCTAAGTATATCTTAAGTGTAATAGACCACGTTGTACCTCTGAGGGGCTATTTTGATTCGTGGTTTCTGCTTAATGGAGTTTAAGTTCAATATTTTGCCAGCCACACAAAGTTTTTGGAAAAAGGCTTAGCTGTCAACCCACAGCATGGTTTAAAAACCTTTGATAGTCCTTATGCACAAAATGTCTTTATTTTTAAACCGTGAGCTGCAAATAATAAGTTAAAAATCTACTCTGCCACCACAGAAGTGACAAAATGTGGACTTTCATTACTTCTTTATCTCATCTGAGTGATGTCTGAGACTTACAATTGCTAATTCAGGACTTCCCCCCCACCCGAAGTTAACATAGGAACTTAAAGAGCTGAGATTTTCCTCGGGTATGATTCCATTTTTTTTTTAATTAGCAGTGATAAGCGGCTACACTTCCCGGGGAAAAAATACCGTCTTATTTATAGTGGTCGCTTTCCTTGGGGTTGGAATTCACTGTTCTCTACGCCCTGCTCCACCTAAATGGTGGTTTCACGCAGCCACAGGAGACTTACTTATTAACTGAGTAAGACACCAATAACAACAACCCTCAACTGTTGAGCTCTCTAACCAAGCGGCTACACAGAAATTAAACAGCTGAATCCAGGCAAACAGCTAGCAACCACCATTGTCTAAGAAAAATAATCGGCCTCCTGGCTCAGTTGTGTGTCTTTCCAGAGAGGGACGTCCTGGTCCTGAGCGTGGCAGCTGACAGTGACCTGGGGTGCCCTCCCTGCTGCCCCAGTGGTGAGCGGGAGTGTCACATCTCTGCCAAGCCAGGCAGCATGGCGATGGGGCCAAGGGGTGGACGGGAGAAGGACGGAAAGGGGAGGAATAAGATAAGGGGACGAGGAGGAGGAAGGACGAGAGGGGGCGAGAGAAGCAGCAAAATAAAGGGCTGGTGGTTGGTAAGCATCTCAGGTTGACTATAGTCCCAGATTGTTTTTTTTTTTTTATTAAAAAAAGTTTTTTTTATACATTTATTTATTTTTGATAGAGCACAAGCAGGGGAGCAGCAGAGAGGGAAGGAGACACAGAATCCGAAGCAGGCTCCAGGCTCTGAGCTGTCAGCACAGAGCCCATCGCGGGGCTTGAACTCACAAACCGTGAGATCGTGACCTGAGCTGGAGTCGGCTGCTTAACCGACTGAGCCACCCAGGTGTCTCCAATCCCAGATGTTTAGAGGAGAGAGGACCGTCCTTAGACAAGGGGACAGAGATGCAATCTTGTCTCCAGCACTAATTAGCACGGTGATCTTGGGCCAGCCGGCCAGCCAGCCGGTGCTTCATTTGTAAACCAAGAGGGCCGGAGTCGGTGGCCTCTGCGGGTCCCTGTGAAGCCGGAGAGGAGCCCCGACACTGTGAGCCCGGTCCTTGCTCCCAGAGTCCAGACGGATAAGCTTGGCAAGGCTCTCGATGGATTTCGGGCTGAACCAGGAGCCTGGAGCTGTTCTGTGGGCGGCCCCGTTTGTGGGCCTCCCACCCTCGGCCGGCCAGGCCTGTCCTCCTCGTTCGCCCGTCCAGACAGAGGTGCTCAGCACCGCCATCCCCGAACTGTCTATGTCTGGAGTTCGGGTCATCAGCCGACGGACAAGACTCTTCCTGTTTCTTCAAAACGCTGTTTACTTTATTGTCTTCTGTGTTTGTATGCAGAAATAAACTTGGGCAGACAGAAGGACAATAGGTTTTATAAGAGCACTTTGGTAAGGAACGTTTGAGAAAAAATATCGCCTTAGGTATAAAGACTGCTTATAGTTGTTGGGTTTTTGTTGTTGTTGTTTTTTTTTTTTTTTGCTTGTAGTTTTACAGGAAAAAAATCTGCCGTCCTGATTAGGATTTAGAAATAAATTTTTAAAAATTAATTAATTTATTTAGAGAGGGAGAGAGAAAGAGAATCCCAAGCAGGCTTCGCGCTGTCAGCGCGGAGCCCGATGTGGGGCTCGAACCCACGAACCGTGAGCTCATGACCTGAGCAGAAACCAAGAGTCAGACCCTTAACCCGCTGAGCCACCCAGGCGCCCCAGGGTTTAGAAATAATTTGCGGGGAGTTCATCTTGGGTGGCAGTATAGGGACATCCGAACTCCAGACATTTTATTTGTCCTTCTTTTAAAAAAATTCTACCTCTAGATTTTTTTTTCTGAAACCTTTTCGCCCTCTTTGATTTCTCCTTCTTCCCTTTGCTCTTACGGGCACCTAGCCGGGGCCATACTTGTTGAGACCAGTATTCACGCCCCCCCATGCCGTGTGCACGACTCAGGTGTGACAGACCTGCAGTGTGGCAGCGTGGTCTCTGTGGGAGGCAGCGGGTCGCCACGGGCCGAGTCCACAAGATCCGTTCGTTTTTGATCCATTTCGTTTTCCTTCCGGAACCACTCACCCAGCTTGTCCTTAAAGTGTCTGCTTGCTGTGAACCGTTCCCCGAACTCCTGTTTCGACTAGAATCACTTTGCATCGTAGTCTGAACGCAGCTCAGGGAGCATGGCTGTTAGGAGCCCAGCTTCGCGTGGACTTGAGCTGCGCTAGAACTTCGGTGCAGGGACAGTGGAGAGCAGGGACAGAGCAGGGACAGAGCACCCCTCGTCCCTTCTCGTTCTTGCACTGGGCGCGGGTGCGCGTGTGCATGTGGATCGTGCTTCCCGATACCGTAGCCTTTGTTTTGCCTCCGGTTCTTGTCCCCCGGAACTTGCCCGGGTTCCTATTTGTGAAATTCCCCAGGAGCTTTTCTACCCTCCCGGGCTGTGCGTGTGCGCACTGCGCGGGGGCCGCGAAGGGAGCATCCGGGCTGGTAACGCGGTGGACATCCTGTCTCAGGTTTCAGACGTTGTCAGGCCCAAGCTTTTATGGGAGGTCAAGGCAGCTAATAAAGCGGTCTGTGCGATTAAAAGGGCATCGAGCAGGGAGGGATGGCAGACCGTCGCGGCAGCCGGCGGGCGCAGGCAGGGCTGACAGCTGCGAGCCCGCTAATGATGGCTTTACGAGCATTTTTGCAGCCAGGGTGGTAAATGCAATACAAAGACCTGGTTTTAATATGCCCAGTCAAGCTCTCTGCTTCCCACTCGGGGAAGGGAGTTGCTGGCTGTGGGCTTTTTTGCGGCCGTAGTTGGTGCTAATTCACTTTTCTGTGGAGTGTTCCTTGTTATTAGTGATTCTCTGTAATGGCCCTTTTCGGTGGGCGGGAGGAGATAACAGAGTGATGGAGAGGTTTAGGGGGCTGCCGAGGGTCACCCAGAAAAACCTCGGGCTCCTGACGCTCCATCAGGCTCGAATAGGATTTACGTATGCGGCGGTTTTGACCGTGTGGATCTCCCGGACTCTGAGCCCTGGAGCAGAGTCATCTGAGGTTTGGTACCTGTGCACCCAGTAGGCAGTCTTTTTCTTTCTTTCTTTTTTTTTTTTTTTGAATATGTGAATTCTCTGAGGACTTCTGGATTTTTTGGGAAAAAAAAATCTCCTTTCCACTTCTGTGTTACGGTGACGTCACGGGGGACGAGGGAGGAGGCCGACAGAGGAGGGGGATGCTGGTGGGGTGCGGCGAGGAGGGCCGTGATGCCTTCCCACTGACGTGGCCTCCTGTTCTAGAGGGCGGCAGTCCACAGGATGAAATGGGAGAGCGGCTCATTCACCCGTGTGGGTCCTGGCCTAGGTGTTTATGGATTGGTTGGTTTAGAGGTCCTTGAGTTTCTTGCGGGTTGAGATGCCCTCGTTCTGGCTCGATGTCCCCTGGTTGTATTCACTTCTGGTCTTGCAGAATAACGGAACGTGGGAATGCTCCCTGGATGCTTAGGGTGGTCCCAGTTTTCCAGGGAGGAAACTCACCTTCACTGGACAGAACTAAGCTGAGAGGCCCATGTCCTCAGACACCAGCCCCCCGGGTTTCATTTCTCCCTTCATCTGATCGTGGATTTGTACAGTTGAGGCTGTGCTGCCACCGTTATTTGGTGAGATGGTGACACACAGTCACGTCCAGGCTGGAGAAGCCCTTTCCCTTCAAGGCTTGGAACAGCCACAGTTCAGAGGGGAGAAATGCCATAGGCTGGTTTCAGGTCCTTCGGGGTATAGTCGCAGAGAAGTGAGATGGTTTTTTCCAAAGGCATGAATGGGGTCATGCTGGTTCTGAACAGAAACAGTAGTGTTCACCGCTCCATGTTAAGTCATTTTAGAAGGATCACGAACTTCCCAGAGCTTCTTTGTCGCCCTCACGCACGGCGACATTCAATATACTATGTCAGATTAAATGAACGCTGTTAATTTTTAATGTTATATGTCACCTCTACTCCTGGAGACGTTGGAATATCTTTTGGAGTCATTAGCATTTTGTAATCATAGAACAATAGCACAGAAGGAGGCTTAGAGGTGATGTGGCGTTGGGTGGCTTTTGTTAGGAAAAGCCAGGTTCCTGCAGCCAGACCACGGGGCTTTGAATCTTTGCCGTGTCGTTTGCCCGCTCAGTGGACTTGGAGAGGCACGTTCCTGCTTTCCCCTCAGTTTCCTGGCGTGAACAGGAATAACTGCTTCACAGGCATGTTCTGTCTGGCACATGGTAGGCGTTCATTAAATATTAGCATCCAAACTGCCATTTTCTAATTTTTAGAAAAAAAATTTAAATTTATTTTTTGAGACAGAGAGACAGAGCATGAGCAGGGAAGGGGCAGAGAGAGAGGGAGACACAGAATCCGAAGCAGGCTCCAGGCTCCAGGCTCCGAGCTGTCAGCACAGAGCCTGACGTGGGGCCCGAACCCACGAACTGTGCGATCATGACCTGAGGCCAAGTCGGACGCTTAACCGACTGAGCCACCCAGGCACCTTAAACTGTCATTTTCTAGAAGAGACAAGTAAAACTTACATCTCTAGATGGGGGGGGGGCCTCCTGACCCCAGGGTTCATTGCACACAATTAACATCCAGGGTGTTTATTTTCCATTCTGTCGTTAGCCACGTCTGTCCATCTCTCCGTTCATCTGTCTGGTCTGGCCAACATTTCTTTGGCCGTGACTGTATAGGTGTGTGGTCCCCGGATTTGGTGCCGGGACAGGAAGGTGGTGAAGACAGAGCCCTGCCTTTGAGCCTCACAGCCCGGGGATGGGGGGTCGCTGCGCTGACTGCTGCCATGTCTCTTCCACGGCATCCCTGGCGGAGATGACATGGCTGGCTGTGGAGTGGGATGGAATGGTTTCCAGGAGAGGTGACGCTCGCCTGGATGAGTAGGAACTAGTGGGCGAAGGCTGAAGGAGGCAAGGTCTTGGCCCCCCCCTTTCCTCTCTTCTCTTAGAAGAAGACTGGCCATGGGCAGCTGGGAGCCCGCCAGCTCCTCTCTCCCGTCTGCTGTGGGACGGTGCGCGTCCCGGGCAGGGGTCACGTTCCTCTGCTCCCTAGGAACCGGTCCAAGCGGCAGATCTCTGTGTGCCTACACCAGAAAGTTTTACACAGGCCATCGTCATCATCACTGAGTAAACGCATGACGGCGGGCAAAGAACTCTTTTTGAGGGCAGCACGTTCAGTGCTCCCCCGTGTAATGGTCATTCGTATGTTACTGTAATTATATCGCACGGTTTGCAGTCAGCTAAAACAACCCGACTCATTAGGTCTTGGGTACCTATGTACCGCAGTATGTTCCATGGCTGCGTAACTTTTCCAGATCTGCCGTCACATTTTGCGCGTGTTGCTTTTTGGGAGTTAGACCGAATGGGCACCTTTAAAGATTAGATAGGTTAATACAACCTGATGTTTATATAGCTGCTTTTTTTCAGGCTACTGTACTGGGTGGGCCTTTGCTTCCATTCAACAACTATTTGTACAGCAGGTGGCTCGTGCCAGGCACTGTTCTAGGCCTCGGGGCCCCTGATCGATGTCACCAGAGTCTCCCTGCCTGCTCTTTTCTGGTGCAGTGCTGATCGGAGTTTGTGGGACTTCGGGGGTTAGCAAGATACTCGCCTTTTTTAGAGCTGTCTGACACTTCCCCACAGCATCTATATCACACTATAAAGCTCCTGGGGCATCCGGGTGGCTCAGTCCGTTGAGCGTCGGACTTTGGCTCACGTCGTGATCTCGCGGTTTGTGGGTTCGAGCCCCGTGTCGGGCTCTGTGCTGACAGCTCGGAGCCTGCTTGGGATTCTCTCTCTCTCTCTCTCTCTCTCTCTCTCTCTCTCTCTCTCCCCAACCCCCCGCTCCTCCCCTACTTGTGCTGTCTCTCTCCAAAAAAAAAAAAAACAAAAAACACCCCACTATAAACCTGTTAAGCTTCTCTTGCAAAAGCCTCCTTCAGACCATTCTCATGGACTCTGGCTAACTGGGAGTTTCTTTCGGTGGCTTCCTGCTCATTCCTTTCCTGCTTCGGACTTCCCACAGGGTGAAAAGCTACAACAGTGGCTTTTGTCTGCAGCAAGGCCATCGATGGCACAGGAACTGCTTTCAGATGCTGCTGATGTGGCCCAGACTCAGTATCGTGACCCAGAAGGTGAAAGGCTACCTATTCCATTACAACCTAGAGCCTGTCCGCCTCCAGACTTGAGTGCGTTCCGGCAGAGAAAGGAGGACGGATAGGGTGACACGCACCCACTAGATAGCAGCTAGAAGTAGGTGTGGGAAAATATAAGAGTGGAGTTCCGGTTTCTAGAAGCATCTTTGTAAAGGGCGTTACTGAAGTTAAATACAAGAATGTCAACGATGCCATCCCGTAGTCCTGGAGTATGAGGTGCGTATGTGTAAAGTCTGTTTGCATATGAGCCGTGAACATATAGGGTAGATAATACATGTGAATTACAAAGAACTGGGTTTAGACGCGGGAGTTTTTTTCTCTCTGTGCTGCAGTTTCGAGAAAGGGTGAATTCTTAGTCACATCGTTTAGCTCTACCAAAAAGGAGTGCGGGTCTGAAACAATCTTAGAAGACTGAAACACACTTCCTTTCCAGGTCTCGGGGTCAAGCCTCGTTCCCTTTGGGTGGCTGGCAGGTCACCTGTGCCGTGGGCATGGTTGCGACGGGTGGCTCAGCGGGGTGGCCACTTGAACACGCAGCCCCAGAACAGGGAGCCGGGAAGAGGGAAGTTACGTTGGAGGCCGGACTGCCTTCCACCTGGTTCTCCCTGTAAATACCAGCCAAGGGCATTTCCATTGGCTGAGATCCTTTGAGATTCTGTCCAGTAGAGATTTGAGGGGGAAAAAAAAACCCAGAAGGTACAAAAAATTAGAAGAATTTTGTGGCAAGATGTAGAAAGTCACTGAGTCCGGCCATGATCCAAAAATAGCAAGGAGGCCGTGATCTGAGTTCTAAGGTCTCTGTTATTGCATTAATGTTTCCTTAAAAGCCTCCTTTTGTTCTATTCTTTTTTTTTCTTTTTTTACTGTTCATTTATTTATTTATTTTGAGAGAGAGAGAGAGAAAGAATGCTATCAAGGGAGGGGCAGAGAGAGAGGGAGAGAGAGGATCCCAAGCAGGGTCCATGCTGCCAGCACAGAGCCTGACTTGGGGCCCGAACTCACGAAACCTGAGATCACGATCTGAGCCAAAACCAAGAGTCAGACGCTCAACCGACTGAGCCCCCCGCCCTGGGCACCCCACATTTGTTCTATTTCTAGTTGTTTTCTCTTCCCATCTGGAGTTAGAAGGGTAGAAGCCACAAGCATAGAAGCATCGCTTTATCGAAGGTGGTGAAATTTGACCTGCAAGTGTATTCCCTGTGAGACAGTGGAATTATTTTTGGAAAAAGTATTTGTTTACGAAGAAGCAGATCTATGGTCTGTGAAGATCATACCAGAATTTCCTAGTAAGGAGAAGGTCATATTCTATGGAAGGGGATCAGAGGTGGTCAAGAAAGGTGGATCTTTAGGTCTAGCCTGGGATTTTATTTCCTTTTTTTCTTTGCATCCCAGCTGGGCATCTGGAATGTTCCGCTCTTCCCGATGGCCCTGTATGTTTGCTGTATTTCAGGGGCCAAACGCTCCGGGCCTGGTGTAATCTGCTCCCACCCCTGTTCGTTCCCTTGATTAAGCTGCACGCCCTTGACGGTGGTGTTGGCCGAGGAGGGCAGAGTGCTGAAGGTCCCGACGCCTGTTGTGTAATATGCCATATTAGCTACTCCCAATGGAGAGTGATGGGAGGTGACTGGGAATCTCGTTCACGCCTTTCATGCTCAGTACAGGGCTTCGGGGACCCTCAGAGGGTCTCTCCTGCTATTAACTGTGCCTTCCGCTGCCATGGTGGGGCGTACGGCTGACAGGATAGGCCGACAGGTGATGGATCCTCTGAATGTCAGGTGGTTCTTTCTGTGACTTCTGGAGGAGATTTAAAAATTTTTTTTCTTTATTTAAAAATTTTTTTAATGTGTTGAGAGATAGAGAGAGACCTCAGAGAGTGAGCGGGGGAGGGGCGGAGAGAGAGGGAGACACAGAGTCCAAAGCAGGCGCCAGGCTCCGAGCTGTCAGCACAGAGCCTGACGCGGGGCTCGAACTCACGAGCCGTGAGATCATGACCTGGGCCAAAGTCGGACACTTCACCAAATGAGCCACCCAGGCACCCCGTGACTTTTGGAGGAGATATTTACTTCTCGGTAGAACATGGTGTGATGCATTGAACACTGTGTGGTACTTTTGCGAACAGGAGGTTTGCAGGGAGCTATGCAGCAGCCTCGAGGGCCGTTTGCTGTAACTTGTGCGTAGAGACACAAAGGCGTGGCCGGTTCCCCCTGGTTTTGAAAGAAGGAAAACCCTGCCTTTATTGATCCCTAATTCCCCCTGAGATAACACTACCTGTTAACAAAAGAGGAGTGCCAAGCCCCCTTAGCGCTTTTCTTGGGTCAGAGGTCATGCGGAACCTGGGCCATAGTGGGTGCACTTGAGCCTGACCCATGGCTCACCAGCAGCCAGGAGAACAATGGTGGAGAGCGTGGCCTCCTGGGAGCCGTCACTACCTCACTCTCTATGATTCGTGGCCTCTCGGTTTCGGTTTTACTTGTCCCCTCGTGATGGATAATGGTGGTGGCGGTTTGGGCCTGTTTCTGATTAGTGAAATGACCCTTCACGCGAGGCTAAGCGAAGAATGCGCTCCCGAACCTCCAGAACCCTGGGTTTTCCTGTGGCGAGTTGAATGGCCTCAGGTCCTGCGTTCTCAGACTGAGAAAACGAAAGGTGTGGCGTGCGGGGATTGCAGCTTTTTGTGGCGAGAGAAGGTGGAGGGCCCGCTGGGGAGGCAGCCAGGGGCGGGGTGTGTGTCTTTGGCATCGAGGTGAGGGTGCCAGGCACCCTGATGACTCTGGGCAGAGACTACACGATTTTTGCAACTTGAGCTGCTGCTTCAAGTGATTCTAGAATGTTCAGGAAATATGTAGAGCACCTTCGAAGTGCTGGGCATTGCATTAGGAGCTCGGAACTTTCAAGTACAACCAAATAACTGAATGTGACCTTGGGGTTGCTGTCCTGGGTTTGGGGCTGTGTTTTAAAATTAAAAAAAATTTTTTTTTTTAACTTTTATTTATTTTTGAGAGACAGAGAAAGAGAGCACGAAGGGGAGGGGCAGAGAGAGGGAGACACAGAATCCGAAGAAGTCTCCAGGCTCTGAGCTGTCAGCACGGGGCCCGATGCGGGGCTCAAACCCACGAACGACGACATCATGACTTGAGCCAAAGTCGGACACTTAACCGACTGAGCCACCCAGGTGCTCTGGGGCTGTGTTTGAAAAGAAGAAGAGTGCTGTCCTTAGGGGTCTGGTTTCTACTCAAGTGCTTTTTTACTTAGTCCTTTCAGTGGTGAGATTCTTGGGGTGTGTCTTTGGTCAGCTGTCTTCTTGGTGGTCTTTTTTTTTAAATTTTTTAATGTTTATTTTTGAGAGAGAGAGAGAGAGAGAGAGAGAGAGAGAGAGAGAGAGAACATGAGTGGGGGAGGAGCAGAGAGAGGGGGAGACACAGAATCCAAACCAGCCTCCAGGCTCTGAGCTGTCAGCACAGAGTTTGATGTGGGGCTCGAACCCAAAAACCGCGAGATCATGACCTGAGCCGAAGTCGGACGCTCAACTGACTGAGCCACCCAGGCACCCCTGGTGGTCTGTATTCTAAGCTTTTTCTTTCTTTGTTTCTAAATGTTATATTTAATTTTGAGAGAGCGAGTGCGAGCTGGGGGCAGAGCAGAGAGAGAGGGGGGCAGAGTATCTGAAGCAGGCTCTGTGCTGTCAGCCCAGAGCCCAATGCAGGGCTCGAACTCACGAACCGTGAGATCCTGACTGAGGCGAAATCAAGAGTCAGACACTGAACCGACTGAACCACCCAGGCGCCCCAAAGCTTTTCCTTTTTTAACTGTGGTAAAACAGACCTAAAGGTGACCGTCTTCACCACGTTCAAGTGCACAGGCCAACAGCATTAAGCACATCCGCGTGCTGGGCAACCATCCGCCCTCAGGTCTGTCTCATCTTCCCAAACTGAAACCCTGAACCCTCTGGACGGCTCTCCATTCGGCCTTCCCTGCGCTAAGTTATTTTGAGCCAACATAGTGCTGGAAACACTCCGGAGCAATGTTCTAAGGAGAAAGACCTGAAAGATTCTTTAAGTCACCCATTCACGTATTCCTGCCTCAGACATCCCTTAAGCCCCAAACGTGTACCACTCTCTGCGTTACGTGCTACAGACTCAAAACCAACCAGACGTTGGTCCCAAGAGCTTTTACCAACTCATGGAGGAGATAGATCGAGCCTGAGTCTTCTCACATGGAAGCCGGCCATCGATGAGCTCAGAGGCCAGCTCACTGCACGGAAATGTGGGATCGTTATTTTTTTAGTAGACTCATTGAGATACAGTTTACATGCCATCGTGTAAATAGTTTAAAATTTTTTTTTTTTTTTTTAAGTGGGATGTGGGGCTTCAACTCCCAACCCTGAGATCAAGATCTGAGCTGAGATCAAGATTCAGATGCTTACCGACTGAGCCACCCGGGTGCCCCCAAACGCACCTGTTTTAAATGTACAATCCAGTGGGTTTTAGTATATTCCCAGAATTTTGTAGCCATCAGACCCATCTAATTTTCGAACATTTCTGTCACCCCCGCTCCCCTGTCCGCCCATCTTCTGAGCCACAGGAAACCACAGATTTACTTTCTTCTTCTATAGATTTGCCTGTTCTGGACATTTCACGTACACGGACTCATGCAGTACGTGATATTTTGTGACTGGCTTCTTTTACTCAGCAGAATGTTTTCACGGTTCGCCATATTGCAGGATGGGTCAGAACACCATATTGGAGGGTGGTATTCCATTGCGTGGATACACACGCTATGTATGTGCTCATCGGCGGCTGGATACGGGTGTGATTTCCAGTTTCTCGCTATCGTGAAAAATGCTGTTACGAGCATTGGGCATCAGTCTCTGTATGGACATATATTTTCATTTCTCGTGGGCAGATACTGAGGCCTGGAATTGCCAGTGTCTGTGGTAACTCTGCGTTTAACATTTTGAGAAACTTCCAAGCTGTTCTCCAGTGTGGCCTCCCCGTTTACCTTCCCGCCAGCAACCGATCAGATTTCCTTTCTCCACATCCTCACGGGTTGTTGCTGTGGTCCGTCTTTTTGACTCCAGAGGATGTGAAATGTCACACTGTGGTTTTGATCTGTGTTTCACTAACGACTTGTAAGGCCGGGCATCTTTTCAGATATTCATTCCCCATTCTCACGTTTTCTTCAGAGAAATGTCTAATCAAATCTTTTGCTTATTTTTTAAAAATTAAAAAAAAAATGTATTTATTTATTTAGTTTATTTTAGAGAGTGGGAGAGCACAAGCAGGGGAGAGGGACAGAGGGAGGGAGGGAATCTCAGACAGGCTCTGGATTCAGCATGGAGCCCAGCACGGGGCTCGATCCCACGACCGTGGGATCATGACCTGAGCCGAAATCCAGAACTGGATGCTCAACTGACTGAGCCAATCAGGCTCCTCTTTTGTTCACTTAAAAAAAAAATTTTTTTTTTTAACATTTATTTATTATTGAGAGACAGAGGGAGACAGAGCATGAGCATGGGAGGGGCACAGAGAGGAGGAGACGCAGAATCCGAAGCAGGCTCCAGGCTCTGAGCTGTCAGCATGGAGCCTGACGTGGGGTTCGAACTCACAAACCGCGAGGTCACGACCTGAGCCGAAGTCGGACGCTTAACCGACTGAGCCCCCCAGGTGCCCCTTTGTTCATTTTTTAATTGGGCTTTTTGTTGTTGTTGTTGTTACTGAGTTGTAAGAGTACTTTATATATTCTGGATATTAGTCCCTTATCAGATACGTGATTGGCTAGTGTTTTCTCCCAGTCTGTGAGTTATCTTTTCATTTTCTTGATGATGTCATTTGAAGCGCAAACGTTTTATTTGTGATGAAGTCCCAACTTACCAACTTTTCTTTTCTTGCTGTGCGCTTGGTGTCTTGTCTGAGAATTCACCGCCTAACCCGAGGTCATGAAAATTCATTCTCATACGTTCTTTTAAGGGTTTGATGGTTTTAACTTCAATTTAGGTCTGTGGTCCAGTTTGAGTTAAGATCTTTCACGTTTCCTGCAGGAAAAAAGTTGTCCCCGGACTCATTCAGGTCTCAACAAGATCGATGTGGATTTTCTTTCATGCTCTTTAAGGTTTTAACACAGCACACCTGGTGGCCATCACATGCTGGGTGGGGTCAAGGTTGCAGAGAGTGATGTGCGAGTTGGCTGGGGTTGGACATCCTGGCAGAATCTCTAAGGCGTCTTTGGACGGCTGGGAGACGGGCCACACAGGCGACTTGCAGGCAGGAGACGGGCTCCAGGACCTTGGCGCTAAGCAGAGGAAAGCTTGACCGCCTGACCAGTGTCACTGGTGACAAAGCAAACGAGCCATCGGGGAGAGACCTGGTGTCATGGCACGATGAAGTTGCTGTGGCACCTGGGCAGCCTGCCAGGCAAGCTGTCACAGGGCAGACAGTGATCAGGACTTTTGCTGGCGTGCTGTCATGGAGTTAGTTGATAAAACTCTCTCTCCATTCTCACTTTCAGTGTTTTTTGTTTTTTTTTGACATCCTGCCCTTCCCTCCTGCAGAAGGACCTACTTTCCTTCCTTCCTTCCTCCCTCCCTCCCTCCTTCTTTCTTTCTTTCTTTCTTTCTTTCTTTCTTTCTTTTTCTTTCTTTCTTTCTTTTTGAGAGAGAGTGCCAGCGGTGGAAGGGCAGAGGGAGGGGGACGACAGAGGATTCGAAGCTGGCTCTGTGCTGACAGTAGTGAGCCCGACACAGGGCTCGAACTCATCATGAACTGCGAGCTCGTGGCCTGGGTCAAAGTTGGACATGCAACCGACTGGCGCCCCCGACCCAGGAGCTCTCTTAAGCACACCTTTGGTTTTCTTCCCAAGTCCCCCAAGGATCAGCTATAACTTTTGAGGAAGTGGGGGGATGTGAGCTGCTATGCTTAGTTGTACCGAAAACCAAGGCCAGTGGCATAGGATAGAAGTCACTAGACGCATTGACCTCATTGGATGTTTCCTCTTGAGGCGTGAATCATAAAAGCAAGTTGAGAGGTAGCCTGTCAAGATGAACATTAACTTTGTAACTTGAGCTCCAGGCCAGGTCTGAAAACAACTTTGGGCACATTGCCGGAAACAGCTTAGCCCCCCTGGCAGACTGAGCGATCATGGAGAGCAGGGGTTTGTCTTAGGTGCTGACCTCGGTGTTAAACACAGATTGTCATCACACACAATTACACACCCCTTGCTCATACTCTCCGGGGAATCTCTGGTCCCCGTTTCATGTTCTTCCATTCACCACTTCAGTTTACACTCTTGGGGGAAAGTACTGAAGATCAAACGCGGCCATCTCTCCTGCATGACAATACGAAGAGAGCCAATATTTAAAACTCTGAGTTTGTGTAACAAACCAAATATGGAGTACCAGTTCTCATCGCGAAATGCTATATCCGTGGTTTACCTTTTGAGAGAAACTTCCCCTTGGTGCAACTGAAGTGAGCTTTTCAGGAATTCTCTCATTAAGTATGCAAGTGCACCTGTACCTTCTATCTCCCAGGGTGTAGACAGAGGCTGCGTAATACCTAGTAGATGGTTGTCAGCAAATGTGGCTGTTTGGTTTCTTCCTCCTAAGCCCGAGAGAACTGACACGTGTTTATTACTGCTACAGTCGATAGAGATGTATTATTGGACACGTCTCTTGTTTGCACGGCACAAGTCTGTCCAAAGCACCGACTTAAACCTTTCTGTGGGTGTTTACATCCCAGTACAACGGGAAACCATATGATTCTAGATTGGAATCCAAGACACTCAGACCCGCAGATAATTTTCAGAGCCAAATTTTTTGTATTGCTTCTCTGGGATTATGCTAATCACCCGATTCAAATTCAGTTCAACCCACATTTTTGAGAGCCCGCTGTGTGCTGAGGCAGTAGAGATACTCGATAAGATGTGTTTCCAGCCTTGAAGAAGAATCTAAAGAGAGGAGAGTCTGGACAATATCCAGAGATGCGTATTGTGTTGGGACTAAGTCAACGTAAACATCCTTTCTTAGGTCGTCTCGTTACTCTGAAAGTCAGCTCTGTTCTCCATCAGCGAACACCGTCATCTGTCTTTTCTCTTTGCGAAGCCTGAGGGGTGGCAGGCACATTGCAAGCCTTTGTCACAGGAGTGGGCAATCATCTGATATTGTAATGACCAACATCAAGAATTCCACTTGCCACCAGGGGTGCCTGGGTGACTCGATTGAGTGTGCCACTCTTGATTTTTGCTCAGGTCATGATCCTGGGGTCATGGGATCAAGCCCTGTATCGGGCTCTGTGCTGAGTGTGGAGTCTGCTTAGGACTCTCTCTCTTTTGCTCTCAAATTAAAAAAAAAAAAAAAGAAAAGAAAAAAGAATTCCCCTTTGTCACCTGTTTATTCATATTTTTAAGGTTTATATTTTCTCAAATTGGTCTTCACTCCCTGCCCACGTGTGCTAGTTTTCTTTTCTTTTCTTTTCTTTTCTTTTCTTTTCTTTTCTTTTCTTTTCTTTTTTTAGTGTTTATTATTTGAGAAAGAGACAGAGAGCAAGCAGGGGAGGGGCAGAGAGAGAGGGAGACACAGAATCGGAAGCAGGCTCCAAGCTCCGAGCTGTCAGCACTGAGCCCAACGCAGGGCTTGAACCCACAGACTGCGTGATCACGACTTGAGCTGAAGTCGGCTGCCCAACCAACTAAGCCATCCAGGTGCCCCCATGGTTTTCTAATTAATAGCAACAGCAACAAAATCCCTGAAAAGTCGAGCTCAGTTGGGGTCTGGAGATGCAGGCAGCATCCTCTGAGAGTGGTGTGAAAGCTTCCCCTGCAAAGAACGGAACCGTTTCCTTAACCTCAGGCTAAATGTCACCCACCAGCACCTTCCTTGGAGTCTTCATTTTCCACTTCGTTTGGGTGCAACTAAACCCAGCTGAATAATCTTAGTAAGTTATGCCCTGGGACAAGGCAACCTTACAGTGTCTGTGAGGAAAAGTGAATTTCAATAACTAGGGTCGTCAGGAGTTGTTTTTGGAGAGTAACAGTGAAAAGTAGTGGGAAGTCCCAAGGTCAGGAGTCAGAATACCTGGGGACTGTAGTCTCACTTCCTGCTCTGAGAGCCGTGCGTTGAATAACTTCCCTCCAGTTTGGTCTCCTACAGAGTGGGAGTCTTAACACCTGTCCTGCTTACCTTTTAGACAAGAATCAAATGCAATATTGTAAGTGTCTACGAAATTAAAGTGATATTATTGTCATCATCACCACCAGGGGAAGTATGGTAGTATTGGACAAGAGCTCCAGATGTTTTCTAACAATCTACATGTCCAAAATAAAAGATAGCAAGACCTTCGGCCAACCGGTGGTTTGGCTAATGAAGTGGAGTGTTTCTCTGGTCACTTGCTTTTGACCAGCCCAGGAAACGATAAAAGGGATGATTAGGGGTTTCTGTCTTGATGGAATGCTCAGTGCATCCACTTGTGCTCCAGGGGAATGTGGATTGGGAAGGCTCTTGAGGTTTCAGTTTTGTGAGTGGGAACGGGTAGTCGCGGTGGGAGGGGATGAGTGGAAAACTCAGTGGCTTGCGAGACAATGGTAAACAGTTACTAGAACATTTATTAGTCACGTGATAGGGTAAGTTGGGTAAGGGCCTTGAAAGACCAGCAAAGGATGTGGAATTAATTCATGTTCTTGAGCCCAAGACTGAGATAGTGAAAACTGTGGTTGAAGATTGCTTTTCTGATCTTGGAGAAATTCAAGATTGAGTGAAGAGAATCCGCCTGAAGATTGAGATGGGAAACAGGGGGCAGATTTAAGACGCTGTGGGAAATAGGCGTGGCTGGTGAGCTGTGCGAGTGGGTGGGAAGTGAGGCCTATAGGAACAAGCAAAACCCACCTCTCTCTCTGATGGCCTCCATTTGCTCCAGGGTTATATTTTCATGTTGTCATATTTGGGTTTGATTTACTAGCTCGCTTTAGGGAAGACATTTTACATTTCCCTTTATGCTCTGCAAACTACTGACAAGGTAAGTTTTGAGAAAGTCGCTCCCAGGAAAATCCCACTTACAAAAATGCTTAAAATTGTGAGTCGTGCATTGCCGGTAGGAATGTCAAATGGTGCCGCTGGTATAGAAGATGGTGTGGCGGTTCCTCAAAAATTACGCGTAGAATTTCCATATGATCCATCAGTGCTACTTCGGGGGGTATACTTAAGAGAATCGGAAGGAGGGACTCAAACATGTATTTGCACACCCATGATCAATAGCAGTGTGTGTGTGTGTGTGTGTGTGTGTGTGTGTGTGTGTGTATTTAATATGTATAAAATTCAGCCTTAAAAAAGGAAGGCAACTCTGAAATGCTACACTATGGATGAACTTTGAGGGCATTTTGCAAAGTGAAATAAGCCAGTCACGAAAAGGCCAGATCTTGTAAGTGATTCCACTTATGTGATGAGTCCGGAATGGTCAGACAAAATGTAGAATGGTGATCGGCAGGGTGTTTGTGGAAGGAAACGGGGGGGCTCGTGTTTAATGGTACAGGGTTTCCGTTGGGGAAGATGAAGAAGTTCCAGAGACGGATGGGAGTGTGGTAAAACAACAGTGGGAATTACCACTGAACTATATACACTGAAAGATGGTTAATGTGCTAAATCTTAGGTATTCCAGCGGGACAAAGATGTGAACGGTTCTCTTGCATTGGCGATTGTTTGCTTTCAAATCCTGGAAAACATAGAGTATAAAATTCTCTGCGTACGCTATTCCGGTTCGGGAAAGTTAGCAATGGTTGTCCTTTTCTTTTTAATGTCATTTGCTCTAAAAAAAATTTAAAAAGGCAGTGATGTTTCTTAGGCCAAGCACACCCTGTTAACATTTTCATTAACACACTGCAAAGTGTAATTTAAAATTTGTCTCACTCTGGGAGTTTTCTTTCTGAAAGAGACCCTAAATTAAAGGGAAACCTTCTGTCTTCCACAGGAGGCTCCAAAAGTTAGCTCTTTGTGGCCAGGAAGGGGGTCAGCCTCTCTGGGTTTGCATGAGTGTTAGCAAACCATGAGAGACAGTCGAAGGGAACAACCCACAGAAGGGCTCCCGGCCCGCGGCTCAGATCTCTAGGACCCCCTTGTCCAGAACCCTCCCGCCTTTCATGCCAGGTGTATCAGGAGCAAGTCATTTGATTGGTAATCTTTCCATCTAAAAGACTGTCTTCTGGATCTTTTTTCTGGAATGACTTGGCATGTGGTCTGGACTCTAGACCAGAGGACGTGGGCAGCAGCCTCACAGCTGCCCCGTAGCACACCGTGTGATCAGTCACAGGTACCACAGCTACTTTGGAACCAGCCTCATTTCCCCAAGAGCAACTTCGGACTTTGAAAACCCCAGTTCCTAATTCCTGTGCAGGCATCCATTTTCCTTTCCCCGGAAGATTCCTGAAATGATTATCTACATTTCTAACAGGTGTCACTAAGACCTCAGCCCCTTTGTAAAGTGTTCGTTCCTTGATTTGAACAAAGTGGCCATTTCCCCTTAGTCTCAGGATGCCTCAGTTTCCCTATAATGAATACGTACCAGATATGTATAAACATTTTTTTTTTTTTTTTTAATTTGTGATCCTGGATTTTCCTGTGATAAGGTACCACCAAGGTTTGGGAGGAAAGTTGAAAAGAAGTTACCTTCTAAAATGGAAACTAGTAAAACCAACCCCTGATAGATGATGTTATCCGTGTGTAGAAAGCCTTCGGACAAACCCACTGAAGGAATGATTGATCAGGGATGCATTGGTACAGCTAGGATGTGCTCTCTGGAAGATGTGACCGGATCATTCCTATGAAGAGAAGTTTATAAGGCAGTCGATTATATGACGACATGGCTGTGAATTGATGGTGTCATGACTGACCAGAGAAAAGGAGAATTAGATGGTCTTTGTCTCTGCCTTGCAAAATGCCAAGGGTGAGGGTATTTGACAATTGATTATATGAATAAAATAATTCCTAGAAGTAGGGCTGTGTCCCATGAGGTCTACCTGGTTATTTAGGGCCATGGCCTTTCCTGATTTACTGGGCACCTTTTTTTGATGGGTTGGGTATCTCTTCTACTATAATTAGCCACGGCCTCGTTCACAGGTTTGTCTCCATGAATTTGCCTATTGTAGAGTACCTCACATAAGTGGAATCCTACAATGTTTATCCTTCTACAAACACTGTTAATTAGCTTTACAAAATAATGATGAACTTAATCACCGTAATAACTATTTCAAGATTCCACCAAATTGTGAGCTTATTGTTATCCTCAAAGTGTAATTAAAATACTATGTACTGGGGCGCTGGGTGGCTCAATTGGTTGAGTGTCCAACTTTGGCTCAGGTCGTGATCTCACTGTTCGTGAGTTCGAGCCCGGCTCGCTGCTGTCAGCGTGGAGCCTGCTGCGGATCCTCTGTCCCCCTCTCTCGGTCCCTCCCCTGCTCACGCTCTCTGTCTTCCTCAAAAATAAATAAACACTAATGGGGCGCCTGGGTGGCTCAGTCGGTTGAGCGGCCGACTTCGGCTCAGGTCACGATCTCGCGGTCCATGAGTTCGAGCCCTGCGTCGGGCTCTGTGCTGACAGTTTGGAGCCTGGAGCCTGTTTTGGATTCTGTGTCTTCCTCTCTCTGACCCTCCCCCATTCATGCTCTGTCTCTCTCTGTCTCAAAAATAAATAAACGTTAAAAAAAATTAAAAAAAAACATTAAAAAAATACTATGTACTAAAATTTTAAATAAGAGAATTAAATTTAAGAAAACAACCACAGAAAAATAAAGGTGTTTAATCAATGGATGCAGAAGATTCTAAGCTTAAGGGAACAGAAGACTCCACCTTAAACATACGCAATGTTGTAGGTCAAACGTATTTTGGGATGCCTGGGTGGCTCAGTCGGTTAAGTGGCTGACTTCGGCTCAGGTCATGATCTCGTGGTCCGTGAGTTCGAGCCCCACGTCGGGCTCTGTGCTGATAGCTTGGAGCCTGGAGCCTGCTTCTGTTTCTGTGTCTCCCTCTCTCTCTGCCCCTCCCCCATTCTCGCTCTGTCTCTCTCTGCCTTTCAAAAATGAATAAATGTTAAAAAGGATTTTTTTTAAATTAAAAAAAATGTTTTTCAATAAAAAAAAGAGGCAAAAAAAGATTGGAAGGTATCACAAGAGAAAATAGGGACAGGTTTGGTTACATACGTACATTCTGTATATCAGAAAACAGAAGGACATTTGATAAGTAAAACCAATCTGTAGAGGATGTAAAAAAATTACAACACAGTGTTGTACCACACAGTTTTTCTGGTACCGGTTGTTAATGTAAACAGCGAGACCCTAACAGATAAATGGACTCAATTTTTGAACAGACTTTGCAAAAGGGGAGACACAAATATACCAAAAATGGTTCAATCCCATTAGTAATCAAACACATGCACGTTACAACCCTGATTCCAGTCCGGATTCAGCTTAGCAAAGATTTTTAAAAATGTGATATTCTTTCATATGGCAGAGGGTACATTGATAACACCTGTCACGGAAAGCCATCTGATGAGCCGTAAGGTTATTTTTTGCCTTTGACCTACTAGTTTCCCTTCTGAGGGTGTCTCTCTTACGGAAATAATCATAAGTACAAAGATCAACGCCCAAAGATATTTCCTAAAACATTTTCTGATTGTAAGGAACTTAAAAGAAGCTATGTGTTCAGCCTTCTCGAAATGGTTCAGTGAATTACGACCCATCTGATCGAACACTATGTGGGGATTTAAGTGAAATTCACACAGAGTTTCCGGGGTACGGGGATAAGGTCAGTGACGTCATGATGTCATTGATGCTGAGCGAGCAGAGAGCAGGATGTGACACACTACATGTGCTGCATGTTCTGGTCTAGACAGTTAAAAATTTCTGGGGGAAGAAAAGTGAATGTTGGCAAAAATATACATTTTTTGGAGTGTTGGCTAAAATATTAAGAGGACGATATGAATGAATGGCTGCTAGTCTCTTGTAGCAAGCTGTCTTCTAACTTCGTCACCACGGGCATATGTTGCTTTAAAAATACTTAACATTTTGGTGTGTTTTGCAGAAATTTGATGCTCAGATACCCATTTTTAGGATTTCTCTATTGAACAAACCGTCCTACGAGAAGTTAGCCAGTTTTCAAACTTTATATCCTGCTAAGTGATCGTCTGTACTGATGACTTTTTAAAATAGTATAATCTTGGGGCGCCTGGGTGGCTCAGTGGGTTGAGCGTCCGCCTCTTGGTTTCAGCTCAGGTCATGATCTCGTGGTTCGTGACATCGAGCCCCACATCGGACTCTGCACTGACAGCGTGGAGCCTGCTTGGGTTTCTCTCTCTCTTCCTCTCTCCCTCTCTCTACTCCTCTGCTTGTGCACTCTCTCGTGTGCTCTGTCTCTCTTAAAATAAATAAATAAATAAACGTTAAAAAAATAGTATAATCTTTCAGAAGAGAGGGAAGAACTGTGTTCATTTTGGGTGCCTGCACAGCCCCCAGTGTGCATTCTGGGGGGAGGGGAATTGTCTGTTTCCATTGGCTTTGGAAAAAGAAAGCTTATGCTTTCGCTTTGAAAAAACATTTCTCCCCCCAAATTCCCTAGTGCTTTTCCCCTTTTCGGGTTGTAATAAATAGAGCTTATTGAGAGCTGGCTCTTGTATGAAGCATTTCACGTGCATCCTATTTACTCAACGTTCAGAGCAATCTTGTTAGGGGGGTACATTTTGATTCCCGTTGTGCAGATGTGGAAACTGAGCACAAGGATGTCAAGTAAATGGAGAGGCCCACGTTCAAACCCAGGTAATCTGACTCCAGAGTCTGCCCACTGTGCCAAGTTCATTGGCAATTTACATGTACTTTACGCAGGAATCACCTCGGGCACAGACAGGCCAAGGCTGACCTCTGATGAAGCGTCTGGCAAATCAGGGGCAGAGAGAGGTTTGGAGCAGAGCCGTGGCTGTCCAGTTATTGTCCAAGGACCAGAGCTTTCCGGAGCTAGACCGTTCCTTCCGCACTCGAACATTGCTTCTGGCTTTTAAATGAGCATTCATGAGTTTTCCATGGACTTTTGAGACGAGTACCCAAATAACACTAACACAGTTGTTGAAGCACTCCAACGAGGATGCTTCATTTTTGTGGGATGGGAAATATGGTCACTGCTTCCATAGAAAGTTTTGATTTCCAGGACACCTGGGTGGCTCAGTCGGTTGAGCGGCCGGCTCTTGATTTTGGCTCAGGTCATGATCCCAGGGTCGTGGGATCGGCCCCGTGTTGGGATCTGCGCTGAGGGTGAGCTGCTTAGGATTCTCTCTCTCCCTCATTTGTGCTCTCTCTATCTCTCAAAAAAAAAAAAAAGTTGTGGGGCGCCTGGGTGGCTCAGTCGGTTAAGCGGCCGACTTCAGCTCAGGTCACGATCTCGCGGTCCGTGAGTTCGAGCCCCGCGTCGGGCTCTGGGCTGATGGCTCAGAGCCTGGAGACTGCTTCCGATTCTGTGTCTCCCTCTCTCTCTGCTCCTCCCCCATTCATGCTCTGTCTCTCTCTGTCTCAAAAATAAATAAAAAACGTTAAAAAAAAAAAAAGTTGTGATTTCCTCTTCCAGCCTCATTTAGCTTTGGAGAAGGCCTGATTCCTCACCATGGCAAGTATATTTTTAAAATTCGCCCTTCGTGTTGGACCCCTCGTGTTGGACCCCTCGTGTTGGAATCGACTTGGACTTTTCATTTTGCATGGATTGCCTGGTACAGGAGACGGTTCTGGAAAGGGAGGCCATCTCTGAGCAGGGTTGCCTTGACTCTGGTAAAACAGTAACCTTGTGGACTCAGGGTAGGGAAACAACAGGATAGTTCCTGTTTTATTTTATTTTATTTTTTTTACTTTGTTTTAATGTTTATTTTTGAGAGAGAAAGAGACAGAGCATGAGCGGGTGGGGGGTGGGGAGCAGAGAGAGAGAGGGAGACACAGAATCTGAGGCAGGCTCCAGGCTCCGAGCTGTCCGCACAGGGGCCGACGCGGGGCCCGAACTCAGGGAATCCAGGATTGCGTGCTGCTTTTACTCACCCGAGCAGTCTCCTCAACTATGTCCACGTTTCCCTGACACTTGGGCAGGGTGCTCCCTGGCACCCAGTTTGGGGAGTCTTCCCCTTTCTGAGGGGAGAGGAACGCTGTTGTTTTGCCCTGCCCCTGTTTCTGCATCATTTAAATAGGGGGTGTGCAGGGGCCGTGAGCCACCTCGTCCGCAGCCAATGATATGTGAGGTGTGCTGGATGTTTCCTGAATTCCCTGGAAGAAATGGGTCACCAGCATGAACCTGAACCCAGCAGATCACGTCCAGGCAAGGGCTCCGGTCCCTCTGCTGCCCACGAAGGAGCCTGACAAGCCAAGGACTCTCCTCCGGGGCAGGCTGCACTGGCCTGCCTCCTTCCCTCAGCGTTCAACAGGGGCCCACGGGGCAAAGAAAACCTGCCTGGGACGTAATCTGCTGGGGCCTCTCAGGCTGCCCTTCTGTGGAACGAGGATCCTTCTAGTGCCCTTTGGCCGGGCGTTAGGACCTTCTGTGTCACGGCTATAAATGCGACACCGCGATTAGATGCTGTCCTTATGGCAAGACCCCATTTGACAGTGTCACTGTTCTCCTGGTCGTTGAGACTGAAAATATAGTGGTCTCTTGTCTCCTCCCCAGCGGCTGCTTTGTGGCCGAATCTGAATCCTGCTGATTCTTGCTGTGGATGTCAGGGCTTGCCTCTTAGCTCGTACCCCCAGCCTCTTCCCTGGTCTCCCGAAGTCCGTTTTCTTTCCGTTCCTAATGGCTCTAAACACCACGCTCACTGGTTTTCAAGTGCATTTTCAAGGAAGCCTCTTGTAATATCATGGATCTGCTCAGAAGCCTTCACTGGCTCTCTACTGAATGGGGCACTTAGTGCAAAGTCCTTAGGCCCCTAGGTCTCCTACCCGCCTCTCCAAGGCTGGTCCCTTGTGCTGGATGTGGCCTGTGCTCCAGGCCAGGGCTCCAGAGTCACGTGGGAGACTTGTTAAGACGCAGACTTCTGGGCCCCACCCCCAGAGTCGGCCCGGGATGGGCCTGAGAACCTGCATCTCTAACAGGCTCCCCGTGATGCTTTGCGCAGCACCGTCGTAGCCCAGCTCTCGCTGGAGGTTAACAGACCTCAAAACCCTCCCTGGAATTTCTTTCTGGTGCTTCCTCCTTCACTTTCAGCACCCCCCGCCCCCCCCACTGGGTCCATCCTACCCTTGGAAATCCTACATGTCCGTCTGAGCTTTTCCCAATGCCACCGTCTACGGACGTGATTGCGGTCTGACCACATGGCCCCGAGCACACCTTCCTTTGGCCACAACCCTATTCCCTCTTTTATCGGAGCCCACCGTGTGCCATCGTTATTTGTATTCTATCTTATTTCCCCCTTCTGGATGGGAAACTCTCTTGAGGGGAGCAACACACAGCTCCTCTGGGGTTTGGTGGGAAAACAATTTTTCGAGATAAGAACCCACCCCCACTCCTGGTTGATTGTGTTCTGCTGTAAAGATTCTGGCAAGTGCTTCGACACTCTTAAAGGGCAGGGATTGTGTCTTCTTTGTATTTGAATCCTCTGCAGCACCTGACTTAATTCCTTGTCCACAGTAGGCCCACAGTCAGTATTTGTTGAATGAATAACAAGCCTAGACACTCGAGACACTGCAGGCCTAAGAACTAGGCAGGAAGCTCTACACAGCCTCCTTGCTTCTACGCCTGTAATCTTACAAACCGTGGGCCTTCTAGGAGAGCATTTCTTATTTTTCATGAACTGGTGTGTGGCACAGTTTAAACCTATTTATTATCCTTCCAACATGTAGCCTTGACTGCTGTCCTCTGGCCAGGAAGACATGAGCAGGGCGGGGCACGACTCACCCCCAGGTTATTACTTTAGCAGAGGAGAGGGCTTTGAAGGGTGAAGGCTGATCTTTTATTTTAGCTCGATATAATTATAGTGACCTCCTCCTTTAAAACATACACAGAGACACTGCTCATGGCCAGTGATGGTGGCCGTGTGCCTCCTCATTGGGGAAGACGGGGAAAGAGGGACAAACCAGGGAGAAGAGGTTTATGTTGTTAAGGATTCATTTTCAGGACTTGATTTGATTTGATTTTTGATTTTTTGTTATTTTTTTAAATGCGTATTTATTTTTGAGAGAGAGAGAGAGAGCGTGCACATGTGAGTGGGGGAGGGGCAGAGAGAGAGGGAGACGCAGAATTGGAAGCAGGCTCCAGGCTCGGAGCTGTCAGCACAGAGCCCGATGTGGGGCTCGAACCCAAGAACTGTGAGATCATGGCCTGAGCTGAAGTTGGATGCTTTACTGACCGAGCCACCCAGGCGCCCCTGAGTACTTGATTTTAAAAAGTTATGAATGTAATGCATGCGCACCGTAAACAACACACAGTGTGCAGAAATAGAGCCCAAGTTAAAGTACCCCTGGGGATGTATACTTAATAATTTAGTGTGGTGTTTGAGATTTTGAGGATTTAATGCCCCGGAAGCAAAGTACATGATGTTCACAGCATAGACAACAATTAGCTACAGTTTTGTTATCTAGGATGGTCACCACATGATTCTTCTGATGGCTGCACAATTACTAGCACGTAAAGGGTATCTGGGTGGCTCGGTCGGTTAAGCGTCCGACTTCGGCTCAGGTCATGATCTCACGGTCCGTGAGTTTAAGCCCCATGTCGGGCTTTCTGCTGTCAGAGTGGAGCCCGCTTCTGATCCTCTGTCTCTCCCTCTCTCTCTGCCCCTCCCCTGCTCATACTTTCTCTCTCTCAAAAGTAAATAAACATTAAAAAAATTATTAGCACTTCGGGCATGTTTTCAGTTTTCCGTATGAGTGTTTCCCAGTGGTTTCCAGCCTTGGCCTGCACTCTCTCACCTAGCTATTTGGGAGAAAAAGCTAAGGAAGGAGATCCTGTCTTGTGATTTCTCCCTGCCCTTCCCTTCTTTCCTTCCTTCTTCCAGCAGATTTTCATAGAGCACTTAGTTCGTGCTGCCACGGAGTGGCTCCGTGCTGCTTGGGCACGGGGCCAGGTGAGCAAAACGGACCCAGTGCCTGCCTTTGGGGAGGTTTGAACCAGGGTAGCAGAGTCAGTGTGGTCTCTGGATTCAGACAGCCAAGTCCACATCCCGCCTCCTGCACTTACTAAGCTGTGCGCCCTCAGTCAAGCTACTTGTGTCTCTGGCCCTCAGTTTCCTCATCTGTACTATGGGGATGATGAAAAATACCTCTCTCAAAGGTTATTGTAGGGAGTACAATAAATAACGCAGGCCAGATGATTAGAGAGGACCCTAATATTTGGTCAGCGTTCAACAAATGCTAGTTACTACTTGCAGTTGGGGTGGGGGGCCGAAAGGTGGGAGATACCATGAGAGCGTATGACAGGGGGTCGGTCCTCACTTAGACTGGGCAGTTGAGGAAGCATCGTGAGCGGTGGGGTTGGGAAGGAGGCCCGGGTGGCAGGGCAGGGGTGAGAGGGGAGAGTGTGTGAGCTGAGGCTGGAGTCTTGAGCGGGGACAGACCACGTGGGGCCCGGGATGTCTAGTTCACTTCACGTGAGGGATGAGGCGGCTAGGGCCTTCTCCAGGTGGCAGGGCTGGTCCGAGCTAAGGCAGGACACAGGTGTCCTTATTCCTGACGCACTGCCTAGAAACCCCTTTACCCTTAAACTCTTACTGCTTCCAGTTCCGGTCAGGTGCAAAGCTGCATGTTTTTAGAGGGTCCTCATACCCAAAGAGGCCGAAGCGTTAGTGGATATAACCGACCGGTTCCACCCCGCCCGCCACACGCAGGCACGAACACACCTCCCCCTCTGCCTCCTCTCTCGCACCTTCCTTAAGGGCTCGGAGCTGTGAGCCGGGCGACCGAGAGTAGCTGAATGGGGGAGAATTGAGGCTGCCCCTTTGTTTCCAGATTTAAGTCGTCTGGTCCGGGAGCCTTTTTATGCATCTCTCATTTAGCCAGCCAGCCAGCCAGGCAGCGCACCATCTGCTTGTTCATTCATTTATTCGTGCAAGTCCACAAATACTCATCGGAGGGCAGATACAGGCCAAGCGTTCGCGTCAGGCATTTCTGCTAGTCCACCAAATCAACCCAGTCTCTACCCTCATATAGTTTATAATCTATCAGTGATAAGTCAACGGCAACTTCGCACGGGCCCACACTTGCTCTGTGCCGTGGGATGCCAAAAGGTAAGCAGGATGGTCCCGACGCCCCTACCCAGTCTTGTGGATCCCGCCAGGCTGTTTTCTTTACGGGCTTATTTCTTTTTAATTTCCACGGTAGGGGCAGTGATAGTCCCAAATCTCATTTCTCTCCGAAATCTAATTTCCACAGATGCTCAGTGAGTGCTTGGGCGGCTGTTCGAGCAGCACATGGCGTTCAACAAGGAACAGAATTTCATGAACCGGTTTTTTATTTTCCCTTCTGGTCTCTTGGGTCTGGTTGATCTTGTCTAGAGCTCTGATAATCTCCTAGACAAAATATTTAAATCTTCCTCAGCTCTAGGGACTTTGAGGAAGGAATATTGTGGCTGAAGTCCTAAATATTTTGGAATATAATTAATGCAAGTGTTACACACAGATGCTGCTCTGTTACAGTCCCCATCCCGAGAGAGCGTGGCACTGTCTTTGTGTGTGGAAATGTACATGTATGCTCATAAATTTCTCCAGCCTCCCAACTGCTCATCTCTTCCCCTTTGGGCCACCCCGTACTTTGCCTTCTTCGGCCCCTGGTCGCCTTCATGTGCGTTTTTCTCTTTGTTTCTAGAAGAGGAGGAAAAATTGTCACTGGGAACGACTGACAGAGGTTTGAGCTGTTGTTATCTCTTCAAGGGGAACTTGCCTTTCCACAGAAATGAGAGCTTTACTCTGAAGGAGCAAGCGACTCCCTTGGTCCTTCAATTTCAGATGTGGGCGGGGCCGATTTGGGGGGCGGGTCATAGGATTTTCCAAGCGTTCTCAAAAGCAACAGCGGAGGGTGTTGCAGATTTTTCAAGTAGGGTAAAGGCCTTGCGCTATCCCTCTGTATTCTTATTTTTTGGAAAAGGTAACCAGATTTCTGTTAGTCCCACACCCGGTACCCAGCATCACCCCTACAACAACCCTGAGGAGGAGGCGTCACTGTTTCGTTTTACACACGCGGCAGCCGAAGATCACAGCAGTTAAGGGCCTCGTTGGGGCCACACGGCTAAGAATTGAGACCTGGGCCCCTGGGTTTGGATGCCCTGCCCGAGGGAGATACAGCCCCTGGACCCGCACGGCCTCGCCTCGCCCGCCTACCTCTTAGCAGTTTTCAAGTTAATACAAGTTAACCACACAAATACGCCGGGTCGGTTCCATTTTGAAATAACACAGCAGTTAGAACGTAGGTAATCATAAGAAGAATGGTATGCCTGAAATAAAACAGTCCCGACAACAGAGCTGACCCACCCACCTGCCCTCAGATTTGTTGGCAGAGAGGATGCCAGGGTTGGGGGGTCCAGTGCCAGTGATGGCCTGTGACCCGGTTCTGAATTCTTGTTTTTGTTTTTTTTTTAGATTTGGCCCGTTGGCCTCCTAGCCCGCAGCCATGCCCGTGGTTTTCTTCCGTGACCACTGGAATTCCGAATTCAGAAAGGTTATTAGCCACCTGGATAATTGCACCTTTATAACTTTTAAGACAACCACCCAGAGGCAGAGGATAACTACAATAAATGGCTTGTAATTCTAGGTCTTAGATCTTTGCTTTAACATAAAACCAGCTTTCCGCTTCCTTAGATTCACAACCTGAAGAAATCAAAGCGAGACATTAGCAGAAGTCATTAGCTGCTATTGAAAGCATGTTCTGAGACAGAAGCGAGTCTCCTTTTTAGGGCACGTGGGGGTAAGGGGATGCATTTGAAATTTTGCCTGTGCTGCCGTAGGGATTCGTTTAATAGGGAGAATTTTCACCCCCATCCCCCCACCCCCCCGCCCCGGGTGTTTTGCACCACAGGGGTGTGATTGTATCTGGGGAGGCCGCTTGACCTGCTGCTTCTGGGAGAAGACTTGTATTTCCTGTGGCGTTTCAAAGTTGCTCTGGTTTGCATCGCTGGGATGTTATAAGTCTCCCTGACTGTGGAGAGGCGGGAGGGCTGTTGGTCAACCCTTACGGCGGCCTGTGGGGTGTCAGAATTACAGAACAGCTTTACCGAGGGTTGTATGCACTCCAGTATCCCATTTGAACGACTGGGTCCTTTGTCCGTCGCCTCCCCCGGCCCCTGCACACAGGCATGTTCGTAGGACGCGGGACCCTCTGGCAGAGAGCGCTCCCTTCTGTATCACTGGGCCCTCCTAACACTACCCTCTGTCCTAACGCAGTTCGCAGCCTCCTGAGCAGCCTGTGCCGTCAGCACCGAACCCGATGCGGGGCTCAAACTTACGAACCGTGAGATCATGACCTGGGCCGAAATCAAGAGTCAGACACGTAACTGACTGAGCCACCCAGGTGCCCCTTCAAAATATTTTTTTCCATTAAAAAAAAAAATTGCTTTTTAAAGTAGGCTCCATGCCTAACACGGGCTTGAACTCATGACCCTGAGATCAAGAGTCACATGCTCCCACCCGACTGAGCCAGCCAGGTGCCCCGTGTTTGTTGATCATCCTGGTGGTCTTCCAAGATGTGTTACCTTTGAATCTCCACTGGAAACGCCCTAACAGCAAGGATTTTAAGCTGTGACAGCAGGTCATGGGGCAGATACTTGCGGTCGTGTGTGGAATGCCCTCCCGGGACTTGGAGTCAGCGCACAGCGAGCGTTTGTCCCCTTTTAAAGATTTTCAGGATTTTCTTACCCGTATTTCAGGTGGAATCAGGAAGTGGACTTTTTGTGTCGACAGTTTCCATAATGCATTTCCTCCCACCTCCTAGTGGTGCAGCAGGAAAGGGCCTTCCCCCACAGCTGTCTCCTTGTCCCCAGCCAGCCAGCCTCTTCCGGCACTCCTGGCATCTACTCCCGGGCATCAGGAAATGTTCTGAATGCGTGGTGGCCACGTCCATATTCCAGCGGCTACGGCCAAAGAGAAGGAGGGTTAGGTGGGAAAAGCGCTTCTGGATAAAGCTTTCGTGGGAACCCCTGTCAACCGTGGCTTCTAGAATGTCGTCAGGACCTGGGTCCCTTCCCCAGAGGAAGATGGACCCCAAGCTGTTCACGTCAAGCTCACAGAGAGTCAGCAGTTAGCTCGTGTCTTCACGCTAAGATGTTTTAGGTTTATTTCACATTTCCTTCTGGAAGCTTTGCCTGCCAAGCCCAGGCAGGCGGCAGTGAAACAGTAGTGGTGGGACCTGGAGAGGGGTCTCCTGAGGGGCCTGGAAGACCCATCGGGTCTAGAAAGCAGCACACGCAAAATCACATTGGAGCTTCATGGGTGATAATAATTCACATATGAAATATTCCAGCTGGAGCACGAAGTAGTAGTATTTGGAACACCACCCTAGAAACTCTACGGATTTGAAATTGTAGTGAAATTCATCTTCTGTGTTGTAAGGCGCTCTTAAAATTCCTCTTATGGCTCTGTCTCAACCTCAAAGCAAATAATTGCCCTTAAAGTTTCGGGTTTTTATCTCTTCCTTGCACAGGGTTTTATACCGTGAGATGCTTCTTAATTGTTCAGCAGCAGCCCTGATTGGAGCTATAAAGGGGAGCGCATGTGTTTGTTTAACCTCCTTTGTAAACTCAGGCCACTGGGGTACCTTCTAGCACACGGTCTCCCCAAACACTGGATTTTGTGCACACCAGGGTAGCAGATTCTTGAATAGAATCACTGTAGTTGATTGTCTCTGTGAACGCAGTTTACTCGAAGCACGGTATGCCGGAATTATTTCTGTAATTCACGGCGGTGTTATCATTAAGGTGTGTGCAAAGGACTCTAATTCCTGTTCTACGGGATAAAACAGCCAAGGCACAGAAATAATTCTGCCTTATTGAATCTTCTCATAAGAATCTAGGGGAAATAGTGCTTGAGGTACACCATAATAATAACAATATGCTCAGCCAGGTACACCAATTACCCTAAGAATGATGTGGGTGGGGACCGCATTCCCGCAATGATTACGTAACTGTGATTCACCTGGGAAAGCCAGCAGCCATGTGACATTGCTTCTGAAGCAGCCCCCCCATCCTCCCGGGTACCCGCGTCCATGATGGTTCCACCACCCAGTCTCGTTCGGGGCCGACGGAGAACCGGGCCAGGTGTCCAGGGTCCTCTTCGTTGACTCTTGCTGTGGGTTCCCTGGCACACGCTCTACCAACGTCCTGACAAGCCAGGGTCCCTGGTCCATTGCCAGTGCCCTGCCAAGGCTGAGGACCTGGCTCCGGGGAGAAATGGAGTCACTGGGTCCAGAAACAGGGTGTGAAGCCTGGAGCCTTGATCACACCTGCATCCAGCGTGGTCCCCGCTTCTTGTACCGGTTGCATCTGTCCCGGGCACCCTCTGCTGTCCTCATGTTTCTCGTGACATGTCTTAAACGGGTTTTCCTGGCGTGAGGTGAGGAGGAGTGGGTGTAGGAGACAGCTGTTGAATCAAATAATGTGTCTTCTTCATGGAATAACGTGTTCTTTTTATTTATTTTTTGAATGTTTATTTATTGTTTTGGGGGGGGAGGGGCAGAGAGAGAGGGAGACCCAGAATCCGAAGCAGGCTCCAGGCTCTGAGCTGTTAGCACAGAGCCTGACGTGGGACTCGAACCCACGAACCGTGAGATCATGACCTGAGCCAAAGTCCAGAGTTGGATGCTTAACCCACTGAGCCTGTCCCCGCCAGGTGTGCACATCGCTGGGTCTGCTGAAACGGGCTTCCAGGCTAATGGAGAAGTCTTGGGAATGCCGCCCCGGAGGGACGTTCACTGGTTTCCTTTTTCAGCAGGCTTCTTTTCTCGATGGATAATTAATTCCCTGTGAGCTAATCAAGGGCTCCTCGGATGGAGCCCCTCTTCGATTCTTACCTCCGTGCCAGGGACGTTTTCTTGGAAATTGAAACCAGAGCAATAGATTGGCAGTGGGACCGTATTTGGCGAGGGGTAAAACAACCCGTGATTGCATGTAATTGCAGCAAACAATTTTGAATTTTATTAATGAGGTGCTCCAAACAGCATCTTTTAGCCCATTGTCCCATTAACAGCGGATTCACTGGAGTTCAGGGGGCTGTAACTTACATCGGTCTTCCCCCTCTGAAGGCACCTGCCCCTGTAGTCCGTAATTGACACAAGTTCGTCATTTTCAGGAATGGTTCTTCCCGGAAGCTGTAAAATGAACAGGTTTGTTGGAGAGCCGCGTGGCTTTAGCCTTGCGTGGAGGGCCAGTTGGCTGTTTCTGCTTGGAACCTCTTTCCTTTCCTTAGAGGCGGTGTGGGCACAGAAAGTCCTCAGGTCCGCGGTTTTTTTTTTTTTTTTTTTTTTTTTTTAAATTTTTTTTTTTCAACGTTTTTTATTTATTTTTGGGACAGAGAGAGACAGAGCATGAACGGGGGAGGGGCAGAGAGAGAGGGAGACACAGAATCGGAAACAGGCTCCAGGCTCCGAGCCATCAGCCCAGAGCCTGACGCGGGGCTCGAACTCACAGACCGCGAGATCGTGACCTGGCTGAAGTCGGACGCTTAACCGACTGCGCCACCCAGGCGCCCCCGGTCCGCGGTTTTGAGGAAGGGGCCCAGGGAGGCAAGGGGATATCTTATTTACAACACGAGCTTCTTTCCCAGCCATTTGTTTCCTCCCACCCAGCGTGCAGCATGTCCGGGTTAAGCGGGGTTTTCAGGGTACCCAGGAAGGCTTCTGGGGTAGAAGAAGAGGCAAGGTGGGGAGCAGTGTGCCGTGTTGGCTGTCGCTGCTCCTTCCCTCAGCGTCGTAGCTCGAAATACGGCATGTGTGGGTGTTAGTCTAACGGAGGAGAGAGGTCCAGTCTGACACACATGGAGAACTGGAAAGGAAGAGACATACCGATCATCAGAAGTTTCCAAGGGGGACGTAGGACGTAGACAGAGGACTTAGACTTTGCCCCTTGTGTTTCGGGTGAGCCAGGAGGGCTTCCTGGAGAGGCTGGCCTGGAGGATAAGCATTGCAGGCATGAACTCGGAGAGCGTTGGGTGCACAGGTAAGAAGCAATGCCGGGTGCCCAGGTGCCGCTGGCTTTGGCCTGGAGGTGAGCTAGGTACAAGGACGGGGTTGGAGGTCAAAGGGGAAATGTAGGTTGCAGGGCTTTTCGGGTCATGTGGTCATTCTGACGATGAGGGGGCTTTGTGCAAGATGGACGCAGAGGAGAGGTGTGGCCGCTTCATCTGGTCCTTGGGCCGCTGTCAGGATGTGCTGCGGAGCCACAGGCGGGAAGATCATCCTTCGGCAGCGCAGGGGAAAGGGACCCTTTGAGCAACATCTTGAGTGTGAAATAGGCTCCAGGCTCCCAGCTGTCATCACAGAGCCCGACGCAGGGCTTGAATTCACGAACCGAGAGATCATGGCCTGAGCCGAAGTTGGACGCTCAGCGGTGGGTCCTTAGCCATCTCTGGTCGTCTTCACTGCTGTGTGGAAACTTTGGCAGGTGCAGAGCAGCGACTGAGGGTAATTCCCCGACGCTGCTGGTTCTGCGGGAGCCTCCAGGCCTCTGGCTTCTTTCTTCCCCAGAGGAGCCTCCCAGATGAGGGAAATCCTTTCGGAAGACCCATTTGGCTCCTGACAGCTGGCAATGTTGCTTCCTCCTTGGGATACCACGGCCTTATTTATTTCTTGAGACCAAAAATCTATCCCGAGGAGCCATGGCAGTTTTAGAGCTCACACCGAGAGGCTGTTTGCACGGGCTCTGTGTTCTCTCGGGGAGATGGTTCCAGCAGGGGGCTGAGAGAGGAAGACCGCCGACTGTTGCCAAACGCAGTGTCCCTTGTGAATAACAAGGCCCAGCTTCCAGCCAGACTGGGGTCTGCTGCACTGGGCTTGGGGTGGGAACAGCCACCACACGCTCCCCAGATAGCTGTCTGAGCCCCTGTGTGGCCCAAAGCTCTCCTAGTTAGTAATGCCATAGAAGGCCTCTCCCTTCTGGTGACGGGCCCGTCTCCAGACCCACCACAACTGTCTAGCTTTCTGCCTGTTGGCGGGACCAGAAATGATCTGTCTGTGAGGTCAGCTTTAAAAAGATCCAGGGCAGGGGTGCCTGGGTGGCTCAGCCGGTTAAGTGCCTGACTTCAGCTCAGGTCATGATCTCGCTGTCTGTGAGTTCGAGCCCCGCGTCGGGCGGGCTCTGTGCTGACAGCTCGGGGCCTGGAGCCTGCTTCGGATTCTGGGTCTCCCCCTCTCTCTGCCCCTCCCCTGCTCGCACTGTGTCTCTCTCACTCTCTCTCTCTCTCAAAAATATGTAAGTGTTAAAAAAAAAAATGAAGAGACCCAGGGCACTGAAAAGAGTCCTCTCTGGGGGAGGACAATGTGGTGCCTTCTGTCCTGTGGAATCCCGTTTTCCATCTGAACTTGGGGCTCTTTTCCACGTGCCTGCGTGGGGCACCTGTTCACGGACTTGGCCTCTGGAAGAAGCTCGGATGTGACAGTCATGCTGTGTTTCTAGGCCCAATTCTGGATACACCTTGTTCGTTATTTTGTCCCTTATGCTCGTTAGTATTTCCCAAAGAGTTCACGGTAATTTTTTATAAATTAAAAAAAAAAAGCCTCTTCTCTTTCTCTTCTCCTGCTGTTTTCTCCCTTTGCCCACAAACAGGGAAAGAACTTTCTGTCAGGATTCATTTAATTTTCTCTTGGGAGCAGTTTTTTTTTTTTCCTTCTCCGTTTCTCAGGAAATACAGCCTGACTTGCTGTAGGCACCAAACCCTATCAGACGCTTTTCTTTTCCACTCCGCGCACGTGCGCCCAGGGAAGCGAGCGGCTCGGGACGTTTGTTCCTCAGGGAACTGGGTGGGACGTGGGAGGGGGCTCGGCGCCCGGGGATCGTGAGAGGGGGTGCTCCCCACCCCGAGGCTGTTGGGAGGCTGGAGGCAGGGAGCACCCCTTAGCCGCACCCAGGACGCCAGCCCCCCTCCCGGACTCTCCCAGACTGGAGAGTGGCCTCTGGCTGAGCGCTTGGTGATGTCACATGCGGAGGCTTCCATGGGAGAAGCACTTTGGCCACGTCTTGCTCAGGAGAGAACTGTATTGTTCGCCATTGCGAAGGCTGGGAATTGGAGGCCCAGAGGGAGTAAGTGATTGCTCACGACCAAGTAGAAGGTGGTGGGGCTGGGGCTTGAAATTTGGTCCTCACGGCCCGCGGCGGTGGCTGCTTCCCCCCGGATGGGTGCAAACCCCTGAGGGTCCTCTCTGTCTTCTGCTCCCTTCCCGACAGCGCTGTCACCCTCCCCACTCCTCCCGGCCCCCTGCTCGCAAATAGGTTCCGATGCCCGGAGTGGGTTTGGAGTGAAAAACGCACGAGGTTTTCTGTCCCCTCCCTTCGGGGACACTGCGTTGCCCCAGCTCCTACCGGGTGCACGGGGGTTTGCCTTTCTCCTTTGACGCCGTGGAAAAGCCATCCCGCTGGTGGGAATCCTCACGTTGCCCCTGGTTTTGGACCCACGGTCTGTACACGTGGCACCCCTTGTGCGAAGTCACCCTGAGAGGTGTTCCCGTGGCGGGCCCAAGCTGCCTGCGCTGGCCTGTCCCCCTTTACCCCCACTGCTAGTTATCACGGTGGCTCTTTAGCGGAATACCAGCCACTTAATGAGTGCTTAACACCCACGAATTGAATAAAATTATTCTACAGCTGGCGTCTTCCATGACTATAATTACAAAAGGATTCCAATCATCATTTATGGGTGTTCTCCCCGGAGCGAACACTGAGGAAGGCGTTGACCCAGTTCGTTGAAAGCTCGAGCTGATAAACAACATTAACGCACGTTCGGGTCTATTGACCGATGTCCTTTAAATCAGTGGGGTTTTCCAAGGTGGGGGGGGGGACCCCTAATGGAGCCAGACCATTATTATTTTTTTTTTTTTCAATTAACCTAGTTCAATTTCAAGTTCCTTTTGGTTCAAAACAATTTAGGTCAATCTCAGATTTTTAAGAATGAATCTCTGGAGGGAAAGGAAATTAACTGGGCCCTGAGGGGGCTCAGCTACCACAATTAACCCCAAAAGACAGACTGTCAGGCTGATGGGGGGCCTGGAGAGGGGCCGTGTGACCACTTCAGGCCATCTTCTCCCGCGGAGACCCTGGCGGGGACGGCCTCTTTTCTAGCTCACTGCCTGCTGGAATAAACCCTGCCTGCTACGGGGCCTTGGTGACGTCTTCCTGTTTCTCGGGCTCTTCCTGCCTTTGAAAGTGGACTGTTCTCTCGCCTCCTGAGAAGAGGGGTCAGGGGTCTTCACTCCCAGGGATCACTGGCCAGGGGACCAGGGTGCAAGAGACGCCCCACGGAGACTTCGGGGGATGTGCGCTGGGGAGAAGGGAATGGTCCAACGCGGTCATTCACTGGCCCCAGGGCCACAGATGAAGAGCAAAGCTCCTCGGAGCCTTTCCCCATCTCATGCGGCCATGTGCTGCACCTTCCCCACTGCCCATCGAAGGATGTGGAGCCTCAGCTCCGAGCTCCTGGCTGAGGGCATCCTTATATCCGGAATGCAGATTTTTCTAAGGTTGGAAATCTAAAATGTTTTTAACATCTATTTATTTTTTGACAGACAGAGACAGAGCACGAGCGGGGGAGGGTCAGAGAGAGAGGGAGACCCAGAATCCGAAGCAGGCTCCAGGCTCTGAGCCGTCCGCACAGAGCCCCACGTGGGGCTCGAACTCAGGAACGGTGAGATGGTGACCTGAGCCGAAGTCGGACGCTCAACCGACCGAGCCACCCAGGCATGCCTAAGGGTGGAAATCTAAAATGCAGTCCCCTCCTTCACACGGAGTAAGACGCCCTCAGGCCTTCTGTGCCCCTTCCCGTGACACGTTTTCCCCACAGGGGCCAGAAGCTGAAGTTTCGTCAGCGGGGAGACGATCATCTCAGAGGAAGGATGGTCCCCACACACTTGAGTTCGTAACTGGGTGGAGACCTGAGGAACGGGAAGGCCCCTCCGAGGTGGTTATTCAGTGGCTGGGACTTACCGCTGCCTGGCGGATGCTTCCCGCGTGTTCGGCACTTAGTGCTCGTGTTCTCGAATAGGTAGTGTCCAGACCACGGGTGTCGCAGAAAGGCCCACACCCTGAAGACTAGTCTCTTGGCAGTTGGTATGCAGTCTCCAGAAAGTGGAGGCATTGAGTTTCCTTTCTGGAGGCTGGTCCCTCTTCCGCCCCCATTCCCCACCGGTTTCCACAACTGGGACCTGAGTTCGAGGCCAGACTTCGCATTTTCCATTTCCTGGTCTCGGCTTGCGGGGGCCTGGCTCACGGTGTCCGTCCCCCCGGGACAGCTAGTGTCCTGTATTAAGGGGAGACGGTGCCCACCCAAGGCCGGCTCTTCCTCCTTCTCTGCACGTAAAGGAGCTTCAAGAATATAAAACACCAGTGGTCACAAAACCCTTTTGGCCACACCAACGCGTGTCTCCCGTTTCGTTCTAAGCGAAGGATGCTTTCTTGCTGCCAGGACCCCCCAGACAAGTCCCGTTTGGACAGAGGTGACTACCAACTAAAAGAGAAATTTTAAGGGGAAGATCCTTCTGCCGCCCACGAATGTATGTGGCTCTCGTGGCACCACAATGGCCCCGGTTTCCTGAACTGAGAAATGCTGGCCTTCTTCCTGCTGCCCGATGTCATTTTGTGCCTCTTCTCCAGCCCACTTGGAAGGGGAACCTTTGATGTTGGCGCAGGTGAGGTTCTCTGTGATGTTCTGACCTGCAGACTCATAGGGAAAACGAGAATTTCGTATTGTCTCCACCTCCTGGTTTGAATTTTGCTTCACTGCCCGCTTCTTCTGGCGTGTCTGACCTTGAGGTTTTCTCTTCATTGTTCCGTCTTTCATTCTTTTCTGAGATGATTGGCCTACAGCCGTCGCTTTCTCCTCCAAGAGTCTCCCAGGCCCCCTCGGAGTTTGTAATTGGCTTCTGTCCTTCTCAGTGTCGACTCCGTTTAAAACAGTCAATATTTTCTTTAAGAAAAAAATTTTTAAGCGTTTATTTTTGAGAGAGAGAGAGCGAGTGGGAGGGGGTGTAGAGACGAGACACAGAATCCAAAGCAGGCTCCGGGCTCCGAGCTGTCAGCACAGATCCTGATGTGGGGCTCGAACTCACGAACCGTGAGATCATGAACTGAGCTGAAGTTGGATGTATAACTGACTGGCTGAGCCAGTTATTTTCTAAGTGCCAGTCGTGTCCCCACACCAGGCCGGGAGCTCTGATAGCAACGGAGGTGAGCAAGCCACCGTCCTGTCCTTGGGAAACGTGTGGTTTACTAGGGGTGTGGGGGTGGGAAAGTGGTGCGTGTGTAGCGTGTGGGGTTTGGTAGAGCTGGTGGAGAAAGGCTGGACCACAGGACGGGGGCTCAGAAGAGAGGGCATTGTGTCTGACGGGTTGACGAGGAAAGGCTTCTTGGAGGAGGTGACGTTTAAGTTGGCCATGCTGACCTCTTCTCTCTGCCTCAGTCTTTCTCCTTAGCCATTCCCTTCGGTTCTCTTCCCTTTCCCCGGACTGAAAGTGCTTATCCTCTGCTTGGCTCAGGTCGTGATGAAAGGCATCCTCAGGCTTGGTTTACATGCCAATCCGATGGCAGCATCAGGGGAGGGAGTGGCCGCCGAGTGCAGTTGGCCCTTGAACAACCTGGGTTTGAATTGCAGGGGCCCACTTGTACGTGGTTCCATTTTGTTCTGGCAAATACAGTACAGTCCTGTAAATTATTTTCTCTTTCTTATGATTTTTTTTTAAGTTTAGTTGTTTTGAGAGAGAATGAGTGGGGGAGGAGCAGAGAGAGGAGAGAGGGAATCCCAAGCAGACTCTGCCCCATCAGCCCAGAGCCGGATACATGGCTCGAGCTTACAAACCACGAGATCGTGACCTGAGCTGAAATCAAGAGTCAGATGCTTGACTGACTGAGCCCCCCAGATGCCCCATCCTTATGATTTTAAAAACTCCTTCCGTTTCTCTAGCTTACTTCGTGGTAACAATACAGTGTGTACTACTCATGGCATACAAAATAATGTGTTAACTTGTCATGTTATCAGTAAGGCTTCCAGTCAACGGTAGACTATTAACAGTCTAGTTTTGGGGGAGTCACGTGGAGGGCAGGGTGTCAGTACCCCAGCCCCCATGTTGTTCAAGGGTCAGCTGTACTTCCAGGGTCTGGCTCCTGGGTGACCAGCCAGGTGACCCGATGTGATGTGGTCTGAGGAGCCTTCCTTCCCTGGGGTGTTGTGAAGATGTCAGGAAGAATTCCTGTGGAGTAGATTCCGTTCCTGAGAGGAAAAGAATTCCCAAATTACTGAACATGCCTCTTTGACAGAAGGGGATCTCTTGGTTGAGGGCGCGCAGAGCCAGAACTTCCCTCCCTCCCATTTCTGGAAGCCTGTGGCGACTTTTCCTTCTCTGAGGATTCATTTCATTTGTTAGTTCACTCGTTTGTTTGTCCATCCATCCATCCATCCATCTGTCCATCCATCCATTATCCATCCATCATCCATCTACCTACCAGTCCATCCATCATCCATCCACCCACCCACCCATCCATCCATCTGTCCATCTGTCCATCTTACCAACCACCCATCTGTCCATCCATCCATCTATCCACCCACCCATAATCTACTCATCCATCCATCCATCCATCCATCCATCCACACATCCATCCACCTATCCATCCATCCATCCATCCATCCATCCATCCATCCATTCATCTGTGCATCCATCCATCTGTCCATCTATCCTTCTATCTACCCATCCACCCATCCATCCATTATCCATCCATCATCCATCTACCTACCAGTCCATCCATCATCCATCCATCCACCCACCCAACCATCCATCCATCTGTCCATCTGTCCATCTTACCAACCACCCATCTGTCCATCCATCCATCTATCCACCCATCCATAATCTACTCATCCATCCATCCATCCACCCATCCACCCATCCATCCATCCATCCATCCATCCATCCATTCATCTGTTCATCCATCCATCCTCCCATCCATCCGTCTATCATTCCATCACATATTCATTCAGTGTCTGTTCCATGCCAGGCATTACACTGGGCTCAGGGGCTGCAAAAGCGAACTGGAGCTGGTTTCTGCTCCTGATGGTCTTACATCCTTTAAGGTTGTATTTTGGACCTGGGAAGCTGGCATAGTAGAAATTGGGTCTCTGTGTATCATCTCTGTACTTTTGTGTCTCTTTAGAGACTTACACGATAATTTCTTAGATTATTTGGAAATGTGCCCTCTACGTTCATCGTGTGGAATGCTGTGATTTTGGCCTGATCTAATCTTCCTTTCAGGATTTTGTAATTAAAGGAGCCAGACCCCAGTGTCAGTCATAGTTGTAGTACTCGTTATTTCTTGGGGAGAAACCCTTCTTCTTGAGTCCCATTTTTATTGGCTTGGCTTGCTTCAATAAATTCCAAACCGCTCGACACTGCATGGATACCTTATGAAGATAAAGCACCACTTCTTTTAATGGAGCTCTTTGCAGGAGCAGATGTGTCTGTACCAAAGACAAGAGCAGGAGACAGGACTTGCGCTCGTGATCTCGAGCAGGGTGAACTCAGAAAGATGGCGGCCCCTCTGCCCACCCTGCCCCCACCCTGTCCTCAAGAACTCCCGAAGAACAAAAGGCAATTCACATCCCGGAATATTACTTCTGTCGCCGTGGCACCAAACTATTAAAAATAAAACTGTCCCTCAAGGCAAAACATTTCATTTATTTTCCTTTGAATGAGTAACTTGTTTATTAAGATGAACTAAAGTGGCTAAGGCTAGATCGTACGCAGGCACGAAAAATTGATTTATTGTAGCCTTTCGGAAAGTGCGCTTTCCGTTCCTGGGAATTATCGTTGGATTTTACATGAAGAACTCGTTTAGTCAGATGGGGCGCAGCTCCCCTGGAAATTAGCCTAAGCAGGCTGTACGTCCTAGGGTAGGAGTCGACCTCTGTTCCTTGGCAGATTGCTTCTTTCGGACTGAGTCAGGGCGTTGAAAGATTTGCCTGGGTTTAGTGATCTTCAGGGAGGACTGTATTCTGGCCTCTAGTTTTTCTTGTTGGTTTTTTTTTTTTTTTCTTTTTTAACTGTTTCTTACGAAAATGTTTCATTTTTGCCTTTTCTCACATGAGACCATCGTAGCAGCATATCCATCACGGTTCTGAGAGACACTTTGCTCTTCCTGACCCAGCTCAGAGGCATTCCTCCTGGAGGGAAGGTGTTGACCTCGGCAGGGAGGTTCCCCATTGCTCTCTGTTCATCTGGGGACGGAGATGGGATGGCGAATTCCCCTTTGAGGCCCTGTTTGTTCTCCAGTGATAGAACTTGAGAGAAGAAAGAGCTATACATGGTTAAAAAACAAAAACAAAAACAAAAACTTGTACCCAACTCAGTAGCAAAACAGAGGAAACTTTGCGTTAAGGAGAGATGTTTTTTGTGTTCTGGAACGTTTTCCCTTGAAAATTTGGACAACGGATGGTTGTTATTCTGTTTTTTAGTTGTAATTGTTTTATTTTAATACTGCAACACGCATATTATTTCTGACATGTAATCTCATGACATCCCTTGTCCCCGCCCCCGCCCCCCCGCCCCTAAGAGTCCCGAGTGATTGCCTGCTAAAGATATTAACCTCAGTTTTGAGACGACAAAACTGAAGTTCAGAGTGGCTTCCTGACTTGCTTGACGGTAACGTTGGTCATCGCTGCCAGGGACTGTGCGTGCGCGCTTCTCCGTGTCACCCTTGGTCACCACCACCCTGCCGGTTAGGTTTTCCGACCACCCCACTTTTACAAGCGAGGACCAGAGAGGCACAGGGAGAATAAGTGAGTGCTCGAGATTAACCAGCCGGTAGCAGAGCTGGAACTTAGCCCACCCTTTTTTCCCTCAGTCCCAATTTGGCAATCTAGTAATGTCATTTTGATCAGTGACTTTTGCACCATGCAGGGCAGGGTGTTGGTCTTCATTCACCACTTCCAGTTCAGTACACGTATGTCCTGGGCACCGGGCAGAGGGCAGAGGCCAGGGCTGGGACCCCTAGAACTCTGAGGCCGAGTCCCAGGCGTCTGGCTTTCTGTCATCGTGTTCCTGTCACCGAGCGGTGAAATGAGGCCCCAGGAGGAAGGCCGTGCCCGGGGCTTCTTGGTGGGGTGCCTTAGGGCCACTTCAGCAAATGGGGTTCCATCCCTGTGGTCCGCTTGGCCTAGGTGAGCGGGTAGAGGATCCGCAGCTGTCACGGGACGGGGGTCGCTCAGATGCAAACAGACTGAGTTCAGGGTCTCCTTCTCCTTCCTGCTTCCCCTTCTGCCCATCTGAGATGGAAGGAGAACAGGAGGGTGAGTGAAGAGACAGAGGCAGGTGTGGGGGTTTCACCCGGTCGGCTGCGGGATCTGCTCTCCATGGGAGAACAAGAACCAGGTTTCGCCTTCGGCCCCGTTGCCAGCCCGGGGTGACCCCAGGAGCTATGTGGTGTGCTGTTGGGAATTCGCGAAGCTGGGGACTGTCCGGGGAACAGACCATTTCACTGGGGGTTTCACAGGTGTGCGCTAAGAATTTTCATCAACAAGTGTGCATTGTACTTTGCTGTAGGGGGAGGGCTTTATATTTCCAAATCTGCGAATTAGTGAACAGGATGATCCTTAAATATTTTTTTAATGTTAATGTATTTTTTTTTTTTTGAGAGAGAGAGAGACAGAGAGAGGGAGAATGGGGGGGGAGGGGCAGAGAGAGAGAGGGAGACACAGAATCCAAAGCAGGCTCCAGGCTCTGAGCTGTCAGCACAGAGCCCGACGCAGGGCTCGAACTCACGAACCGTGAGATCATGACCTGAGCCGAAGTCGGACGCTCCACCGACCGAGCCACCCAGGCGCCCCAGGATGGGCCCTTTTAAAAAGGGAGTTTGGGGGCAGAAGTGAGCCACTAAAAAGTTATCGGTCGTCCGCTTCTGTTTTTTGTACATCCTGGCAAGCTCCGTGTGGCCACACCTGAGACCCTTCTCCCCGCATTCGTGTGGGCGGTTCTGACCTAGCCGTCTCAATTCGTGCGGATCCTTAGGAGACTAGGTGTTGCCAGGAGGAAGCATTGTGCACACACTTGGTTTTCTGGGAGGTGCCCCTCCCCCACGGTCACAAGCAGCTTGTTCTGACCCTGGGCTTCTCCCCGTCTGTCCGAGAGGTGAAAGCACTGTCACTTCGAGAGGCACCAAACACCTGCTTGTATTAGGAACCAGCGCGTTAGCTGTGTCTTTCCCGTTTCCAGCCTGATCTTGGCCTTTCCTGACAGCTCCCCCCTTCCCAGCAGAGGCGGAGGTGGCGTGGCGGTGGCAGGGGAGAGGGGTGACGCCCCGCCCGGGCTGCTAGGACTGTCCCCTTGGGTCTGGGTAGGCTTTTGGGGGGAGGGGCAGATGGCACCTGCCTCCACTCCTGCCAGCGTCTCTGAGCAGCTCCCTCGCCCGTGAGCTCCTTGATTTGCCTTTGCAGGTGGCGTGGGGACAGGTGAGACCCCACCAGGACGCTGGGCCTTCAGGAGGACCCCTGCCGGGTCCTTCCTGTGGCCCTTCTGGCGGTCCAGTTTGCATCGGCAGCCGGGTGGGTGACGCGGGAGGCGTGGACCAGAAAATTAAGAGGAACAGGGCAGGGCTTTCCTTTCTGAGAATTATTTGTCTTCCCCTTGACAGTTGAGACCAACAGTTAATAGTAAATCACGCCGATCGGGGTCTTAAGTCTTTCATATATGTTCACGGTCAGTCCTGCCGCAGCCCTGCAGGTCGTAGGGTGAGAATTATGACCACGGCTCCGTTTTTCCCAGATGCAGGAACGAGGCTCGGGGAGGCTAGGTGACCAAAGGAGAGAGATGTGGGCCTTTTGTCTTCACATTCTCTGCTCTTCCCGTTTTCCCTCCAGCTTTGGGTTGGAGAAGCCTCAGCCCCCAGCTTGGCGGGTAATTGCACCGTAGGAGTGGAGGGCTGCAGGGGGTGAGGAACCGGGTGTAAAATTTCAGAGCGATTGGTCATCTGTGATGGATGAGGATTCCCAAGGGAGTGTCCCTCACTAGTCAGGCATCAGGAGGGATAAGAAATGTGACAGTGTGGTGTTCCAGTGAAGTGTGCGTGCGTGTGCGTGTGTGCGTGGGTGTGTGTGTGTGTGTGTGTGTGTGTGTGTGTGTGTGTGGTGGGCACTGTGGGAGATATGTTCTTTGAGGACACAATTCTGCCTCTTGCAAGAAAAGGCTGAGATCTTGCAGCTGGTTTTCTTTAACTAACAGCAACACCAGCATTGTTTTGCAAAGCCACAGAATCTCCAAACACAATGGAAATCCCAGGAGTGTAGGGTGTGCGTTCTGGGGCCTGGGGTGGGTGGGACAGGCTTGGGGAGGGAAGAGCACAACCTGAGCCATTTTGTCCTTCCTCGGTAACGAATTTCACACGGCTCCACTGTCCTCAATTTTGTCTGCGGGATGCCCAAATTTCAGCCTGGGAAAGAAGGGGATCGGGAAGGAGCAGGCCCCAGGGATTAGTGGCGGCCATAAAAACCAGACGTCAGCCCATGACGGTGGCATTTGGAGTGATTCTGATGATTGTCTTCCCCTCAGCTGGTGTCCAAGGAAGCACATGGTGTCCGTTAAGCTCCAGAGTGACATTTGAATAAATAAGTTTGTTACTGGGAGATTAGTTTTTTCCCTCCCCACCCGAACATTTTCAAAACAGCAGCAACGGTAACAGTAAACAGGGGAGATCATGTCGCCCGCGAGACTCGTGGGGCCAAACCAAAGAAAGAGAAGGAAAACAGGGACGAAAGCAAGAATGGCATCTTTGGAAGGGGCTCCCCCGTCCCTGTGAGCGCTTGGCGAATTTGTTACGAGCCTGCCGGCCCCTGGCTCAGAAGTGGCCTGACTCCCCCCAGGTCTGAAGGAAAGGAACACCACTCTGTCTGGTGCTGCCTCTGCCCTGACTCCTCCCGCCTCACACTTTGGATTTGCATCCAGTCTGCCCAGTAGCCACGGATTCAATTCTGGGTTTGGAAGTAAAACCTCAGAAATGCGTTGTTTTATCCTTTGAAGCCCAGGGAAGTCAGGACCCTGGGTTCTAGGTCTGGCTGTGCCATAAGCTAATGGGAAGTAGTTAATTAATTTTTAAGTTTATTTATTTGAAAGAGCACAGGTGCGGGAGGAGCAGGGGGGGGGGTGCGGGGGAGAGAATCCCAAGCAGGCCCTGTGCTGTCAGTGTAGAGCCAGACGAGGGGCTCGAACTCACGAAACCGTGAGATCATGACCAGAGCCAAAACCAAGAGTTGGACGCTTAACGAACTGAGCCCCCCAGGTGCCCCAGCTGGTGGGAATTTATGATCTATCAGTATAGTCAGATGGACGCTTGAGGGGAGCTTGGGTCCAGGGCAGATGTGGCCACAGCTGTGGGAATACAAAGAAGATGAACTGTAATTCTCCCCAGGTGTGAAGTGCATAATTCTAGAAGATATTCTTGTCCCCCCCACCACCATATGTGTAGGAAGAGGTACGTTGTAATGGTTAGATATCACATGCCAACATAATGAGGGGAGAAAGAATCTTAACATAAGGGGTCTGGAAAGAACACCGAAAGATAATACATATACTCCGGAGGGAGTAAATGATTCATTGTTCTGATTTACTCCGGAGGGAGTAAATGATTCATTGTAGAAAATGAAAGTCCGAAAGGAAGAGAAGGAAATACAGGTGAATTTTTATTGGATCTCAGAGCGGGGAGAGCCTCATGTAAATGGCAAGGGAAGAAAAATCAATGAAGAAGGCTAGCGGATTGAGTCGCGAATTGCACAGACAAGCACATTCATAGCCTCACAACGCAGAGCCTTGAAACAACACCAACAACACCACACCGAGGACTGCTGAGAGAGTGGATACACTGTAGAGTGGCTCACACGGTGGGATTTTAAAAACTGTAGCCAAAACGAATGCCTGCAGGGACACACAGTGATCTGGAGGAATCTTAGCAGTGTAATATTAAGTGCAAAGAAGGTTACTTACAGCACAAGAGCATTTAAAAAATTCTATTTAAGTTGAGGTTTGATTGACCAACTAGTCTGTCAGTTTCAGCTATACGACAGAACAATAGCGTGTTTACCCCCGAGTTTAATAGGAGAAGTTTCACAGGTTAAGTAGAGTTGGAAGGATTTTACAGTAGACGCCTGTATCGCCCACCCTCTGGTTTGTACCTTTCACATTTGGTTTTATTTGCTTTTCTGCGTATCCCGCCAGCCTTTCCCTTCATCCAGTGGTTCTCAGCTGGGGGGTGAGCTTGCTCCTCAGGGGACCCTTGGGCAATGTCTGTGGGCATTTTTGTTGGGCACAGCTGGAGGAGCAGGCTGGTGGCATCTCGCTGAGGCCAGGTGTGGCTCAACGTGCCGCATCGCACAGGACCGCCCCCGCCGCAAAGAATTATCCAGCCCCGAACCTGAGTGGTGCTGCGGTCGAGGAACCCTGCATTCATTTCTCGATCTCACTTTCTGATGCATCTCAGAGAAGTTTGGAGACACCCCGCGGAACATGATCATGGCCTCAGAAAGTCCTCTCTCGGCCCCTCGCGGTCACGCCCCTCGGACCCCCCACCCCCGAGCGGCGCTGTTCTGATTTTCTGCAGCACAGATGATTCTTGCCTGTTCCGGAACTGCATATAAACGGAAGCATAAAATAGACGCCTTCCTGTGTGAGAGTCCTTTCAGGTGTGAGGCACAGCAGTGCTCAGGGTGTTCAGAGCCCCTTCGGGGGGCCCGGATGTCTCCGTTAATTTCATAACAACGCTAGGACTTTTCTTACCCTTTACATCACGTACCTTGACATTGATGGAGCAAAGGCATCGGCAGGTGCACTGGGGCTGTGGCACCAAACTGTACTTACTTGTTTACCCCACACCTGTAGAAAAAGAAGCTGGTATTTGATTAAGAATGCCCATGGTGATGGGGCGCCTTGGGTGGCCCCGTCAGTTGAGTGTCCCACTTCGGTTCAGGTCACGATCTTACAGTTTGTGAGTTCGAGCCCTGCGTCGGGCTCTGTGCTGACAGCTCAGAGCCTGGAACCTGCTTCGGATTCTGTGTCTCTCTCAGTCCCTCCTCTGCTTGTACTCTATCTCTCTCAAAAGTAAATAACATGAAAAAAAATAATTTTGGATACTTGTGTCACCATGAGCTTGATCACTGCTCAGCACCTGAAGGCTTTTCTCATGAGATGGGTGATGACTTTAACACATCTGGTTTTTATTTTATTTTTTTTAATTTTTTTAACGTTTTTATTTATTTTTGAGCCAGAGAGAGACAGAGCATGAACAGGGGAGGGGCAGAGAGAGAGGGAGACACAGAATCGGAAGCAGGCTCCAGGCTCTGAGCCATCAGCCCAGAGCCCGACGCGGGGCTCGAACTCACGAACCGTGAGATCGTGACCTGAGCTGAAGTTGGACGCTCAACCGACTGAGCCACCCAGGCGCCCCAACACATCTGGTTTTTAAAGTAATGTAGATTTGGGGCACCTGGGTGGCTCAGTCGGTGAAGTCTTCGACTTCGCCTCGGATCATGGTCTCGTGCTGCGTGAGGTCGAGCCCCGTGTCAGGCTCTGTGCAGACAGCTCGGAGCCTGGAGCCTGCTTCAGATTCTGTGTCTCCTCCTCTCTCTGCCCCTCCCCTGCTTGTGCTCTCTCTCTCTCTGTCTCTCAATAATAAATAAACGTTAAAAAAAATTAAAAAAAAAAAAGAATAAAATAAAATGTCGTAGATGGCACGTACCAGCATGTGGAGATTCTGCCTAACTCAGTGAATCGCTGTTTTCCGGATGACCCGTGTATGACGTTACATCATACGTGGTACAAGTTCCTTTCCAAGGGTAAATGAACCAAGGAATTTTCACGTAGCAGAGTATGAAAAGTCATTGCATGGTTTCAGGTGCCCCATTGAAACTACCCTTTAAGAAACTGCCACTTGTGAGGTTTTGCTTTGTATCAAAGATGAATAGCCATGATTATCTGAAAAGGCTATTAAAATACTCCGTTTTCCCCCTGCGTATCTGTGTGAGGCTGAATTTTCTTTATATGCTGTAACTACAAAAACCAATCATGACAGATTGGATGCAGAGGCCGATAGGATATCTGGCCTGTATTCTATTAAGCCACACATTAAAGAGATTTGCAAAAATGTTAAAAAAAAAAACACATTTGTCATTTTTTTTTTCTGGCTTGGGAAAACATAATTATATTTCTGGAGAACATTAGTTTGTAATAGGTTTGGTGTATCATATTTAAATGAATTAATACATATCTTGGAATGTCCTCATTTTAATTTCTATTATTATAAAATAGAAACCACATAAACAAAAGCATTTGGGTGTTCTCAGCACTTTAGAGGGTAAAGGGGTCTTGAGGCCAGAACTTTGTGCACCGCTGATTTTCATAATGCATTTAAGATGTGCGTGTTACTGGCTCAGTAGTTTATTCCTTTATATCGTGATACGTACAGGTTTTTCTCCCTGTCCGAAAGAAGAGCATTCTTATTAAAACTTTCCTAGGCTGAAGTGGCATGAAGCAAAGAAGCAATTTCTATTCATCTACATGGGAAAATTTTTGAGCATTCCTCGACCCCCAGAATAACCTCTCTCAGGTTTTTTTTTTCTGATACCGTAGGACACATCTTGCTAGGGGATGCACAGACTAAATGGAGATCAAGCACAGATGCTCACAGACACAGGTCACACTCTGGAGGCTGGACGCCCAGATGCCCAGTGGGGTTCCGGGGAAGGAGCTGGGCTCAGCCAACACTTGCTGCTTGGGGGCGGGGCAGGGACGCTGCCTCTATAGCACTTAGCGCAAAATAAACGCTGATCGTATTTGCACTGTTTGCCTGTTTTCAGAAAAGCAAAAGTCCTCTTTGAATTTGGCTAGATGTAAGGCTTTGTAAAGCCCAGTTAAAGCGCCAGATAGTTTATAAAACAAGGAGAACGATACCAGGTAGGGGGGCTCTTTCCAAAAGAAAACCACTTCCCAGAATCGGGATCTGTGGCAGGAGAAAGCATACGTCTGTGGCTCCCATTGGCTGCATCGGACGGGAGGAGTGAGGCTGTTAGGCCTGACATTTAGAAATTCCCACTGGGAATTATTTTTCTGTTGGGTTTCCTCTCACCCATCTACTCCCGGCTTTCCTTGCTGTGGATTCTCCCCTCACTCCCAGGTCCAGCGCAGGTGGCTTGAGGCCAGCGAGAGGCTCCCGGAGCTATGATCGGGGGGCGCCCCGCCCCCAGTCCGTAGGGGAGAGAAGGATTTCAGCCCAAGTTTATTCACCCTTAGCAAAGCACAACTAGCTTTCATTATTATTATTATTTTAGGACTTGGGATAAAAAAGGGCCATAAAAACGAGAGCATAAAACAGCTTTTACTGAACAAACATTATGCTGATTTATTTGTGAGCGACATCTGAACCATATGGTCTAGTTTCCCTTAAAACACACAAGGGGTTCAGGATTAAGGGAACAGGCACTTGGCAAATTTGTTCTGTGTTTCACTGAACTCATGATGTTAGAAAAAATAAAAGAGGGGTTCTCGGTGGTCCCACGGTCGCTGAGTGCTTGCTGTTTGCGGGACGCGGTGCGGAGCGATTCCCATCCCGGGTCGGCGTTAGTCCTCCCCGCGGCCCCAGCAGGGGGCGCCCCCGCCCCCGGGGCAGCAGCCGCGCCCAGCGCGGGGCCTCACCACCTGTACGAGTTTTTGCCAGCACGGGGAAGGTGTGGAATCCAGGCTTTGTCCAACAGTGACAGCTTTTCCTCCTCCAATCCCGGGCAGTGAAAAGATGAAACTGAAAACGGGGCCGTGAACTCGGGGCCTGCAGGGGAGCTGGTTTCTCAGGTTGCAGGGCCAAGCGCGCGTCCCCTTGAACCAGCTCCTCCCAGGGGGAAGGGAAGCAGGGCCTTCCTGACCGGCTGGGGGGCAGGGAGCGAGTCTTCTCTCTCAGCCACCCTGCCTGGGAGTTGCGTGCACTCGTGCATTCGCGGGTGTGTGATCTCAGAATCTGGGAACGAGCAGAGCATTGCAGAGTCCCGTGCTGCCCGCCGCGATCGGGAAGGTGGACTTTTCACCCACGGCCTCGCAGATGCCTCACAGACACCCGGGTGCGTGCCCCTGGCTGGTCAGGTGGCGTGTTTTCAGGTTCTTGAGATGCAGGCGGTCTGCTCTGAATGGACTGTCGGGGATGGAAGACTGTGGACTCCCCGTCAGCCCCTACGTATTCTAGGGACACTGCCTTTTCAGCCCGAGGTGACATTAGTGTCACAATGTGGTTGCTGAGGGCCATGCGTTTCTGGCTGAGCCGAGTGGCGGATGGGTCAGGAAGGAAGGGTATCCTTGTAAGGGGCAGGGTTGTACATTTCTAAAGTATTGGGTTCCCTACACTTGTATATTTCCGTAGCCAAAGTCATCTTTGTTTTCTTTTTAATTTTTTTTAATGTTTATTTATTTTTGACAGAGAGAGAGAGAGTGAGCGAGTGCATGAGCAGGGAAGGGGCAGAGAGAGCGAGAGGGAGACCCAGAATCCGAAGCAGGCTCCAGGCTCTGAGCTGTTAGCACAGAGCCCCACGCAGGGCTCGAACTCACAGACCATGAGATCATTCCCTGAGCCAAAGTTGGACGCTCAACCGACTAAGCCACCCAGGCGCCCCGGCCAACCTCACCTTTATATCTAGATGTTTGTAAGGAAGAGCTGGCTTGAGGTCCGTATCTTCCCATGTGTTCTGAATTAAGAAACAAATGCCAGTCTCTTCCTTTTCATTGGGATCACCGCATACTCACCTGTGTGGTTAAAGAGAAAGCGCCCACCTGTTTACTCCACAGGCGGGGGATTTCAAGTCTCCTGAACCCTCTGCCCAATGTTGCTAGAACAGTAGCTTAACAAACCTTCCAGGTGAGGGAGGCACATAGCCACAGGTAAGCCAGCATGACGGGGAAGCTTGGCTGTGTCTTTGCAGCCAGACCTGAGGCCTGGCCTTCATTCTCTCCTCTGTCATGGCCTTTCTTCGTCTTACTCTGGTCATGTGGCCCCCTGGTGACAGTGCGTGCCTCTCGGATCCAATGTGTGCAAAGCCACTGCCTTCTCAACTTGCTCCCTGCTGTGCTCCGGGGTGTGGCGCTGCGAATCAATAATGACAGGAAAGTGGGAAGAACGGTTACAATTTTAAACCCGTTGTTGTTTCCTGAGCCACTAAATGTAGCAGACTTTGTTCTGTTTGGGTTCTTTTTCAAAAAGCCCACTGTATTTTTTTTTCCCCCAGACTCTGACTATATGGCTTATGGGAAACGGTGATACAAAATTCTTAGACCCGCCTTCAAAAGCCGCTTCGAAAGCCTTAAAAGTCATATAAAGTGCACCTGCCACTGATAACATAAATTCCTTAGCAAACGGGTCCACCAGGAAGACCTCCTCCCTCTTCACTCTCTCTTGTTTCATCCGCCATCCCAGCAGCCCCTTGGTGCGTCCTCCTTCAGAGCCTTAGGGGTTCTCGACACCTGTGTATTTCCATAGCTGAAGTCACCTTTGTATCTGGATGCTTGTCAGGAGGCACTGTCTTGAGGTTCGTATCTTCCCGTGTGTTCTGAATTAAGAAGCAAATGTGGGTTTCTTCCTTTCAATGATAAAGACTGCCCTAGTTATAATTAGGACTAGAGGAAAGAGTAATAATAATATTAAATTTTTTTTAAAGTTTATTTTTTATTTTTGAGACAGAGAGAGACAGAGCATGAACGGGGGAGGGTCAGAGAGAGAGGGAGACACAGAATTGGAAGCAGGCTCCAGGCTCTGAGCCATCAGCCCAGAGCCCAATGCGGGGCTCGAACCCACGGACCGCGAGATCGTGACCTGAGCCGAAGTCGGACGCTCAACCGACTGAGCCACCCAGGCGCCCCAAGAGTAATAATAATATTAATGAGAGCAACGAAACACCCACCATTGTGGAGTGCTTACTGTGCGCAGAAAGTAGTGGTTAGTGATCTACATTTGTTATCTCAATCCTTCCAACGATCCTAGGAGATAATCCCACCTTCAGTGTGCAGCTGGGACTTAGCAAGGTCACCTTGCTCACAAAGGTCACAGGCTGGGCAGGAGTGGAGCGGGGACGGAGGTCCAGGCTCGTCTGACTCCAGAACTGACCTCCAGCCACCGCATGATACTGTCTTGCAAAAGCAGCCTGAAGCTTTAAGGAAAGTAGACAAGGTTACATTCCGGCCATACGGACTGGTTTTACCCACACCTCTTTGGGTAGATTGTCACGTTCCCAAAATTGTATTTTTAGGGAAGTTGCAAATTTCCCTTCCAAGTGATCTCTTGAGAGCCGGATGCCCTCTGCCCAGAGTGATGTAGGGATAATTCCTAAAGGAGGCACGTTGTATTTCATAACTCATGATGGAAAGGAGCTCATTACATATAAAACTTTGAGGGGTTATGTAGAACTGTCCCCTGGAACCAGATCCAGTCTGGTCACTGATTCGGTCTTGGTGTTGTAACTTTGGTCTTGGCTATTCTGTTCATTAATCCGAACATTATGCGGTTCATTAATACCGCATTTGTGTATATTTTACTAACACTGTATTGTTGTATTCTTGTAATCTATAAGTGATGGACACAGTGACTGTTATAAGTGTGAGTTGAAGGAAAGGTTTGATTATTCTATAATCGGAGTGTTGCTTTGGACTTAAAGGGGCTGCCACCTAAGCCTGAATTGCTGTAATTTTCCAAAATTCTCTATTCATGCTCCTGTTGGTGTATATAAAGATTAACAAAGAGAGCAAATAAAAGCATTTGTATCCCACGCCTGAAGTGTAACTAGGGGACAGAGAATACTATAAATCTCAGTTACATATAAATGGGGAAATAAACATCCAAGACCAGCAAAACCAACTTCTTAGCGCGCCCCCCTCCCGCCAAAAAGCTCCATTTGTTAAGATACTACACTTTACTGTAGCAACAGAAGAGGGTGCTCTTGAACTAAGTAGCTTAGTAAGCCACCCAAAGGATTTTAGGAACACCCGTTCTTACTGGTCTGGGAACATCCAAGTTATTTAGAAATGACCAGAAGATGATATGTAACATGCAGAAAAATGTACTGTAAAAGGAAAACAGGAAATGAGAACTAAAACCCTTCAGTGGATGGAGTAGAATACACCCCCTTAAAACAACCACTAAGCAAATGAAACCTATAACACTCCTTTCAACATGAACTGAGTATCATTGAACAAGCATTTGGAGAAAGAAAGCCTCAAATTGGAAATCTGAAAATCTCAAAATAGAAACAAAAGCCTGGAAGATCTAAAACTAGAGATTATGGCATGCAAGAAGGAAATTGAAGAGAAAGACAAAATCATCCCAGAGATAAAATTACAAGGTGTCCATTCAGGATCTTCTGAAAATATATTAAGGGATATGGAGAAGAGGAGCAGAAGACAACCAAAATGAGGTGGAAAGGGACACAGAGAAAGTGATCGACAGAAGATAGGCAGTGAAGGTCCAACACACCGATAATTGAAAAGAAAAAAAGAAACAGATCCGTGGACTAAAATGGACTTTTAAAATTACAATCCAAGAATTCTTTCCAGAACAAAGAAGATGAGAATCTAAATATTGGAAGTTTCTACATGTATTTGGGAAGACTGACCCAGAATGCTTAAATGCTAGACCTATCCTAATAAACGTGTAAGTTAAACATGATTAGGAAGAGAAGAGATGGAAGAGGAAGAGGAAGGTGATGAAAACAGCCCGCTGGGTCTGCAGGCAAAAATACTAAGTCACTTAAAAAAAGGAAGAAAATTAGGTTGGTATCAGACCTGTCAATGCTGCATGCACAATATTTTCAAGAGACCTAAGGAAAGCGGGAGCTGAGGATTTTATATCCAGCAAATCTAGCCTTCAAATATCAAGGCTATGGGGGAAAATGTTAATCTTACAAGCAGTCCGGGAATACCGTACCATCCAACCCTTCCAGAAGGATGTGCTAGAGGGTTGGCATCACCCAACTAAGATAAATGGTGACATTTGGCAAAGTAACCAGTGATTTGAACAAAATAAGTTGCAAAACTACTTTGAAAGAGGACTTCGGGTTTCTGAGGTTAAATGGATGTATTCATTCATTAGATCCTTGTGAAGACAGCTTGAAGAGTAAAATAATGGAGCCAGGTTGCAATGTTTTCACCAAATCCGTAATCTCTGAAGAGCAGTCATGTCTTTAGAGGCTCTGGGTGACAAGTGGGTAAAGCAGGGGAAGGGAGAAAGTGGAAGTCATTAATGGAGGTTTAGAAGAACCCGAATAACTATAAGTGGGAAAAGATGAAGGAGTTATCTAGGGGGAGAAGTGCAGGATTGGATTTGGTCAATTTTATTGACAGAAGGCACCCAGATACATTGAGTTTTTACAAACATAAGAAATATCTAACGGTTCTAAGGAGATAATACTCCTTAATTAGAATTTGGTAACATTATGGAAAAAAATCTGTCCCTATCTCGCCCTTTTGTTATCTAACCTCCGGAAGATCCTGACCTAGCAATGGTGGCCAATTCATGGCCCGTGTGCTCTTTACTCCTTTCCTTCCAAGTCACGTTGGACATCAGTAACTGAACTTGGCAATGGTGCGCTTGTTAGGAGCTGAAATGTATTTGTCATCCCTTCCCCAAATTGTAGGTCTGTGGTTTGATTACTTAGCGTCCTCATCTCCTTAGTGGACACTGTGGGAATTACAGACACATTCTCCCAGCAAACGTTTATTAGTCATTAAGTAAATGTCAAACACCATTTTAGACACTGGGCGTTACAAGATGATTAGGACACGTTCCCATCCTCCAAGAGGTTCTCAGAGCCCAAAAGGAGGTGAATGATTCTGTAGGATTTGCCCTGTAGATGTGTTACTCATAAGCTATGTCGGGCGTTGTGGTGATCATACAGTATTCGACTTGGTCGAAAAATTGCGGAGTCATATGGACCCCTAGTGTTAGGCGTGGCAAAACGGGATGCACAGCATCTCAGATAAGGTGGATTTCCTTGTCCTCATTCTCTAGCACCTTGTGACTCAAAGTGTGGTCTGAGGACCAGCAACATGGCCTCCCCTGCAGAATGCAGAATCCCAAGCCCCATACCAGACCTACTGAAAAGAGTTCACATTTTATTAAGATACCAGCTGATTTATATGTACAGTAAAGTCTGAGAAGCCCCACAGTTTTCTTTCTCCTCAACCACACTTTTTATTTTATTTATTTATTTTTTAATATGGGATTTGTTGTCAAATTGGTTTCCATACAACACCCAGTGCTCATCCCAACAGGTGCCCTCCTCAATGCCCATCACCCACTTTCCCCTCCCTCCCACCCACATCAACTCTCAGTTTATTCTCAGTTTTTTTTTAATATATGAAATTTATTGTCAAATTGGTTTCCATACAACACCCAGTGCTCATCCCAACAGGTGCCCTCCTCAATACCCATCACCCACCCTCTCCTCCCTCCCACCCCATCACTTTTAAAAAAAGCTCCTCTTAACCAGCCATAAGATATGTACTCCATGTATCAGTTCCTCTCTTAGCCATAGTTTTTTTTTTTAAGTTTATTTATTTTGAGAGAGAGAAAGAGTGAGTGAGCACACAAGCAGGGGAGGGGTAGAGAGAAGGAGACACAGAATCCCAACCAGGCTCCACACCATCAGCACAGAACCTGATGTGGGGCTCGAACTCACGAACTGTAAGATCACGACCTGAGCTAAGATCAAGAATTGGACACTTAAATGACTGAGCCACCCAGGCGCCCCAAACCATAGTTTTCTTTTAATTTTTTTAACATTTATTTTATTTTTGAGAGAGACAGAACATGAACTGGGGAGGGATGGGGCGGGGGACAGAATCCGAAGCAGGCTCCAGGCTCCGAGCTGTTAGCACAGAGCCCAACACGGGGCTCGAACCCACGAACCGTGAGATCATGACCTGAGCCAGACTCGGATACCTAACCGACTGAGCCACCCAGGTGCCCCAAGCCATGGTTTTCTTATTTGTAAAACGGACATGCCAATAGAACATTTTGGTGGTGTTGGTATCTGTCCGGTGGATTGGCTGCTTGGATTTACTGAGATAATCAGTGTCTTGTGTTTCGTGTGGCGCCTGTCTCAATTAATAAATGTTAGTCTGTGGACGACATAAATAATACCAGTTTAGTGGAAAATTTGGGACTTAAAAATAGCCTTTCTGTACCCTACCCTGTTCCTCAGTCGGGCAACTTTGGAACCTTCCAGTTGTTGGACTCCCCTTTGATGCTTTTACGTAAGCACCCAATCGTTTGTCCCCTGTGAGGCTGGGTGGTGCCCACACTCACAACTCACACTCACGTACGCGTGTCACATGTGTGCTCAGGGAGACCAGCCTCAGCCCTGGATGAGCTTGGCTGCGGAGCTCTGCCTTATTGGGCGTTGCAAGGGCATCACTCAGGTCCCAGGGCTACCTTGCCGCACCTGATTGTTTCTGGGAGCTAGAGGGCCAGACAGGGAGTTTCCCAGCACAGCGAGGCTTGCTGGTGAGACAGCAGTGTGTACCCTGGGCCGTGTATAGGCAGGACCTGGGTGGGGACAGCCCAGGGCCTTGGGGCTTCAGTATGCAAGTTGAAGGTCCTCTTGGGGGGTATTCGCAGTTCAGAGTGAGGAGAGGGACTCTGATTTATTGAAACTCCCCGGGTTTGACTGGAAGCTCTTGATTTGCGTGAACTCGGCAGGGGAGCTCCCTTTCCGGGTCTTTGCGACACCAGCCTGCTGTTAAGTGTTTCCAAGAGAAGGAAAGCCTGTACTCTTAAAATGCCGCGCGCCCCCCCCCCCCCAGCTGTGGTGGACGTTAGCCACAGCTGGACACCCAGTGGCACTTGGACCAACTGTGTGTTGGCCGTGGCCTCCCTGGCTTCCAGAAGGCAGAATCTTCCGGAAGAGGTAGACTGCCTCACCACACTCCTGTCTGCTGAGTAGCCAAGAGGTGTCACCTGATACCATCATTTTGCCCTCTCTGCTCTTCTGACTACGCCCTGCGCTTTGCTGCCATCGAGGGCTACCACCTTTCTTTGCAGGGTTGATGTGTTCGCGAAAACAGTGGCATGTGTTGGCGTTTTGCAAGTTAGGCCACTACTCTAAGTTGTACTTGAGGGGCGCCTGGGTGGATCAGTCCGTGAAGCATCTGACTCTTGGTTTCAGCTCAGGTCACGATCTCACGGTTTCGTGAGTTCGAGCCCAGCGTAGGGCTCTGTGCTGATGGCACGGAGCCTGCTTGGGAGTCTCTCTCTCCCCCTCCCCCACTCACACTGTCTCTGTCTCTCTCAAAATAAATAAATAAAGTTAAAAACAAAAGGTTGTACTTTGCTTTTTTTTTTAATGAAAAATTTTTTTAATGTTTTATTTATTTTTTGAGAGCGAGAGACAGAGTGTGAGTGGGAGAGGGGCAGAGAGAGAGGGAGCCACAGAATCCAAAGCAGGCTCCAGGCTCCGAGCTGTCAGCGCAGAGCCCAGTGCGGGGCTTGAACCCACGAACTGTGAGATCATGACCTGAGCCGGAGTCTGATCTTAACCGATGAGCCACCCAGGCGTCCCAAAAGGTTGTACTTTAAAGGCCATGGTTAATTAGAGGTAGGTGTCCTTTGCCATTGGAAATGAAAATTTACGTCAGCTGCATAAGAACATGTATCAACAGTTACATTTGCTTTTTAATTTCTGGTAGTAGGGGATAGAAGGGAAAAGTTCAGAGTATCGGAGGGCTTCATGATGTGATATTCTAAATAAAAGAGCTGGGGTACAGTACGAAGGGCCGTAAGTAATCACTGCTAAGTGGGACCCACGCGTGCAGCTTTTAAGGCAAGTATGTGAAATACCGGGTTTGCCATTTGGATCGTTGTTTTGGGTAGTTAAATGAGAAAATGCTTACCACCTTCCCACACACCGCCACCACAAGTGGTTTGTACACACTGTGTCATTTATGTTTTGATGGACGAGGCGTGGATAAGAAAGAAAGTTAGGTGTGTGAGAGCTCGCTTCGTATGTTGGTTCCATCATTTGCCAGCCGTGGGTCTTTGGGAAAATCAATCTTAATCTCATTCAGCCTCAACTTACTGCCTACATCATTGGTCTGTTGTTAAAAGAAAGGCTACTATACGTGAAAGAGCTTCACACGATGCCTGGGGCACCGCTAATACTCCTTGAGTGTTATAATTGTTAACATGTGACCTATAGGATTTGTCATGTGAAGGAAACTTGAAATAAAGTCCTTTATAAATCTGTGATGTTAATAGTCGGGGGCCTCGGGGTGGCTCAGTCAGTTAAGCATCTGACTCTCCTTCTCTCAAAATAAATAAATAAGCTTAAAAAAAAAAAAAAAGAGGTGCCTGGGTGGCTCAGTCGGCTCAACGTCTGACTCTTGATTTAGGCTCAGGTCATGATCTCACGGTTCATGAGTTCGAGCCCCACATTGGGCTCGTTGCTGTCAGCCCTGAGCCCAGTTTGGATCCTCTGTCCCCTTCTCTGTCTGCCCCTCCCTTGCTCGTGCTCTCCCTCAAACAAACAAACAAACAAACAAACAAAAACAACAAAAAAACCCAAAAAGCCCAATCGGCTCTGAATGAAATTTGTGTGATAAATTAGAGGTTTGGTGTAGCGAATTTTCCTAAAGAATCCGTGATTTACTTTGTATGATGCAAATGCTTGGCTTTTCCGTGTGCTTGCTTCTTTTTGGTGAAATAAAAATCTAAACCCCAGAGCTCCGGAGGGTAGAGATAAAAAGCACACTGCATAGAGTCCTAGAACTCTAGAACTTGAGTATGCGCCCCACAGGGGCAGGGACTCTGTCTGCTTTGCTCTAAGCACACGCCAGGGGCCCGAGAACTGTGTGTCACTTGAATAAATGCGTGGGGTCACACGACTCAAAACCCTCACTTTGCAGATGGAAAAACGGGCTACAGCCGAGCGAAGTGAGTTGCCCCAAATTACAAAAGGCAAGATGAGACCCCGGTCAGAGCTGGTGACCTCACCTGCTTCTACGGCTGGGGGAACAGCGGAGGTCCTCTGAAGAGAGGTTGTGATGTCTTAACTAGCACCGTGGCTGGTTGCAGGTCTGTCCCCCTCCCTCCCCTCTTCCTCCTGTGCCACCGTCCCCCATGGTATGGCCTTCGCCAGCCCGGGGCCTGGACAAAGACAGATGCGACCTACAGGCCTGTGTCGTATGATCCACCTCTGAAATGTCTCCTTAGATTAAGCCTGTAGCAGATGTGGGCGTTTAATCTCCCTTCTTTACGGACAGATGGCACAGCCCTGAATCTCTGTTAGCAAGCCCGCTCTCCTGCCACCAATTTCAAGGTGCCATTGGCTGCTGGAGGCCATCTGGATGGGTTCTGTGGCAGGAAAAGTGCTTCTCCAGCACCCAGGGAGCCTTGGGTAGGTAATGGTGCCGGCGATCACTCGGCTGTGGTGCAGCCCACGTCCTGGGCTCCGGGAAACCATGTCCTGGTGAATTGTGACGCTGTAGCTGGGCCCCGGGCACTTGTAACCATCGTGGCAAAAAGAGCCTTTGTGGGACTTCCCCGTTCACTTCTTTAAGGTTTTTATAAACAACACCCCCCCCCCCCCGCCGCCCTTGTTTGCTGGAAAATCTATATTTTGAACTGAGTGCATTACTTCACATTATTCTAGGGAACACGCACATTTCTGTGCAAACAAGAAAGCCATTCTTTGAAAGTCATAAAACATGTGTCTTTTTACTTTTTTTAAAAAAATTTTATTATTGAGAGAGAGAGTGCGAGCAGAGAGAGAGGGAGACACAGAATCCGAAGCAGACTCCAGGTCTGAGCTGTCAGCACAGAGCCCGACACGGGGCTTGAACTCTTGAACGGTGAGATCATGACCTGAGCTGAAGTCGGATGCTCAACTGGCTGAGCCACCCAGGCGCCCCTTGTCTTTTTGAAGACTTTTTAAAGAATCCGAGAGAGCAGTGCTCCTTAAACCATCTGTGATGAACGCCCAGATTTAAAATTTCCCAATGTGTTACATGTTGATATATTTGTAAAATACAGTCAAAATGAGTTACTGGAAAAATACAGTGAAAAACCTAAAGACATCGGGTCACCTGCGTGGCTCAGTTGGTTAAGCGTCCGATTCTTGATCTTGGCTCAGGTCATGGTCTCACAGTTCAAGCCCCACATCGGGCTCTGTGCCAATGGTATGGAGCTTACTTGGGATTCTGTCTCTCTCTCTGCCCCTCCTCCGCTCACAGTGTCTCTCATCTCTCAAAATAAATAAGTAAAGTTAAAAAAAAGAAACTCCTAAAGACATGTAAAATATAAGCCTCTACTATATATATGTATTTTTTAAAAAAAATTTTATTTTTTACTATTGGAAACAATGGATATATTTTATACCCAAATTGGGGCAAGAGATTGTAGCTGCTTACCCTAAATTTCTATACTTATCTCTGGCATCAGTAAACTGTCTGCAGACTTGACTTTGAGTAGCCCTTAATATGGAGATACGGCTTCTTATCTCAAGGTTTGTTTTCCAACATGGACTAAAGGGTTTTCTTTTCTGCCTCCCCTGTCACTCCCCGTCCCAATCCACTGATTTTCCTTCCCGAATCTGACAGCGGCCTGAGTAGCTGGGAGCCCCTGACACTTGGTGGAAGAGGGAGGTAGGTCAGGAGGAAACACTGCTATTTCCCGCCACCTTCGGGGGGTTCTCCCTGGGGATGAGGCTCCGTTCCTCTCTCATCTATGCAGACAGCTGAAATCCCACGGAAAACTGCGACACAGCACATGGCTAAAAAGCCGTTATTGACATGAGGCCAAGAAAAAAAAGAACGTGAGCTAATGAAAATCTCTCTGGAAAAGCTGCATCTTAGCGACTTACTAGAACTTACTAGAAAATGCCTTCTTTCTTTGCATTGACTCCTACCAGAAATTCAGAGGAAAGGCCCTATCGGTGACTAGAACCCATTTTTTTCTAAGTTTATTTATTTATTTTGAGAGAGAGAGAGAGGGAGAGGGTGAGCAGGGAAGGGGCGGGGAGAGGGAGAGAATCCCAAGCAGGCTCTGTGCCGTCAGTGCAGAGCTGGATGTGAGGCTCGATCCCACGAACCGCGAGATCATGACCTGAGCTGAAACCAGGAGTTGGACGCTTAGCCGACTGAGCCTCCCAGGCACCCCATAGAACCCGGTTTTTATGCACCGATTGGGATCGTGCTTAGCACCACGATCTCCTATATGTCTTAGGGTTTTCTCATCCCGAAGTCATTCCTCCTGACACTGTATTTTCCTTTGCCACATAGAATCTCTTCCCCTGAAGCTACGCCATCCTCCTCGATACTTTGAATTATTTGGATGCTTGGTGACTTCCTGAGCGCTCTTTTGCAGCTTCCAGTACTGCGTTTCTTTATCCTTTTTTTCTTGGGACTGGGAAAGCAGGATGTCCTCGTTGTAACCTGCCGAGCAGGGTTGCAACATCACACCTTACTGGTCGGTGGCTGGATTCCTTGGGTGGCCTTTGGGGCTCATCCCTGAGATGAGACAAACGAGAACAATGTCTGTTAGATTTCAAATAGCGTCCTGAATGTCACGGTTCTTTTTAAATGGCCCAAACACACAGGTAACAGAGAATGCCATGTAGACTTTCCATCACCAGCTTCATCGGATCTTAACGCTCGGCCGTATTTGCTTCAGATCGCATTTTATTCTGTGGATTTGAAGGATAAAGTAGCTGAGGCTCTCTGTGGGCTCTTTCCCGCACCTGTTCCCCTTCCTGAGAAGTGGTAACTTCTCAGTAACTGGTGTTTACCATTCCTGTGCTTGGCCTTCAAATGCCAGCTACTTGCACACATAACAAACATGGACATCTGTAGTGCCTCGAGCCATTGAAAGGTTGTGCATAAATGGTATCATATCTTGCATAGGAAGATTTGATAATTTTCTTTTTCATTTGATGATTTCTTTTTGAGATTTTTTTTTCCGAGATGATACAGGTGTAGTATTGCTGCATATATTCCAGGGTGAAAACACGTGGCTCATTTACTTCTGCGCCTTCTCTGAGTTAGGGTCTCCTTCTCTGTTACGTACATGCTGCCGTGTACATTCTTAGATATGTCTTCTTTTGTGCCTGCATGGAAGTTTCTCTTTGTGTACGGGGGGGGGGGGGTTGTCAAGTCACTGATTGTACATCCCCACTTTACCCATTATTCCCCAATCCCCAAACTCTAAAGTAATTGTTCCAGTAGACACTGCCATCTGATTTCTCACTTGCCAATGCTTATTTTTGTCAAACTTCATATTTTTGCCAATCACACGGGTGAGACGTGATGTGTGATTGTTTTTCAATTTGTATTTCCCTGATTCCTAGTGAGATTGATCGTCTTTGTGCATGCTTAGTAACCGTTTGTAGTTTCCCCTTCTGTAAATTGCCTGTTCATGTCCTTTGCCCATGTTTCTATTAGATGTTTGTTTTATCCTTACTGGTGGAGGGGTTCTTTACATATTCAAAATAATAACCTTTTGTTGGTTGTGCATTTGGCATATTTCTTCTCCAAGTCCATGGTTGATTTTTTCATGGTGTTTTTGTTGTACAGAATTTTTAAACTTCCATATAGTCAGCTTTGCCCATATTCTTCTCTGTTCATGTTTTTTATGTGTTTGATCTAGGAAATACTTCCCCAAATATCATCCTCTATTTTCTTCTAAAAGCCTGTTTGTTTCATTCGTCTGAGGAAGACAATCCAAGTTACTTCAATCTCTTCTTGCGAAATATGGAATGGCATCTTGAATATCGTCATGATATCTAATTCTACAGAAGAATCAGTAAAATCCATGAAAGGGTGCACATTGTGCTTTTAAAGTTATGCGACCACGGATCTGGCTCCACAGGCTTCTGCCACAGTTGGAAAAGACTTGCTGCTGGCCGCTGGCCTAGTGTAGACTGAGAGCATGGCCGAATCATAGCGGGAGGCAGATACAGAGTGAGATGAGAGGACATTTGTGTGAGTGAGCATGGGGGATGGGGATCACGGGCATGGCAGGGGCCTGTCCCTCCTTCTAGCATGTCTTGTGTAGTCCCTGACCTCTGCTCTGTCTCAGCTGTCATTGATGTTCACTAGAATCAGATTCCAAGCGGCACAAAGGGTTTGTGGGAAGGGACGCATGTGCACACGTGCACGCGCACACACATTCCATGATTTACCAACGATCCCTTCTGCTCCCCTGCCGCTTCCGCTTCTGGGTCCGGAAAGAGGCTCATAAGGAGGGTCACCTCAGCCACAGCTCAAGTCAGAGGATAAACTCAGGGCGAAAGTTTTAGCTCTCGAGTGTTGGGCGTCACACCAGGACTGAGCTGAATTCGTTGTTCTTTTTTATATGTGTCAGGTGCAGAGTTCCGTACTGGGAGCCCATGAAGCTCAGAGTGATGGGGAGGAAGGAGTCACGGGCCTGTGAGAGACTGAGAATAGGAAATTCACTGGTAATGAAGAGCGTTGATGGTGGAGCACCTGGCGTCTGAATGGTGTGACCGGATGTGCTTCCCCGGTCTGTGCCCTCTGGCCTTTGTTCCTAACTGGCGAGTCCTCCGTCCGTCCCGGGCCGTGTGCCTCACAGGCCACGTATGCTGTCTGCTTCGGATCGGAGCCCCTGGCCGTGTGAACCGCTGTCGCGCCACTGCTGTGCCTCAAGGTGGAGAGTTTGGGGAACACTGAGCCTTGCTGTTGCCCTTTCCTGATGGGGCGATCCTAGGCCAGAGTCCGGTCTCCTGGCTCACGTGTTGCTCGTTCTCAGCAGAGGGTAGCGCTTTGGGGAGCTCATACTTCACACACCTCAGTCCAGGACACGCGTTGCAGACCCGTGAAAGGCCTTAAAGCGTGAAGAACTTACAGGTGCGGCCTTTGGCATTTTTGCACTTCAGGGATGTCACTTCTGAAAAGACCCTGTCAGTGAAGTTCCAACTTTTTAAACATCAGCCCGGACCACTTAGATGCCCCTGACTCAAGGCTCTTGTCTTTATTTTATTTATTTTATTTAACTTTTTTAAATGTTTATTTATTTTTGAGAGAGAGAGAGAGAGGGAGCGGGGAGGGGCAGAGAGAGAGGGAGACACAGAATCTGAAACGGGCTCCAGGCTCCGAGCTGTCAGCACAGAGCCCGACGCGGGGCTCGAACTTGGAATGGCGAGATCATGACCTGAGCCGAAGTGGGACACTTAACTGACTGACCCACCCAGGCGCCCCAAGGCTCTTGCCTTTAGAACCATCAATCCTTCTGGGGATGGTGATGTCTTCACTAGTCTCCTCCTCAGTAGCATCCACAGCAGGGCTGGCCTGGCGTTCACTGGCAGGGGTATGTGTGGCCACCGTGGTTGTTATAATACTGAAACACAGCCACACATGCTGGTTAATTACGGCTTTCCTCAGCCCAAGTCCCGACTCCTGCAGGATTTTGGGACCACCCTCCAATCAGCACCTGGAGGGTAGCACCAGGCACAGCACAGGGTTTTCAGGACCCTGCTTGTGACTCTTGCTGGTTTTTATTCTCACGGGGGGACAGGCAGGCAGACAGCTGCGCACACAGCCCCACTCCCCCGTACTTGGTCATTGAAGAATCCATTTCCATTGGTAGATGTTCATGCCACAAAAGTTGTTAAACATCGTGACTGTTGAAAGATCATAAAACAAAAATTTGAGCCCTTTTCTCTGGTTGGAGGACAAAGGAGTTCCACTGTATGCGGAGCTATGTGCTGGGTTCTTTGGAGACGTTATAATAATAGATGGTGCATGAAGAGCTTGCTCGTCAGGGCAGAACACACACACACACACACAGACACACACACACACACACACACACACACACATGCGCACACACAGAGTTTAAAAAAGCAATGCGTCACCGCGTCGACACTGATGTAGAATACAGGTGCCGGGGGGTTGGGCAGAAAGATACAGCCAGACTGCTCCAGAGGGTAAATGATTTTCTTTCTTTCGTTCCTTATGGTGCCTGCCAGCATAGCTGCGTAGGATTTTGGCAAATATGTAAAAATGTAATTGATTGGCGAATATCAAGTGAATTTTTAAGGCAGGTTGGGGGGGGTGGAAAGAGGGGAGAGGTGGACATTCGGGAGCCAGACAAGGGCATGGGCGGGCGCATCACAGTGGTGGCCTCGGCTGGAGGGACGGTTGTGGATGAGGGTAACGGTCAGCAGGCTGAGGGACGTAGAGGGGGGCTGGCAGGACCCTGCGGGCGGGACATGGGGGTTTGGATTTAATATAAAAATCAACAAGGATGCAACGGCGAAGGTGTTTCAGCCATCACTTAAGTTATAGGGCAGGGTCCTTGCCCCACAGTAGTTAAAACTCACCTTTTTGGAAGGGGCAGGGGCAGAGGGAGGACCCCCCTCCCTCAACCACGTATTTTATTACCACGTCCTGCAGAAAGCCTTGGTCTTTTTCTCTTTTGCCCCGCATACCTTTCCGAGCTGCTCTGCGCAGGGCTCCTACAGCAGACGTCCGCGGCTCCCCAGAGCCCACGTCAGCCCTGGTTCCAACGCTCGGTCTCGCGGAGGGGGGGTTGGGGAGATCCGGGAAACTGCTTCTATTAGTCACACCACCAAAAGTGCAAAGACTGCCGTGCACATTCAAATGGCTTCATTATCCTCTTAGCATCCCGGGTAAGTCTGAGGCTTACAGCGCAGATAACACCGTTCTTCTCTGCCTGTGATAAAAGTGCCGGTGGTATACTTTTATATCCCCGAATGACTGAGCACATTGGTGGAGACGTTGTGACCCGCTTGGGAACCTGAGCACTTTTACTCGGAGTGCTGTCTCGGTAGGGAGAGACCCTCTGCGGGGGCCGCCTTCGGAGGTCTGGGAACCCCGTGTTTCTCAGTAGCCACCGGAGGCATCAGCCCTCTTCTGCCTGCCTGCGAGAGGGCAGAATTATCTCGCAGGAGCTCAGATTCCTCGAGACTCTTGTGGTGGTTCCATTACTGCTTTAAAACACCTTTTCACATAGGAAGATACTTGTGTTTGGCCAGAGCCCAAACTCCGGCTATTTCCTGAACTTGGGAACAATACTTAAACGAAATTCACTCGTTTTTAATGATCACTAAGGAAACAGGCTTGCTTTTACAAGCCTTACCGTGATGGAAGCGGTTAGTGCCAAGAACTAAATTGTAATAAGCTTGAAATGCTCATGTGTGCTTCACAGCAGGGATCTAGGCTTAGATAACACTTTGTTGTTTTTATGGGTTAATCTGCTCATAAAATCTCTTCAAGCGAACACATGATTATCTCCCACCGTAGTTTAAACTGAACTTGATTTGTGATCTTATTTTCTCTTTTCTGTTGGAGATATTTGTCAGTATCGCTGACATACGATGTCACATCGAGGAAATCAAGTGTCAATCAGTCTGCACCTTGAGTGGAAACCAGTTGTGGAGACCTGAGTAAAGTTAGTATGCTCTATTCCCTTATCGAAAATTTTTAAAAAATTTATCTGAGAGAGAGCAGACGCAGGGGAGAGGAGCAGAATGGGGGGCAGGGAGGAGAGAGAGAATTCCAAGTAGCACACACAGCCCAACATGGGGCTCGATCCCATGACCCTGGGATCATGACCTGAGTCAAAATTAAGAGTCAGACACTCAACTGACTGAGCCACCCAGGCGTCTCTCTCGACTCACTTTTTATTGAAGGAGGCTTTCTGGGGATTTTCTATCTCTGGAGAAGCTCCTGAAGGTTGCTGTGGACAGAGATGTTTGAAAGTTAGAGCAAAATTAGCTCTGTTTATTTAATTTTGAGAGAGAGAGACAGAGCGTGAGCAGGGGAGGGGCAGAGAGAGAGAGGGAGACACAGAATCTGAAGCAGGCTCCAGGCTCCGAGCTGTCAGCACAGAGCCTGACGCGGGGCTTGAACCCACGAATGGGGAGATCATGACCTGGGCCGAAGTGAGACGTTTAACTGACTGAGCCATCCAGCCGCCGTGCTTCACATGCATTTCTTAAAGTAATAACACATTGTTGAAGGCCCCTCACTTTCCCCTTCTTCCCCTTCCACCGCCCATTCTTCCCTAGAAATAACGGGAATTAGCCTGTCTGTGCTTCGTGGATATACTTTGTAGGGGTAGTCTATAATGGCAAAATGTAATGCTGTCTGTTTTGCGTGTTTTAAAATTATTCACAATGGATCCTACTCGACATATCCTTTGAGAACTTGCTTATTTCAGTTGATGATACTGCTAAGATTTATCTGCCGATGTAGTTTCTTTATTTTCATTAGAACTTTCTAACGAATGACTAGAGCATGATTTACTTAGCCATTTCTCTTTTGATGGACCCTGAAGTTGTTCCCAACTTTTCACTATTACAGACAATGCCACAGTAAACATCCTGTACAAGATTTGTGCATGCCATACTTTACACATATCTTGGGGTGCCTGTGTGCCTCAGTCGGTTGGGTATCTGACTCTTGATTTCAGCTCAGGTCATGATCCCAGAGTCATAGGATCGAGCCCCATATTGAGCTCTGCGCTTAGCATGATGCCTGCTTAAGATTCTCTCTCCCTCTGCCCCTCTCCCTGCTCACTCATCTCCCTGCTCACTCATTTTTTAATTTTTTTAAAAATTAAAAAAAAAAAGAAGGGGCGCCTGGGTGGCTCAGTCAGTTGAGCACCTGGCTTCGGCTCAGGTCACGATCTCACGGTCTGTGGGTTTGAGCCCCGCATCGGGCTCTGTGCTGACAGCTCAGAGCCTGGAGCCTGCTTCGGATTCTGTGTCTCCCTCTCTCTCTGCCCCTCCCCCACTCACACTCTGTCTCTCTCTCTCAAAAGTAAATAAACATAAAAAAAGTTACAAAAAACAAAAAGGAAAGTACCTCACACATATCTTGCTCTTGAAATGTGCTGGCTCACAGGACACACAACTTCAGGTCTGCTAGGTGTTGCCAGAAAGTTCTACAGAGGGGTTTCTCTACCATTTCACACGTTGCCGTGTGTTTTCATACTCTAAAATTTTGTCAATCAGAGGATCACAAAAGGGTGTTTCATGGTTTTAATTTGCATTGCCCTAATGACTAGTGAGATTGAGCATGTCCTCATAGTTTCATTGGCCATGGGGTTTTTCCCTTCTAAAAATACTCTGCTCATTTCCTTTGCCCGTTTTTCTCATTGTTTTGCTTGTCTTTTTCAAACTCACTATCGTAATTGAATTTTAGGAGGTTTGAATGTAAGTCTTTGTTGGTCACTGTCTCGGGGGGTCTCCAAGACCATGCCTAGGTCCTGGTTCCCGGGGGGCTCACAGGACTCAGCATACAGTCTTGAAGCAAAGATTCATTACAGTGATTTTGCACAGCAAAACTAGCAAAGAGAAAAGGGTGAAGTCCAGAGGAAACGGACTGTAAACTTCCAAGAAGAGCCCTTTTCCAGGAGAGTCATACAGGGCGATGCACTTCATTCCTTCAGGATCAAATTGTGTGGAATGTTGTCTCCCAGGGAGGCTTGTTGGAGACTCCGTGCCCAAGGTTTTTATTGGAGGCTGGTCACGAAGGCATTCTCTGCCTGCCACATACCAGAATTTCAGACTCCCCGAGGGAAAGCAGATGTTTGGCATAAACCACGACGTTTGTATGAACAGGTTAGGCACAGTGAGCCACTCCTATCAGATCTAGGAATGGTGGGAACCTTCCCGAAATGCAAGTCCCAGATGCCAGCTGAGGACCAAGCCTGCAAGCAGGCATTTCTGAGGAGAGCAGCGAGGCCTGGTATGGAAACATTTTTCTACGCAAGTATATTTATTTCAAATATCTTCTCCTAATCTGCATTTACGTCGTTTTCAGTCGTAAGTAGTAACATCTATGTTTTCTTCACTGCTTTATGATTTTGATGTCATGCCTAAGAAACCCTTGCCTGCCCCGTTCGTAAAGGTAGCTCCCTATCTTCTTCTCGAGCATATATTCATGTGGTATGCCACAAACAGGCCGAGTCTTGGTGAGTCTAATACTTGGCGGGTTCTCTTGAATTTTCAGAATTTGCAATTTTGAACACCTGCCTCCTTTCAGTCTTTACTCCTCTTCGTGACTTTTCTTGTCTTACTCCTCTGGCTATGTTCTCTAATGCCTGCTGAGTGGGAGTCAGGGCACCCTCATTGGTTGTAAGATTTTTATGGGAACGTGTCCATCATCTGACCATTAAGTATGATGTTTGCTATGCGATGCAGGTAGATGTCCTTTATCAAAGTAAGGAAGTTCTTGTCCCAGTTTGCAAATATTTTTCTAAATTTTATGAATGGGAGTTGGATTTTATGAAGTGCTTTTCCTGTGTCTATTGGGGTGATTATAATTTTTGTCCTTAATATGTTAATGAGGGAGCTGTATTAAGAGATTTTCTAATGTAAAACTATTATTCACATTAAAGAAACGTTGGTTATTATTATTATCATCATTTTAAATGCACCACTGGGCTTGACTTGCTAAAATTTTATTTAAGAATCTCACATCTATGTGAGAAAATTATAGGCTGTAATTTTCTTGTACTGTCCTTATCTGATTTGGTTTCAGACTTACAGTAGCTTCATCAAATGAGTTGGGGAAGTTGTTTATGTTTGTTTGTTTTTCTATTCTTTGGAAGAGTTTGTATAAGACTGAAATTGGTAAAACTTAGTAGGATTTGCCTGTAAAACTTCCTGGACATGAGGAATATTGTGTCAGTGTTTAACCACTCAATTTAAAAAAATGATTATAGGACTGTTTATTATTTTGATTTATTCTTAAATTACATATGGATTAAATCACTTTTTTATTATACTGTATATAGCATTTTAAATTGTCCTTTTTTCCATTAATGGGCATTTCCTACATCATTAAATCTTCATCAAGAAGGTGGCTTTTAAAACTTTAAATTTAGCAGTGGTTTTTTATTTATGATGAACTTTATTTCTAGAATTTCATAAGGTCACATATGTTACTAGATGTGCTGGGCACATAGTAGACGCGCAATAATTTTGGCCGTAGGTGGCACCCAGAACTAACCAGGTATTGTAACTTTCCAGGGCATAATACTGGAATTTCCTCATGTTTTACTGACAGAGGGTAAAGGCAATTCTATGAAAATTAATGGCCAGGGGTGGGGTGGGGGCTTTCCTTTCTGCTAAAGGAAAATAACACATTCTTTTGGAGTGATGACTTATTTTTGAAACACATCCTGCCTGAAATGATGAGCCCAGATTTCTAGGTCTGAGCAATCTCTGTTGTATTTTTTTTTTTTTTTTTTTTTGTTTAGAGATTTCCGAAAGGTGCCAGGTTCTTAGTTCTGGGGGAAGAGTAATCTGGGGAGGAAATACTTTTCCCCTTTTATTGATCTCAGTTCATAGAGCCTAGCATATGGTTTTTCATAGTGCCATTCTTGCTGGCCCACATGGGGCCAGCAACACCCTTGCAGTACAGGCATTTAATTGCTGCTGGACATGGGGATCACAGAGTCCGTTTCCCTGTGGTGGGTTTATGCATTGCTCGTTTCAGGTTTGGAAGCGTCGGACCCTTTTGGTGCTTGGCTAATGGCATAGCAATTACATTTCTTAATAAAGACAAAACACTCTCCCCATTTTATTTTTTTTAATTTTATATATATATATATATTTTAATGTTTATTTATTTTTGAGACAGAGAGAGACAGAGCATGAACAGGGGAGGGGCAGAGAGAGAGGGAGACACAGAATCTGAAATGGGCTCCAGGCTCTGAGCTGTCAGCAAAGAGCCCAACGTGGGGCTCGAACTCACGGACCATGAGATCGTGACCTGAGCCGAAGTCGGATGCTTGACTGACTGAGCCACCCAGGCGCCCCCACTCTCCCCATTTTAAAAACTGTTAATTTATATTTGAGAGAGAGAGACAGAGACAGAGCATGAGCAGGGGAGGGGCAGAGAGAGAGAGAGACACAGAATCCAAAGTAGGCTCCAGGCTCTGAGCTGTCAGCACAGAGCCTGACAAGGGGCTCGAACTCACGGATGGACCGTGAGATCGTGACCTGAGCCGAAGTGGGACCCTTAACTGACTGAGCCCCCCAGGCGCCCACCCTGCCTTTTTTTTTTTTTTTTTTTTAATTTGTGCCTCTCCTCTTAAAGAGCCCTCACTGATCCTCACACACTTTTTCTCAAAAGCACTCTATGCACCCATGCCGTGTGTGTGTTTTCTGCTTGGTGCATCACATGCCCTCTACAACCAGTGTCCACATGAGATCCGACCCAGTGGCCTCGTGCTGTACCAGGGGCACAGAAGACCGGCTGCCAAGCTCTCTTATCAAAAGCAACTTGTCTTCCTTCGAGACGTTTCTGTTCTGATTAGTTTATTTGTTTTCAAGTTTATTTACTTAGAGAGGGAGAGAGAGCAGGGGAGGGGCAGAGAGGGAGGGGAAGAATCATTCCCAAGCAGGCTACAACACTGTCAGCACAGAGCCCAACTTGGGGATCGAACTCACGAACCAAGAGATCGTGCCCTGAGCTGAAATCTAGAGTCCGAAGCTTAACGACTGAGCCACCCAGGTGCCTCCTGATTAGTTTAATTTAAAACAATTACTTCCTTATGGCACGTGCAGACTATCTATGTAAAAATCTCACACAGCAAACTCTTTTTAAAAAATCTGGGACGTGGCTTCCTTTTTTCTTTTTGGCAAGATGGTGACCTTGCTGTGTTCTCCTCATGGCCATGGAGTAGCCGTTTTTAAATCGTTAGACGTGGTGCTTCTTGGGTTTCACATAAACACATTTCTTCCTGGTACTCAGCACTGGTGAATGGCTGAAATATTTCTTTGCAAAGTAGAAATGAGAACGCGCAAAGAGGTGAAATGAGTCACTTCTCGTAATTCTAAGTCATTTTTGGGGTGCGTGTGCTCTTGGCCTCCTTCCTCCTCCACTTCCCATATGGCCGCGGACTTGGGTGGAGGCCCCCTGGAGCAAGCTGTGTGGCCTCTGAAAGACTCCCAAATCCAAGATCCCTTCTCCTCTAACGGCCAGTGAATTTATGACAAAATCAGGGCCCTCAGGTCACCGCTGCCGTAGGCCAGGAATATTACCGCCACTTGGGATTTTGGCAGAATCCTGGTTGGGCCTCACATGACCCGGGCCACCAAGTTTACCGTGGGTCATCAACCGGCCGGAGGCCTGAACCTGACCCACACGTTCCCATGACACTTCCAGGCAGGTGTCAGTGTTCCATGTGGGAGAGCCCTTGGCCGTCAGCCCGTCCAACAATCTCATTTTGAGGAGGCCGAGGGCCCTCAAGGACCACGTGCGAAAGTGAGTGGCCACTACTCCCAGCGCGACTCAGCTGCTCCCACTTTATGAGTCTGCGGGAGGCTGCCTGAGTTTTTGTAGGTCACATGTGGATTCGCAGATGCACACGAGCTCCCCAGCAGCCCGGGGAGGGCTGGGAGTGAGAAGTGAGCGTCTCACCGAATCCTTCCGTTGTCTCCGATCGCGCAGGCCAGGAGTGGGTATTTGTCATCCGGGCTGTTGGCCAGAGGCTTCTTACTCTCCACACGTTCTCTGGGGGAGCTAATGGCCACACGGGCCTGGGTTCCTGGGGCCCTTGATGTGACCGCCCTAGACTGTGCTGAGTTTTCATTGCCATTTCCCCACCATTACCATCACCCACGAGTTTCGCTGAGCGCCCGGGCACCGAGCCCTGACACCCTCCAGAGCTGTAACACAGAGCCCTGTCTTCTAGAAGGCGGGCGTCCATCCCGCTAAGTGGCCACTGCCACACGACGGGCAAACAGCCACACTAGGCCCCCGCGGTCCGGTGAGATGTGCACTTCAGGTGCCAGAGTGCTCAGGGATGGGAGGAGTCTCGGGCTCCCCTGGGGGACGGAGGCCTGCACGGTCCGCCCCTCTCCCTTTGCTCAGTGCCGGGGCAAACAGTGCCGTTGGTGTTGGAGCAGGATCAAAGCCTGCTTCTCGCTAACCTGCAGAAACGAGCAGGTAAACAAATGGGGCCCGTAAAATACAGAGAGACCGACAGGAAAGTTTGTCTCGCTGTGATCAGCAGCTGGCCCCTTTCCAGATTCCACCTGCTCTGGGCCGAGCCTCACGGTCTCGTGCCAAGGGCCTCTCGAGGCGTCTGGCACAGCCATCGGGTAACAGCGTGCTGGTGTTAGCCAAGGGTGACGGGGGCAGAGCCGCGCCGGGAGGAGGCGTCGGGGGGCAGCTCGAAGCCACGACCAGCAGGACCCACGGGGGAGGGTGAGGACGAGCGTCCCAGGCGGGGAGCGGCCGGCTGCTGACTCACCGTGCGTCTGGGAGGTGACTCGGTCGCCCCTGCTCTGCCCAGTGTGTGAACCCGACTTAGCGCTTGGCGTGCCCGCGGGCCTGATGGCGTGAAAGGTCCCCACGTGGCCCGCATCTGATGCCACCGCCGATCCAGGCGCACAGTCTTGGTCACACACGGAATTGAGCATCTGATCCCGTCTGCGCAGCTTTTGAGAGGCCGTGCTGACCTTGCCCCAGGACGTGCAGACGGTTGCTCAGTTACTCGATGTGAATTTGTTCCCTGGGGGAGAAAAGGGACACGTCCGTCCCTTGTCTGCAGCTGCCAAACTTGGCAGCCCCCGGGCAGGGGCACGATCGGGTCTTACGTGATATGAGACCTCGGGCCAGGTGAGTTTGGGGAGTGACAGTGTGACCTGAGCCTCAGGCTGCTTTTCGCTGGAAGAAGAGGCGTGGGGCTGCTGGTTTCTGAAGGTCTTGGCTCCGTTCTTCTGTCCTGCGTGTCTGGCTTGGTGCAGAGCCCAGATCAGCGTGGCCTGGGCGGTGGGGCGCGAAACGCAGGAGGACGACGCCCGCCGTCGGATGCCTTCTCTCCCTGGCCCTGCTGGACGAGGGCTGGGCCGCGGGTGCTGCTGGGCAGGGAGTCAGCGTCAGTTCTGATGCACACAAATGCCCTCGTCACATTGGCCGTCCGGATTCTGGGGAAAATAAGGCCTAGGGTGTGTGAGACTGAGGACGGGGTGGAAAGCCCTGGGCTTGGGTTGTGTCGGGTCACTTCCCGGGTAATCAAGCTTTCGTAACGTGGAGAAGCGTTTTGCAATGTTGATAATACCTGAGAAGAGATCTGTTTGAAAAGGATGCACTCTCTCTGTTGACATTCTTGGCCGGCATGTAGCACAGCTGGGACAGCAGGGTCGGGCAGGACACCTCCCGGCGCCCTTGTGCTGGGGGGAGGGGAAGGAGGGCCTGGTGGACCAGGCGAGGAGATCCAATAAAAGAGCGTCGACGGAGGGGCGCCTGCGTGGCTCGGCGGGTTGAGCGTCTGACTCTTGATTTCGGCTCAGGTCATGATCTCACGGTTCGTGAGTTCGAGCCCCATTTTGGGCTCTGTGCTGACAGTGCAGAGCCTGCTTGCGATTCTGTTTCTCTCTGCCCCTCCTCACCCCCCAGAATAAACAAGTAAATAAAAGCATTGATAAGGTTAACATGTAAGAGGTTGGATTCCCAGAGGGGACTATTTGCCTGACCCCCAGACCCCCACATTTCCCATGGGGCTCAGCAGAAGCTTAGCTTACGGAATCCGGACCCCGTGCTGGACCCGCACGTACACAGAACCCTCCACGCTTCCCTTCCGTCGCGTCATTCAGGCCAGTGAAGTGATGTGCTGTGGAGTGTGGCTGGGGGCCATAGCAGGTGCTCGGTGGTTTATCTCAGCTTCTCTGCCCACTTACTGCGTGGCCCAAGGCAGGAACTTAACCCCTTTTGGATTCAGGGGCCTGTAAGAAAGGAAATGAAAATGTCAGACCCTCCCTAGGGGCCTGGAGCAAATGACCAATAAGAACACTGTGATGCTTGATCAGTATAATCCTGTTGGCTTTCTTAGACTTCCAGCGAGGTCTGTAGGATCAACAACTTTTGAGGCTTGCCTACTGGGTTGCTGTCACACTACCTGGTGGGATTTACTCCCCTTGAGTGGCAGGGAGAGGGAGGTTCCTTCTCACACGTCTGTTACTTTCTGCCAGGTGGACATGTCACGCTGACGTTTGTACTTGGTTGGAGTGGGGTAGGTGTTCAGTCTAAACCAACCAGACCCAAGCTCCTGACCGTGGATTCATTTAGTTGACGGACTTCAGATGCAACATTTTTGCAAACGCCAACTTGCCTCCTGTCCTCCTTTCTTACATTCTCCATGGCACCCCACCCAAGACTGTGAATGTAAGTTCCCATTGATGACTGACGGGCTAATGGATGGAGCCTGAGCAGTTAACCCTTGAATTTCTTGATGGTTCTTGACATGCAAAATCTGAGATCTGGGATCATCGTCTTTGGATCTAACGTGAAAACGGTCTCTTCACAGCAGTTGCTTGTGCTCCTTTGGTCATTGATAAGTGTGGTCAACACTTTTCGAGTCTCCTATCTCAGCTGGGGCATGAAATACTCCAGGTGGGGCACATTATTTGGTAATTTGCTTCCCGTGCTGACAGATTGGTCACGTCTTTATACTGGTCTCCAGAGAGCCTCGTTTCCTCCTACGTAATACACACACCTAAATGCCCCAGGACCAGCACAGTTAAGAGCAACTGTCTGCCCCATTGAGGGAAAGACCAGGGGCCGCGGAGTTTGATTACTTGTTCTAATTTTGCTTTGCGTACAATTTTATTTCCTTGGTGAGAGCGACTTCTTTACTTTCCTGTTGACGCTTAAGAGGCATAGGGAGGGGGCCCTTCAACATCTGCCTATGCTTCACTTTCTGATTGCTTTTCCAGGTAGTGTCTCCAGTGAGGGGGCGATTTCCTAATGGGGGCTCTCAGGAGTCTCACTCTGGAAGTAGAATGGAATTTTTAGAAGGCTGGAAGACAGATGTTCGTTTCATATACACACACGACGTCAATAACAGTGACATTTCAGCCAGTGTGTGGGGTTTAGTCAGGAAGAGAGCTCCATCCTCATTGGCTCATATGTACATATGGTAAAGCACTTGGAATCCTACCCGGCACACGATAAACACCCCGTGAGTATTCACGGTTATTCATATTCCCATCTTTTAGTACGTGTTCCGTGGCAGGCTGCAGACGAGAGTGTCATGGGAAGGGGACATCAACAGCCTGCCTCAGACTCATAAGCCCTGCGTTTGTAGCCCCAGGACGGAGGGGCAGGGGGGCCCCTCATCAGAGATGATGAGTGGGTTGCCCGTGCCCTCTGTAAGGTGCTACTTCTCCTGACCCGTGGCCTCCCCCGAACTGTTGTGTTCTCCACCCCCGCCTTGGCGTCTCCCATTGCTTGCTCCAGGGTGGAGAGAGGGGGGAGGGGCTGTGCCTCCATCCCATACGCCATACCCAGCTCCAGGTTTGGGTTCTTGGCGTTTCCGTGCTCCCCCCCCTCACTCTGCAGGCGCAGTGTTGGCATGTTTGGTGAATTGACATGCTCCAGCGAGCAGCTCTCCGAATAGAAGCCAGGAACTTTCCAAAGGGATATGCAGATACGTCTCATGACCGAGTGAGTACTCAGTGCGTGTGGGCGCTGAGATAGTCACGGGGGATGGGGCGTCCTGCCCAGGAGCTCCAGCTACGCGGTCCAGGAGCTGGTGGACCGTCAGGCTTCGCGGACCCCTCGTGGCACATGAGATGCGTGAGACCCGATTCCTAAAGATGCGGTCACCGTCGTGAAAGATTCTCTTCCTAGGGTTACCCACCAGTCATTTAGCCAACCTGGGTGATACCGCAGACTTCACTCGGAAAAAAAGCACAGTTAGCTCACAGATGCCATAATGCTAAATAACTGGTTTGGCCGACTTGAATGAGCTGACTGCTTCTTTTGTCGTCTTGTAGCCACAGTCTGTGTGTCTGCTCGGCTTTCTTCTGCTGGGGCTTTTCCCTCAGGATCACCATCAGGTTTTTCCAGTCTTCAGATGATTCAACTCACAGATGGCAGCTTCTATGTTATTATGCCACTGATTAAAGAATTGTTAAGGCAGATTTATTCCTCTAAATACAAACACATGCAAAACTGAGATCTTGGCCCAAACTTCGCCAGACACAATAGTGCATTGTTTCTCTCCCCAAGATGTATTTCATTGTATCCTTGTGTTATAAAACAGCAGTGCCTGGCATTTCTATTATGGTGTCTGTCACTAGGGAACTCGAAGCTCTTGACTGCAGTTTGGGGAAGATACTCGGCCTTTCCGGTGTTTTCCTTTCTGCCATCGTCACCAACATGCTGAGGTGTGATGATGTATGCAGAGCACCGCGTTGCATACAGTGGTGCTCACTAATTCCGGTCGTTCCCTTTACCAGTAGTCTGATCTGACCGATGTACTCGTGGTTCAACCTGCATGGTCCTTGCTCCATGTTTCTGCATCCTTTATTCCCTCCTGGAGCAAGGTGAGAACTGGAGTTCATTGCCATCTTTTCCCTTTGTCTGGTTAAAGTTTAATTAAAAAAAAAATCACTGGTCTTGGTCTCATGCCAGCTGGTCTCAAATTACTGTCCTTAAAAAAAATAAAAGCACCGTCATTCATTATGCACAAGTATAATTTGGTATGTAGAAGCCCCCCTCCAATTTACGAATAAATTATTAATCTAATACAAGCGTTTATCAAGATTTCTGGATTCAAAACCAATGTACAAAATTAAATTGTTTTTATTTACATCCCCAATAGTTTGATAACGAAAAGAGTATCCAGGAATAGATCTAATGAACAACGCATACCACCTCTGTGGAGAAAATTATACATTTTGTTCAAAAGACATTGAGAATTTTAAATAAAGAGCGAATACGGTATTCACGATAGGATGGCTTGATATTGTCAAATGTCACCTTCCCACCAAGTGCCGCAAAGATCCAGGGCAATTCCAATCAGAATCACCACAGGCTTTTGGGGAGAGGAAGTGATAGACATTTATATAAGGAGCTGAGAGAGCAAGGCAGATTCATTCTAAAGCTATGTAAATAGTTAAGAGAATGGGTATCAGCAAAGGGAGAAACAAATAGACCAGTAGAGCAGAAGAGAGAGCTAGAAGCGGACCGATACATGGGGAAATGTATTGTACGACAGCCTTGTGGACAAGTGGGAGAAGGAAGGCTTATTTAAGAAATAGTGCTGAGATCATTGAAAGCCAGATGGGAGGGCAGCCATTGAATTAGGTCCCTGTTTTCACCATATACAAAAAATTAATTCCAACTGGATTAAAGATTGAAATGAGAAAAGCAAACTCTAAACATTTTAGGAAAGACTGCGGGAAGGTATTTCTATGACCTTGGGGGGTAGGGAATGACTTTCTGAAGAAGACACAGAACGCATAAACCATGAGATTAAAGATTGGTAAGAAGTCTGACCGTATTTAACTAAGAACATTAGTTCCTCAAAAGACACCCCAGAGAGAGTAAGAACAAAACAGAACAAAAACTACAGACTCAGATAAATTATTTGAAATACATATAACTGAAAAAAAACTAGTACCCAGTATATAGAGAGAAATACTACAGATAAATAGAAAAAAGACAATTCAAACAAAAATGGGCAGGGGACTTGAACAGGCATTTCAGACCAAAGCAAACAGGATGAGCTGATAAGCATATGCAAAGGTGCCTAACCATCACAATTTAGTAAGCCTCAACTTAAATCATAATGTGGTACCATTTTGTGTAAGCCAGATGGACAAAAATATAGAGTCTGACATTATCAAGTGTTGGCGGTTAGGTTGTGTGGGCCAGCAGGATTTCTCTTACAACACTGGTAGGAATGTGACATGGCACACTGACTTTGGAGAGCAGTTTGTTTTTACTCCTATGATCCAAGCAATGGGCTCACAGTCCTACCAGTCCACTCCCTGGTGTAGACCCTGGTGGGAAGAGAATGAGCTTTGGGGTCAGACAGACGAGGAGCAGAACCCCGATTTTAATATCTAATGGTATGACCTAAAGCGTATGACTTTTTGAGCTCCTTTATCTGTACTATGACAGTAGCAATAGAATGTTGTGTATAATGACTGAAAATTAATGGCACAGAGTAAACCTCACAAAGGGGTAGCTATTTTTATTATTTTCTGACTGAAGGGCAAGCTCATTGAGGACCCCGTCTTATCCTTCCTGTCATTGCGTATGACGGGTAGGCAGTAAAGATAGGCTTGATGTGAATTCTCCCCTACATGCCCAGCTCCTGCTCTGTGCATTTAATTGTACACAACCCTCCGTGCATCCTGCCCCCTCCACGCCATGGAATGTTCTTCACCTGTGAGATTCCCTGCCTGCTACTTTCACATCACTGTGGCGGCTTCTCTGCCATAGCGTCAACCTTTGGCCTGTCATGTATCCATTCAGAAAACAAACGGCATTGCCCTGGGAGGATGTGTTGTTTCTCTGTGGCTGGGCACCTTTTGTGCTTTTTGTGAGCTTCAAACCCGGCTCTGCAAAGAACACAGTAGAGCAGAGGGCTGCCGTGTGGACGGGTCCAAGGCGCACCACTGAACTTCTCTCAGTGCGGCAGTCTCAGAGATAAATTTATCCTTTCCTGAAACCTCATTAAAGTGTGCATTTGTCGTGATGAGCATTGAGTAACGTGTAGAATTGTTGAATCGCTGTATTGTATACCGGAAACTAATATAATGCTGTATGTTAACTATGCTGGAATTAAAACAAAAAACTTAAAAGAGAAAGAGCATGGCCTTTGAATGCCCTTCCCATGTGACACGTGGGGCCACCCCCGCCCCTGGCCATCATGAAGCCACGTTGCTAGGCGCGCTGTTAGGGCCACGGCGTGAGTTTAGACGTGCAAGTCAGCACACAGAAATCGGAGCCCAAGAGGATTAGATCTGACATTTGAACCAGTCTGGGCCTTCTTCCCAAGCATCTCCTCCAGTCCTTTCCGCCTCTCTTGATGTGACATCCTAACTTCTCCTTTGTAAACATCATACTATAAATCCAAGTCTTTCTGAGCCAATATAGGACAACTGAGCATCCGGTTGGCCTGGAACTGAGGGGTTTCCTGGGAAACGGGACTTTGGGTGCTAAAACTGGGAGCTTTCTGAGCAACTAGGACTGTTTGTCACCGTAGCCAAACTTGGACACGTGGTGCAGGCAGTTCCCGGCTGCGTGTAGGTGCGTCGTGGCTCACCAAAAAAGATCCGTCCCACCAGAGCCTCAGAACATGACCTTGTTTGGAATAAGGGTCTTTGCAGATGTAATTAAGATAAGGATCTTGAGCGGAGATCATCCAGGATCAGGGTGTGCCCTAAATCCAGTCAGTGATGAGGGTCCTTCCTAACAGGCAGAGGAGGAGAAGACGTAGAGACATGGCAGGGGTAGAGTGATGTCTATAAGCCAAGGGACACTGACGATTGTCAGAAGCTAAGAGAGGCAGGGGCAGACGTTCCCTGAGAGCCCTCAGATGGAACCACCCCTGCGGGCACCCTGATCTCAGACTCCTGGACCCCAGAGCTGGGAGGGAATAAATGTGGGTTGTTTTAAGCCACCAAATTTGCTTAACACCTTGCTATGGCAGCCACAGGAAACTCCCCCAACGTGGCAAGTGAGTTGGGGATGTTTACTGCAGAAAGCTGGGAGGGGGATTCTCGATTTTTTTTGTAGTTGGCAGTCCAGCCCACCCACCCCTTTGCTCAGAGTGAGGCAGCCTCTCTTTGTGGCCATGGTCTGTGTCTGTTTTGGCGTGGGCTTCTGTTCACTGGTGCCCTGGGCACATTCGTTAGTAGTGCCCGGGGATGCCTGCAGGACCCCCCCCCCCCCCGCCCGCCCCGTGCCCGGGCTGCATCGTAGGGAATGTGCCAAGCAGAGGCTGGGCCCATGGCCTTGGATCCCTGACCTTCCTAAGCCAAAACAACAGTCTTCGACGACTCGTTTTTAGGGGATTCGACATAGGGTTTTGTTTGGCAGGGAGAAATGTCTCGCCATGTACGAAGGAAAAGAAAAGGGAATCTTTTGAAATCTCTGTAGGTTGCATTTTCTCTCTCTTTGCTCTCCATATGCCGTTTTCTGCCCTGCCACTCTCGGCTCCTTTCCTGGCAGTACCCCTGCAGGGGTGTGGCAGCTTCTGTGGTCACAAGGACTCCGTGATTTGGAAATGGTGGGGGGAGGCTTCCAGCAGCGTCTCCCCGCAGATGGGAGTTTGAAGAACCCCCAGGGCTTCGGCTCACACCCTTGGGAATGGCTGGCCTCACCCCTGCCCGTGCATCTCTGTTGCATATTCTTGTCCCCTCTTGGGACCCAGTGTCCTACAGATACTTGCACTCGAGGCTGGGTCTCATGGTTACTGTTCGCTCGGAGCCGGAGAAAGGAGGAAGGGGGTGGGGAGCGGTGGGCAGGCAGGAAAATGATTGTAAAACGGTCACAGGAGACGGGAGGCGGGTAATGACAAAAGGAAACGCCGTCCCTCCATTAGAGTGCTACAATTTCCCCCCAAGTACTGCCACAGAAATTGCACTTCAGACTCTCTGCCATGCATACACCCGAGAACAATTTACCGACATTGTTCCCTCCGTGTCGTCCGCGTCCTGTCCCCCGCGCATCGGGCACACGATCACTTGGTACCGTGGAGTATTTGTTTCTTTTGTGCTGACTTTGCTGCCAACGCGTCCCTCCCCACCCCCCCCCCCCCCTTCAAGTCACGGCCGTCGTCAAGTGCACTCTTTATTTTACATCGCTTCTCGTGTTCCAGGCGCTTCATTTCATTACTTTGCTTTCAGAATCTTCAGATGATCGTAGAAGCTGGTGATGGGGATTTCCCGCGAACGGAGTCTGACCTCCTCCAGCGGCACTCGGTTCCTCCGCTGTCGTCGGTGCTGGTGGGTGGAACCCGGGTGCCTCGGTGCCGAGCTCCAGCCCCGCTCTGCTACGCGCTGCTCAGCTCTTGGGAAGTTAACTTGTCTTCCCGTTTTCTCTCCTCTAAAAACGAAGACCCGTGGAATCTCGGGGAGTAGGTTGGCTGGTGAAGTGACAGGCGCATGATGAGACACACCCCCGTGCCGGGGCTGATGGCTGCGGCTCAGACCGGTTGCACGGGACGCCTGCCTCTCAGACTGTCTTCCGACCCCTGTTCGGAGCCCGGCTTCCTCGCATCCTGTGTGACGGCTGGTCCCGGGGAGGCCTGTGCGTGCTCCTGGGGTGGGTGGCCCTCTCCGAGGGGATGGGAAGGAGTGGTGGATACCATGTGGGTCCTGTTGATGGGACCCGGTTGGGAAATAAGACGTCCCAGGTCGTCTCTGAGCTGCGTGTGTCTGGAAGGGCGTCCCAGTTAGCTGAAGCCAAGAGGAAAAGGCCTTCTTACCTCTTCCCCACCAGCTCAGGGCTCCTGCCCGTCGGGGGCCCGAGCCCGTAGCCTTTCCTGGTGACACACTGAGGCGGGGGCATTCGGGCGTTAGCGCCCGGTGCTTTTATTCTATCTGGTTGACGTGGTGGCGGCCTGGACCTTCACCAGCAGGTGACTGTTCTCATGTCTCCCCAAGGAATCTCAACGTCCTGTGTGCTCTCTTATCAAAGCTGCTTCCCAGACTATTCATGGCAAGTCCTCAGACCATCTGCTTTTTCTTCCTTGGGAGAGAGGAGGGCCGCCTGAGGGCCCCTGAGAACCTTGCTGGCCGTGGTGAAAACCACACGAGCTGTGTGCGAGCGCTCAGCCTTGGGCTGTAGGAGCCGGGGGGTCTGCGTGGCTCTCCTCTTTTATTTTTATAGCAAAAAATGTGTGCAAAAAGTAAACATAGTGGAAATATAAAGTTTGAAGAAGAGTATTAAAAAAAACACCCGTGTTCTGTCCATCAAGCATAAGAGATAGAATGTTCTAGTGCCCTTGAAGCCCCATATACATTGCTCTCTCATTGTTCCTCCCGCCTCCTATCCCCTCGAACGAAAATCTGTCCTGAGTGTATTGCTAACCAACTCCTTGATATGAACACGGCTTTTACCACATATCGTACGTTCAAATAATATATTGTTTGGTTTTGCCACCCTTTGAACCTCATGTAGATGGAATCACACCGTATAATGATCACATAGTATTTTTTTTAGATCTGTTTATTTCTGCATTTTTTTTATTGGGAATTATATTCCTTATAATTTTATCTCTTGAGTTTTGGGTTTAAAACAACTTTCTTCGAGAAGGTTTTTTTTTTTTTTTTCCTCTACATACCTGGGGTATGTTAGGTCAACTCAATTTGACTTTAAAAAAAAAAAAAAAACACGAGTAGTGTAAATTCTGACTCCAACACCAAATTCAGATGAGGCACCGTTTTCATTTCACCCATTCAACCTGGAACCAAGTCTGAGAGAGGGGTGTATGTCCATAGGTTTCTTCCGTGGGGTAGATGTTGTCCCCCAGGGTGACTGCATTTGGTCGACAGACGTCAGCCTGTTTCCTGCAGAGTTCTCTTACGTAGATTCCTACACCTACCGGTGCCTGGTGGCTCAGTCGGTTAAGCATCTGACTCTTGATTTCGGCTCAAGTCATGATCTTGCGGTTTGTGAGTTCAAGCCCCGCATCGGGCTCTGCACTGACAGTGCGGAGCCTGCTTGGGATTCTCTCTCTTCTCTGCCCTTCTCCCGCTTGTGCTGTCTTTCTCTAAATAAATAAATAAACATTAAAAAAATATTTAGATTCCTGTACCTCTAAAACGCGAGGCTGGGTATACAGCAATAAAACAGTAGAACCGACGTTGGTTAGCTGTTGCCACGATAATGCCACCGCAAAATTAGTGGCTTAAAATACCGATCATCTATTGTTGCCCCCGGCTCTGTGAAGTGAGCTGGGGTCTGCTGACGGAGGCTGGGCGCAGCTCCGCGTGGCGCCCGCCTGCGTGTTGGGTTCAGCCCGCTGCACGTCCTCGGATCATTGGAGCGTTTTCTCCTCTTCCTCTTCCTCCTCCTCTTCTTTGAAGTGACATGTAGTTGACACACAGTGTTCCATTAGTTTCAGGTGTACAACTTAGTGACTCGGCAAGTCCCCATGTCACACTGTGCTTTGTCTGCCTCCGTGCAACGCCGTCAGGGCACCACTGACTTGTCTCCGTGCTGCACCTTCCATGCCTGTCATTTACTAATATGGCCAATGGAAGCCCGCGTCTCCCGCTCCCCTTCTCTCACTCTGCCTTTCCCCACTCTGCCCCTTCCCCTCACAGTCATCGCTCGTTCTCTGCATGTGGGTTCTGTTTCTGCTTTTTGTTTACTCATTTGTTCTTTATTGTTTATTTTTTTAGATTCTGCACATACATTAAATCATGTGATATTTGTCTTTTTCTGTCTGATGTATTTCACTTAGCATAACACACTCTCGGTCCGTCCGCGTTGTCGTAAATGGCAAGATGTCACTCCGTTGTGTATATGCATCACGTCTTCTGTATCCATTCATCTATCAATGGACACTTGGGTTGTTTTCATATCTTGCCTGTTGTAAGTGATGCTGCAATAACCATAGGAGTCCCTGTATCTTTTTGATTTCGCGTCTTTGTTTTCTTTGGGTAAATACCCAGTATGGAATTACTGGATCAAATGATATTTCTCGTTTGGATCTTTTGATGAACCTCCATACTGTTTTCCACAGTGGCTGCACCAGTTTGCATTCATTCCCACCAGCAGTGCTCAAGGGTGTCTTTTTCTCCACATCCTCACCAACGCTTGTTATTTCTTGTTTTTCTTTTTCTTTCCTTTCTTTCTTTTTTTTTTTTTTTTTTTTTTTTTTGATCCTAGCCATTTGGACAGGTGAGGGGATATGTCATTGTGGCTTTGATTTGCATTTCCCTGACGATTAGTGGTATTGAGCATTTTATGTGTCTGTTTGCCATCCATATGTCTTTTTTTGGACAAATGTCTTTTTAGGTCCCTTGCCCATTTTTTAATGGGGTTATTTGTTTTTTGGTGTTGAGTTGTATAAGTTCTTTATATGGCTTCATATGTTTGTAACCCCTTATGGGATATAGCACTTACAAATATCTTCTCCCATTTAGTAGGTTGCCTTTTTGTTTTGTTGATGGTTTCCTTCCCTGTGCAGAAGGTTTTTATTTTTGGTGTAGTCTTAATAGTTTATTTTTATTTCTGTTTCCCTTGTCTGGGGAGATATATCTGGAAAAATGATTCTATGACTGATGTGAAAGAATGCTTATGTTTTCTTCTAGGCATTTTATGGTTTCATATCTCACATTTAGGTCTTTAATCCCCTTTGAGTTTATTTTTGTGTGTGGTGTAAGAAAGTGGCCCATTCATTCTTTGGCATGTAGGTGTCCAGTTTTCCTGACACCGTTTATTGGAGAGACTGTCTTTTCTCCCATTGGATATTTTTTCTGGTTTTGCCAAAGATTAATTGACCATATAATTGCGGGTTCATTTCTGGGCTTTCTGTTCTGTTCCGTTGATCCGTGTGTCTGTTTTTGTGCCAGTATCTCACTATTTGCTCACTACAGCTTTGTGGTTATCTTGAAATCTGAGATTGTGATACCTCCAGCTTTGTTCTTTCTCAAGATTGCTTTGTCTATTCAGGTCTTTTGTGGTTTCATACAGATTTTAGTCCATATGCTTGTGTTTGTTCTCTGAAAAATGCTGTTGGTATTTAAAAAAAAAAAGAATATATATGTGTGTGTGTGTGTGTGTGTGTGTGTGTGTATTTTAAGTTTGTTTTTATTTATTTTGAGAGAGTGCAAGCAAGGGAGGGAGGGAGAGAGAGAGAGAGAGAGAGAGAGAGAGAGAGATTCCCAAGTGGTCTCCACACCATCAGAGCCTGACACATGGCTTGATCCCATGAACCATGAGACCATGACCTGAGTCGAGATCGGGAGTCAGAGACATAACTGACTGAGCCACCCAGTTGGTACCCACTGTTGGGATTTTGATAGGGATCTGTAGATTGTTTTGAGTAGTATGGATATTTAAACAATATTAATTATTCTAATCCATAAGCATCGTATATCTTTCCAATTATTTGTGTTGTCTTCAGTTTCTTTCTTCGGTGTCTTCTAGAGTTTTCAGAGTGTGCGTCTTTCCCCTCCTTAGTTAAGTTAATCCTAGGTATTTTATTCTTTTCCATGCAGCTGTAAATGAAATTGTTTTCTTAATTTCTCTTTCTGCTGCTTTGTTATTAGTGTATGGAGACACAGCCGATTTCTGTGTATTAATTTTGTATCCTGCAACTTTACTGAAATCATTTATCAGTTCTAATAGTTTTAATAGCTTTGGGGTGGACTCTTTCGGGTTTTCTATGGATAGTATCATGTCATCTGCAAATAGCAACAGGTTTACTTCTTCCTTACCAGTATGGATGCCTTTTATTTCTTTTTCTTATCTGATTGCTGTGGCTAGGACTTTCAGGACTATGTTGAATAAAAATGGTAGGAGTGGACATCCTTGTCTTGTTCCTGATCTTAGGGAGAAAGCTCTCAGTTTTCTCCTATTGAGTATGGTATCAGCTGTGGGTTTTTCATGCATGACTTTTATTATGTGAACAGTGGCAGAAGGCCAAGACTGCTGGGCAGAAAGATGCATGCCACTTAAGGTCCGGGCCTTGCACACTTAATTTCTACCCATATCCCATTAGCCACAGCAAGTCACATCGACCCCAGGGGGGAAGGATATACACGCTTCCTCTAGTGGAAGGAACCGCAAAGTCACGGGGCAGATACAGGTAAAGAATTCGGAATAAGAATTCAGTTTATAAGAGATCCCGCTCTTTCCCTGTTTGTCATTGTGTGTGGATCTGTGCTCACAGAGTTTCATTCTCAAAAGTTTAACTGTCTTGAGGGTTGGGTTTATTAATCAAGTATGTTCAGATCTCTCCGGTGGAATATTCCAGATGGAACATTTCCTAAAATTAACAAAAAGGAAAAAGAAAAGCAGAGGAATACTAACTCACGCTCACCGATGCTTCCTCTTGCTCTATTGGCTGCTGAGCGGAGGGCTCCCGAGAACAGGAATTTATGTGGCAGCCTTGTCCCCTTAAAACTTGCCCCTCACAGGCCTAGGGTGTCGCCTAGTCTGCGGAGTTCTTGTGGATTACCTGGGGCTTCTTCGGCTGGGATGGGGAGGAGAAAGGAAGACAGAACTCAACCGCATATATTTTGTATTTTGGACGTTGCTTCTTAAGCTACTGGTGAACAAAAATCTCTAATTCTGCAGGAAATTACTGGGATCTGAATTGGTTCGTTTTCAGGATATCTAGATGTTTGGCATATGTATTAAAAAGAGAAATTAGGTGGTGGCTCTTCATGAATGAAAGATTATTTGATTTAATTTAATTTTAAAAGGACTTGGTGTAAATGCTTTAAGTAGCATTTTTTTCCAAAATGTTTTTAAAATTTCAATTAAAAATCTTTGGTTTCCTTTTCACAAGGCTTTTGTTTGTTTGTTTTTCATCACATAAAACAGGAAAATCTTTGCAGATCTGGAATGATTTTTCCCTCTCTGGTGATCACTATGTATTTTTAGCTATTTAGTTTAATTTTTAAAAAATGGTTTAAATGTTTATTTATTTTTGAGAGAGAGAGAGAGACAGAGTGTGAGTAGGGGAGGCTCAGAGAGAGAGGGAGGCACAGAACTCGAAACAGGCTCCAGGCTCCAAGCTGTCAGCCCAGAGCCTGACATGGGGCTCGAACTCACAGTGTGTGAGATCATGACCTGAGCTCAAGTTGGCCGCTCAACCGACTGAGCCACCCAGGCACCCCATAGTTTAATTTTTATTTAAAAAATGCTTAAGGATTCATATATGGTTCGTTTTATACCCTTGCTCATTTCTGTTACTTTAAGTCATGAAGTTTTCACATGAAGCAGGATTCAGATGTCTTAAAATTGGCCTGTGTTTTCACGTTGCTTTAATTATCTCTTGGTTTTTCGAAACTATGTAAGTGAGTTTTTTTCTTTCTGCCAAATTGTTGGGATGGGGCTCTATTTTCAAGGCCAAGTGAGACATTATTGTAACCTGCATTTTTGGTAGACTGACGACACCCTTTCAGCACCACACAGAGATCACATTGTTAGCGAGGGCCCCTGGGTGCCTCATGTCTTTGCTGACATGCGCCCAAAGAAGAGGAGAGAATTCTAACTCCAAGAGTGATTTAGGAATTTCACTGCAAAGTAGCTGCTCCTTTTCATCTCCCCAGCTTTATTTTTCCCCATCAGCTTCTGGGTTTTGATAATTATCATTTGAGTGTCCCAGTCATACTGTTGTAGGCTTTGTTAAAAATAAAATGGGTGATCAGAGAAGGAAACAGCTAGAAAATCCACTGACGGTCAATTTCCGTGTCCTGAATGGTTTTCTTTCATGGTGCAATCCCTTTCCCACTCTATTTCAGCACCGAGCATTATTCCTGGAAGGACTTTTGTGTTTTCTAAGAGTTCACCTGCTCTCACTACTCACTTATCTCCTACCTTGAAGCCATGATGTTCATTCCAAGCATCGTAATCTTTTCACAGCAACTCAGTGTGATTTCACACACACGAGGCTGTGGCTTCTATGGAAGAGTGAGTGGTGTAAAATTATTAACCCCTTGGGACAGGGACCCCACTGCACAGTAATCTCCTTAGCAACAGCAGAAGACAGGAAAGCGGACAGCGTAAGTGGATTGGGGATAATGCAGCATCCGATTTGATAATCTGTCCTCAATGCCTCCAGAACGTAATCCCTACCAGAAATGACAGCCTTGCCCGAAGAATTTGGGGCAGATTTCTCTAGAAAAGGTGGCGGTCTTGTGCAGGAAGGGCCTAGGAATGGGGTTGGGGCCATTGAAGCTAAAGTCTTGCCCTGCGGTGGTGGGCCACGGGGTCCGTGGGGCTCCTAGAGAGACAGCATCACGAGCTGGGTGGCAGTGTTCTGCATAGATGAAGGCGATTCTGATGTGGGTCTGCTTTCCTTGTGTTTCGAGGAGGAAGAGCCATACATCACATTGAACTGGGTGTGTGAATTAACATTCCCAACCTCCCTGTCATTAGCAGCAACAAGAATAACCTGAGGGTCTTGAGGTCTTGCCCAAAGACCTATGACCTCCATGGTTGTCGAATACCCTGTTTTCAGTTTACTGTGTTTCTGTTTCAAGGAAGGGACATTTCAGCCACAAGAGGAGAGTCAATCCAAACAGTTCAACTGTTTTTCCACACCTGCTGGGCGTGCGACACAGGTACCTAGCATAATGGGCTGCAACCGTATTTGATGACACTGGAGGTTTGTGCTACCCTTTGATACATGACTTACCTACAAAAGAAAGCTGTTAGGACTGGTGAGTAGAAGTTGCTCAGAAAGAAAATATTTCCCTCTGAATCACCAGTAATTTCGGAAACCTCACCACAACCGATTGATCAAGGCAGGCAACCTTCTTTGCAAAGCGCAACGAAACGGAATTTTGGTTTAATCGTAGATGCGGTTGTAGGGTGGGATTTGAAGGCACCTTTTCTCCTTTGGCGAAAAGAGTATCACTGAAGAAATTCCTGAGAAGCCAACAGGAATCCAGACTTTGTAGAACCCTTCCATTACCCCGTTCAGTTATTATTACTGTGATTTTCTACTTAGGGAGTGTATGGACTTGAAAAAATCATCTAATAAACATCGATAGCAGCAAATTAGAAGGAACCAGATGCACCCACTCTAATTAATCTGTGTAATCAGTAGTGGTATGCAACATCCAGGATGGAAATTGCGAACTTAAATTGTGGCTTTGTGGCTCCGATGAGTTTTTGCGGTCTCAGGTTTTTCCTTCCTCCTTGAGTAACTACGTTATCTGGGGCTTCTGTGTTTTCCCTTCCCATTTACCTGCATGTTTTCTTACTTTTATTTGGAGGGTGGGAGGGGGTTCAATTAAAACTCCTTTCATGGAGTGATAGGTTCCAATTATTCTGCAGGAGAGCTGGGGGTCTATTCTCGGGGTTTTCTTAATTCATTCCAAAGACCCACAAAGAGAGGAGTGTGTGGAGTAATGGAAACTTAGATGTCTTCCTCTTTTCGATGATGAGTAGTACGGATTGGAAAGAGAAGTAGCACATCTCTGCCTCGAAGAGTCTTTTCCAGTTTTCCTCTGCTTAGACATCGTTTTCTCTGGGAAGCCACCCCCACTGCCCCCCCTCGACCCTCCGTCCTTCTTCCAACTCTAGGCCTCCCTTCCCCTGTCTTAGTAGTTACTCTAGTCTGTCTTGCAATTGCCTATTGATTGTCTGTATTTTCTTCCATTTGGGACACGGGACTGTGTCTCGTCACCTGTGTATCCCCAGCATCTAATGCAGAGCCTGGCATTCAGTAAGTGCTCACGAGTCATTTATTGGGGCGCCTGGGTGGCTCAGTCAGTTAAGCGTCCGACTTCGGCTCAGGTCATGATCTCGCGGTCCGTGAGTTCGAGCCCCGCGTCGGGCTCTGTGCTGACCGCTCAGAGCCTGGAGCCTGTTTCAGATTCTGTGTCTCCCTCTCTCTCTGGCCCTCCCCCGTTCATGCTCTGTCTCTCTGTGTCTCAAAAATAAAATAAACGTTAAAAAAAAATAGTCATTTATTTAGCCAAGGTTTTGCCGACTGGGACATTAGGCCAGGCTCAGCTGGGTGGTTCTTGGTTCTCTCCCACGTCTGCTGTCAGCTTCCGGGTCAGCCGGGGACTTGTGATCTTTCACCTCCTGAAAAATTAGCCCAGGCTTATTCAAGAGGCCACGGGGTGGTGTTCCAAGAGGGAGAAGTGTGCATGATGTCCTGAGGCCTGAGCTTAGAAGTAGTGGAACATCAAAAGAAACCACAAGGCCAGTTTAGAGGGAGGGGAGATCGACTTCACCTTTTTAATGGCAGGAGGTTCGAAGTCACATTGTAGAGGGCAGGGATAGAAGAGAATAATTGAGGACGTTTTTTTCCAAATAATTAGCCAAAATCTGGGAAAAATCTCTCAGAGAAGATAAAGTTTCTCTTTGGTTCCATTTTCCATCCCTTTCTTATCCTTTGCCCACTTCTTGATGGCTGTGCCCTGTTGTCAGCCGGGTACTCAGGCTTTCATGTTTCATGTTGTCCTGTCAGCAACCCGTTCGATTGATGGATGGTTGCTATACTGTTGCTATATTACCGGAAGCCAGACTCTGTAGCAGTGAGCAAGTGAAACATAATTCTTGTCCTGTACTGGGAAAGATGTTGGTTTGGGTAGAAATTACCAGTGTGATTAGTTACAAAGACACATAGGATTGGAGGGAACGGCGACGACCGGCCGTTGAGGGTATGGTGTTGAAGGTGGGACTATTGTGGAAGGTTGGAGATGCTAACCCAGGAGCGGCGATGAGGCAGGAAGGCGGCGTGGAGCACTTCTCAGGGAGGGCGAGCACGGAGGAGGCCCTGAAGAGGGAAAAACATCCCCAGGAGGGGGGAGATCAGGTCTCCCGGGGCTGCGTGGGCCATAAAGCCTCCTTCCCAGGAAGGGTGAAAAGCTGTTGAAGGGTTTTTAAATAGGGACAGGTAGAACCTGATCCACTTTGAAGAATCTTCCTGGCTGCACAGAGAACAGATTAGGGGTCTGCAAGACTGGATATGAAATCCTTTCCATTCTCTACCATCCAGACGCCAACCCCCGCTTCCTCAAAACATTAAAAATAGAACCACCTTGTGATCCAGCAATTTGGGTGTTTATCCAAAGACAACGAAAACACCTGTGTTTGAAGAGATACGTGTGCCTATGGTTATCGCAGCTTTATTTATATTAGCCAGGAAAAGGAAGCAGCCCAGGGTCCGTGGGCAGATGAATGGATAAAGAAGACGTGGTGTGGGGCCATCTATGGGTGGCTCAGTCGGTTAAGCATCCGACTTTGGCTCAGGTCATGATCTCACAGTCCGTGAGTTCGAGCCCCACGTCGGGCTCTGTGCTGACCGCTCGGAGCCTGGAGCCTGTTTCGGATTCTGTGTCTCCCTCTCTCCCATTCATGCTCTGTCTCTCTCTGTCTCAAAAATAAACATTAAAAAAAAAAGACGTGGTGTATCTATCTATATATACACACACGCACGTATACATATACGTATACATACACGTCCATACACATATACACACATACACATACGTATACATCTACATATACACATACACATGTTCCCACAGTGGAATATTACTCAGCCATAAAAAAGGATGAGATCTTAGGGGCGCCTGGGTGGCGCAGTCGGTTAAGCGTCCGACTTCAGCCGGGTCACGATCTCACGGTCCGTGAGTTCGAGCCCCGCGTCAGGCTCTGGGCTGATGGCTCGGAGCCTGGAGCCTGTTTCCGATTCTGTGTCTCCCTCTCTCTCTGCCCCTCCCCCGTTCATGCTCTGTCTCTCTCTGTCCCAAAAATAAATAAAAAACGTTGAAAAAAAATTTAAAAAAAAAAAAGGATGAGATCTTGCCATTTGTGACAACATGGATGGACCTAGGGGGCAGTGTATACAAAATGAACACACAAAACAAAACAAAAGCGGACCCCTAGATGCAGGAAATAAACTGTTGGGTACCAGAGGGGCTGGAGAAATGCGTGGAGAGGACTAGGAGGCACAAACTTCCAGTTGTGAAATTATAGGTCGTGGGGATGTGACGTGCTGCATAGGGAACATGGTCAGTCACATCCATGATAACTTTGTATGGTGACAGGTCATAACTAGACTTATGGTGGGGATCGTTTTGTGATGTATAAAGATACCAAACCCATATGATGTACACTTGACATGAATAGGCTACTGTCTGTCAGTTCTGCTTTAATAACACAAGAACGTCATTCTCTCTCCCGCCCTGACCAGGTGTGAGGAAGAAAGCAATCTGACTAAACTGAATTCTCCACCAGGATTGCCCATGACCTTGTCAGCAGGACTTGTTCAAATAAATCTTTAGTGAACACTTCTAGGTCCTTCTGAAGCTCGTGTTGGAAGGCGTCCTGTGGAGGTGGAGGGGACAGGGACAGGAAAGGGAGGGGAGGGAGTTGTCCTGCCCACGCATGGGCCACCCCCGTTCCTTCCACTGTGGGGCCCTGCAGGGGAGAGGGCTGCGGGCTGCAGAATGCTCAGGCCTCAGAAGAGGCTGAACTTCATGGTGAGGGTGCCCGAAGCCTGTTCTGGGCAACTTCCTCCTTGCCACTGACCTGACGGTTGCTTACTTTTATTTTTTACACCTTTTTTTTACTTTTAAAGTTTATTTATTTATTTTTAGAGAGCATGAGAGTGAGAAGGGGAGGGGCAGAGAGAGAGAGGGAGAGAGAGAAACCCCATCAGTTCCGCACTGTCAGCGCAGAGCCCCACGCGGGGCTCGAACTCAAGTACCGCAGGATCACGACCTGAACTGAAATGTAGAGTTGGACGCTCAACCAGCTGAGCCACCCAGGCGCCCTCTCTTTTAACCCTTTTCTTAGGCGTCATTTAAAAAACTTTGCAACTTGTGGGGTGCTCGGGGGGCTCAGTCGGTTAAGCGACCGACTTCGGCTCAGGTCATGATCTTGCAATTTGTGAGTTCGAGCCCCGCGTCGGGCTCTGTGCGGACAGCTCCGAGCTGGAGCCTGCTTCGGGTTCTGTGTTGCCCTCACTTCCTCATGCTCTGTCTCTCTCTGTCTCTCAAAAATAAGTAAACATTAAAAAAAATAAAAAAAAAAACTTAGCAACTTGTTAGAACCTTTTACTATCTTAGGATGATGCCTGGCTCTCAGGCGAAGCAGAGATCTTCCTTCTGGCTTTGCTGTGTGGGAGCGTCTTGAAGCATCACCTTACAAGTTTCAGGGTGTCACTGACCCGTTTTATTGGGAATAACTGACCCGTTTTTGTGGCTGGAGTAAACCAAGCATGTGTCCGCAGCAGGTGTCCCTTTCCAGCTGTCCTCGGGTCTGAGCGGGCCACAGAGGCAGGCTGGTGGCTGTCCAGCTTCTTCCAGACGACACATTCACAGCCCCTCTCCGGCCAGCGGTCCCTTCGCCGGTGGCCCGTGCGCGCCCTCCTGGAGTTTTCGTTTCAGCCCAGGTCCTGCTTCTCAATCATGTTCAGTATTGGGTTACTTGCAGAATGGAGTCATTATCTTTAATGTTCAATAACTGTGCCACAAAGGTAATATAATAAAATTCGAGAAATGTAATTTAGAGAGGCTTTCTACTCAAGCCTGCGTGTGTGTGTGTGTGTGTGTGTGTGTGTGTGTGTTCATTCAGTCTTTCATAACCCCGTCCCCAGGGCTAAGGAGAACCTTGTTTTCCTGCTGCTTCTGCTTGGGTTGTCCTTTTTATTTTGCTCTCATTTTTGCTTGGCAGTGTCCCGAGTGATCTGTGTCAGTGGGGTGTTAGTGTTGGGAGCTGGAAGGCATAGGGACGTCGGGCACTGAGGATGCCCTGAGCTGTGCATCTGTGCTCCGGGCGTGGGTGTGGGTGGTGGAAATGGAGTGCTGTGGCCTTGAACTCTGTGCTTTTCATGCGCCTGAATGCTGTACCTGCTCTGGGTGACTTGACTTGACCCCCAAGCCTGGGCTGCTTCGGCATCTCTCCAGACAGAATGTAGCCGCACAGCAGGTGGACGGCTCTTAAGTGCCTGGGCGGCGAAAAGCCTGGCGCTAGAGAAGGAAGGTTCCTTCCTTCCTTTTATTTCGTTGTTCTGTGGAGGAACGTCAGATGGAATTTAGTCATTCTGATGTACGTTCTTGGAGGAAGCATCGTGATACACAGGCTTCGAATTTGCAGATCAAAACTCTGATTTCCCCTGGGCAGCGTCCCCTGGAGAAATAAGGCAGACCGTTTTGAGTTGTTCCTTTAAGGGGCGCAGACCATCATGGTGGCCCTGTTTCGCATCCCGAGGGGCTGTGGACAGGAAGTCAGTGGCAAGGTTCAGAAAACACTTCGAGCTTTTTCAGAGAAAGGAGTCATAGAGATGGAAGGCCCTGCGGTGGCGTTGGACGCCTCCCACAGGGCCTCCAGGCTCTCATTCCGCTCCAGTCGTAAAGGGAGCGGATCTGTGACAAGTTTCCCCCCCCCACCCCCCCTTACTCTGTTCTCAGAGAATGAGCCACAGGGTCCGGGTCTGACTATCCACGAGAATCCCCTCCAGCAGCGAATCTGCAGTCTTCATCTTACATCTTTGAAGGAGTAGGGGAGCCCCCCCTCTCAAATTTTACAGTTTTTCTTTTTCCTTCTTCTTCAATTGCTTTATAAATAACGAGCTGACTTGTCTTCTTAAGGAGTGCAAGTTAACAAGACTGCCCTTGAACGTCAGCGTCAAACGGAATCCGGTACAGAGCAGGCGTTGGCTTTTCCATCTAGATCACTGGGGTCTCTTCCAGGCCCCCCCTGTGCTGGGGCTGAGGAGGGGAGAACTGGTACAGGTGGGGGGTGGGGACCGGTTCATAAAGGAAAGGTTAAGAAGACCACTTTCGAATTTCACGACACTCTGTTTTCGACCCCTGTGATGTGTTCTTTTAAAAAAAAAAATTTTTTTTTTACATTTATTTATTTTTGAGAGAGAGAGAGAGAGAGAGAGAGAGAGCGAGCACGAGCGGGGGAGGGGCAGAGGGAGAGGAAGACCCAGAATCCAAAGCAGGTTCCAGGCTCTGAGCTGTCGGCACAGAGCCCGACGTGGGGCTTGAACCCAAGAACCGTGAGATCGTGACCTGAGCCAAAGTCGGACGCTTAACCGACTGAGCCACCCAGGCACCCTCCCTCCCACCCCCCAACCCGTGAGGTGTTCTTAAACATGTCCTAGTCTCCTCCAGCTTCTGGGGAAGGACCGCGGAGAGTGAGAGCCCTAAGTAGGGTGTCGTGCCAGTCAAGACATGAATAATGAAGCGCAGACTTGTTAAAGACCTTTATTTGGAATGCAGAGAAATTATCCTTTTTCGAACATCAGACACAACCTTGTATCTTCTAGGGACATATTTATACATGCCGTTGGTGTAACATTTTAACCGAATTAATTAGATACTTGAGTTCAACAAATGGTCAACTCGGGCAGCTTCTTAGCTGGTTTTTAACCAAACCGAGCCCGTCAACTGCTTGAATCAGACCGTCGTTTGTGTGCCAGAGCCGGGCCTCGCGTGACGAGGTGAAACTGATCTGTGATAGGCGGCTGGGGTCAAACTTAAGGAAGATCCAGAGAATTCCAACCACGGAGCCGTTGCACCTCCCGCAATAATGAAATGAAGTCATAATCCCCACCCCTCGAGGTCTCAACGGCTTTCACGTGAAGTGGTATTTTCTGTTCACGTTGAAAAGCACACCAAAGATGTTGATGCATTTGGCAGGTGCGAGGGAGGTGATGAGAGAGGGCTTCCCAGAGGCGTTTGGGCAGTAGAGAGAATTCCACTTGGGGTTTTCTTACGTTCTTTTGGAAACATCACTTTTCAGGGACTTGAACTAATTGACAGAAAGAGATCCGTTAAGCATACTTAGAAAATTTCTTTCTTCTGGTTTTGCGTAGACTGGGTTTGCCTGAGAGCCTTTTTTTTTTTTTTTTTGGACTTCATTCTCAGAATGGTTTGGGCAGATCTGCTTTGACTTGATGGCTTTGGGCGTAAAGAGGCCTGGAGGAGTGTGAGACTGCTCTGGGAGTTAAGGTTTGCTAAGACAGCTCTGGTTCAGACTTGAACTTGCGGGGATGTCTCTGCCTCTCCATGATTCGTCCTTATAACCCTGCATCAAACCCGCTGTTGCGATGTCGATTTCAAGGTGGGTAGGTCTCGGCGAATCTTCAGTGTGGTTGTTTGCCAGCCTACAGTACATGAGCTTACCTGAATTGGGCTCCATTTGCGGCCCGGACTTTGGGGAAGGAAGCTTTAGGGTCCTGGAAGTGGCTGTTATCAGCGCTTGCTAACTCAAGTCTCCCCTCTCCGGCTTTGTAGTTGAGATCCCTTGCTAAAACGTTCTGAATCTCCATGATTACAGGGTAGCACCATTTAATACCAGAGGCAAGCAAAGCTGGAAGAGGTGTGGTTAGTAATCTGAGTGGGGATGATAAGGGCACCAACAAAGAAATTACCCTTGGGATCCTCTGCTGGCATCCCAAGTCTTCATGGGATGCCAGGACCGTTCGGTCAGGAACAAAACTCTTGGTTAGTGAAGTCGACCATATTTTTTCTCCTGTGCATCTGCTGGTTTTCACCCCCTCGTCTTTATTAACTTCATGTCCCTCGCCCAGAACTCCATCCCCTCTCCTTGGTAATTCACGCCCATCACTTTCTGAAACGGCCCAATCAAAGACTCAGCTCTTCCCAGATCCTTTCTACGGCCCCACTGCAGCGCTCTCTAATTTTGTATTTACTCTTTAGTGATTTCATTTACGTTCGACTTCGTCGATGGTGCGTTTCAGAGTATTTGTGGGCCAAGGCAAGTAGAGCTGACCCACTCAAACTAAATTGTGTGAACCACACTACGTTAATTTTCAGTTTCGGGGATTATATTCTCAAAAAAAAAAAACCCCTGGGAGCGATTATCGTTGTTTCCATCGTATAGAGGATGAAACTGACATTCAGAGAGATACAGTGACTTCACCAAGGTCACACAGCATGGTGAGGGGAAGAGGTGGGATTTGAATCCTTATCTTTTGACTCCGTGCCCAGTATTCTTTCCAGAACCACACCCTGCTTCTTTTTTTTTTTTTTTTTTTTTATTTATTTTTGAGACAGAGAGAGACAGAGCATGAACGGGGGAGGGGCAGAGAGAGAGGGAGACACAGAATCGGAAGCAGGCTCCAGGCTCTGAGCCATCAGTCCACAGCCCGACGCAGGGCTCGAACTCATGGACCGCGAGATGGTGACCTGAGCCGAAGTCAGACGCTTAACCGACTGAGCCACCCAGGCGCCCCAACCACACCCTGCTTCTTAAGCGTGGCTGACCAAATAAATTTTGCCTTTGAAAAATTAGGACTCACGGTTTAAAAAGTGGAAGCCTTTGTTAGCAGGAAATACCCTTCTGAACACTATTTTTTTCCCCCCTGGGAAATCACTGGACTTAGAGAAAAGGTGTAGGCACAGCCTTCAGAAAAAGATGTTCTCAAGGTTTATGTATTTCTCCTCTCTCTTTTTTTTAATGTTTCTTTATTTTTGAGAGAGAGACAGAGACAGAGCACAAGCAGGGGAGGGGCAGAGAGAGGGAGACACAGAATCGGAAGCAGGCTCCAGGCTCTGAGCTGTCAGCACAGAGCCCCACGCGGGGCTGGAACTCACGAATTGTGAGATCGTGACCCGAGCCGAAGCTGGACGCTTAACCAACGGAGCCACCCGGGTGCCCCTGATTACTTATTTCTTTATGAAGCATTTGTCAAATGCCAGTCCTGTTCCAGTTACCACGCCGGTTGATGGGAATAGGGACAGTGTCAGATGAGGACAGCATTCCTGCCCTTCCCCAAGGGAGGTGGGACCCACGGTGGCCGACTTCCTGTGTGCTTGTGAATCTGGGAGACGGCCGGCCGGTGTTACGGCTGGTAGGCCAATGTAACCTTCCTCCGCTACAAGTAAGCTTACACTATGCAAAAACTGGTCTTCGGGGTGCTTTGGTGGGTGCATAGATACGCAGTTACACACAGTGGAATATTATCCAGCGTTGAAAAAAGATTTAACTTCTGACACATGCTTCATTCCAGCACGTACCAGGAACCCCAAAGACGTGCTTCGTGAACCTGGACAAATGCTGTGTGATTTCGCTTCTATGATAGGCAAGTTCATGGAGGGAGAAAGTACAGGATACCTGAGCCTGGTAGGAGGCTTTCAGTTTGGGGGCGATGAAAATGTCCTAGAGATGGAGAGCAGTGATCTTTGCAAAACAACGTATGCACTTGCCGTTGACTCATATGCCTCAAAACGGCGAAAGTGGTCAATTTCGTGTCGTGTGTTTTACCACACACACACACGCACAAATGATTTTCCAGAATGTTGCCCACGATCCTTAGAAACACGTTTAAAGCAAGAGGAAGATGGGCGTCGTCGTGGCAACCGGTCTGGGGAAGGCGGACGAGACCCCACATGCCACCAAGGGGTTTTCGGAAAGCAGAAAGCGTCGGGATGAACAGCCTTCCCGTGAGACGTGAGCTGTTTCGAGAGTGTTCAGAGCGGTTCTGGCGAGGGCAAAAAACTGGACCAGGATCTGGGTAGCTCTTTCACAGTCGATTGGGTAATGAGAAGAGCTGTTCGCGGAGAAACGAGAACACATGTACTGGAAGGCTGCCTTTGCTTAATGTTCCACGCAATACAGGAGGCCAGATGGCATTTTATGTGGTTTTCACAACTGTGATTTTGGATTGATTACTCAACCTGTTTGTGTTCCTAACCCGGCTCCCTGCCTCCCGCCTGCCTGTGCGCGTCCCCCGCCTTCCCAGAGCCGGGTTTGAACGGTGGCATTGTTGAGTTTTTCCTTGGGATCGCCACATCAGTGCCAGCCTCTCCTACCTGCAGACCCATTCGCCTACCCGGAGTCTAGCGCGGAAAAGAAAACCCCTTTTCCAACAGGTCTGATCGAATGAATGGCTTTCACTTTGCGTTCCTATTCAATTCTGGATTTATTTTTTTCAAGCTCGGGTCACCCGCTTGATGGGTCCTGAGAGGTCGTGTTCTGATCCCGTGATGACTTTCCCTTACCCGCTGACCTTCCGTCATAGGGCGGTGGTTTCGTAAGAAAAGCTAATTCATTTTCTATATAAAGTATGAAAAACGGAATAAAATAGAATAAAGGGCAACATTTGCACGGCATGTCAGAATTTTCAAAACACTCTTCCCGTATGAAATCTCTTTCGGTCTTTTTTCACCTTTCTGTGTCTGGTACTTTGCCCAGCACTTGACATAGCCATCCTGAGAAAGAGGTGAGCACGTGTCCCCACTTCATATGAGGAAACTAAGGCACAGAGAAGTTAAAGGAGTATGCCTGAGGATGCACAGCTACCGCTGGTTAGAGCTGGATCTGGAGATTGTATCTGCTGGGTTCGCACCCAGTGTTCTTTCCACCATCCCACAATACGTACAGGAAAAGAAAAGCCAACGTAGCATAAATAATCTCAGCATTAAGCACCATTTTCAGCTATGTCCGGATCCTTGTTGTTCTTTATTTTTTTTATTTTTATTTTTTAAAGCTTATTTTGAGAGAGCACGCACAAGTGGGGGAGGAGCACAGAGAGAGAGAGAGAGAGAGAGAGAGAGAGAGAGAGAGAGAATCCCAAGCAGGCTCTGCACCGTCAGCACAGATGTGGGGCTCGAACTCACGAACCGTGAGACCACGACCTGAGCGGAAACCAAGCATCAAACGCTCAACTGATTGAGCGGCCCGGGTGCCCCTCATTGTTGTACTTTATTAAATAAGTCACAGTGGCCATTTGAGCGCTGCAAAATTTTCTTTTCACTTTTCTTTGTTCTTTAGTAGCTCTGCGGTGAGGGTCTTTGCTGGGCCCATTTCAACAGATGAGTCGGAGACTGAGCAGGATGTGGTGAGGGGCCCTGAGGCAGGGGGCCTGCTTTGGCCCCTGCGACTGGGCTCCCGTCGCCCCAGCAGGGAAACTTCTCGAAGTGCTGGTCAAGCGGGCTGCCGTGCTGCCCGGCCGAAATTCTGGCACCACACCAGGAGCGCGAGCGTCGTGAGTGTGTTATCTTCATCTCTGTGCGTCTGGTATTTTGCCCAGTGCTTGACGTAGCAGGAACTCAGTAATTATTTGTTGAGCGGAACCTCTGAAGATATTGGCTCCTTCTTGGAGGGAGGTACCATATAATGACTTGCTCGACGAGAAGTCACCGTAGTAAGATTTCAGACGTAGCCCGTTCGTTACTTCTTCTCCCCCCTACTTTCCCCAGGAGGTTTTTCCTGTCTTTAGTTCAAGTTCCTCTTAAAACACAACCGTCATCCTTCTGTTGGTAGGGGCAGAAATGAGCTAAAATCTCCTTGGAGGACAGTGAAGTGCGATGCTAAAGTGTGGACCCTCTTCTGTGGTTTCTGCGGCGCCCCCTGGTCCCCCCCTGGCCTGCAGTGTGCAGGAGGGGAGGCTGGGGCTCCCTGGCCGTGGCGCTCTGGGTTATTACAGTGACAGAGTTTGGACCTGAGCTTGAGCAGGGATCATCCTGTTTCCTGTTGGAATCGATTTTCTGTCCAACTTTCATTTCCTATTCTACATTCCTCTGGGGTCAGAACAGCTTTGTCAGACAAAAGCAGGGCTTTCCTCTTTGGAGATATTCCTGGATTCTCTTCAGCCGTGTGTTTATCTAAGTGGACAGCCAGGCGATGCAATAAAGTGTCTGCCCAGCCAAACTCCGGCTGTCCTGCCTGATGTCATGCTATGGGGGCCAGGCTCACGGGCCGGAGCCCCAGGTCGCCCTGTCACAGGTCTGTCACAGGTGCCCTGTGTCTTCCCTCCCAGGTCCGTCTTCATTTGTCAGGTGGCCTTCCTTCTCTGCAGCCTGCATCGGAGAGCTCTTCAGGAGACAGGAAATGTTATCAGTTCAAATGTTCACTGCTTAAATGAGCCTGGTTCAAAGCTTAACAGCCTGTTGCTGACCTCGAACTGGATCTCACAGAAATCCCTGCTGAGGCCCTGTGCCTTCCAGTCGTGCCTGGTTATTTCCCAGTAAACGTTAAGATCACAACCTCCAGACCATCCGACAGTTGCCGAGATTTGTGAAGACAAAATCCTTTAGCGGCTTGAGAGGCTAAGTAGAAGCAGCCCCGGGTCCCCAAGTCTCCAGTCCCCACGTTTGTTTGAGCTTCTCGGTCTCAGTCCCAAGGCCTCCGCGCATGTGCTGGGATGTCTGAATCAAATGGGACGGCGACATCGGCAAGCTACCATTTTGTCAAGCTTTCCGAAGACAAGGAATTTCATTTGATCTGTTATTGTGACTTACGTCAGCACGTCTTCTAACGTCGTCTTCCGTCATGTTTCTTGGATTTACGCACGGTAGACTACATCGGCTTATTTGCTGCTTCACAATCAAGGCCCTGTTTCCTGATGTGTGATCGTAACGACAGGATTCTACAGATCGGCATGTTGTTATCAGCGGTAGTCAGAAAAATCGAATGTAAATTTATTGTAACGCCATAAAGGGTGCAGGCCCTTTGGGCCTCAATAATCTCTCGTTGGGAGAGAAAGCTGGTGATGTGGTGAAAATCTTGCAGGACTTGTTTTGGTATTACTTCTAAAACGTGATGGCTAAGAGTACACAAACATGTTTGTGTGAATTGAGTCACGCAAAAGCATCCAGTTTTATTCAGCCATAAATTGGACATTGCATCATTTGGACACAGGATTGAAGGAAGGTGGTTCCATAAATTTAGGGACAAAGAAAGTCATAGCTTCCTTGTTGCTCAGCACCCCACCCCTTTTATCCGTCATGGAAGCAGTAAGGAACATTGAGGAATTTTCCCTGTGTATCAGGGAATCGTGGTCATTTCTTCCAGAACATGAAGAAGTCTTGGTGGTAGAGATGGGGAATGGCCATCGGTATGGTGATTCGGAAAAACCAGAAAAACCAGAGCATTTGAGTTCTATTTTCAATGCTGCTTCTAAATTTTTTTAATGTTTATTTATTTTTGAGAGAGAGAGAGAGAGAGAGACAGAATCTGAAGGAGGCTCAGAGCCTCATGTGGGACTCGAACTCACAAGCCATGAGATCATGACCTGAGCCAACATTGGAGACACTCAATTGACTGAGCTGTCCAGATGCCCCTCTCAGTTCTGCTTCTAACATGTTCAATGACCTTGACCAAATTTCTTTACCTCACTGGATCTGCATTTCCTTATCTGTATAAAGAAATTTCCAGACCAGGGTTCTTAAAGATCCTTTCCAGTTCTGACACTGAATTCCATGCATCAGCTTACTTGATTTTTTTGCGCAATCTTAGAGGAATTAATTTGGATTCATTAACTGTTTGCATCTGGGTAACTTGCACACCTGAAGAACGTCTTCATTCTTCTTCTTACATTAACTAAAGGAAACATGCTGTGGGCGAAACGAGGAATCCCCAGAAACCAAAGCTAAGAGAAACCTCTGTTTCAGAGCACGTGCTCGTGAAATGTCTGCGTCGGCACTCCAGCCATGTGGGACGCCTCTGCCCCCGGTAGCAGGTCCTGAGGTTTCGGGGTTGTCACTGGCTCTTGTACTATGAAATGACACCTTGTTCAGCTGTGTGACAACAACGTCCAGAGGGGAAGGCGTGGAAGCCTGTGAGGGCCCCGTACCGGCACAGGCTTTCCCCCCAGAGCAGATGTGATACTTCTCAACCTAGTGACTTTGTTGGAAGGTTTTCCAACTCCAGAGTCTTCTCCACTTCAAGTGAGGATCCCTGGGGATGCTCTCAGAGTAGCTGATCACCTGACACTAAAGAAAAACAAAAAAGCATTCCTGTTCCAGGAGAGGAAACCAGCCACGTACCCAAGGGGCACATTCTGCATTGTCTTTTGGAGAAAGGAAAATACACTCATGACAAATGAGTCTGATGGAGTTTCAGTCTCATTCTTTGACGATCTCAGAGAGCCAAGTTTTGGAACATCCCCTCCGGGCTCAGTTCTAATCATGGAGGTTCACAGACATCACAGTAACTCAGTCTCCTCTCTGGTCCAGCCAGGTACCAGAAAAGACCAGAAAAAGGCTCAGTGTTGATGGCAACACTGATGGGGAGTCAGGAGGATATTTTTACTCTGGAAGGTATATCCGACTAATGATACAAAATGGACTTGGTGTCATTTCAGATTCTGCTCTTGAATCCATAGAGTGAGGAAGAAGGATTCCTCGTCTTTCCTTTTGCTCTTCCCCTCTTTGCTTCTGAATATCTTTTCGTCTTCTCCTTTCTCTGCGATCTATTCTCCATCAGTTTACAGACAAGCCCGTGTGGAAATAAAAATCAAATGACCCGCAAGCGTCTCTTACTGTCGTCCCAGCTTTCCAGCCGCTGCCAGCTTTTTGAAAGAAAAGCCTATGCTCTGAAGAAAAATGCACTGCTCGCAACTGCTTCACCTCTTTTCTTAAAAATGTTTATTTTTTTAACTTATTTTTTAAATGTTTATTTATTTTTAAGAAAGAGAGGGAGACAGAGTACAAGCAGGGGAGGGGCAGAGAGAGAGGGAGACACAGAGTCCGAAGCAGGCTCCGGGCTCTGAGCTGTCAGCACAGAGCCCGACGGGGGGCTCGAACCCACGACCTGGGAGATCATGACGCCCCGAGACAGCACCAATGCTCTTGACTCCATTTCCAATCTGGAAAATCTTTCCCCGTTTTGGCTTTCTCTCACATGGGGCTGATGAGTCTTAAGTGGAGTGATGTATGTGGATCCCTCAGAAGCTGCTCACGGAGTTAATAATAAACATTAACTGCTCTTGGTATTTTGGGGGCACTGGGTTTCCTGGTTTGATGCTCCCTGCCCCTTTCTCTTCTGCTGGTTTTCTTTATTCTCCCTGCTCCTGTCCTCAGCCCAGAGTAGATTTCCCATGAAACTGGTGAGGTTTGAGCTTTTGGGGGTCTCTTGCCTGCACGTGTCACCGCACGGTGTGGAGCAGGTGTGCTGTGTGTTCCCATGCCGTGTGTTTTTCTCGGGTTTTCATCGCGGGTGGCAAAGACTACCCCCTTCCACCCTGTTCCCCTGGTCAGGAGGGGTTGGGGGAGCTGTGCACGCTGCTGACGGCCTGCGGAGCTGAAGTCCTGCCGGAGGTCCGTTTCGCTTGCACGCCGTGGGTTATGTTTACGTGGTCCGCAGTCACCTCTGTGTCTAGTTAAGTTAGTGCCGGGATCCCTGTGTAGGAGTGGCTCCCTCCTGCCCACCGCGCCGGCTCGCTCAGGTCCAGAGGCCACATCGCAAGATGAGAACGTTATCTGGGGTCAGCACCAGAAGTGGAGGAGAGAGGTATAGAGCCAGAAGCTGGACTGTGGGAACTTTTCTAAACCACCCCATTTAAACATCATCCCCGTGCTGGGAAAAGGACTGACTCGTCTCCTCTCCGTAAAAACTGGTATTACGAGCTTGTTGTCATGTGAAGAGAAAATCAAAATTATACTGACCGAATATGTCGAAAGGTGCACAGGTGGCAAAAGACAAAAATAGGTGAATTGGGCTATGTGAAAAATTAAAAAAAAAGTGTTTGTGTGAAATGAGGTCATCGAGAAAATGAATAAACAGCCCACAGGATGGGAGGACATTTTGCAAATCATTTATTTTATAGGAGACATGTATCCAGAATATATAAAGAGCTCTTACAACTTAATAATAAAAAAGGCAACCAAATTAAAAAAGGAGTAAACAGACCATTGGTTGCCAGAGGGGAAAGGGGTTGGGGCCGGCAGACAAAATAGGTCAAGGGGATTAAGAGGTACAAGCTTCCAGTTACAGAATAAATAAGTCACGAAGATGAAAAGTACAGCATGAGGAATATAATCAGTAACATAACAGGTAGTAACTAGATTTATTGTGGGGATCATTTCATAATATATAAAAGTGTTAAATCTCTATGATGCACATCTGAAACCAATAGGATAACGTATGTAAATTATATTTCAGTTAAAGAAATTGAACAGGGGCGCCTGGGTGGCTCAGTCAGTTAAGTGTCTGACTCTTGATCTCAGCTCAGGTGATGATCTCATAGTCGTGAGATCGAGCCCCCCGTGTTGGGCTCTGCGCTGACAGCTCAGAGCCTGCTTGGGATTCTCTCCCTCTCCCTCTGCCCCTCCCCCCGCCCGCACTCTCTCAAAATAAATAAATAAACATTAAAAAAAAAGGAAAGAAAAAACAAAAATGAACAAAGCATTTGAATAGACATTTCTCCAAGGAAGGTATATAAATGGCCACAAATACATGAAAAGATGTTCTACATCATCAGCCATCGGGGAAATGCACGTCAAAGCTACACTGAGATATCACTCACACCCACTAGGGTGCCTGGAACAACAAAGACAGACGATATGAAGTGTTAGCCAGGGTATAGTGACATTAAATCTTCGTATGTTGCTGGAGGAAATGAAAAAGGGACAGCCAGGGTGGAAACAGCTTGACCGAACCTCAAAAAGTTCAGCGTAGGGTTACCTTATGACCCTCCAATTTTCACACCCCAGTATATACCCAGGAGAAATGAAAAAAACAAAAAACATAGTTCTACACGACAACTTGCGCACAGACGTAGATAACAACATTATTCATAGTAGCCAAACCGTGGAAACAATCCGTATGTCCATCATCTGACGAGTGGATGGACAAAATGTGGTGTATCCCAAAAACGGAATAGTATTTGGCAATAAAAAGGAAGGAAGTAGGGATACGCCCTACCACGCGGGGCAATCTTGTGAACATTCTGGTAAGTGAAAGAAGCCGGACGCAAAAGACCCCACGTTGCGTGATACCACTTTTATGAAATGGTCGCAGTGGGGAAACCGGGAGAGAAAGTTAGCACAGTGGTATTACCGGGGACCGAGGTGGGGGGTGACAGCTCGTGAGTAGGGGGCCTCTTTTGTGGGGGATGAGAGTGTTCCAAAATCAGTGACAGCTGTAAGCCCTGTAAACGTACCAAAACACATACGTGTTAAGGGGGTGGATTGTATAGTGTGTAAATTATACTTCAGTGAAGGAGTTTGAAACATGTAGGGAAGAAAAAAAAAAAAGCTTTCAAGAGGTGTGTCCGTAATTCTACGATTTATTCAGTGCCTTCCAATGAAGTCCAAACTCCACAGCTTGGTTTTTCAAGGCGTGTTATCTCTATAACTCTTTTCTTCCTTCATTTGTTCACTTGTAAACCTGATGCCTATTCCAATGCCGTTAATTCACCGTGCTGGCTGTGTCTTCTCCTTCCAGAGAGATATTCCCTTCATCCTTCTTTTGCAGCCCTCAGCATAGTCTGCCCTGTGTTCTGTTTATTTCTGTCTCCATCTCACTGAGATCTCTTTGAGGTCAGGAGATGTGCGCCCCCACGTTGGCATCTCCCGGAGCCCCGGCCCCTGGTCGTATCCGGCTGGTACCTGATAAATTTTTACCTCGCGGTAGGATGAATGGATTGCGAAATTGTTAGACACGACCCTGGATCTGACACTGCCTTTACCTCCCTCGCACGAGTTTTTCAAGAACAGCGCGAGATCAGACATACAAAGACGTTTCGGGAAACCCTTAAAACTCTCACCGTGCAAGGCATTATTATTATCTGTCACCCTGGTTACTCTTCAAATTAATGTCAGTCAACTTTTGGTGGCACACTTAAGATCCCTTATCGTCTGCGTTAGTTTGTCAGATGAGGTAATGCACTTTTTTTGGGTACAGTTGTCACTGAAGAGATTGGCAGTGTTTCGTAGCGGTAAACAAAACTGTCTCGCGCACGGGGCCCTGACAGAGAGGGAATAGGGTACCAGAAGCTCTGTGAAAACACTTACATCCATCTCAGCAAGAAGGAGTTGTGATCTGCTAAATAAATTAGCGTTCTGTTCTGTTTCTCCACTCCCCTGCTAACGAGCGAGCCCTGGAGACTCCTGGTCCTGGGCGATAAGCCCCCGATACCCATTCAAGTTCAGTTGAAAGCTCCTTCCTCTAGGGATCTCAGTTTAAAAACAGGATTCTTTAAGTAAATATATTTATCAAACTAAGAATAGTTAAAATATACAGAAATGCATAGAGAATGAGGTAATAAACCTATGTTTAACAAATGCTTTTTTTTTTTTTTTGGCCATACTTGCTGTGGAGTTTCTGTTTTTTTAATTTTTTTTTTTATTTTTAACATTTATTTATTTTTTGAGAGACAGAGACAGAGCATGAGCAGGGGAGGGGCAGAGAGAGAGGGAGACCCAGATTCCGAAGCGGGCTCCGGGCTCCCAGCTGTCAGCACAGAGCCTGACGAGGAGCTGGAACCCATGAACCGTGAGATCATGACCCGAGCCGAAGTCAGATGCTTAACGGACTGAGCCTCCCAGGTGTCCCTTGAGTTTCTCTTTAATGCAAACATTTCCGAGACTGTCGAATCTCTCCTTCCCCTCTGAAGCCCCATGTTCCTTCCCCTCCTTAAAAGTAATGATTGTGGGGGCGCTTGGGTGGCTCAGTCGGCTAAGTGTCCAGCTTCGATCTCACAGCCCATGGGTTCGAGCCCCGCGTTGGGCTCTGTGCTGACGGCTCGGAGCCTGGAGCCTGCTTCTGATTCTGTGTCTCCCTCTCTCTCTGCCCCTCCCCTGCTCACTCTGTCTCTCTCTCTCTCAAAAATAGATGAACATTAAAAAAAAAAAAAAGTAACGATTGTCTTCTACCAGGAACCCTTAATGGGTCGATCTTCCAACTTTGATGTCAACTCTTGAGGCCGTTGTCTAACTTCAACACTGTTCATCTCCTCTGTTCCCCATATTCAGAGTCCACGTTGGAGCCCATTGAATGGGGATTTTCCCCGAGTCCTTTTGAGTCAGCCTCTGGGTCAGGGGAGGACAGTTACACAGGGACACTTGTCACCACATTCCTGGAGTTCTGGCAGGAGGAGGGAGAAGGCTGTGTGGTCTTGTCTTTGAAATCTGAAAGTTTGGTGACCCCGAGGACCTCTTGGATGTGGTGTGGTGCAATTTCACAGACTACCACTTTGCGGATCAATCCAGTTCCATAGCGGTTTTGAGGAAAATGGCACCGTGCTAGGTACTGGGGAGAGGAAAATGACACGATGTGTGTGGGGACACGCGTGTGAGTGCACACATCTTGTTCTCATCTGTACCTGCCTCATTCGGAGGTAAGCTTGTGAGGTCTTTTTAAAACCCACGCAGTGATAGAAACATAAATCCACATCTTAGGTCCCACCGGCATTTGGAACACAGGCTACGAGGCATGAAGACTGCCTGGTGTGGCCCCGGACTTGGTCATGAGCTTCTCGGTACAGAGTTGAAAGAGCGGAATGGGATCAGTGGCACGCTTTAGGGCCCTCAGGCTCAAAGCAGGCTAGTTGCCCAAGGAGGCATGTCGTTTCTGGTACAGGTGCCTGGGACCCATTTCCCCGAGGTGAGAACTCCACCCCGATGGGGTGTGGAGGGGGACTGACCGGGACATTGTAGCAACACGTGCAGTACTCTGAGCGGTGTGGGATGTGCAGGGAGCACAGCTGAGGGACGGAGATTGACATGACCAGGAATGCCTGGTCCCCAAGGGCTATTAGTGCCAATAATGCTGCCAGTGGCCTTGTGATGGTTCATTCTAGGGGTTAACTTGATGAGCCATGGGTTCTCAGGTGTTTGGTCAAGCATTATCCTCGGTGTGTCTGTGAGTGTGTTTTTGGAGAAGATTAGTATTTGAATCCACAGATGGAGTAAAGCAGATTGCCCTCCCCGGTGAGGGTGGGCCTCATCTAATAAGGTGAAGGCCTGAATAGAACAAAAAGGCTGGTGCCCCTTTGAGTAAGAACAAACTCCCCCTGCTTGGCTGCCTTTGATCTGGAGCACTGTTTTTTTGTTTTTTTGTTTTTTTTCCCCCTGCCTTTGGACTAGAACCGAAGCATGGTCTCTCCCTGGGTCTGGAACCTCCTGGCCTTCAGACAAGAACTGCCCCACTGGCTCTCCTGTATGTATGTGTCTACACACACATGTGCCCACGTACATCCCGTTACTTCTGCTTTTCTGTAGACCCCTAACACAAACATTCAATCTGCAGAGACAGATAGCACGGGCCTTAGGTAATAGCCATAAAATTTCTTTGGGCTCATGGGCTTTCTAACTGAAATCATTGAATGGAGGGAGGATTTCATACTCTCTTGTCTATTAAGTATTCTTACAATAATAACAATATCAGGGCGCCCAAGTGGCTCAGTTAGTTAAGTGTCCAGCTCTTGACTTTGGCTCAGGTCGTGATTTCATGGTTCATGGGATCGAGCCCCGCGTTGGGCTCTGTGCTGACAGCTCAGAGCCTGGAGCCTGATTCATTCAGGTTCTGTGTCTCCCTCTCTCTCTGCCTCTCCCCAGCTTGTGCTCTCTCTCTCTCTCTCTCTCTCTCTCTCTCTCTCTCTTTCTCTCACAAATAAATACAACTTTAAAAACTTATTAAAAAATGCTTAAAAAAACAACTCAGTAATAACATTTATGGCATACTTCGAAGCACTTTACGTATATTAGCTCACATAAGCCTCATAACGATATTCTAAGGGAACCGAGGCGCTCAGAGGTCTGGGAAGGCGTCCAAGGTCACAAAACTGGGAAACGATGTGATATTTTCGGGGTCCTAATCTGAGTAAAGCCGATCTTCCATTTGCTGCCAGGGGTGAAAGTAGGAGAGGGCCCCGTTGGGGAGAACCACACAGGTATTGGCCCTTTGACCCCCAGGCTTCTCTGTGTCTCTGGAAAGGAGGGACAGACACGTGCACAGTGCTGCTTGCTGATGGCAGTGAGAGAGCTTGCGGGAAGAGGGGCGCCCGCAGGAGGCAGTGTGGGGGCCGCCGGCTGAAAAGCGGTCACAGCAACTCCTGATCCCCCCCCCCACCCCAGCTGCGAATTTAGGAAGCACTTCCTGGGGTCACGCGCAGCCAGCAAGGACCAGAGCAGGGATGGTGGGGAGGTTGTTTGACGTGGAATTCGGTGCTTCCCGCACCACCCTGCTCCCTCACTGGTTCCGTCCACACCTCGGGGGATCTCTACCGAGAGCCGGGTCCAAATCCCAGCATGGAGCCCCAGGAGAGACCTGGCTTAGAGAGCGCACGCAGGTTCTCGAGGAGCGGAAGGGGAGAGAGAGGTGAGGCTGGCGTCTCCCTGTTTGGGCATCGTTCTCGCCTCCTGGGTTTTTCCTTTGTGGTTATCCACTTCGTGGGATCCTAACCTCAGCTCCCGAAGAGCACGCGTGACCCGCGGAGCAGTGTCCCGAGTAGGCCCGCATCTCTGCCATTGGCCCACCTTGGGTCTGGACGGAGGCTCTCGCCGTCATCAGTGGATAGGACTGTGCTTAATAAAGCTGCCTCTGAAGTTGAGGCTTCTGAGACCCACGTGCTACCGTCTCCCCTGGGACGGGGTTCTGCCCGCTCTTTGGGGACCCAGGCTTATCTGCTTAGAATCGGCCGAGCTGGGTTGGGTGTGGTCACAGGTGTATCAGCCTGAGGGCTTCCTGGGGTCGTGGGTGGGGAGGCCGCGTGTAGGTCTCAGACCGTCCAGTGTGGAGGTGGCTGTCCGGGGGGGGGGGGTGGGTAATGGGCACCGGGATTGGAGGCTCCTGACACACCGCTTCCGGCCCGTCACCCTGCCGCCTCCCTTCCCGCCAGGTGAATATTACTTAGACACCCAGCTTCTGATTAAAACTGCGTGATGGAACTTGTACCCAGGATGCGGCCGGTGGCCCGTGTCGGCTTGTTGGAGTTAAAAAATATATTTTAATTTGTTCGGTTCTCTGGGGAAATTATCTGCGCCCGCATGTGATAATCAGCTTTCACAAAACCTGAAATTATTCGAGCCACAAAAATGAGATTTTTCATCTACATGAATGAAGAAGTCTTTTGCTCCGCCCCCCACCCCCAGCCTTTTTCTTTCTTTCTTTCTTTTGTTTCTGTTTTTGTTTTTTTTGTTTTTTTGTTTTTGAGAGGAGGGGAGATTAAGAACATTTGAATTCATTCCTCCCCTTCTCCCCCAGGACACTGCCGTTAACGGTTGTAACAAAATGCTTAGACCACTAGTACCTGGTGCAACATCTTTGCGTGCATTTTTTCTCTTTTTATCCTAAACGTCACGCCAACTCTTAAGGTTGGGGAGTGGTGAGTATTGCCCTCCGCTTCATGGAAGAAAGTGGGTCACTGGGAAGCTGAGATTTGCCCAAGTTCACTTGGCCGATGGGTCGCAGAGTCGGGACCAGAACCCAGCTCTCCCGGTAACCAGATCAACACCCTTCCCCCCCTTACCAGGAGGCCTCGAAGGAACACTAGCGGGAGGGGGTCTCTAAGGAACCGAGTTGGGGATGAAAGTGGATTCATGTGGCGCCCCGTCTGCACCCGTCAGGATCAGCTCCGTTAAGTTGTAATGCGAAATCCCAGTGGTTTAACTTGTTTATGCAAAGTCCCCTGTGGGTCCGTGTCCCCAAACCGCGTGGATCTCATGACCCCTCTGCGCCAGCATGAAGCCTCCGGGGGCGCTGAGGCAGGGAAAGGGGGACCGAAGGGCTGCGTGTTGGGTTCTCAGTGCTTCCGCCTGGAAGGGACAGAGTTCGGTGCCGGCTGCGTGGCCCTGGCCAGGGGCACGAGGAGCTGGGCACCGTGTCTTCTGTGTGTCCCAGAAGGGGAGGAAAACCACGAGCGGTGACTGCCACGGCGTCTGCAGGCCGGGGGCGGGGGTCTGCGCTGGGGCGCGGGGTCCCCTCGGACAAGCACCTGTGTCACAGATCCCGAGGGAAGCAATTCCTACTACCAGAAGTCACGCTGTAGGCACCTGTAAGTAGATGTTTTATGGGAATAAACCCCGCAGCCTCTCCTGGGTGTCCGGGTTCAAGGCTCGCAATGACGGGTTTACGGATACCATTTTCCTGGTTCAACCTTCTGATGATTCGCCTCGACCTGAGGAAGCAAAGTCTGAATGAGAGGGATTTGGCCCCTGACGCCTCCTTCGTGCTCATTGTTACCCCCCCCCCCCCCCCCCCCGCCACCCCGCTCATGCCTCCTCCCGTCACTCAGGTCTCAGCACCTTGGAGAAGCTCCTTCTGTTGTGCTCTGTCAGCCCCTCTGGGTAGCCTTATCAGCAAGTGGATCTTTGCAGGCTAGTATCCTGGGCGTGTCCGTGCATCCCTAACTAGGTGGCAGACGGGATCAAGGGGAGCACTGGGCCCTCTGAGTGACACTCAGCACAGGCTTAGCTCGTCCACAGAGGTGACTGAACACACACGCGCGTTTCTTAAACACAGGAGTGACATGCGAGGGGGCGAACGAGGCCAGACTAGACAGCGTGACGTGCTTGGCTCTCACGTCCTTCTCCATCGGCGGCGTGCCAAGCCGTCGTCAAGACGCTTGGTTTTGAGCTTGGCCCCTGTGTCCCTTGACCCCGGCGTCAGTGCTCTTGGCAAATACCCTGGTATTTCGCTACCTTGCCTTAGAAGTGGCAGACGCACCGTGTTCTAATATGCAGCGTCTTTTTCTTCAGCAAGGTTCCAAGTCACGTGATGATACACGGTGAGTGGCAGGGTGCCCTCAGATACCTGAATTATTCGGCTTCTCATCCCCAAGTTATGGTCCGGTGGGTCTAGAGGTTCACTTTGGGAGGATAAACGTCCCCAGGATGGTGGTGACGATTGCACAACCCTGAATCCCCTGAACTGGACACTTAAGAAGAGTTGAAACTGTAGATTTTATGTGTATTTTACCATTGTAAGAATTAGATTCCCATTATTATATGTGTATATATATGTACACACATATGTAATTAGTAATTACATATAGAAATTATAATATATATATATTATATTATATATGCTATATTAATTGCATTATTACCTATTGTATTGTCATAGGTAAGCGACAGGCACATGTACACCATTCAGTATAGGGCCACCTCACTAGACCGCAGGCTGTTTCATGCCACAGGCTAGCGTGTGATTGCTCTTGCCTGGGCCGAGTACGTTTTGGCTCCCTGGCTTCTTATTTGGGAAACTTATTCCCCAAAGGAGACTCATTCTGGCTCAGTAGAAACATTCTCCGCCTCTTTTCCCAAGATGAAGACCCCAGCTCAGTGATTTCCAAATCTTTTTTTTTGAACTCTCAGCGACCTCTTTTGTTATTTTTCCCCCCTCTGATAGAATTCGCCTTAAAAAACAGTTTTATCTGTCTTCGTCTTTGTCTGAGTGACTTATTTCGCTTAGCACATGATTTCACTCCTATGCAGAATGTAAGAAACAAAGCCAGTGAGCAGGGAGAAACCTAGAAAGAGAGGGACAAGCCGAGAAACAGACTATTTATTTTTGTGTGTGTGTGTGTGAGAGAGAGAGAGAGAGAGAGAGACAGAGAGAGACAGAGAGACAGAGAGAGACCGAGCGGGGGAGGGGCAGAGAGAGAGAGGGAGAGGGAGAATCCCAAGCAGGCTTTGCACTGTCAGCACAGAGCCCACACAGGGCTCGAACCCGTGAACTGTGAAATCATCATGACCTGAGCCTAAATCAAGAGTCAGATGCTCAACCGACTGAGCCACCCACGCGACCCAAGACTCTTAACTAGAGAGAGCAAATTGCTGGTCACCAGAGGGGAGGGGGTGGGGGATGGGCGAAACAGGTGATGGGGATTAAGGAGTGCACCTGTTGTGAGGCACACAGGGCGGTGTATGAAAGTGTCCAATCACTAGATTGTACACTTGAAACTAATGTTACGTTGTATGTTAACTATACTGGAGTTAAGATAAAAAATAAAAAAAAATTGGTTTACACCAATTCATACCCCTGCATTTATTAAGTAACAACTCATTTGTCCTCCTTGTGCCGGCATAGACACCTGTAACCGCCCAGCGGTGTTTGTGATTGGCTGGGACAGCTGGTCTCTCCACATTGATTCGACATAATTGCTGCACTTGATAGAATGCATAATGAATAAACGTGTGGTTTCCCTGGGGGCTTCTGACATACCCAGAGCAGCTCCAGAACCCCACTGTCACCTTCAAGGAGACAAGGTGCCCTGCATTTCACTTGCTTCTGGCACGTTTCCTTTAAGAGTCCTGGTGCCTCGCTTGTCCGGCCCCGGCGCGGGCTCCCGGAGGCCGGGTGATGGATGCCCCCGTCAGGAGAGCATATTGGATCTGTTACGCACCAGTGATATACGATTTCAACATCTCAGGCGTGATTTGGATGCTCTGCACTCTCCCTCACTGGAACTTTGCCGCCATGTTGTTTTTGTGCTTTGCTGCTCAACGAGAGGAAGATAAATCTAGAAACCTGCTTGAAAATGGGCGTACTGTATTCAGTTGCATTATTAAAAGATCTTAAAGGCTGGGCCTTAATTTCCTTACCTGTAGAAGGAAGACGTTGGACTAAGCTTCCTTCCAGCTCCCGAAATTCTGAAATTCTAGCTTACAAATAAGCAATAGGAAGGGGGCCTAATCGCCCTTGCATTTTTCTGTCCGGCAGGTCCGGGGGCTCCTTTTCTGGGTTTCAGGAGGGTATTGCTGTCCCTCAGGGTTGATTGATCTGTTTATTCTAAGCTTGAGGTGGGAGCTACAAGGGAGGCCCTTTGTTGGGGGCACTGCTGAGAAAAACAGCCTAAGCACCTGAATACCACCTTGGGGAACGGAGTGAGCCTAAGGACACACGACTGGGACCGGTGCTTTGATTTGGCTGCAGGGAGAGGAATGAGTGGGGAGGCCAGGGGACGCCAGGGAACTCCAGGGAAAGCCGAGAGCTGTGGCCTGGGGCAGGGAGATCCTGAGTGAGCAGCCGGAAGGATTTGGTTTCCTTAACTCTCCAGGGGCCGGACCCCCATTCCAGAGGCTGACTCTTCTCCATGCGCTTCTGGTCCCTTCCCTCGAGCCCCTTCAGACTCGATGCCGCATCAGAATGTGGTGTTTCTTTCTTGCCAGCGATGGGAAGACTTTCAGATGAATAAAGACCTAAAACAAAAAAAACTTTGCAAAAGTAGAATGGCCATCGGGTTTTATCTTTCTCTCTTCAACGGCCCTGAAAAATAGGGGCACACGTGGGAACTGAGCATTTTTGAGCAAGCCGATGCCTCTTAGATTACAGGTTATGCCTCACCTCATTTCCAGGTCAGAATAGCACTAGACCTCTCTCCCGAGGCAGACTCCTCTCGAAGCAGAGATGAGGCAAATCTGTTCTTTTCTTAGTTCGTGTGGCCCCTGTCGTGAGGGCTAAGAACTCTGAGATCTAGAGGATCCTGAAGGATATCAAGATTTAACTCTGGGTCAAATCAGCAAATATTCATTTACTTATTTATTTTTGAGAGACAGAGCGTGAGCAGGGGAGGGGCAGAGAGAGAGGGAGACACAGAGTCCAAAGCAGGCTCCAGGCTCCGAGCTGTCAGCACAGAGTCCCGAGGACGCGGGGCTCCAACTCATGAACCTTGAGATCATGACCTGAGGCGAAGTCGGACGCTTAACCAACTGAGCCAGCCCAGCACCCCAGCAAATATTTATTAAGTACACACAAAAGGCAGGGCTCTGTAGACAAAACAAATCAACGAATCCATGCGAGTACTTGCCCCTGGGGAGAAAAGGCAATACAATGAATGGCTGGCAAATACAGGTGTGAGTTCCACTGAGTCTCCACAAGATGAAAGAAGAGGAAGCTTCTGGAAAGAGAAGTGTGCCCCAGCATCCACGTGGCTATCCCTCAGGAGCTTGGCTAGCTTTCCCCAGGGCTTCTGCAGGGCGCTCTTTTACCCCTGGGAAGTATACTCGATACGATCCCTTGCCCACCAGTGTGTGTTTGCCTCCTGAGCTGTGGGTAACAGATCAGTGCGGGAATTGTCCTGGGGCTGAATATTGTGATTTTCAGATGCTGACCTTTCACAGCGGGGACTTTGCTGTGACTCCTGAATTCAGGGCATAGAGCTAAGACAGAAAGCAATGAGCACGAGTTTGGGAAACTCTGACATACTCATTCGGGTTCCAGGGTGAAAGGTGGTTCCGGAAACTCAGGAAACACTGCATAACTCAGGTGTCTGTCATTCCTGAGATATAACGGCTGGGTTAGGTCAACACAGGCTAGTGAGACAAGATCCACCAAAGCAAAGCAAAGAGAAAAGGGTTTCTCGAACACAAGGACAACTTACTACTTAAGACTAGCCTAGACCAAGATTTACTAGGGAAAAAAAAAAATTGCATTTTATTCCTAGAAAGAGGAACAGCTTTATGAATGGGAAAAATAAATAAAGGGATATTTGGATCTTGGTTCTTGGGGGGATTTATATCAGTCTTTATATCTCTTCAGGTTAACATTCATCTTTAGCTTGGCAGAAACAGCTAAGATTCATGAAGCATCACGCACTGGAAGAAAAAGCGTGGGGGTCTTGGCAATGATGGGGAGGGACGTGGCACAACGGCGAGACTACGGTTGTTCTCTTACAGGAAAGATGCATTCTGAGGTTCCAGGAGACTCCACGAGAGGGGGAAGCTTTCCTTTCGAAGTTGGGCGATCTGGCAGAGTAACAGAGGTCAGAGCCATAGAAAGGTCTACAGATAGGCCACTGGGAGAGGTGGGGACGGGAAGGCAGGTAACCGGGAGGGGGAAAGGCTGGTGGTTGGTCGTGTTGACTGTCGGGGCCCTCAGCTAGGCCGGGGCAGACGGGCAGGGCTTTGAGTTCGCTGTAATCGCTCTGCAGACCTCAGGGCATAACTCCAGCGCACCTATGGGTATTCTTTCCCTGTAAGTTACACCCCCCAGGGTGCAAGCAACAGAAAGCAAAACACGAGCTGACTGGGTGTCATGCAGCTCTGTGATGTTACGTCCAGATTCGATCCCCTTACTGACATCGACTTCTAGGAACTTTCTGTCCTCCTGCATTCGTCTGCTGCATTTTCCAGCTTCGGGACTTTTTACGGCTGTCATCATTCAGTATAAATAACAGCCCGCTGAGGAGCGGGTGACAATGTGGCGTTTTGCTGGGCCACTTCTAGCTCAGCATTCCTCGCGACGGCTCCTGCTGCTGGCCGCGTGCCAGGCCTGACAAACAGCCACGGAAACGATTTGGCACAAGGCGAGGGTTTAAAATTCTCACTGAAGTTACTCCATGACTACATCTTTCGTGCTTGGTAAAATAATTACTGTGTTGTGTTTTTAATTTACATCAAGAGAAACACTGATAAAATGATTGCCTGTACCTGGATTACAGAATGTTCCGTGATCTCTGAGCTGTGTCTTTTTGTGTGTGTGCATCTCACGTAATGCCTGTCCTTCCTTAAAAATGTATCTACGAATTCCGGGGGATGCACCATGATTAGAGTTCCAGGCCACTTTCCGGAATTTTTGCGAATTATTTGAATACTGTGATCTCACTACTTATGGGGCCTGGGGTCCATTTCTGCCGTCGGACTGGAGAAGAAAAGATTGTACTTGAAAATGCAGCTCTCTCGCTTTGCGGACATGTGAGTGGAAGCATTTTGAGGGTCAGGTTCATGAGTATTTTTCCATTGCAGCTCAGGCATGGATCCCTCAAGAGGGAATGATTTGGTAGCATGGGAAGACAGGATCAGTGTTCTCATTTTGCGTCCTGTTAACATGTACTTTAGAAAATGTACTCGTTCCTGACGGTCTATAAGTTTTCATAAAGAAATGACGTGTTTTTAGAAGTAACTGTAGGGGCGCCTGGGTGGCTCAGTTGGTTAAGCGTCCGACTTCAGCTCAGGTCACGATCTCACGGTCCGTGAGTTCTAGCCCCGCGTCGGGCTCTGGGCTGACAGCTCAGAGCCTGGAGCCCGTTTCAGATTCTGTGTCTCCCTCTCTCTCTGTCCCTCCCCTGTTCATGCTCTGTCTCTCTCTGTCTCAAAAATAAATAAACATTAAAACAAAGTTAAAAAGAAGTAACTGTAACTTACATTCGTTCAGGATGTTACTGTTCACACAGTGCTTTTTTACATTTTATTTTGACTGTCACGATGGTCAGCCCTGTGAGGCAGATCAGCTATTGTTATTCTTACATGTTCCAGACGAGAGACTGGAGGTTTGGAATGGTTACAGGATGTGCACACTATCGTGCAATTAGTGTTGAGGCTCAGAGGCAGGCGGGCTTGGAACATAGAGCTATTTCAAAAATCCCTCTACCAGCCACCCCCCCTCCTTTTTGAAGTTAATAGATTAAAAACATTTTTTTAAATGTTTATTCATTTTTGAGAGACAGAGACGGATAGAGTGCAAGCAGGGGAGGGGCAGAGAGAGAGGAAGACACAGAACCCGAAGCAGGCTCCAGGCTCCGAGCTGTCAGCACAGAGCCCGACGCGGGGCTCGAACCCACGAACTGTGAGATCATGACCTGAGCCGAAGTTGGATGCTTAACTGACTGAGCCACCCAGGTGCCCCCCCCACCCATGCCTTTTTACCCCCAGCCTTCCCCTCTTATCCATGCCTGGCCGTGGTATGATAGATGTTATAATTGATGAGCCTATATTGATACATTGTCATGAACTGAAGCACGCAGTTTACATCAGGGTTCCCTCTTGGTGTTGTACATTCTAAGAGTTTTGACAAATGTGTCGAAACATGCGCCCACCATTACGGTGCATGCCGGGATGATGGTTTCATTGCCCCAAACATCCCCTGTGCTCTGCCTCTCCACCCCTCCGTCCTCTCTAACCCCTGGCAACCACTGACTATTTCACCTGCTTCACAGTCATAGTTTTGTCTTTGCTAGAATGTCACGTAGTTGGAATCGTACTTCATCCTTCTACTACCTTTTTAGGCACCAGCATTTTCCCTTCATTGTTTGTATCAATAGCAATTACAAAATTTACTATGTTTCTATTTGAGATAAAACATTTTCATGAACAGGTGACATTTTTTTCACCACCGTCTCCTGTGCTCATTCTCGTTACCAGTTGGAATGTGGTCAGTGGGTTTCTGTCTTGATTAAAATGCCCTAGTTTAGCCACCTAGTGCCAGGGTGGCTCAGTCGGTTGAGCGTTCGACTTCGGGCCAGGTCATGATCTCACAGCTCGTGAGTTTGAGCCCCGCATCGGGCTCTGTGCTGCCAGCTTGGAGCCTGGAGCCTGCTTCAGATTCTGTGTCTCCCTCTCTCTCTGCCCCTCCCCTGTTCACGCTCTGTCTCTGTCTCAAGAATAAATGAACATTAGGGACGCCTGGGTGGCTCAGTCGGTTAAGCGTCCGACTTTGGCTCAGGTCATGATCTCGCGGTTCGTGAGTTCAAGCCCCGCGTCGGGCTCTGTGCTGACAGCTCAGAGCCTGGAGCCTGTTTCAGATTCTGTGTCTCCCTCTCTCTCTCTGAGCCTCCCCCGTTCATGGCTCTGTCTCTCTCTGTCTCAAAAATAAATAAACGTTAAAATAAAAAAAAATTAAAAAGAAAAGAATAAACATTAAAAAAATTTTTTTAATAAAAAAATAAATAAAATGTCCTTGCTTAACATAACAAACCTTAGTATTGGCACATGTCAAGCATTTTGTTCCTCTGAGGAAAATCCGGAGGAATCTTCTCCTGTAGCCTAACTGTGATCATTTTCCAAGCGAATTTTACCTGTTTCGGTTGAGAAAATTGAAGCATTGAAGGAGGAAAGGTCTTGCCCAAGTAAAGACATCAGGAGAACAGATAAGAGCTTCCTTATCCCCACTGGAGATGCTGCACAGTTTAGCCATGATTGGCCAATACCCCCAAAAGAGAGACCTTGAAAGGAGAGGGCATGCCTGTCGGCTCAGCTCACCGCAACACGCGAGGCGTGGCAGAAGCCACGGCTTCAGTCCTCATACGGGTTAGTGGCTTACCTTGGAACTCACCTTTAAGTTCCGGAAGCTGTGGGGGGCACATACGGTCCCCCCGGATCGTAAGGGGAACCATGACATCACATTTATTTCCCAAGTCCCCCTTGCCCCAAACCCAGGAATAAAGCAGGTCAAACACACAGGCAGATCAAACGCATGATTTCCATTCTCGGAGGATTTGAATACCAGCATTAGTTGAAGGAGAAGAGTACGTTCTGAAGTCATTTTGTGGTGGATGGAGCCACAACGAACGCATCGAGTAACTTCTGCATTTGCTGGCTGTGCTTATTTATTGTGCGTTTTCTGTTGCCTGGGTGCCCATTGTTTGCAAGTATTAGAGATGCCCAGAGCGACGAAAAGGTGAAGGCGTATGAACACTGAATAAACCTTGTTGCTCTTTAGCAAGGACAGAGTGCCTTATTCGAAAGCTAACTGAGGGTTCACTGATGGCTAATGCTTGCTTTTCTGGTGCTTGTGTGACAAACATGGGTGTTTTTAACCTTGTCAGTTAGGTGGCAGCATAGTCTAGTCGAGTGCAGTTCTAGCTTATGGGTCAGAGTTTTCTCCAGTTTGCTCCTAAGTCATTTATTGATACTGTATTGGGGTGCCCCTGGGCAAGTCACTTGATGTCCTTTGGTCTCCCTTGCTATGTCTGTAAGATGGGAATAATTATAGTGACAGTTGGCTCTGACTTAGGACAAATGAGGTGACACAGGGGGTTTGGAGCTGTCAGTATATAACTTTTTTTTTTAATGTTTGTTTATTTTTGAAAGGGAGAGAGAGAGAGAGATACAGAACACGTGCGGGGGAGGGGCAGAGAGAGAGAGAGAGAGAGAGGGAGACACAGAATCCGAAGCTCCAGGCTGCAAGCTGTCAGCACAGAGCTTGACGTGGGGCTCGAACTCACAAACTGCAAGATTGTGACCTGAAGGTGGATGCTTAACTGACTGAGCCCCCCGGGCGCCCCGGTATACAACTTTAAGCTGTTATGCAGGTGTCCATATTAAAAGCATCTTACCGTCAATACTTAATTTAGATGGAAGGTGTATAGGTACATGTGTATACATATTTTACTTGCTATGTATGTATTGTTATGTGCATATCCACATATATGTGTGTGCGTGCATATATGTGTTTGCACACATGCATGTGTGTGCATGTATATGCATATGTGTGTATACATGTGTGTATACATGTGAATATGAATGTGTATGTGTGTATATGTGCACATGCATGAGTATATGTGTGTGTGTGTGTGTGTGTGTGTGTGTGTGTGTGTGTGTACACGTATGCCTGTTCTGTGTTTTGTGCTTTGCAGTTGCATAAAATTCTTCTACAGGCATCACCCCATTTGACCCTCCCAGCAGTCTCCAGGACGGGGGGATGTTCTTGCATTCATTTTCTAACTATGGTTCACAGGGTTTATGGTTCCTGAAACTTGATACACTTACCATGATTTTGAAATAAGGGAAAAAGAACCTCACTGTAGACAAAAGTCAAGATTTCGAGTGTTTTTGTAACCAAATTGTGAACAGGTTTGCAAGAGTTGCAAGAACCCAAATCAAGAAGATCAGCCTTTTGAAAGAGGTCTCTCTAGATGGAGAATGACTGAGCAGTTACGTATCACCGAACCACAGCTTTGCACGTTGGATTTGATTTGCCAGGAAGGTTCTGTTGAGGACAGTGTCCTTCAGCCAATCTGAAAATGCTATTTAAGTTTGTTCTTAAGAAAGGCTCTTAAGGTACCACCTGTTCATGTCATTAGTCTGTTAATTAATCAGTCTGTCTACTGTTTAATTACTCATCCATTCGAAGCATTTTACTAAGCTCCTACTGTGTGCCCCTAAGGAGTTCCCAGCTGCAGTGGGTCAGGGGAGTTAGTCAGTGTGGATAGATTTGGTCAGGATACTGCACAGGAAGTACATTTTCAGGCCTGGGATGGGCACCATGTGGCGGACAGAATTGGCCGGAAAAAAAGTGAAATCAGAATATATTGTTCAGGACGTCTGATCTTCAAGACAGGGACTCCTCGTGGAAATTTGAGGTGTACTGGCTGAGAGACTTCTTTCAACGGAGGCAATAAACAGTGGTCGTGTTTTGGATAAAATCCACAGGGGTTCTGGGAAAAATCCCTCTACGGAGGGGTCGGGGAGATCTCTGCAGAGAAAGTTCTCTGTACTGTAAGATTACAGGGGTTGTAGAGGATAAAATGTGTGCTTTGGGTGGGTATTTATTCTTTTCTCTTTTTATCATTTGGCCGTGGCTTAGTGCCCAGGTCACTGGTATTTCTCCCTTGACTGGAGACATCTACTTCCGTGCCCTGCACAGTCTTTGGAACATGTAGCATCTGAGGGACCCTCCATGGGGCCAGGCACGAGACAGGGCCCGCCATGCCACAAGCACATCACTGCTGGACTCTTGCAGACTTTTGAGCCCAAGATGAGACCCGAGACACCGTGCTTCAAAAGAAAATCAGTATCTGTTGCCACCTCCTTGCACACATACACAAGGTAGAATTTATCATTTCCTCAACTCATTTAGATGTTGTTCCTGTGTCTGTAGACAGTGAGACGGGACCATTTCACCATTTTCCTTCGAACTAGACACGTAGCACAGTACCTGCCACATAATAGGTGTTTCATTAAAAAGTATATTAAAAGCTGAAAGATGAGGGGCACCTGGGTGGCTCAGTCGGTTAAGTGTCTGACTCTTGGTTTCGGCTCAGGTCATGATCTCATGGTTTGTGGGTTCAAGCCCCGCGTCGGGCTCTGCGCTGGCAGTACAGAGCCTGCTTGGGATTCTCTGTCTCCCTCTCTCTCTGCCTCTCCCCCACTTGAGCTGTCTCTCTCTCTCTCTCTCTCTCTCTCTCTGTCTCAAAATAAATAAATAAACTTAAAAAAAAAAAGGCTGAAAGAGGCTAAAAGTTATCCTAGATATTCTGGTGATAAAAAGGCAAACCGTTCAATCGGGCCAAACATCTAGCTAAGGGAAAGGGCATTTTACAAAAATCAGAGCCCGTCGTCACGTTCAGTCTGCAAATTTATAGATCTCTGCACTCGATCGGCAGAAACATGATGTGTATATGTTTCTCAAGCACCCATGTTTTTAAGTACTTGGTAGAGGTCCTTCCGTGTGACAAAATCATGAGTCTTATTGGAGTCGTTCGGATTTTGGGGGAAGAACGCAAAGTCCAGTGAGGGATAAGTATCATTTTTCACTACGAGCAGGCTCCTTTGCGTCCGGACACGAGCTTACAAGCAAGGCTGTTCCATCAAATGCCACTTAGCCCTCAGCCCAGGAAATCATAAAGATGAGCTTAGCCGCCTCCATTTCATCCAACCTTCCGGTTCTAGGAATGTGAGCTTCACTTCCACCCAGTTCATATTACAGCAGCGTCGCAAGCGCCAGGTACAGGGCGTGATTGGGATTTTGTGTCCAGAACTGTGGTTGCGATCTTGACTGTGGTCACCGGTCCCCTGCGGGCCACTCAGGAGCGCTGTCTCCATTGCTGCTTTCCTGCTTACTCTTGAATGGAGAAACGTGCAAGGGGAAGACTTTGGAGTGCAAGCCATGCACGCAGCAGGCGGGGTTTGATGCAGAGACGGCCACGGCCCGTCCCTGCCCAGAGCAGAGCAGAGCACCTAACGGAAAGATCACAAGTGCCTGACAAGGTACGAGTGAGTGCAGGTGCCCTAGAAGTAAGCTGGGCTCCTGGTACGGTCCACACTCCACGGCGGTTACGGTCCACCTAACCGATGAGTTTCCGACGTGAGCAGAGGTCATCGAGCGACGGCACTTGAACTCCTGACCTCACTTTGGTGGTCACGAGGCTGCTCCGTTTAGAAAGAAAACAAGCGCGTAGAATATTCCAGCAGAAACAGCGGTCGCGTGATTTGGTAGGTGGGTTATTTCGGGCTACTTAGCAAAATAACAGCGTTTCTGGACAGTGGGAGATGTGCCCAGCTCCTCGCAAGGTCAGGGAAGGGGCCTTTTTTTTTAATTTTTATTTTTTCCTTCCCACCAAGGTGGCCGTCCTGTCCTCAGCCCAGAGACTCTAGTTCCAACAGTGGTGGGATTGATCCCAGGGCCACCAAGCACAGGTTCTGGGCCATTTTCTCTTCCAGTTCCTGTGGCCTCCTAATGCTCAGAAATGTTGGCTTTCATGAAGAGGCCAGGACAGGTCCCCACATGTGCCAGGGCTTTGGCCGTGGGCTTGGCACGAGGGAAGGCAGGTTGGGCTCCATGGCTCATGTCCCTCACAGAAGCCAACTCGGGACTGCCTTTTGGTTTACACGGATTTAGCTGGTATTTCCCCATCTCTAAGAATTACATTCACCACTTGAACTATGCACTTGTTCATCAAAACTTGGAAAATGTCATAGAACTGGAAGGTGGCCTGGAAGTCTTCTTTCCGCCAGATTCCAGCCTGTTTCCTCCCTTTGTCGATGGAAGATGAGGCCCCGAGAGTCCAGGCCGTGAGTGCGAGTCCTTCCCTCTTCTTTTGCATTCCACACCCCCCCCCGCCTCCCGTCTTCATTTTCTCTCTCTCCCACTTTCCTGTCCTTTCTGTCCCGTCCTTTCCCACTCTTCATAGTCCGAAGAGGTTCAAAAAAGGTTACGGTCGCAAAGATGTTGGGCCCGGGGCGGAGCCAAGTTTCGTGAGATGGGAAACCTTCTTCAGTTTGGGGAATCTTCTTTCAGAACAGCAATGCCTTTCTTGTGGTGAACATTTCTCAGTATCGGCAACATAGACGCGTATAGAGTAGTCACGCTGCGCATCGTAGCCTTACAGCATGTTACCTGTCAGTTCTGTCTCGACAAAGCTGGACAACAAGCAGCAGCAGAAGACCGTGGAAGATCAAGTGCATGGGCGGGGGGCCCTCCCAAGGCCTCCGAAGGGACCCTTCAAAGCCCCTGAAGCTGAGGCCGCTGTCTCTGGCGAGGACCCTCAGGTGTCCCCCTTCCCCCTTCCTCCCATTCACGCCCTTTGTCAGATGGAACAGTCTTGAGGGTTTCAATCAAAAAGCCTATCGAAAAGCCTTCCTTTGTACAGTGGTTTCATCTGAGGTGATTAGAGCATGCAGAATACACGTAAGCGAGCCTTATTTATCCTGTTTGATTGTCACACAGGTTGTTTTACTGTTGACCCTTGAACGGCATAGGTTTGAACTGTGCAGGCCCACTTATGTGCAGATTTAGTTCGATAAACATAGTCCAGTCCTGAAAATGCATTTTTTCTTCCTTATCACTTTCTTTTTTTTAGTTATTTTTTAAATGTTTATTTTTAAGAGAGAGAGAGACAGAGAGAGAGAGAGACAGAGTGCAAGTGGGGAAGGGGCAGAGAGAGAGGGAGACACAGAATCCAAAGCAGGCTCCAGGCTCCGAGCTGTCAGCATAGAGCCCGACGTGGGGCTCGAACTCACAGACCACAAGATCATGACCTGAGCCGAAGTTGGACGCTCAATCGACTGAGCCACTCAGATGCCCCTTCCTTATCACTTTCTTAATAACACTTTCTTTTCTCTAGCTCCCTTTATCGTAAGAGTGCAGTATATAATATATACAGTGTACAAAATGCGTGTTTAGTCGACTGTGTATGTTATTGGTAAGGCTTCTGGTCAACAGGCTCTCGTAACCCCCCAGTTATTCAACTGGAGTTTTCATTTCATGTTTCCCTTCCTCGTGCCTCATCCCTGGTCTCTCCCTCCTCCTAACTTGTAGCTACGACTATCTCTAGAAACTCACATTCGCTGGAATATACACTAGGGAATCTTGACCTGGGATTTACGGGTCCCCATCCCCTTGACATGGCGCACTGAGAAAAGGTCTTGTTGCTTTCATAATTAGGACAATTCCCACGTAGTGAGTGCTTCCTGTATGTCAGGTGGTACCTGATTCTGTTTCACCAGGATCTCAGACGGCTCTGTGACCCCGGAAGAGTCCAGAACCATTGTCTCATAACATTGACTATGAAATAGTCTAGCCTCTGACTTCTCTTCTTCTAAGATGACTACAAACATCTACATATTTGTAGCTATTTTTTCTATTAAGCGTACTACTCTCCAGTGCTTTAAGACACTAGACCAGTGCAGAAAAAAAAATAAGCATTTCCTATTTTTAGGAAGGTAATATTTTCAGCGGTAGAGGTTATCAGACATCAGGGACTTGTGACTTCCAGAAAATGATAATAGGGTAACCTGGGATTGAAGGAATGCCTTTATCCTAGATACAAGAAGAAACCCTCAGCTAGGCTACAGCAAAGAGTGGCAGTGAGTGGGACCGTCTGGTCCTGTCAGAGCTGGCAGGAGAGTGACAGGTGACACAGGGCAGCGTGACCGGGCTGTGCTTGGCTGAGGAGGGTGTGCAGGGGTGTGGCCCCAACTGGGGCGGGAGACCTGGCTTTGCTCACTCCTGTGCCACTTGGAGGGTGTCATAATGAAGGAGTCATTGATTCCTTTTTTGGGTCTCAGGCCTAACACGTGCAAAAATAAGGGATTATATTAGGACTAAGGACCCTTATAGCCTCAGTCTGTTCATTGCTTTTGATTAATTAATTACTTGAGAGAGAGAGAGAGAGAGAGAGTAAGCGGGGAAGGGGCAGGGAGAGAGAGGGTGAGAAAGAATCCCAGGCAGGTTCCATGCAATCAGCACAGAGCCTGACTCGGGGCTTGATCTCACTCTCGTGAACCGTGAGATCACGACCTGAGCTGAGATCAAGAGTCAGATGCTTAGCTGACTGAGCCGCCCGGGTGTCCTATCACTCTATTCTTTTATTTCTTAATTTTTTTAATGTTTATTCTTGAGAGAGAGAGAGAGAGAGAGAGAGAGAGCATGAGTAGGGGAGGGACAGAGAGGGAGGGAGACACAGAATCTGGAGCACGTTCCAGTCTCTGAGCTGTCAGCCCAGAGCCCGATGCGGGGCTTGAACCCACGAACTGTGAGATTGTGACCTGAGCCGAAGTCGGACGCTTCACCGACTGAGCCAGCCACGCGCCCCATCACTGTATTTATTCTTAAGCATAAATACAGTTGACTCTTGAATAGCATGGAGGTCAGGGGCACCAGCTCCCTGTCCAGTGGAGAATCCATATATAACTTTGACTCCCCCAAAGTTAACTGCAAATAGCCTAGCGCTGACAGGAAGACTCACGGATAGCATTAGGAGTCTGTCCGCATGCATTTGATGTGCTCTGTTTATCACGTGCCGTATCTTACAGTAAAGTGAGTTAAAGAAAATACTCTTACAGCCTCAAGGCGGGAAAGTACATGTACAGAACTATGCCGTATTTATTGGGAAAAATCCACGTGCAGGTGGACCCACCCCATTCAAACCTGCGTCCTTCAAGGGCCAACCGTAAATCTCCAAAGTTGGCCAAGATAATGGGTCGGTGGTTGTGACTGTACTTTGTACATCTTCCTCTTTGGGGAATCTTATGCTCGTTTTATTGGTTAATTACCAGGTCTGGTAAGCAGAGAGCTAACTTGACTGCCTGTGTACGAGCTCAGGCATCTGGCCTTAACTCACGCTATGTCTGTGATGTGGTCCCGACAGTTCCTAGAATGGCCTTGTGACCTCCACCTGACAGCAGGCTCCTTCTAGCAAAGACGGGGAGATATGAGGATACACTTGGTTGGTTTCTAAAAGCCCAGGGACGGGCCCCAGGGTTTCTGATGACTGTAGCTCTCTCGGGGGACTTGTGAAGGGAGGCAGCAGAACGGTGAGTTGGCCTTAACTGGGATATTTCATTCACGCCTGCAGGGACACCCGTGTCCCTTTCAGTTCTTTACGCCCATGCACCCTCCGTGCTGCATTGTGTGTTGTTATGAACATATTATAATCTATTAGAGGGTAATTTTCTCCAATTTTCTGTCATTTTGCAGTTCTGTGCAAGAGGCATTAGATTGTGGATTAAAATGTGGGCCTCTGGATATCACCAGAAAAAACCAGCCGAGTTCAGAGGCTTTCTAAAACAGCAGTGTGCTTGAATAGCTTTAGCCTTTTCTGCCATTTTCCCTTTTGCGGAGAGGGGGCAGGAGAGGAGGAGAGGAGAGAGAAGAGAGGACAGACGAGCTGAGGAGAGGAGAGAAGACGAGTCGAGTGCCTGGAGAATATTTCCAGAGCGTGTTGCTCAGGGGACACTGAATGCTTGTGTTGAACTCGCCTTGCGTGGGCTCTCTTCCAGCCCCGGTGTTGCTGGGCCTCAGAGAAGATCTGAGTTTTGGGGGCTATCAGCCCACTGGGGAGGGAAGCGGCCATCGCCAGTGCTGTGAGTTCAAAGGGCAGAGTTGATGTATATAAACACGCTATTATTCTTGACTGTGGCCGTAAAGCCCCACACGCTCTCCCCACTGGCTCTCTTGGGACTTGAACCAGACAGATGGGGCCCCCAGCACAAGGCGGGGGCTTCTGGGAGGAGCAGCGGGGGATGGCTGGATGTCCAGGCCATCCACACGGGGTGGCACTGTCCGGTCCCCTCCCCTGTGTCTTTCCAGCAACCACGTGGCTAGAGGCTGTGATGACATCCACGGGCACACTCACCGTTCGTTTCCCTTACTTGCTGCTGCCCCGCCGGGTCTCCCACCTCTTTCCTGTGTGACCTAGAGGTTCATCAGATCACATCACAGTGGACCCTAACTAAATATTTGTTAAAGAAACAAAGCAGTGTGAGAAATACAGTCAATAAAACCAAAAAAGGACCTAGATATTAGGAGCCTGAGTCTTCTGAAAGGACACTGCTCGCTGTCTGGTCCAAAGGCTCCGTGGGGTGAGCTGTCCCCTCGGAGCACAGACCCTACCTTGGGCTGGCCTGAGGAGGGGTCAGATGTGGGGGTGCAGAGAGGCAGGGGCTGAGACCCCCGAGTAGGGTGGGGGATGAGCAGTAGCATAGCTTCCACGGGAGAACCCCCCCCCCCCCCCCCCGCAAAGAATCCTGGGCAGAGGGCTGTGGACAGGCAGGGTGGCGTGAGGCCAAGGGGACGGGGGTATCGGATGAGGTCTGATTTATTCCCTCACGCTCTTCAGGATTTCAGGCTAAGCGATACGAAAGACATGCTCCCCGCCCAAGACAGAACACCTAGGTGAGGAGCAGGAGGGATTGGTGATTTGTAAGCACAGTCCCGGAATGCAGATTTCCCCCGGGGAGGAGAGCCGGGGAGCAGGGATACAGAAGTGACCCAGGCTGGAGGGGATGGGCGGCTCTCCTTCTGCTGAGAGTGACAGTGGCCTAGGATCCTGCTCTTGCCGGTGAAGCCCGGGCCCTGGAATGGGGGTGTGTGAGGTTTCTGAGAAAGCACTGTCCCAAGTCATTGGAGTGTCCTACAGGATGAATTTTGAATTGATTTTTTTTTTAAGCTTATTGATTTATTTTGAGAGAGAGAGAGTGTGCGTGCACACTTGTGTGAGCAGGGGAGGGGCAGAGAGAGGGAGAGAGAGAATCTCTCTCTTTGTGCTCTATCAGCGCAAAGCCCCGACGTGGGGCTCGAGCTCATGAGCCGTGAGATCATGACCTTAGCCGAAGTTGGACGTTCAACTGACTGAGCCACCCACGTGCCCCTACCTGATGAATTTTAGGAGAATCTGAGAAGCCCGCTTTGAGGAGTGGCAGGGCCCAAGACTAAAAAAAGTTACAGTCCTTGCCACTCTTTATATTTAAAATAAAAGGATGTTATAATTCGATACGTAACTCAAGAATAAATAACTCAAAGTGCTTTTTTTTTGGTTAACGTTTATTCATTTCTGAGAGAGAGCATGAACAGGGGAGGGGCAGGGAGAGAGGGGGGCAGAGGATCCGAAGCGGGCTCTGCATCGACAGCAGAGGTCCCGACGCGGGGCTTGAACTCACGAACTGTGAGATCATGACCCGAGCCGAAGTCAGACCCTCAATCAAGTGAGCCACCCACGTGCCCCTAACTCAAGGTGCTTTTAAGGAAGGCCTTCTATCGTCTAAGGATTTAGCTGAAGCTACAGCTTGAAAGTTGTTGAAGGAAGTTAGAGGGAACCAGATTTGTCCAAATATTGCATCCGTCCCAAAATACGGTGCTGTCTACGGCAGAGATCTGCGTTGTGCTGTGCGAGCCCGAGGCGGGGCGTGTGAACTGTCACTTTATCGGTGGCAGCGGAGGAAGGACTTGGTTTTCCACGAGGCCTCGTTAGCAGCGAGCTCGGACAGCGATGCCCGGATGCGGAGGACACACAGGCAGATACCCACGGCCTAACAGTCACCGTATTTTATGCAACGTATGGTAATAAAATGCTGCGTAAAACGTGCTGGTGGGTGCTTCTTACGTATGCAGGAAATGAGGGGTTCTTTTCGCTGAGATTTTCTGACCCTTTCGGACCGAGGTGTGTGTCAGGAGATGCGGTACGTACGTGATTGTGAGCTGGGTTAAGCTGCTGTAGCATCATCTTGTACTGATAGTTGAGGAGCGTGCATGTAAACCTTTTCTTTGAACCGTCGTGGATTCATTCAGGCACGTGACTGAAAGTGACATAAGCCTGCCCGTCTCCCAGGGGTCAGGCGAGAGTGGGTGTAACATTTCAGGACAGAGCAGGGGTTCTCACTTTCCACGAGGATCCACCCTCCAGATCCGGAGTTGCAGTTTGAAATGTGTTCTTCTTTGCGCCTCTGAATGTCAGAAGTAAGCACTTCCGCTGTCTTTTTCCCTAGAAAGTTCTTTACTGAAGGAGCTTCTGTCTGGTCTAATGTCCCTTCCCATCTGGGTTGTTTCAGCCCCTCTACCTCTCTCCTGCCTTCCCCCTGCACATCCCCTCCCCACCACTGCTGATGTCCCCTCAGCGTCCCCGGAAGCCGCAGCCCCCTGAGACTCACAAGGGGTTGTGGGGTCCTCACGTCAGCCTGGTGTGCTTATGTGTGCTTTGCACAAGATGGTGAGGATTCTTCGCCAGCTTGAGACACTGTACTTGGCTTTGCCGTGCTTTGGGAGGGTGGCCGTGGCTTTCATTCACCACACGGCCTCGCCACACGGTCGGCCTATGGGGACTGGCTTTGTTGGTCAGTGGCAGGGTGAGAGGCAAGTTCAGAAGTGGCAATGGACTGACTGCTTAGGAACGTCTCCTGGGGAGACTGTACTTGGGTCTACCCAAGGAGAATCCACAGAATGGGGGCAAAATGCAGGCTACATAGGCTGATGAAGCCATCGTGGGTGGTACGACAGGATATATACCAGGAAGCAATAATCAGAAGACTTGTAAAAAAGAAGAAAAGTAGAAAGCATGTAAGGGAAAATAAAAACCAAGACTCTGGGGAGGACTTGCACACCAGGTCTGGAGCAGGATTATTCACGACAGTCAGAAGGCAGACGCGACCCACGTGTCCATCGGCGGGACGAATGGAGAAGCAGAATGTGGTCCATCTGAATATCATTCAGCTCTTAAAAGGGAGTGAATTCTGACACTTGCCATAACACGGATGAGCCTGGAAGGCATTATACTAAGTGAAATAAGCCAGAAAAAAAAGACCAGTATTGTATGATTCCATTTCTATGCAGTCCGGTTGATAGGGACAGAAAGCAGGACGGTAGGTGCCAGGGGCTGGGGGAAGGGGTTGGGGTGTTGGTGTTTAGTGGGGACAAAGTTTCAGTCTGGGAGGCTGGAAAGTTCTGGAGACGGATGGCAGGGCTGTGCGTCATGCCGCTGAACTGTATGCTTAAAAACGGTTCAAGTGGCAAATGTTATTTCTGTTTTACTACAGTTAAAAAAAAAAAGATTGAAACCCTATTTTCCGTTCTTACATCCTTAGCTTTTAACCTTTCCAGTCCATGGGGTGCCTGGGTGGCTTAGTCATTTGAATGCCCAGCTTCTTGGTTGAATGCCCAGCTCTTGATTTCAGCTAAGGTCACGATCCCAGGGTTGTGGGATCGAGGCCCGCGTTCTGGCTCTATGTGCTGAGCTTGGAGCCTGCTTGACATTCTCTCTCTCTCCCCCTCTCTCTGTGCTCCTCTTCCTGGCTTGTGCTCTGTCTCTCTGTCTCTCTCTAATGAAAACATTTAAAAAAATGTTCGAATCTTCTCCAAATCTTTAACTATATCTCCCCTGTGAGCACATGTGGGGGCGGGGGAGAAATTTATTTGGGACTCAGGAGGAAGCAGGAAAGGAAGGTCTGGTGGTCTCCTGTTACCCACACACTCAGGTTCAGGAAACAAGGCGTATGGGAGTTGGCCTCTGAGGGGACTGGTAGTGGCTCCCTTTAAATGCTCTTCGAATTCTACAAGGCAGCTGCATTGATGTATTTCAAGCAATCCCATGGCCGCCTACTAACTTAATTTGTGTTTTGCTCGTCGTTAGTACCCGGGAATGTTATTAAAATGTTCTTTCCTGGTCTTAACTAACGCTGTTCAGTCCTTGGAGCCTGGTTGATTAATGGCAGGGTAATTGCCCTTCATTTCTTTGCCTTCAAAACAGTGCCACCTGTGTCTTTACTGCCCTCAGAGCAGATGTCTTCTGCAAAGAGCAGAATTCCTGCCAGGTCGGCCCCTCCTCCAACACGTAGGTGGGAAGCCACTGGGGTGCACAGGAAGGACGCCGAAACACACAGCCCTGTGGGAGCCTTCAGAGGAGTGACCCCAGGCCTCTCCCAGATTAATTATCACTGACCAGGCTGGGGCCAGTGATCCCTGGAGGATCAGCAGAGGAGAAGGGTCATCTTCTGGGGAGGACTACGGATGCTGGCCAGGCAAAGAAACACAATCAGCCCCCAGGAAGGAGGAATGAGTTTGCAATACAGTTTGTAGTGTGTGGCCGTTGGTCAGTTCTCAGTGACATTTTCGAGCAGTCGCTATGTCTCTACCTCTGCCAGGCACTTCCCACAGTCACCCTCAGGTCGGATTCCTGGTAAGCCCATGAGGTAGGTGTTCTGCCGTTCTGTTTTCAGAGATGAGGAAAGCAGGGTATGAAGAGGGAAGTGAAGTGACTGGACACGTGTATCTGGTGTCAGAGGTGGGATTTGAACCCAGATCTGTCTGATTCCAAAGCTTGTGTCCCTAAACAGGGTAAGAGGTGCATGTAATCTGGAGTCCCTGGCATGTTCCCGGAGGTCTGTGGTCTCAGGTGTCCTCATGAAAGCAGGGATGGGTAAGAGCAGCCGGGCCAACGGCCGATGGATGTCTACTCTCCTCCTCCCCTGTTCACCTACCTGCACTTCTGAGTGTCCATCCCATCTCTGGATTTTGCTGCACAGCTGAGCCCTTCTGTGCCACATGTGAAGGCTTCACTGGGCTCTCCCAGCCCATAGATTGGCCTGCTACCCAGGCCAGGGTTTGGTTGACTCCTGGGTACCCAGTCCCAGGCCTGGATCTGGGATTGTCCTTTCCCCTTGTGGCCTTGCCTCAGCCTCCCCTGACCTGGCAACCCAGACTCCTGCATCCCATTCAGTTGTTGTCCAGAGCACATGCGCACACACACACACACACACACACACACACACACACACACACACTGTAGTGATCAGATAGGATTGGTCTGGCCTCCTGATAATGGCCATGGTGACCTTGATCTGCTCCTGGCCAGGGGGGTGTGTGTCATTTTTTCTTTCCCCATGAATGTGGAATCCTACCAGATGGACTTTCAGGGAAACATCCTCCCTGTGATTATAATTTGCATCTCTGTGGGTGTGGGTGGTGGCCGTTCTGTGGGTATTAGAGCTTGGGAGAACTCTTGAAGAGACCTTGGGGTTTAGTCCGTGGTCCTCCCACCCCCTGTTTATCTCCCGGATCAACAACACACTTTTTGGGCTTACTCATCTGGAAGCTGCCGATACCCTGTGCGTTCTTACCCCTTCTTTCCCTAAGTGCTCAGGGACCACAGAGCCGGCCAGCTTCATTAAACTGGGCAGACTGGCGCTTGGCTAAGAAGTCAATTTTAGATGAAACTGAAACCCAGGATAGGATTTTTGGTTCACCTCCCAGATCACAGGAATTTATTGCCTCGTTAACAGTAAAATAAGCGTTTGAAATGATCCGAGAACAGGCTGACCACTTGGAATCCCGGGTAGTCTGTCAGGCCTCCTGTCTTCAGCGGGTGTGTGACTTACTTTTGCTGCCAGGAGGACCCATCATGCATGGGGAGGAAGGAAGCAGGAAATGAGATGCAAAGAGAAAATTGAGTGTGTGGGCATTGTGGCTTATCAAGAAACAAGTGTGTGTGTGTGAGTGTGTGTGTGTGTGTGCACACGTGTGTGTGTTGGAGAGTTGCACATACACACGGACAAGAGTAACACCTGACCCCTGAGTCATTTATCTGGCAACCTCGAGTATGTAACATCAGTGACAAATGAGAACATTGTCCAAAGGGCCGTGGAGTGGGCATACAGAGATACCAAAGCTCGGACTCATGTTTGTTTCCTCAGAAGAGAGTTGCCGTCCTTCGTAGCCTAGTTTAGATACTGTTCTTGGCCTGGAGCAGATCAGAAATGGCAAATTAAAGGGAGAGATCATCACAAAGAGAAACCCAACAAAGTGACAGCTAACAGCTTGACAGCGGGAGATAAGACAGAAAACAGACCTGCGTACTCTTGAGTATAGCCTTCTGGAACCTTCTGGTCCCTTTGGACATTACGTCATGTGGCACAGTATGAAATGAATTAATGTTCATAGTAGATACTGAATCATCAAAAGCTTCTAATTTTATTTAGAAGACATGATCACCTCTAATTCTTTTAGAAAGAGACCTTTGGATGTTGAAGTAACTGTTTCTTAAACAGTATATGCTTCCATCGTCTCTACCAGGGGGCAGAAAATCATGGCCCACAGGCCAAATCCAGCTTGTCTTTTGTGCTATGGTGGCAGAGTTGAGTAGTTGCAACAGAGACCATATGGCCTGCAAAACCAAAGGTATTGATTGTCCGGTCCTTTATTTATTTTTTTATGTTTATTTATTTTTTTAATGTTTATTTATTTATTTTTTTATGTCGGCCCCACACCCAGCGTGGGCCCGAACTCACAACCCTGAGGTCAAAGACCTGAGCTGAGATCAAGAGTCGGACGCTTAACCGACTGAGCCGCCCGTGTGCCCCTGGCTGATCCCCGATCTAGATGTCGGTTTTTTCCGGGATGTCAGTTTCTGCCTATATGTGCACCTGACTCATTTGCATGCATTGCCAAGTGATCCACATACATGAGTGTGTATACGTGTGCACTGGTGTGTGATAGTAAGCACGACTGAATGTTAAGCACCACGTTTCCTCCTCAAACATAACTGTGTAAAAAGGTTTGGATCTAATTAGCCATTACTCTTCCTGCTTCACTCAACTGATGATATGTTATGACCTCTGACCCAAAGGACACAGACCTTCTGGAGAACTCCGCTGGACATCTCACCATCCTCTCAATGAGCTCCTTGAGTATAAGCGTATTGATCCCACCCAAAGCTTCTACAAGATAGATGTCCTTGCAGAGTGAAGGATTCAGTGATTATGTATCCCAGGCAACATGGGGTCTTGTGGGATATTAAAATGGTACTGGGAGTCGAGGAATATTATGTGCTTCATCAGGTCGGATTTTGCCTTCAGATTATTCTCGTGGCCTTTGCCACTGACTTAATGGAGACAGTTTCTCCGGCTAGGCAGGCAGGCATGTTGATTGATTATTCCGTGCTGATGTGGCTATACCACATTAGTGATAGTTATTCTGACTTTGATATGCTCCTTGATCAGGCTAGCTAATATACTTCCCTTTATTCTATTACTTTCAAGCACCAAGGGCCAAAATTCATTGTGGAAGGTAGGCTTCTGAGATTACAGACTCCCATGGGTAAAATATGTACCTGTGCCATTAAAACAAGCACTAAAACGTGGTTTGGACTTGAGGTGGGCAAGGGAGTGCCTTTTTTATTGAGATATAACTCACATGCTCTAAAAAATTTTTTTTAATGTTTATTTTTGAGAGAGATGGAGCACAAGCGGGAGAGGGGCAGAGAGAGAGGGAGACGCAGAATCCAAAGCAGGCTCCAGGCTCCGAGCTGTCAGCACAGAGCCCGACACGGGGCTTGAACTCACAGACCGCGAGATCATGACCTGAGCCGAAGTCGGACGCTCAACCGACTGAGCCACCCAGGCATCGCTAAGATATACAGTTCAAGAGATTTTAGTATATTTACAAAGTTGTACAACCATCTCACATGTTTTGTCTTTAATATACAGGAGGTTTGGTTCAATTTTGAGGAACTCTATATAAAATCCACACAAAAGCAGCAGTGGCACTTACATTGAAATCCGACATTCATGCTCTGCCCAGATTTCTGAAATGGCCTGTGCATCACGGGAATTGTTGAGCACGGACTCTGATGGTTCTAGGTCCCCAAGGTCATTCTATACGTCAAGTTGCTCATCCTAGGGGTGAGCAGGTTCCAGTGTTCCTGGCCTGTAGCCTCACCTCAGACCCCAGGGTTTTGACCACCCTCCCTGCCTCTGGAATTCTTTCTCCCTCCAAGATAAGGAAGCAGGGAGCCCGTTCTGGAAATGACACGCGGCTCTAGCTGAACTGGTTCTCAGTGGAATCGCTACCGGATATAAATGGACCTGCCTTTCTCTAGCCCTGGCCCCCAGCTCCTTGTCCGCAATGGTCCTGGTCCAAGGCAACTGCTCACGCATTCACTCGTTCATTTGTAAGTACTTGTTGAGATCCTACTGCGTGCGAGGTGCCACAGGCGAGACTCTAGGAGTGCAGAGGTAGGAGAGACAGCCTCCTTTTCTCATGAAGTTTATATTCCAAGGAAGACACGACATTAAGTGACTGATTACCCAATTAATTATGCAGTCACGGCTGTGGAACAAAGAGATGTACGGGGTTCGGGACACAAGGGTGCCACACAGGCCAGCCTGAGTCTGCAGGTGCGGAGGCACCTCTGAGGGTATGAGAATCAAGCCAAGGTCTGACGGGTCCGTGTGGCAGGAGAGGGGAGGCGGGAGCCATCGCGGAGGGCCGTGCTGGCAGAAGAAGGCTCTGCTGTGGAAATTGCCCAAGTTCCAAAAGCCACCGTAATTGCTGCGTGTTCAGTGGTCAGAAGTGAGCCGGCCAGACGGGTCTCTTGCCATCCCGGGGGGAGACACGAGGGCGGCCTCTCTGGCTGGTGCGGGGACAGCAGCGGGCGTGGGACGCAGGTCGGAGATGGTTCGGGAGACGGCACGGACAGAGCCCAGTGTGTCTTCTTCATTTGAATCTGTCGTCCCTCTAGCCCTTCTCCCCCGACCCCAGCCCCTAGGTGACCTCACTTCTCTTTGGCCGACGACACTGAGCATACCCTGAAAGCCACTCGATGTCCCCGGAATCAAGTGGGACTCCTCTGAGGAGAGCTGTGTCTGTCATGTTAGAGACCCCTGATCTCTAACGGGAAGGTCTCTCCAGACCATTTCCTGCGACTGGAAGTTCCCAGGAGCTTTCGCCGGAAAAGCCGAGGGCTTCCAAGAAGGCAGAATCTCCGGGGACCTGGAGAAAATCCCAGGGAGGGAAAGACTCGCTCACAGTCTTGCTCCAACCAGCAGACCACATTCTGCGCATTCAGAAGTGCCTCCACCTTCTGGAAAGCATCTGAGGGGCACATGCCTCCCTTCCCAGCCTTCTCAAGGGAGGGGGGCGGGCGGGGCATGGTGCCGGAACTTCCCGGCCTGAGGACGGGGCACGGCTTCCTTCCTTATCGGATGACGTGACATATATTGCCTGGATGTTGATTTGCTTTTCACTTCGCTTTCGAAATTTTCAGATTTTCGGATTTTCAGATTCAGTTGTAAAGTGATCCTTTCCTAGCCCCCTTGTGTGTCCTGCTGTCAGGTCATTGGTGACCCAGAAAGTGAGTTATAAAGTGATCCTTTGTTTCCTCTTGAGCGATGAGTAAGAATCCGTGCTAGGGAGGTCACACCAGGTGACCACCTGGAAGACATCCCCGAACATCAGTGCACCTCTGAGCTGCGTGGGTGTTTATTTCAAGACCAGCAACTGTTGCAAGATGAACACATTAAAAATAGTTCAAGGCAGGGGCGACTGGGTGGCTCAGTCGGTTAAGCGTCCGACTTCAGCTCAGGTCATGATCTCACGGTCCGTGAGTTCGAGCCCCGTGTCGGACTCTGTGCCGACAGCTCGGAGCCCGGAGTCTGCTTCGGATTCTGTGTCTCCCCCTCTCTCTGCCCCTCCCCCGCTTGCGCTCTGTCTCAAAAATGAACAAACGTTAAAAAAAATTTTTTTAAACGTATGGTATAAATACATAGGCAGTAAATGTATAAATAAAACAAATGGCTCATTGGGGCGCCTGGGGGGCTCAGTTGATTAAGTGTCCGACTTGGGTTCAGGTTATGATCTCGCGGTTCATGAGTTCGAGCCCCACGTCAGACTCTGTGCTGACAGCTCAGAGCCTGGAGCCTGCTTTGGATCCTGTGTCTCCCTTTCTCTCTGCCTCTCCATGCTAGTGCTCTGCCCTTCAAAAATAAATATATGTTAAAAAAAAAAAAACAACTTAAAGTATTTAGCAAGTTCGATGAAAAAAATTTTTTTCTACCATCATGTAATAAGTATTCATGAGAAACAAACTTCTTTTGCCTCTGCTCAGTCGGGGTAATTATTACCCTGTACACATTAGGGTCTGTGTTCAAGTCAGCGTGATGAAGGCCACTGTGAATTTGAATATATAATTTTCACAAAATTCTGACTACATTCTTAAACTTTAGAGTTTTTGCCTTCTGGCAGGAGGTTATAAGTCGGGGAGAAATCATCTTTGTAAGTGACATTAGACACAGACTCTCTTCTCCTAATTGATAAGGACCTCATTCGTGGCTGGTTTATTATTCCTGTCACTGCTTGACGTTTCTGACAGGCCTCGAAGCTCAAGTGAAAGAGATGTGTTTGGGCGTGACACGCGGGCTCGTAATTCACGAAACTGTGGCCTTCTACCTGCAAAGGGGAGGAATCAGCAGAGGTGTGGTTTTGATTTAAGCAGTGAGAGCCAGAAAACAAACAGAAAACCTTTGTTCGTGGTCACAGAACACAGCTGCTGAAGGAAAGCGTTCAAAATCCAGAATGCTTCCTGCATGATCCAGGTCTCTGTGCAGAATTACAGGGAAGGCCAAGGTTCTCCTGGGAGAATCTCCAGGCTTGGAGTGCGGGTGGGGGTGCCCTGCTTTAACCAGAACTAATGTTTGTCGCTCGCCTGCCTGCCTTCCTTCCTTTGCCTTCATTCCTTCCGTCCTTCCTTCCTGCCTTCCGTCCTTCCTGCTTTCCTCTTTTTCTTCCTTCCTTCCTTCCTTCCTTCCTTCCTTCCTTCCTTCTTTCCTTCCTTCCTTCTTCTTTCTTTCTCTCTCTCTCTTTCTTTCTTACGTTGGGGTTCTGTGTATGTACAATTTTGTTTGCAAAAGAGAGTCCTAGCCACCTCTAAAAGCAGCTCGCAAGAATTGGCCATGTCCGGAAGGTTGGTCATGAGCTCTCCTGTGCTGGACTAGGGTGTCCCTGCTGGTGACTTGGAGGATGTTGGGGTCCTCTGCCAGTGCAGCGATTCCAGAATAAATCCCTGCCCCCCACGGCACCGGCTTCCAGCATGTCTCCTGCATTTCCAGTGCTTCTGTCGGCACGCTGGCCTCTACCAGGTACCATTGCCTTCTATTTAGATGCTCAGCATGCGAGGGACTTGGTCGCATGCTCTGGCCTTGTGTTTTGCTCTAAGTGGTATCGTGCTAGGCGTATCCTTCTACAGCTCAAAGTCGGTGCTCAAAATTCTGTTTTTCAGATCTGTCCGTGTTGACACGTGTAAAAAGACTCTGTTCCTTATATTCTTCCCCTCAGCCTGGGTTGACCCCCCTCCAGCGTCTTCCCCACTCCCATCCCCATGCCCCCTGCACACAGTTTAGCTCCTTCTGGAGGAGACGGACCGTTCCGTTCCGTTGGGTCTTCGCTGTCTGACTTGGGCCGTTCCCAGGAACGGTGAGTTTCTCTGTCCGGGGCTCCCTTTTGCAGTTGGTCTTGTGACCCTTGGCTTGTATTTGAATGTCATCTGTGGCCATAAACTCCAGAGAAAAGAGGATCAGGCTAATTACCTTGGCTTTTTCATTCTCCTAACAAAGAGGGCCCCCACTCACTGTCAGCCCTGCCCCGCCCCACCCCCTCCCCGCTGGCAGGAACCTGTTCCTCCCTCCCCCTGCAGCCCCAGAGCCTCACCCCACAGCAGTCTGGGAAACATCAAAGCACAACACGCCCTTCGTGCCTCCCTCACTACAGGAGGCCAGGGTCTCCTGAATCCCACCTCCCTCCACACATCTCCCCTACTCATGCGTTTTCAGGGGAGCTCCAAATCTGTTTTCTGCAAAACTCCCTACATTCCCCGCCTCTTTTCTGAGAGGCCCTTTCCCTCCTCTTCCTGCCCTAGAATGCCACACTGGACCATCCCCCTTCTCGACTTTCCCAGCCCCCTTGTGTGTCCTGCTGTCAGGTCATTGGTGACCCAGCCACCCCCACCTCTGGCTCCTGGGATCCTGCCCTCACCCCACCCTGCTTATCTGCGGGAGACTGTGGGTCCCAGCGTCCCTGTACATGGTGCTTCTGGTCCCGGGGCCCCCAGACCTGGGTCTCTGCTCCTCCAGTGGCCTGCGCTCCGCCCCCCGGCCCGGACCTGCACCCCAGTCCTGTCGCTGACACCGCTGCCCATGGTCTCCTCTCTGTCCCCCGCTTCTTCGGCTGCTTCCTCTTCCTGCTCACTTGTCTGAAGCCTTGACCCCGGATGCTCCTTCTCCAGAGGTACGGCCGCCTCCCCCCGCCGTGCCCTGCTTCCCACCTGCGTCCTGCCTCCACTGCCCTCCTCCCACTGAGAGCCTTGGCCCTCCATTAGAGCGGTCCCTTGCTGTGACCCCTGGGAACCTGAGCTCCTGTACCCGGGACTCTCGCTGTCCTCCTAGAACTGTGGCTTTGCTAGAACCCGGTCCCCCACCCCAACTCTGCCCCGACTGCACCCCGCCGAACCCAGACCATGACAACTGCTTCTAGTTCTTGACCGCTAACCTCACAGGGGCCCTTCGTCCTGGCCGGCGATGCCGCCGCTCTCCCGGTCAACTCTTGTCCGTCTTTCTTCCCAACCTCACGCACACCCTTCGCTTGATGCTGAATGTCCACAGGCTCCCACCACCGTCTGCCCATCTTCTCCGCCTTCTCGCCCGAGACTGGGGAGGAACTGCTCGTTCCAGGGCCAGTCCCTGTGCGGGCTGTCTCGGTGGCCTTCCCTCTGACTTGTTCAGGGTCACCCTCCAGCGGTTGTCCCCTTCTTCCTATGTCATGTCTCTGTGTTGGCTCATTCCTCTTGGAATGCAAAAATTCCCTTCTAGCTCCCAACAACCACACCCACAAAAAATTAAGAGTTCCCTTGACCCCATACCCCCCCCACCACTAACTACATCCTGCTTCTCTGATGTCTTGCAGCAAATGTATTAAAAAAAAAAAAAGAAGAAGAAGAAGACTTGCTTATGCCCTGTCTCCATTTTTCATCTCCGCCCTTTCTTGAGCTGCCATCACTCAACGAAAAGCCCCTGTGAAGTCATCAGGGATAATACTGATAGATAATATTTGTAATATGATTAATTTCATGACAGACAGTGATTGTCATATGATAATTGCGCTACATTCATTCATTCAACAAGTGTCGGTTGACCTACTATGTGCCACACACTGTTCTAAGAGTTTTATGAGTATGAACCCCCATAAGCCTGTACCTTAAGGAGGGTACCCTTATTGTCCTCATTATATGGACGAGGAAACAGAAACAGAGAGATTAAATAATTCACCCTCTACCCCGTAAGTAGCATTCATTGCTTTCTTACCCACAAGAAGCAATGTGGCCCACGTGTGGTGTTTCCCGTTGGACCATTCCCTCCTTGAAATACTTTCTTCACCTTGTTTCTGGAACATCACTCTCTTTGCTTTGTCCTTTACCTTACTCCCTGGTTCTTCTCTGTTTCTTTTTCTGGTTCCTTCTCTTCTCCCCTGAACAAATCCTGGAGAGCGCAGCCATCATGCCTTTTCTCTGTCTGTACCCCCTCCTTCTGTGACCCTCTCTTGCTCCCACTGTCCGTAGACTGTTGGCCTCTGGAAGGGTATGTCCAGCAGTGGCCTCACACCTGAATGCCAAACTTGGTTTTCTCCCTGACCTCACTCTCAGCCATCTTCCCTCCTCCAGACATGCTGGCCTCCTTCCTGTCCCTAGGCATGGTAATCCGGCCCCTGCCTTGGGCCCTTCCTGTGTGCACCTGTTCTCCCCTGAGATGCTTTCCTGAGATGCCTGCTGGGGCTCGTGACCTTGCTGCCCTCACGTCCCTGCTCAGGTGTTCCCTGATGGACAAGCCATCTCTGAGTGTGTGAGAGAGAGCGGTCTCTCACTTCACCCCCAGAAGCCCCTTTCCACCTGCCCTGCTCCATTGTTCCACGTGTCACCACTGGCCATACCTTATTTGCCGTTTACTCCTTTTTCTCCAGAAGAGAGGTCCCGACGGCAGAGACGTGGTTTTGTTCTCTGCTCTGTCACCAATGTAGGGCATATAATAGGTGCTTAATAAATACATGTTGAGAGGCACCGGGAGGGCTCAGTTGGTTAAGCATCTGATTCTTGATTTCAGCTCAGTTTGTGATCTCATGGTTCGCGAGTTCCAGCCCTGCATCAGGCTCTGCACTGACAGCATGGAGCCTGCTTGGGATTCTCTTTCCCCTGCTCCCTCTGCCCCTCCCCTGCTCTCTCTCTTCTATCAAAATAAGCAAACTTGAAAAAAAAATTAATAAATAAATAAATATTGAGCGAATGAATGACGTCTCCCCACCCCCGCCCCCAGGGGAATGCATAGAGAGAGATGCTTTTAGAACTCTGTGTCTTTCATTTTCTTAAGGTAAATCTCTTTGGTTGTGAATGGATTCACGTTTCCGAAGTGAATAAAATAATAAGTGTATAAATGAGTCTTCTTTCCTCCTCCCTGAAGTTTTAAGACACTTATAAATGTATCTGAAATTGTAATAAGAGATTCCAGAAGGTTTTACAACATGTTTTCAGTTGATGGTAATAGCCAGAAATAGTTTAAATAACATTAATGGGGTATGGTTTTGCTAAGGGAACATAGTGTTTTTAAAATGGAAACTTCAATAATCCCATTTTACAACTTACCTAAACCTTTGAAATGCACAGCACTCATTAATGTTGAATTAGTTACTAAAAATGTCCCCCCCCCCCCGCAAATAAATCCACCCTGATATTAACTGCCTAGGGTTTAAAGGTTTTTAATAATGCCTCAGTGATACTGGCTTAATGAATTAGGTTCCAAGGAAAGTGACCAGGCTTAGTTAACGATAAATCAGGTTCTACTCTTTGCAGAAAAAGCAGCTAAAACTGTGCTTGTAAATAATAATGTGCAAAGATCTGGTATTAATCAAACCACCACAGCTGGGCTCTATTTTCAGCTCCCAAAGGCAAGGTGGAGTTAATATTGAACATACCTATATTTGAAACTTAACACAATTACGCAGTCCTTTGAGAATGAGCTTTGGCAACAAGTCGGCTGGGGGTTGCACCCAAAACAACGTTTATAAAATTGTACTTCCAAAGGCTTTGTCTCAGGTCAGTTTCTTTTTTTTTTTTCCAGTCATGCGATAGCCTCCCGACCATGCAGTTAAGTATTGGAAAAAAATTGTTGGGCATAGTTTTTGTATAAATAATTGCCCTTCACTCTTCCCTGAAGGGGATAATCAGGTTCGGCCGGTGGCTGTGAAGGCATCTAGCTTGGCCCCAACCGGGTCAATGGACCCAACTGAGTCTGGGGTCCAGCTTCGGCCTGTCCAGAGGTGTGCAGTTTGCCCGTGACATCCTGGGCAAAGCAGAAAGCCATTTTTCTGGCCAGTGGCTAGATACAGACACAGATCTCGCCACATCAGAATCCCCATCTTTCTGAAGGAGATTCTTCGGGAGTTTTCAGCTCAGCCTCCTCTGAATAGCCAGGGCCTTACCAAGGAGCACGTCTGGTGACTGAGGATGCCCACAGGCCCACCTGATGGGGGACAGCTCTCCTCTTTGCTCCACTGCTTTGAGGTGACTGCAAGATCCCAGGGAACATGGTGTCATGGGCCCAAAGGCTCTTGGTGACTGTCCCCAGAGTTTACAGATTCCCTTTGCCTGGGCCTCTAAGTGGAAGTTCGAGGTGGTGTGAGACTGTCGGTCGGACTGTCTTTCTGGAAAATGCCACCATTGCAGTGAGGAGAGAAGGCCGGGAGAGTGGCTTCTCACAAGTGTTTCAGTGAGCCTGGGGTGGAGCACATGTGAAGTCAATCTGACTCCACGTGGGGAAGAAACAGGGCCACTTTCTCGCTTTGTCTTTTCCGACCTATCCTGTGATAAGTATAGCTGGGAGCATTTCCCTGTCTGTGTGCAAGGTCTGGACAAAGAGCTGGACACCGAGCTGGCCTTGGGACTTTGATCTTGGCCTTTCTGGGGAGCCACAGGCTTATCTGGATGGGCCCTCTTTGGTCCTGTTTTTCTGTTAACCCCCTCTTGTTGATTAAGTTTTTACCTTTCAGTTCCGGTGTAGTTCACATACATACCGTTTCATGTTAGTTTCAGGTGTACAATATAATGGTTCAACGATTCTCTACATTCCTCGGTGTTCATCATTGTAAGTGTCCTCTTTAATCCTTGTCACCTCTTTCACCCCTCCCCCACCCACCTCCCCTCTGGTAGCCGCCATTTTGTTCTCTCCAGTTAAGAGAATGTCTCTTGGTTTCTCTCTTTTTCCTTTGTTCATTTGTTTTGTTTCTTAAATACTACACATGAGTGAAATCACGCGGTGTTGGTCTTTCTCTGACTTCTTTCACTTGGCGTTACACTCTCTAGCTCCATCCGTGTTGTAGCAGATGGCAAGATCTTATTTCTCTGTATATATGCACCAAATCTTCTTCCTCCATTGCTCTATCCATGGGCACTTGGGCTGCTTTGGTTATTGTAAATAATGCTGCAGTAAACATAGGGGTGCAGGTAGCCCTTTGAATGAGCGTTTTTGTAGTTTGGGGGCCGTTAGACCTTTCGGCGCTTGGGTCGTAAGCTCCCTCACTGCAGACGGGTACGTGCACTGAACGGGATGTGGCTTATGCCCTGATTGTTCTTCAGGTCTAAATAGATGAAGGACTCGTTGCAGTCATAACAAAGTCCCTTTATGTCTGTGATTCCATTTATTCCTTCCATCAGTACTAAAGATGAGTGTTACCCTCGCGTGGCTGACGAGAAAACTAATACTGGGAGGTTTGGCCAAGACTGGGAAACTAGTTGATGGTGGAGCTTGGGCTAACAGATACTCACCACTCAAGTTCAGCGCTCCATTCATCCCGCTAACTGCTTCATCACCTCCCCAGACGAAGAGGAAGCCCTGTGTACTTGAATCTTTGATTACAATGTGTTTCGTAACATCCTGCAAGGGTTGGGCCCAGGTTTCGTTTCCAGTACTTAGCGAAGAACCTGGTGCCATGAGGTGCTTAATAAAGGTTTGATAAACGAATGAAATTAGTGAGTCTTCGAAGAGATGAGAAAAGAGTGAATATTTTGAATGAATAGATAAGCTGGGCAAAAACCTACGTGTCTGTATTTGTACCGGAAAGCACCATGTGTTAAAGAGGTTTAATATGCGGCCGTGTATGTTGTGGAGGATATGCCTAAATCTCTCGTTTCCTCTAACTCCCTATCGATATGGAAGGTCTGAATCCGGTTCGCATCATGTTTATGAAAACGTCCTCGAGTCGTGTTGGAATCTGTAACCAAAATCAAAACTGAGATCTATTTTATGAGTGTGAGTGCGAATGTGTATGTGGTGTGGTGTATACGTATGTGTGGTAGGTGTGTATGTGTTTGGGGTGTGTGTGTGGTGTGTGTGTAGGTGTATGTAGTATGAGCATATATGTGTGTGAGTGTGTAATCAGTGGGGGTGCGTGTTGGAGTGCGTGTGGTGGTGGGGGTATGTGTGTGCGCGTGTGTGTGCGTGTGTGCGCGCACGCAGGGGGGGCGGGGTGCTGTGGGGACAGCGAGAAGCGTGGCCTCTCCCGCCCCGAATGCATTCAGGTCTGTGCTCTTCCCACCTCTTTATCTTGCGACGAGCGCCTCAGAGGTGCTGGGGGTAGAGTTGGTGCTGTTTTCCGTTTCTTACACGGCGTATGCAGGTGGACAACGTGCATGAATTGGCCAAGTCACATCTACCTTTTATTGGGGCTTGTTGGTCAAAAAGCCCTTAGAACTATGAAGACAGGGGCGCCTGGGGGGGCTCAGTTTGTTAGGCGTCCCGCTTCGGCTCAGGGCACGATCTCCCGGCTCGTGAGTTCGAGCCCCGCGTCCGGCTCTGTGCTGACCGCGTGGAGCCCGCTTGGGATTCCCTCCCTCTCTCAAACGTAAACAAACATTTAAGAACCACGAAGAGAAATGAATGAGTAACGGTGTAGCCGTAAGAGCGAGTGCGCTGTCAGGTTCGAGGCTCCGTGTCTGGAAGGGCCGGATGCCCCGAGGGTGGTCCCGGTCCGCCCCCCCCCCCCCTCCCAGATGACCTCGGGCTTCTGGTTGAGCCAGCGAGGGGGTCATTCCGACAGACAGCTTCAGCTTTTGCTCGGGGGGGGGGGGGGTAGGGGGGGGTGGGGGGGGGTGGGGGGGGTGAGGGGAGGGGCCCTGAGGCCCCGGTGAAGACTGTAGCTGCGGGGGAGGGCGCCCTCTGTTGGGGTGTGGGGGTGGCACACAGGAGCGCAGACGCCAGACCGGCGCACGTGCCCACGGCCATGGCCGGAAATGTCGCCTGCCCCGCCCCCCGTGACCCTGGTCAGGGTCACGTGGCGGGAGTGTGAGCCCACAGTGGCGGCTGACTGACGGTCACGGAGAGGAGGGGTGGGGCGAGCCCCCCCCCCCCCCCCCCCCACGTGAGGGCTTCTTGTCCCTCCTGCGCCTCACCGCCGCCTTCCTGCCACGGTCGCGGCTGTTTCGGTGACGCTTGGCTCAGCTCAGTGGGTTTTCAGACCTTTTCAGCATCGATCCTTGTGGGAGAAGGGAGGATAGGAAGTCTTGCGTGATGATCCCGGGGCTCCTCCGTCCCACCCCAAATGCGCAAGCAGAGGTCTAACGATGGCTGCGTAAGTTCTGGGCCCGCAAGCCGATACTCCGTAACTAGACCTCGGACTCGTCGGTCTGTCCCGTGCTCTCGGCACTTCCTTTGCCCCAGGGGCGTGTCACGTCACCTCCCTGCACCATGAGTGGGCACAAGGGTGCCTCGTGGGGTCTACTCCAGCGGGGGGCACTTAGGGCCAAAGCCCCTGTGACCTCCCTCGACAAACCTCGCCGGCGCAGAGCCTGGCACGTCGTCTGCGCCACGTAAATGTAGGTTCTGCTGCAATAGGGACCTCTCTGGTCTTCTCTGTCATCGCATCGAGTCACATCCCAGAGGAATAATGCTTCCTGTCACGCCGTTGGCTTTCCGTGTCCCGGCGGGAAACTGCGAAGTTACCGTGATGTGACATCCAGTCGGAGGCTCGAAGTGACTTCATAGGGACAGCAGCCTCGGCCGTGCCCTCTCCGGCCCAGGCCGGGCTGCACAGATGGAAATGACAGGCTGTGTGAGCGGTCGCTGGAGCTGCCGGCCGGCTGAACGGGGTCATGTGGACAAGGTCGGGTCCCACATCAGCCCTGCCCTGCCGCGCTCGTGTAGACAGCAGGCGGCACCATCAGCAGTAGAAGTTGGGGGGGGGGGGGCAATAGCACATGTGTCCAGACAGAAGGGGACGCGAGGCTGGGGACCTGTGCCCCACGGGCGCGTGCGGGGGTCTGTGCCCACCCACAGCAGCTCCCCCACACCCACGGCCCAGCACAATGGTCGGCCACAAGCCAACGGTCACAATACGAAGAGACTGTGCTGTTTGCAATCCGGTATCTCCACACTGAAGTGAGTCTGGGGGAGAGGAGCTGGATTTGCTTCTGGATTTGGAGCACCTGCCTCTGTGTCCTGCATCCGTTCTAGGACAGTGGGTGACGAGGAGTCGGGAGAGGGCTCAGGCCCTGCTTTCAACCCCAGACGACATGGGGACTGGGCCATTCTTTGGTCTGGGAGTCTTTTCCTGTGTAAGATACTTAGCAGCGTGTCTGGCCTCTACCCACTCGATGTCAGTAGCCGCCTCCCAGTTGTGACAATTGTGACTGTCTCCAGGGATTCCCGAATGTCCTCCAGGGGTCAAAATCACCAGGGGTTGAGAGCCACCAGAGCAGGGAGAGGATTTAGTGAAGAGACATTTGCCTTATACCCGTAGTCTCTGGGCTGTGTCCCACGAGCCATATATCATTGTCTTGGATGACGACAAGACAAGCAGTCCCCAGCACCGAGGTTTGCAGAGACGTCGCAGTTCATTGGGTGGGGTGGAGAGATCCCCTGTCAGGGCCACAGTGGGGTAGGTGCTCGGAAGGGAGGGGAGAGGTCCCTTCCCACCTGTTCCTTCTCCCTTCTCTAGCTCAGTCTCCGCTCTCATCCCTTCTGGACAGTGTGGCACAGAATCACCCGGGATGCTTGCTGAAATGCACATTCCAGAGCCCTACTCCCCAGAGATTCTGATACAGGGTACAGAGCATCTGAGAGCGGCCCCGGGGTCTGCATGGTATAGCTTCCCAGGTGATTCTGTTGCAGGGGGGTGGTCTGGAGGTAATGCCTTGAGAGGCAGGGATGTCAAAGCAAACCAGCTTTGCCAGTCCCCTGAGGACACTAAAATCTAGCATAAAGAAGAAAACGACAACTTGAGTACAAAGCAGAAAGTCATAAAAGTCCATAAGAAAGATGAAGTTCTTAAATGTAGAAACGCCTTATCCTGAAGATGGATTCATTCATTCATTCATTCATTCATTCAGCAAACACTTTCTGAGTGCCTATACTATACTTCAGACATTGTCCTAGGCATCGGGGTGATGCAGTGAACAACATAGACACATGTCCCTGTGCTCACCCAGTTGATATCTCGCAGGAGGAGACAAAGAAGAGGCTCCATAACAGAGTAGTATGTTAGAAGGTGGCAGAGCTGTAACGAGAGAGCAGAGAAGGGGGTTAGGGAGTGCTGGGGGTGGTTTGCAGGTGTAATCAGGTGCTCAGAGAGGACCTCCTTTGCAAGGTGACATTTGAACACCTTGAAGGTGGTGAGCGACAGTCAGGTAGATCCCGATAGGAGCGAGTTCTCCGTGCACAAGGGAGAGCAAGCATAGAGTCACCGAGGCAGAGTGAACATTCCTGGTGTGATCCAGGGACAGCAGGGGGGCTCCTGTGGCAGAGCGGAGTGAGTCAGGGAGCAAGTCGTAGGACGGGGGGTGGGGAGGGAGCAGGAGGCCCGGTCCTGCGGACTGTGACTTGACTCAGGTGGGCCGGGGAGGATTTTAAGTCGAGGAATGTCAGCATCAGATTGCAGACTTAGAAGGATCACCCTGGCTGCTGTCTTGAGTAGACTCTGGGGGGTGGGGTGGGGGGGGGACAGGGTAGAAGTTATCATTACGGTTGAAATTATGGCATGGTTTCTGCCCCCTCGGCATTTACCGTGATTGTGGAGATAGAACATGTACCACTGTAACTAACAAGGAAGTATTTGCTAAGTGATATGATTAACTCGGATCAGAGAAGTGTGCTAAAAGTCAGCGGAGGAAGACATCCCTTCTGAGAGTCAGACTTCATGCTCAAGTTGGGCCTTAAGATGGATGAACAAGGTTTCGTTGCTATTGTTGTTGTTGTTGTTGTTTTGTTTTTGTTTCTGTTTTTTAGTTCCGGGGGTATATAACTGGCATTCGGTAATCTGTATACATCTTAAATATACAAGTTGATACCTTTGGTCATATGCATGTACCCACAAGACCACTACCACAATAGTGAACATCTCCGTCACCCCCGAAAGTTGGGTGGGAATTATCATGAGGACAGAGACTTGAGCAAAGGCACAGAGGCAGGGAAATGCAGGGGCTTCCTCTGGACAGAAGAAGCCCACCCTGACTATACAGGAGAGTCATATGAGGACCCCTGAGAGAGACGTCTGAGAAGACAGCTGGAACCAGATTACATGGGGTCGGAAACACTGGGTCACATGGGTTAGGTCACAGGGGGACGAGCAGAGGTATTTAAGTGTGTTTTAGGGTATAGAAGAAACAGAGTTTGTCTGCTAAAATTTCATCTTTTAAAAAAAACAGAGGAGCGCCTCGGTGGCTCAGTAGGTTAAGTGTCCGACTTCAGCTCAGGTCATGATTTCACAGTTTGAGGGTTCAAGCCCCGCATCAGGCTCTGTGCTGACAGCTCGGAGCCTGGAGCCTGCTTCGGATTCTGTGTCTCTGTCTCTCTCTGCCTCTCCCCTGCTCATGCTTTCTCTCTCTCTCAAAAATAAATAAAAACATTAAAAAAAAACCAAAAACCCAGCAATGCCAAGCTCAAATTTTAGGTACTTTATCTTTTTGTAGTGAGTCCAAAAAAACATAGCCAAGTACATTACTGCAATCTTTCATGCATACATAGTCCATTAAAGGAAAAAGAAGCATCAGGCAATTTCATAATTAGATAATTAACAGACTCCTTAACATCATTAAACTAATACAACTACTTAGAGATTGAAAAAAAAATCCATTGCCACCTGATAGTACATTATAGCCCGCATATAAAAATACATCTAATCTAGGGGCATCTGGGTGGCTCAGTCGGTTAAGCGTCTGACTCTGGCTCAGGTCATGATCTCACGGTTTGTGAGTTTGAGTCCCGAGTCGGGCTCTGTGCTGACAGCTTGGAGCCGGGAGCCTGCTTCGGATTCGGTGTCTCCCTCTCGCTCTCTGCCCCTCCCCCACCAGTGCTCTCTCTCTGTCTTTCAAAAATAAATAAATGTTAAAAAAAATTGAAAAAATACATCTAATCCAGATAGACTTTAATAATTCAAAGGTAGAACTTTAGCACGTTACAGTAGACTCTTGATTAATGCCTCATAGTTTTGAAGGCCTGCCCTCTAGTCTTGTGTCAGGTTGAAGGAGAACTTTGAAGTTCAGGGAAACACTTAAATAGGTTTTCAGCGAGTATCTCCTGCCCTCCCCCATCCTGAGGACTTGATCTGCTTGTGAACGGGTCCTCCTCTCCAGGACCAGGGGGTGGACCGGAAGGCAGGATTTTCAGGTTTGAAGGTAGTTAAGCGGCTGAGATGAAATCATCTTCCTTTTTCCGCCTCCTGGGCAGAGAGGTTGGAAACCCCTCGGAGACACTTGCTGGTTGGCGGCTCTGGGATTCTACCTGACCATCCAGCAGGGCGCCTTTGCAGAACTGCTCACTCCTGGGGAGAAATAGAGAGACTGAGAAATGCTTCTCAGTTGAGAAGCATTGTCTTCTCAGTTCCGTGAAAATGAGCAACTCCGATTAGTACGCCTCTGAGCACAGAGAAGGCTGTGAGCCACACGGTCGCGCTCAGGAATTCTACGGATCCATTCTTACTTTGGTTTCTTTGAAGAGGACCCTGACTTACCGTAATGGGAAAGATGTTAACGGAAGACCATATGGTCTCACCTTTATTGTCTCCTCACCTCTTAATGCCCAAAGTGTTTGCTAACTCCTCCTGGACACAGGCACGCCCTAGGATCCTTGTCACCATCGTTGCCATCATCATCAGACGGACTGAATTCATATCCACAAGGTGCGGTGTTAGATACTGAGAAGTGTGACCCTGACACTAATTGCTACCTTTACTTGGCATTTCCCAAGGACAGGGACTGTGCGACCACGTTACATCCAGTCCTCACTCAATAAAATAGGGACTATTCTCAATTCCCGTTTCCTTTTTTTCTTAAATCATCAACTTTTTTTTAACATTTACTTGTTTGGAGACAGGGTATGCATGTGTGTGCACACTGGAGCATGAGCAGGGGAGGGGCGGAGAAGGGGAGAGAGAGAATCTCAAGCAGGCTCTGCGCTGTCAGCGCGGAGCCCGACGCGGGGCTCGAACCCACGAACCGTGAGATCATGAGCTGAGCTGAAATCAAGAGTCAGACGCTTAACTGACTGAACCTTCCAGACACCCCTATCAATTCCCATTTTCATATCTAGGGGGACTGAAGCTTGGCTGAGTTGCTAAAAAATGCCTCCCCGTGAGATAGCTACTAAGTGGTCAAGTGGGGGCCTGAGCCTCTCCCACTTGTAACCGATCGCTTTCAAGAGAATCAACAGGGACCGTCGGTGCCATTGAGTCGGAAAAGGTCAGACACAGGGCATTAAAGAAAATGTGCGTGATTGTAGTGGAGGGACACCTCACCTATTCTCTCAAGTAATTCGTGAACTGTTCTTAATCATATTAAGTTCTAATTAAAAAGCTGCCTCTTCTTTTGAAGCAGAAAGGTCGTATCAGCGGCAAGGCTTTTTCGCACGTTGCTGCGAGCAGCCGTGTGAATTGCATCCTGCCGCCAACGGCGTCGCGTGGGGAACACGATCATTCACGCCGGGTCCCTGCTCTCCCCGCAGAGCCAGGTAACTCAGGCTGGGCACAGTCCCTACATTACAGGTTAATTTGGCCTCTTCTGTAGAACAGCTCTGGTCTGACAGTTCACATTCTTCCTCTGGCGGTTTTTTTGGTCCCTTGGAGCTCATTACCTGGCATGCGTTTACGTGCGTTCTTGCTCACACGCGGGGATCCGTGTTCTCGGGTGATCGTCATTACGGAGTGAGGCGCGGTTGGCGCACGAGGTGGGTCAGTAATGATGACGACGATGATGGTGATGAGCCTTGGGTCCAGACACGGCCTGATGGGCCGGAGGGAGGTTTCACGTTACCAACGCTGGCCTGTGATTTCAGAGCCAGGCTGGATCTGCTGTGCTTCTGTGGTTTGGTTTGGGCTCTTGCAACAGCTCTCCACTCGCTCTTGTCCCCTCCCTCGTGCAACCACCGAACTTTGCAGAATGAGCCTTGTGTCCTCGTGCCAAACAGAGGAAACTGGTCAGGGATGCTAGTGAGAACGGCAGCCCCCGTAAGGCGGTCACCCTCGACCACCAGGGGCAGTGAGACGTCATCACTCGTCACCGTCTGATGTGTTCCCTGGCTTCCCTCCAGGGTGGTCCCATGCCTTGCTTGTGGGTCTGGGGACTCTGCGAACCGCAGCAGTAAAGGACACTGAGGTTTGTCCGTCAGTTGCCCCGGGCAGGTTCAACCAGACGGCTGGGCAGAGTCTCACTGGAGAAGGACAGTGGGTCGTCACGACCGACCGGAGGCATCTCTTTGATCTTTCCCGTGCCGTCAGGCACGCGTGGAAAGTGAGTGGTGCGGGTCAGGGGGCTGGTGAGCATGGGAGACCATGCCATCCCAAGGAAGAAGTTTCGTCTGCCAGGTGGCACTTCCCGTGCATCCTTGGACTTGATCTGTTGGCGTTCTTCCTTCTGCCTACAGCTAGTTAAGGTTTGGTCAAATCATCTGGTTCTTTCTTCTGAAATTACTGAGGCAAAGATGAGATGAGATGAGATGAGATGAGATGAGATGAGATGAGATAAAGTTAAATTAAATTAAATTAAATTAAATTAAGCAAAAATAAAATACTACTTCTTGGAGAGACGTCTGGGTCCAGATATTCGAATGTGGAACCAGGAAGGAGGGAGTTCATATTCTTGGTTCAGACGCACCTGAGGTCTGCTGTCTGTTGTTTTGCAAACCTTCTGTTTTGCTGTTTCCATTCCAAAAAGAGCAGCATTGACATTGACACCTGCCTTTGGGGATAGAACTGCTAAGCAGAACACTGGGATTCTTGAGAAGGAAAGAACACTGCTGAGGAAGGTGTTGGGAGGTGGGGAGGAGGCGGGGAAGCAGACGTTCGCTGCAAAGATTGTAAGGAGTGTGAAGGTGAATTCCATTGATCTTTTGGGAAGCTTCCTGCAGTGGGGATCAAAACATGGCATTCTCGGAGTCCTGCCCGCCATCCCGGGCCTCGTGGGATGGCGTTTATGGAGGAAGAAAGTTTAGGAACAAAGTAGAGACAAAGTGCCTTTGAAGAACAACTTCAATCCTGACGCGCTTGTCTCCAGAGGCCTCTAGAATAATAAACCAGAAGCGAACATCAACAGGAATTTGTATGACACATGCTGGACACTGACTCCAGCTGCTGCCTCCCTCCCAGACCCAGAGGCTTTGGAGGAACACGGTCAAAGTATCCTTTTGGCTAAAATTACACGGAGAAAAACGACAACCTTGTCCTCAAAAGTGGCATTAGTGTTTATGGCTGAGCAGAGGATGAAATGGGGCGGGAAGAAGTGAGGGCCATGAGCAAATGGCCTGCTTGGGCAGTAGTTTGCACGTTCCCACTCTCGCTCCACGATCTATGCCCTCATTAGCAGCTGTGCCCTTGGACAGTGAGCATGTTGCTTGCTTGCTGGGGGTCCAGCCCACCTGTACCGGGGTAGGTTTCTCTTGTTGCCAGTGAGTTGGCCTGATGGTAAAACAAAAACAAAAACAAAAACTCCCCAAAACAAACCGCCAAACCCAAAAACTTTTGCATATAAACATGACTTTTCTGGGAAATTAGTAGAAAGAGTCATAGATCTTGTGTTGAGGTAAGAGAATGGAGAATATATTCGAATAGTTTAAGGACAAGCCAGGGAGAAGGACGGCATCTGGGTTATGGTTGGCACACATTAGGTTCTTCAGCCAGCTAGAACAAATACGGTTGGGGAACTCTAACAACCTTAGATTTGGAAGGGTTTGTGTCATGATAATCGTATAATAGGCAACTAGCTCACTTAGACAAAATAAACGAAACATGGACCCAGCTCAACTTTGTTACTTGACTGTTTTTGCTTTGGTTGAATTCTTTTCATTCATTTACGTAATTCACAAATACCTGTCCAGCCCTTACCGTGAAGTAAGCACTGTTTGAGCCACGGAGGGATTAAAGATGGAAAGAAAGAATATCTCCCCTCAAGGACCTGACAGTCTAGCAGAGAAGTAGTTCTCCAAATAGAAACTATAGAAATAAGATTGCTCCTGGAATGCAGGTCTAGGATAGCAGGGTAATGACACCATCAGATCTGCCTTCTAGTAAAATCGTCTTGGGGGGAGGTGGGTTGAGGTCAAGGCTAGAATCAGGGAGACCGTGGTGGTATGAGAAGTGTTTACAGCTTTATCATGACAGTGGATATGAACAGAGGCACCGTAAAGGGCTCTCAGAAAGTACCATCTACATTTGGCGGTTGGATTGGAGGGGAAAGGGGGAGACAAGGAAGGTTCTAGATTTCTGGCCTGGGTGCCTGAATGGATAAGGATGCCATTTAAACTTTGATAGTGATTGTTGGAGTAAGAGTACGTTTAAGGGCCAATAAAATTAAGTTTGAATTGTCAGTTTGAAGAGTATTTATTGGGGTGATGTTTTCCAGGGGGGGTATGGGATATAAGGGCTTTGGAGGTCAGGAGAAAGACCAGCAGAGACAAAAAGAGAGAATTCCTAGTCACCAGGATATAGATGGCTATTGAAGCCATGGGCTTGGATGCCATTGCCTGGGGAAGATTTCATCGTAATTTTTTAGATCAGTCTGCCAGAAGACAGTGGGGAGGTCAATCTAAAGAAAGTCATCAGTCTAAGACATGCTTAGGGGATGTGTTAGGACACCCCTTTTCCCAAAACGCCCCTAAAAGAAGTAGAGCTGTAAAGGGGTTGGAGAACCATCTTCCAGAGTTTTCTGTGTTCCTTTCTGGCAGTGAGCTGTTGGGCACGTGTTTGCCCTAACCCTCCTCCTAAGGAACGTTACCAGTCGCCCAAGTGTTTTCTTGAATTCCTCCCCATGGCAGATGTGCAGGAGAAATCATTTTGTTACTATTTTTGAAAGATGAGGATGTTTGGGGCACCGAACCTTCACCTTCAAAGTTGAGGATGCAAATGTCGCCCAAATACCAATAGCCCACTTTTCGTACGTGCTGAAGTGAAAATTAGGACGTTCAAGATAGAGATTCAGCTTGTGCAGGGTTCCCGCTGTTCCCAGGCGATTGTTTCCCGAGCTCACAGGGTGAACGAGGACTAGATGTAGGAATGTCTTTGAAACCCAGGGGCTAGGCAGCAAGCCAGACTGTGGGGCTTAATTCATTCCTTCCCGGGGTCCAGGTTTCTTCAGGTGCAAGCTGACCCCAAGGGCGCTGCCCTAGCCCATCTCCTGGGGCCACTGCAAACCTTTTTGTGCTCGTGACGGAAGAGATTGGCATGGTGAGCCTTCCATGGCTCTGAAGCCTCCTTTTCTCTTTTCTTCCTGTTTAGGACTCCTCTCCCCCGAGCAGCATCTTTTCCCCAGCACGTACGGAAAGCCGTGTCTGTTGACCATTCCCCTTTGAAGTTTTGAGTTGCGCTAAAATATTTATAATGTACAGACAAACCTTTGCAAAGGGTTTTAGTTTCCACAAGCTATATCTCTTGACTAATTGGGGCTTTTTAAAAAATTTTTTTTTTTAATGTTTATTTATTTTTGAGACAGAGAGAGACAGAGCATGAAGGGGGGAGGGTCACAGAGAGAAGGAGACACAGAATCTGAAACAGGCTCCAGGCTCTGAGCTGTCAGCACAGAGCCCGACGCGGGGCTCGAACCCACGAACCGTGAGATCATGACCTGAGCCGAAGTTGGACGCTTAACCGACTGAGCCACCCAGGCGCCCCTGGGGCTTTTTTAAAAAAATGTTTGCTTATTTATTTTGAGAGAGAGAGAGCACAAGTGGGGGGAGGGCAGAGATAGAGAGAATTTCAAGCAGGCTCCACGCTTGTCAGCACAGAGCTCAACGTGGGGCTCCATTTCTCAACCGTGAGATCACGACCTGAGCCAAAATCAAGAGTCAGACGCTTAAGCGACTGAGCCACCCAGGCTCCCCAACTAACTGAGGCCTTTTGCTGATAAGCACGCGCATAGGGTTTCAGATCAAGGGTGGCTTAATTTAGGGAACGCCTCTGACATCAGCCAGCAATTGTATCTCGTTGAAGAGTCGATCTCAGCTTTCCTCCGGAGGAGACAGCAGTGGCTCTTTGCTGCTTCTGGGTGTCTGTGGTCATGTGCATTGTACTGATAGAGGGCTTTGCTGCAGCACTCACGGCTGGTTTTGTTGACGCCTCTGGAACCAGGTGGGGAGCGCTGAAATTCCGTGGGTCCCATGTGTGTTGATTGGTCCTGGACTGGAGGTGGCAGCAAAGGGTCGTGGCATCCAGGAACCAGGAAGGTCCCCTGGACTGTGAACTTGCGGGAGACAGGAATTGTCTTCACGCATCCTGAGGTCCCCAACCTAGTGCAGGGCCTGGCCAACAGACGTTCTTTGTTAAATGTTAGACGTTGAATGGCAAAACAGCAGTGAGCTGAGTGAAGAAGGTACTGCTTCAAGGGAGGGCAGTAAAAACCAAGAAGAGGGGCACCTGGGTGGCTTAGTCTGTCGAGCTCGGGTCATGATCTCGCGGTTCATGAGATCGTGCCCCGCATCGGGCTCTGTGCTGACCTCGTGGAGCCTGCTTGGGATTCTCTCTGTCCCTCCCCACTCACACACACACACACACACACTCTCTCTCTCTCTCTCTCTCTCTCTCTCTCTCTCTCTCAAAATAAATATTAAAAAGAAAAACAAAACAAGAAGAAAAGGAGAAAGGAACCCCCAGAAGCAGGCTTACGCCATTTCTGGAGCATGGATGTGACCCCCCCCCCCCGCCTGAGCTGCAGATGTCAGACTCAAATCTAGATTCTATAGGGATCGAAAATAAACTGTGAAGTGCGGACAGGACTGGACTTCTATCTGCCTCCTCACTGTGACGCCTCTTCCTGATGATTGGATTAACACAAATGTTCTAAATCAGCCATTCGTTTGAGGCTTCTTGAAACCAAATAGTTTGGCATCTTGAAAGCATAAGCTATATGGGTTGCGGGTTGCTTTTGAATGAATGCCCGTCTCTGATTTCTTACGCTGTCTCTGGTTACGTAGTAGAATGTGGGGATAAATAAATGACCTTGAAACAACGAAAGGATAAAATACGGCCTGGTCATTAAAAAATCACATTTTCAAATGACATGTATTGATAAGGGAAAATGCTCATTTTGTAATGTTGTATGAAAAAGCAGGAACCTGTGTCTGGGCACAGATGGGGGCTCAGATAAATTTCTTTTGAATAAATGACTATTGCCTAGATGAGCAAGGTGAAAACTGTGCAAAAAACCCCATGAGTCCATCGGTGAATATGATTCTTTGGCTCTGAAAAGCACGACCTAGGGTTTGAGAGGTCTGGGTGTAGTCCAAGCTACTGACGTTTTTGGAGCTCAGTTTCCTTATCTGAACACCGAAGTGACAGCCTGCTCCAGAATGGTCCCTGAGGGGTCCTTTAGCCCACCGGGGGTCCCACATGCTCGGAGTTGTGATCTGACTCTGGACAAAGCAGCTGTCACCGGGAAGGATGCCACCAGGCAGGTCTCATATGGCTCGCAGCACTTTGTCAACCGGACTCGATCAACCTTGACCTCTTATTATTTCCCATCATTTTAGGTGACTGTCTTGAGTTTCTGCCTCCTGAGCCACCCCTTGCTGCTGCCGTGTAAAGGGGCCTCTTGATTTATTAATCAGTTAATCAGCGCCTGCTGAGGAGCTATTCAGGGTAGTTAAACAGGGAAAACAAAACGCTATAGCACGTAATCGAGATGGATCGTAATTAAGAACATCTCTCCCACCGCCGGTCTTTCTTCCTGCCCACCCAGGCACCCCCCCCCCCCAACTGCCTCTCTTACCCACAGCTCATCAAGCCCCATTCAATCCTGAGGGCCCCCCCTTTCCCATGAAACCAGACAGTAAGTTTCAGAAGGGCAGACTTTTCTTCTGATGTCCTAGAGGAAAATGAGCCTCATCAATTATTTGCAGAAAATTTTGGATCTCAAAAGTTCAGTCAGGCCCCCAAAATGACATACGGCTCCGTCTGTATATACACGTACCATACTCTCTTGTCCTGATTTCTCCACGGCCAGAGTCACGGAGCTGGAAGGATCTTACGGGAAGGATCGGCTATGGCCTCTGGTGACAGACGAGGGGCTCAGTGAGGCCAATTAGCTTGTCCAAAGTCACACGGCTAGTTAGTAGCAGAACTGGAATTAGAACTCAAGTATTCTGGTAAACAGTTAACACCCCTCATGCTTATTTCTCTGCGAAATCCTGTTTTCCTATAAAAATGAACATAAAGTGAATGAAAGAAATCATCCTCATTAACTTCATTTTCTGATTTCTTTTAAACTTTTATTTGTTTTGAGAGAGAGAGAGAGAGAGAGAGCGTGTATGTGTGCCAGTAGGAGAGGGGGGGAGAGGGAGAGAGAGAGAATCCCAAGCAGGCTCCGTGCTGTCAGCACAGAGCTCAGTGTGGTGCTCGATCTCACGAACCATGAGATCATGACCTTAGTGGCAATCAAGAGTCAGACACTCAACCGACTGAGCCACCCAGACACCCCCTGATTTCTTTTAGGCAAGGGTTTCTGAGCTAGAGAGTTTTGAATAGTAGTTTTAGATGATGCTTGTGGGGACAGGTGTCTTGGACTGTTTGTCATGGAGGTATTTTTCTCTGAATTGGTGAGGATATCAGACACGTGTATCCAGCTTGCCACGGAGCAGATGGTCAACGGGGAATCTGCAGGGGCTGCTGGGCTTCTGGTCCAGAATCTGTTCGGTTTGGTTTCCTTCCAATGGCACTAAGCACGCAGCACTAATGAGGCCAAGACTTTCTTAGAATAGAATCTCCATCAATCACCAGTGTTCCATGGCCTGCAGGGGGCCAGGGGACCACATGCATCAGTCGGGGCTGACGGCACTCACCCCTCACTCCCTGTAATTCTTCAGTGGACACGTGGAGAAGAATCTGGAATGTTCTTTTGCCATCCTGGTGAGGAGGATGCTTAGAAATCTTTTTGTTTTGGGGCGCCTGGGTGGCGCAGTCGGTTAAGCGTCCGACTTCAGCCAGGTCACGATCTCACGGTCCGTGAATTCGAGCCCCACGTCGGGCTCTGGGCTGATGGCTCGGAGCCTGGAGCCTGTTTCCGATTCTGTGTCTCCCTCTCTCTCTGTCCCTCCCGCGTTCATGCTCTGTCTCTCTCTGTCCCAAAAATAAAATAAACGTTGAAAAAAAAAATTAAAAAAAAAAAAAGAAATCTTTTTGTTTTTAATTATTCCTAATGTCTCCACCATAATAATCTCCTATTTGTCAAAGGTGTTTGTCCACTAGAGGCTTTTCTGCCAGCCCGGCTGCTCATGTCTGTTGGAGGTCTATCAGACAGTCAGACTCTGAATACATCTAGGGCTTAACTCCTAAGCCAGACATCTGAATTGCACGTACCAGCCTTGAGTTACAGGTTCTCCTGTTTTGTTTTGCTTGTGTGCTCTCCAGGACCCTGCTTTCTCGGCCGTGATTCACGACAAGCTCCAGGTCCCCAACACCATCCGGAAGGCATGGAATGACAAGGACAACCGCTGTGACATTTGTGCCACACACCTGAACCAGCTGAAGCAGGAGGCCATCCAGATGGTGGTGACCTTGGAACAGGCAGCTGGCAGTGAGCATTACGATGGCTCGCCCGGCTCACCCCCAGCCCTCTCCAACATGCCCACCCTGGTGGGGTCCCGGCACATGGGTGGGCTGCAGCAGCCCAGAGATTGGGCCTTTGTGCCTGCCTCCTACGCTTCCCCCAACTACACGGCTTTTGTCACCAACAAGCACAGCAGCAAACCCAACAGCCTCGGGGTCAGCAACGGGGCCGAGAAGAAGAGTGGGTCCCCAACCCACCAGGCCAAGGTCAGCCTTCAGATGGCCACCAGTCCCAGCAATGGGAACATCCTCAACTCAGTGGCCATTCAGGCTCACCAGTACCTGGATGGCACCTGGTCCCTGTCGAGAACCAACGGAGTCACCCTGTACCCATACCAGGTAAGTAGCCTCTGGGCAAGTTAGAATAGGGTTGGTTGGAGTCCATGCAGAGAAGTGGGTTGCACTTCCTGTCTTTGCTCTTTTCCTTCTGGGGACTCCCCAACTCAGAGCCCAATGTTTCCATGTGGCCCCCCACTGGCCATTGCTAAATAAAGATGAAACATATGAGGGGCCAGTGATCCATGGTAGCGCTCTGCTTCCAGTGTCTGGACCCTCTAAAAAAGGTGTAGACTCCCTTCCTAACCCCTTCTGCCTTGTTGGACCATAACCCTTTTCTATCTGCAATTCACTTTAAATACGGTTGGGATTAGGTTACCAAGTGTCTTTCCGTTTTCTTATTTTCTCTTTTTCAGTTGTTTAAATTAGCACATACTCCCGAGTCTCCCTATAGAAATTAAGGGAGCAGGTCCTAAATCTGCCAAGGAATCTTAAAAAATTGTCTTAACTTTTCTTGGGTGAGTTTTCTGTTGGATGAGGGTTGGGTTTGCCATATGTGTTCTCGGTGTCCCCTGCATCTGTCATGTGGCAAGCAGCAGAAAGCATTGAAGTCCCTGTGGATTGGAGGGGTGGCCATGGTCACAGAGTGTATTAGTCAGGAGATCTCACTGGTGTAACAAATGATCCCAGGTTATTTCTTACTCATGGCCCTGTTGTATTGGGTGTTTGGTGCCTGGCCTTCCACTCGTTTCCATGTCACCATCTTCCAGGGGCCTCAGAGTCTGACACCAGATCTTGTACAAGCAGCCAAGGAATGAGGGAAGAGAGAGATTATGGAGAATCTCTTGGGGGGACTTGAGGGACCCAGCCTGGAAGGGACATAGGTAACTTCGTCCACATTCCAGTGGCAAGAATCCAGGCTTTTGGCCTCACCTTCCCTCAGCGGAGGCAGGGAAAGCCAATCTGACCATGTTCCCAGGGGAAAAAAAAGAAACAAGTTGAGAGAACACAGTATGGTTTTGTTACGTGGGGCGAAGGTACGGGGGAACATAAAATGCGTTAAATGTGGCTGATCAAATTCCTGGTGACTTTTCTAGAGTGGAAGAGGGAGTATAGATGGCTTGTCTTGATATCTTGAAGGAAAGTGGGGAGCCTGGATCCTTATCTTAAAAAGTTAGCATTCTTGGATCGCCAGACTGCCATTTACTGGGTGCTTTGTAGTTTTCAAAATACGGGGCGCACATAATTTTATTTAACCTCACAGTAGACCTGTGAGCAGGCAGGATGGATGTTAGATCTTCCTTTTATTGACGGGGAACACAATGCTTAGAGAAATCGAATGACCTGCGGCCACACAGATGGGGACGGAGCCAGCACTGGCTTGCCACTTCTAACTTTCCCCCAGCTTTACCCCAGAGCAGTGTCCCGTCAACATCTTTCCCAGATATGGCTCCTTTCCAGACCCGACATACCAAAGAAAATCACTCCTGTGTTGACCTGCAGGGACCTACCTGCCACTTTACTTTGGGGTGGAATTTTCTTGATTGTGAGTATAAAAATATGATGCCGAGCCAGTGGCCCCCTGGATGGGGCTTTATCATCTAACGCTTGAACATAACCACGGAAGGCAGGAACAGAATAGCCTCTTTCCGCTGTTGAGTAACGTACCTTTTCTGTTAGAGATTTTAAATATATTATGTTGAAAACTAATAAAAAAGTATTATTTTTCCTATAAAATAACATACAAAAAATACAAACAAGTATAAATAAGACTAAAAATCAACATCACCCAGAAATGGACTATATAACTGTTGGGTATGTTTCCTTCCAGGATTTTATACAAGCCCAATTTATACAATTGTGATTATGTTTAATTCTGTGATCTGCTTTTCACTTAATATTACTGGGTGCATTTTCCCATGCCATTATATATTTTTTTCTAGAATAGGATCCTTAATGGTAGCATAGTATGCCATTATATAAATATGCTCCATTATCTGAGTGTGGCCTAATTTATATAACCAAGCACCAATTACTAGAGTTTCAGTTTTCGCTACTGTAAATAAAATGCTCGGGTGCACATTCTTGTACTCAGGTCATATTTTCAACACACCCTGAGTTGTGTGAGGCACGTACTCATGTTACACAGACGACTCATGTTACACCTTCCTGGGCCCCAGAGCACTTGTGACATATATCAGGTGCTAGTTAGAAGATTCAGCTGCTGCACAGCACTAATGAGCAAGGATGAGGGATTGGGCCTTGGTGCTTTCCTAGAAAATAGTCAAAGTGTTAGGAAAGTTTGTATGGCAGGGTAAAGATGCTTCTTGAAAGCAAGATTAAGGATTTTTGATGATTTTTTTTTTTTTTCCTTGTGCCTGATTAGTTTTGCTCCTCCTCTTCTTCCGTGTCTGCTGAAAAAGAATGTCCTGCCCAATCACAAATGTTTATTAAGCTCTAACCAAGTGCTGGACACTGTGCTAGGTGTCGGTGGGGCTCCCGCGTTGGGCTAGAACCCCAGGTTCCGGTCCCGTGGTCTTTACGGGGTCGGGCGGGTGAACCACCCAGTGTCAGCCGGGGAGGTGAGTGCGGGGGTGAGAGAGCGCACAGGAGGGCTCACATGGGCCCGTGGGCAAGGCCGATGCAAGGATGATTCACACAAGCCACCGACTTGAGAATTTCCTGGGTAAATTCGAATGCTTCTTTCCGACTCCAGAACAGGCTAATTCGTGCATTTCGGCCTAGTCGATAAAGGGATCAAAAGGAATCTGTCTGGGATAAAGAGATTTGGTGCCTGGCTGTGAATCGGTGCCCCCGTGTCATGACTGTGTCATCCTGATGCCCTGGGCTAGGCGATCGGCGTCTGGCCAGACTGAGTGTCTCCCATTACGGACATCTCCCTGCCATAAATATTCTGCAGCTCACAGGATAGCCAGCTCAGCAGACACGGCTGACTGTTCTGAAAGCTGACCTCGCTTTTCCTGCCCACCCACACTCCTGCTTCCCTCCACACAGAGCAGGTAGCCCTCTGGACCGGTGCCAGGGCTGTTCGCTGAGCAGAGAAGCATCTAGACTTTGTTGCTGCTGAAATCTGGAGCCTGCAGAAACGTGGGAGAAGAGGACGTCGTCCTTCTCCCATTTAAGTGCAGGGAGGATGACAAAGATTAGGACAGGCTTTCCAACACTGACAGGGTGAAGCCTTCACACGGGTGATAGGAAGGTCCCTCACATCCCTCAAGCCCCCCGTTACCCACTCCAAAACGCAACAGTCTCCAGTTGTCTTTCGCAGAAAGACCTTCTGCTATTGGCTTGTAGGCGATTTAGCCCAATCTGTATACGTACATGGAAAGCAGAAAGTGCTCTAGAACCTTCTTTGGACCACATGGGTTTTGACTTTGAAAAGACATGTCCGGGTTAGTTGCTTGTAGTCAACCACAGGTTAATTCCATCTTTTTTTTTTTTTTTTTTCTAAGTTGAATAATCCCTTGGAGTAAATCCATTTTATTTGTTTTGTCTTCTTTTTTAATGTTTACCATTTGTTTTTGAGAGAGAGAGAGGGCGAGTGGGGGAGGGGCAGAGAGAGAGGGAGACACAGGATCGGAAGCAGGCTCCAGGCTCCGAGCTTTCAGCACAGAGCCCGATGCGGGGCTCGAACTCTCGTTACCATGAGGTCATGACCTGAGCCGAAGTCAGATGCTCACCCGACTGAGCCACCCAGGTGCCCCTGATTCCATCTTTCTGAAAGGCAGCTGCTTTTGCATGATTTCTAGTCATTATAGTAAACACCCACAGGGAACACTGCACACACAGCACTCAGAATCAACAGAATGTTGTGATTCCAATCCAGAATCACAGAATCCAGTTCCCTAGAGTGGTTAACTGTCTTTTGTATCAGGGTGGGAGAACTGGAGACCTTCCTACCTGGGTCAAGTCCATGGCGCCACCCGTTGGTGAACCTCAGTTGAGTAGCTTAACGTCTTAGTCCCTTTCCTCACCTATGGAATCCCGACCTTGTAAGGTTGTTGGACAACAGTCAAGAAAAATATGCAAACATTTTATAAGCTCTAGGGCAGGGATGCAATTATTAGGGATCTATTTGAATCCCCTCATTTGCCAGAAGAGAAGCCTGAGGCTGGGAGGTAGGAAGTTTTTTGTGTTCACTCTTTCCTAAATCTTAGTTTGATCTCTCTTGCTAGATTACAGACCCGTTGAGAACCCAATGCCTTTTATTATTATGTCGCTCACAGCAGCTAACCCGTGCAAAAGTGTCTGCTCATTAGAGACAATGCCAATCTCAGGGAAACACTAAAGGTGTTTCTCATGTCTGACCCTAGGTTCAGGAAAACATTCCAGGCCAAAGGACCTATTGAGACCCCAGGAGTTTTGGTAGAAACCACCAGTTTATGGGCACCAAGCTTATGTTTAACCTGAAGTATCTTTAACCTGAAGTATCTTAACGATACTCAGTAGATCCTTGGGCGCAACGCAAAGAATCCGGGTGGCATTTGATGTCACATTCAATACAGGGGCACTTGAAGGGATAGGAGAACTTTATTTCCTAGGACTTCAATAAAGTCAACATGTCAAGACAATGTAAGATGATGTTAGATTAATACATGAATCATAAATCCATAATGGATCATTAACATGATAGTGTGTTGAGTGTGCATTCCTTGGGTTAAAGGAAAACGTCTCTGGTGTAAAAATTATCCTGCTTTCTCAAAAAGCATCCATTGGAATCCATGTCAGAGACCGTGGTAGACGGAACTATGGCTGAAGTCGGTGTGGGATTGTCTATTTCTAGAAGACGACTGTGCCTAGTAAGTCATAGGTGTTATTGGAGTTTACATTTTAGGTTACGGGCAAGAGGACTGTGGCAGCTCCAGCAGCCTACGAGTGAGTCAAGGCTCGCTAAGCCACGAGGCTCGTGCGGTGCCTAAACTTGCTCTTGAGAGGTCAGACAAACTTGGGAGGATGTGCTGCTGGTCCTTTTTACGGAGGATTTCCGAGCGCCTCTGCAAGAGGAAGGAAGGAAGATTCTGCTCGCCAGTGCGCCCATACTCAGAGCCTTTGCTTATGACTTGCGATGGCTTTGTGGACACCAGAAGCACGTGTTCTAGGGTAGCCGAGCTCGAGGGACGGGGTGTGCATGTGCTCCTTCCTGCTGAGCTACTCTCTAGGCAGGAGCGGGGACAGGTGTTTGCAGCCCCTGGGGGAGCAGAAGACTCTCATTCATGTTCTTTACTCGGACAACTTGTCCCCTAACATATGCACAGTGCCCTTCTCGGGCCAGCCCCGGTGTCAGCTTCCTGCCCGTTTGCTGCTGCTTCTGCTGAGCCAGGGCGATGGCATAAGATGTCACCATTTGACAAATGACAGCATCAAAACCACTTATTTTTAACATGATGGGTTTTTGTTTCCCACCTATTTATAGATGATCAGAGGAGTATTATTTATCTTTATGCTTTTTGACAAACGGAACACAAGAAAAGGAAGTAGATTGTATATTCAGTCATGGGCAGAGCGTCTCTGGAGGATACGGTGCTCAGGGTGAAATTCCAGAAGGGTCGTCGTATCTTAGGGATGTGGGCAGGGCTGCGGTCTGAAGCAAACACCCCAACTTCAGCAGGAAATTTCAAAAATACTCTCTCCCTTGGTGTGGTAGGCTGAATAAGCCCCCTGCCCCAAAGATGTTCATATCCTAATGCCTGGAAAAGGAAGCCTGTGGATATGTTTCTTTACACAGTAAAAGGGGCTTGGCAGATATGATTAAGTTGAGGATTCAGGGGGAGATCACCCTGGATTATCTGGATGGGTCCAGCATAATCACAAAGGCCCTTATAAGAAGGAGACAGGGAGGACCGTCAGAGCCAGAGGCGATGTAGGGACAGAAGCAGAGGTCAGAGAGGAGAGAAGGGCTTTGGAGGTAGAGGAAGGGGCCGCAAGCCACATGCAAAGCCAGCTTCTAAAAGCTGGCAAAGGCGAGGAATCCTCTGCTAGAGCTTCCAGAAAGAGCCAGCCCTGCAGATCCATTCCAGACGTCCGACCTCCAGAACGTTAGCGAACAGAAAATGGAGCATAAATCTGTGTTACTCTAAGCTGCTCAATTTGGGGTAATTTGCTTCAGCAGCAACTGGAAACTAATGCACCCGGGAAACATTTGGTAGCTGAAAAGCGTGGAGGGAGCAGCGAGGTGAGGTCTTTGGACGAGGAGCTGCTCGAGAACGACCAGACATTACCCTGCGGATCAGACAGTGTGTCAGCAAGTCCGCTGATTTTCTGAGGGTGCCTTCCCCAGGATGAGAGGTCACTCCTCCTGCAGGGTTGGCCTCTAGTGGTCTCGGATTTCCCCCTTGTTGTAGCTTGCTGATAACCAGCACACCACGGTGACTCTGCATTGCCCACTGTAATTACCACCATGGAAGTCTCGAGAGAGAATCCCAAGCAGACTCCGCGTCGTCAGCACAGTGCCGACTCGGGACTCAAACTCACAAACCATGAGGTCATGCCGTGGCTGAAACCGAGAGTCAGACGCTCAACCGACCGAGCCACCCAGGCGCCCTGGTATCCTCTTTACATTTCGTGGGAAGACAGCCGTTGGGAGATTTCGGAACAGGGGAACGAAAAAGTTTCCTTGCTCTACGGCAGGAATTGTTTAAAATTTTTTTTAAATGTATATTATTTATTTTTGAGAGAGATAGAGCTTGTGTGAGTGGGGCAGGGTTAGAGAGAAAAGGAGACACAGAAATTCGAAGCAGGCCCGGGACTCCGAGCTGTCAGCACAGAGCCCGATGTGGGGCTCAAACCCAAAAACCGTGAGATCGTGACCTGAGCAAGTGCGACGCTTAACCTGCTGAGCCGCCCAGGTGCCCCTCAGCAGCAGGAATTTTTAACCGCACGCTAGAATCACTTGAGAGCTTTAAGGAACTACCACTGCCTGAGCCACACCCCACACCGAGTGTATCAGAATATCTGGGGGTGGGACCCAGGCCTGGGTTTGAACTGCCAGGGTCAAGAACCACAGCTTTAAAGAAGAGTTTACCTGGCAACGGTGTAAAGTCCAGGGAAGAGAACAAAGGTGACAGATGACAGATTGCAGACAGATAGTATATTTGTTTCTAAAGCCACCATAACAAATAAGCACAAACTAGGCGGCTTCGATCAACAAAAACATACTCGCTCACAGCTCGGGAGGCCAGGAGTCCCAGATCAAGGTGGGGCCGTGCTCCCTCTGAAGACTCTAGAGGGGAATCCTTCCTTGTCTCTTCCAGAGTCCTACTGGCCACAGGGCCTTGCGGCTGCTTCACAACAGTCCCAACCTCTGCCTTCCGCGGACGCCTCCTCCAGGGTCTCTCTCTGTCCTCTCCTTGTATTGTAAGGACACCGGTCACTGGATTAAGGGTCCACCCTAATCCAGGAAGACCTCATCTCCATCCTTCACCAACTACGTCTTCAAAGACCCAATTCCAAATCATGTCACAGGGCCTGAGTTGTGAGTGAATTCAGGGGCGCCGCGATTCAGCCCACTACAGACGGGACAGATGGACAGATGGTGGAAAGATGGGCAAAAGGTGAAGGTAGGGCTGGGGGCGTGGGGAGCCTTTCCGGTTGAGTCACTTCGGAAACAGGAGCAGGGGCACAAGTTTACGGTGGCCAGCGGTGAAGGAGTCCCGTTCTCGTCCTTTGGAGAGAGAGAACGGGGAGGGGGAAGGGCACAAAGGGTAAAGCAGAGAGAGGCAGGGAGGCATCGGACCCACAGACACCCTTACACAGACGCAGGGGGACAAAATGAAGCAACTGCTCGGACAGACAAGGTGGAGTGACCAACTTACAGACGTGGGCTTTTTGTGGAGTAACAGCTTCCTCTTCTGAGCTTATAAAATACCTTCAGCGTCCGTTTGCGCTGCCCAGCCACAGGGGCAAATGTAAACAGCACTTTGGGGAACGTTATCCTGGGGGGGGGAGACCTCACCTGGCCGGTGCTGGGGGGCGGGAGGTCCCTTGCTTTTCTGCTGACCAAACTGGTGGCTGGGGTTAACGTGGTGGGATGGTCCGTTTTTTGGGTTTTTTTTAATGTTTGCGAGAGAAAAAGAGACAGAGAGAGAGCCTGTGGGGGAGGGGCAGAGAGAGAGGGAGACACAGAATCTGAAGCAGATTCTAGGCTCTGAGCTGGCAGCCCAGAGCCTGACACGGGGCTCAAACTCACAAACTACAGATCATGACCTGGGCCGAAGTTGGACACTTAACCAACTGAGCCACCCAGGCGCCCTGTTTTTTTCTTTTTCTTCAGCAATATTTCTAGGCCCCAGAGGGAGGTGGTGGGCATGGGGCGATTGTGTTCCAGGCTTGGGGACCGGCTTTCCTCTTCCTGCAGCTCTCAGGGCTGGACTGGGGTGCAGGGCAGAGCTTAGGATCACCACATGAGGGAAGAAGGTGAAATCATGGTTAGTGAGAAGATTCCCTAGGTGTAGGCTCTTTTTCACAGTTATCTTTTGTTTTAAATAGCCTCCCACATCCTCCCTCATCGGACCCATTCTACCAGCCCTGGTGTCCTGAGGCAAGATATTTGCTTTCTTTGTGGAGTCTAGAGAAAGAGCCAGAATACCCACCGACCACAGCGACCTGGTCCAGGGGGAACAACACACACTGATTTTTCTTTCTCTCTTTCTCTCTTTCTCTCTCTCTTTCTTTCTTTCTTTTAATGACAAAGTAAACAGATTTGGGGGGAAAGTCTGAGGCTGATACTTATCAGTGCTTTTATCCAAGTCTCGAACAATGAGGGACTCGATGCTGGGCCACGCTAGATTTGCTGCTCAGGCACCAGCAATAAAAGCCCGGCGTCCTTGCTTACTGTGTGGGGTGACCTCTGGCACGGCTTCCTGGCTGTCACGTGCCTGTGTTTTCTCCTCTGCAAAGCGGAAAGTCGCAGAGCCGCTGTGGGGACCGTGTGAGACGATGTACGTTGAATGCTTAGCACAGTGTCAGACACATGGTGACCCCGGAGTTCAGTGACCTGAACATGAGCGCCATGTTCCTTCAGCAGCTTGGGTTCGTGGGACTCAAGACCGCCTGGAACCAGGGCCCGCTTTTCTATAAGAAGCAGTGGTAAATGAAAACACAAGGCCCAAACCATAAAGTGAGTATCACGCACTCGCCAGCTCGGGAAACGTCAGCCACCTCTACGCGTGACCAAGCAGCAGCTTCCCATTTGTGTGCCACAGCTGAGGTGAGATTCTAAGCAGAATGATCTCATCCCACCATTAGGGGATAAATTGGTGAAACACCGAAAGGCCCATGGACCAATGTTCTTCGTATTTGAAGACCTTCATAAGGGAGGAGGGGAGGCGATATATAGGCTCATATCATTTAACATTTTACAGAATGATAGAGAGCTAGCATTTAGACCAACCCAAAAGAGTAAATCCTCATTATTTTGGAGTTAATTTGAAATACCGAGTGATCCAGGCCTAGATCGAGATTCTTACTGAACACTTTTTTTTAATGTTTATTTATTTGAGAGAGAGAGAGAGAGAGAGAGAAAGCATGAGCACAGAAGGGGCAGAGAGAGAGGGAGACAGAATCTGAAGCAGGCTCTAGGCTCTGAGCCATCAGCACGGAGCCCGATGCGGGGCTCGAACTCACGAACCGCAAGATCATGGCCTGAGCCGAAGTCGGACACCTAACCGACTGAGCCCCCGCCCAGGCGCCCCTGAATAAACACTTTGAAACAGAGGGCCCAGGTCTTTCATTCTTGCTATTTGTATACCCACAGTGGCATACCATTATAACACATGTGCTTTCTTATTATTTACTTATCTATTTATAAAATACAAATCTTTCTTTTACAATTACTGTAGACTCTGCAATCTTCAATAAATCGGAGCGTTGAAGGCTCCCCCTCACCCGCCCCACCCCAGGCACACACCTAATTACTTTCAAGTTGAGATTTGACTGTGCTAACTGTCTTGAGCGTGACAAATTAGCGTGCCTCTATCTTATAGAGGTATTTGTGAGGATTAGGTAATGAGTCACATGTTTCATATGCCCAAGTCGTTCCCGGGGAGTAACTGAGGTGCTGCGGAAGCATACTAGCGACCAGTTTCAGGACTCTGGAGACCAGTTAGCGCCTTCCTGCTGCCCCGGTGGCCTCAAAGGGTTGGTGTGTCTTTTCAGCAGCACGTCTGAGGCCTGCGAATGACTGAGACACCAAGGAGAAAAGTGGCACCACATGAAGAGCCCACACAACAGCAGCCACGTCTCTATTCGAGGCTGTGGCCAGGAGTTTTCCAATTACAGGCCTAATCTGGAACCAATCTGACAGTTTGTCACCTTCGGGAGGCTGGCTTCCCTCGGGCCCGGTGGATTAGGCTGTGAAGGGCAGTATCGGTGGGAAGATCGAACCCATTGGCCTGTTCATGACACGCTCCCTTCTTGTTAAAGCACACAGACCTCAGGGCGCCTGGGTGGCTCCGTTGGTTAAGCTTCAGCTCGGGTCACGATCTCATTGCTTAGGAGTTCGAGCCCCCACACGGGGCTCTCTGCTGTCCGTGCAGAGCCCGCTTCAGATCCTCTTGTCTATCTCTCTCTGCACCTCCCCTGTGCTCTCACTCCCTCGCAAAACAAAACAAAACAAAAAGACCCACAACCCCCCCCCCCCCTCCACAAAAAAACCCCACAAAACCACAGACCTCAGAGATGCCCGTGAAAGCAGGATGGGAAGGTTTGCCCCTGTGAATTACAGATGACAGATCAAGGCCCGGAAATGTCAAGTGACCTGCCCAGGGTCACACAGCTGGGAAATGCTGGAGCAGGGATTCAAATACCGTTTCCCGCACGCTTGCCCCTGCCCCTCACCACGCTGCTGAGGGAAGGGGGGCCATTTCCTCAGATTGCTCAGACACGCGGCCTTCCTGGGGAGGGACGCCTGTGGCACACTGCACTCACGCTGCTTTTGAGCAGTTCTGCGTCGCTGGGATTTCCAAGTTGGGTCTCGTGTTGTATTTCTCGGCGCGGTCATAGAGAAACAAAGGCCACGTTTCCTCTTCTCACTGGGCGGTGGGGACAAAGCTTGAGACAAAGTTGGGCCAATAACTGCCCCCCCACCCGAAAACCCCAAACCAAAAAGGCCGTGTAAACAATACTGCCATCTAGTGAGATGTGCTTTGGCTTACCTAAGAGGTAGACACGACTAATATTTCAAATCTGATCATAAATTACAGTAATTCCCTAAGATTAATAAAACAGGGCCATTTCCTTGTCAATAATATCTTTACAAAAATTTTTTTTTTTAACATTTATTTATTTTTGAGAGACAAAGAGAGCAGGAGCAGGGGAGGGGCAGAGAGAGAGGGAGACACAGAATCCAAAGCAGGCTCCAGGCTCTGAGCTGTCAGCACAGAACCCGACGCGGGGCTGGAACTCATGAACCATGAGATCATGACCTGAGCCGAAGTCGGACGCTCAACTGACTGAGCCACCCAGGCGCCCCAATAATGTGGCCTTCATTTAACAGGGTAACATATAACTATGTTTAAACTCAGCATCCTAACACATATCCTTTTGAAAGGACCTTGTTGCCCGAACAGATTTTCAGTGACAACGGAACTCCGTTTTGTCCTCGTGGAAGGGGCACCCGGATTTGTGTGCAAACTGTGACGCACCTGCTGAGTTACCTGAGTAGTGTCGTGACCACACAGAAGGTCAACATCCATCCATAGCATCCGTCTCCTTAACGTTGTTTGGAGGATTAACTTTGTTCATCCTGAAATACATTTTTGAGTCCTGAACACTGGATTTAAATGAAATTTTACACACACACACACACACACACACACACGCACGCACGAGTTGCAGAATGAGATTCCATACTGAGAGATTCTCCAGAACCCAACACACAGGGACTGCTTGTAGAGTGTGGTTCTCCACCTTCCCGCACAACACCCTGAAAGGTGACATATCTACACCGGAACGTGCTGTCACCCCTGAGCAATGGTTGTGGAATCGGTGAATCCTGAGGCTGAGGCATCCCTTACGTGTATTGCAGGTTTTGTTGGAAACTGCCGTGTTTTGTTTTCCTGTAAGGAGAGACAGTCCTTTCCTACTCGAATACCCTTTTTGATAGAATACAGGTGCTTTGGGGGATTGACCGCTACTATTGGGTGAGGTGGCCCGCTCCCTCCAAACACAGCTCAGAAAACCCGCACAGTCATAGTTGAGGAGTCCGGCCGTTTAGAAGCAGCGGCCGTTGGGGCGCCTGGGTGGCTCCATCAGTTAAGCAAGTGTTCGACTTCGGCTCAGGCGGTGATCTCATGGTTTGTGGGTTCGAGCCCCGCATCGGGCTCTGTGCTGACGGCTTGGAGCCTGGAGCCTGCTTTGGATTCTGTGTCTCCCTGTCTGTCTCTGACCCTCCCCCACTCGTGCCTCTGTCTCTCTGTCTCAAAAATAAATAAACGTTAAAAAAATTAAAAAAGCAACAGCCACTTCGTTGAGTCCGTTAGGAAGTGAGAGGGACAGGGAGCAGAGAAATGAAAGTTCTTGTCCACAGTAAGGAGGAGAAAAGGTGGATGGTGGTGGCTGATGCTTTCTGGAAAAAAGGAGCAGGATGTGCTGTCCTCCAGGGAGTGTGGTCTAGAAGCCCCTCTGTTCTCGAGCGAGGCTGCAGACCACGCGCTAACCCAGAGGGTGGTCCGCTGAGTTGTTCCTGAACGTGTGCTGGGGGGTGAATCTCTCAGAAAGCCCTTCAGCCCTGGAAATGGCATTGGCTTTGGGAAGACCGTGGAGAGAAGTAACCCTCTTAATTCCACGTCCACTTCTACGACTTAGGTGGCGAGCCGGGCGGTTTCTCCACCCACGGTGGGGGGAATCCTGAGGGCCCCTTCTGCCCTCTGCTTCATCAGCCTGTGAGCAGACACCCCAAGCTTTTCCTGTACCCCCTCCCTTATGGCCTGCTCATCTTTTTTTTTTTCTTGTTTATTTATTTTTGAGACAGAGAGAGACAGAGCATGAACAGGGGAGGGGCAGAGAGAAAGGGAGACACAGAATCTGAAACAGGCTGCAGGCTCTGAGCGGTCAGCACAGAGCCCGACGCGGGGCTCGAACTCACGGACGGTGAGATCATGACCTGAGCCGAAGTCAGACGCTTAACCGACCGAGCCACCCAGGCGCCCCAAGCCTGCTCATCTTAATCTGGTTTTGTCTCCAGTGCATGTCTCTCGACTTGGGGAGCCGTGTGTGTATTTTGTCAGCTTGGTTTCGTTGTAATAAAAATAATAATTATCGCTACCACTTGCCGGGGCACAGCGCTTAGTGCTTTGTGCGTATTTGTTCCCTGGAGCTTCGTAACGGTCCTGTGAGGTCAGCACATCATACAATGGCGGGGAAACGGAGGTGCGAGTTCGTGAAGACAGACACCACCCGCACAGAGGAGTCCCACCTTTCTGGAATTTAAAAAAGTCAGTGAATGTTTTACTGAGCATTTACTCAGTTATGTGTTAGAATTAAGTTTAGTAGATGGCATTTCTACAGGTTCACAATGTAAGTTTTATGGTCACAGTAAACAACAAGGAAGTTCTGGCTTCTCTGACTGTAAATATTCAGCAAGTCTGAGCCTTAATGATTTCTCATATTCACTTACATTGTCCACAGTCTTCACTTCCCTCACCTCACGCACTCACACGTTTTCTCTTTCTCTTCCTTTTTTATTTTACTTTTTTACGTTTATTTATTTTGGGAGAGAGAGAGATTGGGAACACATGCACACGGGCTGGAGAGAGGCACAGAGAGAGAGAATCCCAAGCAGGCTCTACGCGGTCAGCAGCACAGACTCAGGGCTCAAACTCACAAACCATGAGATCGTGACCTGAGCCGAAATCAAGAGTCAGATGCTTAGCCTACTGAGCCACCCAGATGCCCCACTTCCTTTTCTCTTGTAGATTATGCAGTCACCTCTAGAGAGTTCTAACACCTAATTATTTATCTTGTAAATTATTCGTACCTCTCCCCCCCCCAATCCTACCCTCTTTTTTTTAATCAGAATTTATTTGCATCTCAGAATGGGCAGGCACAGGAAATAAAAGGACTTGCAATGAAAATCCGTCGACTCCATCCGTTGTTAGCAGTTTATGCAAAAGGTTTGGCAGGAAAGGCAGTGGGAACGGAAGTAGAGCAATTAACGCGAAAGTCACTTATTGAAACGTTGCAAACCTTCGACCTCTTCTAAGTGCCTGCTAACTTCCAACGATATAACAGGCAAAGTGGAAAACAAACCAGTGCAGCATTTGGGGGTTAATTGGTGTAAATGTATTAATTACAGTAACTAGTCGTTAAATGTTTAATAAGGTAGATGCGTTGCTAGCATAATGCCTACCTAAACATCATCCACTGAATGCACTTCGGTCGTAAGCACAGTCAGCCTATTAGGAGTCAGCACTTAAACTCTCTGGGACACTTGTGCCTCGGAGCACCGCGAATTATATACACCTGCCAGGCAGTGTGAGGAAGGCGATCTGGGGGGAGAGCGTTAAAGAAGGCAGGAGGAGGGGCAGATCCGTGAAGGCCCGGGGATGTCGCGGAGTGAGGTGCCGGGAGCCGGTGAGGACGCAGAGGTTGATGTGAAGCATGGCGAACGGGCAGAGTGTGGGTTTCATCCCTCGGTGGTGGTAGACGGGAGAAACCCTATGCAGACGGGACTCGGGCGGATAGCGGGGGCCATGCTGCTGGTCTGGTGGGGCAGAGGGCTTGGGTGAGGGGTGACAGATTCCGCAGATGCTTAGAATAAGGCCCGAGGCCGCCTTGAGAATGGGTGGATTGGGGGACAAGGAATAGGATGGTTGGGGCTGACCCCTGGTCTGTGTCGGGTGACCACCGCGTGGGTGGTCAGCTGATGGGCCCTCCAGTTCAGAGACATCTGTGGTCGTGAGTCTGGGGGTGGGAGACGAGGCTGCCTTGTGTGTCGGAGGCAGAGACCAATGAGGCCGCACAAGGAAGAGAAGCAGGAGGCAGGTACACAACTGGTTCTTCTGGAACCTGGGTCTTCGGGCTCTGTCCTGGTGTAGAAAGTCAGTGAGGAATGATGGGCTGTTCTGATCATCTCCCCTTTACTTGCGTGTGTGTGTGTGTATGTGTGTGTGTGTGTGTGTTGGGGCAGGGAGGGCATCCAGTGATGTCCTTGAAGGAATGGCACAGAGTGATTCCGGTGGTGGTGGTGGTGGTGGGCAGGAACTCTGATCCCGATAACCCAGCCTCCTGGGCGGTGGGCTCAGGGGGGGCTCTTGCTGCCCGGCTGGGTTTGGCAGCCATGGAGGAGAACCGGACTCTGACCACCCACAATGCAGAAAAATCTTGCCCCCTCCCCCCGCCCTGTCCATAAACCCTGCAGGGATCATCGGGATCCCACTGACCCGGCTTCCGGCCCCGTATTAGCATTGCTTCCTCCTTTAAACAAGCACCTTTTTAAAGCCATCCATTGATAACGTAAACGATGAATGACCTCATTAGCTTAACCTACAACAAACGGCACCCTCTGATCCTGGGAGGAGAAAAACAGTTCAGTTGAGGAATATCCCAAGCCAGGGTTTTCATTCATTCAGTGTTCTGAGACGCCCACAAAATCTCAGATGTCAGGGGCTGGGAAGAGAGGGTGAGTAGAGCTTAGTTTGTCCCTTCTGGGATCTTCCGGAGCATGGCTGTGTGATGTGGGTCCACCTGGGGTCAGCGCCTGGGCACAAGCCAGACGCTGGGCTGTGGGAACACGGGGTGGAAGCCAGATAGGCCTTCCATCCAGGTATCTGGAAAAGTGCATTTTAATATTGGTTCCTTACAGAGCGACGAGTTCAATGGACTGTTTGTATGAGTCGTAGTCCAGAAATAAATAGCAAATACTGTGTTATGGGTTGAAGTAGAGGCTGTATTATCGAGTCTAACTCTTGATTCCGTTGTTAAAAGTATCTCCCTGCTTCCTTTGTATGCGTGATATTAGCAGGCGGCCCTGCCACCTGCCTGGAGTGTAACCGGGCATTGGTTTGGACCCTTGCAGGTGGGCAGAATGGGAAGGCGTCAGAGACTCTGTCCAAGTCTAGTTACCTCCCTCATCCTCTTGGATTCCACCTCTGGCTATTCCACCCAGGAAATGTTAAGGGCTCTGGGCTGCAGTTGCCAACTTTGGCATAGTAGGTACTAATATTTTTGAGGCCAGAGGAGGCCATTTTGAAACCTTGGGTTAAAAGGTCCTGTGGTCCCACGGATCCCCTTGAGACACTGAACAGCAGGTCGGTTTCCTCTCGTCCTGGCGATTCTTTGGTGCCCACCTCTGTGAGCCTGGAGGTGTTTCCAGGAGCGTTTTGTGACTGAGGTGTTCTGGCTCATAAAGTTCCCGTTCACTGTTTGGTGAGAATTAATCTTACGGGAGAAAGGTCCATGTTATGACCCTTTTAGTGGTTTTTTTTGTGTGGTAGTATTAAAAAACCACTTTCTAAGAAGACTTGAACAATAACTTTCATTCTGGATCAATACTTTTTTTAATGTTTTATTTTACTTCTGAGAGAGAGAGAGAGAGAGAGGAGAGAATGTGTGGGGGGAGGGGGGGAGGGGCAGAGAGGAGGACAGAAGACCCCAAGCAGGCAGGAGCCACAAACCATGAGATCACGACCTGAGCCAAAACCGAGTCGGATTCTTAACAGACTGAGCCGCCCAGGTGCCCCCGGATCAATACTACGTACAGAGTAGGAAAAAATAGAAAGTAGTTCGAACTGAAACATACTGTTCCTTGAAAAATGCAGCTAAGGTGACTATCCAGAATCACGTACTTTAAATGACTGAGGACAAGATGGCTGCTTAAATGCCTGGTCAGAGGCATACTGTAGTCTTGATTTGCCCAGATTTGCTCTTTTTTCTTTCTCTTTCCGTGCACTTAGGATGCTGTTAGCATTTGTTGCCATGCTCAACAATTGCCAAGACAGCGGCCATGTTTCTTAACCTGGCCCAGTGCATCTTCGCCATGATGGACCCCGTTCCTCCCACATGTGTCTCCTGCCTTCCCCAGAGAGGCGTGGTTCTCAGTCATCACAGAAACGTGGCCCTCACGTGTACTTCATGTACACCCGTTCTCCTTCCATACCCCTTCTTCATGGAAATGAATCTGACCTTCATCTCCAGTTTGTTTAGAATTCTATTTCTACTGGGAATGTTGCTCTGAGTCTGTATATTCCAGAAGGGAAGATATCCGATCGATGGCTTCGATTGAACCTGAGTGGACCTTGAATGAACCTTGAGCCTGTCTGCAGAAAAGCCACCGTGGGGTTTGAAGTATGCTCACCTGTATGCCTGTCTCTTGTGAGGGGACTCTGCAGCAGTGACTGGAGAGACAAGTGGCCCTGGGGACTGGGAGAGCCGCCCTGTAAGTCAGGCTCGTAGTCAGTAAGAAAGCTTACTCCGAGGGATATCATATTTCCTCTTGGAAGGAGGAAGGAAGTTCCATTTCCTTTTATCTAGGGCTTAAGAATTCAAGAGTTCACACCGTGTCCACTCTCAGAAAAGCTCATCTTCGTGAACACATGTTCACATGAGCACATGACTCTTCTGGGGGAACTGGATTGAGTTATATTTATCTATCTTTATTACTAGAATCGGCTGACAAGGAGCTATAGCTCGTATTCTATCCACATTAAAAATGAAATTACATTTCAAGCTCATTGTACATAACCATGTTTATCCTTTGGAAGGAGTCTTCTAGTCTCCTGAGTATTCGAAGCAGTAAATTGTGTTTTGGAAGGAGGCTTAAGTTACTTAGAATGTTTAAATTTTTGAAAAATTTTCATCTTCTATCAGTTTTTAAATCAAAGTTGCACACACACATCAGTTAACGAGTTAAATCATTTGACAAGACTTGATGTGAAAGATACCATTCTGCTGGGAATGCAGTGGGTGTTTCCTGCTTTCCAGAGTTCATTAACATTTATCTCCACATCGTGCCATTCTTCTGTTGCTGCTACTTGATTTATTTAGTTTTAGATCACCTATTACAGCAATTCTCAAAGTGTACTCCATGGACCATCTGAGTCTCCAAGACCCTTCCACTGGGCCCATGAGATCAAAACTATTTAAAAATTTTGTTTGATGTTTATTTACTTTTGAGAGAGAGACAGAGCGTGAGTGGGGGAGGGGCAGAGAGAGAGGGAGACACAGAATCGGAAGCAGGCTCCAGGCTCTGAGCTGTCAGCACAGAGCCCGATGCGGGGCTCGAACCCACAAACTGTGAGATCATGACCTGAGCCGAAGTCGGACGCTTAACTGACTGAACCACCCAAGTGCCCCTCAAAACTATTTTTATGCAATAGTCAGACATCATCTGCCTTTCTTACTGTATTGACATTCGCCGTGATGGGTGAAACTTCTGGCATGTTTGCTGAATTGAGACAGTGGCACCAAACTATACTAGTCATTATATTCTCCATCATCACCTATTCAGAAATTTTTAAAAGTACATTTCCAGTTAAGAATGTCCTTGGTGACCCAATAGAAGTTTTTGGAAAACTTGATTCTGCCACCATGAGCCTGAAAGCTTCCCAATACTTAAGGACTTTTTTTTTCTTATTGACATTTAACTGACACTCAGTGTTACATTAGTTGCAAGTGTACAACTTAGTGACCCTCAATGTTTGGTATTCCTGTATGTGAAGTGTACCTGCCATCTGTCACCATACAATGTCACAATACCATTGACCGCATTCCTGTGCTGTTTCTTCCATGTCGTGACCTTTTCATTCCATAACTGGAAGCCTGTCCCTCCCCCTGGCCCCCTTCACCCACTGTGCCCGTCTCCGCCCCAGTAATCGTCAATTTGTTCTCTGTATTTATGGGGTCTGTTTCTGCTTTTGTCTGTTTGGTTTTTAGATTCTACATATAAGTGAAATCATATGATACTTGCCTTTCTGTATCCGACTTATTTCACTTAGCATAATCCCCCCCAGGTCCATCCATGTTGTTGCAAATGCAAGCTCTCATTCTTCTTTATGGTTGAGTAGTATTCCAGTGTGTGTGTGTGTGTGTGTGTGTGTGTGTGTGTGTGTGTGTGCCACATCTTCTTTAGCCATTCATCTATCCATGACTTAAAGACTTCCTGATAGAATTAATGGTGATGTCAACAAATGTGATTTTTTTTGCCATTGTGTAATGGAATATATCAAAACATCTGGAAGATATGTATGACTCAGGAAACCAATATTTTCCAATGACCTAGGCACTGTTAGAAAATTTTATAACCTAGTATCCATTCAACGTGCATGGTTGCCTAATGGATTTTATTATAACAGGATACTAAACATTTATTAATGTAGTTTCCGATTGCTCATTTCAATGAACCTTTAAGAAACTACCACTTGTCAAGTTTTAGTATAGTATCAAAGAAGAACGTCCACAATTATCTGAAAAGGCTATTGAAATAGTGCTCCATTTACCAACTACATATCTGTCCGAGGATAGATTTTTCTCCATATATTCAGTGGAAACAATACAAGCCACATAACTAAAACAACATATGCCAGGCATAAAAAAGATTTGTGAAAATGTAAAACAATGTCAATCTTTGCATTAAATTTTTTATTTGGGAGAAGAAATGTATCTCATAAAATATATTATTTATGTTAAACATTTAATGGGCTTCTCGTTCTAAAATAAATATATATATTTTGAGTTTTAGTTTAATTTCCAAAATGGCAAATATCAATAGATTTAAGAGGGAGGCACAGATCAGGAGGATCTGGGAAAGAATTCTTGAATAAGATGTAATGATCAGATAGCTAATATTTTAGAACACTTTGAGAGCAGAGTTACAGAACATAGAGGAGAGTTTGGAGTTGAGTTAGTGGTAAAGACCCAGTAAACTAAGCAAACTGAGAAACGGAAATATTGTACAATAAAGGAAAAACTCTTTGGTGTCCTTAGTAATCTTAAGATTGTATTTTTTTAAAGTTTATTTATTTATTTTGAGAGAGACAGAGTGGGGGAGGATCATAGAGAGAGAGGGAGAGAGAGAATTCCAAGCAGGCTCCCCACTGTCAGTACAGAGCCTGACATGGGGCTTGAACTTATGAACCATGAGATCATGACATGAGCTGAAACCAAGAGCTGGACACTTAACCTGCTGAGCCACCCAGATGCCCCTTTAAGATTGTAAAGCGTTCCTGACAAGTTTGAGAATTACTGACCTCTTGCTGGACCATTGAGGAACATGGAGATCTAATTCTCTTTCGCCGTGACCTGCTCTCCACTCCCCGCTACATATGCTTACCTGTTTTCCCATTGCGCTAATAATTGGCCATAATTTTGGTTCAGTTAATATCTGGTGTTATTATGACTACATAAAGACTATCTAAAGGTATTGCTGTGACTATGTAAAAGCTATTTGCAACTGAGCCATGTAATTCTAGTCACTTTCTCTTATTATTATTTTGAATTTATTTATTTATTTTGAGAGAGAGAGAGTGCACACAAGTGGGGGAGGGGCAGAGGGAGAGAGAGAGAGAATCTCAAGCAGGCTCCATACTGTCAGCGTGGAGCCTGATGTGGGGCTCGAACCCGTGAACTGTGAGATCATGACCTGAGCCAAAACCAAGAGTTGGACGCTTAGCCAACTGAGCCACCCAGGCACCCCCCGGTTACTTTCTCTTTAAGCATGCAACTGGGGTAAATTTTTGATACTTTGGATCTGAAGTATCTCTATTCTTTCTTGATGCTTGATTAATGCTTTTTGTCTGGATAAGCGTTCTAGGTTGGAAATCATCATCCCTTAGAATTTTAAAGGTACTTCTTTAGTGACTTTTTAGCTTCCAGTGTCCATGTGGGAAAGTCTGAAACTTGATCATTTACATGAAACATTCCTCATCTCTGTCTCTGTCTCTCTTGGGAAGCCCTTGATCCCTCGTGCTGTGGAATTTCCCAGGAATGTATTTTGGAGTGGATCTAATGTTATCCATTTTTCTAGCACCTCATGAGTCTTTCAGTCTTCATGTTGGCCTACCCCAAGGGATTTTCTTTATTTCTTTGTCTTCTCTTCCATTTTCTTTGTTTATCCTTTCTGGAACTCCTATTATTTAGCCATATGTTCTGGGGTTTTTTTTTTAATTTTTTTTTTACTTTCCTATTTGCCAAACATTTTTATTTTCAGTGCATTTTCTGACAGATTTCTCCAGTTTCATCTTTGAACTACTTTATTAAGGTTTTCATTTCTCTATCATGTTTTTAATTTCTGAGAACTTCTTTTTGTTGTTGTTAATTGTTCTTTTCCAAATTTACTTTTCTTTAAATACTTTAATTCTGTTCTTGTTTTATGGATGCGGCATTTTCGTTCATTGCTCTGAGAATATTGATAGTGGGCTGTGTTCTGTTTTAGTTTTATTTTCCCTGCATATCTCTCCTCAAGATAGTCCCCCTGTTTTGTATTAGATTCTTTCTTCAAATATTTGATGATCCTTGGCTAACAGATCATATTTATGAGTAAGGCAAAAATAGCAAGACAGAGGAGCATGGGAAGAGATTCTTGAGTGCTGTCTTACCTGTAGAGTGACCTGAAATATCCATTTTTAAAAATTTCTTTAGTTCTTTTCTTTGAGGTTATGCAGATCCTCAGGAAAGACTCTTCTAGCCTGGTGTGAATTCTGGGAGCCGAGAGGAAGAAGACAAGAGAGGTCTCAAATTCAGTGTTAAACTTAATTGCTCCTTTATTGGTTCCCTACTCCTAGCGGTGCCTGGTGGGTTCTAGTCTGGAGACCCTAGGTGTTATCCTGTTACAGAATAAGCCTCTAGACTCCCAGGATGGGGAGGTGCAGTCACCTAGACCAGAGGAAGAGATCTGGAGCTCTAAGTCCTTCCTAAACCAAATCTCAGCCAATCCCCTTTGGCTTAGCTCCACCCAGTGTATCTGGTGCCATTAAGTTTTAAGCCTTTTGAGAGATTTTAAAGTATGAACTGGGTCGTTTGCAGCTATGCTAATTTTTATCTTGAGACTCATCTTTCTGGGATCTGCTAAGTTAGTTACTGCTTGCCCGTCTTGGTTCCAGCTTCTAAAATTGTGTTGCGTCTGCTTCTTCTCCCATCTTCTGTGGCCTTGTGAGTTGACGTTTCCTAAAACCCGTGTATTGTTGTTTCATTAGGATTTCAGGAAAGAGCAGCACTAATAAATGCATGCATTTAACATCATCTTTTACCAGAAATGCTTTTAAAATATTTTAAAAGCATAAAAAATACTTTCTTAGTAGGTGAAATTGCTAATAGGAAGATTCCTCAAAAAATTAAAAATAGAACTACCCTAGGACCCAGCAATTGCACTACTAGGGATTTATCCACAATATACAAAAATGCTCATTCAGAGGGTCACATGCACCCCAATGTTTATAGCAGTGCTATCGACAGTGGCCAAAGTATGGAAAGAGCCCAAATGTCCATTGAACAGATGAATGGATAAAGAAGATGAATGGATAAAAAAGATACATACACAATGGAGTATTACCCGGCAATCAAAAAGAATGAAATCTTGACATTTGCAGCAACGTGGATGGAACTAGAATGTATTATGTTAAGCAAAATAAGTCAGAGAGAGAAAATACCATATGATTTTATGCATATGTGGAATTTAAGAAACAAAACAGATGAATGTAGAGGAAAGGAATGAAAAATAAGATAAAAACAGAGAGGGAGGCAAAAACCATAAGAGACTCTTAGATACAGAGGACAAACTGAGGGTTGCTGGAGGGGTGTTGGGTGGGGGGGGATGGGCTAAATGGGTGTTGGGCATTAAGGAGGGCACTCGTTGGGATGAGCACTGGGTGTTGTATGTAGGTGATGAATCACCAAATTCTACTCCTGAAACCATTATTATACTACATGTTAACTAGTTTGGATAAATAAATTAAAAAGAAAATAAAAGATAATAAAATTTGAAAAAAAGAAGGAAGCATCCATTTCGTCCCTACTAAGTCTTGAACAAAGTTTGTTGTTGTTGTGTTTAATTTACTAATATCTGAACTATTATGGGCCTAAAAGAAAGGAAAGCGGTTGATTTTGGTTCCAGCATTGAGCAGTCAAAATGTAACACAAGGTTCAAAGTCAGGTAGATCTGGGCACATGTATATGCTGAAGGTAGGTCACTGTTGGGGTGTTTTAAGGATGCTCTGGTTTCTCAGGGTGGGATTTTCTAGGCTTTTGATTTACTTGACTTGACCCACAGATAGTCCACTCTTTTCTTTCCTTTCGTTTTGTAAAAACAGCCCAAATTATGAGATAAGCTTCACAGATAAGTTTGGTGGTGGATAGGACACAGTGCGAGGCAAATACAGAATTTTGCTCTTCGCCGAGGAGTGAGCCAGGCGCCAAGTTGACTTTCTTGGATGCTGTTACCTGAACAAGTGCTCTGGACCCTGTGATGTACTGAAGCCCATACCCTGGTCATGGGTGGGAGTATTTACAGCTTGGAAATTGGCAATGCTACAACTCCAGGTGTTTTTTCCTGGAAAGCTGGTTTTTCAGTCTCTACCGGCACACCACGTTTGACCTGACTTTCCTCTGAGGGCAGCGTGATGAACTCCCCAGACATCATCATGACATCGTTATATTTACATTCCATGACTTTGTACTCAGCACAGTGTGGCTCGGGGAGGCCAGGCGATACAATGGGCAGAGTTTAAAATTTGGAGCCAGAAGGCTTGACATGTCGACTCTCCCGTGGCTACTTCTAGCTCTGTGATTTTTGGCAAGCTTCTCTGAGCCTCGGCTTCTGCTACTGAATCTGTAAACAGTGGGAACAGTTTCTACCTAGCAAGATTAATGTCAAAATTAGCCACAATGACAGTCTGCCCTCCCAAACCTAAGTCCTGCAGAAAACCCTGGCCTCATGGGTAGGTACTTCTGTGACCTCTTCCTGTTTTGTAGCAAGGTTGTTACACCTTTGAATAGAATCCTTATTTTTATAACAAAAGGCTAATTTTACCTGTTATTTATCTAGTCTTCAAAATTTATGAGGCCACATAATCAATGGTATAGGATCGGTGTACTTCTGACTCGCACAAGAGAGTGTGATCTCAATTGTTCTCTCCAGTGCTCCAAATCCCAGAAGAGTGATTAGGTTAAGGGTCAATAATTTAAAACACAAGTAGCAAATTATCCAGCTATTCTGAGTTATATCCTGGAGTAAGGTTAAAACATGGAAGAAGATATTTACACGTTTGGAGCAAATCAGCTCAACGTTTTTTGTTTTTTGTTTTAATTTTTAAAAATGTTTATTTATTTTTGAGAGAGAGAGACAGAGAGTGAGTGGGGGAGGAGCAGAGAGAGGGAGACACAGACTCCAAAGCAGGCTCCAGGCTCCCTCCGAGCTGTCAGCACAGAGCCCTACACGGGGCTCAAACTCATGAACGGTGAGATCATGACCTGAGCCGAAGTCGGACGCTTAACCGATGGAGCCACCCAGGTGCCCCAACTCAACATTTGTTATAACCATCCATCCACTTGCAACTGTGTCTTGATCTTCTGCTTTCAAGCTTTCATCAGAAAATTATTATAAGAAACAACTATTCTCATTTGGCTTCAACATTTGCCGGTTTTGTGTTTTTTGGTTTTTTTGGGGGGTGCAGACAATGACTATCCATCACATGGCTCAATTTCCCAGGGTTTACAACGCCCTACACAAGACATCTGTCCTTGATCCAGTGAATAACCTTATCTCTCCTGAGAAATTGGTCTGTTTCATCCTCTTAATAAGGACTTATGAAACTCATAATGTTTCCCCATTCAATTTTGCACCAGGAACATGAGAATCAAGTTTTAAAATGAATCATAAGAATTGTGTAAATTTTTTTTGGTCACCTTAGATCTCTCCTCTAGACCCTGTTTTCACATGGTTATTTCCATTTTATTATTTTTTTTTATATTTTCCTTTTTTTAAATTTTTTAAAATGTTTTATTTATTTTTGAGACACAGAGAGACAGAGCATGAGCAGGGGAGGGGCAGAGAGAGAGAGCGAGACACAGAATCTGAAGCAGGCTCCAGGCTCTGAGCTGTCAGCACAGAGCCCAACACGGGGCTCGAACTCAAAAACTGCGAGATCATGACCTGAGCCCAAGTCAGATGCTCAACCGACTGAGCCACTCAGGCCCCCCCATTTTCCTTTTTTTTTAAAGACAAATGCTTTTGGCAATGAATGAATGAATGAATGAGTTGTGAATGAGTGAAAGAAGGCCAATGACTGTAACTAGACACATTTTAGAAATTGTGCAGGTGAGGCAGGGCCATGGGAATTGGCGAGATCGGACAAAAGAAGAAGAGGGAACATGAAGGTGTCTTTAAATGTTTGAGATGTTGTATTTGGAAGAGACGGTGGGCGTGACTTTTACTGCTCCTGGGGAGAGAATATAGGAGCCAAGATGTAGACTGTCCATTAATTGATTTGTTCATTTCCAAGCTATTTATCATGTGCCTGATGTCAAGGCATATAGAGGAGGCTCAGTGAAGAAGACAAGATCTTTGCTCTCAGATTCTTCCATTTTGGGGAAGCAGGTCTTGCTGACTGCAGAGGAGAACTTTCTACCGGAGCTATCCAATAGCGGGACGTACTGCTTTGTAAAGTAGGGAGCTGCCCGTCTCTGGAGAATTCCAAGAAGGCGCTGAAGGACAAGTACCCTGAAAAGTACCCTGACTCAGGAGAGAGGGCGGATTTGCTGACCTCTAAGGTTCCACACTGTTTTGGTATTAAACTGAAGGATTAGGTTGTTTCAAAGGAAGCGGGCAGTCCTGAGGGGGCAGGGGGAGGGCAGTAAAAATGCCTTCACGCTCCAGCTCCTTTACTCTGTGACCCAGGCAGTACCTTGACCCTCCATAATCCTAGGTGCCGGTGAAGGCAGGTGCAGGCAGCCAAGGTCCAGGGAGCCTGTGTCTGTGTCCATGAGCTCTCGGAGCCATTGTGAGGATTGCTTTAACCATTGACGGAGGCTCCTTCTGAATCTCTCCCCGTGGAAGTCAGAGCAGGAGACAGACACCTGGGCTGATACTGAGACCCGGCACTCACAGCCCACGCTTCTTTCTGTGGAGAAGCCACGAAGAAGGACTGCGGCTCATTGGAGAGCAGGGCTGGGTTGAAGAGAAGCTGTCCCGTTGGCAGATGTGCGCCCGGTCATCACGTGGCGTCTTGGACAGCGAAGTTCAGAGGCTTGCTGGGAAAAGTAGGTAGAGAGGACAAGGGATGGCCCAGTATAATTTCCTCCAAGGAAAATTTGACTCAGAAGTTTTTCCCCACCATGTTTCTTCACTCTTCAGGGAATTCGAAATCTTTAAAAAATGACTTAATGCACAGAAAATTTGCAAGAATAAAAATAGTGCAAAGGACACCCATCTTCCCCGTATCCAAGTTAATTATTGTTCGCTATTTTTTTCTGAGTCCTTGAGAGTAAGATGCATACACCATGAGTCTTTACGCCAAAATACTTCCATGTGTATTTCCTAGGAAACGGGATATTCTCTTGTGTAGCCAGAGTACAGGTCTCAACGTCAGTGAAATTAACATCAATGAGTAACTTTATGCAATCTCCCATTCTTATTCCAGTTTTTTCAGTTGACCCAATAATGTCCTCTATAACATTGTTTCCCCTCTGGTACAGGATTCAGACCAGGATTAGGCTGCAATTCATGGTTTTGTGTCTGTTTCTGAAGATCTTTTAACAGTCATATTATTAGTTAGTTGTCTTCTTAGTGGCTTATTCTAAACCTTTAGATAAAAACACTTCTATTCTTTTTGTTCACTTGAAAGCCAAAGCTAGATTCTCTGGAATCCAAGCCCACTCTCATTCTATAGAAAATATTTTCACACGTGAGGTGGAAAGGAGAGGGGGGTAAGGAACTTTGTATTTTATACATGGTTGACCCTGCTTTATTTGATTTGAAACACAAAAACGGATCAGAAGCTTTGAGATCATTCTCAAATTCCCCTGTTGTCAATCTGACTTACTGCCAAGAAGTTTTTCCTTTGTCCTTGCAGACGAAAAAGATCATTTTGAGATTGTTTTATCTTGAGACAACACACTGTTACGAATCCAGAAACAGATTAAAAAAAAATACCTTTGCGTTTACTCGGGAGTCCTTATCTCAGCCCTTTTATGCAATTTATGAGTCCACAGCAGCAACACATGGGATAATTAAGCATTTCTATGCGTGCAATGCTTTGGTTAGCTCAGTAAAGGGTGTATTCGGCAATTCTAGTCTCTGCCTTGCAGAGCGACTTGCTTAATGTGTGTCAATATGCATTATTAAGTGTTACAACACATCAAGTAAAAAATATGCCCAACACTTGCGAGACACATGCAGACTTAGATTATTGGGATGAATTTTCAGATGGCAGCGTTTAGTCGCAGCGCAACTGAATAATTCACCAAAGCTTACTTTAAAGAGTCAGAGCTACGAGACTGACCTTTTGGTGTAATCCCTCACTTCAAAATGCCTCATCTGAATGTCGTCTTTGGTATCTAAAAAAACAGAGGGATGGTGGAAAAGTAATAGAAGATACATTGTTTGAAAGTTTACAGAAATCCGGAATAGCTTCTTTGCAAAAAAAGGTTAAATGGAAAAAAAATTGGCTTCTTGTTTTCCAAAGCATCTGTACTTAAGAGGCTACAGGGAATGAAAACGCTGCTTTGAAAAGATATATGCACCTCTATGTTTATTGCAGCTTAGTTACAGTAGCCAAGATATGGAAGCAGCCCAAGTGTCCATTGATAGATGTGGATAGATATGGATAAAGAAGATGTGGTGTCTATACGCAGCCATAAAAAAGAATGAGATCTTGGGGCACCTGGGTGGCTCAGTCGATTATGTGTCTGACTCCGGCTCAGGTCACAGGTTGTGGGTTCGAGCCCCATGTCAGGCTCTGTGCCGACAGCTCAGAGCCTAGAGCCTGCCTGGATTCTGTGTCTCCCTCTCTCTCTCTGCCCCTCCCCCTCTTGTGCTCGCTCTTGCTCTCTCTCAAAAATAAGTAAACGTTAAAAAAGAATGAGATCTTGCCATTTGTGACGACAGGGATGGAGCTAGAGGGTATGATGCTAAGGGACATAAATCAGAGAAAGACAAATACCATAGGATTTCGCTTCTATGTAGAATGTAAACAAACGGAAACAGACCCATAAGTACAGAGGACAAACTGATGATTGCCGGAGGGCAAGCGGGGGTAGAGGGATGGGCAGAGTGGGTGAAGGGGACCGGGAGGTATGAATCAATAAGTCGCGAGAATAAAAGGCACAGCACGGAGAATGTAGTCAATGGTATTGTAATGGTGCTGTGTGGTGGGCGGACGGCAGCTACGTTTGTGAGCCTCGCAGGGGCGCCTGGGCGGCTCAGTCAGTTGGGCGGCCGACTTCGGCTCGGGTCACGATCTCGCGGTCCGTGGGTTCGAGCCCCGCGTCGGGCTCTGTGCCGACAGCTCGGAGCCTGGAGCCTGTTTCGGATTCTGTGTCTCCCTCTCTCCGATCCTCCCCTGTTCATGCTCTGTCTCTCTCTGTCTCAAAAATAAATAAACGTTAAAAAAAATTAAAAAAAAAAGTTACTTTTAAAGAAGAGGCTTCAGAGACTCTGAAGGCTGGCAGAGGGTCAGATTGGTAACACTTTCTAACTTACTCCTCATCACTCTTGACATAGATTTTTTTTTTGGCTGTCCTGGATATATCCTTTTTACCTAGTTTACTTTATAAACTTTGCCTATGTTATTATGAGTTATAAACAGGAAAAAAATGGACTGTAAAAATTGCATGTGATTTTAATGTCTTCTGAGTTGAGAGTATCTAGATTCATAATTATAACCTGGGGGAGGCGTGCCCGCTGGGTATAAAGCGATCACATCAATAACGAGATATCTCTGAAGTTCTTTTCCTTGACTAGTGGAGGATTCTCTAGATCTCTATCCAATATGGTAGCCATTGGCTATATGTGATATACGTTTGGGATATGGTTACTCTGAATTGAATTGTGGTCTAAGTAAAATACACATTAGATCTTCAGGACATAGTATATGAAAAGAGAATATAAAATATCTCATGAGTAAAGTCTTTTCAGATTGAATACATGTTGAAATGATAATATTTTGGATACACTGAGTTAAATTAAATATTTAATTTCACCTTTTTCTTTAAATGTTTTTTAATTTTTTAAAAGTATTTATTTATTTTTGATAGACAGAGACAGATCATGAGTCGGGGAGGGGCAGAGAGAGACGGAGACACAGAATCCGAAGCGGGCTCCAGGCTCTGAGCTGTCAGCACAGAGCCCGACGTGGGGCTTGAAATCATGAACCGTGAGATCATGACCTGAGCCGAAGCCAGAGGCTTAACTGACTGAGCCACCCAGGCGCCCCTTTAAAAACTTTGTAAAAAGCTTTCCACTTACTGAGACTGGCGGTATGATTAATACTTCACTCTTAAGAGGCTAAAGAATCGGGAAGATTATCCAGAACCTTCGGAAAGGACTTTCCCTGTCGCGAGCAGAGGCATCCGGGGAGACGTAAGGGCCCTTAGCAGCCTCAGATCGGCCATACGCTTCTGTGTTCACACCTTCCCTCCAATAAACGCAAACATTGGGAAAGATAAAATATTTATTCCTAAGTGTCTATAACTGAATTTATGGGTATAACTGGCTGGATATTATTGCCTGTGTAAGCCCGTGCAACTGTGCACGTAAAGCATGGTTTTATTAGTTCCTACATAAAATTTTTATGGTAATGGCAAACAAAGGACCAATTTAGTTTAGCTGAGTTCGTTCTTATTGCCCTGGCTTCGAATAGATAAACCGCAGTGCAAATAACAGCAGTGAACAGGGAGGAGGGTCAGTTCTCTCAAGGCCGGGGCTCCCGGTGGAAAGGTGGAAACAGGGCTGCTCGCTGAGAAACCCCCAGAAGGCCTGGCCAGAGCGTAGGAGGGGTGAGGCTGGCGGGGGCTGCCACTGGCTTTCAGGTCTGTTGTGGAGCCGTTCCACTCCCCGTCGGTAACCACGAGGCATTCAAATCTAGTTTCTGAAAAGGCCTGCATAACTGCTATTGAAAGAACTCCCACATACTGTATTTCAGCTGGAGACTTGTAGAGAAAAAGGGTTCAAGTAGCTTATTGTGGGGCATCTCCCACTCTGGGATTTAGACAAAGCGCAAACAGAACAAAGTTCCTTTAAATGGGGTGCCTTCATCTGAGTCCTTCCTGTCTGTGGTTTGGCGGGCTGGCCGGACAGAGAGCGAGCCCACGCCCCTCCTTCCCACCACTGCCTTTTCATGTTTGACCCTTGAATGTGGCAAACGATCCCCGTGGTGGCCTGGAGTGGAGGGAAGTGTTTCCAGAATTTGAAGATAAAGCATCTTTCATAAATACTGCCTTTCCCTTCCCTGTGACTAGTTAATAATTGAAAGTAAGTCTGATCTACAGCGAGCGTGATTCCTGAGCCAAACTTCGGGAGACCGGATTTGACACATAGAAATCTACTGACGGGGACAATAGCAAGAGGTAGTTTAAATTGAGGGAGGCTGAGAAGTGAAAGGGAGAAGATTATCACCTACGTGAAACACCGGCCTTGGTCTCCGCAATCAGCCGAGACGGTGGGGAAGGCTTGGTACACGTAGGGTTCACTCTGCACCAAGTTCTGCCTGGGACGTTGATGAAATTCCTCCCCAGTGAATGGAGGGCTGGAGTGGTTTCCATTCTAGATGTTGAAAGTTCTTACCCGCCAAGAAACTACTGTTGAGAAGAGTTTTCCTGCAGGCATCTGGTTTATTGCTTCCTCTCAGTGGGTCTACACTGCCGACGCTCTAGAGAGCACGCACTCTGGCTGTCCTCAAAGGTCTCTCGAGGACCAAGGAGCTTCCATAACTCCCGACAGCTCCCTTTGGGGATGTGCTCCTTTTAAGACCAGCCTAACGTGAAGTTCTTTATTCTATGCATTTCCTCAGTGGATGTGTTTAGTGATTGTCAGATGTGCGTTTGTGCATTTCCTAAGTAGTTTCTCAAAGAACTGCTTGATCAGGGTGTGAGTGTGTGTGTGTGTGTGTACGTGTGTGTGTGTACTCACGTGTATTTACTTTCTTCTCATCTTAGGCTCTGGGAAGAAAACAATCTACTAAATCTTAAGCTAACTATAAAATGCATCCATGTTGGGGCGCCTGGGTGGCTCCGTCGGTTAAGTGTCCCAACTTTGGCTCAGGTCATGATCTCGCGGTTCATGAGTTCGAGCCCCATGTCAGGCTCTGTGCTGACCTCTTGCTCAGAGTCTGGAGCCTGCTTGAGATTCTGTGTCTCCCTCTCTCTGTACCCCTCCCCACTCACGTTTTGTGTGTCTCTCTCAAAACTAAATATTAAAAAAAAATTTTTTTAATAAAAAGAAATGCATCCATGTTGTGTTGCCCTTGGTGATGTTTTCTGAACGTGCTGGTGGTTAGCCCCGTAGAAAGTCACACGGTGGCGTTTCCATACTTCCGCCCAGAGGGTTAACTCAGGGCAGTAATGGAACTCCGAAGGCAAGATTTATTCCCTGCGTTTGTGGAAAGGACCTTCCAAATGGATACGTTGCTGTCCACGCTAACAAGGGGTACTACAAGTCCCGTGTATTCTCGATTTGTATTGAAAATTGTGGCTTTGGGTCCCCCGCCTCTTTCCGAGATGGCCTGTCTGATTCCACGCTCCAGACCTGAGACCCTGGGTCTGTTGGTCTGATTGCCCTGCCGACTTCAAGTTTCTTTGGGTGAAGGGCAGAATCACGGTTTGGGGAGTTGAGGCTCAGACTTAGTGGAGAGGTGGAAGTGATTGCTTTTTCTCAAGAGGTTGTTTGGAGACGAACTCAACCTTGGGGGGAATTGCAGGGAGACTGATTTGTTAATACAGTTTTAGAGTCTTTTAACTCAGGATTGGATGAATAGCTTTTCAAGTGTGTATGAAAGACAAGAATCCCCAAAGATCAGTTCTATTTTAAATAGCCGACTCCAGGGACCCAAGGTTTGTAACAAAAGGGCAGATATCAAAGAGATGAACTCACAGGTCCGGCTCTTTTCGAGAATAAAGCACAGTGGCTGGGATCCCTGAGGCGTCGGGGTCTGCCAGACTTGCTCGCTCTGATTTGTTAGCTGGGAGAATCTAGTTAGATATGCTCACAATAAGTTAGTTGGTATTGACTTTGCCGGGCCTGACCCATATTATAAAGTTCTAACAAATGGAAAGTATAGCCGAGCTTTGGGAAAAGCCATAGCATGTACAATGGAAGAGAAAACCAACATCTTAATTGAACAGAGGAGAAATTTGAGCAGAAGCACCAAGTGAAGAAATTAGGACACTGGATGGAATGCTACGGCCACAACAGAAAGAGGTAGAATATTTAGTTAGTGAAGACAGAACGAGATCATGCAATTCCCTGATGTCAGCTCACACAGCAAATCTTTGTCTCTTTGCTAATTCTGTTCAGAGCAGGGGGGGCGCTGAGAAAATTATGAACTTGAAGAAATCTGACAGCAGCAAAATGAAATTTGGAGTTTAGTTTTATGACTGATAAGGCGCGGGAGTTTTCAATATCCTGAAATTTGAGAATTTGGGGTTAGGGAAGGGCTAAGGGATACCCCAACGTTGTTGAACTTCTCAAGCATGCTCCAAAGGAGCATGTGAAATTTTACTAGTGAAATTTACTAATGAAATACAAATGAGAACATGCATACATAAATAAGCGTATTTTATTAACAATCCGAATCTGCTGGGTGAACCGATTTAGAAAATCGTCAGATGCCACGTCTGTCGTGAGTCCGGTGACAAGATTAGGCCTGATGAGGATCAATAATCCAGAGATTTCCGGGAAGCAACCCTACCACGCTGTTCTGTGCATCCTGGCCCTGTAGGACTAGGGTGATACAAAAGGTTAAATTATGAGCTTTGTACAGCCTCGAAGGCAGCAACCTCAGACCTCTTCGCCAGATTATTTTAGGTGAGCCCGGAAATGTTTCCTCCTCCTGCACAGGTTTTCAATGGCAGGCTTTAAAGCACCGGCTTTGCGTCCCAAGCCTGTTGCTACTTGAGGAGAAGGACTCTGCAGAGTGTTTTTATTTAACACGCCTCGTGGCAGGTCTCTGATTTTGGAAGCGGCGTTGTGGAGAGGTTAATTGATTCTGTTAGGGTCCCACAGCCAGCCATTTTGGCCAGAACCAAGCCCCTGGCTTACAGAGACCGAGACTCTCTTTCTCTCTCTGTATTTCAGGGTTTTTCAGGCGTTTTAGAGTGCTGCCGTCCTATCATTGGCTTTTGGGGCGCACACAGGAGTGCAGCAGTTGGCCACACGTTAGATGTGTGATTTTGGACAGCCCACCTCACCACTCCTGCCCACAGCCTTTCCATGTTTACACGTGAGTGTCAGCCTAGGATATATCTAAGGACTTTTCCAGCTCCATTTAAAATTTTTTGGGCGATTGCTTTTTGGACAGTGTGGGATTTGGCATTTCCTGCCGTTGGTGTGCAGAAGATGCGAGGGCAGTTCAAGCAGGAAACGTCAGAGCCCGTACCTCGCTTCGGAACAACCAGCTGACCCTCAGGCAAAGTCTGTGCCTGGTCCACCATGGATGGTTGGAGACAATGGTGGGGAATGTTGTTGTTGTCCTTGGTGCATTTGTATGTTTTGGTCTACAGGCCAAGCAAATGTTGAATGAGGAAGACACTCTCAAGATGAAACAGGAGGATTTATTTCTAAATGTCCCTGCTTTATATTTGCCCCGCAGGGCAAGGGGCGCGTGGGCGGCCCAGTCGGTTAAGCGTCCGACTTCAGCTCAGGTCGTGATCTCACGGTTCGTGGGTTCGAGTCCCGTGTCGGGCTCTGTGCTGACAGCTCAGAGCCTGGAGCCTGTTATGGATTCTGTGTCTCCCTCTCTCTCTCTGACCTTCCCCCATTCATGCTCTGTCTGTCTGTCTCTCTCTCTCTAAAATAAATAAACATTAAAACAAAATTAGAACCACGGAGCACATTCAGCTGCATTATCTCATTTCATCCCAGACATGGTCACGTGACCCCCCCAGCTGGGGAAATTAGGGCTAAGAGAGGCGAAATGACTTGCCCAAAGTCTGCCATGCTGTGTTCCACCAAGCCAGGCCCAGACTTCGCTCTTACCATTCCGTGCAGCATTTCCTGAGTGCCAGATGCACCGCGCACCCTTTGCTGGGCACCGGGATTACACTGGCAATTCCATTTGGTCCAGCCTGTCTCTGGGACTAGGCACCTTTCTTTTGTGGCTGTGGTTTTGAGCTGGCCAGGGCAGAGCAGAAGAAATCCTACAATCTAGGATGAGTCCCAGTGCGGCCAGCTTCCTTGAATGGGCTCCGAACGAGGAAAAGCCCCTCCCTTGGCTGATTGGAGCCCCAAACACCTCCTGGGCTCTCGTGGCTCCTGGTGTCAGGGCTCCAACAGCTGCAGGCATCACCCCCTGCCTCACTTCCACCATCCCTAGGCTCCCGAGGGGTGCACGTGTGTGTGTGTGTGTGTGTGTGTGTGTGTGCACGCGCGTGCACCTGCGATGCGTGTGCTTGCCTCTGTTAGGTTCCCAACAACGTGTCCTCCGTTTTGCCCAAGATGCAAGGTTGCTTTGTGCACATCTTGGTGGGTCACTTAGAGCCAAAGGATTGTCTACAAGGCCCCTGTTGACTTTTCCTCACGGGAGCTCAAGGAAAATATGAGGAAGTAAAAGTGCCCCCGAGGAATGCACATTTTAAATTCCAGGCCATGACGCACGGCTGGTTTTCTTGAAAGCTTTCCAAGCATTCAAGACGCATGCTGATGTGCTCTCGAGACAGAACGCAGCAGGGGGACACTGGGTGGAAAAGGCCAGGATCCGTGTGCGAATTGAGCGCTGTGCTGCGTCTGCTCTAGGTAACCTAACGTCCGGTCTCTTCCTCTTCTTGTGCTTCTCCTTGGGCGCGTGACTTACAATCCACGCCATTCTGCAAAATTACGTAATGCAGACATTCAGACATTCAACCCTGCTAAGCCCTTTGCTTTATTATTTTTTTTTGTCATTTTATCTGTAATATTTTTTTTTAATATATGAAATTTATTGTCAAATTGGTTTCCATGCAACACCCAGTGCTCATCCCAAAAGGTGCCCTCCTCAATACCCATCCCCCACCCTCCCCTCCCTCCCACCCCCCATCAACCCTCAGTTTGTTCTCAGTTTTTAACAGTCTCTTATGGTTTGTAAGCCCTTTTCTTTAAAGGTTAGGACTTGTTTTTGTTTTTAATGGAAAGGTGAAAGGGAACGGCTGCATCATTTTGACACGATGTTTGCATTTCAGAGTTTCTTCTGCATTTTCTCATCCAGCACCTCAGGGTTCTGAAGCTCTTGTCTGGTACCGGCTTCCGGCTCTGGCCTTGACTGCTCCTCTCCCAGAAACCGTCTTGCTAGGGGGCGCCTGGGTGGCTCAGTCGGTTGAGCGTCCAACTTCGGCTCAGGTCATGATCTCACAGCTTGTGAGTTCGAGCCCCGCGTCGGGCTCTGTGCTGATAGCTCGGAGCCTGGAGCCTGCTTCGGATTCTGTGTCTCCCTCTCTCTCTGCCCCTAAACCACTCGCATTCTGTCTCTGTCTCTCTCAAAAACAAAGAAAAATTAAAAAAAGAAAAAGAAAAAGAAAAGAAAGAAACCGACTTGCTAGGATCACTCGCCCAACATTCCAGAGCATTCCAGCTCCCCAGCTGGGGCTGGCACATGCTCATACCCAGCTGACTGAGAGGAACAGTTGCTGGTTTCCTCTCCTTGTTCACCTTTTTATGTATGTATGTTTCTTTTAGCTTTTTTCTCATTCTTCTCTTTTCTCTCTTTTTTCTTTGTTTCTTTGTTCCTTCTTTGCCCCCCGCCTCCCCCAGTCATTGGTCTCACCACTATACTCAGTTAATTACATGCTGAATACCTTCATTTTATTGCAGAAAGCTTTATGTACTCTATTCATTGTTTTTTAAACCAGGTGAAAATAACCTTTATCTCTTAAAAACAAACAGACTCCAGGCAACCCCAACACAACTAAATTAATTTCATTTTTTAAAAAGTATGTTCGTTTATTTGTTTTTTTGAGAGAGAGAGTAAGAGAGGACAAGCAGGGGAGGGGCAGAGAGAGAGGGAAGGAGAGAGAATCCCAAGCAGGTTCCGCAATGGCCGCGCAGAGCCAGATGCGGGGCTCGAACCCATGAACCGTGAGATCGTGACCTGAGCCTAGATCAAGAGTTGGACACTTAACCGACTGAGCCCCTCAGGTGCCCCTAAATTAAGTTCATTTTTATTTGCTTGTATTTAATGCATGTATTAATTGATGTGTTCATCAGATATATTCCGTGTTGAGACTGTCATACTGAGGTGAATGAGACCCAGTGCCTGTCCTTCCTGAGCCTGCCATCTGGTTGGGAGAGAGAGAGCAGTGACAGGCAATTATAAAACACACAGATGCTTTGGGATCGTGAGGACAGGTTTGGGGAACACACGGAGAGGGATGGCCCTGATCATTCAGTGTGGGTAACACTGCCCGGGATCTGTTGGCTCATGGTTGAGTATTTGGTGGTGGGAACCAAAGGTAACCTTCCCCCAGGAGCAGAACAGCCCCTGGGTGATTCAGTACATGAAAAAGGGGTTAGTCCTCTCAGAGTTTAAGAGCTGACCTTGGAGGAGCCTCTGGCTCAGCCGTGATGTCAGATCTGGATTCATCAGGACTGTGATTTCCTCTCGACTCCTCGGCCCGAGTTCACTTGGTTGCAGATTGCGAGTGAAAGCACTTACAGAAAGATTCAGACCATTTGGTTTTATTTCAGTTTGGTCATGAAAGTCACAAAACGCTGGATAGAATGAGCCGTTGGTGCATATTGAAAAATTATTCAGATGATCCTTTCCTCCACTCGTTAGCAAAGTGTTTCTCTGTTGCCCCATTTCCCGACGGGCAGCGTCATTGAGGACCTGTACTTTCTCGGGAACAAGAGACACTCAAGAATAGAAACCAAGCCCAGTGGCATTACCTGTCTGGGGATTTTCCATGTGGCAGAGTTGAAGCTCTTATTTGGTGATCATTGTGCCCACTTCACAGAATTGTTGTCGGGATTGGCTATGGCAACACATACCTAAAGGTCTTCAGACAGAATCTGGCTCGTGGCCGGTGCTCAGAAATGGCGACAAGCATGATGACGATGGTGGAGGGTGCTTGCTGTTGTTCCGCAGAGTCCTCTCCGGCTGGACTCCTCGTATCCTTGTATGTCATGGAATATGTCACCCAAACCACCCCGCAACACGTAATTGGGTATTACGCGTTAAAATCATTGCGACCCAGCATCTCTGCAGGTGAGGTCAAACGCACCTGTAGAAATATCATAAGCTCGACGGCAAGAGTTAGCCCTCGTTACAAGACATTCTTCGTAGGGTTATCTGAGCTCTGCCTTGAGCTGCACATCTTGGAAGCAAGAAATGGAAGGGAAGAGTCCAAAACTGAAATGCTGCCGGCCCATCGCGCCTTCCAGCACCCCGCTCTTTTTCTAGAACATGTGGGCTTTACCTTTTAGCAACACACAGAGTGAGCAAACAGCCAGCAGGTGCCGAGGGCCCAGATTTCAGCCCTGACCACGAAATCCTGAAACACGACAGCCTTTTCTGTTTGCCAAGTCTCGTCGCACGGGGCAGGACCCGGGACGAAGGTGAGGCTGTAAATCGAGGGGGAAGAAGAGGCAGCTCTCCTCGGCCCTGGGCAGCGCCGGTGAATGGAATTCTCTTTTGCGAGAGGTCACGGAGTCAAATGCTGTGGATGGATAATTTTATGGCCACTAATAAAATTTATAGCCAAAGCAAGCTAAGATAATAAGGGTAATCAAACATCCAGGCCTGGGACATAAGAACCCCGTCGTGGCCCCTTGGTGCTGGCCGAGGGGGTGCGGCTGGACAGCGCAGGAAGGAGAAAAGACCACAACCAGTCCGTGGGGAGCACTGCATTAGGGAAAGAATGTTAGCCGGCTGTTTGGTGTGATTTGGCCCGCGCGAAGGAAGGTAAAGGAGGACGGCGTTTGACTCGGGCAGGTGTGCCGAAATCAGACGCTGTGGAACCAGAGCTGAGTTCAGGTGGGGGCTTTCTGTAGCCCCATCCTCATCCTGGCTTCCAGACCAAAATATTTATTGAGCGCCCACTGTTTGCAGAGCTGTAAAAACATTAAGTGACAGTGGAAACAATAAATAATAATAAAAGAGATGTTCCCCCAACAGTGAGATATCAATTGCCTGAGAGAAAATGCTATTAGATGGTATTTTCTGGGATTTGGGGGTCATAATGTCATTAGACATAAAGACGGAGGAGATGTTTGTTGTCCATGGATGTCTCTGCTCAGGAAATAGATATCGTTGGTGTCTATTCCTGGCTGCCTTGTCGGAGTCAGAGGAGGTGACTTTCTGGGTCAATAATGCCATTTAAGATGAACCCCCATGCCGACACACTCGAAGCTCTCAGCCGTTCCCATCAGCAGGGAAGTCAAAGGTCAATGGCTTACACATTGCGATTTGCAGTGTGGAACCAACCTTGGTTTAGAAGAGCCAGACATCTTCTGCCTTGTTTCCGTGGTCAAGATCATAACCAAATGTAAGATTTGCTTTTTCTGAGGGGACACATATAGTGTTCCTCATACTGAGGTATCTGTGCAAAAATTTAAATGTGGCTGAAAGACATGAATCTCACCTAAGATTAACAGATACAGAGTCGGGGCACCTGGGTGGCTCAGTCGGTTAAGCGTTCGACTTCGGCTCAGGTCATGATCTCATGGTTCGTGGGTTTGAACCCGCGTCGGGCTCTGTGCTGACAGCTCGGAACCTGGAGCCTGCTTCGGATTCTGTGTCTCCTTCTCTCTCTATTCCTCCCCTGTTCATGCTTTTTTAATTAAAAAAAAATTAAATAAAAAAAAGATTGTAAAAAGGACCAACCTGTACCCATGAATGAGAACTGGGAACCTCAGGCAACTGAGGACCCCACATGTGCAAGCACACACACACGTGTGCAAATGCACACACGTTTTGAAAGCAACAGATACTGTTACTTTCGTGAAATGGTCCCGTGTAACCGAGATAGAGCTAAAAGCAGGTTTTAATCAGAACTAAAAAGGGGCACCTGGGTGGCTCAGTCAGTTAAGCATCCGACTTCGGCCCAGGTCATGAGATCTCATGGTGTGTGAGTTCGAGTCCCGCGTCGGGCTCTGTGCTGACAGCTCAGAGACTGGAGCCTGCTTCAGATTCTGTGTCTCCCTCTCTCTCTCTGCCCCTTCGCTGCTCATACCCTGTCTCTCCCTGTGTCTGTCAAAAAATAAACATTAAAAAAAAAAGAGAGAGAACTAAACAACAAAATCCGGTGGTGAAAATCTAGTCCCCCCACCCCCACCCAAATGTCATGATTAGGACCCTCAGCAAGCATTCGGTTTGTTGCTTCTAGACGGTGACAGTAACATGTACACTCCATGGTGACAATGAATCCCTGCCACCGGAACTTTAGGTTTTTACAAATGTGTTGGATGGATAGTTGGAGGTTTGGGAATCTGTGTTTTCACAGAAGATTCATGTACCTTTCATAGAATCATGAAAAAAAAGTTCATGCTGAACAGTCTGAAAAGCAGAGGTAAACCATATAGTCCTATCAAAATAAGGCTCCGTGGGGTGCCTGGGTGGCTCAGGCGGTTGAGCGTCCTAGACTCTTGATTTCAGCTCAGGTCATGATCTCACAGTTGGTGAGATCCCACCTCAGGCTCTGTGCTGACAGCGTGGAGCCTGCTTGGGATTCTCTTTCTCCCTCTCTCTCTGTCCCTCTCCTGCTCCCTCTGTCTCTCTCTCTCAAACTAAATAAACTTAAAAAAAAGTAAAAAACAAAAATAAGCCTCCTGATTCCAAATTATGCAGTGAAGATAAAGTTTCGGGGGTCCCCACTGTCTTGGGTATTTTCTCCTTCAGTGGATTGCAGGGGCCCCGAGAGCCATGCTGAGACAGGCTCAGCCCTGAGGGGCAGCTGGTGGGGGAGGGGGGTGACCTGAAGGCAGGGGCAGGATAGAAATCATCCCAGAGCAACATCTCCGGGCCCGGCCCTAGCTCCTGACTCACTCAATCTTTCCGACTCTCTCTTTCCTTGTGGGGAAACTGGTTACATTCTCTTAGATTGCAGTTTATTTAGGTGACAATCTCAGGACTGCAGGGAGGGCCGTGTGGGGACCCACGGAAGGTACAGCCCACCCTTCGTATCTGCCTAATGTATCCCCATCGGCCCTGGGAGCTGCAGAGGTGGAGGCGGGGCTTAGAGAGGTGGAGGTGGGGCTGCAGAGGTGGAGGTGAGGCTTCCACAGCTGGAGGTGGGGCTTACAGAGCTGGAGGCGGGGCTGTAGAGGTGGAGGCGGGGCTTACAGAGGTGGAGGTGTGGCTTATAGAGGTGGAGGTGGGACTTACAGAGCTGGAGGCGGGGCTGCAGAGGTGGCCAGAAAGGGCCTAGTTCTCCAGGAACCTCTCCTTGCCCTCTGGAGTAGCCAGTCTTCCAGGCAGATTTTTACAAAGAGAACAGGGAGTGTATTTATGACTGGGAGCAAAAAAGGTGGACCCTCTTAGACTCACCTTTGATTCAGGGGGACCGGGGAGCCCCCCACATTGGTAGGAGAGGTGCTTGTCCTGAGATAAAGTTGGGTACCCTGGAGGAGAATGCCCCTGAGTGGGTGGCATGCCTCCAAGAGTGGGGGACAGCTCGGGAACGTGGGTGGGGGAGGTGTTAGCTTTATCACCAGACAATCATGGAGCGTAAACCCCTCCAGTCCTTAAGGACCATAGTGTTTGCCCTGCACGGCTCCTGAGAACCGGCTCTGGGGTTCATCCCTCACGGCTGAGGGGATCCCCATGAGGCCCGAGGCGTGTGAGGCGGCCCTCTCATCCATGTCGGTGGGAAAGCCGACGGGGGGCCCCCCACCTCACCCCCACCGCCGAGCCCCAGGCCCGCACCTGCTGCTCACCCCGCAGACACTGAGCAGGCGCACACCGACCTTTGTTCCTTCCGGCCCCCCGAGGCCCTCTTTGACTTAAACATTTGGCTGATACCACATTTCGCAGGCTCCCCACTATCGAATCACCCACACACCCCTTTCCGTTGGAGGGAGAACACGTGTCTTTGGCCGATAGCAAGTTTTTCCAGAGAGCCTTCTTTACATCTCCCGAGGCCAATGACTAGGCCAAGTTTACTTCTCTGAATCTGCCCGGTGCTGAAGCTATTACATAAACAACTCCTCTGGGTCTGTTTCCTCATCTGCGAGATGGGAATGATAGCCAAGCTGTCTACCTAACCTAATAATGATGGTTTCCGATGAGGCTCGTAGGAGAAGAGGTTTATCAAAGCCAGAGGGGTAGACAGATATCAGGGCATCCTTATTACTGATGCTGTAATTATCATAGATACGGGTCTTTCGACCTTCTCTGCTTGGTGGAGAACCAATCCGGTGACTGGCTATTGCCGTTTCACAGAGCCACAGACAGAATTTGAGTGGGAACAGCTCTCTCGTAGCCAGATTTCATCATCTTTCATTATTTTGTTTCTTCTGTAATGGAACAATCCACTTACAACTTACGGTATTGTCCTACGGGTAGTTTGCAGGCTTGAGGCAAAGTAAATTCTTGGTACCAAGCATGACAGAACCTCAGTAAGAAGAACTCCTCGCAACCGTGTGTGTGAAAGATGATAGCTGATCTAACAAGGGGGCTCCCTCTCTCTCAGAATGCTCTAGAATGCATATGATTTTTTAAAGTTTAATTTTTGAAAGAGAGAGAGAGCAAGGGAGAGGCAGAGCGAGAGGGAAAGTCTGAAATCAACCGACTGAGCCGCCCAGACATCCCTAGAAAGGATATGATTTTAATTGTTAAATTAAAGCAGCTAGAGCTGCTTTTCCTAAGAACAAGTATAGCTCCACCATTTTTCAGAATGGCAAAGATTTGGCTAAACAGAGATAATACAAGTTGCTTTAGGCCAGCTGCCTTATGGACTGTTTTTGTACAGTCTTATTGACTGCCAGTGGGTTCTAGGCAACAAGAAAAGGAAGGGAGGGAGAGAGGGAGGAAGGAAAGGGAAGGGAAGGGAAGAGAAGGGAACGGAAGGGAAGGGAGGGGGAGGGAGGGGGAGGGAGGGGGGAGGGGGAGGGAAGGGAAAGGGAGGGGGGAGGGGAAGGGAGGGAAAGGGAGGGGAGGGGGAGGGAAGGGAAAGGAAGGGAGGGGGAGGGGAAGGAAGGGAAGGGAGGGGAGGGGGAGGGAAGGGAAAGGAAGGGAGGGGGAGGGAAGGGAAAGGAAGGGAGGGGGAGGGGAGGGGAAGGAAGGGAAGGGAAGGGAGGGAAAGGTAGGGGAGGGGGAAGGAAGGGAAGGGAAGGGAGGGGGAGGGAAGGGAAAGGAAGGGAGAGGGAGGGAAGGGAAAGGTAGGGGAGGGGGAAGGAAGGGAAGGGAGGGGGAGGGAAGGGAAAGGAAGGGAGGGGGAGGGAAGGGAAAGGAAGGGAGGGGGAGGGGAGGGGAAGGGAGGGGGAGGGGAGGGAGGGGAGGGGAGTGGGAGGGAAGGGAGGGGAGGGGAGGGGAGGGGAAGGGAAGGGAAGGGAAGGGAAGGGAAGGGAAGGGAAGGGAAGGGAAGGGAAAGGAAGAAGGGAAGGGAAGGGAAGGGAAGGGAAGGGAAGGGAAGGGAAGGGAAAGGAAGAAGGGAAGGGAAGGGAAGGGAAGGGAGCCTCGCACAGTAGCTATACGCACTAAGTACCCAATACATGGTTGTTTCCATGAAGAGATGAGCAAATGAATCTGTAGACTCTAAAGGAGGCAGCTTTTCATCCCTAAACCAGCACACAGTGGAACCAAAACATTACACTTGGGTGCTGACAGGCAAGGGGGAAAATCCTGCCGTGTCCCAACAGTCCAACAAAATAGGAAAGCCATAACAGGAACTAAGTCTTCTTACTTCAGTGACTTAAGGAAAAAAGATTTAATTAGATACATGTAGAGAATAAGTAGAAAATCAGAATCGCTCAGATTTACTCCACAAACATGTTTTAACCATCTCCGTGTGCCAGGCACTGGGTTGATTTTCATGGACACAGTGGTGGGCACACCAGCCCCAGTCCCACCGTCCTAGGGTTTTGAGAAACAGTGATCTTTGGTTAAATGCATCATCGGAACCCAGGTAAAGACACTGAAGGAAGAGACCACCCTTCTGTAACAGCATCCACCAGAGGCTGGAAGGAGTCTGGAAGAACGCTTCTCTGAGGAAGTAGTTCTTGAGCTTGGATGCGAACAAAACGTAGAAACATTCCAGATCGAGTGCGAACATGTGCAAAGACTTTGTGGCAAGAGGAGCAGTGGGTATGTTTGAGGAGCTTAAGGAAGTCCAGAACCCTGTCTGGCAGAGAGTGAGGGGAGATAAGTTGGCAACGACTGTAGCTATTTGTATATTATTTCTGAAAGCTTATAATCCCTGGAGAGGCTATTGGGCATAAACACCAATGAAAACGTGAATTTACTGGTGGCCGGAGCCTACAGGAGCAGGCATTTGGGGGGGACCCTTCTTCCCATTGTGAACAAGCAGAACAAAAACCGGAGAATGCTCAAGAGAAAGCACAAAGCGAGCTCAGCCAAGCTCTTAGAGGGGGAAGGGGATGGAATGGAAGGCATGGACTGCCCCCCACCCAGATCCTCACACTGTGTCTGAAATCGGGGTGCTGGGAGGAAGGGCGGTGTGACCAGGGACCTAGACAATTTCAAGTTTACATAGCGTTTGGTTTCTTCAAAAAAAAATTTCTTTTTTCTGGGGCGACTGGGTGACTCAGCCAGTTAAGCATCCAACTGAATTTCAGCTCAGGACATGATCTCACGGTTCGTGAATTCGAACCCTGAGTCGGGCGCTGCGCTGACAGTGCTGAGCCTGCTTGAGATTCTCTCTCTCCTTCTCTCTCTGCCCCTTCCCTGTTTGTGCTCACCCTCTCTCTCAAAATAAATAAAGACACTTAAAAAAATATTTTCTGAGGTAAGTAAAATGCTAACATTCTTTGATCATGTTACTGGATCTACCTGTATGTGTTTTATTATTATTTGATGTTTTTTGTATCTGTTTAAAAATATTTTTAATTAGGAGGAAGGGAGGGAGGAAGAGAGAGAGTATAGGAGTGAAAGAGGGTCTAGGACTGGCCTGAGCGTCAGGGTCCTGTGCTCAGTTTCACATTGTCTTGGGCGAGTCACTTCTGTGCTCCCGTTTTCCTTACGTAAGAAAGGGGGTTTTGAAGGGAAGGATCTTGGCGGTCCCTTCTAGCTCTAAGTCATTCTGTGTTTCTGATTTCTAAGAACAATCGATTATTGAATAATTCTACTTACAGGTTTGGGAATGGAGTGTCCCATGTCCACGAATCCCTACTTTTTTTTTTTGAAAAGAGAGATCCAATCTTGCCCGGCAAAGATAGCCAGGAGCTAGCTGTCTTTTAAGGAGGACGGTGCATTGAAGTTCATCTGTTTAGTGACGTTCCTGAAAGCCACGAGCCCACAGGATGCTTGCATTCATCCCGGGCCAGACTCGGGGACCTGGAAGCACCTAGAAGCCTGTGCCTCTGTGTCGGGCCTCTCGCCATTCGCCGCCCACATCCTGGTGGCTTCTCTGTGGGTTTGTAGGGCACCTGCAAGGTCCTTTCTTACACAGGGAGGCAGAAGAGTTTCAGAAGTGAAAAGGAAACACCACAGGCAGAGATCAGATGACAGCCGCGTTCGTGAGCCCGCGGACATACGTGGTAACACACCTGGCGGTGCGTTCACTCACTGCTATCCTGACTGCCTTCAGATGTGCGCCGAACCAGCGTATGTCTGGTAGATTGTAGCTACCTCATGAAGCAAGATGGTGCTGTGGGTTCTGGGTATAGTTTTGGACGTGGTTGGGGACGGCGCCCTGGACCACGGGAGCTTCATAAGTGCTATTTAGTGGCGGCAGCTGGTCGAGCGGAGCCCGCGCCCCGCGGACAGTAGCAGAAGCCCAAGGACAGGTGACAGGCCCCCAGCATGGGCAGCAGCCCTTGCTGAGTGCACGGAATGTTCTCCAGGCCATGGGCTACTTTTGCCGCCTCCTTCCTGGGCTCTCTTACGTGGGTCAGGTTTCCTAACAGCCCGTTGAATGAATGAGAGTAAGAAAGTATGTGTTGGCAAAATTTCAGCTGCAAATGCCAAAGCTTTCCAAGTAAGAGCATGAATTTAAGCAAAGTTTCAAGTGAATGGACCTCAGAGTAATGGCTGTTCTGCTAATAATGAAAAGTACAAATGTTTTTATGTTCAAAGGTTAACAAATGGGACGCTTTCACTGGCCTCCTGGCCTGCTCAGTTACAAAGTGGAAACTGTTCCTGATCTTTGCTTTATTGTACTTGTATTTTCTAGGCAATTAGAAGGATTTTCCACTCAGCATTTAAGAGGCTTGAACTGGCTGGCAGACTCTTTTTTTAAACTAAAGTTTCTTTCTTGCTTTCTTTCTTTCTTTCTTTCTTTCTTTATTCCTTCCTTCTTTCCTTTCCTTTCCTCCTTTCCTCCTTTCCTTTCTCTTTCTTTCTTTCTTTCTTTCTTTCTTTCTTTCTTTCTTTCTCTTTCTGTTTTCTTTCTTTCTTTATTCCTTCCTTCTTTCCTTTCCTTTCCTTTTCTCCTTTCTCTTTCTTTCTTCCTTCCTTCCTTCCTTCCTTCCTTCCTTCCTTCCTTTCCTTTCCTTTTCTTTTCTCCTTTCCTTTCTTTTTCTTTCTTTCTTTCTTTTTCTTTCTTTCCTTCCTTTCTTTTTTTTCTTTCCTTCCTTTTTCTTACTTTCTTTTTTCTCTTTCTTTCCTTTCTTTTTGCTCTTTCTTTCTTTTGTAAAACTAACATTTTTTTCCCCTTTTGTGCATGGGCTGAAGTTTTAAAGTAACAGGCTTTCCAAATAGCATGCTTAGGCTTTGCCCACATAATTATTACATTTGTCGTGGAATTAGCACTCCTTGAAAGTATGTTTCTACATAAGATTCTCATTTTGCCCACAAGTATGGTTCTTCCTAGCGTATCCTGTGGGTTTCGGTAAAACAGATCCAGCCCCGTCCAGCGGACGATTGCAAATAAAATGGAAGCCATTTATCTTAATGAATGAGTAGGAAAATCAAGTCTGTTGAAATGGTTGAAATCCTCCAAAAAGGGACCACTTGGTAATCCACGGTGGCTGTATCTGTTTCTCTGAGCTTCTCTCGGTGCTGTTTGCTGACTGCTCCCCGAAACCACAACAAGTGTTTTAATTAACTCCTCGCTTTGTTAGCAGGCTCACCTCTCCTTTAATGATGTCTTTGCCCCACCCGTCTATCGGCATCTGGGCCAGCAGTTGATGTTTCTGCTCTGGTCTTGGGCCGCAAACCGTGCTAATGGCTCAGGCTTTCCTCTCCAAATGGACAGGAAACACAGGCATAATCAAAACTCAACAGTGTCAGGGGGGTGATTTTATTCCATTATTTTTAATGAAAATGAGGAGGTGCCCCGGGGCTAAAATGCTAGAAAATAGCCTCTGAGAGGCCCTGAGCCCCCACAGTGCCCCCTCCCCACCTGCACTGGGGCCCGCTTGCCCCAGCAGAGAGGGATGCCGTGCTGGGGAAGTGCAATGAGCCACAGGTATTGAGCTCAGTGTCTGTTTTCCTTGTCAGATCTCCCAGCTGATGACGGAGACGGGCCGGGAGGGCCTGACCGAGGCAGCCCTGAATCGCTACAATGCAGACAAGCCTTCGGCCTGCGGCGTCCCGGCCTCACAGGGCTCCTGCGTGGCCAGCGAGACCTCCACAGGCACCTCGGTGGCTGCTTCCTTCTTCGCCAGGTAAGGGGGGCGTCCCAGAGCCTCGGTTCTTTCGGACAAGCCCGCTTGGTTAGCCTCTCGCGTGCGCCGCATTAGCTAAAGCACCAGGAAGAGTCTGGGGCCGCTCTTGGACTTGACTCTTTCCGACGGGGCTTCTCAACCTCGGACTGCTGACAGGTTGGGCCAGACAGCTCTGTGGTGGGGGACCGTCCTCTGTGTCACAGGGTTCTTAGCAGCGTCCTTGGCCCCTGCTCATGAGATTCCTAAAGCATCTTCCCCAGTTGTGACAACCAGAAAGGTCTCCAGACCTTATCGTGTGTGCCCTGGGTCGAGAGCCACTGCCATAAGAATACGTGGCTCTAAGGATATCCTCCTGGGACGAGGACTTTTGTGGGCACAGCCCTGTGGTTGGTGTTTCCAGATTTACATCCTCGTCACAGAAAACAAACTGCTTCAAAATTAACTATTAAAGAGATAGTAGGTTTTTTTTTTTTTTGTATGTGGATAGTTACCATATACTATCCAGCTAATCTTAGAGACTTTAGAGACATGAGAAACAAAAACTGAAAGGTATTTCAACAATGTTTTCTGCCTAATTTTAGCAGTGGAGCAGAGACAGGGCAGGAGACAAAAGACAGCTGAGCAGAAGGCACTTTTGGGATCGTCTAATTCAGTCCCCTTGTTTTATGAAGGAAGAAACTGAGGACCAAGAAAGTCAAAGTATGAGTTAATTTATAGCAAAGCCAGAAATGGAAACCAGATTCCTCTGCTTTATTTATTTATTTTTATTTTTTATTTTTTTTTGGTTTCCTCTGTGATTCATTATTCGATCCTTGGAACTTAACTTTAGAAAACTTCTTCTAAGATTTGCGAGCTCCTGGGCGAGCAGGAGGTAGGACACATGACCGCGGATCTGAAATCAGAAGACGCCTGCGGTTTGAGTTACAGGTCTGCCTCAGTTTCCTCCTCTATGAAACGAGGATAGCACCTCAAGATTTCCCTGAAGGCTAAGATCAATCATTGTAAATTATGAAGTGCTGTATAAATGGTGATTCAATGTGGACTCAGCTAGTATGTCGGGAGGAAGGAGTACCGTGTGGTTTTTCTTGCCATCCTTGTGCGTGGTAATGTCCAAAGCACCAACATGAGGAAGGGACTGTGATTAGGACAGGAGCAATCAGAGGAGGAACAGAGGCTGGTGTCCTGTGTTGAAAACAACCACAGGGGCTCCTGGGTGGCTCCGTCGGTTGAGCATCCGACTTCGGCTCAGGTCACGATCTCGCGGTTCGTGAGTTCGAGCCCCGCGTCGGGCTCTGTGCTGACAGCTCGGAGCCTGCTTCAGGTTTTATGTCTGCCTCTCCCCTGCTCACGCTCTGTCTCTCCCTTTCTCAAAACGAAATAAACATTAACAAATTTTTTAAAAACTACAATAAAGGCAGCGCATAGGCTTGTCAGAACACTGGCCCTGAGATTCTCATTGTGGGTCGGTGCTGTGTTTATTGTCCTGTGCACAGTGGGGCCGACCTGAGTGTGTGGGAAGTAACAGGAAATACAGTAGTCTCCTCTTAGCCACGGGGGGTACACTCCAAGGCCCCCAGTGCATGCCTGCAGCTGTGGATAGTACCGAACCCTACGTGTGCACTGTTTTCTCCCATACGGACCTGCCCGTGAGGAAGTTCAGTTAGTAAATGAGGCACAGTAAGACGTTAGCTGCGATGACTAGCAATAAAATAGAACAGTTATCACCACGTACCGTAGAAAAGTTAGGTGAATGTGGTCTCTGTCTCAAAATACCTTCCTGTCCTGCACGCACCCTTCTTTCGTGATGTCCCATGGTAAAATGCCCTCCGTGGTGAGGCGACGTGAGGCGAGGACACGGAGTTGCGACGTGGCGTTAGGCTACTGTTGACCTCTGACGCTGTGTCTGAACGAGGATCGTCTGCTTCCTGCTTGAGGTCAACCACGGATACCTGAAACCGTGGAGAGCAAAACCGCGGACAAGGTGGCCTACCGCATGCACGTGCTGGCCGCCCGACCACGGGCGCTATTGTGTTAGTTCCATCTGTACGTGCATTTCTATGTTGTCTGGGATCATTGAGCCAACTAACTGGGGGGCCGTGTCTCTGCCATTCAGGAAGGGAAGAAAGGGATGGAACGGAATGCGCGGACATGCTCCAAGCACAGAGGATCCCAGGACCTAGGTGGGTTAGGAGAGCATGTCCAGAGGCGGGTGACGAGAGTACTGAGGAACTAGGAAGCCATGTCATGGCGGGGCTAGTCTGGAGAAGACGGCCCTCGGCTGTCTCTTGGGCCGTCGTGTGAGAGAAGGATTTGGTGGGTTCTATAAAACACCCAAGCGTGTGGGCAAAGGCTGAATGAAACCTGACGCTGGAGCTCAGCTCCGACACCCTCCGGCTCGGCTCTCCCAGCTCAGAATGAAGGACAATTTGCACACCATTCGAACTGCCCTGGGACAGATTGAGATCCCCGTCACTGAGGGAAATCAAACTTACCTTGGGTGACTGGCCTTGATGCTGAGGAGAACGTTCACTGCTCAGATGTGGGTTGACCTTCTGTGCACCTCCCTGACCTGAAATACTCTGAATGTGAGAAGCCGCAGCTCAGGCTCCACCCAGAGACTTTTACAGGTCACTCGCAGAAAACACCAGAAGCAGGATTTGAAGCAGGAAGAGATGGGAGGTTAGGACCCCTGATGGCCAGTGTTTAGGGCGAACGAGTGTTTCCCGCAACAAGGAACCCAGCAGTGCTTTGGAGCGGGGAAAGCGTGTGGACACGAGACAGGCTGGGATGGCCCAGGGTCCGAATGGAAACACGGGGGTGAACCCAGAGTGGAGGGGCCTGTCGATGGTGGTGGCGGGAACCCCGGGTGATGTTAGGAATAAACAAACACTGGACTGAGTTCAGATTGCAAGAGCTTGTGGCGGGAGCTTTCAAAGAGCTGGAAAGGATCCGTAGGGCTGCTTAAATCCTCATTATTACTTTGTGGTGAAGGCTGATAGCACTAGGAGCTTAATGGTTTAAGGCATTCAAAGTACGCGGTTTGCGTTTAAAGGGTTTACAATGTATGGGGGGGGGGATGTAACGTGAAAGAGAATAGTGTTTCATACACACACACGTGCACATGTGCACACACACGCACATGCACGTGTTCCCCTCACGCCCTTTCCCTGTTTGCCCTGTCGGTCTCCTCCACGACAGCTGGGAGTTCACACATCCCAAAGAGGGACGCGGTTCATATGCTGCCTCCCTGTCACTGATGGGAACCTCAAAGCAGAAGATCGAGTGACTTTCTCAAGGCCCAGAATAGGAAGGGACAGAACCGAGCATGTACCTCGCCTCTGCAGATCCCCCGAGGGTCTGCATCGAACCACCCCCGCTTATGTCGTCAGACAGCCGACCGAGTTCAGTGCTTTTCTGCCTCAGATAAAGTAAAGCTGGGTAAGGCGACAGTACAGGTGGCCTCCGGTAGGGGTGAACTCTTTTGTTGAGGGTTGTAGACACCGACTTTTCTTTGTGATCTCAGCCTTTCTCTGTCAATATTTACTTTCTAGAGCTCTGCGGAAAGGTCAGGTGGACTTTACTGCATTTCTGATACAACGTCTATAAGATAAGAGTTCCAGTTCTGAATAAGCAAGGATACCTTTGGCCGGAGCAACTCCAGGCGTGCGGTCTGCGGGGCCGTTCCCGGTCTGTGACGGGCGTAGAGGTTGAGAGGAAGCATTTAGAAACTTCTGTCAGCCAGTTCACAAGAGTAATTTTATGTCCATTAGGATCTAGGAATAACAAAGTGGAGCTTGTATTTTGAATGTAATGAAAATTAAAGAGGGGCGCCTGGGGGGGCTCCGTCGGTTAAGCGTCTGACTTCAGCTCAGGTCATGATCTCGTGGTTTGTGAGTTCGAGCCCCGTGTTGGGCTCTGTGCTGACAGCTCGGAGCCTGGAGCCTGCTTCGGATTCTGTGTCTTCCTCTCTCTCTGCCCCTCCCTGCTCATGTTTTCTCTCTCTCTCAAAAATAAGTAAACATTAAAAAAATTTTAAAAAATCAAAGAAAAAGTGATTCCTCACCACAGATAGTTTGAGAGGCACCTGCTTTAGAAAATGATGATGCCCGGAGCGTTTTGTCCTTTGATCCTTATCTTCCCAGAATTTCTTTATTTCTTGAAATAGCAGCATCGTGGTAGACTGTCTGTGCTTTAGAATTTCCGTGCCCTGGTTTTTGAAAAACATTTTTTGGGGGGGGGAATAGTAACCTCATACTAAAAACATAAATAGTTGTAGTAACCAAAGAAAGACGGGCACAATTCTCATCAAGTTGGGTGGCTGTTGTGTGTTGACTTTGAACTTCACAAACGAGGGAATCTTCCTGCTCCCACAGTGCTGGGAAATGGCAGAGTAGGGTGTGATTAGGTTTTTTGCATTTGTTGGCTGTTCACTTGGGGTGAAGATTTACTTAACTATGTACGGAACGTGAAACCCAGGAAGACCTCCTGGGTGGATCCCCAGCATTGCAGGCTGAGCCCAAGGACTCCCTGTTTTTATTTGAAGAGCAGCGACCAAATTCTGGATTATGCGTCCGATTGCCTTGGATCCTGGTAAATCAGACGAATCTTTCAGCTGACCTCCGGTCTTCACGTTGATGTTCTTTCCCAAATAACCTTGAGTGACCATTTAAAATCGTGTTGTTGTTGTTTTAATCCGTGAAGGAAATGAGCATCTGGAGGAGTCTCCTCTCCGTTCAGAGCAAGTGTTTGAAAACGGTGAAAACTACCAGCTGTCACGTGAGCTTTGCAAAGGCAGGTGCCAGTCGCGCAGAACTGGAGCCGCCATATCTGGGCGCTTGGTGGGCATGTGTCTTGAGTGTCATGTCTTACTACTGCCTCTTTTGTTTACAGCTCTGGTATGGAGTTCACAACCTGTGGAAGACCATGACTTCTTATTACAGTCAAATCAGACTTTTTAGTACGATTATATAGAGGCCATCTTCGATTATCAATTTTTTTTTTTAATTTTCCCTATTTTCGTAGCGGAAATGTGAATGTCTCCAAATCTGTTGGCGCAGGTTTGATTCCCTCTGGTTACTCAGCGTCTCCAAACCCTTTAGGGCGCATCCGTTTGCTCACTCGTGGGTCTATCCCATTCATTAATGCTTCTCCCTCCCCCTCTCTGCCTCTGATTTTCCAGTAATGGGGTAATTTTGAACTCATTGATTCTCGAAGACTCTGACCTTGAAGCAGTTTTCTGCTGTTGATTAAAAGTGCGTCTGTCCTGGGTTTGGAATATTCTGGGGACATTTTGGTGTTCTCCGCAATATCGGGGTGCCCTCACATACATTTTGTGGGATCCGTTCGCTCTGCTTTCTCTTCCTCTCTTGCCTTGTTCCTCATTTCCTTCCGTCATTCGTTCGTCAGGGATGTTATTAGATGTCTGTCCAGCTCGACCTGTCACGCGATTTCTTTCATCTTTGCGTATAGACGGCTCCTCCTATTACCTAACTGCTTTCTCCAAGCCCCTTGCGCACGGCACCGACTGTTCGTGACTGATTTGTCTGGTTTTCCGGGCATTAAAACCAAGACCAGCTTGGGTCCTAGGGTCAGGGGCTAAGTCAAGCTGCAAGAGCTGTCTCCTGGCTCCGAGGCCCCGGCTTCAGGACCAGGTTGATCCGTTCATCACCCTCCTCGGGACACCTACTCTTAGTGCTGTGTGGACACGTGCTCTGTATGCACAGCTATTTCTGTTACGGGAAGGTCCTGCCTAAAAGCCCTCTGCACATTCTTGCCAGCAGCCGAGGCAAACAGTGCCTTGTTGCTCTGCTACAGTATGCACTTTTCATATATAAAGTCGTACAGCGAAGCCTTTCTTTAGTCCCAGCCTGTGTGAACACAGAACAATAGTGCTTGGTTTTATGCTGAGAGTTTGTGAAGTCAGAGAAGGACGAGACGGGGCACGGGACTACGTGTGGTCCTCGTGTTCTTCCATCAGGTACTGTGCCCCCTGAGGGATGCTCACATCTTCCTCTGATGAGCACTTGAGCAATTAGCACCAGAGAAAAATTATGCCAAACACAGCCCGGTTGGTCTCAGGCGATGTAGGAGGCAGAAAATGGAGCTGCGCACTCAAGATCCGGCTCTTTCTTAACGATTCACTGTGGGGTTGGAGTAAATTCCCATGTTAGTGTCTGTTCTAATGGAATGACGTCTAGACGCCTCTAGACGGAGAGCTTCTAGGGGCTCATGTCGCGGAACTTTGCTGTATTATTATGCTTTCGCTGTCTCTTGTTTTCACTGAAGCGTATGGTACCTGCACTTACCCCCTCGCCAGAATCTCATTCTGACCTGGTGTCGATTCCTTCCCTGCTTTCCCCAAGTTAGACCCTTCCCTGGCCTGTTCCAGCTCCCCGTTGGTCTGTTCCATGCCCCTCCCCCCGGAAGTGAGGCTTCCACTGACTTCCTGTGGCACATTTGTGGTTGGAGTCGGCATGCGAAATCATGCTGTTTGCTCCTGGGACAACAGCAACAATTAGAGGGGTGAGTGAGGCCTAAATGCAACCACCACCACGCTGGCCGAGCAGAGGTCCTCCCTCTGGGCTCCCTCAATCCTTGAGGGCCTCTCTGTGCATCTGCTACACAGAGGTACAGTGTGGGCTTGTTGGCACAGCTTAGGGCAGCAGTTTTGAAGGTCTGAATTGGAGGCCAAGCCCCTACCCTCTGGGTTTCTTGTTTATTTACTCTGGGCAGGTCAAGCTCACTTTTCTTAGAAAAGCCTCCTTGGCCTTCTCGGAAAAGAGGGGACTCTTGCTCATGTATATGGATGAAACGAATTTGTAGGAATCCTACCCGTATGAACATAGTTCCGCTTGAACACGCATCTGTTGCAGTATGAAAGGGAAACATTAAGAGGAGCCAAATGTATATTGAGTGCCATCAGATGTCAGGGGCTCAAGGAAACAGTCTCAGGTGTTTGCTGCATGAAAAAGTAAATCCTCGATTGCTTACGAGAGACAGTGAAAACACTGAAGAAAAAGTGGCCGTAATTCAAAGTCTACACTATTCTCCTTTGTGTTCAAAGAAAAAAAAAATCTCGAAACGCTTGAAATGGATAACCCTAACATCCAGGACCAACCCCAACAGCCTCCGGAACCGCTCTGTGTTGGGGGTGTGTGGACCATAACAGAAACGGCATTCATGGCTTGGCCCGCACCACTCGGGGCCGGCGATCTGCGCGTTTTCGGAGGTGGTGATCTGCACTTTAGAAAATGGCCAGTGTTTGCAGCCCTTTCCCACCTCCTGCTGCAGGGATCGTGTAGAACAGGGCAGTTTCTGATTAAACGAGCCCTTTGTCTGAATGCTGGCCTGTTGGTGTGTTGGCAGTCGGCTTGCAACATCTGGAAATCATTTGCGCAGCTCTGCCTTGGTTGAAAACCCGATTCATGCCTCGGTGTGGCTGTTCGAAGGCAAAGCAAGCGCAGTGAGCCCGAGGAAGCTCAGGTATTCTCACGGTTGGACATTCTGGTTCTCACTGCACATTTTGAGTATCTTCTTTTCACCAGTGTCGGGGTGGGGGCGGAGAAGAAGGGTGTCGGATCAAGAGAAAGATGAAGTAGTCCGAGGTGGAATCCACAGCCGGCCACGGACGTTCTGACTTGAGGCGAGTGACTTGACGTCTGGAAGCACGCTCCCTCGGTTACCTGGCGGTGGTCACGGGTACATGGCGGTCGTCGCGTCTGTTCCACAGGGTTGTGGTGAGGATCACGTGGAAACGCGAGAGCACTTTGTAAACGTCGTCTAGATTCTGCAGACGACATTAAGATGTCACCAACAGAAAGGGATGGAATATTCTACCCTCCCTGGGAAACCCAGCGAATTCTCAACATTCCCTATGGAGTGGACGACTTTTGTCACACCCACCGTTACAGGGTGCTTACGTGGCACTTTTTCCCCTGGGCTAGTGACCAGGAAATAGTTCATTTTCTTTTCTTTTCTTTTCTTTTATGTTTATTTATTTATTTTTGAGAGAGAGAGAGAGAGAGAGAGAGAGAGAACGCACAAGTAGTGAAGGGGCAGAGAGAGAGAGGGAGACAAGGAATCCGAAGCAGGCTCCAGGCTCTGAGCTGCCAGTGCAGAGCCCGATGTAGGACTCAAACCCATAGACCGTGAGATCACGACCTGAGTTGAGGTTGGATGCTTAACCAACTGAGCCACCCAGGCGCCCCAGGAAGTGGATTTTAAAAGCATACACTAATGAAGTCATGTCCGGTCTCTGGCCATCCTCCACTCTTTCTGAATGGACTCCGGGCCATCGCATCCTCCCTCTTCCAGCCCCAGTGTGGACCGTGGGGCAGTCAACAAAGAAAGAGACTGTTTCCCCTTTTGCTTCCATCGTATTCAGCGTTTTCATTCATTTTCACCATCGGCTTTGGCCAGGTCCCAGCTGCCTGCTCCTCAGTCCTCCCCAAGTCGCAGGTAATAGACTTCTTAGTTGCTCCTCCCTTCCCTCCTTTCTTCCGGTGTTTTCCTTCTTACTGTTGGATTTTTCTCTGGGGCTATAAAACCAAAAGATAAACCCCCTTCAGGCGAGTTACGAGTGTGTAATCAACCAACTGACTCAGGAGCTAAGTGCTCCTGAGCCCCGTGTGGACAGTGTTTGTCTCTGAGGTGCGACGCCTGACCTTTACAATTGCCATAGAGGTTCCAGCAGGTCACCAGGCCAGAGTGGTAGTGCTCAGTGCTTCCTCATTTAAATGTAACCAGGCGACATTTATCGAGGGTTTCATCTATGCCGCACACAATTCTGAGTACTTTACGCAAATTTGAACTTCAAGAGCCCCCCATGAGTTGGCCCTCTTGTTATCCCATGGCTTAAATATGGAAACGAAAGCACGGATCGGACAGTGAGGCCAAGGTCGATGACGTGCCACAGAAGCTACAGAGAAAAACATTTTGACCGACGGCTTTGTATTTTTCTAATTTTGTAAGTTGCTAAAATACCGCTTCGTACCTCACTCAGAGTCGAAGCTGAAGGTTTTCCAGGGACTTGCGATCTGCTCTTCCCCCATCCTCCCCGCTCTCCCTCTTGCTTACTGCTCTCCAGGCACACCCACGTCCCTGTACTTTCTCAGAGAGCGCGAGACCATTCCCTCCTCCGAAGCTCTGCTCTTTCTGTTCCCTCTGCCCTTTCCCCAGATTTCTGTTCGGCTCCGCCGTCCCTTCCTTCAGATCTTTGCTCAGATGCCCTCCCTCACCTCCCTGCGTAAAAGTACAGGCATCCTGATTCTGTGTCTCCCTCCTCCCACACAGCACCTGCCTACTGTCTTCAGTGTTAGTTGAATGAACAAACGAATCTCAGACTAAAAGGGAGGAGGGCAGGCAAGTCTCCAGATTTTCCTCCACCGAAGTTCTTTGAGAATTTCACACCTTTTCCCTTTCACTTCAGACCTCCTGCTCAGGGATTAAATTCCCCTTTTAGCTTTAGGACGTTTTGGGGAGACGGAGTCAGAACAAAGCCCGAAGAAGGCATCCTTGGGAAATTGGGATTCTTAGGAGAGAGTGAGTACCTGGTAGTCTTTTTCAGAGGAGGATTTGCAAGAGATGGGGCAGGTGGCCCGGCCTGGGGCCAAACACACAAACAATCAACAAACAAACAAACAAACAATCAAAGAGTTAAAGCAGAGGAAGGAGGCAGGACCTGCACAGTGCGGCAAGGTACGCCCATTTTTCTTCCTGTCTCCTTGCAAGCCTGTCTTTTCCTCCCTTGACTAAACCTCTTCGCTTTTTGTCCCCTGCTTTGATTTATTATTTTAATTCTATAGCTGTCCTGGTGAAGCATGTAAAGCATTTGGGGATAAAATCATGTGGAAGACATTATAGAAACGAAAGACGTGTTGTTTTATGTGGTACTGGGTAGGGGTTCACTATGCTGATGAATCATTTCGTCGACGAAAACACAAATCTGTCCACAGCGTGGTCTATCCACTGAACAAGAAATTGGCTTCTCATTGAGGGGATAGGAAGGAGGAAGTTAGGGACATCGTGATACTAATTTGGTGAGAAACACGTAGAACCGAAGCGCGAAGAGAACCGGTGAAGTCTCTGCTTTTTTATATTGCGGTGGCCGGGGGGGGGGGGGGGGGGGGGCCCTGAAGGCGGGATTTTTATTTTCTTGCCTCTAAAATGGAAATAATGAATTTCTCTTTTTCTTCTATCTGATTATTAAGGCGTAGATTTCATGAGAACAGTGCCTGTCTGATCCCCACCCCACCCCTGGCTGCCCTGCTCTTGGCCCATGCCTTGCATACAACAGGAGCTCAATAAGTGAATGTTGAAACAGGGAACCAACCATGCTTGAAAAACTCAGGCCTGTCTTGCTTCTCAAATGACTGAAATGCTTAAAGAAGCTAAAACTTAAAAAAAAAAACAATAACCGCGGGAGTGTACTTGAAAATGGTGTAATTTATTATGCTGCCTCAGAGTTCTCATCATTCCGAGCGCTAGTATTCGTGGGGAAAGTAATTGTGATGGCTAAAACATAAATGGAATTTTTTTTATCATTATTGATTTCAACACAGATTCTGCAACACATTTTTTTTTTTAAGAGGAGAGAGAGAGAGAGAGAGAGAGCGCGCATGTGCACGCGCAGGCCAGGGAGGGGGAGAGAGAGAGAGAGAGTCTTAAGCAGGCTCCACCCTGAGCACGGATCCTGACGTGGGGCCCGATCTCACGACCGTGAGATCATGACCTGAGCCGAAATCAAGAGCCAGCCCCTCAACCGACAGGGTCACCCAGGCACCCCTCCCTGCAGCACACTGCTTCTGATTATCGGCTTTCTCTTTATTTTTTATTTTTTTAAAATTTTTTTTTTTTAACGTTTATTTATTTTTGAGACAGAGAGAGACACAGCATGAATGGGGGAGGGGCAGAGAGAGAGGGAGACACAGAATCGGAAGCAGGCTCCAGGCTCTGAGCCGTCAGCCCAGAGCCCAACGCGGGGCTGGAACTCGCAGACCGCGAGATCGTGACCTGAGCTGAAGTTGGACGCTCAACCGACTGAGCCACCCAGGCGCCCCTCGGCTTTCTCTTTAGCTTAGGCCGAAGTGATTTTAGCAATCACACCGTAATGACGTGCTGTTCCTGGAACCTGGTGTGTTTGTCATGAAATACACTGAAATTTGGGAAACGCCATTTCAAGAGTCTAGAAATAATGGCCCGTGTCATTTTCTTGGCACCCTCCAACACCGAAGCCTTAAGAGTCCATAGTTTGTCCTTTTAAACTCTAGTAAAGGGGAAAAAGGGTTTTGGCCGTGACAAAGGGAGACGAATTGTCTTGGGGCCTGTTGTGAAAAGGGTGTAATCAGCGTGAGGCAGGCCGCTCTGAATAATAACGATAATAAAAAAGAATAAATGTGGACCATCACTCACAATTTATTTCTAGTCTTTTAGGTGCCTCAGAAAATAAATGTGGTTCATTTTTCCCAAATAAATTTTCCTTTATTATCATCTCTGTCTCACTGGTGCTCGACTGAAGGTGGCAAGATGGCCCTCGCGGAGCGGGCAGAGTGTTTCCCAGCCTGGCTGTGCCGAATTTTAGCGACACTCCCTAGGGATGAAGAAACACTGAAGTCTTAAGTCCTGCTACATGCCCTAGCCACCTGCAAGTATTCCTCCAGGGCCTCTAGGTATCAGGGTAAAGTTGAGAGAGGGAGTGGAGGAGGGTTACTAGCCAATGTGTCATAGAGTCCTGGCTGGGGTCTCCCAGGAGCCTCCCCCACCAGGGCCCGCAGCCCCTCACACACCACTGTCTCCGGGCCCCTCAGGAACTCACGTGATGGACATAGCTGGTGGTAGCAGGCACTGTTGACCTCTGCCCCCCTGTGCCTACCACTCATGGTTCACTGAACCAAACCTTGTAGCTCCCAAGGTCCCCCGCCCTTGTGACTCTGCCCCGGGGCTTTCCCTGACTGCCGAAGACCACCTCGCTCAAGCGTGGGGCCGGCCAGAGTGCCAGGGAGGAAATCCTGTTGGGAACAGCTCCCAAATAAGACTGACGGGAGGTGGGGGTAGTTACCCCAGCTCCCCTGCCCGTTGGTTGGGACATTGCTGAGGCCTAGTCCACTCTGACCCTGATCCATGGTCCAGATTTCCTCAGTAGGACTGAGCCCCAGCTGCCCCTGGATCAGCAGCCCCTTGATAATGAACCCTGTGGTGGCCTCCTTCCCTCCCGGTCTCACTCCCACGCCCCTACTCCTGCTTCCTGGAACCACCTGCCAATTAACCCTACGAGCACTTTCATCCTCATCCAGGGATGTTTCTAAGGACGCCCAGCATAAGATACTGGCAGTATGTCTTCATTCACTCATCCGTCCATCCATCCATCCATCTGTTCATCTGTCCATCCACCATTTTTAAGTCCATGCTATATGCCAGGCATTACATTAGACACCAAAGACAGCACATGGGCAGCCACTGCCCTCCAGGAGCTCTCAGTCCAGAGGATCCTCAGTCCCATTACTGGGCACTTAGAAACAATACAGAGGTTCAGAACAGAGAACCCCGGAACTCCCAGGATCACTCCCCCTGAGTCGAGTGGTTGTTTGGATGTCAGAGGTGACTTCACAGCTCTTGTTATTATTATCAGAAGTGATCTTATTCATTCATTTGCTTACTGGCTTATGGCCTGTCTCCCCTTCTAGCATGTAGGATCCATAGAAAGAGGCACTTGTCTCTCTGTTCCCTAGTGGCATCCTCAAACCTTAGATTGGGGCTGGCGCTCGGTCAGTGTTTGGTGAGTGCCCCCTGGGGCGTCTGGTAGCCTCCTCCCATCTCTCCTGGGGTGGGTCACCTGTGAGGCAGCAAAGCTCAGTTCCACTGTGAAAGTAGCGTCTCTGCTTAGGGCAGGAGAGAAAGAACGGGGCTCCCTGCCTTGGACGCCACTCCCCGAGGGCTGGGGCTTCCTTTCAGTCCCCACTCCTTGGGAACTAAGTACTTTGCCCAACTGTGTACCTGAGGCAGGCGCTTTCCTTTAACATGATGTTTCCTTTACCATCGGGGCACCTGGATGGTTCAGTCGGTTAAGCGTCCACCTCTTGATTTCAGCTCAGGTCATGATCTCACGGTTCGTGGGATCAAGCCCCCCGTCAGGCTCTGCACTGACAGTGTGGAGCCTGCTTGGGATTCTCTCTCCCCCTCTCTCTCTGCCTCTCTGCCCCTCCCCCACTCTCTCTCTCCCTAAAAAATAAATAAATAAAAATAAATATGAAAAAAAATTTAACACGATGGAAGGGAATGTGCTTTACTCAGAATCTATTGATTTAAATGTCCATCCCATCTAATAAAGCACCTTCCCCCCCACCCCGGGGGCGCCTGGGTGGCTCTGTCGGTGAAGCGTCTGACTTCGGCTCAGGTCATGATCTCACGGTTCGTGAGTTTGAGCCCCCGTTGGGCTCTGTGCTGGCAGCTCAGAGCCTGGAACCTGCTTCGGATTCTGTGTGTCTGTCTGTCTGTCTCTCTCTCTTTCAAAAATAAACATTAAAAGAAAAAGAGTTTGGTAAAAAGCACCTTCCTGGGAACATCTGGGCTGGTGTTTGGCCAAACAACTGGCCACCATAGCCTAGCCAAATTGGCCACCAAACCTAGACTCAGCACGGAGGTTAACTGGGAAGTCCTTTCCGTTCCGTGCGGTTCATCAAGTGTGTGTGGAGACTTGATGGGGCTGCTGCCGGAGCTGAGTCTTGCCGATCAGGCCACCGAGGGGGTGTGCTGGCCGGGCCTTGGGTGGCACACTTCTGCTGGCCCCATCTTCACCCCTTGTTCTGTAGCGTCCCCGCCTGGTGACGTGTTCAACTTAATCTTTGTGTCTTTTGCATAAGTCGCAGAAGCCTTTATCATTCATTACTTAAGATGCCGTGCACTTTGTTTGCGCGTTCATGTTAAAGAGAGAGAAAATAGAGATAGACACCATTAATCTTTAAGCCTCCCCTGTGGTCCCGATTGCCAACCACAGCCTCCAAGGCCCGTGGTGGACTTACTACATTGTATGTTCTTTATTTCCTTTAAGGCCGGGCACGTGAGAAAAATTGATTTACGGAGCGTGGGACCTGCTTAGTTGTGGGGGAGGGAAGCAAAGGGATGTTCACGCTGCGGTAAACTTCAGCATTACTAGGATTTCCTTACACAGCCAGGAAAAATATCCCCGTTTATGTCTATTTCTATTGGAGCTCATAAATTAAAGAAAAAAAAAAAAAACAAAAAAAACCAAGCCTATTTCCTATACACCTGGAACTTCAAAATCACAATCGGTGAACCTGTGATTGCCCCCGTCACAGAAGAGACACGAGGGTGATGGCTCGGATGGGGCCTTGCATCATGGCTTCAAAACCCAAGCAATGACTCTCCCCGTGTCTTTTCACGGTGCTTAAAAAATGTCAGGATGAGGGAAATGATTTACCTAAAGCATGGACTCTAAGACTTTTGTCCTACTCTCTTTTTCCTCTGACCTCCCTCTTTTATAACTGACTCTCGTCTCTGGCTTCTTTCTCTCCCTTTCTGTATTTGTTTCAATTTCATTTTATGTAAATTTCAAAACAAGTCTAACAGCATCAGGGACAAAACACAGGAAAGTCTTCTTCATTTTCCGTTCTGTTCTGAGCCGTAAATTCCTCCATGTACTCAAGTAATACACCCAGGAGGGCTGGTGGGCTGAATGTGATTGATAAATATTTTAGTACCTGCCCACCACAGGGCTTCCAGGAGTGAGAAATTACTTTTCCTCCTATCCCTAAGGGATTGAGCGTCACCTGCCCGTAGCTGCTGTGTGCCATTCTACAGGGGTCAAGGCTGAGCGGTCCTCGTGGACAAAGAATTATGGGCACCCTCGGGGCCCCATGGCCTTTGACTTCTTCGTTTTGTTCTTTGAGGACTATCTTTCGTTGTTTTTGTTTTGTTTTGTTTTGTTTTGGAGAAAATGCATATATAAAGGAGAGAGAGAGGATATACTTTATTTCGATTTTTAGAAGCCGTTTAAAAATACGTCGTACCGGAAGCAGTAGAAATGACTTTCCACTGTCGTACCACTCAGCCCTTCCACTCTTGGGTATTCCCCAAAGAGCGGTGGAGGGACAGGAACATTCATAGCAATATTATTCGTAGTAACCCCAAACTGGGAACAATGCAGGTGTCCACTAGCTGATAAATGGATGTGCAAAATGTGGTCTGTCAACACAATGTAATACTATTCAGACCGTCCAGACTGTTGGTTGATGCAACAACATTGATGAATCTTAATAATTACAGTGAGTGAAAGGAGCCAGACCCCTCCCCCCCCGCCCCCACAACCCAAACCAGGAGAGTACATATGGTATGATTTCATTTATATAAGATTATAGACAATACAAACTAATCTGCAATGACAGAAAACATATCAGTGCTTGACTGCACATGGGGAGGGAGGGACAGATAACAAACGGTCTCTGGGGGATGACAGATACATCTGCTATCTTGTGATGGTTTCACAGGTGCATATATGACAGGACTTATCGAATTATATACTTTGAGCATGCACCGTTTATTATATGTCAGTTATACCTCACTAAAGCTAAGTCGATGGGGTTTGTGGGCACTAGAGAAGATGTTTTGAGCTGCAGAGGGGATTGTCTTAGAGAGTAAATAAAGAGTTTAGATAAAGGATCATTTTCTCTGGGTGGGGGGAAAGTGTGAATACTAGAAACCCCTAGGAAAACATATTGAACTGACCTTATTTAACATTTTTTGCAAAGGATCAAGATAAGAAAGTGCCATGGCAAATCTCCACATGTGTGCACAAAACTGAGTTCCTCCAGGTAATAAAATATTGTCAAGGTAGAATAAATAGGTAAAGACGCAAGCAGAGAAACTTAGCAAGGAGCCGTGTTTTCGGTAAAGCAATTCAAACTGTCCTTACGGGATTGGAGATGTTGAGAAACTGGTTATAATTGAGGACAAGAACCTAAGGACTTAGTCGCTGGAAGATTCAGTCTAAGATCATGACCAGAGAAACCAACACTAGCAAAGTTTGTTGGACATTTTTAGAAAGGATATTGGAGATGCAGTGAAAGGTATCACTTTGTCCTTGGACCGAAGAAAAATTTGTTAGAACCTAGAAGTTCTTAAATGTTTTTTTTTTAACTTTTTAAAGGTTTATTTATTTATCTTTGAGAGAGAGAGAGAGAGAGAGAGAGAGAGAGAGAGAGAGCATGAGCTGGGGAGGGTCAGAGAGAGAGACACACAGAATCCCAAGCAGGCTCCAGGCTCTGAGCTGTCAGCACAGAGCCCGACGCGGGACTCAAACCCACGAACCGCAAGATTGTGACCTGAGCTGAAGTCGGACGGTCAACCAACTGAGCCACCCCGGTGCCCCAAGAAGTTTTAATAAATATACTTTAACATGTGAAAGAGAAGCCGAAACTACCGAGGGGGTAGAGGGATGTCTCTTTGAGAGTAAGTAGGCTGTTGGAAGAACTCTTCAGTCCAGAGGACAAGGTCTGGGAGGGAATCTGAGTGGCTCACTTGACATGTAGATAGATGAGTCATTAAATCCTGGAGTCATCCCTTAAGACTGGGAAGAGGCCGCATCGGAGGAAAACAAAGCAGGCTGGCCTCCACATGCCAAGGCACAGCCGTGACCGAGCGAGCATGTATTAAGCCTTCAGGTTCAGGTTCATTCATAGACGGTGGGCTGATTGGAAGCTATGAGACAGAGCTGGGGTGGGGCAGCAAGCCCCCACCTTCTCCGCCCCTGGAGGGTGACAGCCTCCTTTCTTGCAAAGGAAGAGATGGGATTCTTAGCCCAGTGCTTTTGAGTTTCAATCCAATAGCATGGCTGTTCTAGTATGTTTCTGAAATAGTCTTTTCTACAGCGTTTAAACAAGTGGCTACATTATCCTGAGCATTTTTATCAAGATCAGCTGATATAAATGCCTGAAGTTCGCTGAGAGCAGGCCAGGATCTAGAAGCCCCTTCGGCAAGTCCGGAGTGGTCACGTGGGTTGGCCGTGTCCCTTGGGAGGCAGACACGCGGTCAGCCTGGTGTAAAGTGACCTCTGATACCCGATTCAAATGTCGGCTTAACAGACGCTGGGCGGTTCCCTAGCACCTGGGAACTTTTCCCGTCCAAAAGGAGGCAAGACAGGAAGGAATAAAAATCCAGACCAGTGCAATCACTCGGAAAGAGGGCAGGGATGGCCTGGTGTTCTCTCCTTGGCCTTGGGTGGAATTTGCAGAGTGCCGCTTGGGGACTGTGAACTCCATCCACTTGCTTTCCAGGAACCTGGGGAGCAATACCGCCAACATCTCTACTGCCGTCGTGAACAGGGGTGCGGAGCGTGTGGGCATTGCCGTCCGGCGCTAACCACCAGGAAGGCACCGAGCGTGGAAAACACAGGGGTCCAGGCGTGAAAGTGAAGACACGGGGAAGCCTGGTGGCTTCCCACAGACACAGCCCCCAGGTTTCCTTTGTCAAAAGAATAGAAGGGTACGGTTTAGGGAAAGCGTTGACTTCGTCCCTAAAATGTCTACACCGCAGCCACAACTGAGTAAGAGTCTTCCTCTGTGGCTGGCTTCTTATTGGCCGTCATTCTGTCACCTTCTGATGCTCCAGACAGAATGGTCATCGCTTCCTCCTGCTCTCTCGTCCTGCCCCCACGCCCCCCACTCCCGCCACGTCACCTGTTGGCTCCTGGGAGTGAAGGTTCCAGTCCGCTCAGCTAACGAGTGCGCGATTCCGACCGTAACGAGCAAGCCAGAGAGACCCCAGGAGAGGAAGAAGAAGAGGACGTTCCTATATTTTTATGTGGAGATTGATAATCCAGGCTAAGAATCCCGGCAGAAGGTGAACAGCGCATTAAACAGAGGGGAAAAGATAATAAAACATCGCCTGCTGCGTAACAGTCGCTGGGTAGAAATGTTCCCTGGAACTATCCAGCTGTTGCACTTGATGGCTCATAAAGCCTCCGTAACGTCCGTCAAGGGCCTTTTTTCTTGGTGAGGGACCATTTTTTTCATGCAGTTATGATAGCATCTGGTTCCTGTCCCTGGAAATGCAAGGAATCCACAGGCACGGGCAGACGCCGCTGGGGCAGAGCCCGGCTACTGAGGCATCTGGCTCCTTGAACGGGTTTCGGGTCACTTCTGACCCAAAGCGCATCATCCAAGTGCAGATTCAGATTCGGCAGGCAGTGACTGAGTGCCTGCTGTGAGCCAGGCCCCGGGTTCGGTGATCTCATTTAGTCCTCACACGTGTGAGGTAGCTATCACCTTCTCAAACAGAATACTAAACAAACAAACAAACATAGCCTGGGCTATTAGAGGCACATCCCCAGCTCCCTCTGCTGCTGCAGGGGACAGGCCGAGATCCCCGGGCCTGGTGGCCTTTGTCGCTGCCACAAAGGTGGAAGAAGACGTGCAAGCTGCTTCCTGCCTGGGTGTGAAATCCTTCTGCGTGTGATTGTCCCACCTGGGTGCCTGTGCACTTGTGTGTCGAGGAGGGACGAGCCTTTCCAGCGCACCCCAAATGAACCAAGGGTATACTAGGTGACCTGTTGTTTTCGGTTGGGTTCCCCAGAAGCAGGTCCCTAAGTGAGGATGTCTGTGCAAGTGATTTAATAAGAATGTGGTCCCTGGGGAACGGGTGAGGGAGCGAGGGAGGCAGGAAACAGAAAGGGAAGCCAGGAAAGGTCCATCTCTGTATCCTTCCTGCTGGGGAGCTCTGGTGTGTGAGCTCCGGCACAGAGGGGTCCTGAGCTGAGCAGTGGAGCTGGGGCCGTCATATTCCCCGACCACCCAGTAAGGCTGCAGAGAGAGGTAAATCCCAGAGACTTCCAGTCAAGTCTCCAGCAACCCAAGGGTAAGTCTCTGAAAAAAGAGAAGCAGGTACTGGGTGTTGGAAGCAAAGGCATGCAGAAAGGAAGCACACAAAATGCAGAAAGAAGGCTGAGGGTAGGGGGCTCAGCACCAGCGTTCAGCACTGAACTTGCCCTTGACCACACATAGCCGGCAGAGGAAGGGGCTGGTGAGACGGGGAAGCCGCAAGATTAACCCAGCATCAGCTGTCTATGCACAAGAAAGGACGCTGATCTTCCTGAATTCTGGGGGTGCCGTGTTTCATCACTAAACTGTCTAGGATTGGGGAGCAAGCCAGCTGGAACGGAACATTGAGTTATTTCACGTCGGATGATAGGACAGGATGAGGCCAACTGACGTCTCTTGAGAGTAAGAGAAGTGGTCCCTAAGTAAACTTCCGTGATCTCTTACAAGGTGGGAAAACAGGAGGGGAAAAGGAGAAGGGAGGGGGTCACCCAAACAGGGGGCCTCCCCATTGGAAATCATGCTGTGACTTGAAGTGCCACAGATTCCAAAATCCACATGTGTCTATCTTCAAAACCCAGAGCGGCATGTAAAAAATAATTATATAGTATGCGAACCCTTGGCAGCAATATTTTAAGTGGAAACAGATTTCTTCCATTATAAAGAAATGTCAACTCTTTCTTTTGGGGCAGGGGAGTTTCCTCACATGCGTCCCAGCTGAGCAGAAACACCAAATTCCTACGTAATTGATAGCAGAATCTGGTTCTGTCCTCAGCTCACTTTGTGTCTGTCACAGCCATCAGTATTGAGGACTCTGGACACCAAGTACATTATGGTTTTAATGTCGTGATTGAGTAGAGACAAGAACGAATATTCCTCCTCCTTGGGCTGTGTGGCAGCATATAGAGTGAGATCCAAGGGTGGTCACCAGGAATTGGAATGGAACCATGTTTGTCTTATGAAATCCTGGTCTTCCAGGCAAGTCCAGCCTGGGGAGCACCACCAAAAGGTCATGGGTAACAACTTAAAAAGGCAGTTTGCAAATGACATATCAGATAAAGGGCTAGTAGAAAGTCTATAAAGAACTCACCAAACTTCACACCCGAAAAACAAATAATCCAGTGAAGAAATGGGCAGAAGACATGAATAGACACTTTTCCAAAGAAGACATCCAGATGGCCGACCAACACATGAAAAGATGCTCAACGTCACTCCTCATGAAGGAAGCACAAATCAAAGCCACACTGAGATACCACCTTACACTGGTCAGAGTGGGTAAAATGAACAAATCATGAGACTACAGATGCTGGTGAGGATGTGGAGAAAAGGGAACCCTCTTGCACTGTTGGTGGGGATGCAAACTGGTGCAGCCGCTCTGGAAAGCAGGATGGAGGTTCCTCAAAAAATTAAAAATAGAACTACCCTATGACCCAGAAATAGCACTGCTAGGAATTTACCCAAGGGATACAGGCGTGCTGATGCATAGGGGCACTTGTACCCCAATGTTTATAGTGGCACTTTCAACAATAGCCAAAGTATGGACAGAGCCCAAATGTCCATCAACTGACGAATGGATAAAGAAGTTGTGGTTTATATATACAATGGAATACTACTTGGCAATGAGAAAGAATGAAATGCCATTTGCAGCAATATGGATGGAACTGGAAGGTATTATGCTGAGTGAAATAAGTCAATCAGAGAAGGACAGATACATGTTTTCACTCATATATGGATCTTGAGAAACTTAACAGAAGACCATGGCGGGAGGGAAGGGGAAAAAATAGTTACAAACAGAGAGGGAGGGAGGCAAACTCCAAGAGAGTCTTAATACACAGAACAAACTGAGGGTTGATGGGAGTAGGGGAGAGGGGAAAGTGGGTGATGGGCATTAAGGAGGGCACTTGTTGGGATGAGCACTGGGTATTGTATGTAAGCCAATCTGACAATAAATTATATTAAAAATGAATATTTATTATAAACAAAAACAACAAACAAACAAACAAACAAAGGCAATGAAGGGGCTCCTGGGTGGTTCAGTCAGTTGAGCGTCCAATTTCAGCCCAGGTCATGATTTTGCGGTTCATGAGTTCAAGCCCCTGGGTTGGGCTCTGTGCTGACAGCTCGGAGCCCAGAGCCTGCTTCGGATTCTGTGACTCCCTCTCTCTCTCTGCCCCTCCCCTGCTCATGCTCTGTCTCTCTCTCTTTCAAAAATAAATAAACATTAAAAATTTTTTTCCAAAAAAAAAAAAAAGGAATGAATTAAAATATCTTAATGACGATCATGGAATTATGTTTTGTGTGTGTGTTTATTCGTTAGAGATATCTACTGAAATATTTACAGATGAAATGCTACAATTATGGCATTTTCTTCCCAATAACATAGAAGAAGAGAGAAGTTGGGGTATACATGGGATAGGCTGGCTACAAATCAATCTTATTGGGTAATAAGTACATAAACTATTAACTATAGACTCTTGTCCATTTTCATATATATTTGAAATTTTCCACAATAAAAAGTATACAAGTTCATGGATCTAGTTGCTAATGAGAGGCCCCTTTAGAAGACTCAGAAAGCCCAGCCCCGCTGGTCCTAGAGTATCCCTCACATTCTCTCTGGTGACCAACAAGCTCCCGCCAGAGGCCAGGTGAGGACACCTGACTTCCCAGCCTGGTGGCCTCAGCTGCTGCCACCGCTGCTCACCTCCCAGAGCCCGTGCCTGCAGTCCCTGGGCCCCCAGCATTGCTGTTCTATTAGGCCTCCTCCCTTATTGCTTTGCAAAATTTACTCTTGACGTGAGTTTGAAGACTATGCTACTTTGAGCAACGTGGCCTATTACTGTTTCATTTACCCTCATCACATTCCTTTTGTTTTTTAAATGCTTATTTATTTATTTTGAGAGAGGGAGGTGGGGGGAGAGAGAATCCCATGCAGGCTTCACGCTCAGTGCAGAGCCCGATGCGGGGCTTGGTCTCACAACCGCGAGATCAGGACCTGAGCCGAAATCAAGAGTCAGACGCTTAACCAACTGAGCCACCCGGGCGCCATCCCCCATCACATTCCTTTTTCTCAGATAAAGACATTAGGGTACACACTGGGTCTGGTTGCTTCTATAGAGGGAATTTGGCTAAATTTCGTAGAGGTAGCTGGGAATAAAAAGTATAAGAAGCTTGGATTAGGTCCCAGACATCTACCTTGGAAACAGCACAGCCATGCAGGTAACTAGGCCTTCGGCAGGCTCAGGAAAGCATGGGGTCTTAACCTACTGACTCCCAATTGGGTTTTACCCCCCCCCAGGGTCACCTCCTTTTTGATAAGTCCGGAGGTTCCAGAGCTTAATTAAAAGGAATCTAAAGAGTAATCGAACTGACTTAACGTAATCTGCCCTACGGTTGCAACTGTGGGTCCTGTTTGAGCTTTGCCTCTTCGCCTCACAGGGCACGGGGTGGATCCAGCCGGCATTCCTGGGACAGGTGCATTGCTGGTATGCTCTGTGTTGCCCCTGTGCTGTTGCTCATTCGATTTGACAGCTCACAAGATGCTTTGGTCTTCTGGGCTCCAGCCCATTGGTCCTGGGAGTACCAAGGAGCTCCTGGGTAATGTTCGAGGCTTGAGGTTTTAATTCCATTCACTCCAGCTTGTCTGTTGGTTTGAGTATCTACTAAGCGAGTGAGAATATGGGGAATCCTGAGAGGATAAATCATGACTCTTCATAAAGGCTAATCTTAGCAGGAATAAATATATATCTCCTCAAGGTATAGCTGATGTTCTAAAGCCTGGAGGAGATGCTGAAGTTCCCTCGGTGTGGAGCATTACAAAAATACCCCAGGGTTCTTATCAGTTTGGTCTGTAGTTCGAGACCTGTCGTTGAGATTCAGAATTGACATCACAACCTATGAAGTGTTGAATCCTCTCTTGCATACACAGAGCTACCTTGAACGTTAATAACTTTATGTGTCCATTCACTGAAAACCATAGTGAACATCCGTTGATTCCAGAGAGTGGGATCGGCAACGCTTTGGCTAACCTTGTGATTTGTTGAACTAGAAGCACCTGGAGACTATTGAATCCTTACAGCGACCCAGAACATTCACAGCCATGGCCTTCTCGGAGGGAAGAACCTCCATGCCCGAAATGAGGAGACTGTTGGCGTTAGCACATCTGAACTTGAGGATCGATCCTATGCCGCTGTCGTTGGCGTTCCGAATAGGGCCGTGTGGATTTTGAACCCCAAATGAATACAGCTACAGACAGTCCATCACAATAGCAGAAAGGCCGAGCCTGTGGCTGCCATCCATGTCGAGGGCCTTGCTTGCATTGAGGGCTGAGTCCCCATGGATCACCGTCATGTGGAAGTGATGGGGGTGACAAAACCAAGATGTTTCTGAAGATCAGGGACAGCAGCTTGCAAGCCCGAGTCAGGGAACATGCTGGGCACGCCACTAAGGAATATGTTTCCCCAATACCTCTTTCTGGAGGTGGCTTTGGATAAGTTGCCTTTGAACTGCATCTGCCTATGAAATGTCTAGTGATCACTGCCATCGTAGCTGCACCAGGAGGGGCTGTGCTTCCTTCTCAGACCTGATTCCTATGTTTCAGTGTGCCGCGGGGGCTCCATTTTTATCGTCCCCTCTGCGGCTTTGTGCTGTTGATCGGGTAGGTCACTAAGAGCTGGGAGGTGCACCCACTCCCACTAAGAGCTCCCACTAAGAGCTCCCACTAAGAGCTGGGAGGTGCACTAAACACCTGGGTAGCTTGAGGTCTTTACACTTGACAAATTGGGAGACAAATTATAATGACTTTCCCATTTTAGACTGGATTGTGGGATTCCATAGTCAAGTTACCCGAAAACCCCTGGATGGATAAAAATGGAAAGTATCCCTGATATTGCACTGGGGGAGGGAATTGTAGCCAACAAAAGACGAAAACTTAGATTTCAAATGAGTGTGTGTCCCAAGGACATGCCCCTACTGTGAGATGCTTTTTACAGTCTCCTCAGTATCTTAACCCAATTACTGCCAATGCTTTGCACTAATGGATTCACCACAAGTGAATCCATTTACTGTACATGGAATCTATCTGTTCTCAAGTGAGCATTTTTCATTCTCATACATGTGAGTTATGTCCATACATGACGTACATGTGAGCTAGGTCCATACATGATGGATGTGCTGTTTATTGACAAGGAGAGCAGAGCATCGATACGGTTTGCCTTGGGCCGTGCCAACGCTGTACTGTGGGATGCAGGTGGGATGTGTCCGAGCAGAATGCGGTGACTTTTTTTTGCTTCCGTTGCACTGAACCACTTGCAGTAATCAACTGCTTTCTCCAGTTGGTATTTCTGGCTGCCATGCCCTTCAGTCTTCCTCGTTGACTTTGTGGTTCCCAGTTGCTTTCCCTGTGTAGCTAGGAAGCAGTGGACCGGCTCCTTCCCAGTCTCCAAGTTTATGGGGCTGAAGGCCCTTGCTAGCCGCCCACATTTGTTGACGGGGCTCGAATTCGAACACAACGATTGGAAGGGGTGGACTGGTACCGTGCTTCTCTGAAAAGATTTTCACTGATGCTTCGGGTGTTCTGAAAGGAGAAATTAGTCCTCTTCTCTTGGATTCAATGCTAGAGGGAAAAAGGAGTCATGCTAATTATATGGGGAGAATCCTCTAATGTTTTCCTCTAAAAATATTTCCAAGAAAATGTAGGGCGCTGTCCAGTGGGCGCAGTAGCTATGTGAGAACAATGATAGATGGCAGATTATTCTTTCTTCTCTGCTTCTTTCTTCTTTCTTCTCTTTCTTCTCTGCTACTAGCTGATTCTGGTACATTTGGTTAAAAAAAAAAAGTCACTTCATTGCGACTTAATCTTTCATTGTGAAAATGAAGTAACCAGTGACACTCTGCCTCTTAGGTATGTGTAATCTGCAGCAGGATTTAGAATGAATGAGGGTTAATACTGAAGGGATCTTTTCAGATTGGGGTACCTGAACCCCAGTGATGGAAAAGCCATGTGCCAGGCCACGCAGAAGCTGTTGTGTGTATGGCACAAGCCCCTGGGGCGTGAGTTTTTCTTAAAGACTTGAGGGGTGGGCGGACAGTTTTTTTTTAACAGTAAAAAACAAAGAGACATATTATAGAATACCATGTGAAATTTGGATGAGTTTTTAAGGTGGAGGTGAACTTCTAAGTATTTATTGCTTGCTAGATTTAGCCTGTTTAGGGTTATGCCCTCACTATGGGGACTAATTCAACCCGTTCATTGCCATTAGATTCACTACAGGAAAAAGTTTTCTGTTTTTTGAAACTTTTAAATTATTTTTTTCATTTAAGATTTTTTAAGTTTATTTATTTTGAGAGAGAGCGCAAGTGGGGGAGGGCCAGAGAGAGAGAGAGAGGGAATCCCAAGTAGGCTCTGCACTGCCAGCCCAGAGCCTGACGTGGGGCTCGAACTCATGAAAACATGAGATCATGACCTGAGCCGAAACCCAGAGTCGAATGCTCAACAACTGAGCCACCCAGGGACCCCCCGCCCTTTTTTTTTTTAAAGTCATAGTGATTTATTTTTAATTCCTTCTATTGTTTTTCTGTTTGTTACTTCATTGATTCTACCTTTAGTTTTATTATTTCCTTCCTTGTGCCTCTTTTGGTTCATTTTGTTTGTTTTGCTTTGGAATGGGGAATTTAACGCATTTATTTTTATTGGTATGAATATTTAGGCTATGAATTTCCCCCTGATCGCCGTTTTAGTTGTATTTTGCAGATTATGGTTTTATTAACAGTTTGTTCTAGAAATTCTGCAGTTTGGGGGGGCCTCTGGGTGGCTCAGTTGATTGAGCATCCAACTCTCAACTTCTGCTCGGGTCATGATGTCACAATCGTGGGTGTGGAGCCTGCTTAGGATTCTCTCTCTCCATCGCCCTCTGTCTCTTCCTTCCCCCCGGCCCCTAAAAAAAAAAAAAAATTCTGCAATCTTGGTTTGTATTTCCCCTTTTATTTTTTTTATTATTTTTTTTAACGTTTATTTATTTTTGAGATAGAGAGAGACAGAGCATGAATGGGGGAGGGTCAGAGAGAGAGGGAGACACAGAATCTGAAACAGGCTCCAGGCTCTGAGCTGTCAGCACAGAGCCCGACACGGGGCTCGAACTCACGGACCGCGAGATCATGACCTGAGCCGAAGTCGGCCGCTTAACCGACTGAGCCACCCAGGCACCCCTGTATTTCCCCTTTTAAATGAGAATGATTTAATACGGAATTTTAAATTTCCAGGGGGAAGAAACTTTTGCTTTTATTATTATTTATTTTTGGTTTTACTATAGTGCAATCAGATAATGTCTTTATTATTTCTACTTTATGACACCTTGTTGATGCTTCTTTTTATGAGTCAATGCAAAGTAAATATTTATGAATTGCACTTGAGAAGAAGGTGTATTCTCTATTGTCTGGGTTCAAAATATGATATGTATCCAGAAGATCTGTTTTTTTTTTTAAAGGTTATTGTGGTAAAAAAAAAAAAAAAAGTAACATAAAATTGACCTTGTTAACCATTTCTATAATCAATTCCATTCATTACATTCTTTCACAGTTTTGTGGAACTGTGACCACTCTCTGTTTCTAAAACCTTTTCATCACTTCAAATAGAAACTCTGTAACCATGAAGCAATAACTCCCCATTTTCCCCTCCCCCAGCTCCTGGTAACCTCTATTCTACTTTTAAGTCACCATGAATTGCCTACTGGAGATACTTTATGTAAGTGGACTCATTCAGTATTTGTCTTTTTGTGTCTGCTTTCATAATTTTTCAAGTTCATCCAAGTTGTAGCATGTATCAGAATTTCATTCCTTTTCATGGCTGAGTAATATTCCGTTCTATGGATATACCACATTTTGTTTTTCCATTCATCTGTTCACGGGCACTTGGCTCTTTCTACTTTTCGGCTGTTATAATGTTGCATCCACACGACTCCTGAAACAGAATGCTACCGGCACCAGTGACAGTCACAACAGAGTTTATTGCAATGAGAGAGGCAAGGCCGACCGATCGGGACCAACACTCTTGATCAGAGTGTGGCCTCGAACAGCCGGAGTACAGAGTTTTTATAGCCGATCACATCGTTTTATTATCACCTGGGAACAGAACAGAGAAACAGTTCCCAGATGAGTTAGAAACAGTTGCCGGATGAGGTGATTATTTTAGACTTTCTGCTGTTAAGATGCAACCAGTGGATCTCCTTGACCCTGCCTCTGATGCTCTTTTCTTTGAACTTTTGTTTCCTTAATTGGTGAAGCCTAATTTACAAGAGTATGAAGCGAAATTTACAAGAGTAAAGCAAGGCTGTTATCTCTTAACCTTCAGTGTTAGAACAAAGCTGTTACTTTTCAAGCTACAGTGTCAACACAAAGCTGTTATCTCTCAAGCTACACATTAGCCCTACACTACAGTTTAACCCTTACAAGAAGTAATGCTGTGGTGAACGTTGGTGTACAAGTCCCTGTTTTCAGTTCTTTTGGATATAGGCCCAGGAGCAGAATTGCTGGGTCATATAGTGATTCTGTGTTTAGCTTTTTGAACTGGCCACCTGTTTTCTGCAGTGGCTGCATCATTTGAAACTCCCACCAGCAAAGGATGAGGGTTCCCATTACTCCACATCTCACCCACACTTGTTATTTCCATTTTTGTTTAGTTGTGTGGTTTTTTAAGTTTATTTACTTATTTACTTATTTTGAGGAAGGCAGAGACAGCATGAGTCAGGGAAGGGGCAGAGAGAGAGGGATACAGAGAATCCCAAGCAGGCTGTGTACAGTTAGCACAGAGCCCAATGTGGGGCTCGAACTCACAAAACCATGAGATCGTGACCTGAGCCAAAACCAAGGTCGGACACGTAACTGACTGAGCCCCTCAGGCGCCCAGTTGTTTGTTTTTCAAAAGATAGCCTCTTAGGTGTGCCATGAGGTCTCATTGCGGTTTCAATTTGCATATTCTTGATGGCGAATGATGTTGAGCATCTCTTCATGTGCTTATTGACCATTTGTGTATCTTCTTTGGAGAAATGTCGGTTCAAATCCTTTGCTCATTTTTAAATTGTCTTTTGGTTGTTGAATTGTAGGAATTCTTTGCATCTGTTGGATGTTGTCAGATAGAGGTTTTCCAAATATTTCCTTCCATTGTGTACATCGGCTTTTCCCTTTTCCGATCATGTCCTATGATGCAAAAGATTTTAATTTTGGTGAAGTGCAGTTTATCTATTTTTTCTTTTGTTGCTTGCATTTTTAGTGTCATATCTAAGAATTCACCTCCAAATCCTAGGTCCTGAGGATTTACCCTTCTGATTTCTCCTAAGAGTGGTATGGTTTTAGTTCTTATCTTTAGGTTGTTTATTCATTTTGAGTTCATTTGTGTCTATGGTGTGAGGTAGGGGTGCAAATACATTCCTTTGTGTGTGGCTATCTGATTCTCCAAACACGGTAGAAGGTCTGTCTTACTGATCATGTTGTTTAGGTCTTGTAGAGCTTCACTTCCTTTTTGTCTTCTTCAGTTGTCTTGGACTGAGAGTGGCAGGATAAAGCCTGGACAGTCCCATACTGAGCTGTATCGGAGCCTGAGACGAGAAAAGATCAGCAGTACTGACCCTGTTTTAATTTGAAAATTTCCAGTTTTCTTCATCTTGGATTGTTTGCGTGAATTTTTATTTTATTATTATTTTTTTAAATTTATTTTTGAGAGAGAGCATGCATGGGAGGAGGAGGGGGAGAGAGAGAGAGAAAGTGAGAGAGATTGAGAGAGAGAGAGAGAGAGAGGGAGACAGAAGATCAGAAGTGGGCTCTGCATTGAAAGCAGACAGCCCAATGCGGGGCTCAAACCCACAAACCATGAGATCATGACCTGAGCTGAAGTCAGATGCTTAACTGACCGAGCCACTCAGGCACCCAGCATTCATTTTTATTTTTAAAAATATTGCATGAAATACTCATTTTGGTCCCTAAGTTTTTGGCACCCCTTAAACTGTGCGTCTGAGGAAAGTGCATCTCGTGCTTCACCCTAGTCCTGGGTTTGGGGAAGAGGCTCTTATTGTTAGTGTGTTTCTATTGATTTCCCCCTCGCAGCTCAGGTAGTTTTAATGTTTGAAAGTCAGTGCTGTGCGTTTGGTGCAAAAATATTCATAAGTGTCGCATTTTTGCTGTGAGTTGTGGCTTTTACTATTTACAATGTCTTCTGTCTTGCTTAATGCTTTTTCACCCGGATTCTACCTTGCCTGATAGCAGAATCGCAAACTATAAGGGCAAACTTGAGATCCTAACAAGTCCTCGACTTCCAAAGGATGAAACTAAGGCCCAAGGACTTTGGGAGAAGTTGGCGTAATTATGCTCATTAAATTACAAATGTTGATCGCTTTACTTCTGTGTACTGATAGAGTAACAGCCATGGTGTACTTCAGTGTGGAGGTAATATCTTTCCGAAACTGCGTAAGTAAAACTTAACTGTGAACGTTCTTATCGTTGTACAAGTATGGCTCAGGCCACAGGGCCAACCAGGGGCTTGGGAGGGGCAGGCTGGTAGGCTGGGGGCTGAAAATGGTACCCTGTTAGGGGCTGTATCTCACACCAATATGCAGGACGTGTGCTAAGGAAGGCCCGTCAGTGGAAGCGGGACGACTGAACTTACTCAAGTAGAGAAGTTTGAAGTTTTGGTTCTCACAGGATCCTGGGCCTCCTTTTTGAGCTCCTAGAAGTTTTGTGAGTGGAGAAAGGAGCTGTTTCACAGTAGAGTCTCTTTCTTTCCCTCTTTTGTCCTGCTTGCCATCACCTTATGGCCACTCACTAATTCCCCTGGCTTCATTCAAGCAGGTCAGCAACATTCAAGCCCGCCTCGTTACTTTTCTCCTAAGGAGTTCTTGCGTCTGCGCCTCTGAGCATCTAGGGCGGTCGATCTGACGAGGGGTGGAAATAAAATATGGCTCGGTCCTGGCCTTACCAGCCCCTCCCCAGCGCATTCGGGCGGCACGTCTCGTTACGCGAATGGAAAGGGGGGGGGGGGGATGTACAAAGCACATTTTGGTCCAGCGCGCTTTCTTCCCTTTGTCTCCCTTCTGGGGTACTCAGAGGCATCAGTAACAGGGCAGGAAAGCCCTGGCCGAACAAAACTTCGCATTTTCCTTTGATACCTTCCATTGGGAGGCCCCCTCCGATGCACTTTGTCAGCAGGCTCCTGCTTCAGGCAAACATTGAGAAAACCATTGAGGAGGCTCAATGGAAAGATCTGATCTGTCCTAGAAACTGCCCCAGTTCTCTCTCCCAGAGCCACCGGCAGCCGAGGAGAAGGGAGCCCCCTCCCTGCAAGTCTTTCTTTCTTTTTCCTTTTTTCTCTCCTTTCTATTGTAAGGATTGTGGGAACTCTCTTTAAGGGAAAATCACTCCCAAGCTGGGCTTTGTTTGCGGACGCGGATAAATGCCTAGATATCTCGTAGCCACTCTGTAAAACTCGAGTCACCACTTTAGACTGTCACAGACTTATTCGGGACGGACATTTGAGTTCAAGGCGAATAAGCGCCGGGTGTCGTGTGTATGGTCCCTTCCCGCCACTGAAAGTTAAACGCTCGCTCACCCAGCAACTGTTCAGGAGCCCCGTGCTCGCTCACCCAGCAACTGTTCAGGAGCCCCGTGCTCGCTCACCCAGCAAGTGTTCAGGAGCCCCGTGCTCCCTGCTCGCGGGTCTGTCGCTCGGACGTCCACACGAGGCTGGCTCAGCACCACGTCTGCGGTGGCGTCTGATGTCTTGCTTAAGTATTTCCGAATCCCTGCACATCTTATCACTTTCCAGAAACCATGCTGTGTTACTTTCCATTTTACCCTTGCACCTGACGTTAGAAGCAGATACGTAAGGCAGCGATGCCAAGGTAAATACGGCCTTTCTGTAGCCACCTTTCTCTCCCACTCATGGCAGTGAGCCCTGCTGGATACAAGGGATGAGTATTCCAGAAGTGAGAGCGTGACCATTGCCCCGAGCACCCGGTTACGCGGCCCGGCAGCCCTCTTCTGTCAGGACTGCTGGGGTCCAGCAAAGACCTTCTGCTCTTCTTGGGGTCTTTCTTCAAACATGGTTCCAGGCCAGGAAGGGGAAAAAGCCACTCAGTAGTGGTGCGACCTTCATGTAACCCCTCTCCATCTATAGAAATGAAGGGGTCTTTCCTGGATCTTGGTTTCTGTAATTATCTGGAAACGTATGTTTTGTTCTAATTATAAGATAGGCCCATCGAAAATATATAAGGGTATAGGGGCGTCTGGGTGGCTCAGGTCATGATCTCACGGTTCGTGGGTTGGAGCCCCGCGTCTCTGTGCTGACAGCTCGGAGCCTGGAGCCTGCTTCGGATTCTGTGTCTCCCTCTCTCTCTGCCCCTCCCCTGCTCACGATCTGTCCCTTTCTTTCTGTCTCTCTGTCAAAGATAAATAAACATTAAAAAAAAAAAAAAGGAAAATATATAAGGGTATAAAGAAAGAAGATATTCATGATCTCAGGGGTCAGAGAGAACCACTAATGGCTTTTTAGTGTCTCTTTCCAGTCTTTCCCCAATGTGTATAGTTACTTTACAGAATTGGATTCCATGTTATTTAATATAATTTGAAAAATAAATATATGAAGTCTTTAGATTATTATGTTGCATGGATAATATTTCATGAATAGCCTGTTGTCCTATATTTAGGTGTTTTCCTATGATAAGTGGTGCTTCAGTGAGTATCTTTGCACACAAACTGTTGTGCGTATTTTGGGTATTTGCTCAGTCTGTGATCCTAGCAGGAGAATCATGGGGTCGAAGTGTATCGCTATTTTTAAGATTCCTGCTACGTAATGCCAGATTCCCCACCAGCTCTCTGTGAGTGCCCAACGTCCTGAGCCTGTGCCCACACTGAGTATTACCTTTGCCAATTTGACAGTTTAAAATGATGCCTCTTTTTAAACTTTATTCATTTTTATTGCTCACCAGCTTGACTGTTCTTCATGTCTTCATCAGTCATTTAAATTACTTTATGAAAATTTTCCCATTTTTCACTCACCCTTCCATTAGGGTTATTTGGGTTTTTCTTAGTGATTTTTCCAGGAAGTCTAAAATTCCATCGTTGTAATGTATGAACTGAGCTATCAAAATACTTTAAATTTTTATGATGCTACAATAATCAATCTGTCTCCTTTTATAATTGGAACCCTGTTATCATTTCCCACCCCTAGTGCCTGGAACAGAGCTGTGCATAGAGGGGGCTACATAAATGCTTTTTTATGACAGAATCATTCATTACCCAAACATGCCATCGATATACAGTGTTGGTTACTGAAGCTGAGAGGGTTGTTTTTGTTTTCTATATTTATTTTTGGGAGAGCGCAAACAGGGGAGGGGCAGTGAGAGGGGACAGAGGATCCGAAGCAGGCTCTGAGCTGACAGCAGCAAGCCCGACGTGGGGCTCGAACTCATGAACCGTGAGATCATGACCTGAGCCAACGTCAGACACTCAACCAACTGAGCCACCTAGGCACCCTGTGAAGCTGAGAGTCTTTAGTCCTTTAGGAGTTACAATAAGGGAAGCCTTTCATCATGAATTGTCCCAGGAAAAGAAGATGAAAGGGAAAACATAAACCAAAATCACATATGGGACCTTATGCTAACAGAATATCAGAGGGGGAAAATATTACAAATCAAAACAAAAACAGCTCAGAGTTCTTTTCAAACTAAACAATATTTTATGCATGCAAAATAAGAAAGATGAGAAACACATGATTAAAACTTAATGCTTTGTCATGTTTTTTTCCTGATTATTTTTTGAAGTATTTTTTTAAATGTTTTTTTTTCATTTGAGAGAGAGAGAGAGAGAGAGAGAGAGAGAGGTGAATAGAGGATCTGAAGTGGGCTCTGCACTGACCGCAGAGAGCCCAACACAGGCTCGAACTCATGAACTGTGAGGTCATGACTTGAGCCAAAGTCGGACGCTTAACCGACTGAGCCACCCAGGTGCCCCAGCCTGATTATTATTATTATTTTTTTTTTTTAAGAAATGAATCATCCCAGAATAGTTGAGCTCTCCTGCGTTCCATCTCATCCCCCTACCCCTCCAGAGGTAACTATTATTCTGAATATGGCAGTTTTTATTTGAGTGCCTGTTACTATACTTTTATGACGCGGGCGTATGTCTGTAAGCAATATGGAGTATGGATTCACATTTTTAAACCTTTTATAAGTGGCATCACACCCTAAGTTTCCTATTGCAACACTTCCTTCCTCATTCAATATTATGCTTTTGGGACTGATCCATGTGGGTGGTATTCTATCATGTGGAAACTTCAACACTTATTTATCCACTGTCCCATTCGGTGATTGTTCCAATATTTTGCTGTTGCAAACGGTGCTGCAATGAACGTTGTTGACGGTGTCCCCTCGTTCACAGATGTGAATTTCTCTAGGTTGGCAGTGGCATTGCTAAGTCACAGGTATGTGCATCTGCCCCTTTCCTAGAAAGTGCCAAGTTATTGTACGAGTTTGTAAGGGTGTCCTGTAACTACTGGAGTGTCCCCCTTGGACATTTCCATCAGTAACGCCAGCAATGTCGGTGTTGAGTGCTTACCTTGGGCCAGGAACTGGTCTGAGGGTTTTTGCACGATTCAGCACATCTAATCCTCACCTGTTCCTTTGGAAATGAGGAAACTGAGGTTGCAGAGACCTTGCAGATCATGCCTACAGTCTACAGCCAGTGACAGAGGCATCCAGACCCAGTGTAGTTCCTAAGCCCTATCTCCCGATGCTAGGCTATGCTCCGAGTCCCAGAGACACCAGCCCCACCAAGACCCCAGCTACATACCCACCAGGAATCCCAGGCAGAAGGAAGCTGCCTTATGAGTGTTACTGTTTGTAGCTTAGGAAGAAGAACCAGATGGTCGCTGAATTCACCCAAGGTCTACCGATCAGGGATCAGGGGCTGATCTGAGGCTGAATCCCAGGCTCTGGATGTAGTGTGCCAGCCACGTTGTTTCCAGTTTCTCTCTCTCTCTCTCCACCTGTGCATTCATAAAGACATATGGCTACATTTTCACGCCCTTCTAGTTTCTTTTAGTCTAGGGTAGACAGCTTGCACTGTAAAGGTCAAGTAAATTTCTTAGAGGAGAAGGAATGGATCTGATCTTGCACGTGTGAATTTTAATTGCAGTGCTTTAATCCTCCTTCTGAGCACCAACCTTTCAGGATTGATTCGTTGCATCTGTTGGTAACACGGTCCTTGGTCTCCTGACCGGATTCCTCGCCCCAGGGCCCTCATTTACTCATGAGTAATTGCTGCAATTTTCAGAGAAAACACTACCGGCACGGTCATGTTTGAACATTTCATCAAATATGACGTGAGCCCAGTTAGGAGGGATGGTAGTGTCCTTGGCCCGCAAATGAGGGCAGAGAAATGAACTCCCTACCCTGTGATCTTCCTAGGATCATTCCTGCCGTCAGGATTTGGAACTGTGGGTGAGGAAATGACTTGGGGCCTCACAGCCCGGTCGATGGGACCACGTGGGGAGGCAGGCTGCGAATGGCTGACGGAGGCCTTACTTCCAATTGCCTCTTGTTAGTTAGGGCCACGTGGGAAAGAGAAGGCGGAGGGGGAGGCGGAAGCCACTTCCGTAGCAATGCATTTCTCTTTGCACACTCATCGTAGGCACGCAGCACTGACAGACTAATTATAGCTTTAGCGCGAGCATTTCTCTCTTTCTGCATTTTGTTTGCAAACAGCCAATTACTTCCATCCCGCATGCCGGAAAAACACAAAAACCACACCGCAGACTACTCATTTATGTTTCTGGCTAAGTTCAGCTGTCCACTTATCTCCCCTCTTTTCGGTTTTATTTGTTTCAGGTCGGGTTTCTAACCCCTCTTCCACCCCCACCCAGCTATTTCTTGCGTCTTTCTAACCTGACTTCAGACCCAAGTTCCAGGTGTGTGTTATCTTACCCATGAGCAGCCTTATCTACTTTGGAATGTCCCGAGAGAGTCAACAAAACCAAACACCTCTACGTTCCTTAAGACAACAAGGATGTTCATCCCCCCGCATACTTAGCGCATCTCCTGTACGCGGGGCACTGCCGGTCACTCCGAGGATGGTAAGCCATGGGACCTTGCCATAAAGGACCTTAGGACTGACTGAGTCAATAAAAGAATGAGTGGATAATGTGGGGTCACCTGAACTGGAAAAAAAACCCAAGTTCTAAAGAAAGGTGGCAGAAACAGAAAGAATCAGCGTGGCATACAAACCCGATACTGCAGTTCTGGGGCTGGGTTCCTGTTCTCTCTCGTGCGGCACATAAAAGGAGGAAAATCTCCGAAAGATGGATCTGCGATTCAAAGTCTGTCTCCATCCCCCTCATTTTGTCTGCCCGTGACCTATAGATGAAAGAGCAAGTCAAGAAATGCCCTGGATTAATTATCTCCAAAGTTTTCTTACAGCAGAATTAGTTTATCATGTCCTCTCTGGATCATTTTCCTCGTAGATCAGGAGTTAGCAAAGTATTGGCCCAAGGGCCAAATCCACCCCGAAGCCACCTGTTTTTGAGAATAAAGTTTCATTGTAACTCAGCTACCCCCAAATGTGTAGGGATTGCCTGTGGCTGAGTTTGCACCACAGCTCACTGGAGTTCAGGAGCTGGACGGAGACTGTACCGCTTAAAATACTTACCACTTGGCTCTTTGTAGAAAGTCTGGCCACCTTTTAGAGTACGCAGGAAAAAAAACATCAGGGAATACCACCGCGGAAAGGTTCTTGAAAAGTCGTTTGGTAACGCAAAGTGGCAAGAAAAGGTGTATGTTTTGTAAAAGAAATGCAGACAGTGTGGACAAGTGCCAGGCTGTTTTTCCTCTAGCCGCAGGGAGCACGGAGCCATGGCATCTGTACGGGAGCTTAGACACAGCTCCCAAATGATGCCACCTGTCTAGAATTATCTTGGCCATCATGGCCGAAATCCATTCAACAGACTTTTCTTGAAGACTTCTTCCCTCAGAACAGGAGATACAAAGACAAAGAAGATAGAAGCCAGCTCCAGCTTCTGACAAGGCAGACATGCAATCCTTGCAAAACAAGGGTTACCCAATCAAATATCCCAGTGAGTACGGACATAGGGGCAAGTGGACAGGAACCCTCACCCTACCTGGAGAGGCAGACAGGAGCCCACTCTGTGGTTCTGGCATGTGGTGCCTTTTATTATTAAAAAAAAATTTTTTTTTAATGTTTATTTATTTTTGAGAGAGAGAGACAGAGAGGGGGAGCCAGGAGGGTCAGAGAGAGAGAGAGGGAGACACAGAATCTGAGGCAGGCTCCAGGCTCTGAGCTGTCAGCGCAGAGCCCGACATGGGGCTCGAACCCACGAACCGCGAGATTGTGACCTGAGCTGAAGTCAGACGCTTCACCGACTGAGCCACCCAGGCGGCCGGTGGTGCCTTTCATTCTTACGGGAGAATCTGAATGGAAACCAAGAGCCTGTCCATCTGCCAGGGACACGAAGAGTCTACTAGCTGCCTTCCTGGCCACGACTAAGGAGACATCCAGGAGGAAGGAGTCTCACCTCGATTCTCAAACATCATTTGGAGACCCAAGATGAAGCCTGGATTGCTTAGGGGTGATGCCCTAAAATCTGGACTCTGGTGTAGCTTTCCCATGAAGTCAGCCTCGTTTGCCCAGTCTTACAACCAATCAGACCCACTGATAATGTGTCGGGCAAGCCCACAGCGGGAGCCAGAACGCCTGGTGGCAGCGGTCACTACTGGTTTGTTGAGAGAAACACACGGAGGAGGAAAGAAATTAACACCCGTCTTTTGCTCCATTACCGACAGCTGCCCAAAATGCAGACTAGCGCCTCCTGTTGGCCACAAGGATGGTGCGCTCAGCGGTGGCTCTCTCCAGGCAAGGGCGATGACTTCTAATGGCGATGGGATGCAGGTGTTCGTATCATTTCACCGTTGCTTTGGGAATTTAATTTTAGGTTTCCTGAAGACGGGAGATTTGGACTGGTAATGGTGGAAGAATTTTGCAGAACTCCACTGATCTACCTGAATCCTCAGGATTACCATTGAGAGCGGAGTGAGTTTTCTCCCAATCGGATCCAACGCCATGGCTTCAAGACCCACCGAAAACAGGCTGTCACACAGGCACGGTTGCTTTTCCTAGATGATATTTTCTGAAAATTAATCTCCAGAATGCTTCCAAGTCTGGTTTTATGGGAACCTCTTAAAACATACAAACAAACGTGTTCTATGTTATTGAGTATTTCAGCCAGCAACTCAAAGCCAAAAATAGACTCTCGCTTTGCAGCGGAGGAGGACGGGGAGATCACAGCGATGGACTCCTTCAGTAGTATCTTTACGGCATGTTCACCAGTACCCACAGTGTATCGGCAATAAGGGCCACCATTTCCGGGGGGGCTTCCAAGGGTCAGTCTCTGTTCCAATAAGCACTTGACGGGTACCACCTTCTGTTGTACTCACCAGTATCCAGAGGTAGGAGCTGAGGTGCAGAAAGGGACTGCAGCTGCCGAAAGTCCATGGAGGCTGGACTTGAACTCCAGGTGGACTGATGTGATGGGCTGCACTTCAGTCTTTACCCCGCTGCCTCTTCTGAAGGAATCGATGCGAATGGATTAATGAGTCCTGTCTGCTGAGGCAGGCGGGCTCTGGGGGACACAGACACTTTGGCTCCTGCCCCAAGTTTACGACCAGGTAGGGAGACAACGCTTGGTACAAAACACACATACACATCCATGGAACGGGATGGACAAATGGGTAGCAGGCAAGTGCCCTCCCCCTGCTCTCCCAGGGGTGCCCCTCCCAGAACGACACACTACATTTTATAGGTCAGGAAGAGCAACTTCTCTTCCTATTTATTCCTTGTGCTTCACCCATCACACACATTACCCCAGTCCTCCCATTTGTCCCATGAGGGTGGGGATTATTATTCCCATTTTATGGAAGTGGTTGAGGCTCAGAGAGCCTCAGAGAGGCTCAGAGAGGTTGAGCAAGTGGCCAGATCTCACAGCCGAGAAATGGTGGAGTCAGGGTTCACGCGGCGGTGTGTGGCAGACGAAAAAAAGCCTGAAGATTCCCGTGATACCGTGTATCTCCCCTGGAAATACAGGAATACTGTGGTGGGTTTTATTTCTTCCTGGCTGGAAAGGGCAGCTGGGGGCTGGAATGCTCAGGGGGGGGGCCAGAAGTGAAGCCACTGATTGATCTGAAGGTAGTTGGACCATCAGGAAGTTCACAGTCCATTCCTTGAGGACTTCCTGGGACCGGGCTGTCCACGATTGCAGAAATTACTCCAGATCTGCCTATCAGGAGACCTGGGAGTCCAGCATATTCCCCACCCTGGGAACCAACAGTTTGCATTGTGAATAAAGGGAGAAGAGCCAGTGGAAACAGCACCGTCCTGTGTTCTGTGAGTGGAGGTGGCTTTGCTACAGGAAGCGGGAGGTAGGCAATGTGGGACTGCACTGTGTACAAACGCCTCAGAGAGGAAGGCGTTTTCCTCATTCCAACTCAGGGGTATTGTACTGGGAGGTTTGTTGCCCAAGGCTTCCCCATAATGATTTTTTAAATGATTCATTCCTCAATTAGTGATGTTTTATTGCTGCTTTACCACAGATCTTTCAGAATCATTCCCTCCACCCCCGCCCCCCTCCGGAAACGTGCACAGCCTCTGCCCACATTTAATCACGCCGTCCCCTCCCTTTCTGGTCTGTCCTCCAACTCCTGCGTCGCCAAGATGAGAGGAGCACACATTAATCGTAGGAAATCAGCAGCAGGAGCTAAAATGCATATTTGAAAAAAATGGGCTGGCCTCTATTTCTAAGGATGCTGCCGCCGATCCGTCAAAGGCAGCTCAAGATGGTTTTAAAAGCAGTGGAGAGTGGATCAGACAGAGTAAAGCGGGTCCAGTTCCCCTGACCCGGTCTACGCGTATGTGCATGTGCGCATGTGTGCATGAGTGTGTGCATGTGCACGTGTGTGCTCAGCACAGATCGTTCCTTACCGGGCTAAGGCTGCGGTGCCAGCATCCAGAGGGAAAGCACCCGAAGCTGTGTCCCGGGGAGGGTACAGTCTAGCCAATCAAATCCACAGCAGGTGCCCGGTCGAGGCGGGGCCAGGCGAGCAGGGGGTGGAGCCATGGTGCGGAGCGGCAGTGCGCATGCGGCCTGGGCTGGTGCCCGCTGCCCGGATGACCTCGTCTCTGCTTCTGGCGCCCTGTGACCCCTGTGGGGTTCTTGCTGCAGGTTCGCAGGTGAGACTTGGAGAAACTGCCAGGGAGCAGTTGTCCCCCCTTAGCCTAAGCATGTGACCAGATGACGGGGGAAGCGACAGGATGCTCAGGCAGGCAGCGTCCATGCCTAGTGCTCAGGGTTCTCATAAAGGCACGGGGAGGGGCGGCCACGTGTCTCTGTCACGTGAGCGTTGCACTCCCGATTTCCGCTCAGGTCGTGATCCCAGGGTCGTGAGATCGAGCTCCCTACCCTGTCCGGCTCCTCACTGAGCATGGAGCCTGCTTACGATTCTCTCTCTCTCCTTCTGTCCCTCCCTTGCTCGTGCTCTCTGTCTAAAATAAAATAAAATTAATTAATTAATTAATCAATTAAAAATAAAATAAAAAGCATGGGGGAATGGAAAGGTTGTATCAAAGGGTAGGAAGGACCCACAGAGCACATGTCTTTTGCATTTTCTGCCCAGTTACCTGGAGACTCACTTTCTAGTTTTCGCCATATGCAGTTTCCTTCAGATTTATACAGAGTCCTTTAACGTGCATATATTTGTAGCTTTTTAGGGCCATCAACCTCTCAAACGTTCTTGGGATCCCGGCAGAAAACAGAGGGCACAGTCTGTAGGATGAACAGTTCAAAAAACGCTGTGTACAGAGCTGTGGCCGGTGCAGAGAAGCCACGAGAGATGCTCCTTGAGCCAGAAACGGAAGTGCTCCCAACGCTGGCAGGCGGGAGGGGCGGGGAGAGGAAGCCATTGCCACAAAGCAGAGATGGGGGACCCCCGAGCAGAGCTGGTGTGGGCAGCAGAAAGACACAGCCAGCCTTCCCCGGCCCCATAGGGCAACAGCTGGGCGCCAGAGCCCTGCCCTCCCCCATCTCGCTCTGAGCCTTCTATCACCTGAGACATCCTGGAAACCAAGGGAAATCTCTCCGTCCATGCAGCATGCACAGGGGGGTGGCCAGAGTGGGAGTGGACCTGGAAGGGCACGTGGAAGGTCCTCCGCCCGGCATCTGGTGGAAACAATAGGCCAGCTCGTCAGAAGAATGCCCAAGCACGCAAAATAGCCCCGGACGCTTTCAGGGAGTCTGTGAGCTCCTTTCAACCCATCCTGCACCTCAGGGTGAAAGTTCCCGATGGAGATTGACGGCAATAGATTTTTTTCTAGGTAAAAAGCCTTGGGTGTGTGCTCACCTCAAAGCCCGCTAACAGCTGAGCGGACGAACGGTCTGCACGCGGGTACGCAGGTCACACGTACAGTAATCCAACGTTTCTTTTCTTGTTTCTACAAAACAAAAGAATAAAAAAGCCCCAGAGAAGGACCAGGTGAAATGGAACACCACCCTAAGTGATTCTAAGGGGCTGTTCAAAATGGTGGCTATTTAATGGAAAGCTTGTGGCTGGGATTTACAAGGTAAATAAAATCAACTGTAGGAAGGGAAGGAAAGATTTTGAACCCAAAACATCCCGCCTCTGTTTGGTTTGTTAAATGAATCGCAAACATGGGGGCAAACAGTCGTGAGGATCTTGACTCAAATGTTTGATTGCCTTCTCTCATAAATGCTTTAAAAATTCTCTGGCTTCTTAAAGTTACTGACATTCACTTCAAGAAAAAGGCCTACCTAACCTTCGGCTTTAGTTTTACATTCATCTAGGTAATAAAGCCGCTTAGGATCTTCGGCCCAACAATGTATGTTCTGCTTAAAACAGTGAAGTGTCTGTTTTTGCACAAAAAACCGTGCTCAGCGTCACTCATCGGCAGGAAAATGCAAATCGAAACCACCATGAGATATCACCATCGCCTGTCCAAATGGCTAAAATAAAAAACGCAAGGAATATCAAGTGTTGGCGAGGGTGTGGAGAAAAGGGAACCCTCGTGTGCTGTTGTTGGGAAGGCAAGTTGGCGTGGCCACTGTGGAAAACAGTGTGGAGGGTCTTCAAAAAATTGAAAATAGAAATCCCATATGACCCAGTCCTTCCATTACTGGGTATTTACCCAAAGAAAATGAAATTACTAACTTGAAAAGATACCTGCACCCCCACATTCACTGCAGAATTATTTACAATAGCCAAGCTATGGAAACGACCTAAGTGCCCATCAGTGTGCAAATGGATAAAGATGTGGGGTTTATATGTGTGTGTGCAAATAGAATAGAATAGAATAGAATAGAATAGAATAGAATAGAATATTATTCAGCTATAAAAAAGAAGGAGATGTTGCCATTTGTGACAATAATGGGTGAACCTTGAGGGCATTATGTTAAGTGAAATAAGTCTCAGAGAAAGATACCATGTGATCTCACATGTAAGTGGCATCTTAAAAAGAAAGAAACAAAGAAAACAAAGACCAAGCTCACAGATACAGAGAGCAGACTGGTGGTTGCCAGAGGTGGGGGTGTTGGGGGCGGTGGGTGAAATGGGTGAAGGGGGTCGAAAGGTACAGACTTCCAGCTCACGGGTATGTAACATACACCATGACGACTGTAGGTAATGACGCTGTAGTGTATATTTGAAAGTTGCTAAGAGAGCAAATCCTAGAAGTTCTCATCACTAGGAAAAAATATGTATACGGTGACAGTCGTTAAGTACTCTTATGGTAATCATTTTGCACCAACATCAAATCATGCTGTATACCTGAAGCTAATATAAAGATGTTCTTAAAGATGATGCAAACTGTTTATTGTGTTTTTAGTTGAATCGTGAGGGTGGTGCTTCATGGACTGTTTCGAGTAATGCCTCGTACCCATCATTTCTTAACATACTGGTTTTGGTTGCTTGTGAGCGTTCGAGATGACAGTCTGGTCCCTTGAGAAAAGTGTTTGGTACCTGAGTGTCTGCAAACAGAAAGAGGCTTTTGTTTCCTAGGTTTTTCTTCCCCTGTGGGCTCCACGGTAGAAACCAGTGGACCTGAATTCCTCGGGGGTCCCGCTCAGCTGATATTTTCATCAGCGTGGCCTAAAGTTAGCGGGCCGTGCCTCTCACCCACACCGGTGGCCCGTGCCTCAACGAATGGCTTTGATCACGTGTTAGGTGCAGGATGTTTGTGCCACAAAAGTGAGAATCAGGTCAGACACCTCTTAAGCCTCTGCCCTTCGACCCATAGAGTCACCTATACCTTTGAACTTTTCCAGGAAGTGGTGGCAGGGTGGGTATCAGCAGCTTAGAACTTTTTTTCAATTCCTTTCTAATGATTTGGAATTATCAGAAACGTAGAAGTGAACTAACTTCCTTTCTGCCTTTTACCCTCCTCTGGGTCTCCACCAGCCTCCCTCGGCCCTCCATCCTGTATTTTTATTTGCCACAGAGACCCCTCCCCCAATAACTCTTGGAGAGGAAACAGCACTGTGGGAGTTACATAAATCACCTCCCCTTGGTTACCGACCGAGAAGCACGCAGAGGGGGTCGCCGGTCCCTAGAAGGAGAAGGAGGGAGGGTGTGTGAGCCCTCTCTGTCCCCCTTACCAGATACCCTGCTGCTTCAGAGGTAATTACCTTATTCTGGGCATCCGTCTTACAGAGCAGACGGCAGCCCATCAGGGTAGTAGGGTTGCATTCTCCCGAGAGTTGGAACCTCATTGTGAAATGTCCCAGGAGCCACATGCCATTTTTATGAAAACCTGAAGAGGTTAGAGAAAAGAGTGAAAAAATAAGGAGGCTTTTGCTGAAAAGAAGGGAGCTGTTTGCCAAAAGAGGGAATTCGGGCTTAGGAAGTTCTGTTTTGAAATTCTTATTTCTTAGAGACAGAGAGAGGGAGGGAGGGGGAGGGCTTGTTACTGAGTTGAGTGACATTTCTCTTTATTAAAAAGTTAGAAAGTCTGGCAGAATTGCTGATAAAAACACAGTCCTACACTGTGGTTTGGTTTTGTTTTGTTTTTGCCAGCTATGCTTTTTTAGCTGTTTGCATTAGGACTGTTAAATTAAGCGTTCTCGCAGGAGAAAAACTTGTTATTGCTTTAGCAAGTGAAACTTTTCAAAAATGTGTGTGTGTGTTTTTTAATGCTATAGCATGTGTGTGTGTGTGCGCGCGCGTGTGTGTGTGTGTGGTTGTTGTGTTGTTTTAGCGTCAGCTGGGGTCTTGGAAAGGGAAGGGTGTCTATGCCGTAAGATCTTTCCCCACCTGGCTGCCGTTAAGTGACCTCCGGTCTGCCGGCCCCGGCGTGGCCCCTGCTTGAACACCAACACCAGGCTTTAATGCACGAATATCACCTGTAGCCGTTAATGCGGTGCTCCCGAGTTGTGGCACATGTAATCGGTGCTCCTCGGGGGAGAGTGTCAGGAAAGGATGGTCTGCCTGGACTTCAAATTGCCTTGCCTCTCAGTCTCAGCTAAAATCAAGCCATTAACTTGGCTTTAATGTGGAGATTTTGTGGTTCAGTTTTCTTTGGTGGTATCCATTAAAAAGGGGGGGAAGGGGAGCTGAATTGATTGGCATAGCCTCCAGGCATTTAGTATATATTATTAATATTTCGTATGTATTATTAATATTCCCTACTTGCAGCAAGAGCTGTCACGGCTTAATCAGAGCTAGCCCACGCTCCAGAATTAAACCACGGTTTTTTTTTGTGGTCACCTGAATTCCAGGTTGGACTAGGCTAAGAGTATCTTGTAGCATCTTCAAGTGACTTTTGTGTTAATTAGCCAAACCTTTCTTTAAAATGCCACACAGGGGCGCCTGGATGGCTCAATTGGTTAAGCATCCGAGGGACTCTTGTAGATTTCAGCTCAGGTCATGATCTCACAGCTTGTGGGTTTGAGCCCCGCGTCGGGCTTCATGCTGTCAGTACAGAGCCTGCTTGGGATTCTCTCTTTCCCTCTTTCTCTGCCCCCAGCCCCTGTCCACACACGCTCTCTCCTTCAAAATAAATACATTGATTTTTAAAAATGCCACACAGACTTGTAAAAACTTGTTTCTGTCTATTTTTGGATTGATTGGCATTGTCACCGTGCATGTTTGTTTTCATGAGATGGACAGCTCAGAGCCCTGCTGGGATACATCCCAAACCCAGTTGACTCAAACAATCGATTAAAACCTTTTTTTTTTTTTTTTTTTTTTTTTTTTACTGCCCACCCAAGATGTGTATAGCACTGTGCTAGTCTGCAAGGGGGATGTAATCTAATCCCTGTTTTTTTAGGAATTCAAGATCTCATTGGAAAGAATAATACATGGCCAATTAAATGGATGCAAAAAGTGGTCCATGGATCTAGGCAAAACGAGTAATACCAGGAGGGAATTCAGCCAGGGGTTCCAAAGAACTGGAGGTCGCAGTGGATTCCAGTCGGGGGAGCCTTTGGGGGGTTGACTCAGGCCTTTAAAGAACCAGTTAAGGCAGAGGAGCTGCAGGGGGTTCCCCGCCATATACTGGTTATTCAGCGTTTGGGTTTCTCGGCCCAAGGGCAGTCACATGCAAGGGGGGTCTGATCGGAGGGGACCTTGACCCCCAGGCTTGGATCTTGTGGGCAGGGGCAGTTCCCTGAGGGATGTGAAATACTCAGGGCCTGGCTGTGCTAACGGATTAGGCACAAGGGAGATGAAACAGGCTCTTGCAAGAATCAAGACTGGAGTTCCTGACAATCTGGACCATGGGGACATGAAAGGATTAAAAAAAAAAAAATTTGATAGTCAAAAAGCTATGGTGGAATGAGCGAGGCAAAAACGTAGAGGGAGAGCATGCCAGGCACATCTCTGCTCATGTCAGATGTTGTAAAAGCACGGGGCCTTGTGCAAGGGAGGAACTCTTGGGCATTTATTGAGTGAATAAATGAATGAATGGATGCATTTATTTTCCTGCTCATAAAACCTTCACCAGTAGACCATTGGCTCCTAGAACTTTATTACGCCAATAAAAGTGATCTTATGTAGTAGTTTCCCTCCAAACAGACTTGGCGGAGATGAAGTGGCTTCTCAGCTGACCCTCTTTCTCTGGGCTCATTTCACCCGCTTGCCCCCAAATTATTCAAACACGCCATCTCTCCCTTTCCTTTCAAGGCTGTAGTTCCTCCCAGGAGGAGCCCCTTGGACTGGCTCGGGAAAGTTCTCGTGGCCCTGTGTGGACCTACCGTGTGCAGCTGGAATTCACAGGTTATGTGCCTGTCTCCTTCTCCAAACCAGGCTTCTCCAGTGCGGGCACAGAAAGCCATCTTTCTAACGCAGCCAAGAGGTAGAAACAGAAACTGTTTCCTACCCGGATGGAAGTCATCAAGCCTGGCCATTTGCCTCTATGTATACAGCACTGTTTTGCTCCCTAGGCCAACGCTCCTCACTCTCATGCAACTTACCCTTTATTTAGGGAACCAATAAGTTGCAGATAATATTTGCAAAGTGCTATGGTGAGCCCTTGTGGAGAAATGCAGAGGAGAGCAGCGTAGGACAATCAGCTGAGTGAGTGGGTGTGGATCCCCCCCAGGGGTCTCCTTGATTTGCTCAGTAAGGCCCGTTTAACCAAAGGGGACAAATATCCGGTCTGTATCTTCATCCCGTCTTTACTGTTAGATGCAAAGCTCTTAGGTAGGGCTAGATTGCAGTGGTTATCGGAAGTGCCTTGTGTGTGATAATTCTTATTGTTTCCAGTGTTCTGGTTGATGTTTTCGATTAGTCTGGAAGCTTTCGATATTTCCTGATCTTGGAGCGGGCACAGGGCTTGTCACCAGCACCTCTCATTGCCACTCAAATGAGCTGGTGATGTTCCTGGGGTGTTAGTAGTTGGGGGTGAGGGTACTCTGTCAGAGGAGGAAGCTGAAAAGCCCCTCTAAATCTTCAGTATAGGGACTGTCTCCCTCTCTCACCCTATTGCTCTTTTAATTACATAATTGATCCGTTCTTAATGGGTGGGGATGAGAAGAAAGGGAGAAGGAAACTAAAACAGAAAGAGGAGAGTGAGATAATCCCAGCAGCTCCTTGTTAATATCGGTGTATGGCTCCAAATACTTAGAGAAATTATTTCTTTCTTAAATTTTACAACAAATAGGATTATACTACCGATTTTCACACTAACAGAGAATTTCCGGGGCAGTAAATGGTGTCAGTCTGTGTTCTAAGGAGTGGCAGAAATTGCCCAGCTCCAGAGAACAGGGACCCTGCAAAAAGGACAAGGGCCCATCTGGTTGCCCTCCCTCGGGGGCAGTTCCATTGTTACAGGAATATATTTTATTTAAAAAACAATATCTGTGTCAAAGATTTCACTGCTCATATAAATAATAACTTGTAAACCCATATTCTTATACTTCCATTGAACAGAGTACTGTGTGCTCATTCAGAGTTGAAAACTCTGATAAACATCTGTGTCCAGATAGCCTCCCACACTTAATGATGGTCTTTGGATAGGCACCAGAGCAGCCATCAGCTGTGCCCCGCTAAGACCTTGGCCTTCTCTGCCTCTCGTGCTGAGCCGAGCAGACAGTTGACTCAACGCTGATGGCCCCGTTTCTGGTGCCTGGGAGCCAAATCATACTTGTGCGTGTTTACGGGGAGCCATGTTTTCACCCCAGCTCTGCTGGGGAAGCCTTAGGTGACTGACAACTTAGGAGGGAACGGGAAGGTGCCATTGTTCACCCTCATTGTGGGTGCTGAGTGGACACAGCTGGTGTCACAGATGCCATGAGACCTGGTGAGGTGGGTCCAGAAGGTCACTGGATGAGTGGGAATAAAAACAGTAAGAAGAATGGGAGAAAATACTTACAAATCATATGTCTGATAGGGGTCTAGAATATAAAAAGGACTCTTACCACTCAACGATAAAACCACAAACTGCTTAATTTAAAAATGGGCAAAGGAAATATCAACAAAAGCCAAAGTCTGGAAAGAGCCCAAATGTCCATCAACTGACAAATGGATAGAGAAGGTGTGGTATATATACACAATGGGATATTACTCAGTGATCAAAAAGAATGAAATCCTCCCACTTGCAACAGTGTGGATGGAACTAGAGTGTATCACGCTAGGCCAAATAAGTCAGGCGGAGAAAGACGAATAACATAATTTCACTCATATGTGGAATTCAGGAAACAAGAGAGATGGATGTAGGGGAAGGCAAGCAAAAACAAGATGAAAACAGAGGGAGACAAGCCACAAGAGACTCTTAAATACAGAGAACAAACTGAGGGTTGCTAGCGGGGGGATGGGCATTAAGGAGGGCGCTTGCTGGGATGAGCACTGGGTGTTGTACGTAAGTGATGAATCACTAAGTCCTATTCCTGAAATCATTATTGCACTACATGTTAACTAACTTGGGTTTAAATTAAAAAAAAATACAGGCAAAGGATTTGTATGGATGCTTCTTTAAATGTATACAGATGGCCAACAAGCACTTGAAAAGATGTTCTACATCATGAATCGGCAGGGAAACGTAAACCAAAACCACAAGGAGATGCCACTTCACACCCACTAGGATTGCCGTGGTAAAAAAGGTAGTGTTTTCGAGGCATTTTGAGTGTTGGCAAAAATGCGGAGGAACTGGAGTCCTCACACGTTGCTGGTGGGAATGTAAAATGACCCAGCTGCTGTGGAAAACGGTCTGGCAGTTCCTCAAAAGGTTAAACGGAGAGTTGCCGTTTGACCCAGCAATTCCACGTATAGGTGTATGCCCGTGAGAACGGAAAACACACGTCCGCACAAAGTTGTGCACAAATTGTTCATAGCAGCGTTATTCGTAAGAGCCCAGAGGTGGCTGGACCCAGTGTCCATCAACTGATGAGTGGATAAACACCACGTGATCTATCTCTACAATGGAATGTTATCGGGCCATAAAAGGAGGCAAGTGCCAATAACATGCTAAAGTGGATGAACCTTAAAAACATGGTAATGAACGAAGTCAGACCAGAATAAGCAAATCTATCGAAACAGAAAGTAGGTTGGCATTGCCTGGAACTAGGGACGTTTGGGGGGATGGCAGTGACTAATTAAAGGGGATGGGTCCCTTTGGGGGTGATGAGCATGGTCCGTAATCGGCCATGGTGGTGTTTACAGAGCTCTGTGACTGTACTAAAAACCACTAGCGTGTGTACTTTAAAATGGTGAGCTTTATGTTATGTGAATTTTATCTCAATAATAATATAAAAAAAATCAGTGAAGGGCAAGTTTACATAGTTTTTGGCCCCTAAGAAACTCCCTTAAAAGGCCCTCTTAGGCTTTGTTAGCGGAAAACTAAATAAACAGCAAGAGTGTAAACAGTAGATGTGTCCTGATGGGGCAAAGGGAATATGGAGAGTATGTGTTGATGAGTCTGGGAAAAACAGACAAAAATGCTCTTTACCTGGGATAACTGGGAGAAAGGTTATACCTGGATAGGAGAGGGAGGAAGAGAGGAAGGTGGTTGTGTTAAGTAAAGTAGCAGGACTCATCAAAGGCTTGGCTTGAGCAAAAACAGAAAGGAAGTGAGGGCGTTCACCAAGCAGGTATCTGGAAATCTCCCAGGGAAAAGCATTCCCAGCAGATGGAACAAGATCACAGGCTCTAAGGTGAGAACAGGCATTTTGAAGGGATCGCTCTGGCTGCCGGATGAGAACAGACTGTAGAGTGAACACCCAGTAGAAGTAGGGAACTCATCAGACTATCATGTGATTTGGGTGAGAAATGATGGCGGCTCAGACCAGAGTGGGAGCAGTGAAGGTGCTGAAAAGTGGTCAGGTTCGGAATATATTTCCCAGGGAGCCAGTAGAATTTCTGTTTAGTGAGAGAAAGTGAGGATATGAAGATAAATCCAGAGGTTGTGGCTCGATCGTCTGGAAGGAAGGAGCTGCCATTAGGCAAGATGGAAAAGGCGTGAGAAGGGAGGTCAGGACCTCCTTTGGATGTGCTGTGGGAGATGTCCATTAGACAAACAGGAGGATCTGTCAAGCAGGCAGTTGGATAAATGAGTCTGGAGTTCAGGAAATAGTCTGGGCTGGAGATATAAATTTGGGAGTCATTGGCACGGAGGTGGTGTTTAGAACCACGGAAGGAGCAAGATCGCTAAGATCCCCATTTAAGGACGAAGTAACATACATGTGGATAGAGAGTGGTAATATCTTCTGTCTGTTGAGTTCCAGCGATGAGCTCATGTTATAACCGAAAACACACATCGCAGATAAGCTTCTCTAGAAATGCATATTTAACAGGCTTCAGCTGCAGGCACCCAGAGTATATCTGCGGAAGTGTTTCATCAGTACCTTAGGAGTACATGTATCAACATCGCGTGAAGTCCCTTTTGTTCTAATTCCGCTCTTCATTTTTTGGTTATTTTTCCCTTCTCCCACACACGGCCCAGCTTGTGATAGGTGTGTACAAGAGCGGGACTGGTTGGTTGGTTGGGACATTGGCAAAAAAGTGGGTGCTCGCCTTACCTAACGATGCATTTGCACTGTTCCCATGTAGAGAAAGTGGTTTGACAGTTGAGGGTCAGAGGATGGTAAAAAGCAACCCTTTGCATGGTGAGATCACTGAGCAAACATCGAGTCCATCCAGAAGAGGCAAGTGGGACACCGACTGGTCCAGAAACGATGCCAGGGAGGGATGATTGCAGATCTGTGGGGTTGTGCCTGGAGAAGAGGGGAACATGGGTCGGAATTATATTCAAATATTTGAAAGGGCACAGATTTACTTTATGTTTATTTTATGGTTATGTTTATTTTATGTTGCTCTAGATATAACTAGGATTCGTGGCTAAGGATTGCAAACAGACAAATTCCATTTAAATGGGGAAGCACTTTCAAATAATTCAGGCCGCGAACCTGTGGTGCTGGGTGGTTTGGGCACAGTGCTCGCGCCACCCTGTGGACACGACAGGTGGAAGCTGAGGGACCATCAATCTGGGTGCAAGCGGAGGGTCTCCCACACTGGACCAGGACCTCTGAGTGCACTGCCACCTTGCACATCCCGGGACTCTAGGGGAGCATGTCCTTAAAATGATGGGATGGATTTCCGAGGGGGGTTGAGAGTTGCTACATTTCCATGGTACAAACAGACCCTCATTCTTCAAAGGGTCACGGCGCAACTTACACGCCTGTTTGGTTGAACCAGCTAACTCGGGTTGAGTGAAATCGTAGGTTGTAAATGATGCATTCCGAGAGTTAGACCTGGCCAGTGGCCAGGTGTGCAGACTGAGTTTGGAGTCTTTTAGAAATACACTCTGCGGGGCGCCTGGGTGGCTCAGTCGGTTAAGCGTCCGACTTCAGCTCAGGTCACGATCTCGCGGTCTGTGAGTTCGAGCCCCGCGTTGGGCTCTGGGCTGATGCCTCAGAGCCTGGAGCCTGCTTCTGATTCTGTGTCTCCCTCTCTCTCTGACCCTCCCCCGTTCATGCTCTGTCTCTCTCTGTCTCAAACATAAAAAAATAAATAAATAAATAAAAAATAAAAAGCTAGATTAGAAATACACTCTGCATTTCTATGCCCGAACTGCCCTCCATTCTCTAGAGATCTCTGGATTCTCTATTTTCTTATCTTTTTTTTCTTTTTAGTTTATTTACTTATTTTGAGAGAGACAGAGACAGCACAAGTTGGGGAGGGACAGAAAGAGAGGGAGAAAGAGAATCCCAAGCAGGTTCTGCCTTTTGAGCGTAGAGCCTGACTCGGGGCTTGAACTCACGAAACCGTGAGATCGTGACCCGAGCTGAAACCAAGAGTCGGACGCTTAACCGACTGAGCCCCGCAGGCTCCCCTGTCTTCAGTGTTCCAGGTGCTAATGTGGTTTAATCGTAACACTTTTAAAGAAATGTTTTAAATGAAAAAAGAAATGGTTAAAGTTTGGATACAAACGCTTGCAATCATGAACTGTTCTCAGTGAAACGGACCACAGAGATCATCTGATCCTATCCTCATTTTATAGACAAAGAGAATTCGCGATCCAGACAGTGGTTTACCCAAGAGCAGGTAGTGGATTCAAACCTTCTCCTCTCATTCCCTCTTACGTGCTTTATCCACAATTATTTTATATTTAAGATTTAGCAACAGCTACAATATGAAAAGTACTTACAGCGTGCCAGGCATTGTGACGGCCGTGCATTATGTATACATTTTCTTATTTAAAATGTCATCTGCAGGGGCACCTGGGTGGCTCAGTCGGTTGAGCGTCCGACTTCGGCTCAGGTCATGATCTCGTGGTTCATGGGTTCGAGCTCTGCCCGTATCGAACTCGCTGCTGTTGGCACAGAACCTGCTTCGGATCTTCTGTCCACTCCCCCCCCCCCCGCCCCTCCCCTACTTGAGCTCTCTCAAAATTAAATTAAAAGAATTTAAAATGTCATCTGCACGTGCTATCTTTGGAATATTTATGCTTTAGAAGGAAGCAACTGCTTAGAACCAGTGGTGGGCCAAATGGCTTTCTCTGATCTTTCCTACCACGTGGGTCTCATCGTAAGTGATAACTGTGGGAGGCTCTCGTACCAGCCCTGCCCCGCCCTCCCCCTCCCCACCAGGCCTAGAGAGTGCCCGCAGCCCCCAGCTCAGCTGGCACACAACTGTTTCGGGGCCCATTCCCATATTTCAGTCAGTCTGTCTGGAGAACAATGCAGCTCCCGAAACACCCTAATGCTCAAATGTAAGGAGAAAGGGACAATGTAAAATTCCAGGCTCTGTGTGTGACCTGTGCCCTTGGGGAAACCAAGTGTGGTGCCTGGGAACTCATCATGAAACAAGGAAGCTCATGTTTTCCAGCATCACTCAGTGCTCGCTTCTACATACTGTAGGGAGGTGTAATGCGCGTTCCTCTTCCCACATCTTTGATCTTTTTTTCACGAAGCTAATGTGGGAGAATTCTTTCTTTCCCTGGAGTGTCAGACCTCCTGTCAACTCACCATAGACAAGGAAGAGATTTCCTTTTCCACAAGTGAGGACAGATGTGGCCCGGTGTGGATTGTTGTTGTAAGAGATGAATACAAATGTTCTCGTTACTGAGTGGCAAGTTTTACTTCTCCAGAGTTCCCCGAAAGCCCTCCAGCCGGGGCTCTCACCCCCTGACCTTGACAGACGTCCTCTGCCACTGGAGCAGTCTCCAGTTGGATGGGAAGGCGGTTGCGGTCTTCTAACAGCCGCCCCGCAGCGTCTAACCAAACGGCTCCCCTCTTGGAACTGTGTTTATGGCCCTTGCTGATGAGACCCATAGCAAAGGAAGAAAAAAAATAACAAATAGGGCAGCCGTGTCGGATTCTAGGAGTAGAGGCAAACCCAGGAGGGAGGTTGTCAAAAAGGCAGTTCACTGGGGAAAGACATTTAAAAAAAATTTTTTTTTAAATATGAATTAAACAAGTAGTTTGGAACAAATGCCATTATTTATTTAGGGGGGATAATTCTTTTTCTGATAAATTTGAAAGTCTAGCTGAAAACTCCTACTCTGTTAGAAAATATAAATTGCCAAAAATGATTCAAGAAAAAAAGATGAATTTCCAAATAAGCTACCAGTGACCAGGGAAGATATTGAGAAGGGTCTCAAAATAGACCCTTTTTTTTTTTAATTTTTTTTTAACATTTATTTATTTTTGAGACAGAGAGAGACAGAGCATGAACAGGGGAGAGTCAGAGAGAGAGAGGGAGACACAGAATCTGAAACAGGCTCCAGGATCTGAGCTGTCAGCACAGAGCCCAACGCGGGGCTGGAACTCACGACCGTGAGATCATGACCTGAGCCGAACTCACGGACCGCGAGATCATGACCTGAGCCGAAGTCAGCCGCTTAACTGACTGAGCCACCCAGGCGCCCCTAAAATAGACCCTTTCAAAAGACACTTAGTTCAGACAGTTTTGCTTGAGAGTTCTACCAAACCTTTAGGAATGAATCAAAGGCAACAGCAACAAAGAGCTGTAAAATACCTAGAAATAAGCTTAGTAATATGAAAAAAAAAAAAACGATAAAACTTACTGAATGACACCAGCGGTCTTGACACACCATATTCTGAATTGGAAGACTTGATATTCTGAAAATATTTATTCTCCCTAAATTGATCTATAAATATAATTCATTTTCCAAGGATAATTTCAGTTGGATTTTTTAATAGAATTTGGAAAGAATGGGGAATACACTAAAAAATCTTTTTAAGCCTTTAATCGTTTCAATCCAAGTATCACCTTTACTTGTAATTTTCTTTTTTTTTTAATATGAAATTTATTGTCACATTGACTTCCATACAACACCCAATGCTCATCCCAGCAGGTGCCCTCCTCAGTGCCCATCACCTACCCTCCCACCCCCCATCAACCCTCAGTTGGTTCTCAGTTTTTAAGAGTCTCTTATGTTTTGGCTCCCTCCCTCTCTAACCTTTTTTTTTTTCTTCCCCTCCCCCATGGTCTTCTGTTAAGTTTCTCAGGATCCACATAAGAGTGAAAACATATGGTATCTGTCTTTCTCTGTGTGACTTATTTCACTTAGCGTAACACTCTCCAGTTCCATCCACGTTGCTACAAAAGGCCATATTTCATTCTTTCTCATTGCCATGTAGTATTCCATTGTATATATAAACCACAATTTCTTTATCCATTCATCGGTTGACGGACATATTGATTTTGAGAAAGAGAGCAAGCAGGCAGGGGAGGTGCAGAGAGAGGGAGAGAGAGAGAGAATCCCAAGCAGGCTCCACACTGTCCGTGCAGAGCCTGATGCGGGGCTTGAACCCACCAATGGCGAGATCATGACCTGAGCCCAAACCAAGAGTCAGACGCTTAGCTGACTGAGCCACCCAGGTGCCCCAAAAGACATTTATTTTTAAGTGAGAGCTTCCAATGAGGAATCCTTTATAACCAACATTAGAACTAGATATTTCACTGGGTGGATGTATGTAATTTTGTTTGCTCTGAAAATCCAGAAGGTTGAATGTAAATATTATTAACCAGGCTCTTCTGAGGGCTTGGGACAGACTGCCTGAAGGCACCCTGCTTTCTGCACTTATGACCTATTCCATCTGCCTGGTCATCCTTTGAATTGAGAAGAGAGGACACTACTGGGTGGGATTGGGATGAGAAAGAGACTAGTGGAGAACTCACTATAATAATGGGCTATGGAGCCTCAATTAATGCGTTCCGCATGTGCCTCTTACCTGGGGGTAGTGGTGATTACTACCAGTTTTCCCACCAATGATTGGCTCATGTGTAGGCACATGTGGATTTCCGAGGAGGGGCTGCACCATGAGGGCCCAAGTCTATGGAACTAGTGAATGCACACGATTGGGGCCTTGAAGTCTTTGAAGTCTGGGAGTGTGGTGTGATGAATCCAACTCACAAATGCTAGGTTCTGGGAATATGACACTTCATCAATTCAAGTGAGTTCAAGTCATTGGCAAAAGTTTCCCCTTCGAGTGTGAGAAGACCCAAGTGAAACATCCTGGGTGATGCTCCTGGGCGGAGTTTCCTTCGGAAGACGGGGAAGCGGGTGCTGGTCAAAGCTCTGGATCATCTCCTTTTGTGTCCCCTTCAGATCTCAGGACGTTTCATGAGTTCCCGGGTTCTGACATTTAATGGAGAATCCAAGAGCTTGGTAAAGAGAAGCTGCCTTGGATCTAATGATATAGAACTAACGATAGTAAACACGTATGGCAGGGAGCCTGGGTGGCTCAGTTGGTTGAGCACCCGACTCTTGATTTCGGTTCAGGTCATGATCTCACAGTTTGTGAGCTTGAGTGCCAACACATCAGGCTCCTCCGCTCCCCCCACCTCATAAGTAAACTTTAGAAAAAGATACGTTAAAAAAAAGTTAACACGGGCGCCTGGGTGGCTCAGTCGGTTGAGCGACCGACTTTGGCTCAGGTCGTGATCTCACAGCTCGTGAGTTGGAGCCCCGCATCAGGCTCTGTGCTGATGGCTCAGAGCCTGGAGCCTGCTTTGGATTCTGTGTCTCCCTCTCTCTCTGCCCCTAACCCACTCGCATTGTGTCTCTGTCTCTCTCAAAAATAAGTAAACATTAAAAAAAAATTAAACATTAAAAAAATAGCTAACACGTATCGAACATTTACTTGGTGTCAGGCCGTATGCTGAGTGCATCATTTCATTTTGTCCTCACGGGTTCTGTTAGTGCCCTCACTTCCGCATAAGAAAAAACGAAACTTTGAGAAGTCAAGAGAGTTGTCCAAGGTCACCCAGCGGGAATTGAAATCTTGGTCTCGTCCCAGACCTGGCTTCCATGCCTGGGAAAGTCGAGCCTCCCATGCTCGCTTTCTCACAGGTACTTACACCTGCTTTAGGGAGCAGGGGAGGTGCAGGAACAAGGTCGAGATCAGGAAGAAGAAATTTCACTCATTACCTCCGGGGAGGATGTGTTGAACAAGTCTGCCCAGTGCATTTGTCACGGGTGCCATCGCAATGGGCACGTAACGTGCACCTCCCTGCGCACGAAGAAGGGCGTGTGCGGTGGTCCGAACACTGGGGTGGCCAGAGGCTCCAAAGGAGAAGGCGGATCTCTGCCCTGGATCATTCCTTTTGCTAATTTGTCAGGTTTGGTGTGGAAATCCCGAATTCTAATTATGTGGGACGATAATGAGGGATTCAACCAGAAGGAATTTTTTTTTTTAATCTCAGCGCATCCAATGTTTTTTTTTTTTTTCTTTTCTACTCCGAGTAACACGTTAGTGAGGTGATGTTATAAAAATCTGCAACTTTGCCTCCTCCTTCTCCCCGTCCATCTTCCCCTCCTTCTTGCCTGTCGTCTGCTACCTTTCCCACGGCTCTTTACTTGAACGGTGCTTTGTCTAGAGTGACCGGCTTCCAAGCTGCTGCTTAGTTCTGCCGCTTTCACTTGTGCTGTCACTCTAGACACTCTCACCTCACCTGTCTTCCCTCCTTCCCTTTGCCTCTAACCTCTCTGCCTTTCCTCCCTCGTTAAGCGTTACCATTCTGGGTTCTATTTTTACTCATTCTGGGCAATACGCTGAATCCGCCCTCACTAAAGAAAGTGCCAGTGAGATGTTCCCCGTGCTGCATCTGTGAGCTCTTACACATGGGTGTAAGCTCACAGCACCTGATGAAGCCGGGTCACTGCCTTCCCGTAAAGCCCACTGAAGGGACACGCTGTCAGGAGTCACCTTGGCCGGTCTGTCCGTCATACTCTTAACACCGTAAATGGACACTGCGTAACCTCCCTAGTACGTTTTATTTAATTTTTTTTTGCCATGAAAAATTTTTTTAAACATTTATTTATTTTTGAGAGAGCAGAAGCAGGGGAGAAGGAGAGAGAGAGGGAGACACAGAATCCGAAGCGGGCTCCGGGTTTCAAGCTGTCAGCACAGAGCCCGACGTGGGACTTGAACTCGCAAACCATGAGATGGTGACCTGAGCCGAAGTTGGACGCTTAACGGACTGAGCCACCCAGGCGCCCCTCCCTAGTGCATTTTAAGTGACCAGTCCTTCCTCTGGTCCATATCGTTTCTGGGATGGATTCCTGTTTGAAATATTTGGCTCACAAATTAGGCTGATGGAAAAGAAATTTTGTAGCACAATGAAACAGATTTTGGAGCATTGTTCAAGGTTTGGAGATGTGGACTTTGTTCTAAATCACAGATTTGGAGGTTACGCCAGCAATTTAGATTTTTTTTTTTTTTTTTACTGTGGGTTTCTTTCTTTCTTCCTTTCTTTCTTTCTTCTTTCTCCTTCTCCCCCTTCCTGCCTCCTACATCTCCCCCTTTTCTCCTCTTCTTCCTCCCTCCCTCCCTTCCTCTTCCCCCACTTCCCTCCTCTTCTCCCTCCTCCTCCTCCTCCTCCCCTTTGCCACCCTCCTCCTTTCCCTTTTCCCCTCCCTCTTCTCCTCTCCCTCCTCCTCCCCCTCCTCTCCCTCCTCTTTCCCTTCATCCCCCTCCTCTCCTTCCTCCTCTTCCTCCTCCCCTTTGCCCCCCTCCCTCTTACCTTCTTCTCCCTCCTCCCCCTCCTCTTCCCCACGTCCTCCCCCTCCTCCCCCTCTTCCCTCTCCTCGTCCTCCGTCTTTTCCCAAAGGAGAAGCTTCCAACAGGATAGATTTGTGTGCGAGGGCTTGGTGACTGGGGGCCCTGAGAGCTGCTTTCCTGGGTTAAGTGAGATGACGAAAGACAAGCAGATACCTTGGGATTTAAGTCTATTTTTCCCAGGGGAAGCGGAGAAATAAGAAGTGTCACCCAAGAACCCATCAACAGATGAGTGGATAAACAAAACGGGGCATACCCATACAATGAAGTAGCATTTGTCCATAAAAAAGGGATGAACTTCTGACACATGCCCCAACGTGGATGAACCTTGAAGCCACGTGCGAAGTGAAATAAGCTGGACACGAAAGGACGGATGTGTGACTCCACTTCTGCGAGGGCCCTAGAGTGGGCGAATCGACGGAGACAGGAAGCACGATGGTGCTCAGCGGGGGCGGGGGAGGGTGGGATGGGGGTCACTGTTCCGTGAGTGCCGCGTGTCCGTTTGGAAAGTTCTCGTGACGGCTGCACCACACCGCAGATGCGCTTAGTGCCGCTGCAACGTACACTTGAAAATGGTTCAAGTGGCAAATGTTAGGTTATATCTATGTGTGGCCACAATGAAACATTATTTTATAAACTGCTACGCGGGAAGGTAGCCTTAGGAGAAAACTCTGCAGTGTCTCACAAACTGCGGACTCGGCAGCCGTTTCCCGGGGCCACAGGCCCTTCGGGGCGACACTTTAAGATGAGATATTGTAGCCCTTGCACCCGAGTGATGCTGGCATTTTCTCCTTCGCTGTGACGGGTACATAAATAAATGAAGGCAGGCATTAAGATTCCATACTGCTCTGCATCTTGGTCAATACTCACCCTACCTTCTGGTTAAATAGGAATATTTTTCTTTGCAGCAGCCTCCGCCCAGCTGTTATTCCTAAGTACACTGGCATTTACTTAGACTTGACCTTTCCTAGAGGAGGTTTAAAGAAATCCATATGCCCTGATTAAAAATAGAAGACCGCGTGCTTTCTCAAGGGTTAATGTAGGCAAAGCAAAGAAATGTTGGTTCTAATTTTGGTGCGGGTTTCTAAAGCCTCCCTTAACACATTCTTGCTTTACCTCTCCATCCACTTGGGCTAGTGCTATTTCATTGAGCGTTTTATAAAATCCCTGAGAAACTCCAGAAAAATATTCATGCCCACCTCCCGTTTTTTTTTTTCAAGAGGGTCAGATTAGGAGCAAAAAGAGAAAGAAAAGTATCTGCCAATTTGATAAATCATTTCTAAGAAAGAAGTTTATGTGACGTATAAGACTATGTAGGCAATTCAAGAAAAAAAAAGAGAGAGAGAAAAGGAGAGCATCACGTATAGTGCTTTAAAAATGGCTCTTATGGGGGCACCTGGGAGGCTCAGTCGGTTAAGCATCCGACTCTTGATTTCAGCTCAAGTCATGATCTTACAGTTCGTGAGTTCAAGCCCCGCATTGGGCTCTGCGCTGATAGCACGGAGCCTGCTTGGGATTCTCTGTCTCCCTCTCTCTCTCTCTGCCCCTCCCCTGCTTGCTCTCTCTCTCTCTCTCAAAAGTAAATGAACATTAAAAAATGGCTTTTATGGAGAACGCTTAAATACACAAAGTAATTCCACTGATAGTGTCTTATTTAATATTTACAACAGCCCAGTAAAGTACTTACTACTGCTTCACAGGTGAAGAAATAAACTCTGAGCTTTCATAAATGGCTCGCCCAAGGTCACACAGGTCCCTGGAAGAAGGATCAAATGCTAGCAGAGCCCATGTTCCCGGCCACAGCACCACGTTGTCCCAGAGTCTAGGGTCCCAGGCCTGCGTGGGGGGCCGGCTTCCCACAGTTAGCCTCCGTGCCGCCACGTGTATGCGGAATGTGTCTCTAATTGCGGGAAATTGAGGACGGGGGTGTCCTGGAGGGTTACCATCACCAGTGCAACGCCCATTGTAGCATCTGCCTCCTTGTAAATACCATCACGCCACGTGTTTTTGAAATGGCCTTTTACCTCCGAATTTGAGATTTTCCACATAACAGACTTAAACAGACGGCTGGCTCATACGTGTCTAAAAGGAAAAGTGCCGCTTTTGGACCCAACTCTGTCATTTGCGGAGCCCTTGCTCAAAAATGACCACAAATGTCAAGATGGTGACAGCGGAGGGGAAACCGTGCACAGCCAGGGAAAGCCAGCTCGGAAAGGCTGCAGGAGTTTCTGCAGACGATCCCTCCAATGCGCCCTCGGGGGCTGGCCTCCCCCTTTCCTCATGTGCTTTTGTTTTTTTTGGTTTCCAGCCTTTTTCTTTATTCTTTTTTTTTTTTTTCAACTTGACTGGAAACAATAGAATTGTCAGATTTTTTTTAATAAGTATTCATTTTTGAGACAGAGCGTGAGCAGGGGGAAGGGCAGAGAGAGGGGGACAGAGGATCCCAAGCAGGCTCTGTGCTGACAGCAGAGAGCCCGACGCAGGGCTCAAACTCACGAACTGTGAGATCATGACCTGAGCCACCCAGGCCCCGCCCCCACAATAGGATATTTAAAGCAAACATCACGATGATGTGAAAAGTGCCTGCATCACATAGGGGTTCCTTCAACCAGTTAATCACCAAGTCTGTCAGCTCACGTGTTTACCTTTATTTTTTATGGTTTTGATTATTTTGGTGACAACATTTGAGTGCTTCTTTTTAGCAGATTTCAGATACGCGGCCCGGCGTTAACCACCGTCGTCACCAGGTTTTAGGCTAGAGCCTCAGCCTTTCTTCCTCCTTAGCTGAAAGCCTGTTTCCTTCCCACACTCCTTGTCCTCGACGGCCGAGAGCTACAGAAAAGGAAGTCAGAGGTCCTGAGGCCCAGACTCTCTCTTCTAACCCATAGTTTTAAATTGGATGTTTGTTTCTCCTCAAAGCACTAGAACTTTCCATTGGTACCATGCCTTCTCTCTTCCGTGCTGTGGTGGCAACTTTTAGGCTCACTTGGTTTTTTAAAAAGCCTCTAACCGGCGTGCCTGGGTGGCTCAGTCGGTTAAGTGTCCGACTTCGGCTCAGGTCATGATCTCGCGGTTCATGGGTTTGAGCCCCGCGCCGGGCTCTGTGCGGACGGCTCAGAGCCTGGAGCCTGTTTCAGATTCTGTGTCTCCCTCTCTCTCTGCCCCTCCCCCGCTCATGCTCTGTCTCTGTCTCTCTCTCTCTCTCTCTCTCTCTGTCAAAAATAAATAAACATTAAAAAATTAAAAAAAAAAGAAATACGTCCATCACAAGGCATCCTTCTGAATTTCAGGCATTTCCTTGGACAAACTTATTGAAACACAGGCTGAGCAGGACTGATGCATGCTTGGTACGTCCTCCTCCCAGGGGTGGGGGGTGGGGATCATCTCAGAGGATGTGACGGCTGGAGAGGGGCTGGCCGAGGCGGGTCACGTCATGTCTGAGCAGCGCCACACAGCTGGGCCTTGGAGCAGGGCACGTCGGGTCTGGCCACCCCTAGGGTTAGATGTGAACCACAGATCGGCTGCTCCTCCGCTCCAGCCCCCGCTTCCTCCTTCCACTGACGAATGGAAGACCCAGGTTTGGGCTGTAATGGAGACTCGTGGGCAAGTGACGCATTCGAGCTTGGAGAAGATTATTATAATTATCCCAGGGCCCTGGAGTGGTGCTCACTTGTGTTTCAGACACGAACATCAGAGGGCCGATCTCTGAGAGGCTGATTTAGTGAGTCCTTAATTACAGAGGCACCCAGCCTGGGTTCTCGGTGCCGCAGGCTGGGTTTGCAGCTGGGAGGTGCAAAGGGTGCTGGGAGATCAAATCTCGTCCCGTGACTCTTACACCTTGTGCAGTTTATCTGCAAACCTGTGTTCCCCGCCATCTCAGAGGACCAAGGCTCCCGTCCTAGAGCCCCTGGCAGTGAGTCCTGGACAGGAAAGCAGATTCCCATCTCCTGCAAGGTCACTGCCAGGCATGGAACCACTAGTCCCGCACCTGCATTCTGGCAGCTAGACCTCTTCCCTGGGGATCTAGGGAAAGCCTCTTTACTGATCACAGGCACACATCCATCACCAAGCAGCCCTTCTGAATCCTAGGCATTTCCTTGGACCGACTTCTGGAAACACAGGCTAAGGGGGACGGATGCATGCTGTTCGACCCTTAAGAGCAGATAAGAGAAAGCAGCTCTTAAGAAATCACGGTTGCATTTCAACTGTGAATAAACCTGGACTGCACTCACGATCACCTGTGGGAAAGATCTCCCTATCTCATGGAAGTCAACCCGATGGCTCATTTTCTTTTAAAATTGTGCCATCTGTGACCAAGTCCTGGGGTAGAAATCTAAGAGGTGTCGAGCCACACGATGGGCTGACGTGACTCTAGGAGAGCGTGCACGCGTGATCTCAGACTGGCATTCCGAGACCGTCAGATTCAGGACATCTGTTAAACACAGCGTCGCGTCCCTCCTGAGAGGTTTAATTTTAGTGTTTGCCACGTTTGCGGTTTTTCAAAAATGTTTCCACTTCTAATTCCTCTTTGGGATGTGCTTACGTCATGTTCAGAAGTATCAGGAGGAAGAAACAAATTTGCTGTTTAGAGGGTGTCATGGGATAGCACCACGTGGCTTCGTGTAATACCGACCAGAACGCTGTCTCTTTAGACACTGCTAATGATGCTTGTATTATTCCGTTGCAACTAATAACAGCTAACGTTCATTGAGCGCTTACGACGTGCCTGGCACTTGGTTAAGAACTCCGTACTAATCAACTGGTTTAATTATTACAGAAACATTTTGAGGTAGATCCTGTTGCTCTCTCGGTTTTGCAGAAGGAAGAGACAGAGGGTCAGGGAGGTTAAGTAACACGAGCGAGAACAGCTTGCTAATAAATGATTGAGCTGCGTGTAAACCTCATCCATCCAGAGCCCGTGCTATAATAACTGGACTGCTGTATGTGAAATTGTTTCACTACCTGGAATAGTAAATCACGTTCAGTGCCCTGGCCCAGTATAATGCAATCTTAGCCTCTACCTTGAGTATTGAACGTGGCAGGAAACCGTGCTGCTGGTGACCGCTCTGTCACATCCACAATGGGGAGATCCAGGACAGAGGAAAGATGAAATCAGAGTTGCCATTGCCATATTAGATTATTCCCAAACTATCCCCAAGGGGCTTCTGTGTGGACCACAGGCCATCCGGGCTTCCGCAGAGTGCCTTTTCATTACACAGGTAGTATCTGCAACTCTTGCCCGTCAGTGGGCTATGTGCTAATAAAATGTAAGAAGCTTCAAGCTGGTGTCTTATCAAAAGCATCATCCATTTTCCATGAATTCTGCTCTTAGATTTGTTTTCTCCCTCAATGCTGCATCCTTGGGAAATGTTACGTTACGATGAAAATATTTGAGACTATCTGAGAGTCCTTCATTGCTGTATGTGAACCTTTCTATCAAGAATCCTAAGTATTCTGTGATTTCCCTGTTTGTGAAATACATGGTTAACTCTAATTGTGGCTGGGGAAATAAAAAGAGAGAAATAAATGGTGTTTTGAAATACCTGTAATATTGGCTTCCTGGCTACAAAGTATATCAGATCATCATAATTCCTTTTTTTATAGAAATTTCAAACCCATATCCACCTCTTCCGTAATGAAGAATTTTTTCCTTCTTCATGTTTTGCTTAGATTGGCATTTGTCCCGTGAGAAATCACTGAACAGATTTAATTTTGTTGATTCTTTCTTTCGAGACAGAGTATTTATTCCCTGCCAAAATTATCCAAAGAATGAAATGAATTTCAACCAGAAATGTAAGGACCTAAAAAATTTAGGTCAAGGCCAACGTATAAGTGGCTTTGTCTTGCTGACATCGGTGTTTTCTTATTTCTCTTCTGGAAAGAAAAGAACTATATATTGACATTTCAGAGTTACGCGTAGCCCACATTACTGACTGCAATTGTTTCCTGCTCTTCTGATGTAAAAGCTTCTATTTTCTTTGTCTGGGGCCCTCTGCTTCTGTCCCAGACAGCTGGGCAGACACAGGTAACCTAAAAGTCCTATGCCCGATGCAGCATTATGGTGGCATAACCTTGGCTAGGTCATAAAAGTAAGCCCAGAGAATGTTCTATCACCTGAGCAAGAGCCTCGCCTCTAGGAGCTCCTTATGGAGGACAGAAAACAAGGTGCCCTAAATAGGACAATGGATTAAAAATCTTGTGAGATGAATTCTGGATCAGGCCTTACGTCCTGTATAACTTTAGCTAAGTGACCAAATTTCCTTTGACCTGTTTTCCTGATAATAAAGTGGAGTTAGTGAACCAGAAAATCTCTTAGTTCCTGCCAAGTTTGAGAATTCCATGAAACCCTGTGCCCAGGACCTTCCTGATGTCTGGTGTTTCACTCTGCACCTTGGGGCCCCTCCCACTGAGCCCCCTGAGGATGAGGGCTGTATGCTGGGTCTGCTCCTTCCGAGGGTGTAGTTCAGACCCTCTGCTGTTGTCAGAAATGTCACTTTGGTGGCCTCTTTGGTTCTTTGGGTGTTTCACTGAAGCTCAGGTCCTCTAATGTTCTCTTGGCCTAAGATGGTATCTAGAGCCTTTTAGGCTTTCTTCTGATGGAGAGGGAAGAATTCAATTCTCCCGAATGCAGTGTTCACCCGTCAAGTTTAGGAAGACCTTCTAGCCACCTTAGTTCCTTTTTTGTGTGCAGCTAGAATTAATAAGAGGGCGTGGCTAAATTGGGCCAAGAAAAAGCCAGGATTACAATGGTTCACCATATTTTTAGAGGAAATACAGGTGGAAAGGCAGGACAGAGGATAAGGCCATCCTGGCCACTAAAGTTTTGCACAGAACTGTGAAGCAAAGGACATTTTTCAAACTGACATCAGCCAGTTTGGCTATCTGTCATTATTTTGGGTCGATACTGTTAGCCTCCCATAGTTCAAGGTAGGGATATAGGTTTTCTGCCACAAAACCTTGTTTCCAGGTAGTATTACTGAAGAATGTAAGCCTTAAGCCAAATTCAGCCATAGTTAGAAACGTGTATTAGCAAGCTGGCAGAACAAGTTATATGATCTGTTTTGTAAACTTAAGGAAGAGCTACATCTCTGTCCTTTTAGGCATATCCTCCCACAGTACCTCGCGTGAAGGATACACTGGAGTCGGGTGCTAGTGGAATAATTTACATCATCATTTAGTTAAAGTCAGGCAAAAAAAAAATCCTGCAATCATCTGAACAATGAACCAATCAGGGTTCTAAACCATAGCCTAATTGGGCTTGCTAGATTCTTATATACTGTTTGTACAAGAGCAAGGGTGCTATTCGGTATTTCTAGCAAATCCACATATCTTGAACACAATCATTTTATCAAAGAACAATCATTTCTAAACTTGCGTTATTCAAATTAACAACACCTTTGCTGCTGACCAGTAATAAAGATAGTCAAAGCAATTGTAGTGACTGCATCTGGAATGTGACCTTCAGTTGGAGTCTTTCTGATAATAACTTGGACTGGCTTAGGCACTGAGCAATCAGAACAGAGCCAGAACAGAGTCTGGCCTCAGCTAATGACAGATAATGGAGGCCCCCACTGAGCCAGAGTTGTGTCAGTGGGCGGCCAAGGCAATAAGACTTGAATAACTAAGATGTGAGAGAGAAGAGAACTACAGAGAGTTGAGAAGATGCTTTTCTCTCTTGGGTCATCTGCTGAGAATGAAGCAGACCTCTGGCATTATCATGGGCCTGAAGAGGCAAAACTTTGAGTTCAGGGCTGCCAAAGTAGGCAGGACTTGAGAGGTCAAGATCGACCGAGAGAAGGAAGGCACAGAAAAGTAAACTAGGCATTCCGGTAGTTTTCCTCTTTGAAGCATTTGCTAAATATTACTGTGCAGAACAAGAAACCAAGTTGCTATGCAAAGAGGTGTTGAAAAGAAGAGTGGAGTTTTTAGTATCATAGTGTAAAAATTGCTGGCATTCAAAACCCACCTAGGAAAAGAGACTCTAGTAAATACCCAATGGGGATTGTGGTGAGCTACACCCTAGGAGTAGAGGTAAACCCAAAGTAGACCACACCATACAAAAACTCAGCAAGTCTTTGATTGGATTATGGTGATCACCCCCATTCAGGCTGCCTACCAGAGGGTAAGGTGAACCATTGCTAAAGGAAGGTAGTATTTTCATAATTTTTTTCAATCAAAAATTACTAGGCACACCAGAAAGTAGATCCAAGAGAAACAAAATATGTAATGGAAAAAGACCCATGAATGACCCAATTACGGTGATATAGACATAGACTATGAAGTAATATGGTGAAGGAAACATAACACGATGAAGAATTTCTCTAGAACGCTGGAATTTGTAAAAAACAAATTGAGAATTCATGAATTTAAAAAACAAAATAAGGGGTGCCTGGGTGGCTCAGTCATTTGAGCTTCGGCTCAGGTCATGATCTAGCATCTCGACAGCTCAGAGCCTGGAGCCTGCTTTGGGTTCTGTGCCTCCCTCCCTGTCTGCCCCTCCCCTGCTTGTGCTTTGTCTCTCTCTCTCTCAAAAATAAGTAAACATTAAAAAATAATACAAATAAAAAGCTAAAACACAAAATAATGCACATCACACTAAGAACTCAACAGATATATTTAACTTCAGATCAGATGCATTACAAGAAAGAATAAGTGAAATGGAAGACAGATCAGTGGAAGATATCTCCAGGTGGATAAGTAGAGATAAAAAATGATAAGAATACAGAAAATAGCATGTAACAAATGTTAGTCTATGTAACAACATGTAATTGGAGTCCCAGAACAAGGGAAGAAGGAATGAGGCAGGAGCAATTATTTTCTGAAAAGGATTGAAGATGTCAAAACATGATTCAAGAAGCCCTGCATGCCTCCACCAGATACATACAGAGAAAATCACAACAGAGCACAATCTGAACACCTCTGAAAACCCAAACCAAAGACAAAAATTGTGAAAACAGCTAGGAAAAAAAAAAAAAATCTTGAGACTCAAAGGAGCAACGTTAAGACTTACAGCTCACTTCTCAACAGAAGCAATGGATACGAGAAGACAATGGAATGTCATATTACTATGTCGACAGAATGTAACTACCAACTGAAAGCTTTATAAATCTGGCAAAAATATTTGTCAAAAGTTAAATTTAAATGAAGATATTTCAAGACAAAAATTAGGGCGCCTGAGTGGCTCAGTCGGCCAAGTGTCTGACTTCGGCTCACGTCATGATGTCATAGTTCGTGGGTTTGAGCCCTGCATCAGGCTCTGTGCTGGCAGCTCGGAGCCTGGAGCCTGCTTCAGATTCTGTGTCTCCTTCTCTGTCTGTCCCTCCCCTGCTTGTGCTCTGTCTCTCTCTGTCTCTCAAAAATAAATAAATGTAAAAAAATTAAGACAAAAATTAAAGAATTCATCATCAGTAGACTAGCATTAAAAGAAATACTGAACATATTTATACAGATAGAAAGAAAATGATCCCAGCAAGGCAGGAAAAAAATGAAGAGTGACAGAGAAGCTAAATGTGTGGTTAGGCTGATATATATTAAAAATATATGTAATGGATTGATGACTAGCTAGAGGGAGAGACAGATATGTGATAAAGTAAATATAGAAAATATGAATTCTAGAATCTAGATGAGGATTACATGGGTATTCACTGTACATTTCTTCTGGTTTTGTTTTTGAAAAATCTCATTTCAAAATAAAATGTTGAGAAAAATATATGGGCAAATATAAGTGAATATTGATCACATAAAGCAAGAAAAATAAGGTCGTGTGGGTTCTAAAATACATGTAGAATTAACTGTATGACCAAAATAATACAAAAAGTGGAGGAGGTGTAAATGGAGTTAAAGTGTTATGAGGTCATAACAACATCCAGGAATATTAAAAGTTGTAATTTTACTAGACTATCGTAAGTCAAAGACACATATTGTGATCTCTAGAGTAGTAAAATAATACATAGAAGGGGGAGTACAATGTAAAGTTATTGGTCAATCTAAAAGAACAAGAAAGCCAATAAAAGGGAACACACATATGTGGACCAATAGAAAACAATTCGAAGGTGGTAGCTATAAACCCATACATGTCAGAAATTGAACTAAATGGAAACTGAGTAAATACTCCAAGTAAAAGATAATTATTGTCATACTGTATTAAAAAAAAACCCAAAGTCTAACTGTACTGCTTATGAGAGAGGCTCCTTAAGTATAAGTACACAAAGAAAAATACTTTCTTTTAAAAATGAAAAAATGGGGAAAGATACACTTTGTAAAAAGCAAACAAAATAAGCTGGTGTAGTTATATTAATATCAGAGAAAGAGTTTAAAGGAAGAATCATCATTAAAGATAAGTAGGGAGGGGCTCCTGGGTGGCTCAGTTGGTTAAGCATTTGGTTCTTGATTTAGGCTCAGGTCACGATCTCATGGTTCGTGAGATGGAACCCCACACTGACAGTGCTGAGCCTGCTTGGGATTCTCTCTCTCTCTCTCTCTCTCTCTCTCTCTCTCTCTCTCCCTCTCTCCCTCTCTCTCTGCTCCTCCCCCCCTCATGCTCGTGCATGTGTGTGCGTGCCCTCTCTCAAAATAAGTAAACTTAAAAAAATAGATAAATAGGGACATTTTGTAAAAATTAAAAGGTCAATCCACAAGGAAGTTATAACAATTTTAAATTTGTACATGTCTAATAACAGAGCCCCAAATGAGGAAGCAAAAGTTGACGGAATTCAGAATTAAAAGGATAAATAAACCAATCCATAATCATAGTGGGGACCTTTCACACCACCCCTCTCTCAAGAACTTATAGATCAGGCAGACAAAAAAATTCAATAAGGATATATAAGATCTGAACAACACTGCTAATTCATTTTACCTAATTGATGCACCTAGGTCACTGGACTGAACAGTGACATAGTACAGTTTTTTCCGAGTTACCAAAATTTACCATACGCCGGCTCTTTATAAAGGAAGTCTCAACAAATTTCAAAGGCCCAAATTCATTAAGTTTTTGACCAAAGATTCAGCTAGAAATCAGTGACCAAGAAAATAGAAAATCCCCAAATGTTTGGAAATTAATCAGTCTACTATAAATAACCCACCAGCTAAAGAAGAAATCTCAGTGGAAATTTGACAATAGTTTGAAATTCAATAAGGAAAATTCAACATCTAACTAACCAACCATCCCTGAAATATGTATTCCTGATTAAGGCATTTTAAATGTTAAGTAACTGTCCCTATGGTATAAAGCAATGCTAACCCATATATATCACACTATGTATGACTTTTAAATGTAACAATGTAACAAGAATAAAACTAGTGCTTTAGGTAAGATTTCCAATTATTAAATACAAAGCAATGCCTAGATGAAGCCATCCTGAAAACACACTTATCCCATCACATTATATTCATCCATCAAAAAAAATGATGGATGCATAATTTCCATGTGATTTCTCAACATTCAGGCATCATTTATTATCCGTCCAATTGCCATCGTCTTCCACTTCCCTGTGTATTGCTTTTCCATCTGGGGGCAGAGGGAGTAGAGGGGTAAGAACCTGGTCTGCCACATTTTAGAGTTTAATATTCTCCCCTGATTGCTGTAGTGTGATCAGAGAGGCTGGAAATTGAATCAGAGACCTCGGGGCCAACCCAAATGATGAGTCAGCCTGGATGTGAAGGTTATCACTGCTGGCTCCATTTGCTTAATTAGAAGCTAGTGGGATATTATAATCTACTCCACCCGCAAAAAAAAACCTTCACTTGACAGGCAGCTGGGTGCAGGGAGAATATACTGAAAATGGCATTGGTGAGTTTTCAGCCATAACTGAAAACTGTATCCACAGCGACCGCGGAAGGAAGTGTGGCCGTGTTCTTTCTCTGGGTGCGTGTGGATGGGCGGCGACTTCTTAAAGCTGTAGCTAATAGCATGGTCATGGGTGCTGGGCTTTCTTCCTGAAATCTGTGCCGATGGCCAGGTTTTCTTCCTCTTGATGATACAGTCATTAGTGTTTGACTTTCTTGCAGTCTGGAATGTTCAGTAATTGAATAGGTGCCATTATAGGCTGCTCGTGAGAAGGATTAGTCCCGCCCGTGGCCGCTCGGCCCTGTGTTTCCGTGGTGCAGAGTCTGAGGGCATCAGCAGACGGGGCAGGAGCAAAATTAATTTCTCCCCCAGCTCTCTCCCTGGCTTACCTGTGCACACTCTTCTCCCCTTGCATCAGCATCGGGGAGTGTGTGTGTGTGTGTGTGTGTGTGTGTGTGTGTGTATCTATGGGAGGAGGGTTCCATTCTTGGAGAGGACACAACACTTCATAGATAGACTCGATTAATCCAACATCATCAGAGTATGAAGAGGTTGGGTAAGTCAGCCCAGATAGACTGGGTATATAGCAAAGGCAACATGGTGAATAAAAAAAAAAAATTAACGTTTCTGTATTTTTGAGAGAGAGAGAGAGAGAGAGAGACAGAATGTGAGCAGGGGAAGGACAGAGAGAGGGAGACACAGAATCGGAAGCATGCTCCAGGCACTGAGCTGTCAGCACAGAGCCTGATGTGGGGCTCGAACTCATGGACCATGAGATCATGATACGAGCTGAAGTCAGACACTTAACCGACTCAGCTACCCGGGGGACCCTCAGGGGGAAACGCAGAGATCCTGCCTCATACTGATTTTTTCCTACTACGTTCCACGGGAAGTAAGGTAGAAATTACCTTCTGATTTTATTTTTCCAGGACAGGTAAGCTTGGCTGAATTGCTGGAGGCACACAGCTGACCCATAGATGACTAGGTAACAGCTGTGTTTATAATTGTAGTGACCCGCAAAGTTTCCACCCATGGATGTTCTCATTCTCTGCTTGTGAGTGAATTAAGGGGGCCGGGGGGCCCCAAACTACGGCGTGGCTTCAGAAATCACATGTTTCTTGGAAATAGCTTATTAGTACACACACCTTTCAGATTCACCAGTTGATGCCCTGGTCCTAAAGGGGTGGAAAACTGGACAGATGCCTTGTTTTGGTGGGGTTTTGCTTGTGGTGTTCAGGCTGCTAGGCCTGGTGCCCGGTAAAGTGCCGAATATTGGATGCAGGGTAGCACATGGTGGGGAACGTAGGAAGAGGTATTTTCCCAAGGGGGATATTCTGCCCCCCCCCCCCCCCGTAAGAGTCCGCCGAGGCTTGGCCTTGGTAGGAAAATTACTTTCCTCCCCGCTCTCTGACTTTCCAACGCATACTTTGTTTCAGGCTGGGAAGCTGATTGTCATTCATGAGAACGTAGACCGCCCCAACTCTTGCCAAGAACGCTGGCAGTTTATAGAACTACCGTGACTTAGACATCCATTCTGTGAGCCCCGGAGCAGAGCTTTGGGGCATCCCTTCCAGTTCTGAGATTCCTTAGAATGGGGTTGTTGACTTACCTTGGAGAACTGAAAAAGCAGGGCCCTGACCTCACGCCTACGAGCCTGACTGGCTGAGTCCTGGGCGCGACACTTGTCTCAGCCTTCAGCTTTATAAAGGGCTGATCTGCTTTGAAGCAAGAGTGCTGATCGCGTAGCCCACATCCTGATTCCTAAATAGGACTCGCTTGTGGGTCCCCTGGGTGGCTCCATTGGTCAAGCATCTGACTCTTGATTTTGGCTCAGGTCATGATCTCACGGTTAGTGAGTTCGAGCCCCACTTTGGACTCCTTGACATTGCAGAACCTGCTTGGGATTTTCTCTCTCTCTCTCTCTCTCTCTCTCTCTCTCTCTCTCTCCGCCCCTCCCCTGCCCGTGCTCTCTCTCTCTCTCTCAAAATAAATAAACTTTAAAAAATAATAAAAAAGACTCACTTGCAACAATAAATACATTTCATCTGTGAGGGCCAGTTCTTTAACACTCATGCGAAGTTTTCTGAGTTAGAAAAAATATAATACTTCATAAAGTGCAAAACCTGTAACACTATATAACTCAAACAATAGGTTGGAAACTGGGCTTGTTGTAAGTAACATATTAATAACACCGGGTGTAATACCTGTTAACATGCTTAGTGCCTAAAGCAATTTGGCAGGCATTCCTTCTACTTTTGCCAATAACTTGTCAAAAACTGACTTAGAGTTCCTTCCAAATTCTCAGACGGACATCCAAGACAAGGTAGCTTGTGTAGCCCTCAAACTTGGCCAGGGCAGGGGCTGGCTCCTGGCCCACTTGGGAAGTCACACTGAATAGGAGGAGAAGCTCCAAGGAGTTGAGAAGGGGACCTTGGGTTGGCAAGGTGCTGAATAAGAATGGGGTGAATTAATTGACTTGTAACTTACACAAGCATCAGGGTGAGGTTGAAGGTGAAATTCATTTCCTCAACAGCCCCAGCTCCTAACTTCTGGAGCTAAAATGCTGCCTCTGTCCCATGGCGACCAGAGAGGAATCTTCATATTGAGCCTAGGACATAGTGATGAAGGCCAGGCTGGCAAGGCCAAGTCACTCAGAGATATTCCTAGAGGAAGGATGAGCTGCGTGGCCCCGTGGAGGCAAAGCACTGGAGAGGGATAGGGAGCTGCCTAATTATGAAGTTAGAGATTAAGAGTGATGTGCCTGAAAAGCACTTAAAATTTTTTTTGAAGTGTTTATTTGTGAGAGAGAGAGAGAGAGGCAAAGTGCCAGCAGGGGAGGGGCAGAGAGAGAGGGAGACACAGAATCGGAAGCAGGTTGCAGGCTCTGATCTGTCAGCACAGAGCCCAACGCAGAACTCGAACCCACAAACCATGAGATCATGACTGGAGCTGAAGTCAGCCGCTTAACCGACTGAGCCACCCAGGCGCCCCAAACCTGGATTATTTTGAGGCTAGAGTTCTTTGTCACCTGTTGTTATATAACTTTACAAAAGCAAGTGGGGTGAATTTTTTCTTTCTCTTACATCTAAAACGAGGTGAGAGTCCTGCCTTAGCAAACAAAGGTATCATGGAGATTCATTTTTATCTGCAGAGCACTTTTTAAATGTGGGGTAATTTCTGTACTGGGATGGTAGTTAGAATCCATATCAAAATTAGACTTTGTGACCTGAAGCGTGAACAATTCCAATTTTGCTAAGACTAGCCACATAGTTAGAGGCGTGTCACGGTCCAAAATAATTCAATTCCTTTATCAACACACAGATGGAGGACTGTTGAGCCTTTTACTAAATTTGGCTGTGCTACACTTCTGTCTTTAGAACTAGGCAATTGCTTCATTATGCATACATAGTGCTTCCCTCATATTTTGGTAACCACTGCCCTGCTGTGCATTCATAAGATGCCAGCTGTACATCTATAAAACTCTTTGAGAATTTGGCCCATTGACTATCCAAAGTCAACATATAAACCAGGCAAGGTAGTGTGCACTTCAGATAAGACAAACTCCAGGCCCAGGATAGATAACCAGAACCTCCTTTTCTGATAAGAAAGTCATTTTGCCTGTTGTTTCATAACTACTGATAACAAAGGTCATTATAGTACGGTATCTTCCCACTAGAGACTGAAAATTTAATGAAAAACTAGATAAAACACATATACTTTCTTCGATCTTTCTGAGAAGAAGTTGAAATGAGAGACAGTTGTGTTTAAAAGAAGAAGCAAGGGGACGCCTGGGTGGCTCAGTCGGTTGATGGGCTCGGGTCATGATCTTGTGGTTTGGGAGTTCGAGCCCTGCGTTGGGCTCTGTGCTTATGTATCAGAGCTTGGAGCCTGCTTTGGATTCTGTGTCTCTCTCTCTGTCCCTCCCCCACTCAAACTCTTTCAAAAATAAATATACATGGGGGAAGAAAAGAAGCAGCAATTGTTCTGGAAAACCATGACTGGTTTAGTGAAGATCAAAACTAGGTTTGTCCTCCTCTAGGCACTCTATACATATTTGAATGAATGAGTGAATGAATGAATGAAAATAATGGTTGTTAATGTGGACATAGTCTGGGTTTGAAGAAAATGCTCCTGGACGACGAAAGAGAAGTAAACGGCCAAGGATAAAGAAGCTGGGACATTAGCAGGTGCCAAACCCTTCCATGAGTAGGACGGGATCTCCCTGAAAACTTACCTATAACTAGGACAAAACCTTAAGGGTGAGCTCTTTTTTGAACTATAAATTCGTTTTCCTAATTTGTCTTTTAAAAATTACATTCAGGCGCCTGGGTGGCTCAGTTGGTTAAGCACCCGACTTCGGCTCAGGTCATGATCTCACGGTTCTTGGGTTCGAGCCCCGCATGGCGCACTCTGCTGTCAGCACTGAGCCCACTTTGGATCCTCTGTCTTCCCCCCACCCCACCCCCTGCTCGCTCACTCTCTCTCTCTTTTTCTCTCAAAAATAAATAAACATTAAATTATATCTAGATTTCCATGTCTCGCTTTTCCTCGTGAGTACCCCTAATTAACAAAGATTTTGTGTCTGTTTGGTCATACGTGTTATGAATTAAACTTCTAATTTATACAAAATGCCAAGATTTTTTTTTTTCAAAATGCCAAGATTTTCATGTTCCATTTGGGTAGTGCCCACCACCCTCTATGTACCACATGTCGAAAAGTTTTTAAGATACGGGCTTTTCCCAAATTCGGCATTTACTTTCTTGAAAGCGCTTCCTTCCCTCCCCACCCCCCCCCCCCCACCCACAGATCTAACTAAATATTAGAGCTATTTGACCTTTTATTTAAAAAAAATGTTTGATGTTCTGACTGTTTTCAACAAAAGATCTCTGAAATGTGTTCTATGGAGAGAATTCCTCAGTTCTTTTGAGAGGGATACGAATTCTCTCTTAAGCCCGCCAGACTGAAGATCAAGGACATCAGAGCACCACGTGTCTGAAGAGTGATCGTCATCGTGAAAGGGGGCTTGATGGTGACAGGGGTGTTTCAACCCTTGGATGGACTAGTGGATTTGGAGCTAGAACGGAAGAGTTTTATTCTTGCTTATTGCTGTGGGGTGGCTGCCTTATGAAGGTTTGAATGTCGTTCTCTGCGAGGCTTTCGTTGTTTTCCAGAGCCAGCCCAGCTATGCTTTGGGATCGGGCACAGCATGGTTCCACCTGGGCTCATCCCAGGCATTGGCCAGAGGCATTGTCCAAAGCTCTCTGGAGGGGATCCACGGGGTACACCTCTCTTTAGTGCCCTGTTGCGGCCAGTGCAGGGGCTTCCGAAGGACAGGAACCCGGTCCTACTCTGGCCAATTTCTTATACCTCCAGGGTATGGCTTAATGAAATGCTGGTTCCCAAGCCATCAAGAGCTGTCATGTCTTCTGTGCATGCTGCTTGAACAGGGCTCGTGAGGGCAGGGCAGGAGGTCAGTGTCTCCGCTGTGGAAAGAGAGGGGGCTGGGGCCCAGTCCTGTGCGGGGGTGGGGCTTACACCCACCCATCGCTCGCTCCCCCTCCTCGGGGCACAGGTGGCCCCCACTCTGGGGCGTCTGCAACCTCTCCATCTGCCTTCCCATCCACTTTACACTCTCCCTCTGATTTTTCCCTTCCCCGTCTTCTCAGATATAATTGTAGCTCTGGTCGGCGTTATCCCCTCTCATAACCAGCCTTGGAAAACCGGGAGGACCAGACGATAGCAGTCTGTGAAAGAATCTGTTCAACTAAGAATCTTAAATCCTTAACTTCCTACTATAAGCCTAACTGCATAATGAGTTCACCGTGGAAAATGTAGCAATAAAACACGGTGTTATTTAAAACACACACACACACATGCACACAGGCAAGCTCTAGTAGGCTCCCACCATGCCTGACCGCTCCGAAGTGACAGGGGCACCGTTTTCTCATTAGCACATTTGGGATCCGTATGGGTGGGCAGTTGAAATCTTGATGATACAAAGGGTTGCATGCAGGGCACTATGTACAGGTCTCATATGATGTCCCTTCATGCCTTCCGTCAAACTTCCTTTTCTGAATAGCAGGGATCCTGAAACTAATGACCAAATGGAAACATTCATAAAATGTGTGGAATAGGGGGGGCTTTTTAACCATCTCTACGTTGTCAGAATACGCATGATCCGTTTTAATCTTGGCGTCGTTAGACGATTAAGGATTTTCATACGTTGGCTATTTCCCACAGGGAAATTCACAGGTAATTTAGGTATGATTCTTTTAGAGTTCTTTTCATTATTTGTAACGATTTGGTTACCATTAAACCTCCCTTGCATATGAATATATACATTTTAATGTAAAATGTGTCACTGGAGTTTTAGCTGCTTAGATTTCTTTAACCATTAGTTGAGACAGTATTTTCTTGTAAGAGGGAAAAGGAAACTACTCTCTTAGGCCTGCCGCGGACAGTAGGGCCTACTTTCTTATGTCCCCCAAGGCAGCCCTAATCACATACAGTACTTGCTGTGTTTTGGGGCGAGGAAGGAGATCACTGTGCACCACAGGCAAGGAATTTGCTTCATTGAACTCAAAGTTCTAGCCTCTATTTTACCACCTTAAAGACTTCCTGTAGACCCACAAACTAATAAATTGTGCGAGTCCTCTGGAAAGGTGTTCTCAATACCATCATCATTTAGGTAGTTCCCGATCTAAATAAACTAGAACTTAGCCGTAAAGGTATCTGTTGCTTAATCTCTCTTGTCTTTATATGCGAGCTGATTTGTTTTCCCAAATCAGTGAGAAAACTGTGTTGTTATTCTACTTTTTTGTGTGTCCTCTGAGGACCGTGGGAACATCATAGAATGGTACACAATGGGGGCACCAAGACCTCCCTTGAAGAAAGATCTAGAAGGCACATTGTCATGTCCACTACACATGGCCACTAGGAGTTCTGGTGAACACAAGAGATGGCGGGGGAGGGTGGCAGTGACAGCTTTCCCAGCCACCTGCCAGGCCACCCCAAACTTCTGGTTGGGATCCCAAACTCAACAGTGCTGAGTGTGACGCTTGCCAAACAAACGTTTTGACAAGTAGCCCGGACCTGAAGTTGGCTTCTCCTTTGTGTTTCAAGGTGGGATCCTGAGGGTATTCGTCATTTCATTTTTCACCGAGTTCAGTGACCATGTTCATCAGCTGGGGCTTCATTTGTTACGGTGGGAAATGCAACAGAGTATGTGCGGAAGGATTTGGATTCTAGATCTTGTTCTGGAATTTATTAGTTGTGTGACCAACGGCAAGTGACTGACTTTTTCCGAGCCATGATTCTTCAGTCCTTCACGGGGGACTCAGTGCCAAATGAAACATGTTAAAAACTCCTGATGCCCTTTAGGTTAAGGGTGTTGGCCATGACCCTCTTCCTTTACCCCTGCCCCCCTCCTGTCCATGCATTTATCCCATTATTGCTGGGACTGATTTCTAACTTTTGATTTATGATTCCTCCACGTCAGGTAAACGGGGGATGTTTCTTTTCCTGCTGATTTTGGTGGTCCTCCTCCAGGAGAGTTAATGCAAGCCCTTCCTTCTCTTTAAGCAGCCCATCTCTGTTCAGGACATCCCTTTGCCACCATTGCCTACAAATATGGCACCTTTTTGTAGCCCCGGAAACGTCCGTTTATCAAAAACCCCTTCCACAATATCACACATCTAGTTCGCTTCACTCTGGTATTTTCTTGGCTTCTTCTCTCCTGAACCTTGTTTTTTAGGTTGGCTCTTTGCAGTTGTTTTTTTTTTCTATTCCTTCTCCACGAAGTCCTGGCTTTCTAGACGAAATCCCAGATGTTATGACTTAGTTAAAATTTCTTATTTGTTGCTAAGTGTATCGTGCATACAAAACAATATGTGAACCATAGCTAGGTGCTCAGTTTAAAGACCAATAATAGAGCAAACACCTATGTCCCAGCCACCTAGGTTAAGAAATACTCTTAGGATACAGTCAGCCGTTTAATTAACGCGCGTGTATCGAGTGCCTACTTTGCATCCAGAATTTGGGGATGTAGCACGATCGAGAGACCATGTGGCTTACATGAAATAGCACATCATCATCTCACAGGGCAGAAAGACTGACCGATAAATACTTACAACATAAAGGTGCTTGCAGAGAGAAATACAGACGAGATGTGATTGGGACCATTGGCGGCTCCTGGGAGAGTGAGACAGGCTTCTGAGGGGGTGAGACTGTGGATAACTTGGCTGGGGAAGAAGAGAGTTCTAGGCCAAGGCGACAGCTCGTGTCGTCTCAGAGCTGGAAAGCACGGCATGCTGGGAAAGCGGCCTTTCCTCCGAGGGCCCACTCTGCTTCTTGGATCCTCCCTCCTGGCTCCAACCCCACGGTGTTCCCATGGGTGATCCGTCAACATCTCTTTGAGCCCCGTTCAGCCTTTCATTCATTCACCCCCTCACTCAACACTGGCGAGGATGCCAGTCTTCTGAAACTTTTGCCCGCATCGGAATCGCCTGCGGAGCCTGTTAAAATGCAGTCTGGTCCCACGGGTTCCGTCAGCATCTTTTGGATGGGGTCCAAGGACCCGCATCGCTGACACACTGTCACCAGGTATTTCTAATGCAGGTGATTGGGACCACACTTAAGAGAAACACGGTATGGAGGGGAGGGTTGTCGGGAACAGGAGGAATCGCCTTGTGCTGTCCACGGCCACGGTCATGGCCACGCCTCCGGCTTGCCTTATCTGTGCCTTTCTTGCTTCTAGCTTCCTGCTTCGGCTCCCCTCGACTGTCACTTCTTTCTCCTTGCAAGCCACCACCTGCCCCTGGGCTGTGGCGGTGCCCCCTTTGGTGTGCCTCGCGTCCCTGCCCCACGCCACCCCCTCCCTCAGGCAAGAGCCGTGCCTTGGCTCTGTCTGTGCTATGCCGCCACGAACAGTGGAGCGTGGCATGCGAAGTTCACGGTCACCCTGAAAGCCCCCTGCCTCGCCTCTCTACCCTCTTATTTTCGAGGGCTTCGTGAAGCGAGGGAACAGAAACAGGAACCCCGCAAACGCGGGGGAAGGCATGACTGGAGAGGACAGCAGAGGCAAGGGGCCCCGGCTGTCTGATTTGCACTTCCATTCCCGAGAGCATTTGAATAGTTTTAAGACGTGTAAACTGCGAGACTAGACATTCCCCCTGAAATATATGCACGTAGGTATTATTCTCGTGGGGACCCGTGCCTGCATCAGTTTGCCTGCAAGTACTTGCCTGTGGAGTCCCGCCCGTATCCAGAACCTTGGTTCTGTTGGCTTTGTCTGTACCACATGGGTGTACATGGATCTATGGTTAAAGATTTTAAACACTGGATTTTGATCGTCTGTTTTGCGGCTGCCATGCTCAGAAAATTCCTAAGCTACTGTGGGTTAATGGGAGTTTCATCAAGTGTTTCTCTCTCTCCCGGTCTCTATTAGTGAAGCTCCTCTCTTCTCTGCCTCTCTGCCTCTCTGCCTCTCTGCCTCTCTCCCCCTCCCTCCCTGCCTGCCTCTGCTCTTCCCTCCCTCTCGCTCTGAGATAGCAGACAAGAGAGAGAAACTGGTGTGGCTTCCCCTGAGAAGCGTGCTCGCGAGCGCCGATGGGCAGAACCCCGTGAGTTCCTCTTCCTTCCATGCCCTGCACTTGAAGGGGGATGCAATGTGGCAGCAGGGGCTGAGCTGGACCCGAAAGGTGGCTGAGAGCTCAGGGAGGCCGGGATCGAGGTTTAGCCTAAGGCTGGAATCACAGGAATGTTTCACCAGGGTCTGCCCTGAGCATTCCCAGACCCCCATGGATTTCAGAATTTCCCAGGCTTTCCTCCTTTACCTTCCCTCTGCCTTACTTCCTCCTGAGATGGCCCCAGATCTGCAAGAGACATTTGCAAGGAGCTATTTACTAACAGACGTGAAAACATGGATCCTGCACTTGATTATTTAGCCATGATTTATCAATGATGATGGACTGGAAAGCAGTGTAAGTAACAGCTATCTATGTTCCTGTGGTTAGACCGTCTGTCTTAGTTGTGGTTTGTTGTTGTTGTTGTCGTTACTTTAACTTTTCCCGTGAATTTCCTTCTGAGAAAAGTGAAAATAACACGTAGCAAGCAAGTATTCCAAAGAAGTTAGGAGGGTCCACATGATACGAGCTTTCTTCTTTTTCTATTGACTTGCAGGATACGTACAGCTAGATCAGATGAGACACAAGCTACTGATACAAAATCTGCAAACATCCCCCGGAGGGTAAGGCTGGAAGGGGAAATAAATGAACCAGGTTTTTGAACTGACAGTCATTGCCATAATCAGACTATTCGGAGTTGCTAAAATATTTGACATTGGCTCCCTGTAGAATCAAAGATGGAATTGAAATGTGTTCTCTTCACAGGGTCATAAAAATGAAGGTAGCCTGTAGCTTTCAGAACCCGTTCTGGCCACATACATATGAGATTGATCCCCCACCCCCCCACCACCAAGGTTAAATGTCAACTCTGTTCTATTTCAGCTTTTCTGGAGACAGAACACCTCCCCGTTCTAGCGTATAATGTCTGGTCACCATAGACCTGCAGGACCCTGGCAATTTGAATTCTAGCCATCGCCAGTCTGTGCTTTCCGTGCTAGGCTTCATGTAAGCATTTAAACCGCTCAGTCTTAGGGGGAAAAAACAGTAACCTGAAAACCAGAGTCCATTTATTTCGCAGGAGAAAGGAACAGCTACCGGAAAGATTAGAAACGAAAGAGTATGATTTGCCTTTTCTTCAAAATTTGAAATGAGGTTGATTGTGTATGAAAGAGTAACGTAAGCTTTCTTGATTAGGAAACAGGATATTCGAGGAGACTTTTAAGATCAAAAGTCACTTCCATAGCATGTCAGAATACAATGCTGGCATTTTTTTATGGCCAGTGGCAACTTTTCCTTTTAGAGTCTGTACGAGAGTGTCAGTACAAGCATCTGCTTCCTAAAACTTGCTGAGATTTGGAAGTGTGGTTTCTAACAGTGATGCTGCCATGGGCTTTTCTGAGTGACCTTCGGTTTGCTCTCTCCATCACATCCAGACCCGGGCAGGGCTATTGCACAACCCCCCACCGCCCGCCCCCGCATCCCTGCCTCCGTCCTTCCCTCTGAGTCTTGGAACATCATGAAAGACTCCTCTAAAGATTCCCTTTAGCGAGCCCTGCCCAGCTCTGGACAGAGAGAGCACTGTAATGTAACACACAGAGCTGCCAAATTTGGAATTGAATGAGCTCTGTTAATTCCTGAATATGAAATCAGTTCTGTGAGCTCTGCATGAGATCATATCTTACAAACCTAACCCAAAGTGTTCCTAACTTTATTGATTGGCATTTAACATCGTCAAGGGCTATAGCGCTGAGCACCTGCGGGGACCAGCCTAAAACCACACGAAATCCCCAAACTCTTCTCGGATTCCTGCCCGGGCAAATATACCTAGGGCCACGCCTTTTAAAATATGTCCTTTGTTATCAAGGGAAATCTGAGACAGAAAACACATGTTGGCAGGGTCACGTGAGCGCCTTTCTGCACATGAAGTGGTTGTATCACAAGGGGAAACGCTTTCGATCTTGTGCTGTTTTGTTTTGGTTTCTTGTTTATGTGGATTCTGTCAGACGAACGCATCTGGAAGAGGTTTGGAGGGGAGTGAAAAAGCTGAGGCGGAACATGCAGGGAAAAGAAAAATCACTAAAAAAAAAAAAAAAAAAAAAAAGGTCGGACTGGAAAGGGAATAATTCTCTTACCCAATTCCCATCCTTGGTTTCGGTTCCCCGTTAACGCAGATAACCGACGTAGCCTTCCTGGGTTCGTGGAGATACAGATTCTTCCATTCTGCTTTTGGATTTCGGGCAAAGGAGGGAGGGTTCTCCAGAAATGTTTTTAAAAGCCAATAAGGACCCATCTTTCGAGTTCCTGCTCACTTTTACAGAGCAAGCAACTCCCAGCCGCTCCTGCTTTTCCTCCTCGACACCCCCGTGCCTCGCTATCCCTTGGAAGCGTCCCTGGAGAGCAGCTCCTTGGTCCCCCAGGGATCTCCTGTGTGTCCTATTAGGGCAAAAAAGACCAGCTGTCAAGGGCAGGGTTTGCACGGAGGGTGGAGAGTGCTTTTCAGTGGTGAATGAGCAGTGGGGGCCAGATATGCTGATAGCGAACAGTCTGAGAGAAGGCAGCTGACTGGCATCAGTAAAACTGCTGAGCCATTAAAAAAAAAAATACTGCAGCCAAGGTGAGACACAGAAAGAGAAGGAGGTGGGTTGCCTCTGAGGAGTCTCAGGCAAAGTTCTGTTAAGCACGCAGGTCTGAATTGATAACGCCGAGTGGGTGAAAGAGTCTTAAACTGGTCAATACCTTGCATTTCGTCTCGGCCCTGTGCTCTGCAGAAAGCTTGTTCAGGACGAACTGCCCCCTCTCTCGCTGGGCTCCACAGTCCTGGGGGGCGGGGCGGGGGGGAGAGTGTTTTCCCTTCTTCTTTAGCGACCGGGTCCCATCTAAATGTTGGGTGCTTACGGAAGCTTCTAGAAGCAGGTGTGGTCTTCAGAGCTTCAGCTCGGAAGAAAAGTGCAGAAGAGTTATCCTCGCCGTCCTTAGTTCTTGTCTTTGCCCTCTGTGTGAGCCGATGGCCAGCAGTCTTACATCTTCGAGGATCCCTCTTGCCAGAACGTGGGTCCTCGGTGGCTCATCTGTACCACAGGGAACTCTCGGGTTCCGGGTGTGCTTGGCTGCAGAGACGTGTGCCATGTTGACACAGCACATCCATTCTCAGCCCCATCTTCCCACCTGTTCCCTTGGAGAGCCTGCAGGGGGGACACCTGTCTTCAGTACATTTGAAAAAGAAATCCGACCTGCTAAAAATGCTTCTGCAAGTTTTCCTGATCGGAGGAAAGCCTTGCCTTCTGTCCCACACACCCTCTCGTCTTCCTCTAGGAGCCCACGGAAGGGCTGCTCCCCGAGAACGTCTACGTTCCGCAGAACCAATCCTTGTATGCGCATTTGAGCCACTGAGCAGGAAATGTCTTAGCTTCTCTAAGCTTCTGTTCTTTGCGTCAGTAAAATGCATAAAATCTTACCTCGTGAGATTTTGCAAGAATCGAATGGTAACGCATGCTTAGCACGGTGTCCCGCCGTGTCCTTATTGGTGACGCCGTCCTCCTTTTCTCCTGTGCTTTCAGCAGAGGACCCCGATCCTGAGTGGTGGGGATCCTGGGGAAGACGGGTACTGGAGTAGGAGTCAAGACCTGGGTATTTTAGTCCCGGCTCTGTTGGTGACCACTTGTATGACCTTGAGGACGTTATCACTTCTTCCCCGTCTCCAGAAATGGAAATAGTTCCATTTCCCTACACAGGTTACCCTATCGAGATTCACGCTGGCCCTCAACCTGGCCTGCCCTCCGTCCCTCCCGGTCTTGGCTAATTCCTTCTTCTCTTCTGGGAGACCTTCCCTGATCCCCTGTGCCTGCGTCAGGGCCCCTGCTCTGTAATTCTGTGGTTCCTGCACCTGTCTCTCACCGGAGACTTCGTCACCACAGAGACATCACTGTTGCCCGTCCGCCTCTCTCTCTAGCCTGTAATCACCTTGACATTGACCCCCGCCTCTTGAAGCTCTGTGTTTGATGTCTAAGGCCAGGACCCTACTCCACAGACATTTGCCGAATGGATGCATGAAGGAAAGACGGAAGGGATGGAGAACCCCTGCCCCTCCTTCCCCCATCTCTCTCTCTCTCTCTCCAAATAAATAATTTAAAAAAAAAGAAAGGAAAGGAAAGAAAGAATGTGTGAAAGGCTTAAATCAGTGGAGAGTGATGGAAAGGCTTAAATCAGTGGAGAGTGGAGTGTGGTGGCCCTTAGTTTTAAGGTTGCATGAGACACAGTGTACTTTTAGTACCAATATTTTAGGCGGGTTTTTGGGGGTCCTAAGATTCAAAAAATTTTAGTGAGCCAAAACAATATCCTTTTTTAATTTTTTTTGTACTGCCCTTGCCGTGTGGGTCCGCTCTTTGTCACAGAAGCAGGGAGCTAGGGCTTTGGAACCTGACACCCCAGGGTTGGATTCCAGCCTCCTATTTGGGTCTTTGCTGCACGTTACCAGCCCTCACACGGGAGGTTACGGTTTTCCTGAACCTCGATCGAACTCTGGTCCACGATGAAAGGAGCTCCTTCTAGGTATTAGGCCGTTTTTTCTCTCAGAAAGTGTTCTTTGCGGGATGGGGAGAAAAGCAGGTTTCCAGAAATAGTCCGTCCTTCCCAGTGGCCAGTGCACACCCACAGGATGGCCCAGAGGTTCGACTGAGGTCATCTCCACGAGCAGGCTTTGTCACAGATGTCTCTGTAGGGGCGTGTCTATCAATACGACACACAGATCTGGAAAAGCTCACTGCAGCTGCCTTTGCTATTCGAGAGAGTACCCCGCGGATCCGTGATTCACCTCTTCAGGTCCAGCCCAGGAGTGGGGAGGCTCATTTTTCACTCACCTCCGGCTCTCGGCTACCTCCGCAAATGAGCCGCCTCCGGTAGCCCGGGGTTGGGCTGGAGATGTGGGGGTGAGGTCATGAGCCCTCAAGGCCTTCCCCCTGCCCATTGGCCGCACGGAAGGGAAATGGAAGAATTCCGCAAAGCCACAAATCTGAGATGTCAGCTCATAAATATGTAAACTCCTCGCTTAGGTAATAAGCTTCCTGACAGCCAAAACTGTCATTTGCACATTCTTGTCAGCTGAACGCAGAGTTCCAGTTGCCAGACTGTCCCTGGATACTGGGGACTCAAAGCCGGGGAGTGGGGAGGGAGGCTAGGCTAATTGTTCTGTAAAGACCTCTGCCTCCTCCCCCCGCCACCATCAGAGGGTCTTCTCTCTGGGTATTTTGGTTGCTAAGTGTAGGCAAAAATTTTGCAGTGTGGCACTTGGAATAGGAAAAGGGTTGAATGCGAATATACAAATGGAGGCAGGAAAAACATGCCAGCTTTTGCTTTTTTAGCTTTTGGCAACGGCGACTAAATCTGTACACTTTTGCAATCTCTGTTGTATCACGTTGAAAACTCGGTCGGGAGCTTAACCAAGATCAACGGTTTCCTATATATCCGACTTGAAATGCAGGCCTGCCGATACACATTGGGGCAGGGAGCAGATATTTGGTACATAACCATTCACCGAGCGTCCGATACGTTACAGACACTGTGTGCAGTTTGGGGAACTCACGGGTGAATCAAGGAGAGGGGTGCTTATGACGCAAGTTCTGCTGTGGGACTTTATGATAAGTCCCAAAGTAGCTCTATTAGCAAAATACGACCAGAGATTATGGAAGAAAAGAATAAGTTCTCCTTCGGGTGGTGGGGAGGGACTCCCATGCATTAGAGGTGAGTCTCGGTGAATGAGGAGACAGGTGGCTGGGACAGGAGGCAATTTCAGACAGAAGAACTGGCCTGAGTCTCTGTTTACACACGGAAGCATGACTGTGCATGAGTGTCACGGAATTACGTGGGGATTAAAATTGAATACAGTTGACCCTTGTACAGTGTGGGGCTTGGGGGCATTGACACACCCACCTCCACCCTGCACAGTTGAAAGTCTGCATATGACCTTTGACTCTCCCAAAACGTAACCACTGCTGGTCTACTGTTGACCAGAATTCTTCCCAGTAACATAAACAGTCGATGAACGCACATTTTGTATGTTGTATTTCTTGGATACTGTGTCCTTGCAATAAAGTAATCTGGAGAAAGGAAAATGTTATTAAGAAAAGTATAAGGCAGTGGGGCGCCTGGGTGGCCCAGTTGGTTAAGTGTCCGGCTTCAGCTCAGGTCATGATCTCGTGTTTTGTGGGTTCCAGCCCTACAATCAATGCAGAGCCGGCTTCAGATCTTCTCTCCCACTCTCTCTGCTGCTCTGCCACTCGTGTTCTCTCTCTCTCTCTCTCTCTCTCTCTAAAATAAAGAAAACATTAAAAAATACGTAAAAAAAAGAAAATCATGAGGAAAAGAAAATACATTTACAGGACCACATTTATCGGAAAAAAAAATCTGTGTATAAGTACATCTGCGCAGTTCAAACTGGTGTTCTGGGCCCACTGTATTTTTCAGATTCTCACGAGAGGCTGAGATGAGTGATGGATCGCACTGAATAGGACGGTGGGATGGGGGTGATGAGTAAAGGGTTGTGTCAGAAGAGATGGGAAATTGGAGACAGCGGATTGTGGGTCAGGTACAGTGAGAGGACGTAGGACCCACGCCTGTGTGTGAACCTTGGTTCTGTCACTGACTGGGTGGGTGGTCCTAGACTACTTGTGTACTCATGACGTCTGTGTGTCCATTTGTGAATATCATGGTGGAAAGAGGAAAGGCCGTTCAGGAGAGAAGAGGAGATTGAGTCCAGACCACTTGATTTCCCTTGAAAAGTCAGAAGTAGTGACTTAGAAGTACTTAGAGTACCTTGCGGGTGATTTCAACATTTGTCGTCCACACCAGCATTCAGCAGATCAATTACCTTTATTAAGGTACACACCCAAAATTCGTGATGCTGGGAGAGGCTGATGAGCCTTCTAAAACACCAAAGAAGGGTAGGATAGTATGTCACAGTGTTTCAGAAGCAATAGCGTTCCAGGGCAGGAAGAGTCCTTGGGGGGATCATGTATCTTGCTGACTTTCAAATCCTTGAAGACCGGCGTTCTGGGAAGGGAGCCGGTGCTGACATCCGGAAGCGGAGTTGGTAACAAGCACCACGTTCTCCCACAGTCATTCCTGGATGCATTTGCACACCTGTGTTTTCCATTCAACAAATGTTCGTAAGGCCCTTGCAACATGTAGGATGAATATTTGCATGCGATACTGGCGGTGCCCTCCAGGAGCTGCCTGTTCTGTGAGGAGGTAAGACATGTGTGTAGAGAATGTAGACAGGAAGTTATTTTTAAAATACAATGAGAGGGGCGCCTGGGTGGCTCAGTCGGTTAAGCAGCTGACTTCGGCTCAGGTCATGATCTCGCGGTCCGTGAGTTCGAGCCCCGCGTCGGGCTCTGTGCTGACAGCTCAGAGCCTGGAGCCTGTTTCGGATTCTGTGTCTCCCTCTCTCTGACCCTCCTCCATTCGTGATCTGTCTCTCTCTGTCTCAAAAATAAATAAACGTTAAAAAAAATTAAAAATAAAATAAAATAAAATACAATGAGAGAGGGGTACCTGTGTGGCTCAGTTGGTTAAGCGTCGCACTCTTGATTTCAGCTCAGGTCATGATCTCACGGTTCATGAGATCAAGCTCTGCGTCGGGCTCTGTGCTGACAGCGTGGAGCCTGCTTGGGAGTCTGTCTCTCCCTCTCTCTCAAAATAAATAGATAATGAAACAGATTCCTGAAAGCTCAGAAATGGAAACTCTCAGAAATGGGAAGCTCAGAAATTGTTTCCAAGTCAAGTTTTGGAAGAGTGTGCCCCGAAGTAGAGAATTTGCTCTATTAATGTGGACTTCCATGGTCACATTTGTTTTATTTGAGAAGTTTTGAGTATCCAGCAAGAGGGAAAAGGTAAAACTGAATGTTCGGCGTAACCCGTGTTTTGATTCTGGGGAAAGGCAGAGCAGGATTAAAACTGAGTTGTTGAAATGTCATTTGTTCATAGCCTGAGAAGAACATTATTGATTTAATTACCTTGAAAATATAATTTTGAAAATTATCTATTAAAAAAATCACCCAGATTCATCGGTTAGTTAACAATAAATGGGAACAGTACCTAAAGGCTTTATATCATGAGAACTACCCCAGGGATAGGCCAAGGAAATGTGGACTTTGAGCCCCCTCTGGAGGAAAAAAAGAGAGCCCTCCCCAGCTAGCCTGGCAATAAATGGTTTCTTTTCTAAAGGTCAGAAATGGAAAAAAAGAACCATCTAATCAAATTGACTTTTGGAATTAACCTTATAAACCAGAAGTCTACAGTCTTTAACTCACAGAGGATCCGATGAAGATATTTCCTTCAAGAGGCAGCTTCAAAAAGCATCCCTCCCTCAAAGCCTTGCTAAGACATATGTGAGACACAGACTAATAATGATGTGGAAAAAATAATTACAATGAACACAATAATTATATTTGTTTTATGAACACAATAGCCTGCAAAATCCCACACCACAAAATGTTTCGTTGATGATCATCATTTAAGAAGCTGGCAAACCATAAAAACAAATCAAAAAATCTGTTTACTCATTCACTCGTTCTATGAGTGTTGATGGAGTATCTGCTCTGTACGAGGCACCGTTCTTGGCAATAAATAAAACAAATAAAAGTCCTCGCCCTTGTAGACGGGCTTGATCCGGAGCAGGAAATATTAAGCATCAGCTCTGACCGCGTGCCTTCCCTTGTGGACACCGTAGGACGGATGAGTGAGGGTGTGGGTATGGAGGCAGAGAAGCAAAAACACAGGAATCCGGCGGGGGGGGGGGAGGTGGTCTCTCAGAAGGTTGTTCTGTGCTGCACCTTTTATAAAGCGGTCTACAGGGACGCCTGGGTGGCTCTGTCAGTTAAGCATCTGACTCTTGGTTTCAGCTCAGGTCATGATCTCATGGCTTGTGAGTTGGAGTCCCACATCAGGCTCTACACTGACAGCACGGAGCCTGCTGAGGATTCTCTCTCTCCCTCTCTCTCTGCCCCTCCCATGCTCGCTCTCTCTCTCTCTCTCTCCCTTAAAATCAATAAACTTAAAAAAAAAAACAAATAAAAAGTAGTCTTATTTTAGAGCCCCTACAAACAAAAATAATCACCTTCCCCACAGATGATGGAGAACCTGTTAATATAACCTGACAAGTCTTATTCTGGAAGTGTTTAGAAACTCCAGTACACCCAAATATGCCCCAAAGCATAGCCTTGCAGAACCCCTGGGCTGGAGGAACCCTCAACTGAAAGTCACCTCCACCTAGACCATGGTTTCCAAGTTCTTCCATTGACGGGAGGTGAGGACCATAGGGGTGACTCTGTCAAGATCTAGAGCCGACTTTCTCCTTCAGGGTTGGTGATTTGGGGGCCAGTCTCCCATCCAACCATCCATGTTTGTGTTGTGGTTGTTAAGGACGGACAGCGCTGGGAACACAGCAGCGGGACAAATGGACGTGCCTCCCGACTTTATGGCATCTTCAGCCCTGTGAGGAAGACACAAGCAATCACAGCCAGTCGTAAGCCAGTGACACTCTCGACCACTCCTTCTCTTCGCCAGGAACCACAACTGGCAGGTGCCTGGCTGGTGCGAGGAAACATGGCGGTCAGTGGCGCGGACAACTGCTTTCCAGGGCATCCAGGAAAGTGATACTGTCTACACCCGATTTCATTTGTGGGCCAATTTAAACTAAACTGCGTTAGTTTGCTTAACGCAGCCTTTTGGC